>NC_141693.1:1806202745-1807490661 GCF_964263255.1 Lissotriton vulgaris | reverse complement strand
GGGAATAGTCTCTAGAAATGGATTAGGGAGATCATTGTAGTAAAATGAGTTTTCAGATGAGTCTAAGGAGGGATACATGAGTGAAGAATTAGGCTGAAAAGTATGCATTCCCGGGTGAAAAACGATATTCCTCTTTGTTAGGAAAGCCAATATGCATGATATGTGAGACATACGTACCATGGCCAGCTGGGACTGAAGCTCGATCTCCAAGCTCTGGAGAGTGCGACGAGTATCTGTCACCTCGCTCTTCGATGACTGCACCGCCTGCACGTTCTCAGTGATCTGAACTTTTAAATCTTCAGACTAAGACCAGAGAAAGAAGGTATAGTTAGCGTTCGGCAGGCATGATCTTTTTTGAAGTGGGCTAGTGGCTACTAGAAACTATGTCCAGTGACTGGCTGATGCGCAGTATTATTGTGGCCAATGTGCTTTGCTGTAAATAGATTCTTACCGCCTTCAAGAACTGGGCCTGCGCTTCCCTGCGGTTTGTATCCGCCAACGCCTCATAATCGGCTCTCATGTTGTTCAGGATTTCAGTCAGGTCTTGTCCAGGAGTAGCGTCCATCTCGACACTAACTTGGCCAGAAACATTTCCGGACAGAGAGTGCATTTCCTGGGGACAGCAATGAGACAATTGACTTTTGGTTAATTTGATTGAGAACTGATACACTTGTAAAACGTTTGGAAAACACCAGATTTAGAGGGAGGTGCCCTGGGAATAGACAATAGAAATTAGTTCATGTACTCATAGAACACAATGTAATATCATAATGCCGTACTTCATTATTCCACACCCATGATTCAAGTCCACAGCTCGCCTTCTAGATCACATCTCTTCCTACTAGATACAACCATTTTTTACTCGTCCACACGTCTGCCACAACCCATTACTAGACAACACGCCTTTCGTTAGATAATGCTTCTTGCCTGATCACTCTCTCATAGATCAGATCCAGTTCTACCACAGAACTTTCTCTGAAACACACCTACCAAAAGACTACACTACCCTGTAGACTCCCTTATACATGCTGCACTTCCACTCAAACCCACCACCTACCAATAGACTATAGTGCCCACTGCACTCCCTTGCACTTTGTCTTACTTCTCAGATCAGATAACAATTTTAGGATCTGATGTATGAAGTCCTTTTGCAGTTGCAGACCCGCAATTTGCAAAGTTGCAGAATTTAAAACAGCAAATATGCTTTTTACAAGGTATCAAAGCCCTTTTAGGAATCAGAAGTACCTGTCCAACTCATAAAGGGAATTTTGCAACCCTTTCCTAATTTCAACTCCTGGGTTGTTAAAGGTGTGCACACCCCTATTATCAATTCTGAAAGTTCTAACTAAGACAATGGCTTGTGATGCAATGGTGGTTGCTAACTATTGATCAGTTACGGACCTCTGAGTGGAGTGGAAATAACTCCCAAAGGGGAAGCGGCCACTTAAGGTAGCTCACCAATAGTGTCAGTGGCCAAGGGGGAGCAGCGGGCCAAAAGGCCACCGCCCGCTCTCACACGTGTTCCCAAACATTAAACATTTTTAAAGAGCAGGAGCCTCATTTATTAAAAGTGACGCATCGCTGCGTGAAAACAGCGATGCGTCACTTTTCACTGCGCACTCCTTGCGACACCAATGATGCGTCATATTTAATGTATGACGCATCATGTCGCAAGGACTTACAGATACGTCAGTATTTCTGACGTATCTGTAAGCGCAAAAGTGACGCATTGCTGGAGTGTGTCACAAAAGTGACGCAACTCCAGCAATGCGTCCTTTCACATGGGGAAAGCCCCATGTGAAAGGGCTTGCGTCAGTCTTACGCCTGCTGTGAGGCAGGCGCAAAATTTTGACGCAACAGCATCCTAAAAGTGACGCAGTGAAATCTCATAGATTTCACTGCGTCACTATTATGAGGCTTTTTGCGGGGGAACGCCCCCTCTGCATACATTATACCTGACGCAGGTATAATGTGGCGCAGGGGTTTAAAAAGTGACGCATCTACCTAGATGCTTCACTTTTTAAATATGGCGCAACAAGGCGCATATTTTATGCCGCTGGTGCGTCACAAAAAGTGACGCACCGGCGGCGCAAACTGAAGCAAGGCCTCATAAATAAGGGCCCAGAACCTTTATCTGATTTAATGGACACAAGGTTCTTTAAAAAATGTTGGGCTCCTGTATTTTCGATGACTGCATTGCTGCATTCACAGCCATTCATAGGGGACGAAAATTAATATTTATTAGGCGGATCATTTCGTGACCCACTACGAAAGGGAGTTTTCCATTTCAGCCTATTATGACACAGGCCGCACCAGAAGAGGAACACTAGGTCGCTAAAAGTCAAAGAGCAATGTGCACCCCTTACTTGTGAACTGCCTGTCCTTACATCAGGCCCCAATCCCTAAACCAAACACCCTCCACATGGGCCACATACCATCAGTAAAATATACCTTGTGACACGAAATCACTCTCCTTATCTTGGTAGGCCATGCAGGCTTATGTAACTGTACCATCCTACCACGCCAGAAGAAGACATTGCCCACTAGACCACACACACAAGCAGTAAAACAAACTGCTTAATCAAACGCTCACTTAACAAGAACAACAAACTATTGTAGGATGTTTTGCAATTTACTGAGAAAAAAAGGTGGACAGAATGATTTATCTACCTTGGCGTTTATGTATGCATAATTTAATATTAGCATGTATTAGTGTGTTGATTATATAGAATTTTCTTTGGTTTGTACTGCCTCATTCATCAATAATCACAGCCTCCATATAGCTATGTAGTAGTTCAGTTGCCAAAGACCTAATATATTGCTTTGCTATTGCCTCTACATAATTTCTGGTGATAAAAACACAAGTTAACTTCCATACATCTTATATCACACACTTAGTAGAGAACATAACCAAACAGAACCAACACTCTATCCTAATCAAATGATACTCTTTTAACAGTTTACTCCTCCCATTAAAGGCCCCATCTTTCACATCTTAATCGCTCATTACCAAGAGGCGACACTTTCATTAATAGACTGCAATAATAATCATAGACACAGGTTATGGCTGCAGAATACAAAAAGCTCCATCAATATTGTCATGAAAACAGTACTGGATGCCAAGCATACTCTCGAAAAAAGGTCAGACTTGACAGAATAAGTACTAAAGACCTTCCCCGTACTGTAACTATATCTTTCCACCACATCTTTGTAGTTTAGCAGGTAAGCAAAGCACTAGGTCTGCCCTCTACCTCTTGGTGGTTCTTCTTGAGGTAGGCCAGCTCATCAGTCAAGCTCTCGATCTGCAGCTCCAGGTCAGATCTGGCCATGGTCAGCTCATCCAGGACGCGTCGCAGCCCCATGATGTCAGCCTCCACGCTCTGGCGCATTGCCAGCTCATTCTCATACCTGAAGAAGGCCAGAGGAAAATTCTTGGGTTAATAGTGGGAAACAACCTTTACAACGCAACTTTTACAATGCACTACCATTACATCGCAGTCATTATAACGCAACATCCCTTACAACGCATGCCATTACAATGCAACCATTACCAGGCATGACACTAAAACGCATACAATTACAACTCATACCATTACAATGCATACCACTACAACACATAGTACCCTTACACTATCCAACTGTTACCCTACTGTTGCACCCCCTGGAGCTAGAAAAGTAATTTTTACCCCTACACCATCCAACACTTACCCTACTGTTGCACCCCCTGGAGTTAGAAAAGTAATGTTTACCCCTACACTATCCGATACTTACAATACATGCAATGTAATGGTATGCGTGGTAATGGTATGCGTTGTAAAGGTAGTATGCGTTGTAATGGAATGCGTTGCAAAGGTAGTTTTTAAAAATTTGTTGTAATGGCATGCGTTGTAATGGAATGCGTTGTAATGGGTGTTGCGTAGTAAAAAATGTGTTGTAAAGGTATGCGTTGTAAAAGTATGCGTTGTAACGTCATACATCCGTTAATAGTAGCTCTCCTGAGGCATTAGCTAAGTACTTTGCTGCTTGTTGTATTGTCAGCTCCTCGGATTTACCTCCCTCTAACACTAATTGATTTATCAACTTGAAGAGCATTAAACTAAGAGCCAAGTATGAGGAGTAAGGCCTTAGTGTATATTAAAAGTTAAAAACTGTACGAGGAAGTGGTATTTTGATAACAAAGTTAAAATTAATTACACATTATTCTACTGGCATACAACTAGTTCAAACTGGGTCACTATGTTTATGAGACAATACATTGTAATAAATAAATGTATGGAGTTAAAAAAAAATCAGAGTTGGAGCTTTTCTTATACTGCTTCTAGAACAGTTATACTGTAAAAGTTAGCAACTCTCACTCCCAGCAAGAAACTGTGTACAGTATTTTGGGCACAAGATGAGTTTGTATATTAACACTGACCTGAAGGGAAGAGATTATGGAGGGCTCAGTAAACTCCCAGTTGTTGGTAGCGCTGTATCTAGAGGTAATAGCCTGGAGCATTCAAAACAAGACCATAAGAGTGGGGCAATGTACTTTGATCTAATGTGGCACCACCAATAAATGTGGCAGAACGAGTGGAAAAGCAGTGGACATAGAGCAACTGCTGTTCTGTAAAGTCACAACCAGCCTTTTAGTTATGGGGAATTTTGTAAAGAGTGTATCAAGTTAAAGAGATGTCAGTGGTAAAAAAAAGACCTAATTATGCTGGTCCCTTTTGGTAAAGTAATAATTTCGTACTGATGTCCCAGTGTGTCCAGCGACGGCTCCTCCGCAATGGTGCAGGAGCGTCGCCCTACTGGCTCAGAGCCAGCAGCTGAAAAATAAAACAACATATTTATATTTTTTTGCTGCTGGCTAAGCCAAGGTGTGTAGGGAGGGTCGGGCCCGTCCATGCGAGGGAGGAGGAATGGAGTGGTATGTTCACTTTTAAGTGAACATGTCTGTTTGGTTGGCCATCTTAGGCCAGCCAAACAGACATGTGCAGTTAGGTTTCTCCAACCCAGACACAGCTGGGTTGGAGAAACATCACAGACTCTGTGTGTCTGAGCGAGCATTAAACCAGCCTGCTCAGGCCAATCCCTGTGCTGCTCTCATGCTTGGTAATAGCATTAGAGCAGGTCAGGGATTGCACAGGGAGTCTATGATGCTGTCCCAATGTCTGCTGGGACCAGGAAGCACAAGAACACTGAGGCAGGCGTGAGGTGTCCAGAAGCTTCAGATGAGTCTTATTTTTTGTATTATTAACTCCCCGCGCTCCCCCTCTCGCACCCCTTTCACCCGCCGCGCTACTTTTTGTCTGCGTGTGTCCCATAAAATAACAACAGTCAGTCCCAGGCAAACCGTGCCATAGGTTGCATTGCAATGTCAGGTTCTTCCAAGATGGGCCCGTTGAGTGAAACACTCCTGTGTTCTAGTTCTAGAAAGATACCGACTTCTGTTTGAGCTCCCTCCCCTGACCTCAGACTCACTTCAGCTTGAAGTCATCGGCCGCCAGCCTGGCGTTGTCAACCTGGAGCACAAAGCGGGCGTTGTCAATGGTGGCAGCGCCGATCTGGAAGACAGGAAAGGTATTGACAGTAAAATAACCGGTTAATACTTCAGAGGCGATGCACATAAAGTGATGGTACAGAACATGCAGGGAGTTTGAGGCAGTTGACCTAAGGAATTAGATCACTTTCTTGGAAGTAGAAAATATTCCACTCGCACACTTATTGATATATTTACACCTGGGTGGAAAGACCACTCTTCTGGGCCACTGGATGGTTGTTACCTATAAATGTGCTGTAGATTGTTTACATTACTGTGTGATAACATTAACAGGGTTGTAGGTAGGTATGATGGGCCGGTGTCTGTCAAATATGCCTGTTGCTAGCAGTCTGTGCAGAGTGGGCTTTTCGTCGGCCCCTTTCAACAATCGGCTCTCTTCGACCAGCTTCTCTCAGCCAATGCCTCGGGCTTTGCAAATCAGGACTTGGCTCAATCAGATGAAGTATCTCTCACCTAAAGCTATTGGCTGGTTGAGCATATCCTTCCATCTCCACTCGAGTGCTTATAATAAATGCACTCAGGGACTAGTTTACAACTATAGCCCTCTCTGTCCCCTCCTGCTGTTTGCTCCCGTTTGCCTCGCTCTAATATTCTAACACCACATGCGGTTGCAGGTTAACACTATGCCAGACGCCTATTAATTCAATCTACTACAAAGAATAAAATGGCGAAAATACATAGAATGGCTTTCTTGAGAGGACAAGAATAATCCCACTAAGCAACAATATAGAATAACCACTGGATTACCTACTACCCTTGGCTCCATGACCATTGTGATGCTCGGCATAATACAACACAGGCCTACTGACTTTACCTGCGTGTTTGTGATTGTAGGAGGAAGCGCCCTTCACACTTCCCAGGGGAGTGTTTGTGTCCCAGCTGAAGCAATATATGAAGGGGGCACGGAATATGGAGATGTACTGAAGACGATCAGCGAATGGGGTCAGGAAGAGGAGGATGGTGTCTTACGAATGAAGAGCTTCGGCAACTGTTCCCCATGAAGACAAGGCGCAGCATTTCATCACCCAGTAATTGTATGTCCACGCCTTTCATGAACAGCAAATATAAATGCCCATAATCCTCGCGTTTGCTTACAAGCGTTTAGGTTTGCAAAGTGAGCTACATATTGGGTCGATATGAAAGGGTCAGTCTATTCGTGACGTAACAAGCCTGGATGTTGATGAGGAATGCCTGACTACATTTTTATTTTTCTTATTTTCGAGCGTTGGATCCCTTTACATGAGCACCAGCAGTTACATTACACACGGTCAGATTTTTTTCCCCAGACACAGGATGATTACGTTATGATTGTCTAGAATCACAGGATGTTCAGCCGATGTCCAGACTAGATTTACTTGCTGTTCACAATGTACAATGTGCCTTTTAAGAAGCGAGCGAGAGAAATAAAAACGGAAAGGAGAGGCCGTGAAAGGGAGAAAGTGCGGGACTTAATTTTTGCCAGTGGTTTGGGCTGCTCAGCACCAGCACTTAATAATCAACACCGGTGCTTTTCATGAGCACCAGTTAGGACACATTCATTTATGAGGAGATTAAGTGATTTGGCTAGAATCACAGGATGTTGAGCTGAAGCCAGGACTCAACCCAGGTTCCCCAGTTCCGAAGTCGGCAGCTCTGGCCATACGACACACCCGCTGCCAACTTTCATAGTTGGTTCTGTTTTAAACGGCGCTAACAGAAGAAATGGGGCTGGTGCGAGCTGCCTCCTGACGAGAGTCCCGGCACCTTTTTTTTAAAATTTATTTTTTACAAATTAACCACTGAGAACGTGGGAGGGGGAGAGAGAAAGAGGCCGAGAGGCCGGAGACCAGAGAGAGAGGCTGAATGGAGAGAGCGAGTGACAAAGACAAGACAGTTCACATGTTACCTTTGCAGCCCGGAGGCTGGATGGAAAGGTGCAGAAAGGGGTGAAGGAACCAGAGGGAGGGAGGAGGGCGGCCACCACGGTGACCTATTTTCCTAAGCACAATGGACAAGCTTCGAATGAACTCTTGAAGTTAATGAAATGAATCTGTTTCGCGCCTTTTATCTCATTGGATCGATTGACACATCGCGGCCTGCAGCGCTGCTGGCGCTGGCTCCCGCTCACCCTCTTCTTACCTTGCTGCGCAGGTCGTCGATGGTGACGTAATACTTGCTGTAGTCGTTCCCGCGCGCGCTGCTGCTGCTGCTCTGGTTCTTCTCGTACCAGTTGCGGATCTTGAGCTCCAGCTCGCTGTTGGCCGCCTCCAGGGCCCTCACCTTGTCCAGGTAGGAGGCCAGGCGGTCATTGAGGTTCTGCATGACCTGCTTCTCTCCGCCGCTGCCGAGGAGGCCGCCATCGCCACCCCCTGAGCTGAAACCAGAGCCACCCCCAGCACCGCCGCCAAAGCCAGCACCCCCACTGAAGGAGGCCCCCCCAAAGCTAGACCCAGCACCACTAGCGTAGGAGCTCCCCCCAAAGCCAGCCCCACCAGAGCTGTACACCCCTCTAGCGACGCTGAAGGACTCGCCCCCAAACGCAGGGCCCCTGCTTGATGAGCCATACGCAGACTGGCTGCTAAAGCGCTTCATGGTGGCGGCTGGTGAGATTGAGGGCCCGGGGCTTCAGCTGTACCTGGTGTGGCGAGAGCACAAGAGTACACCGCAGCCAGCCCGGACTGACCCTTATATTGCCAAAGAAGGGGGGTTGTATTTCAATCTGTCCTCGCCCCCTCCCTTCTCGCCAGGACTACATTCCTGTCCACCCAGCCCCCCCCCCCCCCCCCCCCACCCACTACGCAATCTGCCCTGACCTGTCCTTTCTCCCCTGGGCTGCTTCTTATCTCCCCAAGGGAATTAAGGAGGGGCCCGAAACGTGCCTTACGGGGAGTTGTTTACCTCAAAAGCAGCCTGACAACTCCCCTGTCACCGGACGCGCCCCGACCCCCTCTATTTGAGAGCTGCTGATAATATTGTAGCAGCAGCAAGAAAGTACTAGGTAACAAGCAATGCAAGGCCACCCGCCCAAAGCAAGCAATGCCCTTCATTACTGATAAGAGGCTGGTCTCAGGAGGACAATGGAGAAGAGATGGGCTTCTTACAGGGCACTGGGAGCACTCTACCAACCGCCATGTTAATCAGCCTCTCAACTGAAGCACGAACCACACATACATCTTTTAAAAATTGTTGCAGATGGCTTTGTAATTGGGCAGATTCCTGCCCACGCAGGCCCAGCACACCTGCTAGGAGTCAGACGAAGGCCAGACCACTCTTCTATTTTGTATAATAAGCCTTTGGACTGAGGGGGTAGGCTCTAAGTTTCAACATTTTTAAAGGAACTTTCAGCATGAAGATTGCAAAGACTTTTGCCATTCTACCATGCCACAATTTCATTAAAATCGTGATTTTGTGACAAAACAGATGTTGCCTGCATTCTTATTCATGCAAAATAAACAATTGATAGACAAAATGCTGAGCAATGTCAAATCAGTTTTGACCCCACTCCACATGGGAACAGTCCAGCCTGAACTGCCAGGCCAGGTCCTCCCTGGACAGGAAACAAGCATCCTGGGACCTTTTTCAGGGTATCTTCCCTCATCCGCTTGGCAGATGAGGGCCAGTGGCATGGAGAGCAAAGGACCCATGGCTGGGCATACCAGTCCCACTAAGGTTGACAAATATAAAAAAAGAACTATTGATGGACAGAATGTTGAAAAATGCCAAACATTCACTCCAGTACAGAGGTCTGGGCCTCAATCCATCGTTTTTTGCTCCCCATGCCATTCCACTTTAAACCCAGCCATAGACATATCTGCCTAGACGTGGGCTCCTTGTTCCCTGTGCCACTGGATTCAAGCTAGCCTGGCTGATGAAGGGTGATACCCTGAGACCGGTCCCAGGATGCTTGTTCCCGGTCCATAGAGGACCCGGCTTGGCAGTTCTGGTTGGACTGTCCTCATGAGGACAGGGTCAAGACTGATTTGCATATGCTAGGTTCAAAGTGTGGTAGCGTAGTGAGCAAAAGAACATTGGGGCTTAACCAAGATTTTTTGACTGGGGTGAATGTTCGATTTATTCAGCATTCCATGCATCATTTGTTGCCGCTGCATTCATGTTAAGACAAGGTGCTTATCATTCATTAGGTACAACAATATCGCTTATTCCAAGTTTTGTTCAGGAAATGGGAATTCCGTGCAGAATGTACTTACGGCACATACTGGGACCACCAGGATGTATTTATATTATATGGCCCATTTGGTGGTGGCGAGGGAGGGAGTTAGTTGCAAGAAGTCACCTTTCCCCGGAACAGGACAGAAAGGGAGGCTGTAGGGATTCCCCATGAGAGCAAACTAAGGGCGTATGCGGGAGGTGAACCAGGGAAAAGCAGCAACACAGCTTGCTGGAGGTATGACAGGGATGATTGCCAGTGGGGACAGTCTTGTAAGTTTAGGCCCGCAGGCAGCAACTACGGTGGGGGCCCATCCCGCCATCAAATGCTAGAAGCCCAAGGGGCAGGGGATACGCAAAAAAACACCACCAACAAAAAATAAGCTACCTCAAACTTAGTGGAAACTTTCACCCAAAATCCCTCAGTCCGTACGCAAGGGTAGGCATTAAAATATTGGTGAAACATGTACATTTATCCCATACACAGCTAGCATATGGTCGAATCACACAAAGGATTCATAGAGTTAGCAATGCCGTGGTTATTATTACTGCCAGTTGAATTCGCTGCTAGGTACTGATCGCTATTAATGCCAGCCAGTGTCGTCCCTCCTAGCTTCCAGGTATCTTATCTATCAAGCCAGCCACCAAAGCACCCAGGCCTAGTTTACCTTAATATTTCTTGTACGGTTTTTCTTAACAGTAAGTGCTGCAATGCCTTTAAGCAACTCGGCACTCCAACAAGTGTCCTGATTATTATGCAGAAGATTCCGCTTTGGACCTGCATATTCAGCGGCAAGGAGAAATGAAGTTTCCAGCTCCAGGCTTTAATCGGTCATATGTGAGTAAAATACTAATGGTGCTTGGCCATATTGTTTCAACCTATTGCCCGTAAATATTCTCTCGGATAGGGCAAAATTGGAGATTAGCTTATTTTACCCTTGGGTCAAAGTATGCGCTTAGGAGTGTTTGCGGCAGAGATAAAAGAGTGCAGCATATGACAACTTGTCCTTGTGCTTAACAGCTAACTGTATTAAGAGAGAGGGAACTAGCATGTTACCCTCAATCTTTTGGAGTTTCTGTTTGTTACTCGGGTACTCATGTTGGCAGACGTGCAGAAGAGCAGTTTCCCTGCACGTCTAACAATGCAACTAGGTGGTGCCATGCATTCAACTGGGCTCAACCTCTGAGTTCCAGGTCACAACTCAGAAGACAATGTCCACACCCCAGGTGGGTAGAGAATGGGGCTCATTTATCCAAAACCCGGGCATTGCGAAGCAGGCGGGATCTACCTGACTGTGGTGGTTATGGTCCTGGGCCTTCATCATATAGTGGTAGCCCTGCTAGGGAGCCTGGACCAGGCGCATGTTTGCGATCATAACATGAGTTGTTTGAAGGGGGTTAGGGGAACGCAACTGTAGAAAGGTCTAGGAAGAAGTGGAGCATCACCATGTTCAGGCTGAGTAGGAAGAACTGGGGGGGGGGGGTGCGTAGAGTGAGGCATGGCCTCATCAACCGCAACACGAAAGGATACCACGATTCAGACTGGGTACATTTGTCAGAAATAGGTATGAGCCTGTTCCTCTCCAACTTTGGGGGGCTCTTGAGTTCTTAGGATTCAGCCAGGCAGCATCAGGAGACGAGCAGGTGGGGAAGTTGCCTGAGGTCGTGAAACCACAGTCAGCAAGGCGGGGACAGCACAAAGGAACAGGAGAAGGAGCGTAATAGGCAAAAGTGGATCCGCCCTAAGCACGTGCCTTGGGATGCATTACGGCTGGTGCACAGGGAGCAGGCTATGGGGCAGCATGGGGTCAGCAGAGGGCGGACACAGCACTTGCAGGCCGAGTCAGGCACAAGGTCCGCCCACAACACTTGGCAGCAAGGTGTAGTACAGAAGCCACAGGAGACGTGCTAGACCCTCGCTGGGAACGTGCGTTCACTACGTGCACTGTCACAAGGCGCTGTTATGCAGCCGTGGCCGCTGCAGGTAAGAGCAGTGGGGCGGTGAGGCCTGCTGGGAGTGGGATTTCGAGAGACGACCATGAGGGAAAATTAACTATTTATTTAATTTTCCCCCATGGTCGTCTCTCAAAATCCCCCCAGCCGGCCCCACCCCTCTTACCTGCAGCGGCTGCTGTGGACTAAGGACTACTGTTGTGGAGCTACAAATAATGTGTGAAAGGATGATGTTATGCATGTTTCAAACTAATGATCTGTGAATTATGCATATCAATATATTACTAAAGAGAAGCTGTGGCTGTTTTGCGACATCCAAGCCGTATTATAATTAGGGCTCCAGGTTTTATTGTATTTATTTTTTTGACATTTCCGTCTGTATTTATCCTTATTTATTTTTTGCTAATTTTGATCTGTATCCGTATTTATTTTGAGTGTTGTGGAAAACGAAGCTGAAAATATTATATATCCACATTTATTTAACCGATAAATATGCACTTGTGCTTGAATGTCTGACAGTGCTGTGACACCCTCAGAAGATAAATCAGTGCACTTATATGTGAATATGCAAATGTCACTATCAACCTTGTGCATATCTACAGCAGTTAAAGGCTCCTTACTAAAATTCCTTTATTTTTCAACCCCCTTATCTATGAATCCAAACATCTATTGGCCTGGCAGACACTCAAAAAGCATCCCAATTGCGGAGTCATAGAATGTCGACAAGACAATACACCGCACCATAAATATTCCTCCTACCCTGTGCTCCTCCACTCTCTCTTCTTCTATTTCTCGGCCACTGGGACTAGGGGAGTGGGTAATCAACAAACGTGCGAGAGACAATCGAAAGGACATCAGGGGGGGACGGAGGGGAAAACTAAAGACTACCGATATGAGGGCATGAACTAACGGAATACACTACCAGAACTGCACAGCCACAGTCAAAAGTACTAATTGCCAAGATGTTTGACTTGTGTTGCCTCCCTATAATCCCCCCCCCCCCTCCCCGGGCGTTTTTCTTCTTTTTCCCTTTGTGAATTACCTCCCATGTATATGTTACGCACCATGTAAATATAATTTTCAATAAAAATTTACTGAAATAAAAAAAAAGCATCCCAATTTCCGTTTTTATCCACATTTAAAAATAAATACAGACAAGAAAATGAATGTTTTCTGCCTGTATTTATCTGTAAAAATCAGTGAAAATGGAAAACAGGGAGCCTTATTTATCATTTGTGCCAGAAAAAGGCAGGTGGGCTGCAGTTAGCGGCTGTTGTGCTCGAGGTCACTCGCCCTCTTGGGAGGGGTTAGAACTGGGTAACAATCAATGCAAGGGGAGCCGCCCAAAGCAAGCAATGCCTATCATTACTGTTAGAACTGGCTATTTCTGGTAGGCTAAGGCTGACACCAAAGCCAGGCAGAAACCACCATTCTAGTCAGGGCAAGGAAGTCACACGCCAAGATAACCCCTGCTCACCCCCTTGGTAGCTTGGCACGAGCAGTAAGGCTAAGCTCGGAGGCAATGTGTAAAGCATTTGCTCCAGCGCACAACAGCAACAACATACTCGGCACACCACAAAAGGAACTCCACACAAGGTTATATTAAAATCACTTTTGTATTGTCAAAACACATCAGATAGGATCACACAATATACAGGGTGCCAACTGGCACGGGCAATATTCACAAGGGATTATTTACAAGACAGGGCCACATGGGCCACTGTCATAATCAACACTTTTAGAAATAGAAATACTTGTCAGAAATTAGAATAAAAGAATATAAAATCACTGTAGCACAAAGTAACAGTTAGAAATCACAACCAGTATCTACTGGTAACAGGTAAGTACCACCTACGCAACCCTAAACACCTTAGGAGCATGTCACACAGGGGACCAGGACCTCACTAGGACAACCTGTACTAAAAAGAACAACCACCTAAGTATCACACAACATTTAGGGGTCTAGGAAAGAACACATTACCCATGATGCATAATTATACATTCAGAGGAGTAGTAAAGAGAAACACATGATGCATAAACCTACACATTCAGCGGTGTTAGGAATAAAGCACATGATGCAATAAAATACATTCAGGGGTGCAGCGCAAGAAAACACATGATGCCTAAAACATTCAGAGGTGCAGCGCAGGGAAAGAAAGGAAGACACATGATGCATAGAAATACATTCAGAGGTGCACAACAACTCAATAGCGCAAAAACACACAGTAGTCAGTTACCATCCTAGACATAGCAGATAACCATATTGCGCACAACTTACATAAGCCACCACCTGTGGCAGTCCCTAGGCCAACTGGCCTTGTTGGGGCTCAGACGCCCTGTGTCTAAATGTCAGGGCGCGCTGCCAAGCAGCGCCAGTCAGGGTGCGCCACTGGCGCAAAACCTAAACGTAGCAGGTGCCCACTACTTGCTGGGCACATGGGAACATCACAAGGGCCTAAACGCTGCAGCTGGCACTAAGTGCTGCGCAGCTGTGACTGGCCGGGCAACTCTGTGCCATCTCTGTCCCTCTCAGGGACTCACTCTCCATCTTGCGCCTAAACGGTGCAGCTGCCCACTAATTGCTGGGCAGCTGGAGACAAAACTACGACAGGGCCCTCACTGGCCCTTGAACACATCTGCGCCATCTGTTGGAGCCACACAGGCTAAGGAACAAAACATGCCCATCGTTGGAGCCCACAGGCTCTACAAATAACATTACCCCCAGGGAGCACACTGGCTCCTTAACCAATCAACATGTCCCCAAACACTAGTGCGTAGAAATGGAGCCAGGGGGATAGCCACACAGGCTCTTTAAAACAATCATGGGGCAGGGTGCCTCTCAGGGCTCTAAAAACAATGTTGGCCCCGTCGTTGGAGTCCCCCCGGGGGACTCAAAATAACTAAATGCCAAGCAAGAGCCTCTCGGGGCTCTCAAAACAAATATGCCCCCAGCCTCGTTGGGCTCTTAGCAAACGAAACTGCCCCACTGGTTGGAGCGGTCCCCTGGCAACCGGGGCCGCTCTGCGCACAACGCGGAAACTGTCCCGCACTCTGGGTGAGAGCACTTGGGGGGGCGGGCACCTGCAATGTGCCCTGACGCCTCCCCTTCTCTGGGCAAGACTGCTTCACTCACCCGGTCCTGCGGCGGCGGCTCCTCTCTCTGGGACTGCTCCTCCCGAGAGCTCCCGCTCCTCGGGGGCTCTCACCACATGTCTCCCTCTCTCTCCGGGGCTCTCCTGTGATCGCGGTGGGGGCAGGCACCGGCAATGTGCCTCGCGCCCCCTCCGCTCGTCTCCTCATGCCGCTCCTGGACTCCTCTCTCTCCTCGGGGCTCCCTCCAGGCCACGGGAGCCCCGCACCAGCCCGACATGCTTCTTCCTTCCCCCCGAGCTGCGGGGGCGGGACTTACGGCCGGCCGCACTGGGATTGGCCGGCCGGCCAAGCACTTCCGGGTCGTCGTGGGCAGCGCGGCGGCCCGCTTCAGGCACTCGTAGGCGGGGGCTGACTTAACCGAGGAGTGGGCTCCCTCGAGTTTTAAAATATAAACCTTAGCAAATAAGCGAGGTGGGCACTCGCTAATCCATAAAACCACACAGCTAATTCAGCAACTGCCGGGTGGGCACCGGCTTGGCAATAAAAAGCGCTCTCAAGCGCTTGGGGGAAATAAAGCGCTCCAAAGCGCTAGAAGACAGGCAGAGCGCTCCCAGCGCTAGAGGGACAATAAAGCGCTCTCTCAGCGCTAGATGCAAATGAAGCGCTCCCTCAGTGCTTCAGGGACAAGTCCAGCAAAGTCCTCAAGGAGTCCAGGACATCAGCAGTCCATCAGGTATCCAGGGCAAAGCAAAGTCCCCCCATCAGCCCAGGCAAGGCAGAGGGGTCCCCCAGAAGTCCTCCAGGCATCCAGGGGCTGGGCAGCGCCCGCCCCTGGTAGATTCAAGTCAGAAACAAGAACAAATTGGAAGGGGACACAGCCCCTTCTTATACACAGAAAAGTCTTTGAAGTCTTTGTGTAGGCAGTGTGAGAACCAGCTAGAACTGGTTATAGGGAAGTCCTGTCAGTATCAGGGACAGAGGTGACAGTCGCCCAGCGGGAGGTGGAGCCAGCTTTGTAGTCAGGCAGGCACAGCCCTTCACTATCAGGTGCCATCTCCTCCCACTTCCTTGGCAGCAGATGCTGCCTTTCATCCATGGGCTGACTCAGACAACCTCCTGGGCTCTCCAGCCCCTGTCACCCTCAAACCAGACAGTCAATCCACAAGCAGGCCCAGGCACTCCTGGACCCAGGCTCACCAGCCAATCACACGCCAGACACAAATTACACAAATATGCCAACTTCTAAAAGTGGCACTTCTAGACTAGACACACTCATGCCGCATATACCATTTCGCAGCATTCAGTCTCACGAGTTCTCTCATACCAAACTCGCCCCTGCACTCCCCACACATCAGGAACTACCATGGGCATACATATTCCCCATTTATTCCTATGGGAGGGCAGGTCAGTCACCACACATACACAGAGAGCTCAAGCACTTTACACAGTACCACAGTGAAAAAGTGCGCAGAGGCCTAAAATCACCACCACCAGGTTCCAGAAACAGGCTAGGAAAAAGCAAAAAGTCTCGGGGTGAACCTGCCTAAAGGGCCGGGTCCAACACAACCCCCTTCCAGCCAAAACGCAGGGTAGACCAATCACTCCACTGATGGGCTTCCTTGCTTTGGGCGACAAAAACACGGACACGGACCCGCACAGCAGGGACACCTTCTGGTTCTTCGCCACTCTGAACCCACCTGGTTACCTCCAAACAATAACTCTTTGACACAACTAGGATACCCCACTGGTACTCACTAGTCATCCACAGCCAGGACCAGGCTATAGGCCATCCAAATCACAGGTCCTAACCAATCCACAGAGCGGGAGGTAGTAACCCCTGGCATACAATAGCCATTCTCCACTCTCTCTCTTAGTGTAGCTACAACTACCACTGATCCTTCAACCTAGGGACCATACCCTCAGGCTGACCAGAGGTCACGGGCAAGAATGCCCCACCCTACCTCTACTTCTGGGTTTCCGCACCCTCACAGAGAAGCACTCACCAGAACACAATTCTCCTACCAGATCAGGACCTCACTCCATCACTGGTCTACCACCTGGAAACTATTTCACTTCTGAGGTACAAAGCACACAGCACAGTTCCTCTTCAAGCAGGTGGGGGGACACAGCACACAGCAAAGTCTCCTTTCCTCTACCTTAGTGGAAACAACAAACTGCAGGTGAGCCCCAGAACACACAGCAAGGGCAGCCCCCTCAGCCTCTTCAGCTGATCCACTTTGGCAGCGATTCCTCTTGACCTAGAAGTTTCCTGATCTCCCAACCTAAGATCTAAACCCTCAGGTTGCACCGGGGTCAGTAGTAAGGACACCGTCCCTCTGCACCCCCTTCCAGTATCATGACTACAGGCCCAGTATGTCTCAGGCTAGACAGAACACACGCCAGCGGCGTATCAGCGACACATTTTCCTTCAGTACTCCTTCCAGGTCAGGCCACAACCCCAACCTGGCTTTCCCCCATCCTCGGGGAACGACCTCCAGAGGCCCCACAAATAGTCAAGCACTCTAGACGGTCAAATGCTCAGCGAGCCAGGACTTCTGCACCCTCCACTTAGGAGCGGTACTGCCCAACACTAGGACCGCCGGAGTTCTGGTTACAGACACTCCCCGTCCTCTAGACACAAGAAGATCCTCCTCAAATGACCTATGTACAGCTTAGGCCCCTGAGATAGGGTTTCAGGCCAACATGGGACACACCGTCCCACACTCACTCCGCCTCCACTGAGACAGGGCATGAGCCCCTACACCCCTACCATACTACTGAGACCTAGCTGGGTTACACATGAACCTCTTCCCCTTCACAGGATCATCAGATACACAAGCCACTCCTTTTGGAACCACTCCCTAATGCCTCTGCAAGACATCTAGCACACCGCCAGACATCCACCTTCTTATCCAGTGCCTCTGCAGGACCTCCTGCACACCACCAGAGGTACACCTCCCGTGCAAGCTCCTTAAAAAAAACTCACACCAACTCCTCCAGTTCAAGACACCACTCATCCACACACTCCCCCTCCAGACTGGTGAGACAGTTCCTCACTGCCTCTGACTCTCAACCTGTACCCCTCTTACTGAGCACCAGGCACCATACTCTGGGAACTAGGAATGGGACTTCACACGCACTGGACACATTTAAGCTGCCACCACTGAATCCTACCATACTGGGGAATCCAGACACACACACTACATTCAGGGGATAACCACCCTCCCAAGCTAGCCATTTCTCCTCCACACTCCCTATCTTCCATCTACCCACACAGGAACAGGAACAGGGATTGGGCACAGGACACAGCAAGGGATTCCTAATCTGTGGGAACCTTCCCTCTCTACTGGCGTCCCGCCCTGTCACTTTCTCTCATCTGACACTAAACATAAAGCGCAGAAACACATTTGAAAATGACACTCTTGAGGAAAAACAAAAATCAAAAACAATAATCCCAAACATGTGACTATCTGAAAAAAATTGCAGAGTTTTGTAATGTAGCCAGTTGTCGCTGTGGCACTGCGCAAACACAAGTCCAAATCCGCACCGCTGACCACCAATGTTAGAACTGGCTATTTCTGGTAGGCTAAGGCTGACGCCAAAGCCAGGCAGAAACCACCATTCTAGTCAGGGCAAGGAAGTCACACGCCAAGATAACCCCTGCTCACCCCCTTGGTAGCTTGGCACGAGCAGTAAGGCTAAGCTCGGAGGCAATGTGTAAAGCATTTGCGCCAGCGCACAACAGCAACAACATACTAGGCACACCACAAAAGGAACTCCACACAAGGTTATATTAAAATAACTTTTGTATTGTCAAAACACATCAGATAGGATCACACAATATACAGGGTGCCAACTGGCACGGGCAATATTTACAAGGGATTATTTACAAGACAGGGCCACATGGGCCACTGTCATAATCAACACTTTTAGAAATAGAAATACTTGTCAGAAATTAGAATAAAAGAATATAAAATCACTGTAGCACAAAGTAACAGTTAGAAATCACAACCAGTATCTACTGGTAACAGGTAAGTACCACCTACGCAACCCTAAACACCTTAGGAGCATGTCACGCAGGGGACCAGGACCTCACTAGGACCACCTGTACTAAAAAGAACAACCACCTAAGTATCACACAGCATTTAGGGGTTTAGGAAAGAACACATTACCCATGATGCATAATTATACATTCAGAGGAGTAGTAAAGAGAAACACATGATGCATAAACCTACACATTCAGCGGTGTTAAGAATAAAGCACATGATGCAATAAAATACATTCAGGGGTGCAGCGCAAGAAAACACATGATGCCTAAAACATTCAGAGGTGCAGCGCAGGGAAAGAAAGGAAGACACATGATGCATAGAAATACATTCAGAGGTGCACAACAACTCAATAGCGCAAAAACACACAGTAGGCAGTTACCATCCTAGACATAGCAGCTAACCATATTGCGGACAACTTACATAAGCCACCTCCTGTGGCAGTCCCTAGGCCAACTGGCCTTGTTGGGGCTCAGACGCCCTGTGTCTAAATGTCAGGGCGGGCTGCCAAGCAGCGCCAGTCAGGGTGCGCCACTGGCGCAAAACCTAAACGTAGCAGGTGCCCACTACTCGCTGGGCACCTGGGAACATCACAAGGGCCTAAATGCTGCAGCTGGCACTAAGTGCTGCGCAGCTGTGACTGGCCGGGCAACTCTGTGCCATCTCTGTCCCTCTCAGGGACTCACTCTCCATCTTGCGCCTAAACGGTGCAGCTGCCCACTAATTGCTGGGCAGCTGGAGACAAAACTGCGACAGGGCCCTCACCGGCCCTTGGACACATCTGCGCCATCTGTTGGAGCCACACAGGCTCTGGAACAAAACATGCCCATCGTTGGAGCCCACAGGCTCTACAAATAACATTACCCCCAGGGAGCACACTGGCTCCTTAACCAATCAACATGACCCCAAACACTAGTGCGTAGAAATGGGGCCAGGGGGATAGCCACACAGGCTCTTTAAAACAATCATGGGGCCTCTCAGGGCTCTAAAAACAATGTTGGCCCCGTCGTTGGAGTCCCCCCCGGGGGACTCAAAATAACTAAATGCCAAGCAAGAGCCTCTCAGGGCTCTCAAAATAAATATGCCCCCGGCCTCGTTGGGCTCTTAGCAAACGAAAATGCCCCACTTGTTGGAGCGGTCCACTGGCAACAGGGCCGCTCTGCGCACAACACGAAAACTGTCCTGCACTCTGGGTGAGAGCACTGGGGGGGCGGGCACCGGCAATGTGCCCCGACGCCTCCCCCTTCTCTGGGCAAGACTGCTTCACTCACCCGGTCCTGCGGCGGCGGCTCCTCTCTCTGGGACGGCTCCTCCCGAGAGCTCCCGCTCCTCGGGAGCTCTCACCACACGTCTCTCTCTCTCTCCGGGGCTCTCCTGTGATCGCGGTGGGGGCAGGCACCGGCAATGTGCCTCGCGCCCCCTCCGCTCGTCTCCTCATGCCGCTCCTGGACTCCTCTCTCTCCTCGGGGTTCCCTCCAGGCCACGGGAGCCCCGCACCAGCCCGACATGCTTCTTCCTTCCCCCTGAGCTGCAGGGGCGGGACTTCCGGCCGGCCGCGCTGTGATTGGCCGGCCGGCCAAGCACTTCTGGGTCGTCGCGGGCAGCGTGGCGGCCCGCTTCAGGCACTCGTAGGCGGGGGCTGACTTAACCGAGGAGTGGGCTCCCTCGAGTTTTAAAATATAAACCTAGCAAATAAGCGAGGTGGGCACTCGCTAATCCATAAAACCACACAGCTAATTCAGCAACTGCCAGATGGGCACCGGCTTGGCAATAAAAAGCGCTCTCAAGCGCTTGGGGGAAATAAAGCGCTCCAAAGCGCTAGAAGACAGGCAGAGCGCTCCCAGCGCTAGAGGGACAATAAAGCGCTCTCTCAGCGCTAGATGCAAATGAAGCGCTCCCTCAGTGCTTCAGGGACAAGTCCAGCAAAGTCCTCAAGGAGTCCAAGACATCAGCAGTCCATCAGGTATCCAGGGCAAAGCAAAGTCCCCCCATCAGCCCAGGCAAGGCAGTGGGGTCCCCCAGAAGTCCTCTAGGCATCCAGGGGCTGGGCAGCGCCCGCCCCTGGTAGATTCAAGTCAGAAACAAGAACAAATTGGAAGGGGACACAGCCCCTTCTTATACACTGAAAAGTCTTTGAAGTCTTTGTGTAGGCAGTGTGAGAACCAACTAGAACTGGTTATAGTGAAGTCCTGTCAGTATCAGGGACAGAGGTGACAGTCGCCCAGCGGGAGGTGGAGCCAGATTTGTAGTCAGGCAGGCACAGCCCTTCACTATCAGGTGCCATCTCCTCCCACTTCCTTGGCAGCAGATGCTGCCTTTCATCCATGGGCTGACTCAGACAACCTCCTGGGCTCTCCAGCCCCTGTCACCCTCAAACCTGACAGTCAATCCACAAGCAGGCCCAGGCACTCCTGGACCCAGGCTCAGCAGCCAATCACACGCCAGACACAAATTACACAAATATGCCAACTTCTAAAAGTGGCACTTCTAGACTAGACACACTCATGCCACATATACCATTTCGCAGCATTCAGTCTCACGAGTTCTCTCATACCAAACTCGCCCCTGCACTCCCCACACATCAGGAACTACCATGGGAATACATATTCCCTATGGGAGGGCAGGTCAGTCACCACACATACACAGAGAGCTCAAGCACTTTACACTGTACCACAGTGAAAAAGTGCGCAGAGGCCTAAAATCACCACCACCAGGATGTAAATGTATTGCGATTTATATAGCGCACGTATCACCCGAAGGCATCTTGCCTTGGGAACCCGTCCTGGTATTCCCCTGTGAGATAACCCCAGCAGGGTATCCACAAGGTGAAAGCCAGGCATCCCGCCGCGAGGGGCCGTAGTGGAGATTAAGCAAGCTATTGCCCAGAGTCGCAGAGTGCGAACCCGTGAGTCGAGTAGGCACCGGAACGAGAATTATCGAGTCTGTGGAATTTTTGAGCTCAAGACCCGCCAAAGCGGGGAATTGAACCCTGGTCCAGGACCGATCTCAGCTTCCGGGTCTGCCGCCTCTAAACCCTGAGCCACACTTCTCCACCTGCCTAAAGGGCCAGGTCCAACAATTACTGATAAGAGGCTTGTCTAAGGACGACGATGGGCTTCTTACAGGGCACTGGGAGCACTCTACCAGCCGCCATGTTTCTCACCCTCTCAACTGAAGCACGAACCGAGGATAGGCTCCGAGTATCAACGTTTTTAAAGTATTTTGTACCATGAAGATTGCAAAGACTTTTGTCATTCTACCATGCGGTATTTTCATTAAAATCGTGATTTTGTGACAACACAGATGTTGCGTGCATTCTTATTTATACAAGAAGGAGCTTAACATTTATTATACAATAATATTGCTTATTTCAAGTTTTGTTCCGGAAATGGACATACCGTGCAGAATGTGCTTACTGCACAAACATCCGCGTTTACCAGTATTTATAGTGCATTAAATTCTGGCAGGTCCAATATGCTAGAATTTAGAAGGGGGTGAACTAAGAATAAACCCGCTTATAACTGCCGCTCTTGCGCGAAGTGGTATCTCGGTGTTATTTCCCTACACAATACTGTTGCACTTGGAAACTATACAAAAGGAAACCTTGCATAGAAAAATCCTGCATAGTTTTTTCAGTCTAAATATTATTTCTACCTTGGCTGGTTTTGATTAGTGTAAAATAGTCTAAGTATGGGATGACCGATATCTCGCCAAAAACCGTTATTGGGAGGAAGTGAGTGAAAACAGAAAAGTTTGTGGAGTGCAAAAAATGACAGGTCAAATAGTAAATCTTTTCACTCCTGACTCTGGGAGAATATGGATATGAGTAACTAGACTGGACGGCCGCATGGCTCAGCCCCATGGTCTACCGCGGGTCCACCGCGTGTACCGCGTGTCATCCAATCACGTGACTCTCATGCGGCCCCTCCCCCATATGATCTTTTATACTGGGGTCGGTAATAGTAGATTCAGGGCGGTGATGAACATCTGGGTTCTTACTATGTGCGATGCACAAAAGGCTAACCGTGCTTTTGGACACACCAGGCATTACTGAAAGAAACGAAACTCCTTAGAAATCAATAAAGAAACATAAAAATGCGGAGTAGAGCATCACTGGACAAGAGACGTAAGAAACTGATGAGAATTCAGCCCTCGGAGCAGAGCTGACCAGAGCCTGGAGGTTAATTCCTTTGGAAGCATAATGACAGTAATGGCTGCCCAGCCCATCCCTGAAAACCTGTCATTTGAGAGAAGGAGGAGAAAGATCTGGTAGACCAAAGAGGCAAAGTGCTGTGGAGGTCAAAGAGGCCAGAGGCCAATGTGCCTCAACTGCGAGAGCGACCGACTTTGAAGCTGTGGAAGAAGGTTCGAGTCTGGCGGGAGCCGCCTCAAGCATAATCAGATTCTGGGCAAATCACTTCAGTAAATCACCCCATGCCTAAAAAAATAATGAATGTGCCGGTCTATATTGCAACTGGTGCTCATGTAAAGCGTTCTGATACCTTCTGGTGAAATTCGCGCTAAACAATACCCTCCCCACTCCCCCCAAAAAAACCTGACATTGTGGTATGCCGATTGTCTTTAATCAAGTGGCACAACGTTGCTCTGCTCCTTTGCATGGTTCTATGATGCCCCAACTTGGTAAATAGCAGCGCCACCGTACATGTAAGACCCGTCGTGGTACGCTGGCTGCTAATCCTGTGCTCTCAGAGCTCACTTAAAAAGGACTGACAATGTTTGAAAATCCTGGTTATCGACATGTGAAGCCAGTGGAGTAACGAAACCAATGCCGGGGTCCTTGTATGCAGAACGTGAGGAGGCAGGAGGGGCCACGGTCTCTCCTATATCTTGGATTCGTTGGTCTGTGGCTGAATAGAAGGCCACTGGAGGTTTGGGGCCCTTTAGAGGGCGGCTGACCCCGCACCCTGCGTCGCAGGGGCTGGAGTTGCAGCCGTGCGGAGAGGCGCTTCACTTTGGGACGAGGACACGCACTCGCCATCTCACAGTACCCAATTCTGTTGGTGTGTTTGAGGGGTGAAACCTACTGTCACATCTGAATGAATGCATAGGTGGTCTGAATCTAGAAAATAAACTTTCAAAATCATATACATCCCTCCTTTACATTTTTGCATTTTGATTTTACATTTTTAACCATGTAAACTTGCATTTTACATTTTTATTCAGCTGGGTAGAAGGGGTCGTGTGGTCGTGAAATGAGTGTAGAACACAATCTTTGCCGTTTTTGTGGAATACATTTCATTATTAGTTGCCAGATAATGGTTTGTTTCTTAGATGTAAACAGCAGCCAACACCCCCATTTCAGCACACTTCTTTTCCAATGTCATTACATATTTACTGGCCCACAATCTTTTCTGTCCTTATCAAGAAAATGCTTTGTGGTGCCCCTTAAGTAGGCAATTTAGATGTCTAGTTGTTGCCTTACTAAAGAGCTGGAAGAAAGGATCGATAGTGTCAAATTAATGATTAGCATTCTTACTGAGCGGTTCAGACACTGCCCTGGGAGACATTTAGGCCCAGTTTACCTCGGGCTTGCAAGACAGCACATGCTCTTCAGTTCGATTTACTAAGCCACTCAAAGTCACCTTTTGTGGCTCTGTGCGGCTTAGTAAATCCACACAAGTTGCTGCCTTGCGTTACTCTGCATTAGTAAGGCATTCCATAGGTGGAGTGTGGGTGTTCCCGTGCATCCACCCATGTTTTTAGGTGCACTCGCAGATTTGCTAAGAGTAGTAAACCTGGAATGCGTCAAAATGCTACACCATCCCAACAGAGAAATAACAAGGAGAAACATGTTTATTTCACCTCATTTCCTATTTCTACATGTTCTGTATTCTGCCACATACATGAAAAGAGGAAAATATATCTAAGGATTGTTTTTCTGCAGGAAGGTGAACCCTTCTGGCACATAAACAATCCTGCATATAATACAGGACCACTTGCATTAAGGACGCTAGTCAGCACTCAGTGCACTAGTGCAGGGAGAGAGAAGGAATGCATCATGTCAAAAAAATCTTAAAAAAACCTTTTCCTCAAGCGGGCCTTCCCGCATCGATAGTCATCGCTATACCGAACAAGCCTGCACTCCGCACCTTCATGACATCTGCCTCTAAGACGTTCCACCCCAAACGCCCATCCGGCCCCCCCTTGCGGATAAGGGCTACGCCCAAGACCACGTGCACTCAGCAAGGTTCCCCAGGACTCCCATACCCTTATGTTGCACTGCTCGCTGGCACTTCCGAATTCGGCATGTACACTTTTGCCTATTTTGTGATTCCTACTTTTTAATCTGTTGTAAAGCGCTCCGATAACCCCGGGTCTGGCTAGCGCTATGTAAAACTCCTTAAATAAAAAAATTAATAGATATGGTGCAGTCCTGCTCTCTTTCTTTCATGTGGCACCTGGACACCTAGCCTGCCACTTGCCTGTGGGCTCCAATTCCTGCTTGTTTCAGACTGATCTAGTGACACCGCAGCTGCCAGGGTTTTTCCTGCCGGGGTTTTCTTGTCCGGGTTTTCCCACTCACCTCTCTTCCCAAAAACAGAATGCCTGCCCACCCCAGGACGTACTTAATGCGAACGCACTTTGGCAGGACAAAGCAAGCCCCCTGCGCCCAAGCATGCCTGGACTGCTCCCAGCGCCACAACTCCTGGCCCTCGCATCCCCAAAGATACACCATCTCCAGGCTCCACACCACGACCCCAGATGCCGCAACAAACACTGCCACGGTGTCAACCCATGCTCCACGCTCCACAGTAGGACCTTTCACCTGCACCCACACACCAGCCCTCCGACCAGCCCAACCTCGAACACACCACAGACACCACCTGAACAAAAACATAAACTTGCATGTGGCCTTCTCAAAATGCGCTCACTATGCAAGCACTCCACCGAATTATGGGACCTCATCTCCACCCTGTACCAGACATCGTATTCCTCACTGAGTCCTGGCTCAACCCCACATCCAGCCCATGCGTTGTCCCATCAATCCCTAACAGATATAAAATCACTTACGAGGACCTCAGCAACAAGCTTGGAGGAGGAACAGCCATCAGCCACAAAGAGACTATACAGTGCACCACCACCACTCCCATGGAACATCTTAGTTTCAAGCTCCACATGGATGACAAAACATCCATCAATCAATCAATCAATCACTGCATTTCTAAAGCGCGCTACATACCCGTTAGGGTCTCAAGGCTCTGGGGGGGGGGGGCTGCTACTGATCGAAGAGCCAGGTCTTGAGAAGTTTCCTGAAGGCCAGCAGGTCCTGAGTCTGTCGTAGGCTGGTATGGAGAGCGTTCCAGGTCTTGGCGGCGAGGTAGGAGAAGGATCTGCTGCCGGCGGTGGCTTTCCGGATACGAGGAACTGTGGCGAGGGCGAGGTAGGCTGAGCGGAGGTTTCGAGTGGGGGTGTAGAAGTTGAGTCGGTTGTTGAGGTATGTGGGTCCGGTGTTGTGTAGTGCTTTGTGTGCGTGGATGAGGAGTTTGAAGGTGATCCTCTTGTTGACGGGGAGCCAATGCAGGCCTCTCAGGTGGGGTGTGATGTGGCTGCGTCGGCGGACTTCGAGGATCAGTACTTCTGAGGCGTTCTGGATTCGTTGTAGTCGTCTCAGGAGCTTGGTTGTTGTTCCTGAGTAGAGGGCGTTCCCCTAGTCGAGTCTGCTGGTGATGAGGGCCTGGGTGACGGTTTTTCTCGTGTCAGGGGGGGGATCCATTTGAAGATCCTGCGGAGCATTCGGAAGGTGTTGAAGCAGGACGCGGAGATGGCGTTGACTTGCCTGGTCATGGAGAGGGTGGAGTCGTGGGTCACCCCAAGGTTGCGTGCGTGGTCTGTGGGTTCCGGGGCTGTGCCTAGCGATGTGGGCCACCAGGAGTCGTCCCAGGCTGATGGGATGGGTCCGAGGACGAGGACCTCCGTCTTGTCTGAATTCAGCTTCAGTCTGCTGTCCTTCATCCAGTCGGCTACGGCCTTCATTCCTCTATGGAGGTTGGCTTTGGCTATGTGGGGGTCTTCGGTGAGGGATATGATCAGCTGGGTGTCGTTGGCATAGATGATGTTGAGGTTAGGTTGCCGTGCGACGTGGGCGAGCGGTGCCATGTAGATATTGGACAGTGTTGGGCTGAGGGAGGATCCCTGTGGGACGCCACAGATGATCTCAGTGGTTTTTGAGCGGAAGGGTGGGAGGCAGATGCTCTGGGTTCTGCCGGAGAGGAACGATGTGATCCAGGCCAGGGCCTTCTCTTGAATTCCGGCGTCATGGAGGCGAGCTGATAGAGTTCGGTGGCAGACTGTGTCAAAGGCTGCTGATAGGTCCAGGAGGATGAGGGTGGCTGTTTCTCCTTTGTCCATCAGGATCCTGATGTTGTCAGTGGCGGCGATGAGGGCGGTCTCGGTGCTGTGGTTGCTGCGGAATCCGGATTGGGAAGGGTCCAGGATGTTGTTGTCTTCGAGGTAGCGGGTTAGCTGTTTGTTGACAATCTTCTCTGTCATTTTTGCCGGGAACGGGAGCAGGGAAATGAGCCGGAAGTTCTTGAGGTCCTTAGGGTCCGCCTTGAGCTTCTTAGCAGGGCATTGATCTCGGCGTGCTTCCAGCTTTCCAGGAAGGTTGCTGTCTCGAAGGAACTGTTGATTGTTTTCCGGAGGTTGGGTGCGATGGTTGTGCTGGCTTTGTTGAAGACGTGGTGAGGGCAGGGGTCGGAAGGGGATCCGAAGTGGATAGAGTTCATGGTTTTGATGGTGTCTTCGTCGCTGACGTGGGACCAGGTGGTCAGGCGGCTGGTGCGGGTGGTGATCGCAGGGGTGGCGGACTCAGTGGTGGGTGCGGGGGTGTCGGAGTTGAAGCTGTCGTGGATGTCGGCGATCTTGCGGTGAAAGAAGATGGCCAGGGAGTCGCACAGGGCTTGTGATGGTGGGATGTCGTTGGTGTTGGAGCTGGGGTTGGAGAGTTCTTTCATGATGCAGAAGAGCTCTTTGGTGTTGTGTGTGTTGTTGTCCAGGCGGTCTTTGAAGGCGGTCCTCTTGGTGGTCCTGAAGAGTTGGTGGTGTCTGCGGGTGGCACTTTTGTGAGCTGTGTGGCTGTCTGGTGTTCGGACGAGGAGCCATTTATTCTCCAGCTTCCGACAGGTGCGCTTGGAGATCCGGAGGTCTTCGGTGAACCAGGCGGCTTTCTTGTTGGTGTGTTTGGTTGTGGAGGTCTTGAGAGGGGCGAGGGTGTCGATGCAGAACCTTGCAAACTGACCACCAGGGCCATGCTCCAGGTTCTGTAACACCATTGCAGACCTCATTGCACCCCTAACTTTAGACTCCAAGGACTACATCTTCTTCGGCGACCTAAATTTCCACATCTACGACCCCAACGACAACACCACATACCTCCTCGACAGTGAGCAGTCTCGAATTGATCCAAATCATCCACGGCCCTACACACTCCACAGGACCCATGCTGGACCCCATTTTTACCTCCAGTAACTGCGTCAAATACAGCCATGTCGCAGAACTCACATGGACCGGTCACTCCATCATCCATTTCAGCATTTCCAGTACCCACACCGCCACCCCTAAGATGATCAATGGCCCCCACTGGAGGTGGATCAAAATCTCAGAGGCCAGCTGGGCAGGTGCCTTCAACATCTCCAACCCCGCTACTGAGACCACCCTCAAAGAGGGAGTGAAAAACTTCAATGCCTAGATCACCAACTGCGCCAACAGCGTTGTCTCCCTCAAGAGCAACACCCAGAGAAAATCCTTCAAAAAGGCTAGCTGGTACATCCAAGAACGCAGAACAGCAAAACTAGTCAGCAAGCAGCTAGAGAAGAGATGGCGCGCCCGCAGGGACACCTCAAACAGGGCAGCCTTCAAGACCTCTCTCAACCTCTACTACCCCCTGCTAAGGGCAACAAAGTAGGCAGCCATTGTTGCATGCATCGAAACCAGTACCAACAACACTATGGAACTTTTCATCATCGTTAAGGAATTCTCCAACCTGGTTGGCAGCGAAAACAACATCACACCATCAAAGGAACTGTGAGACAACCTAGCCCACTTCTTCCATGGCAAGATCACAACAATGTACAGAAACTTTGAACCCCAATTCACACCTATGGACTTCCCCCGACAGATACACCACCATCATAATTGACACAAACTGCACACGGACCACCTGGAACATCCTCTCCCCCTGGACACCACCTCCACCATGAAATCCATCCACTCAGGAGCTCACACAGACCCACGCCCAAACCACATCTTCAACCTCTGAAATCAAAGTATCAGCCAGGAACTCACCACCCTGTTCAACACACCTCTATCACCACCGCAAATTTCCTGACGCCTGGAAACACACCGAAGTCAGACCACTACTCAAAAAACCCTCAGCCAACCCCAGCAAACTCAAGCACTACTGGCCAATCTCCTTACTTCCATTCCCAGAGAAGGTACTTGAAAAGATCATCAACGTGCACCTCATGACGCACCTGGAGCAGAACCAGCTACTCAATGCCTTCCAATCCAGCTTCCGCAGCAATCACAGCACTGAAACCGCCCTGATCACAGCCACCGACGACATCTGAACCCTCCCTGACCAAGGAAAAACATCAGCTTTGATCCTCCTTAACCTCTTGCCAGCCTTCGACACTCTATCATAACAAATGCTGATCAAAAACCTACACCACATAAGCATCAAAGGAGATGCACTTAGATGAATCACCTCCTTCCTCTCAGGATAACGGAGTGGATCCACCTCTGAACCCAAAGAGATCACCTGCAGTGTCACTCTAGGCCAGAGGTCTTCAATCTGTGGAGCTCGACCCCCCAGGGGGGTCGTGGAGTCCTGGGAAGGGGGTCACAGATTCTGCAGAGTGCAGTTCCTGGCATTGGGCTGAGGGTGCTCACGGCGGAGGCCTAATTCACACCGAGGTGTGAAAAAGATCAACGCCTCATTAACAAGTGAAAGGTCTTTTGAAGACCTGTCAAGTACTTGGGTGTGACTGTGTGTGTGTCTCTGAAGCTGTTACAGCCGGGCTCACATACACAAGCTGGGGGGAGCTGGGGGGGGGGGGGCAGGGGGAGTGGCTGTAGTGTAGCCCTTTGAGTTCAATGGATGTTGTGCACCTGGAGCTGTGGGTCCCGAGACACGTCCCCCGCCCCCAGCAGGGAGGCACAGAGATGCCCTCCCATGAGTGGGAAAGAAGAAGGAAGACGATGCAGAGAGATACTGATTCACCCTCCCCTTCCCCCCCCCCCATGAGAGAGGCACAGAAAAGGTGGGTGGATGAATGATGGGTGGATGGATGGATGAAAGGCTGAAGGATGGATGGATGTGTGAAAAGGTGGGTGGATGAATGATGAGTGGATGGATGAATGAAAGGGTGGATGGATGAATGATGGATGGATGGATGGAAGGATGAAAGGGTGGATGGATGAAGGATAGAATGGTGAAGGATGAAAGGGTGGACGGATGAAGGATGGATGGATGAAAGGGTGGATGGATGAATGATGGATGGATGGATATGTAAAAAGATGGGTGGATGAAGGATGGATGGATGGGAGGATGAAAGGGTGGATGGATGAAGGATGGATGTATGTATGGATGGGAGGATGAAAGGGTGGATGGATGAAGGATGTATGTATGTATGGATGGGAGGATGAAAGGGTGGATGGATGTATGGATGGAGAAAAGGCTGCATGGATGAATTATGCATGGATGGATGTGTGAAAAGGTGGGGGATGAATGATGGGTGGATGGATGAAAGGGTGGGTGGATGGATGTATGGATGAAAGGGTGGATGGATGGATGGATGGGAGGATGAAAGGGTGGATGGATGAAGGATGGATGGGAGGATGAAAGGGTGGCTGGATGAAGGATGGATGTATGGATGGGAGGATGAAAGGGTGGATGGATGTATGAATGGATAAAAGGTTGCATGGATGAATGATGGATGGATGTGTGAAAAGGTGGATGAATGATGGGTGGATGGAAGGAAGGGTGGATGGGTAAAGGCTGGGTGAATGGATGGATGATGGATGTATGGATGGATGGATGTGTGAAAAGGTGGGTGGATGAATGATGAGTGGATGGATGAATGAAAGGGTGGATGGATGAATGATGGATGTATGGATGGAAGGATGAAAGGGTGGATGGATGAAGGATAGATTGGTGAAGGATAGATGTATGGATGGAAGAATGAAAGGGTGGACAGATGAAGGATGTATGGATGAAAGGGTGGATGGATGTATGGATGTGAGGATGAAAGGGTGGATGGTTGAAGGATGGATGGGAGGATGAAAGGGTGGATGGATGAAGGATTGATGTATGAATGGATAAAAGGTTGCATGGATGAATGATGGATGGATGTGTGAAAAGGTGGGTGGATGAATGATGGGTGGATGGAAGGAAGGGTGGATGGGTAAAGGATGGGTGAATGGATGGATGATGGATGTATGGATGAATGGATGTGTGTAAAGGTGGGTGGATGAATGATGAGTGGATGGATGAATGAAAGGGTGGATGGATGAATGATGGATGTATGGATGGAAGGATGAAAGGGTGGATGGATGAAGGATAGATTGGTGAAGGATAGATGTATGGATGGAAGAATGAAAGGGTGGACAGATGAAGGATGGATGGATGAAATGGTGGATGGATGAATGATGGATGGATGGATGTGTGAAAAGGTGGGGGGATGAATGATGGGTAGATGGATGGATGGACGGGTGGGTGGATGGATGGATGAAAGGGTGAATAGGTGAAGGATGGATGTATGGATGGGAGGATGAAAGGGTGGGTGGATGAAGGATGGGAAGATGAAAGGGTGGATGGATGTATGAATGGATAAAAGGTTGCATGGATGAATGATGGATGGATGTGTGAAAAGGTGGGTGGATAAATGATGGGTGGATGAAAGGAAGGGTGGATGGGTAAAGGATGGATGTATGGATGGAAGGATGAAAGGGTGGATGGATGAAGGATGGATGTATGGATGGAAGGATGAAAGGGTGGATGGATGGATGTGTGAAAGTGTGGGTGGATGAATGATGGAGGGATGTGATGAGGTCTAACAGGCGCATTTATGGTTGTCAAAAGTTGATGATGAGGAGTACCAGTTTCTAGAAACTTTTGTCGGAAGGGGGTCCTTACGCCTAAAAAGGTTTTACAAGGGGGTCTCGGCATCAAAAAGTTTGAAGACCTCTGCTCTAGGCTCATACCTCAGCCCCACACTCTTTAATGCATATATGACCCCGCTGGCCAACAATGTCAGATCCCACGGTCTCAACATAAATTCCTACTCAGACAACACCCAACTCATCCTTTCACTCACTGACAACCCCACCACCACCAGAACCAACTTCCACAGATGTATGACAAGCATCGCCGACTGGATGAAGAACAACTGCCTTCAGATGAACACAGACAAGATAGGAGTAGTGATCTTTGCCAACAGCAGCAAATCATGGAATAACTCCTGGTGGCCACGAGACCTAGGACCAGCACCCACTCTCTCCGACCATGCCAGAAACCTTAGAATCATCTTTGGCAACAAGCTCACTGTTAGAAATAGGGATTTCTGGTTGGCTAAGGCTTGCGCCAAAGCCAGGCAGAAACAACCACTCTAGTCAGGGCAAGGAAGTCACCCGCCAAGATAACCACTGCTCACCCCCTTGGTAGCTTGGCACGAGCAGTCAGACTTATCTCGTAGGTCATGTGTAAAGCGTTTGCGCGCGCACCCAGCAACAACACCCAAGGCCTACCACAAAGGAAACTCCACACAAGGTTATATATAAAAATAGCCTTTGTATTATACCAAACACATTAGATAATAAACACACAATTTACACTGTGCCACTGGCACGGGCAGAATTTACAGGGGATTATATACACAAGACAGGGCCACATGGACCACTGTCAGGAATATTCACTTGGTAGAACTAGCACTTTGTAGAAATAGCACTTAGAACATAGAATAACTGTAGCACCAAATAGCAAATGTAGCACACAACCAGTAACCACTAGTAGAAGGTAAGTACATGTTTACAGAGAAGGGGTAAAAGTTCCTCAGTATAAGGTCTATAAACCCAGGATGTGGCCTACAAAGTGGGAAGATACAAGAAAGTTAAGTTTGCTCACAGGTCAGATCCTTGGTTGGTTGGGGATCTTAAAAGTGTGGTGTAGGTATTTCTCCTTGGGTACCTAGTGCCCTCAGACACCCTTGCGAGTGTCCTTATATCATCATCGGGCATTGATCCTCGTGTGGGTGGCGCTGCAGTCCCTCACTGGTCACACGAAGGGGCTCTTTAGCGGAGTTCTTTTATAGGAGACGCCCCAGTTGTGCATTTGGGTCTGGGGGCCTATAAAAAATAGTGAGTGTGGGGAATTAAAATGGCCACTCAGTATCCAGAAAACAGTTTTATTCAGGGGTCTGGGTGGTCAATTAAAACGGGGTGGATCCTGGAGCTTCCCTATAAAAGCAAAATAGAAGGGGCGGTTATGTGACAAGCCGCTGCTCCCAGGATAGTGCTCTAGTGAAAGAAATAGGTCAACATGTTTCGCGCATCCAGTGGTCCCTAGAGAATCCAATAGCGCTTCCTCAGGACCAAATAACAATTTACAAAAAATTGTATGAGAACTAACAGGTGCCAGGCCTACTGCCTGAGGACCCGTGGTACCTTTTTCATAAAGGTGTGTAGCGTCTATGCGCTGACTGGTACTCTCATTCGTGTCCCAAAGCATGGAGGAATGGACCCCATCAACATCCTGTAAAACCGGCTTTTTGGAGACCTCTCCCCCTCTAGGAGAGTCAAAGCCAGTGGTGCAGGTCACACCTTAAAATCTACGGGTTCTCCTTGTTCAAGTCATACATTACCAAAGAGACCAGGACAACCAGCCGTGGAGAGAAGTAAGTTATTTATTAGCTCAAGCTAAGGACAGAGGTCCCAGAATGGTACAAAGACAATTCTACGGAGACTGCTGCTTCAATCCGCAGCACACACATACTTATAGTGCTAGCCACGCCCATTTACACAATACACCGTTCCACATTTTGGTTAGTTCCTCATTTGACAAGTTCTTCGTCAGTCTTGTGGTGCAATCGTGGCCAGGGGACATCTGTCTCTTATTGCACAATGTCCACAGCCTTGTGCTCCCTTGCTCAATGGTATGGTCACAGGGTGCAGCCTCGTGCTTCCTTGATCGGATGGTGTGGTCACGGGGCACAGCCTCGTGCTTCCTTGACCAGATGGCGGGTCACGGGGCACAGGAGTTGTGACAGGCTGAGTTACCAACGGCGGACAGGATGTAGCTGAGTCTTTGACACGAATGGGGGGATGAGACACACAGGCAGCTTCTCGGAACTGGCTCAACCACAAGGACCGAGGAGGGTTGTGCACGTTTCAATGGGGACGTGGAAAACAGTTCTTCACCAAGTTGCCGAGAGCATGGCAACACAAAATGGATTTGTGTGGGTTGTTTTAAAATACAGTTTAACAGTCCCTCCTTTTGCCATGCTGAGGCAACAATAAGTCGTCATCCAGGTCAATGTCCATCATTTCCTGGACCTCCTTCTCGATCATCATCATGGCATTGTGATGGTGTGGATTCATTTGTTTGGGTGCCAAAGAAGTGGCACAGAGCCCACACAGCGCGGGCATGCATTGAACACGGAGGCAGCAAGATAACAATGCGGCAGGAAGGATTGCAATGAAGATCATTATCTTCCATCCCCACTGAGATACCATGCTCCAAAACCAGCCTGTCAGGAACCATGAACCCTCATCCTGATGGATATCGGAAGCAATCTTGTGGAGCTTCTAGATTGCTTGATAGACTGTCGGTGCATTATCGGGGATGTAGATGCAGCAACTTGTTTTGATCAATGTGCAGACCCCTCCACGATCCGCCAGCACTATGTCAAGAGCCATTCTGTTCTGCAAAGTCATGAGGCGGTCTGCTTGAAGTTCAGCCGTGAGGTTACTGAGAGCACCAGCAGTTGCGTTGATGGTGGCCTCTACCACCCTGGTGAGATGTCGGAGATAGCGACTATTGACCATAGGGCCCCAAAAGGGGAGGAACCCTTTATGGCAAAGTCACCAAATTCTTGGCCAGCTGTGTCTTCAGTATCAACCACACCTCTCTTCTGGATGTGGTGTTTTACATCGGCTGTGTAGGTGGAGGGGAGCAACCAAGCAATGTAGCAGGTGCCTGCCCAGGACTTTGGCAGCCAGGTGTAGGCCTTGTTCCCACACACAAAGTACGTATTCAGTGAGGACACCAGAGCTGGGAGAGTTGAACCATTGAGCTGGAGTGTGTAGGCACAGTCACTTTATCCCACCCATACTGTTCCACTGCTCTTCATGCAGTATTTTCCGGGATGTGGGTAGACAGGGAGATCACTGATAGATGGCAGTCTGTTCTTTCCCCCACCATTGTAAATGTTTGATGGATAGAAGGACCCATGATTGTTCTCATATTCGTTCTTTTCTGCTGAATCTTTATCCATGCTTGGCCACTCCGCAGCCATGATGTGGCGGAAGGCTTATCTGCTACTGATCTTCCCCAGGGATCGTGTGGATGTGTCACCTGAATAGAATGCATCAAAGAACACAGTGTACTAGCCTCAGGCCGAGCCAGCTCGAGAAAAGGGAGCAGGAATCAGGGACATCCCAGTGTTTGCAGTATGGGGAAGCAACCCACATACCCAACAGTTTGTTGTGTTCACCACAAGCTGGTGTTGCTGTAACATTTGAATGAAAGTGTTGTTAAAGAAACCTGTCCTTCTGTTTTTCTCATGGGTGGGTAATGACACATGCTGATGAGGTGATTCTGTAGAGGCAGGAGGCTCAAGTGCTGCAAGGGCAGTGTGTACTACCCATCCGAGGCAGCCCAGTCCCAGTGAGATATTCATTAGTATGATTAGACAGATCGAGTACCGGCCACATATTTTTTTCATGTACTCTATTTTCTTTATTTCTTTCTTTTTTCAAGCTTTCAGTGTTCATTTTGTTCATCGTCTGCTTCACTTGGTCTTCCCTAGTTGCTGCCTGTGATTGCTGGTTGCTTCACCGGTCAGTGATTCCGTCGGCCCTATTGGCACGTTCCGGTCCGCTGTACCGGCTAAGGTCAAAAGAGAAAAAAAAAATGCGCTGGTGTATCACAGTCCTGCAGCGATTTGTCAGACCACGTCAAGCAGAGGGCAGAGACCTTTGTCTCTTCAGTCCTTTTTTCTGGGTCGGAAGTTGTACCGGGTGGACCTGGGCGTTGTTTGGTCCGAAAACAAAGGCTCTGGCTGTTGAGTGTCCCGCAACCTCTGATGCGGAGGAACAGCAGATTGCAGGATGTCGTCTTCCTCTCGTTCAGATAAAGCCCATGCAATGTTGGCGTCACTGAAGGGTACAAAGCGCTGGACCTTTTCGCATTCGTCGTCTCCCAGGCCTTTTTTGACCCACCGGTCGTATGGTAGAGGTAGAGGCACCTGCTTGCAATGCACTCCGTGGACCCAGTTTTTTTCTTCATGCCACCTTCACTGCAGATCTGGTCGCCAGCAACACTTGTTGGGGCGGTTTCCACCTCGGCTCCAAATTATTTGTTCTCTGGAAGTTCCGGATGCAAACCCAGTCCCCGGGTTGGATGGTGTGACCAGGGCCCTCTCTTTTGGGTGGCAGGATATATTGTACCTGACGATGAATGAGACTTAAGTTAGTGGTCAATTCATGTAAATATTCAATCAACAACGGGTATTCAATGTCAGAGTATTTCTTGGGGCGGGGTACTCCCCAAATATATGCCGGCCGACCAAACACTATTTCGTAGGGAGACAGTCCGGTACGGGAATGTGCCGTGGCTCTAGTTGATCGGAGGGCAAGGGGCAACGTGTCCGGCCAAGACAGTCCTGTGTCAACCTGGATCTTTGCAATTTTTTATTTCAGTGTTCCATTGTGGTGCTCAACCAAACCTGCTGCCTGGGGGTGATTGGTGGCATGGAATTTCTGTCTGATCCCCATCCCTATACACACTTTCTTCATTATTTCTCCTGTAAAGTAGCTTCCGTTGTCGCTCCAGATAATTCTGGGCATCCCAAACCTGGGAAAAAATTCCTTTAACAATATTTTGGCAGTGCTTATAGCAGTGTTGTCCTAAAGGGGGTAGGCTTCGATCCACTTACTAAAGGCACGCACAACTACCAGGACATATCGGATATTATTGAATCTTTCCATCTGTATGTAATCTATTTGGAGCACTTCGAAGGGGTAAGATGGGGGTACAAAATTCCCAGCAGGTGTCGGTGTGCCTTTTCTGCGGTTATGCATCAAACAAACATGCAATGCCTGACTAACCTCTCAGCATATTTTGGGATGTGTTTGTTTTGCCATATCGGAGCTAGCAATTTGCAAATGCCTTTTGCACTAATGTGAGCTGGGCCATGAGCCATAGTGACCACTGGCAAACCATAGGCATCGGGTAACAACCATCGCTGTTGTTCAGACAGATCCGTCCAACAGCCATTCTCATTTAATAGGCCTGTTTGTTCTTCCCAGAGAGCCTTTTCCTCTCTAGTTGCTTCTGCCTGTATTTCCTTCACATTCTCAATTGTGTCCTCGTGCACCCCATTCTCCGGTACCCAGTTTGAGTGGCCAGCTACATACATACGGGCAGAGACATCTTTAGCTGTTGCCTTTGCAGTCTGGTCAGCAAATGCGTTACCCCTTCCTGTGTCATCAGTTACTTTCTTGTGGGCGCCTCATTTGATCACAGCTTTTTGAAGGAAGAGTCAATGCTTCTAACAGCCTGCTGACCAGATGACCATGCTGTATCTTAGTGACGTGAGAAGTAAAGTATCACCTCTCAGCCCATAGTGGCCCAAAATTATGGCCAAAGGCGTACTGGCTGTCAGTGAGATGTTGACGACCATCCCTGTGATTAGTGCCACTAACTCAGCAGCCTGGGCTGATTGGTAAGGTATTCTCTCACTCTCTACTACCGTCTGTAAGGTGGTGATGGCATAGGCAGCAGTTGTGCTGCCATCAGGAAGTTTAAAGCAAGAACCATCCACGTACAGGGTACCATCAGGGTCAGTTAGGGATAGGTCAGTCAAATCCACACGGCCTTTAGTTTTTTCCTCCGTCCGGAGGACACAATCATGTGGATCAGAACTAGTGTCATCATTAACAAAGGGTAGCAATGTGGCTGGATTGAGCGTAGTGCAGCGGCGGATGGTGATATGACTGGCTAAGAGAGTCAATTCATATCCGGACAAACGTGCACTAGTAAGGTGTTGGGTTTTTGTCCCATTTAATAAAGTGTCAACTGCGTGAGGAACCATAACTGTAAGTGAAGTGTCAAGGACCAGGCCAGCAGATTGGTGAATGGATATGGCAGCTGCAGCTGCTGCTCTCAAGCAACTGGGTAGTGCACGGGCTACGGGATTTAGAACTGCAGAAAAATATGCACAGGGGCGTTGTCTGTCACCAAAACACTGTGTTAGCACTGACAATGCGTAACCATTATGCTTGTGTACAAAAAGGGTGAATGGTTTTTGATAATTAGGGGTGCCTAGCACCGGGGCCGAACACAAAGCTGTTTTCAGTTCTTCCAATGCATGCTGGCAACGTCCAAGGGAGTGGGTGGGGAACATCTTTAAGTGTGAGGCTCAATAAAGGTTTAATGAGTAAAGAAAAATTGGGTATCCACTGGCGGCAGAAGCAGGTGATACCAATAAAGGAACGTACCTCTTTCTGCGTTTTTGGTGGGGGCATCTTACTGAAAGTTTGTATTCGTTCAGGGGTGAGGCGGCGTCCCTCCTTCGACAGGAGATGACCTAGGTAGGTCACCTCATGTCGACAATATTGTAGTTTGAAGAGGGAAACTTTGTGATTGAACTGTGCCAGATGCAGCAGCAATTTCATTGTAGCTTCTTTACATAACGCCTCTGTATCTGCCGCTATAAGCAAATCATACTGGAGTAGTTCAGTACCTTGGGGTAGGGTCAGGGAATCAAGTTGGCCCTTGAGGGCCTAACTGTAAATTGAGGGGCTCTCTGTATATCCTTGTGGAGCTCTGCAGAACCGGAAACTCCGTCCTGCCAATGAGAATCCAAAAAGATCCCTACTCTGTTCATCAACGGGTATACTAAAGAAGGATTTTTTTAAGTCACTGACAGAGAAAAAACATGCAGTCGGAGGAACCATAGTAAGTAGGGTGGTGATATCAGGGACCACAGGAAACTGGGGTACTACTATTTTGTTTATCTCACTTAAATCAATGACAAAACGGTAAACAGGGAGCTTAGAAGGATCGGTGCATTTTAGGACAGGCAAAATTGGGCTATTGCACACATTTCCTCTCATCTCTTCAACCACACCCTTGTCAACAAGTTCAGAAATGATCTGGAGTAATGCCCTTTACTCTTCTTTGGGTATTTTGTATTGGGGAAGTCGGGGAGGGCGAGCATTTTCCTTCAGGGTAGCAGAAAAAGGGGGTATGGACAAAAGGCCGACATCAGTATCACCTTGGGCCCAAAGAGCAGGAGGGACAGTCTGAAGTTCCTGGGGAATGGGATCTGGGGAGGCCAAATATACTGGGTGTGTGGTGGGGGGCCCATGGTGATGTAAACCCCATCAGGAGAACAGTATATTGTTGCATGTAATCTTTTCAATAGATCTAAACCCAACAAATTTTCGCCACATGTGGAAGTCAAAACCAAAGGGGAATCAATTGTGTAGGGTCCTATCTTTAGTTCCAGTGGTTGTGAAATGGTGCCAGAAAACCCTACAGAAATGTTGTTCGCGCCAGACAAGGGGGCCCCAGGTACTTTGGACCGAGCAATAGAACATTTTGTTGCACCAATGTCGACCAAGAATTTTTCTGTGGAGCCCAGTGTTGTAACATGAACATACGGTCCCTTTTGGTCAACAGGAATAGGCACGGGTCCCTTCTCTCGTCCTTGGAAATCCTAATGGGACATGAACACCGTCCCTTCTTCAGACTCATAATCCTCAGTAAAATAATTACGGTCCTCATAATTAGCGGTGTCAAATCCATTCTCTTGCATAAGGGGGCGCCTGTCCTGCAACTGTGTTCTAGGTCCGCCTCGCCCTCGTCCTCTCTGGGGATGTTGTCCTGTTAAGCGGTCAGTGGGGGCAGAGTTGTTCTGGGCCAACAATGGACATTCGTCGCGCCAATGACCCTCCTGGCGACAATAAGTGCACTGGTTGGGTCCCAGCGGTAGGCGAGGAGTCTCAGAGGCAGGCCTCTGAGCTATTCGTTGAAACTTAGGGGCACCTCTATTTTGGGTCCGGGTCGGGTATGCTTGTTGGAGTAACACCTTTGTCTTTAAGTCTTTAGCCTTTTTATCCGTTCTATCTCGCTTTTCATTCTCCCTATTCTCCTAGTACTGGGTCAAAATACCAGACGGGTGGAGATGGGCCATGCACTTTCTGACATTTTTTAGTTTAGTTCCAAGCTCTGGTAACAGATTGGACACAAAGTTATCCACAAACAGTCGCTGTCCCCCTTCTAAGGTCATGTCCTGTCCACTATAGTCGGTGAATGAGCCTTTCGAATCGCGTGAAAAAGTCAGAGACACTTTCATCTTTCTTCTGTTTGCAAGCAGCTAATCTGTCCCAATTGATACGGTGAGGTGTCAACATCTTTTTCATGGCAGTTAGTATCTGGGCCGGAAGGGTTAAGATCATGGGATCGGGTTTCTCACCACCAGTTCGAGCTCTGTCAGCTTCCTCAAATTCCTTCCCTGTATGGCCGTATTTTGGACCATACTTCAGTCGGTACTACTTGTCCTATTAACATGTCTATATCTGCTAAAGTCATTACGCAAGATTGGAGTGTCTGAGTCAATTCCTTATAATAACCTGATGGAATTTTACTTGGTAAGGCAATTGGTTTTTAAGTTGGAGGACGTCAGACCTTTTCCAAGGGACATGGACCCAAATTTGCCTAAAACATGCCGGGATTTCAGGGTTGCCATATGCGCCAGCAACGCGATCTCTCCAAACAGGCTGTACCTCCCTCATTGGAAAACCCTTATTTAACGTAACACCAGATAAGGAGTGTCTATAGGCTACTAAAATGATTAGATTGCATAATAGTGCTGGGCCCTGAACGTCCCCTTTTTCAACCTTATGGCAAAGGTCAGACAGACCTGGGGGTGGACCTGATCCTACAAAATCCTCCCACATTTGGATCAGTATGTCACACATTTCACAAAAAACGTCAATCTGTTGAATGCGTGTTTACTGATCCATTGTCATCCATATATCCTGAGTGGTGTACATAGCGTTATTTTCCATCCACAAACGAGCTTGTTGACTCATAGTGAGTTGTTCCTTTGTACTACCTATCAGTCTGCGCAAGGTGTGTCGTCTGGGAGTGGGAGTTCTATGCAGAGTTGCATAAGGGATATAATCACGGACCACTGACCATGCATTCACTAATAGTCCTGCACTAGGGGAAGGTGTCGGATGACTATCAACAAGAAATGGGTTGGTTGCAACGGGAGTTAAAGGCAAATTAGGTTGGACAGGTACAGAAACAGTGGAAGGTGCAACAAGATGAAAAGAAGGGTGGACTTGCATTGGTACAGTGGCCTAAACAGTCGGGGCGTTGTGAACAAGTGTCTTAGGAATTGGATAAACCAGGGCATGGGCAGTAACTGAAGCAGTAGCAGGGGCCAATTGGGTGGGATTAAGGGTCGGATACATGGCGGGAGTATAGGGTAGAGGGGTGTTCAACATAGAGGACATGAGAGGGTCATCCTCATTGTCCCAGACCTTTTCGGGGACCTGCTTTTGAAAAAGTCGAAACAAATACCAAAATCCAAAATACAATTCACCAAAGAAGTGGGCCACTCCCACTCTTACCTGACCGTTAATCTTCCGTCACACGGCCACTGTCACAAAGGTCTCGATCTTCAAAGACTAGGAACCGGTCGGGGCCGCAGTCGGGTAGCCCACTGGAAGGATGAATCAAGCGATCGGAGACCTCGGGCCCACAAAGACAATTTTTTTTAGTCAATGTAGTGGCGCGCCCCCCTTAGAGTTCAATCACGGACCCCTCACGACCACCAGGCTCGATGACGACCACCGAAGACGCCCAACGTTGGGTGCCAAATTGTAGAACCAACTTTTTGGAGACCTGTCCCCCACTAGGAGAGTCAAAGCCAGTGGTGCAGGGCACACCTTAAAATCTACGGGTTCTCCTTGTTCAAGTCATGCATTACCAAAGAGACCAGGACAACCAGCCGTAGAGGGAAGTAAGTTATTTATTAGCTCGAGCTAAGGACAGAGGTCCCAGAATGGTACAAAGACAATTCTACGGAGACTGCTGCTTCAATCCGCAGCACACACATACTTATAGCGCTAGCCACGCCCATTTACACAATACACAGTTCCACATTTTGGTTAGTTCCTCATTTGACAAGTTCTTCGTCAGTCTTGTGGTGCAATCATGGCCAGGGGACATCTGTCTCTTATTGCACAATGTCCACAGCCTCATGCGCCCTTGCTCAATGGTGTGGTCACAGGGTGCAGCCTCGTGCTTCCTTGATCCGATGGTGTGGTCACGGGGCACAGCCTTGTGCTTCCTTGACCAGATGGCGGGGTCACGGGGCACAGGAGTTGTGACAGGCTGAGTTACCAACGGCGGACAGGATGTAGCTGAGTCTTTGACACGACTGCGGGGTTGAGGCACACAGGCAGCTTCTCGGAATCGCTTCAACCACAAGGAGCGAGGACGGTTTTGCAAGTTTCAATGGGGACGTGGAAAACAGTTCTTCACCAAGTTGCCGAGAGTATGACAACACAAAATGAAGTCGTGTGGGTTGTTTTAAAATACAGTTTAACAATCCGCTCTCACAATTAGTAGACAGTGAATTATCTGCCTCTCTGGTGTGGTTCCTGACCCACCCCTCTGCAGCGGTGTGTCGGTATGGAGAAGGTAAGTACCCCCTACACAATCCTAACCACCTTAGGCATATATCACGCAGGGAACCATGAACTCAATAGCATAACTATACTAGGTAAAACACCTTCCTAAGCATAAACACACATTTAGAGGTATAGGCATAAAGGCATTGCATATTCTCCAGAAATCACATTGGGCAGGTAATCACATTTGCGCCACAAATCTCATAACTGACCCCAGGCCAACTTGGCCTCTCAGGGGCTCACAGGCCCAATGTCCAGAATGTCTGGGATGGCTGCGCAGACAGCCAAAGAAGAATGCGCAAGGGCCTAGAAGATGCAGCTTCCCACTAAGTGCTGGGCAGCTGGGGAACTGAACCTGGCACCAGCGTGCCTCCTGGCTCTCCTATGTTATGTGTTATGTTACGAAAACTTCTATAGCGCACAGCTGCCCCAGCAAAGGGGCGTCCCGGCGCGCAGGATAAGCAGAAGCAACATAACACTACGCAGAGCAGCAAAGAAGGCAGACAGGAAGGATCCTAGCACTCAGAGGGGAACAGAAAAGTTTTAATTGCGTTCCTGAACTTAAATAGGTCATTACAGGCACGAATATTGCAAGGGAGAGAATTCCATAGTTTTGCAGCCAAAACACGGAAAGATCTTCCACCTACTCGACAGAGCTTGAAGCGGAGTACAACAACTAAGTTCTGCCCCAAAGACCTCAGAGAGCGGGACGGGATGTAAGGGGTGAGGAAGTCCTCTAGAATCTGAGGAGAGGACATTTTCAAAATTTTAAAAGAGAGACATAGAGTCTTAAAATCAATCCTTTGCCTAATCGGTAGCCAATGAAGTGAACTGATTGTACCTTTTGCAGAACAGCACCTTGGTAGACCTACCAAGGCCCTGGCAGCAGCGTTCTGTACACTTTGAAGCCGGGAGATTTCCACTTGATTAGCCCCTAACAAAAGGGAACTATCATAATCAAGTCGGGACAAGATAGTTGCCTGAATGACCAGCTGCCTAGTAGGGGCATCAAAGAATTTTAGAACGGGCCTAATCCCACGTAAAATCCCAAAACAAGTCGCTGCTACTCTCTTAGTGTGGCCACAGAAGGAGAGGGTTGAGTCCAGCCAGACACCTAGATTTTTTACCTCCAGCTTCGGGATTGGAGTGACACCTAATTCTGGGGACCACCAGTCATCGCTCCAAAGGTTGCTCTGCTTGCCTACAATCAGAATCCTATCGGGCTCTAAATAACCAACAGTGCCCAGAAACAAAGTGGGAGCCTTGTGGGCTCTGAATACAAAATGCCCAGAGGAACCTCTCAGGCTCTGAATACAAAATGCTCGCTGGAGCCTCGTGGGCTCAAAATGAACGTGGCACCAACACGTTCGAGCCTCTTGGGCTCGAAATAACAATGCCCCCAGGAGCCTCGTGGGCTCTGAGTGAAAACTTGCTGCCACACTGGGGGAATGGCCTGCTGCCATCCGGGGCCGCTCTACCACGCGAAATGCCCCTTCAGCTCTGGGGCCTTGTGGGCTCTAAACTACCAAAGAATGCCCCACTATGTTGGGAGTCCCGCTCTGGGGGCTCGTGAGCCCTAACACAAAATGTGCTCTTTGACATCGGAGCGACCTGCTATCAAGTGGGGCCGCACAAGGAACTAGCTGGAACAACCCCGAGACCCCTCCTTACCGGGCTCTTCTGGGGGGACACAGCGCTTTCCTCTGGTGGGTCCCGCACTCTGGTCTTGGTCTGTTTGGCACCACGGGGCTCTCTCACCCTTCTGGGAGCCCCGCTTCTCTTCCAGAGATGCCACACACAGGGCTCACACCGCGGCTGCGGGAGCCCTGCCTCTCCGATCCTCTCAGCTTCTGGTGCCACCTGTCCTCATCCCGCTGCTGCGGGGGCGGGACTTCCTGCCTCCTCTCTCAGGGGGAAATGACGGCAAGAGTACTGGTAGCTGGGCAACCCTCCGGCCGGGCTGGGATGCAGCAGGCTGGCTGGGCAGCCAATGGCAGCGTGGCTCGAGGCGTCGAGCCCCCAAGCTCAAGGGCGCCTCGTCTGATTGCAGCGGGCCTCTGTATTGAAGCCCCTGGGCGGCAGCGGTGATTCTTCCTGCACAATACGGGGTAGGATCCAGTTTTGTTACAACATCCCTGGCAGGGTGGGCACCCGTTGGGGGTCTCAAAAGACAGGCACAAGGTCCCTGGCGGGGTGGGCACCCGTCGGGGGTCAAAATAAAGGACAAATGCATGGGGTAGGCACCCGCCCAAGCTCCAGGAAGGACGGCAATGAGCGGGGTGGCACCCGTGCCGATAATCAAAGGCAGGGGGATCCCCACGCCGGGGAATCCCTTGAGATAGGGATTGCCACACCGCGGTGCAACGCGCTATTTTTGAGAGGGAAGCCAGCACTCCCCAGGTCCTGGCGGGCCACAGAAGTCCCAAAAGTCCAGGGACAAAGTCTAAAAAGGAGTGAAGGCAGGGGGGCAAAGGCTGGGCCCAGGGGCCAGCCCACAGGGCCCTCCGGGCAGGGAGGCAGCACCCAGTGGCTGTCCTCCTGGCGCCCAGCAGCAGCAGCAGGCCCCCTCCAAGTTAGGATCAGGAAATAACATGTTACATGGGGTCACAGCCCCTTTTTATACACATAAATTCTTTGTCTCAGGCTGCATGGTTAAGGGAAAATCAGACGCAGCTGGTTTTGGAGCACCCTGTTGTGCTCAGCCCCTCTCCCCATTCACTAGTCAGGCTAGAGACATCAGTCGCACCACAGGGGGCGGAGCCAGCATTTTGTAGGGAAGACCCAGCCTATTCAGGTCCCAGGTGCACTCCTCCCACCCATCTGGATGTAAATCTCCCTATTCACCACCGGGGCAGACCCATCCTGACCCCTGGAGCCAGGCTCACCAGCCAGCTCCAGCCAATCACAAGCCAGGCAGTCACTTCACATTTATTACACAGATATGCCAACTTCTAGAAGTGGCACTTCCCCACTAGACACATTAACGCCGCACACATCATCGTGCAGCATTTAATCTTACGAGTCCGCCCAAACCAAACTCGATCCTGCACTCCCCACGCATCAGCACTACCATGGACACTTACATTCCCCATGCATTCCTATCGGAGGGCAGGCCAATCTCACGACACTCACACACTTTACACTGGGACACAGTGTTAAAGTGCGCAGAAGTCAAAAATAACTAGCACCAGGTCACAATTAAAGCAAAAAGTTTAGAGGTGAACCTGCCAGATGGGCCAAGTCCAACACTCACCATGAAATCACAGATCAACACCCTCTCCTTCACCTGCTTCCTCACTCTGCGTATGCTACATAAGATCTTCAAGTGGCTACTCCTAAACACGAGACGTACCATGACACAGACCCAAAAAAGAGGAGACCTCCACCAACTGCATGCTCATAACCATGCAACTGAGCTGGCAGAAACAATCATCACACACGACATAGACATTACGTTCATCACCGAGACATGGTTTAATGATCTCTCTTACCCAATCATGGATATGCTGGTACCACCCGGCTTCACAATCATTAATAAAGACAGAAAGGACCAACGAGGAGGGGGCACAGCAAACATTCATAAAGACATCTCCATAACGGAAACTGGCTTCCAACAACTACAACACCTTCAAATGCCTAACCGCCAACATTAAGACAAGTAACAAAAAAACACTACTTTGTCATCTACTCTACTATCCACCAGGCAACACCAACACATTCGGCGAACACCTGTCTGACTTGATTGCCAATTGCTCACTCCGAGACGCAAACAACCTGATTCTGGGGGACCAGTACACTGGAACGAAGAAAATAACTCTCTAATCCAAACCCTGAAGGATCTCCTCCACACCAAAAACCTCCCTCAACATTGCTCAGAAGAAACTCACAGTAGTGGAGCAATCCTAGATGCCAATATTGCCCAAAGAGACATAGTCACAATAGACCGCATCCTGCCTGTTGACTGGTCCGACCACCACATCATCTTATTCCACATCAACCAAGCGTTCCAATAGCAATCCCTCATACCTAACCCCCACAAATGGGCAAGAAATGTAACTCAGATTCCCAAGGCCAACCTAGAAGAAAAGGTAAGCTCTCTCCTTCACATCCTCACAGAGGATATCTCCACAGCAGAACTCACCTCTCTCTACAGCACAAAGATGACGTCCATTCTACACCAACTAGCCTCCTTGAAACTAAAAACAGTCAGGAACATCCCATCCAGATCCTGGTTCAACACAGACATCAATGATGAAAGGAGACAACTTAGAGCTTCAAAAAGACTCTGGCGGAACAACCCTACCAAAATCTTCCACGACCAACTCAAATCAGTTCGTGCAAAGTACAAAAACCGCATTAAGAATGAAAGATCTGCATTCCTCTGCAACACATCGAACAACACAAATAACAGGCCCAAAGAACTCTTCAAATGTATTAGGCAGCAAACTACCAAGCCCCCTGCTTCCTCAGGACAGGCCTCCAAAGAGCGTTGTTTTTTAATTTTTTTTTATTTATTTCGGTTTTATATAGTGCTGGCTAGACCCCGAGGTATCAGAGTGCTTTACATAAGGTTCTACAAAGTTACAAAATTACATCAGCTATTAGAAAAACATTTCAAGAGCGTAAAGACTAGTTAAAAGGAGTTTAGAAGGGAGAGGGGGTAGGGTAAAGGGGTAGGAGGGAAATAGGATGGAGAGACAAGGGAGAGTCTGCCCAAAGTCCGACTGGGTGGGTGACGGCCGAGGGGGAAGTCCACAGCCCTTCTCCTCTATAGCTATCAGGTAGCTCCACCGGGCATCGGCCAAATAGCTAGGTCTCAACGAAAGAACATTAAGAAGGGGATGAGAAAATGGAGCGTAGAGGGGGAAAGGTGGTAGGGCAAAGGGGAGGGAGGTAGAATGCAAAGGCGAGACGAAGGAAAGTCTGCCCAAAGTCCGGCTGGGTAGGTGACGGCCAAGCTATCAGGTAGCACCACCAGGCATCGGCCCAAAAAAAACGAGGTCTAGCGCTTACGTAAGAAAACATCGTGTTACGAGTTCAGGAAGGGACCAAAAGTCTAGAGTCCAGAGATGGACTAGTGGAGCTGGATGGAGGTGGGGGAAGGAAGGAAACACAGCAGGGAGACGCATAAAAACAATGTCAGATAATGGCAGAGTAACAAAGGGGCCAGCAACTTCTTTGAGGATCTTCTCCCTGGCCATCTCTGGCTAATGTGACACAGATTGTTGATGCCTAGGTGGAGCATGAGAGGGTAAGGCCTTAGGAGATCCAGAAACAGTCCCTTAATCAATACACACACATTGCATTCTGACTGCGCTTATATTTTCCTAGCAAATGTGCCAATATGTGCAGACGTATGGGAGACGAGGACTGGAGCATGGGGGTGTTAGTGTCCTTTTAGTCCTAGCTGATTCTGCCCATGTTTCTTGAAACACTTTGTTTCTGGGTGTCCTTGGGTTCCACATAATGAGCATAAGTGCTTGAACTTGCAAGCAGCCCCTCTAAGGCACTCTTTTTCATTGTATTGCCAGCAGGCTACTTTTTTGTCCCTTTCACCCCTGTCTGCCCAAAAAGAATGTGGAGACTTTGTGGAGGAGGACCACATATTGAACTCCAAAAGCCATAAATGTATGTCCCACTTGTCCCACTCGACTTCTGGACAGAATGCCTTCATCTGCCTGAATTTAATATCGTACTTCAACCATGCTGTACCTTGGAAATCGGATACAGCGCTGTGTATCAGGGAGATGTACCTGAACAATTGTGGGGCCAAGGATGGGAACTTCTCAGTTAGGATTGCTGAATAAATGGAAAAACCAGTCATCCAATTCCTCAGGGACCACTCCACCCAGGCCTTCTTATGCATGAGTTCTCCTTCCTTCGCCATTCTGCCTTTCCCAGGAACCACCCAGGCATTTATCAAGTCAAAGACATTGCAGAACTCCCCTTTGTGTATCTTTCCCCTCATCTCCTTGGGAACATGCCATGTTAAGGCCGAAAAAGGGGCGAGAGTGGAGGAAACTGTGTCAGAAAGGATGGGACTTGGGTTAAGAGGCCTTGGTCCTGGAGCCAGACTACTGGGTACCGTGCTCGAAGGAGGTTGTGTCCATACCTGGGCGGCTGTACTGCCGGGTACCTCTCTCCGCCGCCTGCTGATAATGAGCTGGTCCCTGCTGCCAGGGTCCCTTGGAGCGAGGACTCTGAGGTTGGCACATCCCTTACTGCGGTTGCACCTTGTAACTGTGAAGTGCCTGTACTTGCGGTAGGTGGCTCTTGCGCGGCGAGAGGAACAGCCACCTTAATTGGCTTGCTGTCCTCTGGATAGGCTGAGAAGATCACCCCGTTGTTCTGTCCTACAACCACCAACCACCACAATGGTGTTATTTATGGAACTCTGAGAAACCTGTCCAACGGGAGGGGACACGGGCCCTAGCCCCGCTACTGGACCACCTGTTGTCTGATGCCACCAGCAGCTAGTTCCTAGCCTCATTCACTCCCACTGGGAGTGCACCTCTGTATCGGGCCGGCACCTTTCTCTGCCTCTTAGGGTATCTCGCGGATGGCTGCTGGTCGTTTCCGGGGTCTTCGGACAGCACCTTCAGTGCCCAGTCGATGCTGTGGGTCTTCACTATTTTCAAGAGCTCTCCTAAGCAGCGGAGTTCTTCCTGCGTGGCAGGGCTGCCAGTGGTAGTGCGTGCTCGCTTGGGTGCCATGCTCGAAGCGCCTGTGGTAACCAATGCTTGTTGTTCTCCGGCCCCTGCCACAGAACGTCCAAGTGCTCCGGAGATTCTCAACTTCTTCAGTGACAAGATCACCAAGATCGAGCTTTCACTGGATAACAACCTCTGTCCCCCTCAGAAGATCCCTATTCTAGGGACAGAAGAACTCATATCCAAACTCCCCCCATCCCAGAAGAGGAGATAGTCAAATGAATTTCTTCTGCCAAACCTTCTTCTCACGTCCCTGATCCTACACCCGTCCGAATGTCCAAAAACTTAAACTCAGCATAGCCCCGCTCTGGAGCAAGATCATAAACAGCTCTCTAAGAACCGGAGACATTCCAGACTGCCTGAAAGTCACACCATTACAAAAAAAAAACAGGCCTGGACACCAATGACCTGAACAACTTCAGACCCGTCTCTAACCTCCCTCTCATATCCAAAATCTTAGAAAGGTGCGTTCTACTACAACTGACTCAACACTTGGACAACATCAACCTTCTAGACCCCCACCAATCAGGTTTCAGAAAAGGCTACAGCACTGAGATCGCAATCCTCAATGTCATAGACGATATTCACGAATCACTCGATATGGACCAATGCTGCTTACTCATTCTCCTTGATTTATCGGCAGCCTTTGACACAGTTGACCCTAATCGACTCATTAAGGACCTTCAAGAAAGGGTTGGTGTGGAGGAGGTAGTTCTACAGTGGTACTCCTCTTTCCTCCACAACTGCACCCTAAGAATAAAAATTAAAAACGTCACGTCTGATTTACACCCTGTCAGCAGGGATGTCCCCCAAGGATCCGTACTTTCACTGCAACTCTTCAACATCTACATGGAACCCCTCACCAACATACTCAAAAAAGCCAACATCCTCTTCCACCTTTATGCAGACGACACCCAGATCTATCTCGATACCTCCTCCATTGCCAACATCCAGAGACTAAACGACACTCTAAGAGAAGTCCAACACTGGCTAACAATAAATCCTCCAAGACAAAACAGAAATCCTCCTTATTTCCAACAAAGAAGAGTACCCCAAATCTTAGAATGGCTAAAAGCTATTGGTGCTCTCAACGGCAATCTCACCCTGGCTAACTCTGTAAAATAGCTGGGAATCACCCTAGACCCAAGACTCGACATGGCAAAACACATCAAAAACTCTGAAAACAATGCCTTCCTCAACATGACACTACTCAACAAAATAAAACCCTTCATTCCGCACAGAGACCTCAAAAAAGCGACTCAATCGCTAGAGCTGTCCGGACTCGATTATAGGAACGCAACCCTCACTGGGACAGCGAAATACCACTTATCTCCCCCCAGAAGAACTCTCAGCACAGCAGAATGGTCATTGTAGTTAAGAAATTTGACCACATCTCACCTGCGCTCAGAGAACTAAAATGGCTCCCTGTCAAAATGCGGGCCAGCTTCAGAAACGCCTGCCTTATGCACAAAGCCCAGCACACAGGGAAACCTGAATACCTGGCCTCCAAACTCAAGAACGCCAGCCAGGCAAGGAACCTCAGGAGCACCAACACCCTACTCCTCATTCGTTTGAAAACACACAAACAAAAAAACGCAACACAGTCCTTGGCTGGAAATGCACATAAAGTCTGGAACTCCATTCCAGTCCATATTAGGACTATCTCCTCCTTTGTAAAATTCAAGAGACAGCTCAAAGACCTCTTCCTCAACCGTGCACCCCCGAACCGATAACTGCCGTCAAAGCTCACAAGCCAACACACTGCTGCATTCTGCTATTGGAACATTAAGTCTTCTACCGCCTCTACTTCCACGTGCCCTGCCGCTACCACACCTCCCCAAAGGAGACTCGATGCAAGTTAACGAAGGAGACTCGATGCAAGTTAACAGGCACACAACCTGTATACTACCGGACCGTCGTGCATTAATACTGTACATCACGCAGAATTTTGAAAGCAACATGAGCTTATATGTATATTTTCTGCTAGACTGTATGACTCTCGAATGACGACTGTTGTAAAGTGCTCCGATACCTTCGGGTCTGGCCAGCGCTATATAAAACTTCTAAATAAATAAAAATAAATATAGCCCCTTATCACCAGCCGACTGGACTATGGCAACTCCCTCTAATTAGGAATCGTTGTACACCTCCTACAGAGACTTCAGACTACACAGAATGTCACAGCCAGACTCATCCTTGATCTTCCTCGACGTACCTACATCATACTCACATCAGACAACGTCACTGGCTCCCCATACAGAAGAGATGCCAATTCAAGCTGCTGACCCACGCACACAAGGCTTTACACAACCAAGTACCTGCCTACATTAACCATCACCTGAACTTCCACCAACCATCAAGAAGAACCCCCTTTCACTTGCCCATACTCCCTGCATCTACTGAAGCAGAAAGTGAAGGATGCTCCTTCTCCCACATTGCAGCAAAGACCTGTAACCGCCTCCCCATGCATCTCCAGACCAACACCTCACTTCCGAAAGGCCCTTAAGACCTGGCTATTCGAATAAGCCTCCGGAACCCGCAAGCACCTGGATGCTCGATTGGGTGAATATCCGGGCTTTATAAATCCTGATTTTTTAATTGATTGACAGCATAGCAAGATGTCTTGCTGCTTTGCTTGATTCTTTAGTAAATCTGGGTCTTAGCCTCTACACCCCGGAGTACACACATCACTCCAATAAACAATAAGTCATCCAGCTGAGAAATATTTTATTTTACGGTTAACCATTGTTCAGCTCTGCTGTGTAGAGCACCTATCAAAAACCATTACTAAATTTAAGTATTTACTTGGTCCAGTAATTATCTCTTAATACCAGTTTTTTCCCTGGGTGTGAGGCATATCTTGCGGATACGATATTTATTACACCTAAATACATATGCTTTGCCTTTTTTGGGGGTATGTCCCTCTTGTATATTTAGCCAAGTTTTTCTTGATGCAATTTACAGCAAACTCCTCTTCAGGCCCCTTGGCAGATTGTGAGGGCCTCACTCTTGTAATCTCTGTGGAAACCCAATTTGCCCGGGGTTCAGATGTATAATTTATGTGGAGTTTACACCACATGGAAATTATTGGATGTGATAAACGGTGCCCCCTGCATTGTTTTCCAGATATATTTCCGTAGGTTAAACCTGTCGAAATATAGGGGGATAAATGCCCAGAAAATACCATGACGTGGACTTGTGTGTAAAGCATTAAAATCTCCATTTTATATTTCCATTTTTACTTAAAAACTGTTTTATTGCGCTTGATAAATTCTGAATCCCTGGGTTGAAAAATTTTCTAGGTGCGAAAAATAGCCGAAACTCTTCGCCTGCACTCATTATCAGAGTAGATTCCAATCCTCATGCAAGCAGAAGTTTGTTCATAGATTGGAATTCCAAGAAGTACAATAATTTCCACTCTCATGCAGTTTTTTTTTCATTTTTGGGCAGGTCAGATCTTGGGAATCGTATCAACTAAAAAGTCCGAAAACATGAACAATTAATTTGCTGCAGCTATGCCTAATTCCCAAATGAAAAAAAAACAGACAAAGAGGTATTTACAGCAGGCAGTAAATACCTCACTCTTGGGTTACGGTGTTTACTTGGTGTAGTAAATACCTTGCCTACAGCCAACCAATTGATGTTTTGCCGCATAAAATACCTTAGAGGGACTGTTGCTGTCCAGTCACTTAGCTGTGCAGTTGACAAGAAGTACTACACTTTTCCATACAACTTGGCCTGAAAGAAAAATGTACAATGCCAGCGTAGTCTTTCATATTCTCTAATATTTTTGTTACGTGAAATGTGCAATGTTTCCCACATTTTGTATTGCATTGTATTCTGCATCTGGTTCTTCTAGAAAGTTTTACACTGAGAGACATTTTCTCCTACAGTGTTCCGTCGGTATGTCTTGACACTTTTTGAGATGTAAGTCAACTACATGCATTTTTACGGGCCATGGAGGCCAAGACTGGTGCTTAGATATCTGAAACAAGGTGGTCAATATGCTTACAAATCATATTTCGTGGCAATTTCTATAGAATGCCCTTGAGCGATTGTAACTTATTTGAATCTCAGACTACTCCAATGTGTACGTAAGTCACTATGAGTCAGAAAGTGTGTGTGTGTGTGTCTCCATCAAGATTTGCGGCATTATCAAATTTGGAACTTGAAAATGATAAAGAACGTTTCTTTTGGTTGATTAAATATTAGATGGATAAGTTAGGAGTTTTTATAGATGTTTTTATTAGAATAAGTGCAATTTTAAATAGAAGTGAGAGTGACTAAAGGTTTCAATTTCTCTTCTGCTCAAGTGGGATAATTGCATAATATTTACAATATTGCTTCTTCCAGCAGAGAAAAATGCAGACAAAATTTAACTTGGTTGCTGAGAATGGAAAAAACAGTAAGTCAATAAAAGTAATCTGAAGAGAACAACATTATGATTACTTAAAAGTCAGAATCCCCAAAAAATGGTAGTTTGAATGAAAATGATTGATGAAATAGGATTGAGAACAAAATTGTTTGCAATATTTATCTGTACAACATACATTAAACTTATGAGATTTTGGCTTATTACTAAACTACAACTGACTCAAATAGCTCTTCAATGCAGCCAAACCCCTCATCAGTTCTTTGCATGCGCCCTTCATACCACAGTGATAATGAATTAATAAACGAATTTGCAGTTTATGGAGTATGCTAACAGTTAGAGGCATGCAGTGCTAATAAAGGCAGCAGCCCACGACTAACAGGCTAATCTAAAGAGAGGTAGTGAAGTGCCAGGTTTTTCAATCTTTCCTGAAACTGAGATGCTGTGTAAGTCGAATAAAGATTGGCAGCTATTTCTAAAGCTTGGCAGTGAACACTGTCAGCCAATGAAAGTATATCAAAATTTAGGAACTATGAAGTAAGCCATTGACTAGGAGTGTAGGGAACATGAAGGGAAAAGTGACCAAAACAGCATTGTGAAATGTATGCACAGCCTTAGCACATGTGTGGCTATATGAAATGACACAACACAGAGGGATATAAGAATGCGGTCAAGGAAGGCTTAAAAGGAATCTGAACAATTTGAAACCCATCCATTTGAATTCTGCAATGCCCAGATATAGGTCATTCCCATTGACCACATATTAAGAGTTGATTGCCTGCACAATACAATACAACTGTGAAAAAAACTGAAACACTTTCAAGGACTCCAAAGAACAAGAAACAGATAGAAGCCAATTTGAACAGTCAGCGAATCATTGAGAAATTCCGTACCTTCGAGATAGTTGTTGAGAACTAGCAGAGTTTTTGTTGCCTTTCAGATGACCAACCCAAAGTGGTACAGCACACAACAAGCACAGCTATCGTGTCGGATTTGAGCTTCAGTGACTGTTGTGCATCAGCGCAGAAACCGAAGTCATTTTCTGATGGAACTTGGAGCCTGAGGTGACCGGATCTCCATCATGGAGGACATCAAGTTGAGGGTCACGCATGTAGCAAATAAAGGTACCTCCAATGGATCAGGCAATGACAGTCTAAAGGGACACTTGTATTAACAAGCTTTGGCATAGCTAATAGGTCTCGCTTTTGGGACCTTCTAAGTATTTAGTTATGCAGCCCAATATTCTTGGTGCAACAACAACTGTTGCATGGCTAAAAACTTAAAAGGTTCCAAAGGCGAGACCTACTGGCTATGCTAATGCTTGTTGCACTAAGTCACTTGGGGTGTGAAACAGCATCTCGCTGGAAAACCGCTGATATCTGCTGGGTAAGGCCCAGTGCTTCAAATGGGCTGGTACAAAGTAAGGGCACTCCGATCCATTTAAAGCACCCGGTAAGTGAAAACCCAACAAGAGAAAGGAGGGTGCGAAAATGGAAGAGATCCGGCTGGAATGGGAAAGGGTGGAATTGTTCAGAGTCAGACAGGGAGAGGGAGGGCTAGAGTGAGATCTGGGCACCGAACATATGGCAGAAACGGGAGAGTGATTCAAGCAAAGAACATAGAGTACGGGGATGGGGGATAGCACTGGTAGTAATTGAGAGAAAGAAAAGGGAGACAGGCTGCGGCCTACGAGAGAGAGGGTGGAGCGAGGCTGGGGAGGTGAAGGCGGTGGGGCTGAAAGTGAGCGCGAGAACTCTAGGAACAGAATGGAGAGGGAGAGGTATATATGAAGAAGAAAAAAAAACTGCGAAAATGAGAGAAGCAAGATCAGGAAGTGAGAAGAGGGGGAAAATCAGGGTTAAGGGAGAGAGGTGTTTTGTAGTGGGGGTTTCGGTGGAACAAGAGAAACGGAATCGAAAAGAGAGAAGAAGAAACAGAAGAGGAGTGGAGTAGTGCGCACGCTGGTCCCACGTTCAGTGCAAGTAGTTCATTGAGTCATTACTTTATCATTTGCATTCTAGTACTTGTAGTTAGAATGTTTTCATTATTCGCTTCTTGCGTAACAACAGCAAGACAAATGTGAGCCATAAATAAAAATTCAATTGGATACAAAATTGGATGTTCCCGAATGCAAGCAAACAGAATTACTGATTCCAATTAGATGTAGCACTTGACTCATGAAACATCACCCCATTGGCACAACCGAAACACATGCACACGAAAAACGTGGCACTTATAAAAGAGCGAAAGAAGTGAATTTTGCCCTTATCAGTCCTGCAGAAAATTCAATCCGAGGTGGCATAGCTCACATGTCGCATAATACCTCACCAGAGTAAGAGTTTAGAGAGACAGTCCAACGAAAGCTCAGACCCGTGAGCACTGCCATCACCTACCAGCTCCAATTGTCCATTCTGCTTACAGCTAAATTCGCTGGCCGCTAATTAGAAAGACTATCAGTAAATCTAAATTTAAATCCGTTGTCTGTTATCTCTCTTTTGACAAACATGTGTTTTTAATGTGAGTACTTCCGGATCACGTGGCATTGGCTGAATACAATTTTGGTATTCGAGTGGGAGGGAATACTGCTAATGTGTAAAGCGGCCTAGGATTGGAATACTGTCAGCACCTCAACCAATCCTAGTGTGTGTTGGCCATGGAGCTCGCACGTGGCACTCAGCATGAACACTGCCCACCTAAGTGTTCTACGATAGTGACTGGGTAAAACGAGGTTCGGATTCGGAATCGTTTGCACTTTACTGGTGGATGACGTAAGGTGAAGCACTCACTGACAAGCAGCAATATTTGAGCCGGAGGTGAATAGCTACCATAAGTAGGCTGTGCTATTTCATTCTCGATGGGTAATGCTAAGTGGGGAGGTTTTTTTTCGGGGCAGTTAGAGTTCTGTGGCTGCCCTCAACGTTTAGGGAGCTCAGTAGTAAGCCTGGGAGTTGTGTGCGCGTGCGGCCCTAAATTAATTTTTTTTTATAGCACGTGAGTGGTGTGTGTACGCTCGAGGCGGCAAAAGGGAAAGCATCTGCAGCGTCACGTCTGGCGAGTGGTGTGCGATGTGCGTGCACCATGACGAGAGGAAAGTCAGTTGGCGGCTGTGCTCGTAACAGCAAGATCTAGGCCACAAGCAAAAGCGTGTGGTAGCATTTTCTGAAGCCTACTTACTAAAAGTCTCTCCAGAGCAGCGCATGCGCTGGATCAGGGGAGTCCTACAAAGGAACTAAGAAAAGAACCCTGTAATAGAGTACAAATAATGTTGCAAAAGTGGAAAGACGCAGCTTCAAACCCTCTCCCACTGAGTCTGAATGCTCACCCTTACCAGGAAGGCAAATAATGTGTCTCCATCCCGTATCAATCCAAACAATGAAATCGAACATGGGGGCTTATTCACAATGCTCCTGCTGCACCTTTATGCCACTGGAGCATCACTTTTGTAGCGCTTCAGAACCGTAGTGTGCTGTCCCATTTACAACAACACACCATGGTGCAAGGGTGTCTGTGTTGGCACTCGGCTGCAGTATGTGTGCTGAGAGAAAGGGCAGGAATACGCAGTATCTTGTAGATATTGTGCATTCCTGCCCTTTTCTTTTGACGTAGGGCAGTGCAGCTTAAAGGCTTGCAGCACTGGCCTAAGCCAAAATATTGTAAATATGCCCCCCCATAGTTTTGCAGTTGCCAGTATGGAACCTTTAACATACTTCTCTTATCCAATATCTCCTTTTTTTGCTGAATGTCAGGCTGCAGCATAGGGCGCTCTTGCCCGAGCATGCCAGGTCCAAGCGACAAACTACCCCAAGGCTCATTGGTGTGCTTGTATTCAGAAGGGGTGGGGGATGGAAGATTGTTCAGAGTCTTGGTGCTGCCTGGGCAGAAGCCTCACATCTTAAAGCAATGCATTTCGTGATAATGATAATAATGACACTTATAAAGCGCCTGGTTACAAAAGCTGGTGTGTCCCCGCACTGAGACTGCTATTCAGACAAAACAAAGGGTTAACGGCACAGAAAAGGGGGTCAGAGCGAATCAGGTGTTGTGAAGAATGCAATGGCTGGTCTTATAGTTGGAAGAATCAAGTCTTTGGTCTCTTTTCCGGAAATGGTTCTCTGACAGTTCCGCACAGAGAGCCAAAGGAAGCACATTCCAATTTTTAGCTTCCAGGAAGCTAAAAGATCAAGTGCCCATTCGTGCTTTTTAAGTCGAGGACTGTGTCGCACTGTGTAGCAGTGTGGGTGGAGCTCCAAGATTTAATGTTTCTTAGTAGGGGCTTGAACCCGCCCCTCTTCTCCATTGGCTAGTTTCCTAAACGGAGGCTGGCCATTGGAGGAGAGGGGCGTCACTCTGTTCATGCCCCATCTTTTTCGGATTGAGGGGTGTGTTTTTTCGTTTCTTTCTACTTACTTTCTCTTCTCTTCTCATTGGCTGGAATTTTACCTTCCAGCCAATGGGAAAAGGAGAGAACGAAAACACGCCCCTCAATCCGAAAAATGACCCTGCTTTCTCCGAGGCATCTCTGCCTCGCTTCGGAGAAACGTGCTTGTGGTCCTGTGGGCTCGGCTCTGGGGGAATTCTGCTTTCATCGCACTCCGGATTCTCATGTTTCACTACTGTTCTTATTGTGAAGCGCTCTGACACCTTTGTGTAAAGTCCATGCTATATAAAAATGCATTAAATAAATAAATAAAAAAGTAAACAAAATAAGTGTTTATGTGTGATTCAGGTTATGGTTGTGCCCTTATTCCCTGGTTTGATCGCATCTGTACACCCGGCCGCAGCCCTCTCCAGCCCACGCGATATCAATCTCATGACCGAGGCTCCTATAGGCACTGTCTGCCCTCAACGAGTTTACGGGCCGCTTCCGACCCAGCCTGGTCCAAAGATGCTCGTTCGGCCGGCCAGTCCCCGCCGGTGGACTTTGAGTACTTCGCTTGTTATTGTCCCCGCTCCTCGGACTCACCCATTCTCAAGTCATGGTCTTGCAGCTGATTGGGTGTCCCAGATGCAGTCTCTGCCAATGCCAGCCTCTGTTACCGAGAAGGCGGGATAATCCACCCTACAGCCGCCGCCTTACCAACAACATCTGGCGGCTCTGTTGCAGGAACAACTGAGCTCCCGAGTCCGGCCACAGTCTGAACTCCGAGCTCCGCAGCCACTGCCTGCCCCTACTGTGCCCAGATATCCATTCCCTCTCGCAGGTTAAACCCTCAACACCATTGCCACTGGTCGGGGAACCCCTGGTGCACCCCCACGCCCACACCTGAGACTTCTCTGCAGCTCTGGCACAGTGTACAGCAGGGACATTATGGGGCCTTCTGCAGCGTGAACACCCCTCTTCCTGCCTGAGCACCCCCATGTCCGCAGTCTGCCCTGAAAGACCCCCCTCACCCCGTGTATATTCTGCACCCCAATAGAGCCTTTGCCCCTCATCACATCCGAGTGGCCCTGAGACACCCCAAGTCTTTTGGCATTGTAAATGACAATGCCATTTATTTAACAATTAAGCTATTTGCAATGTAAATGACAATGCCATTTATTTATGATTTAAAAAATATATATATATAAATGTCATGAGCAATGCCAATAGCTCTACCTTTAATAATGCCGAGACCCTTGCATTGTAAATGCTTGTTTTACCTTGGGAACTCTAACCAGGTAAATCCTGGTAGATCCGAAATGCCGGCCTGGGTTGTAAGGAGTGAGGAGATCCCGCAGTTAAAGTGGGCCTTTATTCTGCAAGGTGCGATGACAGACACACAGGGCCTTAAAGAGAATCCTCTTAGCTATGGGTAACCCTTGTAAGGACTCAAGTGCTTTCTTAGAGGAAGTTTTCTTGGGTAGATTCAGAACTAGGCGTGCTGCTGCGTTCTGGGAAACAAATATACATTAGTCCAGCACTCTTCAATATAATTATGACCTATATAACAATAACCATTTCATATATTAGCGCATCTAGTTCAAAACAAATTATGAATCTTCATTGGAGTTGTTGTTAGTAGTGTATTCTTTATTTATTCCATCAATTCTTTCTCCAATCAAAACAGACCATAGCCGTAGCCAATGTGTTTCGTCTTTCAAGGACTTCTTCAGGGTGAAGGATATAATTTTCTTTGTTCCTTATAGATCGAGTATATGTCCTCTTGGTTGAATCCAATTTAACACCAGGTTTACCCTCTTATGGTTGTTGGACTGTTTTTCTTGGATATCAAAGAACAAGGAGGATCATTCACTGGTTAGACAGTCAAAGTAAACTGTTCTTTTTCTTCAATGCGTATTAGAGAAGTCTCAGCCGGCTCTGTGGCATGGCATCCATCGCGATTTGCCTAGGCGTGCTGCTACGTTCTGGATGCATTATAATCTGTGGAGACATTTTATTGTTGCGCCTAGATATAGCACATTACCATAGACTCAGGAACTCTATTTGAACAAGCATTTGCAATGCAATAGGTCTCGCATTAGGAAAGTTTGAGCTATTGGTATTGTAAATGGCAAAGTTTTTATTTATGTTTCTTTTTTTTTTAAATAGCTAAATTAATAGCTTCGTCATTTACAATGCCAATAGTTATAACTTTCGCAAATGTGATACCTATAGCATTTGTAATGCAATATGTTTTGTATTTACAAACCGCGAGAGGACAAAAAAAAGCTCCGGACCACTGCCTCCTCCCAGGCCTTCAAAAGGGACCTCAAAGTTCTCCTCCTCCAGAGACACCTCCAAAAGTAATTCACGTCCTTGCGCTATTTGTGAGTAAGACTTCCTTTACTACCTCATGTATTGTGGTTGCTCACAATTTTTCCTCTTGTGCACTTTTGACTACCTCATGTATTTTGGTTGCTCACATTTTTTACTCAAGTATTTTGTTTGCTCACGATTGTCACTATTACCTTTACTACCTCATGTATTGTGGTTGCTCACAATTTTTCCTCTTGTGCACTTTTGACTACCTCATGTATTTTTGTTGCTCACAATTTTTACTCAAGTATTTTGTTTGCTCACCATTGTCACTATTACCTTTACTACCTCATGTATTTTGGGTTGCTCATAGTTTTTACTACCTCATGTATTTTGTTTGCTCACAATTGTCACTATTACCTTATGTAAGTAACGTATGTTTTTGCAACCTGTTCTTTTGTAATGTTTCTCATTATGTTTCATTTCTGTTCCTAATGTGAAGCGCTCTGACGCCTTCGGGTAAAGTCCGCGCTATATAAAAATGCATAAATACATGAATAAATAAATACCGCCTTCGGGTAAAGTCCGCGCTATATAAAAATGCATAAATACATAACTAAATAAATACCGCCTTCGGGTAAAGTCCGCGCTATATAAAAATGCATAAATAACTAAATAAATAAATACCGCAAATCACCGCCGTCACTCTGCCGGCCTGCGACCAGGAAGTCAGGCATGCCGGCGCGACAACAGGAAACAGGAAGAAGGAGGGCGGGAGCCTACCCCGCCTCCCACGGAAGAGCCGCGATTGGACGGAGCCGTGTTTGAAGCACCGGAGCAGGCAGGATCCTACCCTGCGCCCCGGTGCCGAAGGAGGGAAGAAGAGTCCTGCTGCCGGGCCCTGCAGCTGAGGAGAGCCGCCGCACGAAGGAAGCCGGTGAGTGGGTTGCTGAGCGGGGGGAAGCATGTGCGCGCGCGAGTGCGGGGGGGGGGGGAAGCATGTGCGCGCGCGAGTGTGCGGGGGGGGAAGCATGTGCGCGAGTGCGGGGGGGCAGGCTTTGTATGTGTGTGTGCGTGACTGTGGGGGAGGGGGGTGTGTGTGTGTGAGCGAGTGTGTGTGTGCCTGTATGTGTGTGCCTGCGTGTGCATGCGCTCGCCTGTGTGTGCGTGCGTGCATGCAGAGGGGTGGGGGCTGCCTGCCTGCGTCTGTGTGAGCAAGGGCTGAGTTACTCTGCGCATGCGCGGGTACTCTGCGCATGCGCGGGTCAGACGCGCGCTCCCGCGGTGAAAACTGCGAAGGAATTACGCTCGTGTCAGATTGGTGTCCACATTCCCAATAACGGGCCACAATAGGTCTGAAGCAGACACCCTCAATGCTCACGCATTGAGCGTAGGTCTGCTCGACCTAAAAATTGCAAACTCCATTAGAAGTATATGAGTGTAAAAGTATTTTTGTATGGTATGCTGATATCAAAGATAGTGAATACACATTGGTTACAAACTACGTATTCAGTACTCATGAATGCATTCATGTTACAATAATCCACGTGTGACCTTGAAAACAAACCAAGCACAAACATATATTTCCTGATTTTGAAGGTAGTTCTCATTGTTAAACACACTTATTGTAATCCTGATGATGAGTTAGTTAATATATCAAAACATACACATATCTTAACTCAGAAGAAAAGCTGTATTTCAAATTGTAATTTAAAGTGGAATTACAGAGAGGGCCCTCAGTTATATCATAACAATATTGCCATATTCTTCTCCTTAATCTATCTGCAGCATAATATACTATTGATCAGACTACACTTATTCATCCTCTAAAGCCTCATTTTGAGTTATGTGTTATTCTAATAAGGCTAAAATGATAGTTACCAGCCCCATGGGACTTATAAGGTGCATGGAAGTTCAGAAGAGCAGGAGTTTTTGGATCGGGTGCATTATTCCTTATTCTCAGGGTAATATTGCATTTGTGATCGTACTTTATGAGCATATGGCACTATACCTGGATATTACTCTCTCTAGAATTATGGACTGTCCCTCATATCAGAATACCACGATCAACACCAGAGTTCTTGAAATGAGGCTTCTAAGTGGCAGATATTGAGTCTACTGTCATAGAATAGATCAAGGCCTCTCTGACCAAAATATGCCAATGAATCAAAATTGGTAAGTCCTTATTTACACCTCCAGTCATGCCTGCAGTTCCCTCAGGTCTCTGTTCTGAATCTTTTTACTGTTTAACATAGACAATATGGAGTTCTGTCTAAAGATTGAAGGCATTGAGATCTCCGACTCCCATGCCTCCCATCTTACCAATATAGGCTCTTGGATGTCTAAGATGAAGATCTATGTTAACAAGGTTTCATTTGTAGCAATTAGGTATACTGGTTGCCTAGAAAGGAATGCCTGGTACACAAGGAACTTAATATTTAATGGATCTAAGATTCCTGCCTCCATTGCAAATCCAAGAGAAACCTATAGCACTCTTAGATATGCGAATTGTCTTGATTCCACTTTCGCTCTTCACATAGTCTTATCATTACAGCTGCGAAGCCTCACACCAACTGGCGCTCAGACTCTGCATGCACTGTTGGCCTCCTCTGCAGGAAAGATACAAGCACCCTTTAAGTTTGGAAAAATGAATTTCCCTGCACTCCCACAATACACAGCTTAGAGTGTTCTACATGTCATGGAAACATCTACATGTCTTTGTCTCTCCTGTTCTCCCACAACTTCACATATGAAGTACCACAAGAATGGACAGATAAACCTAAGGAATGAACCATTTTACTTAGGATTATTAGTACAGCTAAGTCAATTAGCTGCATGAACAGTGTTTGCACCATCCACCACTTACCAGTTATCTCAACTACCCAGCTGACACCTTGTACACACTTCCCTGGGACATTCCTAAATGGTAGTCTTTGAACCTGCTAACCCTAGATAACCTGCAAAATCATCAATGTGCTCAAGGTCACCTCATGGTATGATGATCTCTTCCACTCCTTTGTCATTAAGCCCATGTTGCCTGAAATACTCAGTCTCTAACTCCTCATAGTGATGTCATTAATCACCACAGGGCCTCAGTGTCTTTACTACACACAGTGAAATACTCCCTCTCCTGAAAACCATGAGCGATAACAGATACCAATAACTACTTGTTGTACTTGTTTTGTATGCATCATTCAGCACCTAAGCCAACCGGGCATTTCCTAGGTTTTTCTCCCCTCAGAAGGATATTGATCACACCATACTAAATATCTTCCCTTATTTGCCACTCCTAGACACCAGCTTGTAAAAAATAGAGACTTTGAGGTCTCCACACTTGCTGTGAGCACTGACACCCTTGGGGTACAATTCTCTCACTTATCATCTTCAACCTATGCACGGAACCTATGGAAGCCATGCATGCTGACCGTGAAGTTGTCGACCAACAGTAGGCTACAAATTTACCTCAAGTGTATCCAGTCAACCGTGTCCAACAGTTCCACTGTTGCCTCCCTCACTACATGCCAGTGCTTCAGAACCTAGTGTCAAATGGAAGCTAGACAACATGGCACTAGACTACATGGCACTAGACAGTTTCCCACGCCTCTCACCTGCAATTCAAAATCATTAGACGTCTATATTTACCCCCAGCTTTCCTTTAATGTCCAAATTAAGATTATGTGAAAACAACCTGTTAGCAGCGGAGATCCTTCTGTAAAACCAATTCAGTCTTCACTGTTACAAACCTAGGTCCACAGTCCATGGATTGCTTATTCCATATAGAGAACCCATGCCAACATAATTATCCCACCCAGTCTATCCCTAATATTGAGATATGTAAGCTTGTACCATACATATATTCACTGAAAAAAACAAAGGTTCGGGGGCGCTATAGTTAGGCTCAGACTTGTACAAATCCAATGAAATTCAGCAGTTATAGTTACTTTAGCTAAATATAATTTATGCCCCGCAATGTACTGCTTATGACCTCTCATATTACATCATTCTTGACATGGTCAGTGACATCACTGATTTTTTTTTTTTTTTTTTTTATTGCAGAATTAGAAACCATTGCAGATAATAGATCAACCAGCACACTCATGGTGTCCCCACGCATGGATAAAATAAACAGTGAATCCAACACAGCCATTTAGCCCTCAACCCGGAGGCCGGGCGGCGCATTAATCCATACTTCCAGCAAGAACATCACAGTGATCATCCCATAGGGATAACTGGTCAATAACATCTTTATGTATCTGCGTTTTACCCCCCTAAACTCCTAACCCTCCCCCCACACCAGCCAGCATTCTCTAGCATTCCAGTTAGGCGACTTATACTCGTAATCCAGGACCCAAACCCATCTAATGGTGGACGCCTATCGTGTCGGTCTAATGTGTCCCTATACCACCCTCGCAGCCTGTCTGGGCCCTCCTGTCACGCTTGGGACATTTCCAACCCCGGGTGTAACTGCTGTGCCTCTTGACCTAGGCCTCGGTGCCTAACACTACCCCCAAACAACACCCCCCCCTGCAACCGCTGACGATGTGGGCCTTACTCCTAACACTGCTGTGGAGCTCGCTACAGATCGAGTGATGCCGTTACACTCTCAAGCCTCATGGAGCCCGGATACACAAGTAGCCTATTCTTCGTCCTCCACCATGTAATCACGTAACGCCTGGACTATCATCTCCCACGCCCTTGCCATTTCTAAACTCTTTTCATTATCAATCTTGACCGCCTGTCTCATTCGGAGCACACTCTCACATTCAGACCATCTCAGCAGTTCATTCACCCATCTCCTCACTGACGGTCCCTCCTTAGACTTCCAGTGCCAAGTAATTTCTCTCTGCGCCAGTATGAGCCCCAGATCAATGAATTTACTCGTCACCTTAGTGTTCTTCGTGTGTGGGAACCAGAGCAACAGACATGCCGCCATGTCAAAATCCACCTCCCGATCAGTCACCACATTCAGGAGTTCCCCAACTTCCAGTCAATATGTCTCCAGCTTTGAACAGCCCCACAACAAGTGATCTATGTCAACCTCCGGTGCCAAGCACCTCAGGCACAGCGCCTCCTGCACCCGGAAGTACCGTTTGATCTTCTCCGGGGTCAGGTAAGCCCTATGCAGGACGTAAAAGTGTACCTGTTGAAAGCGTGCATTCCTTGTCCCCTTCCATGTCCGCTTCAGAATATGTCCCCACACCGTGTCTGGGATGGGCCTACCTATACTAACCTCCCATTTCGATTTCAGACCTAGGAGCGGGTCCAACCCCTCATGCAACATCCTATTATGTAGGCAGGTCACCGCTTTAAATGTACTTGCGGCCATCATGACATACTGGCAGGCCATGGTCGTTTCCGGCTCAAGGAGCCCTCCTTTCCAGTGTTTCTGTATCGCTGCCACCACAGCCGCATGCAAGAGGAAGCTCCCGTCCGGCAGCCCAAACTGTTCCTGCAGCGTCTGAAAGGGGACCAACGTTCCATCTACATACAAATCTCCCACCATCTGTAATCCCAACTCCTCCCATTCCAACAGCGGAGACCAATCACCTCCATGCGGCAGCGCAGTCAACATTCCCAATGGTATCTCCGGGGCATAAGGTCGGGACGTCTTCGCTCTCTTCAAAAACTCCTGTGCCAACACAACCTGAGCGTCTTTTCCTCTATGGTGAGGCCCCTCAACTCTAGTTTCAGCTGCATAATTATGTAAGCCAGGACGTGACGTTGTATACCATTCCCTCGCTCGTGTTCCGGCCCTCTAAACACCCTGGCCACGTGCTGCGTAAGAATCTGAAGCTGCGCAGCCAAATAGTACAGCTCAAAATCGGGGACTGCCATCCCCCCTTCAAGCTTGGGTCTAAGCAAGGTGTTCAAAGCTACTCTGCGTCGTCCGTGACCCCAGAGGAAGTCCGTTATCATCATCCTTAAAGATCCTCTGAGGAATCCAAATGGGCAGAGTGCGGAAATAATAAAGCAACCTTGGAAGCGCCACCATTTTCAATAGAGCCACTCGGCCCAGTACTGACAAAGGGAGGGAGGCCCAAAAGGATATACAGCCTCTCAGTGCTCGTATACAACGCCCTATATTACCCTCCAACAGATTCGTGACCTCACGGTAGATGCGGACACCCAAATAAGTGAAGCAAGATGGCTCCCAGATCACACCCAAATCACGAGGGTGGCACTGTGTGTCTGCCCTAAGCGGAAAGATACAAGTTTTCGTCCAATTCACCGTAAGTCCCGACAACTGACCAAACCTGGATAACATATCCATCGCTCCCACCAGAGCCTGCTCCGCATCCGCCAGGTACAGCAACAAATCGTCCGCATATAGAGATATATAATGCGATTGCTCACCTTGTTCAATCCCCCGGTACATGACTCCTGACCTGGCTCGCGCTGCCAATGGTTCTATTGCTAGTGCAAACAGCAACGGGGATAGCGAACACCCCTGTCTCGTCCCTCTACAGACCGGATCATCCGAAGATACAAGTGTGCCCAGGCGCACCCTCGCTGTTGCCGACGAATACAACACTCTCGTCCATCTACCAAACCCCTCGCCAATACCAAACTTCGCCAGTACTTCTTCCAAGTAGACCCATTCCAGGCTATCAAAGGCTTTTTCAATATCCACGGACAACACTGCCGGTTCCCCCTCCGTGTCCGCAGCGCCATCCAATATCCCAATCAGGCGATGTATATTTAGCGTCGTGTTCCTAGTAGGGATGAACCCAACTTGGTCCCTGTGCACCAACCTAGTCATGTGTGGAGCCAACCTGGTGGCCAGAATACGGCTCAATATCTTATAGTCTACTGTCAACATGGACAAAGGCCTATACGACTTTACATCAGATGCCTCTCTACCGGGTTTCAGCAATGGTACTACCAGTGCCTCCCTCATCGATCTGGGCAGGTACCCCAGTCTTCTAGCCTCCTCGTACACCACCAGTAATCTGGGTGCCAAACTATCCACGTATTTCTGATAAAATTCGATCAGCAGGCCATCCACCCCAGGCGTTTTGTTTCTGGCCATGTGTTTAATGGCCACCCTGATCTCGGTGAGCGTGATAGGCCCTTCTAACTCCTTCGCATCATCGTCATCCAGCACTGGGAGCTGCATCGATTCCAAGTAATCACTGATCTCCGAGGCCTCCACCCCCAGTTGGCATTCATATAACTTCGCATAATATGTCCGAAAGCACTCCATCACCGCTGTCTGCGAATAAACCATCTCCCCTGATTCAGTTTTTATGCTCAAAATTGGGCAGCCTCTGATTTCTGGATTAGCGATCCTGGCAAGTAGCGTGCCTACTTTATCCCTCTTGGCATGCTCTTTAAAGGCATATTGCCTATAATCATAACTTCGCAGCCATTCCGTTTCAGTCGCCACTACCTCTTTGGCTTCTAATAACCGAGCTTGTAAGTCCGGTCGGTCCGGTCTACGCCGTTCTAGATCCCTCATCTCCTCTTCCGCTTTTGCAAGCGCGTTCAAAACTGACGTTCGTGCATTCGAGAACCTACCCATACACACTCCTCTCACCACCACTTTCATCGCGTCCCATTCAGTAGACCTAGTATGAGCTGTACCCTCGTTTTCCTCAAAGTAGTGGTCTATGCCTTGTTGAACCGCGTCACTAAACACCGAACCTTCTAAGGTGTCGGGCCGAAGCTGCCATGTTGGGACTGCGGATCTCGCACGTTGCCACTGTATTAATACCAACAAGGGATTATGATCCGAGATGGTCCTGGTCAGGTATTCTGTATGGGTGACCATGGCAGCCAGGGAACCACTGCACAGGACCGAATCGATCCTAGCGTGCAACGCATGGAGGGCCGAGAAAAAGGAGTAATCCCTACTATCCGGATGTTGCTCCCTCCATACATCCAGCAATACCCACCTCTCTTGCCAATCCTTCCTATGTGCAGCTAATCTACGTACTGGGGAGTCAGCCAGTGGTGGGTGCGACCTATCAAGTGCCACATTAGTGATCGAATTAAAGTCCCCTCCTAGGATCATAGGGCCTGCCAAGAAGGAGGCCAGTCAGCTCGAAAGGCCATCAAAGAAGTGAGCCTGGTCAACATTTGGGGCATATACACAGCACAAAACCACATCCCGGCCATATAACCTCCCCTTAACCACCACATATCTACCCTCAGGATCCACCAGCTGGGTCATCACCTGGAACGGTATGCCCGCTCGTACCCATATCAGCACCCCTCTAGCGAACGCTGAATAAGTGGTGCCAAAAACCTGACCTCGCCACCTCTTCTGTAGCGCAGTGCATTCTTGTTTAGTTAAGTGAGTTTCCTGTAACATTGCAATCTGGACACCCCGCCTCACCAGATAAGCATGCACTTTGTGGCGTTTGATCATTGTTCGCAGTCCTCGGACATTCCATGTTAGGCATTTCAAATTAGGTAACGTCCCCATGGTAATCCTTACTGAACCAATTCAGGTACAACCAGTTGCTGCCCACATCGCTGCAGTTGCTCCCCCCCAAAATAATTGTAGAAAAAACTCCCCAAACCCAACTCCCCAGGACAGAGCCTAATAACCCAGTTTCAGCCCTGTTCCAAACCTTTAACACAACACACATCAGTCTAATCTGTGGTCGCCACCACAGAAGGCCTTAAAGGCCCCGAGGGGTTGAGTTATCGCCGACCCAGGGCAGGCGGAGCCCTCGCCCCGCGTCTCCCATCCCACACTGCTTATGCATCACCCTACCTGCCAGCCCTTCCAGCACTAGCAGAGTATTTCTCTGTAGGAAGCACAGTATCGTAAGTCCCAAACATGAGTCATTCATTAAAGAGTCCATCGGATGTCTGTGGGGTGACCGCAGGGCCCTTCGAGCTCTCTGCCTCTGATAGTTCTTCTCCGGTCCTGCCTCCGTCCTCACCAGAGTCCGATTCGACCAGTTCCCTCTCCTGTTGCGACCTCGTGATGCTCGCCGTTGCAGCCAGCGCCCCTCTCTTATCCCCAGCCATTTGACCTCCCCGTTCCGCTCTCTTGAGCTTGTTTCGCAAACGGATTCGTTGTGATTTCCGGATCTGGAGCGGTTTAGGCCTCTCCCGCTGACTTTTACCAGTTCGGTCTGTGCCGGCGCGATACAACTCTAGCCACGACCACGCTTCATCAGGAGTCTGGAAAAATTGAGTGTTCCCATCCAGGATTACTGCAGAAGAGCAAGGAGTATTGAATGCCCTCCTCCCTCAGCTCCTTTTTTACTGCCAGGAAGGACGCTTTGTTCTTTTGGACTTCTTGCGTATAGTCCGGGAATATCGTAACTCGGCTATTTTCCACCTGAAATGGGCCTAATGTGCGAGCCCACTGGATTAACAGGTCCCGATCTTTATAGTGTAGGAGCTTCACCACCATCGGCCTAGGTGGGCGGCCGAGCGCCGGTGGGCGAGCTGGCACCCTGTGTGCCCGTTCCAGGGAGAAGAAGGATAAGAGGCCCTCCGGCGCCACCACCGTCCTAAACCAGTTCTCCACATAGGCCACTGCGTCATCCCCTTCAATTTTCTCCGGAAGGCCTACAACCCTCACGTTGTTCCGTCGATTACGACTTTCCTCATCCTCTGCTCGTCTCTCTAGTGTGTCCAAGCGGCTGAGGATATCCGTTATTTTATGTTCCGCGGTCACCACCGCCGGTTTCAGTTCTTGAAGCAGTTGTTCATGGTCCTTTACTTTGTCCGATAGCTTGGCATGATCCGCTTTCAGGAGACCCAGCCCTGTGGCGACCTGCACAATGTCCTGTTGCAAAGCCTCCTTAGTCGAAGTTATTGCCTCCAGAATGTTATCTAGTCGCTGATTCAGCCGCTGCTCCTGCTCCATCATCAACGTGGAAGCCCGGGCCTCACCATCCCGGGTCAGCGCAGTCGAGTCCTCCCGGCCCTGTTCCGCAATGGCCTCCCCGCCTGCAGCCGCCATTTTAGGTGCTTCGGGCGTCGTCATACGGCCGCCACCGGCCTTCCTCCTGATCTCGTTATCCTCTGCTCGGGAGTTGTGCACACTAACAACTACCGTAGGGCAGGTACCCCTTCCTTACCGACAACTCCAATAACCAGAAATGCCGGGGTCGCCCGCTCACAGTCGCCAGGGCCGGGATAGGGGGAGGAGGGGGGAGGTATAAGCGGGTGTCGTACAAGCTATGCCCCAGTCCAACGCTGGCCTCCGCACCCCCAAGTCCACCTCCCAGGCCCGTTCAGGCGGGCCCTAGCTTCACCAGTCCTGCTGGAGGCGGTTCACACTGCAGTCCGATTCTAGTCCGCCTCGCCCCTTGCGTTGAGACCGCCGTCCCTTTACACCGCCATTTTCCTCCTGCTCAGCACAGCACCTCCGGCTTCTTCTTTCGGGTCTCCGCGGTATATTCGGTCTCCCGAGAGCTCTCAGCTGCTCTCCGATGGTTCCCCAACACTTTACAGGAGGATTTCGCCGTTCAGGGAACACCAAGGGTGTAGTTTTCAGGAGAAATAGCGGGACCTTGCGCGGAGCTGCAAGCTCACGCCGCCATCCCGATCGGCGTCCAAGCCACGCCCTTCTCAGTGACATCACTGATGACATCTCAAATGACATTATCCAGTGATTGTAAGTATTTTCAAAAGGATTATGAGCGTTAAACATTATACTAAGGTACCACAAAAGTTAAATTAGTATATTTTGTGTACAACTAATGAGTAATACTATTTCTAACATTCATGGAATCATATCTTGACTTCCCAACATTCACTATATTGGGGGATTTTAATTTTCACTTAGAAGCTGACAAAAACTCAGAGTCAGGAATACTGTTTGATAACTTAGAAGGTTTTGGGCTTACACAGTTAGTCACGGAACCCACACATAAGCCTCAAGACTCTCTTGATGGTATTTTTACCAATAACCCCAATATCACAGTCGAAAAAGTACTTCCAGTAACATGGTCGGATCACAAGGCCGTTTTCTTCAAACGTACCTATAAGGAGAGCGATAGGCTCCAGCCAAAGATCCTGCCCCCTGTCAAATTCAGACCTTGGCATAAAATCAGAAAAGAAGAGTTAACAAAGCTATTGGATACAAGTCTTCCATCTTTAGGGGTGAATGTTAATGAGGCAGCTAAAAATATGGATGGATGGATGGATCCAAGCAGCAATTGATCAGTTAGTCTGTTAAGATTAAATAAACAATAGCGAAAAAAGGCCTCTGCCCCATGGTACTATCCAGACCTTAAAGCCATAAAAATCAGGTGTAGGCAGTTAGAGAGGCGCTGGAGAGCAGACTACAATGAACAGAGTAAACTGCCTTACAAACTTGCTTTAGAGGAGTATAAGCGAGCCATAATAAATACAAAAAAAATTTATTTCACTGGTAAAATCGATAGGGCAAAAAACTCCTCAAAAGAGCTTTTGAAGACAGTCATGGCACTATCTAAACCAAACCAAGAAAATTAATTTGTTCTGGACCAGTGTTTCTGTGACAAGATAGCTACCTTCTTCCAGACAAAAATACAACTGATCTATGACGAATTGGTAGGAAACGTCCGAGCCCTTGCAGTACTAGCATGTGGGTCAGTCAGTTTAGCTAGTTCTGCCACATCAAATCAGCTGAGCAGGTTTACCCCTCTATCCATGGAGAGAAGAAATGATCTGATACTAGCAGCAAAATATGGGTCCCCAACAGACTCCTGCTGTTATGAAAGACTCATGAGACTTGCGTAGGTTGAGGTTTTCAGGTTTATTCTTTAGATGAAGATCCATACAAAAGCACCCACAACCAGAGCCGTCCAGTCGTGAGGAAGCCAACGTCCAAAGTGACGTGCGAGGAATCCTCACGACTGAAAGGCAGGATTCCAGAACCACAGAAGATCTCTCGTGCTGCAGCGCGAGAGAGCAAGCAATTCAAGAGTAATCACAATATATAACATCTTCCCCACTAAGGAGGGAAACAAAGCAAACATACTAATGCAAACAGGAGAAATTGCAGGAAGAATTGTGCGAAGGTACAGTGGAAAGCAAACAAGAGAAATTGCAAAGACAATAGAGAGGGGTTGCAGTGTAAAGCTACATTACTCTAAAACATAGTCTCTCAATCTGCAGGATAACTGTTTTAAACGAAAAGCCCTTTTTGTTGCCACTTCAGGAGTTTCAGGAGTTTCCTGAGAAGTCGAATCATGTGGAAGGGAAGTTTCCTCAGATGAAGAGGAATGAGGGCTGGAGTGCGAAGTTTCAGCAACGGGATTAGAGGAATGTGGTTGGGAGTAAAGAAAATCAAACCAATCACAATGCTCAGAATCTGAAGTGGCATGCTCCTTGATGACATGGGCTTGAAGTGGAGAGATCTTGACAAGAGCTCGCTTGTTCCACCATCCACTGTCATCAAGAAGGGCTGAGGTTTTACTAACTTGAGTGACCAAATTAGGGGAGGAAAATTTGGACATACCTTTGGAAACTCTTTTAGGATTTTTGACAAGAACCATATCCCCTTTTTGCAAAGGTTGATCAACAGAATGTTTACCTTGATCAAAACGTGATTTCATTAACAGTTGCTTAGCAGACACATGATCTTGAACAGAAAAAGAAGAATCAGATAAACCAGAATTCTTATGCAACCAACTGGGATTAAGAATGGAATGAACTCTTCTTTTTCTAAGTAAGCTAAAGGGTGAAACCCCGGTGGTCGAATGTGGAGAAGTATTGTAGGCCCACACTTTGTCATGAACAAAGGGTAAAGGGTCGAGCCGAGAAGAAATGGCGGTTTGAACGCCCTCCTTAATGATGCGATTGCACCTCTCAACAAGGCCATTTGAAGACGGGGAGTACAAGGCAACTTTGTGATGAAAAATATCGTTACGTTTGAGAAAGGAACACATCTTTTGGGAGACAAAGTGAGTTCCGTTGTCGGTAACGATGGATTTGGGAAAACCTTCAATGTCAAAAACAGACTGCAAGTCTCATGAGTCATTCATAACATTATTGGCGACGATCGGGATTTTCCTGCACCCACCGCCAGCTTAATCAGCGGAACTCGACCACTCCTCGTTGTGCCTTACCTGCTGAGCTCGCCTCCAGTCTGCTCGCTGCTACAACAGGTCGTATGCTTCTGGACACCTTTCCTGTCCATTTCCTGCCTCCCGGCCTCAATTTGCTTTGTTTTTTGGGCTTGTTCCTTGGCGCTGCTTCTGCTCGTCAGTTGCTGCCTCGCGCTCATTCACGCGCGCAACGTTCCGACTTCCTGCTCGCGCACACGCGCGCTACGCTTCAGAACAAGCTCCACTGCATCTAGAGAACCACGTCTTCCCGTCTCCTAGACGACGACGCCGGCGGCCATTTTCTGCTCTTTTTAAAGCCTTCGTCCACCGCTTTGCGTTTCACACGCATTGCGCTTTCATCAATTTCACTGTGCTTCCTTCAATTTTACAGCGCTTTCCTTCTGTCTGCAGGGGTCGCAAGAGATTCACTAGAGTCAATAATATCGAGATCCAGGAAAATATAGACTCTTGTTCTTCCAGACTCAATGATGTTATGTTATCAATTGAATGTGATTCTCTTGAATTTACCAAAATTAAGAGTCCTTTGTGTGAATTGCTAGTTGGTACAATCACCCTCCAGGTTAAAGCTGATTCTGGGTCTCCCATTACCATCTTGTCGGATCTTACATTTTTTGCAAATTGGCCTAAAGTTGTTCTGTCAAAGTCTGATCTCCATCTCAAAGCATTTGGCGAAAAAGACATTGATATGTTGGGCTTCTTTTATTCCAACATTGCTTGCCTTGGAAGATACACTTTCACCAAGGTCTATGTTGCCATTAAGGGCAGGAATGTCGTAGGCTGGTTTGACTTAGCCAGAATGGGCTTGATCCTCAAGCCTGGTTCTGACCAACCCATTGCTTTAGGTGACATCCCTCATGACTATTATACCAGTCATGATTCTGGGAACTTTGACGTTTCTGATCTTTCTTTTCCCATCGTCAAAATCGACTCCTTGCTGAGTTCTTTCCCAAACTTATTTCAAAACAAGGTTGGCACTGTGGTTGGTTTCAAACATGAAATTCGTCTCAAACCCAATGCCCAACCAGTTGTCCACAAGGTTCGCCCTCATCTGTAGCAAATGAGGGGTTTTCTATTTGGTTGTCTTGAAGAACTGTTGACAAGATCAATTGAAGTGAAACCAGAAGATTGTTCAACTAAATGAACAGAGGGTTGAGAAATGCTCTCTTGTAAAATCCTAGATGAATAAGTTGCACGCTCAATTCCCTTGGCAATATCAATAGTCTCAGTTAAAGAAGGATTTTTGCAACTTAAGAGACGCTCCTGGATTTTTTTTGAATGGCAAGCAAAAATGAATTGATCTCTAATAGAGGTATCTGTACTAGCACCAAAGTCACAAGTAGAAGCTAAAATTCTAAGTTGAGCGATGTAGTCCTCTACTGATTCATCAATACTTTGTCTTCGCTTGAAGAAGTTATGGCGTTCTAAAACAATGCTAGGCTCATCATCATATTGTTTATTAAGGCGAGCAATGGCTTCTTGAAAAGCATCCCAGTTGTCACCGGATTCACCAGCGGGAGAAGCAACAAGTGGTAAATTTTCGAAGACTTGTTGGGCAGCAACTCCCAGACAACCATAAAGAATGGCAACTTTGCGAGGAGGATCGTACTTGGTGGCATCAATGGCTACTAAATAATTTTCAAAACCTTTTAGCCAATTGCGCCAAGCGAGAGTGGGTTTACCAGGAGTTTGTAGGAAAGGAGCTGGTGTTTGAAACTGTTGACCAGAAGCCATCGTTGAAGAGATGAGGTTGAGATGAGTGATAGGCAGAAAGCGAGCCTATCGCTGATGCAAATAAACGAGGTGGGCAAAGAGCGTGCCTATCGCTATGATGGGTAAACTTGGTAGGCAATGAGCGTGCCTATCGCTGTGATGGGTAGACTTGGTAGGCAATGAGCGTGCCTATCGCTGTGATGAGTAGACTTGGTAGGCAATGAGCGTGCCTATCGCTGTGATGAGTAACTTGGTAGGCAATGAGCGTGCCTATCGCTGAGAAATATGAGTATGAAAGGCAATGAGCGTGCCTATCGCTGTGAAATTGAAGAAGGCGCTGTAAAATTGAAGAAAACGCTGTGAAATTGGTGAAAGCGCTGTGAAATTGCTGAAAGCGCTGTGAAATTGGTGAAAGCGCAATGAAATTGATGACAGCGCTGTGAAATTGGTGAAAGCGCTGTGAGGTTGATGAAAGCGCTGTGACAATGGTGAAAGCGCTGTGAAATTGGTGAAAAGCGCTGTAAAATTGAAGGAAGCACAGTGAAATTGATGAAAGCGCAATGCGTGTGAAACGCAAAGCGGTGGACGAAGGCTTTAAAAAGAGCAGAAAATGGCCGCCGGCGTCGTCGTCTAGGAGACGGGAAGACGTGGTTCTCTAGATGCAGTGGAGCTTGTTCTGAAGCGTAGCGCGCGTGTGCGCGAGCAGGAAGTCGGAACGTTGCGCGCGTGAATGAGCGCGAGGCAGCAACCGACGAGCAGAAGCAGCGCCAAGGAACAAGCCCAAAAAACAAAGCAAATTGAGGCCGGGAGGCAGGAAATGGACAGGAAAGGTGTCCAGAAGCATACGACCTGTTGTAGCAGCGAGCAGACTGGAGGCGAGCTCAGCAGGTAAGGCACAACGAGGAGTGGTCGAGTTCCGCTGATTAAGCTGGCGGTGGGTGCAGGAAAATCCCGATCGTCGCCAATAATGTTATGTTATCAATTGAATGTGATTCTCTTGAATTTACCAAAATTAAGAGTCCTTTGTGTGAATTGCTAGTTGGTACAATCACCCTCCAGGTTAAAGCTGATTCTGGGTCTCCCATTACCATCTTGTCGGATCTTACATTTTTTGCAAATTGGCCTAAAGTTGTTCTGTCAAAGTCTGATCTCCATCTCAAAGCATTTGGCGAAAAAGACATTGATATGTTGGGCTTCTTTTATTCCAACATTGCTTGCCTTGGAAGATACACTTTCACCAAGGTCTATGTTGCCATTAAGGGCAGGAATGTCGTAGGCTGGTTTGACTTAGCCAGAATGGGCTTGATCCTCAAGCCTGGTTCTGACCAACCCATTGCTTTAGGTGACATCCCTCATGACTATTATACCAGTCATGATTCTGGGAACTTTGACGTTTCTGATCTTTCTTTTCCCATCGTCAAAATCGACTCCTTGCTGAGTTCTTTCCCAAACTTATTTCAAAACAAGGTTGGCACTGTGGTTGGTTTCAAACATGAAATTCGTCTCAAACCCAATGCCCAACCAGTTGTCCACAAGGTTCGCCCTCTTCCTTTGAGCGCTAGAGACGAACTCAAAAGTGTCCTTAAAAATCTCTGTGATGAAGGAATTATTGCCCCCTGCGATTCTTCTGAATGGGTTTCCCCCATCGTTCTAGTTCGCAAGAAGACCGGTGAGGTTAGGTTGTGTGCCGATTTACGCTCCCTAAATAATAATATCATTGTTGATTGCCACCCCCTCCCCAAAATTCACGATCTTTTGGCTAATCTGGGTGGGGCTAAATTCTTCTCCCTCCTCGACCTCAGATCTGCTTATCACCAAATTCCCTTATCCCTCAGGTCTCAGGAGTTAACAACTTTCGTCACCCCCTTCGGTGCGTTCAAGTACCTTAGGCTTCCCTTTGGATTGGCCTCTGCAGCCAGCATTTTCCAAAAACTAATGGACAACCTTTTCCAAAGTATCCCTGGCGTACAAGCGTACCAAGACGACATCTTGGTCTACGCTAATGACTCTTTTCAGCACAACCAAACTCTTAATACTGTTCTACAAGTTCTTGAAAAAGCTGGCATGACCGTTAGACACGATAAGTGCAAATTTGGTGTCCAAGAGTTGGATTACTTGGGTCACTCCCTTTCCCCCAATGGCATTAAACCCAAGTTTTCTTTAATTAAAGCCATTCGTGACGCTGAACCTCCCAAGGATCGCGACGCACTTCGCTCCTTCCTTGGCTTATCTGAATATTACGCCAGATTTGTTCATGGTTATGCTCAAATTGTTGAACCCTTAAGAACACTCTTGAGAAAAGGGGTAAAATTTGTTTGGTCCCAAGACTTACAAAGAGTTTTTGAGCAAGTCAAAAAGATCATCGAAGATTCACCTGCTTTGAACCCCTTTTGTGACGGCTCTACGTGCTTCATCACTGTGGACGCCAGTCTCACTGGTTTGGGTGCTGTCCTGGGTCAGTGGGTTGAGGGCAAAGAACACACGGTTGCTTTCGCTTCCAGAACTCTCCTTCCTGCTGAAACCAGGTACAGCACAATCGAAAGAGAAGCCCTGGCTTGCGTCTGGGCTATTCAAAAGTTCAAATCCTATATCTGGGGTCGCGAGTTCGAAATTTACACAGACCACAAGCCTCTCATGCACATGCTCTCTGACAGCGCCTCCAATAGAGCTTCTGCTAGACTTGTTCGTCTCCTTTCCAAGCTTCACGAATTTCACTTTGTCATCAAACACATTCCCGGAGGTAAAAATTTCAGGGCCGATTGCCTATCTAGAATGTCTCTAACTGATGATTCAATTGTTAATGATGATGTTGAATGTGTTGTTGCCACCATTGATGCCGTTGCCGAATGTCAACCCATTTCTGAAGCAGAATGGAATTCAGCTTATGCCAATGACCCTGTTCTCTGTAAAGTTAAGAATTTCATTGTCAACAAATGGCCCGAACGTAGAACCTTATCCACTGATCTTAAGGGTTTTGCTAATGTTTCGGAAGAACTTTCTTTGGTCAATGATATGGTCATGCGCAACGATCTATTTGTTCCTCCTCAGTCTGTTCGTGATCATATCATTCGATCTGCTCATCAGGGTCATCTCGGCATATCTAAGACCTGTCAGCGCATCAAACAATTTTACTGGTGGCCTTCTATGGATTCTCATATTAGAAAGATGATTGACAATTGCACTCAGTGTATCCTTTCCGATAAACATTGGAAGACTCTTTCCACACCTTTATGTCCCGTATCTTTACCGGCTGGCCCGTGGGACAAGGTAGCCTTGGACTTTTCCGGTCCCTGAACAAATCTGGCGTAATATTCAGATAAGCCAAGGAAGGAGCGAAGTGCGTCGCGATCCTTGGGAGGTTCAGCGTCACGAATGGCTTTAATTAAAGAAAACTTGGGTTTAATGCCATTGGGGGAAAGGGAGTGACCCAAGTAATCCAACTCTTGGACACCAAATTTGCACTTATCGTGTCTAACGGTCATGCCAGCTTTTTCAAGAACTTGTAGAACAGTATTAAGAGTTTGGTTGTGCTGAAAAGAGTCATTAGCGTAGACCAAGATGTCGTCTTGGTACGCTTGTACGCCAGGGATACTTTGGAAAAGGTTGTCCATTAGTTTTTGGAAAATGCTGGCTGCAGAGGCCAATCCAAAGGGAAGCCTAAGGTACTTGAACGCACCGAAGGGGGTGACGAAAGTTGTTAACTCCTGAGACCTGAGGGATAAGGGAATTTGGTGATAAGCAGATCTGAGGTCGAGGAGGGAGAAGAATTTAGCCCCACCCAGATTAGCCAAAAGATCGTGAATTTTGGGGAGGGGGTGGCAATCAACAATGATATTATTATTTAGGGAGCGTAAATCGGCACACAACCTAACCTCACCGGTCTTCTTGCGAACTAGAACGATGGGGGAAACCCATTCAGAAGAATCGCAGGGGGCAATAATTCCTTCATCACAGAGATTTTTAAGGACACTTTTGAGTTCGTCTCTAGCGCTCAAAGGAAGAGGGCGAACCTTGTGGACAACTGGTTGGGCATTGGGTTTGAGACGAATTTCATGTTTGAAACCAACCACAGTGCCAACCTTGTTTTGAAATAAGTTTGGGAAAGAACTCAGCAAGGAGTCGATTTTGACGATGGGAAAAGAAAGATCAGAAACGTCAAAGTTCCCAGAATCATGACTGGTATAATAGTCATGAGGGATGTCACCTAAAGCAATGGGTTGGTCAGAACCAGGCTTGAGGATCAAGCCCATTCTGGCTAAGTCAAACCAGCCTACGACATTCCTGCCCTTAATGGCAACATAGACCTTGGTGAAAGTGTATCTTCCAAGGCAAGCAATGTTGGAATAAAAGAAGCCCAACATATCAATGTCTTTTTCGCCAAATGCTTTGAGATGGAGATCAGACTTTGACAGAACAACTTTAGGCCAATTTGCAAAAAATGTAAGATCCGACAAGATGGTAATGGGAGACCCAGAATCAGCTTTAACCTGGAGGGTGATTGTACCAACTAGCAATTCACACAAAGGACTCTTAATTTTGGTAAATTCAAGAGAATCACATTCAATTGATAACATAACATCATTGAGTCTGGAAGAACAAGAGTCTATATTTTCCTGGATCTCGATATTATTGACTCTAGTGAATCTCTTGCGACCCCTGCAGACAGAAGGAAAATGACCAATTTTCTTGCAGGAGGAGCATTTTTTACCAGAAGCGGGACATGTGGAAGAATTGCCAAGATGGTTCCTGGATCCGCATCTGTAGCAAATGAGGGGTTTTCTATTTGGTTGTCTTGAAGAACTGTTGACAAGATCAATTGAAGTGAAACCAGAAGATTGTTCAACTAAATGAACAGAGGGTTGAGAAATGCTCTCTTGTAAAATCCTAGATGAATAAGTTGCACGCTCAATTCCCTTGGCAATATCAATAGTCTCAGTTAAAGAAGGATTTTTGCAACTTAAGAGACGCTCCTGGATTTTTTTTGAATGGCAAGCAAAAATGAATTGATCTCTAATAGAGGTATCTGTACTAGCACCAAAGTCACAAGTAGAAGCTAAAATTCTAAGTTGAGCGATGTAGTCCTCTACTGATTCATCAATACTTTGTCTTCGCTTGAAGAAGTTATGGCGTTCTAAAACAATGCTAGGCTCATCATCATATTGTTTATTAAGGCGAGCAATGGCTTCTTGAAAAGCATCCCAGTTGTCACCGGATTCACCAGCGGGAGAAGCAACAAGTGGTAAATTTTCGAAGACTTGTTGGGCAGCAACTCCCAGACAACCATAAAGAATGGCAACTTTGCGAGGAGGATCGTACTTGGTGGCATCAATGGCTACTAAATAATTTTCAAAACCTTTTAGCCAATTGCGCCAAGCGAGAGTGGGTTTACCAGGAGTTTGTAGGAAAGGAGCTGGTGTTTGAAACTGTTGACCAGAAGCCATTGTTGAAGAGATGAGGTTGAGATGAGTGATAGGCAGAAAGCGAGCCTATCGCTGATGCAAATAAACGAGGTGGGCAAAGAGCGTGCCTATCGCTATGATGGGTAAACTTGGTAGGCAATGAGCGTGCCTATCGCTGTGATGGGTAGACTTGGTAGGCAATGAGCGTGCCTATCGCTGTGATGAGTAGACTTGGTAGGCAATGAGCGTGCCTATCGCTGTGATGAGTAACTTGGTAGGCAATGAGCGTGCCTATCGCTGAGAAATATGAGTATGAAAGGCAATGAGCGTGCCTATCGCTGTGAAATTGAAGAAGGCGCTGTAAAATTGAAGAAAACGCTGTGAAATTGGTGAAAGCGCTGTGAAATTGGTGAAAGCGCTGTGACAATGGTGAAAGCGCTGTGAAATTGGTGAAAAGCGCTGTAAAATTGAAGGAAGCACAGTGAAATTGATGAAAGCGCAATGCGTGTGAAACGCAAAGCGGTGGACGAAGGCTTTAAAAAGAGCAGAAAATGGCCGCCGGCGTCGTCGTCTAGGAGACGGGAAGACGTGGTTCTCTAGATGCAGTGGAGCTTGTTCTGAAGCGTAGCGCGCGTGTGCGCGAGCAGGAAGTCGGAACGTTGCGCGCGTGAATGAGCGCGAGGCAGCAACCGACGAGCAGAAGCAGCGCCAAGGAACAAGCCCAAAAAACAAAGCAAATTGAGGCCGGGAGGCAGGAAATGGACAGGAAAGGTGTCCAGAAGCATACGACCTGTTGTAGCAGCGAGCAGACTGGAGGCGAGCTCAGCAGGTAAGGCACAACGAGGAGTGGTCGAGTTCCGCTGATTAAGCTGGCGGTGGGTGCAGGAAAATCCCATCCTCGTCGCCAATAATGTTATGAAAGACTCATGAGACTTGCGTAGGTTGAGGTTTTCAGGTTTATTCTTTAGATGAAGATCCATACAAAAGCACCCACAACCAGAGCCGTCCAGTCGTGAGGAAGCCAACGTCCAAAGTGACGTGCGAGGAATCCTCACGACTGAAAGGCAGGATTCCAGAACCACAGAAGATCTCTCGTGCTGCAGCGCGAGAGAGCAAGCAATTCAAGAGTAATCACAATATATAACACCTGCCCGCCAGTTATCATACATTTGGTCTCGAATAAAATTAGTAACCAACTTGGCCCACTCATAAACAATATCATGAGTTCAGGAATCTTCCCTACTTCCTGGAAGAAGGCATGTGTCAGGCCAATCTTGAATAAACCATTCCTGGACATCCATTTGGTTAAAAGCTATCGACCCATATCTCGTCTACCACTTGCAGCAAAAATACTGGGAAAATCCCTAATACTTTTCAACATCTATGTGACACCTCTGGCTGAGCTTGCCAGAGGACCTGGGTTCTCTTTGGTGTCGTACTCTGATGACACCCAACTTGTCATTTCCATCTGCTCAAATGCAGACACCATTGCTGGGAAATTCCATGGCTATTTAAAATATATCATGGACTGGATGCACTATAACTATCTCAAGCTAAAAACAGGAAAAGCAGAAATTATGGAGTTTGGGGCTGGGGCACCACTCTGGAACCAGGTATGGTGGCTGGCATAGGCAGGGAACTGTTCTGTAACCGCAGGAAAAGCCAGGAACATGGGAATCCTGTTGGACGACCAACTTAGTTTCCTAGCCCAAAATAACCAGGTCACATCTGCTTGCTTCTTCCAGCTAAAAGAACTACGGAAAACCTTTCCTTTTATCCCCCCAGAACCACGAATATCGGCTGTGGTTGCTTTGATTCTCTCAAGGATTGACTATTTTACTGCCATCTTTATGGGCATAAACAAGTCAAAACTACAATCCATACAAAATACTGCAGTGAGAACATTGTTAAACATGCCAAAGTTTTATCATATATCTGGCAGCATTAAAACGCTTCACTGGCTGCAGGTGCAACAGCGAATTGCATCTAAAGCTTTGTGTTTAGCACTTAAAACCCAGTTTGGTGGAGGAGCAACTGATTTACAGAAACTATTTCAGCAGTACACTCCCAGGCACAATCCTAGGTCAGCTAATAAAGGTCTAGTCCAGGTACCCAGAATACAAAGCGTAAGATAGGGCGGCAGGAGCCTGTCATATCGTGCATCCAGATTATGGAATGAATTACCAAACAAGATCAGACTTCACCCGTCCAGACCACGATTCAGGACGTTGCTGAAGATGTGGTTATTTAATTGGCAAAAGTAAGGTACTCCTCCTGTGCTAAACCGGTGTCCTGCTATAGCGCCAAGACTCCTTGACATTTGTGCACTCTATAAGCATATTACTTACTTACTAACATATATTATGTGTGTGACTGTGTGTAGCTGTGTGTGAATTGGTGTCTGGGTAACTTTTTGGATGTGTGAGTGGCTGTATGGGCAGATGAGTGGGTGTGTGGATGGTTGTATAGTTGACTGAGTGGCTGTGTGCGTAACTCAGTGTGTATGTGGCTGTGTGGGTGAGTGATTGGCTGAGTGGGTGTTTGGTTAACTGAGTGAGTTTGGGAGTGGCTGTGATGGAGAGTGACTGTTAATGGCTGTATGGGTGAGTGAGTAGAAATGTTAGTGCTTGTATGGATGTGTGAATGGGTATGGAAGTGGTTGTGTGGGTATGTCACTGGCTCTGTTGAGAGGCTATATGGGTGAGTAACTGAGCATGTGAGTATCTGTATTAGTGAGTGTGTGTGTGTGTGAGTGGCTGTATGGGTGAGTGAGTGGCTGTGTGAGTAACTGTATGGGTGAGTGAATGGCTGTATGAGTGATGTATGGCTGAGTGAGTGGTTGTGTGAGTAGGTGTATGGGTAAGTGAGTTGCTGTAAGTGTGGGTGAGTGGATGGGTGTGTGAGTGGCTCTGTGGATGAATAGGTGGGTGTGTAAGTAGTTGTATGGATGTGTGAATAGGTATGGAAGTGGTTGTGTCACTGGCTCTGTTGAGAGGCTGTATGGGTGAGTAACTGGGTGAGTGGTTTTATGGGTGAGTGAGTGGCTGTGTGAGTCATTGTGTTGGTAATGGAGTGGCTGTGTGAGCAGATGCATGGGTAAGTGAGTGGCTGTACAAGAGGTTGTGTGGGTATGTGAATCAGTGTGTGAGTGGTTCTGTGAATGATGTCATCAGTGATGTTCTACAATGTGACACATGAATGAATCATCTTGTTCGTGAGCTGACACTACAAAGATGCAAATTCCCCTCTGTCCACAGCTGGGGAGAATTTTTACCCACAATATTATTGATTCTCTATGCGCAGTCTCTTGAGGGGTTACGTCTGACCATAAGAGTAGATTTCTGCAACAATGCAGAAGCCCTTCAGTATGTGTTCTTGCTGCTTAAAGTTTGTGAGCATTATCTGCTACAAGTTAAACAGGTATCCCTTAAGGTTCAAATAGATGAAGTCTAGCAACCTGAGGGTAAATGACACTAAAACTGAGAGCCTACTGATTGCATTAAAGAGCAAACTCTAGAGGAATAAACCTTCTTAAGTTTCCAGTGCCAGAAGACCCTTGGGTTAACAGTGCGTTTTAGAAATAATGTAGCATAATATAGCCTTATAGCCCGCCATACCGGCTATTAAAGGCCCGATCCTGCGTTAAAGGCCCGAGCCGAAGGCGAAGGACTTTAACAAGGGACGGGACTTTAATAGCCGATATAGCCCTGCTACGAAGGGCTATAAGGCTATTAAAACATTCTGCCACTAGAGGGCAGAATGTTCTAACAAATAAACAAAGGCTTCTCGAAGCTCGAAGGGATTTAAATCCCCTCGAGCTGCGAGAGGCCTTTGTAAAACCTTGGAATGTTGCTCTGCGGGCCTTTACCAGCCTTAGAAGCAGGGAGCACTCCATTGTCTTCAATGGAGCTCCCAACATTCCAATGTTCTAATGTAACATATCATTAAGTTAGACAATGTTGTAATTTCCATAGTAGATAAAGGTGAGACATGAGGGGTTCTGGTACATTCTGACAAGTCTATGATAAAGCAAGTGGCCTACGCACATTACTACCTGAAGGTGTTGAGATGTATATTTCTGTTTCTTACGCAGTTCAATAGGGCATCCTTTCCCATAGCAATTATTGGATCTAAAACAGCTCATTGAAATTGCCAATTGATTAGTTTTTCATAGACAAAGTTGCAGAAGCTTCCGTTTATCCAGAGTTCTGCGAAAGGTAATGTGACAAACATACCCAAGAGGTAACACAAATCACTCACTCTAAGAAGGCTAGATTGGTTCCCAATTCAAGGTAGACCTAAATATACAACCTTAATCACTCATATGACCATCTGTGGTGAAGTGCCTGACCATTGGAAAAGATGGCGTATGCCCTGAGCACACTTGAGTAAGATGGCAAGTGATTCCTCGCTGTACATAAAGGCAAAAGAGCTAGAGTGTTTGGCTTTTCTTTTATTTTACGTATCTGTGCCGATTCAATTCAACCCAGTAGACCTTCATGAAATGATACTTCTGTCTTTGTTTAACCACATGGCTGCTAGGCGTTTTCCCGTCCTGCGCTGAAGATCCAAAATCACCATAATTCATGACGAGCTGGCCTTGTCATCAGCGCACGGCAGGTAAGCGCCATGACGAGCCCAGCTCGTCATTAGCTTCGAAGGGGTTAAGAACAAATAAGAATCACCTTAATTTAGTACTTGTCATTATCTTGGACATTCATTCAGTGGTCTGATGCCTAGTTGGGTTTGTATCACACTATATAAGAAATCTCAGTATGTTAATGGTGACTGTCACCAGTGTACGCTGGCCATCCCTGGCACATGGTTGGCACTCCAAGCATGTGTTGGTGATGGGGGCATGTCAAACATGATATGTCCATGTGGAGCAATAGTACATGTGACTTCTTGACGAAAATATTAGATTGACCTTCGGAAGTCAAGGTAGTATTTTTTCTAAATATGAAAAGCCAGCATTTGTGAGCACAAACTGGGCACTTTCTAAAGGATCTTCAATACGACTGAGCTAGAACTATGCTTCTAGTATCTGTACGGACGTTTTGTCTCAAAATGAAATAAGGAGAAAAACAGAAAGCTGATTTTACTTGAATATCTTTGGATACCGAAATTGAATATGAATATATATATATATATATATTCACTGAAAAAACCATAGGTTATAGACCATATATAGTTAGGAATTTGCATTTACAAAACCTTATTTTACTCACACAAAACCATTGACATTCCATATATAGTTAGTTGTACTAACTATATATCGCGCACCCGCAATCCACTGCTGATGATGTCACATATTACATCATTCATGACATGGTCAGTGACATCACTGATGACATCACTGATGACATCTCAAATGACATCACTGATGACATCTCAAATGGCATCACTGATGACATCACTGATGACATCTCATTTGACATTACTGATCACATCACTGATGATATCATTCATGTGCTAATACGATGAACCTCTTCAGACTCTAATATAACCTTAGATACAATCAGTGTAAACAGACACTCACAGACTGTCACTCGTCCATGGAGTTACTCACACACCTAGTCAGTCATGCAAAGAATCAATCACACCTCCATTTCCTCAACTATACAGTTATACAAACTTTACTTATTCAAACATATACTAACACATATTTACTCTCTTATACAATCCCTGATACAAGTTCACAATGATCCATACAGCCACTCACACATTCACTGGCTCTTATGCACAGTTATTTATATATGTCAACTCTCACATGTACTGTGTTTTACATATGTACTTACTTTGACATGTAGCACTGAGATATCCATTCACTCACCAATACACTCATGCACACAGTCAACCGCCCATACAGCTGTTTCCACATGCACTTTTGAAACCATACATCTAGTGAATCAACTGCTCACACATCTATGCACAGAGTCATACACCTCCCAGCCACCCACACACACACTCAGTCTCCCATACAAATACTTGGGCAACCAATCAATAACCCATATAATTACTCATATAGCTACTTATCAACACATGCAACAGTTTACAGAACAACAGACATAATGATGCACAAATTAGGACAGTTTAGTCACTAACCCATGCACTCAGTGAGACACATTTAATCACTCACTCATACAGTCAGTCATGCACCTACTAAATCCTTCATCCAGACACTTATACATCCACTCATTCTTCAATATGTAAGACATATTTTAACTTTACAGAAACATACAGTCGCTGGATGTTGTCATCAGTGATGTCATCAGTGATGTCATTTGAGATGTCATCAGTGATGTCATCAGTGATGTCACTGACCATGTCATGAATGATGTAATATGTGACATCATCAGCAGTGGATTGCGGGTGCGCGATATACAGTTAGTGCAACTAACTATATATGGAATTTCAATGGTTTTGTGTGAGTAAAATAAGGTTTTGTAAATGCGAATTCCTAACTATATATGGTCTATAACCTATGTTTTTTTCAGTGAATTTTCAAGGTTTTGTAAATGCTAATTCCTAACTATATATGGTCTATAACCTATGGTTTTTTCAGTGAATTTTCAAGGTTTTGTAAATGCTAATTCCTAACTATATATGGTCTATAGCCTATGTTTTTTTCAGTGAATATATATATATACATACATATATAAACATATATCATCTGTATATCTATATAAATACAAACATAAATGCATGCATACATATACTTATATGCATACAGATGCATGTTATTTACATGAAAGTTGAAAAAACACTAATAAAAGCAAAGCTAAAAAGCCACCTTATTACAAACAGAATGGCTTTAACTTAAACGAGGGCGAGATCTATTGCATTTTCAATGCTTGTTTACTTTGGTTCCATCAAGAAGGCATTCAGATGTGTCACACATTTGCCATAAATTCTGAATGTTAGCACTCTAGTTGCACATTAGATCACTGTAGTAAAGCTACTGCTCACCAGGGACGTCTGCTGCTGGTATTCAAAGTGCATGTTTCAGTCTGCATGTCAGAATTTTTTTAATGAAATAGAAGAGGATTTGAGAAGTCACTCAAAATGATCCCTAATTTTTCTTTCTGAAGCACTAATCATACTTTCTATGGCAAAATTAACCCCCTCATGTTGTTCCTTTTTAAATTGAGTGTTTTCAGACTTACCACTTCATTCCAATCAAGATGGCTTCTGGTGTGCCATACTTTTGTCATAAGTAAGACTGTTAGCGCTCTAGTTGTTCTTTAGAACACTCTGGGACATTCTGTCATTGGGCTATACTTGGGGTACATCTGGGTGATATTTGGGCTACATTTAGGCTCTTTTGTCTCTGGTGGCCATCTTGGGAGACTGTATGTCAGAATTTTTTAATGAAATTGAAGAGGGTTTGAGAAGTCACTCAAAATGTGCCCTAATTTTTCTTTCTGCAGCACTAATCATAATTCATATGGCAAAATATACCCCCTCATTTTGTTCCTTTTTAAATTAAATGTTTTAAGAGTTACCACTTTATTCCAATCAAGATGGCTTCAGGTGTGCCATACCTTTGTAATAAGTAGGACTGTTAGCGCTATAGTTGTTCTTTAGAACACTCTGGACATTCTGTCATTGGGCTATACTTGGGCTACATCTGGGTGATATTTGGGCTACAATTGGGCTCTTTTGTCTCTGGTGGCCATTTTGGGAGACTGCATGTCAGAATTTTTTAATGAAATAGAAGAGGATTTGAAAAGTCACTCAAAATGTGCCCTAATTTTTCTTTCTGCAGCACTAATAATACCTTCTATTGCATAATATACCCCCTCATTTTGTTCCTTTTTAAATTAAATGTTTTAAGAGTTACCACTTTATTCCCATCACGATGGCTCCAGGTGTGCTATACCTTTGTAATAAGTAGGACTGTTAGCGCTCTAGTTGTTCTTTAGAACACTCTGGGACATTCTGTCATTGGGCTATACTTGGGCTACATCTGGGTGATATTTGGGCTACATTTGGGCTCTTTTGTCTCTGGTGGCCATTTTGGGAGACTGCATGTCAGAATGTTTTAATGAAATAGAAAAGGATTTGAGAAGTCACTCAAAATGTGCCCTAATTTTTCATTCTGCAGCACTAATCATACTTTCTATGGCAAAATATACCCCCTCATGTTGTTTCTTTTTAAATTAAATGTTTTAAGAGTTACCACTTTATTCCAATCAAGATGGCTTCAGGTGTGCCATACCTTTGTAATAAGTAGGACTGTTAGCGCTCTAGTTGTTCTTTAGAACACTCTGGGACATTCTGTCATTGGGCTATACTTGGGCTACATCTGGGTGATATTTGGGCTACATTTGGGCTCTTTTGTCTCTGGTGGCCATTTTGGGAGACTGCATGTCAGAATGTTTTAATGAAATAGAAAAGGATTTGAGAAGTCACTCAAAATGTGCCCTAATTTTTCATTCTGCAGCACTAATCATACTTTCTATGGCAAAATATACCCCCTCATGTCGTTTCTTTTTAAATTAAATGTTTTAAGAGTTACCACTTTATTCCAATCAAGATGGCTTCAGGTGTGCCATACCTTTGTAATAAGTAGGACTGTTAGCGCTCTAGTTGTTCTTTAGAACACTCTAGGAGGCTGCAGTAGAACACAAAGGAATCAACTGACAGTCTCTGTCCTTGTTGGATGTACATGTTTTACTGAGAATGTCAGACTTCATTTTCACATGACTGAGAAAGATAATGTGAATTTACAGAAAATATGCTTTCAGTTTAGCTTATAGATCCCCTTCCAAACCACTGTGGGAAAATCATGAGATATTAGTTTTCTTTCAAACAATATTCATGATATCACAGCAGAAGGTTTTTTCACATGGTAAAATCACCTTAGAACCCACCACAATTCCTAAAACGAGTATGGTACCATCAACAAATGATTTATAATGTAACTAAAGTCCTAAAACCCTCTATTAACTACAATGCTTTTTAATGAGGTGCTATCATGTATATTGGTCCCAAGATGGCTGCCAACACTTCTTGGATGAAGTGCTGACAGCCAATCAGATCAGATGTGTGGTTAGGCTCCGCCCAGATATATATCTGTTTTTGAACCTAAATTACTCAAAATCCACTGGAGCACATATATTGAGACCTAGCAAAGGCACATCGGGCTAACAGTCCCTACAATTTTGCCAAGTTTCGTGCAAATCCATTCAGCCGTTCGAGCTAAAAGTGAGGCCAACCGCCCTATGGAAATTAACATGGGAAAAACGTGTTTTGGGACCTCCCTTTTTTCTCGGCCCCCCCTTGATGAAACCCCCCCAAATTGTCAGGGGCTGCTCAGAAACAAAATGTTCAATTTTCCTGAAAATTTCAGCCAATTCCGTCCACAAACGCCAAAGTTATTAGACATAGAATTTTCAAAAATCCCATAGAGAAAAAACTCCTAACTATATATACCTACTGGCGACCGCCAGTAGGTAATATATATATATATATATATATATATATATATATATATATATATATATATATATATATATATATATATATATATATATATATATATATATTGGCAGACTTTATTTTTGTTATTTCAAGTGATATTTGATAGCAGCAATTTTAAATTACATTTTACATAACTTTGTAAATTTGGCATTTCAGGAATAATAGTTTGGCAGTGCAAATCTTAAAGCTGATTTCTCATTGTGACGGATGCTTTCATAATTAACACATGTGTATGTTGTCACCTAAACTATTTGCTACACGATATTTCCAGCTGAACCATGAACTGTATTATCTATGTATTAGATCAGTGAATATTTTACCTGCAACCACGCTGAATTTTTAGCTGTAGTAAATTACGTGATGTAGCATTCTGGGTCTCACACTGATTGCATACCCAAGAGTAGGCTTTCTAAGTCAACTGATGGTCCAATGGGAAGGGCTATTTATTTTGTATGTATTTTGGCGCCAAACTAGATTGACAAAAGATTCTTGAGATCCGAAACGCGTCTCTCCTTACCTCTTGGATTTGAGGGTGACTTGACAGAATACATTTATGTTGATTCTTCTAAACTCCTCGAGTCCGTGCCTTCCTCCATGGAGTTTCTGTGTGAGCTGGATGCTTGTGAACAAGGCTCCGTTGAGCCGAAACGTCTTTGACTATTCTCTGCAATAAAATCTCAGCACCTAACTGGTCCGTGTCCGTGTCTTCTTGCCGGCTGGCGAGACTCCAGAGCGCATCAGGTAGCGGAACGAGTGACATATATATATATATATCCAACGAGGAGTTGTCCTCAAAGTCAAGAGCCATACCAGCCGGAGATAAGAATAGGGCCTTTATTCAGGAAAAAACAGCAGCTCGTGCAGGCAGGGCAGAGTCCTTACACCATAAATCATCCGACGCGATTCGTGCTCTTCCTGGCACTTAATCATGGGCTATTGTGTATGCAGGAACTTCAAGGTTTAAATATCGGCACCTGGAGTCCTCGTGACGCTTGTCTCAGTGGGCATGGCCGCCGACAACGGCCTTATGGCCTTGGAAGTCCCAAAAATTATTGCTACAGTGAGCAGCTTGAATGCACCAAATGTCACATAATAAAATCACAGTGGGCTGAAGGCAAAGTGCCCCGCTTTTGACGAGCTGCATATTTCTGCTTGTTCCCAGCCCCTCCTACTCATAGATGCCAACGTTGTTTAACGCTAGCAATGACCGCATACACAGCGGGGCTCTCAACGCGGCCAGAGGCAACTCTCTTTGTATTAATTTGAGCGGCGAGCGGCGCTGCTGTTGTGTACCCTGGTGACGCCACTATGCGTCTGTGTTGGGACGAGGTGCTGCTTTTGGGACTGGTTATGCCAACATCGTGCCTTGCACCGTACAGACAGTCAGCCACTTGGGATTTGATTTATTTCACTGAATGAACACAGGCTTACTCACTTGAGGAATACTGGTAAGCACTACGAGTACCAGGAGGCTGCAGGAGCAGCCACGCCACGGGGGCCGGTCCTTTACTAATCAAGCGTTTACCCATAGTTTGTGCTCATTTAAAAAGTCAGCCTGTGACGAAGGGCAGGAGCCCGAAACGCGTCGGCGTTTTGACTTTTAAGACTGTGTGCTTCTGGCAGTGCATTCACTTTGTTGCGGTCTTCAATAAAAAATATGCAGAGGATTTCACCCGTGTTGGCACCATCTTTTGAGGCAACTCTCTTGTATATATATATATATATATGGGGGCAGTACGTACGTGCAAGTACCTGCAGCATGTGAATTTGGAGCACCGAGACTGGGAGCACCGAGTTCATGGGAACTCCCCTACCTTCGCAGTGCCTGCGCCAATCGTAACGGGGCATTGCGCTTTTAAAAGTGGACAGCAGGAAATCGTGAGGAAATAGGCATTTGATAAAGGCACTCCAGCCGAAACCGGTCATGCCGCTCCTTAGCTGCTGGTAATAAAAGAACGTGTTCCTGTGAACCTGAGTGGACCTGCTTCTTTCTGCACAGAAAGGATCGTGTATTGTATATATAGGTGCGGGCCACGCGCACCGTTAAAGTCCCCCTCCTGAAGAAAGTTCGGCGTGCACAGTGGTAAACTTTTGGTGCCTCTCAATGTGCTTGGGAACCACGCCGAACCGCCACCATTTCCTGCAAGGCACAAGCTGTGTTAACTAATGTGACTTCACATACAGCGGATCACTGAACGGGTGCAAGCTGTTAATTGGTGACTTCACGAACAGCATCTTCCAGTACGTACTTTGAGGTTGTGTGCCCAAATGCGTTGTGGGATTTGTTGGCTGGATGGTAGGACACAGGAATGCTGCTTTTTTATTTTCACGAAGACATCGGGGAATGGGAAGTGAAGCTGCAGGCACGGCCCACTGGGGGCAGTACGTACGTACAAGTACCTGCAGCATGTGAATTTGGAGCACCGAGACTGGGAGCACCGAGTTCATGGGAACTCCCCTACCTTCGCAGTGCCTGCGCCAATCGTAACGGGGCATTGCGCTTTTAAAAGTGGACAGCAGGAAATCGTGAGGAAATAGGCATTTGATAAAGGCACTCCAGCCGAAACCGGTCATGCCGCTCCTTAGCTGCTGGTAATAAAAGAACGTGTTCCTGTGAACCTGAGTGGACCTGCTTCTTTCTGCACAGAAAGGATCGTGTATTGTATATATAGGTGCGGGCCACGCGCACCGTTAAAGTCCCCCTCCTGAAGAAAGTTCGGCGTGCACAGTGGTAAACTTTTGGTGCCTCTCAATGTGCTTGGGAACCACGCCGAACCGCCACCATTTCCTGCAAGGCACAAGCTGTGTTAACTAATGTGACTTCACATACAGCGGATCACTGAACGGGCGCAAGCTGTTAATTGGTGACTTCACGAACAGCATCTTCCAGTACGTACTTTGAGGTTGTGTGCCCAAATGCGTTGTGGGATTTGTTGGCTGGATGGTAGGACACAGGAATGCTGCTTTTTTATTTTCACGAAGACATCGGGGAATGGGAAGTGAAGCTGCAGGCACGGCCCACTGGGGGCAGTACGTACGTGCAAGTACCTGCAGCATGTGAATTTGGAGCACCGAGACTGGGAGCACCGAGTTCATGGGAACTCCCCTACCTTCGCAGTGCCTGCGCCAATCGTAACGGGGCATTGCGCTTTTAAAAGTGGACAGCAGGAAATCGTGAGGAAATAGGCATTTGATAAAGGCACTCCAGCCGAAACCGGTCATGCCGCTCCTTAGCTGCTGGTAATAAAAGAACGTGTTCCTGTGAACCTGAGTGGACCTGCTTCTTTCTGCACAGAAAGGATCGTGTATTGTATATATAGGTGCGGGCCATGCGCACCGTTAAAGTCCCCCTCCTGAAGAAAGTTCGGCGTGCACAGTGGTAAACTTTTGGTGCCTCTCAATGTGCTTGGGAACCACGCCGAACCGCCACCATTTCCTGCAAGGCACAAGCTGTGTTAACTAATGTGACTTCACATACAGCGGATCACTGAACGGGCGCAAGCTGTTAATTGGTGACTTCACGAACAGCATCTTCCAGTACGTACTTTGAGGTTGTGTGCCCAAATGCGTTGTGGGATTTGTTGGCTGGATGGTAGGACACAGGAATGCTGCTTTTTTATTTTCACGAAGACATCGGGGAATGGGAAGTGAAGCTGCAGGCACGGCCCACTGGGGGCAGTACGTACGTGCAAGTACCTGCAGCATGTGAATTTGGAGCACCGAGACTGGGAGCACCGAGTTCATAGGAACTCCCCTACCTTCGCAGTGCCTGCGCCAATCGTAACGGGGCATTGCGCTTTTAAAAGTGGACAGCAGGAAATCGTGAGGAAATAGGCATTTGATAAAGGCACTCCAGCCGAAACCGGTCATGCCGCTCCTTAGCTGCTGGTAATAAAAGAACGTGTTCCTGTGAACCTGAGTGGACCTGCTTCTTTCTGCACAGAAAGGATCGTGTATTGTATATATAGGTGCGGGCCACGCGCACCGTTAAAGTCCCCCTCCTGAAGAAAGTTCGGCGTGCACAGTGGTAAACTTTTGGTGCCTCTCAATGTGCTTGGGAACCACGCCGAACCGCCACCATTTCCTGCAAGGCACAAGCTGTGTTAACTAATGTGACTTCACATACAGCGGATCACTGAACGGGCGCAAGCTGTTAATTGGTGACTTCACGAACAGCATCTTCCAGTACGTACTTTGAGGTTGTGTGCCCAAATGCGTTGTGGGATTTGTTGGCTGGATGGTAGGACACAGGAATGCTGCTTTTTTATTTTCACAAAGACATCGGGGAATGGGAAGTGAAGCTGCAGGCACGGCCCACTGGGGGCAGTACGTACGTGCAAGTACCTGCAGCATGTGAATTTGGAGCACCGAGACTGGGAGCACCGAGTTCATGGGAACTCCCCTACCTTCGCAGTGCCTGCGCCAATCGTAACGGGGCATTGCGCTTTTAAAAGTGGACAGCAGGAAATCGTGAGGAAATAGGCATTTGATAAAGGCACTCCAGCCGAAACCGGTCATGCCGCTCCTTAGCTGCTGGTAATAAAAGAACGTGTTCCTGTGAACCTGAGTGGACCTGCTTCTTTCTGCACAGAAAGGATCGTGTATTGTATATATATATATATATATATATATATATATATATATATATATATATATATATATATCAATCACGATCGGTCCTGTCGCAGAGGGAGCACTTTGTTAGTCGGTGCTGGAGTCGGGACCAGGACAGGGTCCCGTGTTTTGATCACTCACAAAAAAATAATCCAGCACTCCGCTCGTTAGATGCAGTTGAGTTTATTCAACACACTGTTACAGCCTACGCGTTTCGAACCTGATGGTTCCTTCTCACGGCAGTGTTACACAGTTGTCCTACTTCACTTTTGGCATTTGTATGTGTGCAACTAGAAGTGCATTATGGGACATGCAGTTTCGTGCCATATTCGTTACAAAAAGCATTATTTTCGCATTCAAAACATGTTTGCGCTATTACATGTCTATATTTACAATGTTTTAAAGTGTATTGTTTGCATATCGGCTGAGTGCCCTTTAGCTAAAATGCTTGTTAGCAACATGTCCTGATAGCACTGTTATTTGGTGACTCTGCAGTGCAGTTTGCTGTGCACAAGGACGGATGTTGTAAGTCCTATTTGAACTTCCTCATTTGGTTCATGATTGATGTGTGCTTACAGTCTCAATACATCCTCACGGGGATTGGGACCGCCCTCCAAAAGGGCGGGGGTCCCGTGGTGAGGATTATGATGCGCCCACCACAGTGGCGGGCGCATCCCTCATTTTTAACATATGAGGCGCCACAATGCTAAAAATGCATGTATGCATTTGCATACACGAAGCGGCAGGTACCGCGCGGTGCCTGCTGCTTTGTGTATGCAAATGCTGGGGGGTACCACAGGTACCGCCTGTTGCACCCCCCTCCACCTCTCCATCACTCTGGGGGCCCACAGGGGCCCCCCAGAGTGAAGATCGCATGCCTGGTGCAGACACGGAAAGGCATCTAACCAAGCCCATTGTAATATGGCTGACGGTGTCTAATAGACACCGCCACCATATTAATCCTTTTCCGCCCCGGCCGCAAGGCAACCGGGGCGTAAAAGCGGCGGACGGTCTTTCCGTCCGCCGCAGTCCCCCCGCCACACTAATATGGCGGGGGCAATTTAGGTGCGGATGGCGGGCGGATTGCCCCCGCCAGGCCGGCGGTGGCTACCGCCAGCCTGGTGGGGACAATCTACTCGCCATCCTAACGGGCCCCTTGGTTAAACGGTAATTAATTAACTTCATTATCATTTTATTTTTCATCTCTGGGGACATTTTAGAGGGACAATGCTCCTACGCTGTAATAGAGGAGCCGCCCCTGACTAATGATGCACCTGAAATACCTATATTGCTAATTCAGCACCACAGCCTGATGGGTGCTATTTTTTCCATAGTGTACTATATGTTTTTCTGATCTATACTTTTTAAAAACAGCATAATATGAGGCTCTGGGCCCGACATAACATTTCACCAGCTGGAACTCTTTTTTATCTGAGCTTCATTAAGGTATGTGAATGACTGAAAATCATTAAGAAGGGATCCATTATCACATGCACATGCATGTACGACCTGATTATTGAAGGACTAGTGTGTTAGTTTTCCCAACCCTACTGACCAGCCCATTCAGTCGCCCACTCCGAATGCGTTTCTTCAGACAGCTCTAAGTGTAATGCTGTCTGTCAATGTTACACTGACGCGTGTCAGACTGTCCTCACTCATAACCATAAAAAGGGAATGTGTGCGCACAAATTTCTCCACAGACCTGTCAAATACAATCCATCAATAACAGCAGCTACCTGCTCCCTTGGGTCACCATTTTCGACAAAGAATTTGATGTGCATATTTGTTCTTAATCTCTTTTTTTCAGTCTCTCATTGCAGCATTTTTTTGTTTTATGTTATAACTACAGTTTGCATTTTATTGCAGTTTTCCTCGAAACACCACATTGCATCCGAGGTGGATTCACACGCCCCTGTCCAAGACCCAATTGGGTCAAACAAGCAAACATAAGCAAACACAGAAGCCTGAAATAAAGGCATCTGCAAAGCTGTGTGTCTCTCGCGTCTGAGGGGTGGAGAAAACACTTCTTGCTTTTATTCCTGATGTCAACGAAGGATGGATCCCTCAGTAGTGACGTTTATGCAGTTATTAAAAAAAAAGAAATACATAAAGTATATATATATATATATATTATATTATATTATATATATATATATATATATATATATATATATATATATATATATATATATATATATATATATATATATATATATATATATTATATATATATATATGTATATATATATATATATTTACATACTGGTGGTTGCCAGTAGGTGGTATAGTTATGACCTAATTTCAAAGGAAAAGTGTTTTTGTGTTGCTAATGACTTTGGTGCCCTTTGACAAATCTTCACAACATTTTCAAAACTAGTTTGCCCCTCACTTAATCTGCTGTCTGAAAAGTGTCCAGGTGATTCGTCCAACAGGGGCCTAAAAAAAGGGGGGCGGGTGGGTGTTAAAACACATGTTTATTTATTTATTTATAAAGTTTTCCCCATGCAATTTGTCATAGGGATTTTAGACAGAACTACAGCCCAAACTGCTGAACAGAATTACACAAAAATTGGCAGAGAGCAAGATCTTAGTCCAGAAATAAATCTTTTGGAGGGTCTGCAAATCCAACAGATATCATGCTGAGATCTGATTGTCTGCCAACACTTCCACGAGGAAGTGGTGGCAGCCATCTTGGGACTCAGTACTCTGCCTGAATCTCCAGAAATAAAAATAAAAAAATACAAGGTGGCAGGGTAGGAAAAGCCTGGCCCCCTAGGCCTGGTGGTGGGCTCCAACAGGGATCCCACCTCGGGCCAAAATCGATTTTTATTTTTAAATTGTCCTGCGTATTTGCAGAGGATCCGCAGCAAAATGAAAATAAAAAAACAAGCAAGCGCCCAACTTTTTACATTAGTGGTCAGTGGTGATGATTAGAACTTGTCTTTGTGCAGCTTAAGTAACCTCTGAGTCCCATGCCTGTCACTGGCTCCGGCTTTGAGAGGGTGGGCATCAACACACATGGGCCCATGGCCCCAAAACTGCCTTGGGCAACAGGTTTTCTGTGGAAAACTCAGGTGGGGGAAGATGCGTCGCAGAGTTTTTATAGTAATGAAGCTTGATCTTGCTAGTTTGTCCACTTGGGCATTCATTGATAGCTTGGAGACCATGGTATTTCTGAGGTTTCTTACTTCCTTAGATACTTTAGACAGTGTTCCCAGATCATCAGGCCAGGTGGCGAGTGGGTCATACTGGTTCCATTCGCCAAATGTGAGTATTTCCATTTTGGAAGAATTCCATTTGAGATGACTCCATGTCTATCACTAATCATCAACTCTGAGGCTACAAAAAATTTGTGAGTTTCCAATGTGTTTGGGGATTTCGAGTTTAAGGTGTATTTTTGTGTCATCTTTAGAGTTACGATTCAGAAAAGGGGGTGGTGATGAACAGAGTGTCTGAATTAAGCAGACCACTCTTACCCAGTCCAAAGATCAGGGCTTGATCCATCACCGTTATTTATCTCACTGCACCATCCCAGCTCAGAACCTGGCTATATGCAAATCAGTCTGTCCCTGGCCCAGTGCATCATGGGAACAGGGCAGACTAAACTACCAAGACAATTCTTCACCAGAAAGGAGACAAGCTACGGGGGACCGGTTTCTGGCATTTCAGTCGTCTTCGGCCCGGCTTGCTTGAATCCTGATGGTGCAGTGAGAAAGGGGCTCATGTCTGAGTATACCCTGCCACACCTATAGTGGCCAAAAACGATTCAGAAAAGGGGGTGGTGATGAACAGAGTGTCTGAATTAAGCAGACCACTCTTACCCAGTCCAAAGATCAGGGCTTGATCCATCACCGTTATTTATCTCACTGCACCATCCCAGCTCAGAACCTGGCTATATGCAAATCAGTCTGTCCCTGGCCCAGTGCATCATGGGAACAGGGCAGACTAAACTACCAAGCCAATTCTTCACCAGAAAGGAGACAAGCTACCGGGGACCGGTTTCTGGCATTTCAGCCGTCTTTGGCCCGGCTTGCTTGAATCCTGATGGTGCAGTGAGAAAGGGGCTCATGTCTGAGTATACCCTGCCACACCTATAGTGGCCAAAAACGATTGAGAAAAGGGGGTGGTGATGAACTACCCCCTTTTCTGAATCATTTTTGTCCACCATAAGCGTGGAAGGGTATACTCAGATGTGAGTCCCTTGCTCATTGCACCATCAGGATTCAAGCAAGCCGGGCCGAAGACGGCTGAAATGCCAGAAACCGGTCCCCGGAAGCTTGTTTCCTTCCCAGTATAAGAATTGGCTTGGTAGTTTGGTCTGCCCTGTTCCCATGATGCACTGGGCCAGGGTCAGACTAATTTGCATATAGCCAAGTTCTGAGCTGGGATGGTGCAGTGAGCTAAAAAATGGTGATGGATCAAGCCCTGATCTTTGGACTGGGTAAGAGTGGTCTGCTTAATTCAGACACTCTGTTCCTCACCACCCCCTTTTCTGAATCATTTTTGTCCACCATTAGCGTGGAAGGGTATACTCAGATGTGAGTCCCTTGCTCATTGCACCATCAGGATTCAAGCAAGCCGGGCCGAAGACGGCTGAAATGCCAGAAACCGGTCCCCGGAAGCTTGTTTCCTTCCCAGTATAAGAATTGGTTTGGTAGTTTGGTCTGCCCTGTTCCCATGATGCACTGGGCCAGGGTCAGACTAATTTGCATATAGCCAAGTTCTGAGCTGGGATGGTGCAGTGAGCTAAAAAATGGTGATGGATCAAGCCCTGATCTTTGGACTGGGTAAGAGTGGTCTGCTTAATTCAGACACTCTGTTCATCACCAACCCCTTTTCTGAATCATATTTAGAGTTACAGCATGTGAGGTGAAATTGATTGATCTGTGCCGGTAATGCCTTCACGTAGATGTTGAAAAACAGGGGTGAGATGATAGAGCCTTGAGGTACCCCTTCTTTTGTGAAGTACAATTTGGATGAGAAAGGGAGGGCCTGGATGACATTTGCTCTGTTTTGAAGGTAGGATGTGATCCAGTCGAGAGCAGTCCCCTCTATACCAGCTTCATAGAGTCTTTGTATCAGAGTGTCATGGTCAACTGTGCCAAAGGCAGCTGAGAGGTCCAAGTGAAGTAGTGCAGCAAACTTATTTCGGTCAACTCTGTTCTTAAGGTCATCCCAGATGGCATTGAGGGCAGATTCTGTGTGTTCTTCCTAGACAGAATCCTGTTTGAAAGTCTGAAAGTATGGAATTATCTTCAGTACATTGTGACATGTGGGCAACTGCTGCTATTTTTATCGGTTTGCCCAGGAAAGGTTCATTTGTAATTGGTCTGTCCTTGTCGGGGTTAAGAGGATCTAGGTTTGTTTTCTTTAGCAATGGGCATATGCATGACTTGTTTTAGGTCTTCTTGAAAAATTCCTGTAGTTAAACTATTGTTGATGATTCTTCTTACTGGTGTGGCAGCAGAGGTAGTGTAGTGTAGTTCCTATTTTCCCTATAGGCCCTGCGCATTGGAATAACATAAACAGCAGTGTAGACGTAGGACTGCGGTCTTCTAGGTCTCTACTGACTATGTTAGACTTAATTGGGTTTGTACCAGCTAGCTCAGAGGTCACTGGAAACTTTCTTGACTGAATAGGAAGTGATCAGCTTCTTTGGCTCAGACAAGAAGGGATTCAGTTTTCCAACAACTGCATTAACATGACAACTTTGCTCCTCAGAATAAGAGTCGATCTCTAGAGTCGTGTGAAACAATAGACAGCTATTTCACTCAGTCAGTTGTGCAGAATTACTTTCACCAGTATGCAGAGAATAGAGAGACTGGCGTTTTTAATAAAAGGTATTATTTATTGAACAGTCTTCCTTCTCATGCAAGAGAAATGAATTGCCACAATTGCAAGACTTGTTATTATAAAAAGTGCGTACAGTAAAAGGAGTATCACGAAATAATACTGTAAAAGCATGGATATGGTTTCTTAGCCATAAGATGGTTAAAATGAATAAAATATATAAATTCATATATACATTGGGCTAACGTCCTCAACTGGTGCTTCTAACTACACCTACCCCAGTGTACCAGACCTAAGCCTAACACGTGGGAGGGAGTAAGTAAGTAGCAGTTTAAGTTTAAGTTGGTTTTACCAAGGATTTGCTTCAAGAATTCTCTCTAAGGGTTTAGTCAGCACCGTACCTCTGGAATAGAATGTTGGAGGTCTGGTATCTCCTCTCAGGACTCGATATTCCAGTTACCCGCAAGGGTAGGCTGGAAACGCCAGAGCTGGATTTTCTCGGCAGGAGAAAAGACAGCGTCTTTCTCAGCGCGTCAAGGAGGAGGGGCAGCGTCCGTGGGCTTCTCGCATCATCTGGGCTTTCTGCAAGGGGACAGCTGATCTGCTCCAGTATTCACCACCACCGTGTTTCCTTAAGGCAACGTCGGTATTATTTATACCTGAAAGGTGCCGAGTTTGACGTAAGTTTTTGGACATAAGATGTCAATAAAGATGTCACTAAGAACTGGTCGTTCTTACAGTGTTCGCAGGAGTTCTATTACTAATCAAAACAAAGCAAGCGGGGCTTTCCCAGGTTGCTGGGGGTTTGGTATGTCGAAAGAACTCGGTGTGCTATCTAGGAATCTAAGGAAGTGACTTCTGCTGTGTCATGGACTGTCATGGACTGCAGAGGCGACTTGCTGAAATATGGCTCGGATTACTATGCCAGTATAGGGATATGTATTGATTATAGCCGTATAGGGGCATGAGGTCACAATATTGATCGGTGTCCTAGATAAAACACAACACCCACTCCACGAATTTATGTCCATCAAATTACTAAAAACGAAAGAAATAAGATGCATGTATATTCCTACCCACCCCAAAATACATTTTTGCTTTTGAAATGGTGTATATGAAATACATGAAAATGATGATAGGTACTGTACGTTTTCAAGCATAGTAATCATTCAAAAATTATTGCATATGTAATCAGTTGAACGATTTTGCGAAAAATTACACATGAAATGTCTCTTAATACAGAAAAGAAGGGCGAGACTACTTCATCACATATAAATATAATGTAGTAGAATGTGCTAGATGCTGATGTCTCTAGATCTACTAAAAATAGAAGCTCTGTTCTTTATGAATAGTTCTACTTTAAGCAAAAGTATTTGTGCCAGAAAAAAGGTAAATATTTTGAAAAATGTCTGATTCAAAAAAATATTTCATGGGGAGCGGGGAAATAGAGTTCCAAACGCTTTTCAGTAGCTTTTGTTTATCAAAACTGAAGGCCGAATTTAGAGTTCATGGGGACGCTGTGCGCTGGATTGTTTTCCAAAATTCATTGTTTCTGTTCAGGGAAGAACATCATATCAGACAGGCTCTCAAAGAATAGGTCTACATATTCAGGTGACAGTTCGACCAGGTTTGATAGTGCAGTAACCTGGCAGTTGTGAGAATGATTGCTATGATCGATGTCTGGATCAGCAATGCTCACAGAAGGTCGTACCTGGGTGATGCTGCTTTCATTTCTTGCTTCACTGCCGCAACCTAGTCGTAGCGCAGGAGTCTCAACGAATGCTGTCATCAGGGTTGGTAGCCGCTGGGGACAACACGATGCATGAGCCGTTACAGGACTTAGCAAAGTATCGATATCCATTGGTACTGCTGATGGTAGTGCAAGACAGGTGTCTAACACGCATTCTTCTCCGCATAGCATACATAGAAGCACAGGTAAGATGCAGGTCTGCCATATAGGTCTGAATGAAAGAAACCAGGCCATGTTCAGATCTCTCAGCCGGGCCAATCCAAGGACCTTAGTTATGCGGTCCCGGTAGCGCATTGCTAGGATCGTTTCTTCCATCCTTGCCGGAGTCATGTCTGTGTTTTGGCTTGCCATATCGGAGCAGAAGGGTCAAAAATAAAATGCCTGCTACGAGTCCCAAAAGTAGTGGTAGGCCGCCAAAGACTGAATGGACAAAATTGGGAATAATGCCCAGAACTGCTTTGAATGTTGTTAACAGTCCCGAAAAAATTGTCTTAAATACTTTTGAGATACCAATGGCATCCGACATATTTAGGATTTGGCTGAGCCTTTCTGTGACATGCACGGGGCAATTTGTTGATAAAAGTTCATGTATCACCGATGTTGTCCTTGCAACTTGGAGATCATACGTTTATTTTGTTGACGTGATGGGCACTGTTGTCTGCAAAAGCACAGACTTCATTCTGCTTAAAGTATCAATTCGTATAGAAGAGATATTCAAAGGAGGCCAAATCGGAGTCTTGGAGTCTCCAGGGCCGTTTGGAAACAATGCTTGCATACAGCAAGGGACCATGGAAGTCACGCTTACGAGATATGCTTTCCCTGGCACCAAGCCACAACAGCTGTGGTCCGTTATTAGAATGTAACTCCCGTTAGAAAGTTGCCTAAAGAAAGGCTCTATCTGCATTGCAGGTGTGACGTGCTGGTGGCATGAAAGGTTGTTTGAAGTCCCTTCACAGGCCCCATGTAAATTAATACCCTGGCACAAAAGTATACCGCTTAGTGAATGTTTGCAATTTTCACCACTAAGAAATACATTTTTGTCGTTGTCACTGTAGCATGTGTGTGTATATGGTAATTTCCATGATGACTTAATGTACCCTTTACCCAACCTTTCATACTGGCCTGCCGGTATATACTCAAGGCAATTTTTAAATCGGAAAGTTGTTATCGGAATTGTGATAATCCTGTGTATTATCCATTCAATGACAGGTCTTTCTGACATTGTCAATTGTAATCTCTCAAGTTTTTCGATGCTCAGGATTGTATAGTCTGCTCCTTTCTGTGCCAAACTGATTTGTTTATCAGTGAGGTTAAAGATAGAAAACAATGACGTTGTGTTGGTTAAATGCCATGGCACATAGCCTGAACGAAGATTTTGCAACGTCCAGCCTAGCTGTACAATAGAACGTAATTGGGACTGGCCATGTTGTAACAATAGCAAGTCTTTATCTATTATATCGATGGCAGATGATACAATACTGTCCAGTGAATATATTCTGGAGGACAGAGTCATTAACCCATTGTCCACAACAGAAAGTGATTTTTCCAAATTAATACGATCAATTTCTCATATTTTTTCTGCTGTTTCAATTCGCATTACTATCCATGCCTCGTTGTATGCTGCATATACACTTGCCGCTATGAAACGTTTTTGACGCTGTTTGCGTGGTCCCATTATGAAATCGCGCAAATCAGCACCATCTTTAAGTAAAGATAAGTGTTGCTTAATTTCTGCCAGTGTGGATGTTTCTAGCCATTCAAGGCACAGTTTCCCTACACTGTATGTTGTTACCATCCCTGGATGTTGTCTCTGGGAGTATCTAGGGTCTGGTCTGGTCATTTTTAACCTCTGTGTTTTGTTCAGGAATCTATCTTGACAGTTATTAGTGTCTTCTGGCCAGATTAACCACTTTTTCCAATCAGGATGTGTTCTGTTTTGATGTAAAATTTGGTATACGTCTATTTCAATATCTGTGGTAGCATTATCAGGTATTGGCTTTGGAATAGACCGTTTGTTTAGGTCCTTAATCTTAGCTAGGCCAAGACTGGTTGTTTGTTGAATTGTGTCATTCAAGAACATTATTTGTTCTGGGATCCTAAAGGCTCGAAATAATGCTTCTAGGCCTTGTACCTGCCAATCTTTTGTACCCCAGATTGTTTTTGTTTCAATGTTGTTTCTCCAGAAGTCAAAACCAAATGTAATCATTTTTTTATAAAATGCTTCTGAATATATCAATTTAGTATTTGTCAGCATGGTTTTTGTCCCTGTCTTATCCAACAGTTTATAATAAAATGTTTCTGCATTACTTGTGTTAAACCCTGAGAAGTATTGGAATTTCTCATAAAACGTTTTTGAACTGCTTTTGGGCGGTGTTGCACAATGTTCCCATTGGTTATATTTATAAACATTTCTAGGTTGAGCAGATTTATGCAAATAGTGGTCTGCGTAATGAGTGAAACAGTACTTTTGTTCATAGTTAGATGAACCTTGTAAATAATCATGTTCTGTAAATTTTGCTGACAACACTAAATCCGACATCATATTATTTATACTATCAAAATACCAATCATCAAAGAATGTACTTGGTTTTTCAAAATCCCAATCATCAGAGAATGTACTTGGTTTTACAAAGTCACTTAATGAAACCTTAAACTGGTGAGGATATTTCAAGATCTCGACCGGGCCATATATTTCATAGTCAGTCTTGTCCCACACTACCCCGCCGGGTATTGGAGTGGCTGTGACATTTACTGATGATAGTTCTCTTTTCTTGACGTGAGATGATTTGTGAGGTTTCAGAACTAAGTTGATGTTCTGACTTGCTGTGTCCATTGAACTGTAATAAACTTTCCTAAAATTAAAACCAAAATTAGGCATAGTAGGAGTATAAGTACCCCTGATACAATCCAATGCTCAAACAATGGTGCATTCAGAAATGTTTCCTTGAGTTGATGAAAGAGTTCTGTTGCCTTTTCTTTAAAAGTCTTTGTTTCTGGCATCACTTCAGGGTCGCTTTGATCTTCAGAAAAGTTATCGAAATTGATGAAGTAGCCAGAGGCAGTTCTGTCGATTGTTGGAATTGTTTTCTCAATTTGCCCTTCATTAGCACACTCTGATGCCACATCATTGTAGACTGGTGTTTCACGATGAACTGATTCAATTTGAGTTCCAAGAGGCACGAGTTCCATGGCATTGTTGCACAGTCCTTCTTCGTGCACTGCAGGTTTATGAAATGTGATTAGTCTTTCAGTTTGAACCTCTTGGATTGTTGCAATTGTGGGTATTCTGTTATTTCTTGGCAGTCCACTTGGCCTGCTATTTATTATAGAAACACAACAGTGGTCCCTGGCAGGGAGAAGAATGATGATTGAAAATGGATATAGACTCAGTCAGTTCTATATTACTGAAGACATACCCAGCCGGGCAGAGGTCTTCAAAGTTTATATTTAAATCAAAATATACAGAACAAAATAACACCTTCAACAAATCACGTGCGTGGGGCACAAGCCTGTACCCAACCACGACCGTGCACAGACAAAAACATACACAAAGGGCTTGCAAGGCAAAATCAACAGTCTCTGTAGGGTTCCAATTTTGGACAGAGAATTACTTATGGGTACCATTACATAGTTTTGTATTGTACATTTCACAGGTATATGGTACACAGTGGGTCGACGACGTTTCGGACCCCCTTGCTAAATGATGGGGTCCATCATCAAGACAAAGCAATGGTTGCCTTTTTAGTTACTAGCCTCTTTAGCCTAAGGGGAGGAAAGGAGGACAAAAAATTACATTAAATTTACTCACATGCATCATGAGGGTGACATTGTGCCGTGGTTATAGATCTAATTCGCTTGTATCCTGGTGGAGACAGCGAGTGACTTATTTCGGTGTTTGACAAGCATGTGACTGAGTGCGGTCGCACATGCTGTAGGTGACAGTTTAAGTGCTAATGTTGAAAAAACCAGCGAATCGTATACAAAATATGATATATTGTATACGATTCGCTGGTTTTTTCAACATTATTCCAACCCACTGCGCAGTTTTTCACCTGATCACGATGCAATTTAATGTACCTCAGCACCAACAACCACTGTGGTATCTATTCCACTTGATATTTCCAGTATCACTGCGCCGTTCCTTACCTTGATGTAACACTTGGCTCTGAGAACCACCTACACTTTAGCACTTAAACTGTCACCTACAGCATGTGCGACCGCACTCAGTCACATGCTTGTCAAACACCGAAATAAGTCACTCGCTGCCTCCACCAGGATACAAGCAAATTAGATCTATAACCACGGCACAATGTCACCCTCATGATGCATGTGAGTAAATTTAATGTACTTTTTTGTCCTCCTTTCCTCCCCTTAGGCTAAAGAGGCTAGTAACTAAAAAGGCAACCATTGCTTTGTCCTGATGATGGACCCCATCATTTAGCAAGGGGGTCCGAAACGTCGTCGACCCACTGTGTACCATATACCTGTGAAATTTACAATACAAAACTATGTAATGGTACCCATAAGTAATTCTCTGTCCAAAATTGGAACCCTACAGAGACTGTTGATTTTGCCTTGCAAGCCCTTTGTGTATGTTTTTGTCTGTGCACGGTCGTGGTTGGGTACAGGCTTGTGCCCCACGCACATGATTTGTTGAAGGTGTTATTTTGTTCTGTATATTTTGATTTAAATATAAACTTTGAAGACCTCTGCCCGGCTGGGTATGTCTTCAGTAATATAGAACTGACTGAGTCTATATTCATTTTCAATCATCATTCTTCTCCCTGCCAGGGACCACTGTCGTGTTTATATGATTAAGCTCCCCGAGGTCCCTCGCTGATACCCCTTGTTGTTTAAAATAGATGCTATTTATTATAGGCCACATGCTTGTGGTTTCACCAGGTCGATGGATACAACTCGGTTCTCCTTTTTACCAGCAAGGGACGGTAGTACTACTGATCTTGTTCCGTTGATACTTAAGACAGGTACTGCTTTTCTGTAAGAAGGCCCAAATTCCTTCTTCACCGCTATTTTTTCTCTGACCAGATCCCCAATCTTTGGAATCCAGACAGATCTTGCTGGGACAGGTGGTGTGTCTTCAGTGGTAGATGGCTGTTGCTTTAACTTTATGTTGCTTAAGGATTTTCTTGTTTCATTTAAGTCCTGTAAAACAGCCAAACGATCTTTGATGTCAAAGTCTTTATTTTCATCTTTTACCACTGAAGCCTGACTATCAAGGTCCTGAACATACATTCTAGTTCCAAACAATAGTTCGTACGAGCTGAAACCTTTTAGAGAATTTCTTGGCAAGTTATTAAGACTACGTTGGACACTTGTTAAATGTTTGACCCACCCATCACCTGAACCTAATACCTTTGCTGTTATAGATTGCTTTATGTCTCGGTTTTTTCTTTCCACTACCCCATTACCCTCAGGATTGAAGGGACAAGAGAATCGCAATCCAATGCCCATGCTGGTCATGGCCTCCTTATAAGCTCGAGAGCTAAAAGCAGGACCCTGGTCAGAATGAAGCAAGGCAATTGCGTATGTGCCGAAAAAGACTCGCAAATCTTTTATAACAGTTTTGGCGTCAGCCGAGCGCTGGGGCCACATTTTTAAAGTGAGTTTTAGTCTTAAGCATTATGGGGCGCATTCTTGCGTATAGACATCATTACCCTGTCCATAAAGGGTATCTGGGCTACAGGCTGGACCGGTTCACAACTGCGATCTCTGCTGCAGTCTTGGCAGTTTTTTGCAAATATTTGATGTTGCACGCTCATCCCCGGCCACCAGTACTCTGATTGTAATTCCGTCAGAGATTCTTTGATCTTTTTGTGCCTCGGACCCAATCCCATGTGTGCGTCTGCTATTAAAAAGATTCTCCGATTCATGTTTGGAATTACCCTATCCCCCACTCCAGGGATTCGAGCAAAAGGAACGGAGTTTGCATCAATTACGTATGTATAATTGAGTGGATAGTTCACGGGTAGTGCTGCACAGTCGCCTTTTAAAGACGTTTTGACTGCCAGCATGGCTTCCCCGTCTATGTATTTTTCTGAACGCTTTTTTGTGGCTACGGAAGCTGGGTTAGTTGCTTCCGCTGTGGCTGTATTAGCCAATTAATTCCCTGCAACGTGAACGCCATCACGTTGATGACTCAGAGTGTGTATCACGTGAGTCTTTTGTAGTTCTTTCTGTAAAAGAACTACTTGTTTCCAAAGCATTTTATGCTTGATTGTGGCACCTGTGTCTTCTTTGTAATCATTTTGAACCCAGTTCTGCAACTCATTATTGTATGAATTGACGCAAGAATTCGAATCGCACACTATAAGTGTGGGGCCACATTTTTAAAGTGAGTTTTAGTCTTAAGCATTATGGGGCGCATTCTTGCGTATAGACAGCATTACCCTGTCCATAAAGGGTATCTGGGCTACAGGCTGGACCGGTTCACAACTGCGATCTCTGCTGCAGTCTTGGCAGTTTTTTGCATACATTTGATGTTGCACGCTCATCCCCGGCCACCAGTACTCTGATTGTAATTCCGTCAGAGATTCTTTGATCTTTTTGTGCCTCGGACCCAATCCCATGTGTGCGTCTGCTATTAAAAAGATTCTCCGATTCATGTTTGGAATTACCCTATCCCCCACTCCAGGGATTCGAGCAAAAGGAACAGAGTTTGCATCAATTACGTATGTATAATTGAGTGGATAGTTCACGGGTAGTGCTGAACAGTCACCTTTTAAAGACGTTTTGACTGCCAGCATGGTTTCCCCGTCTATGTATTTTTCTGAACGCTTTTTTGTGGCTACGGAAGCCGGTTTAGTTGCTTCCGCTGTGGCTGTATTAGCCAATCAATTCCCTGCAACGTGAACGCCATCACGTTGATGACTCAGAGTGTGTATCACGTGATTCTTTTGTAGTTCTTTTTGTAAAAGAACTACTTGTTTCCAAAGCATTTTATGCTTGATTGTGGCACCTGTGTCTTCTTTGTAATCATTTTGAACCCAGTTCTGCAACTCATTATTGTATGAATTGACGCAAGAATTCGAATCGCACACTATAAGTGTGGGGAATTCGCGATCGGCAGCGCCAACTTTAAAGATCTGATTTCCGCTCGCTGAGCTGAACTTTTTCTCAGTGATTCATTTTTTTGTTATTTTCGGTCTGAATTTACCGCAGAGCCAGCGACCTTTAACAATCGCACAGGCTGCATCGTACGTTTTATCTTCTACGTTGTAATGCTGTATGAATCTATCTGTATATATTATACAGGAGTACTGTTGGAGAGGCAGAATTTCGAATGGCAGAAGATATTCTTTTGCATATTTTAAATCATTCCGTTTTTTCATGTTCGGACCATAATAGTATGTCACTTTTTCTGTATCAAGAGAATTTTCCCACTGTATCCATTTTGGATCTAATGCCACTGTAGGCTGGTTGATTGGGCTGAATAGTGCCTCGAAGGTTGATTCTGCTGTGTAAACAGTGATTCTTTTCCCATGAGCTAGTGCTCGTTCTCTTGCTACAGCAGTCTGAACTGCCTTCACAGTATTTTCTGTGAGACTGAATGTTTTCTCTGCTTTTGTGTACAAATGTGATTTGTAAGCTATTGGTACAGTTTCTCCCTCATTAGAGGTCAGGTACGTGAATCTGCATCTTCCTGGGATGACCGGGATTACAAGGTTTCGTGTATTGTCACGTGTTTCTAACTTTGTTTTTGCTAACATGTCTGTTTGCAGTGATCTGAAAATTTCTGTGTGTTTTTGAGTCCAGTTGATTGGTTTAAAATCAGGTTTTATTAATTCGTAGAGAGGTTTAATCCTCTCTGCATAGTTTAATGTGTATGTTCTTCCGAAATTCAGGAAGCCTAGAATCGATTGTAAGTTCTTCAGCGTTTTTGGTGCTTGGAGTACAGCGCACTTCTCTAAGAAGTTGTCCGGTAGGCTTTTTCCTTCACTTGATAATTCGTATCCTAAAAATAAGACTGGGCAATTCTCGACTTTTTAAAGTTGAATTTGTAACCCTCTGCTGCGAACCCAAGTATTATGGCGTTCACCCTTTTCAAGTGAGTATCCAAATCGTCGTCTGTGAGATAGATGTCATCGACATAAGATAATGCCTCATCATCATATATTTGTAGTAACTCTGTTACTCTGGCTGAAAATAATCCCGGGCTGTTCTTGAACCCCTGTGGGAGCCAACAGAAATTTTTCTGTGACCCCATTATTGAGAAAGTGGTCAAGTACCTGCTTTCTGGTGCAATATTTTGACAAAAGAACCCATTAGATATGTCTAATGTTGTTTTGTTTTTTTTCCGAACTATGTTATTCATCAGTGCCGCACTGTGCGAGTTCTGTAGCGCAAATGTTTTGCAACACGAGTTAAGGTGTCTGTAGTCCAGGACTAGACGATACGAATCCTCTGGTTTGGAGACAGGAAACAAAGGATTGTTAATTTGAGAGGTGCATGTTTCATCACCCCCTGGTATTCAAGTTGATCTACAATCTCCCTGACCAGTTTTTTAGCTTCTTGCTTAATTGGGTACTGCCTTTGTGGAGTAGGTTGACATTTTAACAGGATTTTGTGAGGAGGAGAGTCCTCATCCCATTCTACATGATTTTTATATAATGCTGGTGCCTGGGCTACTGCCCATTTCCTTGCATATACATATTTAGTGTGAATTGGAATGTGATTCGAGAAGGCAGGCATAATCATTTCTTCGCCATGAGGGCACTCCCTGACAAACTCCGAGGGCCAATCTTTCTCAGCTAACAGGATGTCATAGCCTTTTGAGAGGTTATCCCAAAATAGACGCCTTATTTTCCTAGTCTTGTCTCCCTCTATACGCAGTGTTATTTCGTATATCTTATGAGGTTCGCTAACTCTGGTGTCTGCAGTTTCTACTTGAATGTATTCATTCGTGTCCACTGTCTCCAGATGACTCATCAGGATCTTGCGAGCTATGCTGATTTCTGCTGCACTGTCTAGCATTGTCTGTGCCTACTCTCCGTTTTTCAGCTGTGTCCTCAGTATTCTCCGCATGTTCGATTACTCTAATACTGGCTACCTTCTTTCTTGGAAATTGTAACTTTTTACTTTGAGCAGGTTCCTTGTCTTTGGACTTGGTGTGCTCTCCTGGGTCTGACCGTCCTCTTCTTTCCGATTTCTGCGAAAAAGATCGAGAGGGACATGTATCAATACTTTGATATCTATCAGGCTTTTCCAAGTTATCCCTATTTCTAAGGTTGTATCTTTTTTCAGAGTGCTCCCTCTGGGGAGACTGGTGTTCTCGAGTCGGAGTTCTTTCCCTCCGCCGAGGAGACCTTCCTCTGGTCTGGAAAGCTTTTTCTTTGGGAGTGGATTGTTTATTTCCATTCCAGCTCTTTTTAGAGTGTTTAGATTATTTTTAATAAATAATTTTTCAGGATTTTCGAGTAGTTGGGGTTTTACTGGTTTCCCACCTAAACTATCTCTACCTAGTTCCTCATAGCATGTTTCTATGATTCTGGCGAGCTCAATTGGCTGATCTGTTACATCTGTTTCTTTCAATTTCTGGCGGATCGCCACAGATGCTGCTTCTCCTTTTATGTTGGCTAGTAATATAGCAGAGACCTGCTTGAAGTCTTTCAGTAATTTCATACCAAGAGTTAAAGCAGGTTCTGGACCGTATTCATTCTGAATTTGTTTCAGCACATCTGGTATTACCGCCATAGACGGAACGCCATGTGTTTTTGTGTAAATGGAAGCAAAGACTGTACCCCAAGTGTCACAGTCCTCCACATGTGGTGCGACCCCCATTGGTAGGCAGATGGTCAGAATTCTGTGTTTCTCAATAGGGGTAGTATTCGGGAATACTGCCTCTATTTGAGTAATTTTCTGTGCTAACCAGAAAGGGATTTGTTCCCGTTTTATGGGTGTTTTACCAAGACACGATTGTATGTTCTGTGGTGTAATTTTATTTGTGTTCCCCTGGTGGGGAGTTAGCTGTGGAATATTAACAGCTGTTTGGACTGTTGCAGTCTGCATTACATATTGGACTAACTGTCTATGTATTTTAATTAATATTTTTAGCTGTGCTAAAAGTTCTTCTTTTGACATTTTTTCAATGTCCGGATGTGGTGTGTAGCTGGCCAGAACCGGCCACGTTGCTCCTGGTCTACCTAGTGGACCGAGCCTGGTGATGTGATCATTGTGTTTTAGGGCGCCTTTAAACCAGAGCAGGTGCTCTTGGTCTTTTAATGGAATTTCAATCTCCTCGAAAGGAGCGTACTCATCCGGTGGTTCCTCTATTTTGTAATAGTGGAATTTGTGTGTTGTAGCGGTTGCCGCTGGAAAGTTTATCCATGAATAGAATACCTCTGTCTGCCGATATTCGTGTGCCTCTATGACGAAAATGACTGTACCACCTCGTGGGGTCAGTCCGTTTTCTATAAGTTTTAACGTTATAGTTTTTCTTATGTTTGCCGGGATGATATTTGCACCTGGTGGATAAATCCCTGTTTCATCGGATTCCTGCTGAGTCGCATTTACTGCGACTTCAGCGGTCCCGTTGTTCTCGCCTTCTCCTGGCATTTTACTGTCAGGAAAGTCTTTTGTTGCAGATCAGGTTTCAAGGAGACAAAGATTAGGTGCACAATATTTGGGAAAACTTTATCCTTCAACGTTGAATAAACCAGAAGCTCTACATAGGAATCTCTTCCTACTAAGTTCAGGCGGATTTTAACCTTTCACCCACTCCAGACGTCTATTGGAGTATTTACGGGAGAAAGGGTCTGTGTGAAAAAGCACGACTGAGTTACTCTAACGTCTTGCGTTAGTTTTATCGCCTTACCAAACGTTGGGCGCCATGTAGTGTAGTTCCTATTTTTCCTATAGGCCCTGCGCATTGGAATAACATAAACAGCAGCGTAGACTTAGGACTTCGGTCTTCTAGGTCTCTACTGACTATGTTAGACTTAATTGGGTTTGTACCAGCTAGCTCAGAGGTCACTGGAAACTTTCTTGACTGAATAGGAAGTGATCAGCTTCTTTGGCTCAGACAAGAAGGGATTCAGTTTTCCAACAACCGCATTAACATGACAACGTTGCTCCTCAGAATAAGAGTCAATCTCTAGAGTCGTGTGAAACAATAGACAGCTATTTAACTCAGTCAGTTGTGCAGAATTACTTTCACCAGTATGCAGAGAATAGGGAGATGGGCTTTTTCAATAAAAGGTATTATTTATTGAACAGTCTTCCTTCTCATGCAAGAGAAATGAATTGCCACAATTGCAAGACTTGTTATTATAAGAAGTGCGTACAGTAAAAGGAGTATCACAAAATAATACTGTAAAAGCATGGATATGGTTTCTTAGCCATAAGATGGTTAAAATGAATAAAATATATAAATTCATATATACATTTGGCTAACGTCCTCAACTGGTGCTTCTAACTACACCTACCCCAGTGTACCTGACCTAAGCCTAACACGTGGGAGGGAGTAAGTAAGTAGCAGTTTAAGTTTAAGTTGGTTTTGCCAAGGGTTTGCTTCAAGAATTCTCTCTAAGGGTTTAGTCAGCACCGTACCTCTGGAATAGAATGTTGGAGGTCTGGTATCTCCTCTCAGGACTCGATATTCCAGTTACCCGCAAGGGTAGGCTGGAAACGCCGGAGCTGGATTTTCTCGGCAGGAGAAAAGACAGCGTCTTTCTCAGCGCGTCAAGGAGGAGGGGCAGCGTCCGTGGGGTTCTCGCATCTGCTGCGCTTTCTGCATGGGGACAGCTGATCTGCTCCAGTATTCACCACCACCGTTTTTGCTTAAGGCAACGTCGGCATTATTTATACCAGAAAGGTGCCGAGTTTGACGTAAATTTTGGACATAAGACGTCAATAAAGATGTCACTAAGAACTGGTCGTTCTTACAGTGCTCACAGGACTTCTATTACTAATCAAAACAAAGCAAGCGGGGCTTTCCCAGGTTGCTGGGGGTTTGGTATGTCGAAAGAACTCGGTGTGCTATCTAGGAATCTAAGGAAGTGACTTCTGCTGTGTCATGGACTGTCATGGACTGCAGAGGCGACTTGCTGAAATATGGCTCGGATTACTATGCCAGTATAGGGATATGTATTGATTATAGCCGTATAGGGGCATGAGGTCACAATATTGATCAGGGTCCTAGATAAAACACAACAGTAGTTAAAATAATTTTCTTGAAGATTTGTGGTGGACATGGATCAGAATGGCTGCCGGATGGCCTGCTTGCTTTGACCAGATCCATTAATTAATTGCACGATATTTGTTGGAAGGAATGCAGAGGTTGGGCTAGCCTTCTCTTGAAGGTTTATTTTGGAAAAGGGTCGTTGCTGCAGCTCGTCCTGTGTTTTAAATAGGAGTCCAACTTCTCTGCTTTAGTTGTGTGATGATTTGCCAGTTTGTTTATTCTTGATTAATGGGAAGAGTTCTTTCCAGGCAATTTGGTTTACGAAATTTGGTGGGAATTTGATAGAAGTCTTTACTTGCATATTTAGCATTTTGAATTCTGTTGGAATAGTATCTTTTAAAAAAACTTTTTTGATTGACTTGTATAATCTATTAAGTTTCTGCAGGTGAAGTTTGTCTTGATTTGCGTTTCTTGTGAGCCAGGTGCATTGCAGCTTTCTAATTTGCAGTTTTATCTCTTTTAGCTCTGTATTTCTCCAAGATTCCTGTTTTCTTTTGTCCTGTTTTGTTGTTCTTTGTGGTATTAGAATATCAAAAACTTCCTGTACCACTCATAAAGAATTTGAACGGAATATTTTGTAAGCATGGGCGAATTTTGGGGATCTCGCGTTCGCGGATTTTGCGGATTTGCGAACTCGCAATCCGCAAAATCCGCGAATTCTCACGAATTTGCGGATTTTTTTTTTTTATGTTCGCACGGGTTTCTGCAAGTTCGTGAGGGTTTTGTACAATTTCGCAAATTGCGAAATTGTACAAAACGCGTGCGAACTTGCAGCAACCCGTGCGAACACAATAATATGAAGAGAAAGAAGCTCCTGGTCACAGGAACAGCACGGGGATTGCGCTCATGAAAGTCAAGGATGCAAAGGCCTCTATCCAGCATCACAGCTGACTTTCCACTGTAGATTTGGGAAGAGGCACACCTGTCCAGCCTCGAAGACGCTCATGATTGTTTTTGGGCTAATGAATGAGTCACTGAATTTGAGCATCAACTAGTTCGAGCGACCATGTGTGTGTTACTATGCAATCGCCCCGAAGGGCGCAGGGGTCCCTTGAGTGAGCTGTCCATCATAGTGGGTGAATGGCGGGAAGACGGTGCAAACCGCGAGTGTGTGCGCGGGGCCAAACGTGCGGGGCTTCCATGCGAGTTCACATGCCTCTTGTGTGCATAAAAGGTCAGAGAAAGATCAGTTCAGCAGATGAAGAGAAAAAGCTCCTGGTCACAGGAACAGCACGGGTATTGCGCTCGTGAAAGTCAAGGATGCAAAAGCCTCTATCCAGCACCACAGCTGATTTTCCACGGTAGATTTGGGAAGAAGGCACACCTGCCTCGACGACGAATGAGTCACAGGAAGGGTCACAGGAAGGGCATGTTGTAAATATTTTAGGATGGCGCCGGCAAGCTGCCGGCGCTATCCTAAAATAGTTACAACAGGCCAGGCTTGAACTTTTGCCCCCGGAAAAATCCGCCGCTCGCGGATTTGCGGATTTTCGGTAAATTCGCGGGAGTTCGCGGATTGCGAATTTACCGAAAATCCGCAAAATCCGCGAGCGGAACGGATTTTCCGCCCATGCTTAATATTTTGTGCCTAGATCTGTATTGGGTGTTAGTTGTTTTTCTAAGTGTTCAAAATTGAGTTTGTTCCACGGTCGATAGGTGGATGTACGTAAGGTTGTTTTAGGTGTGTTGCTTTGTGTTGTTTTAAGTTGGAAAGCAAGCAAATGGTGGTCTAACCATGTGACTGGAGTAATCGTTTGAAAGGTAACTAGTTCTGTATTTGCAGAAATTTAATCTAGGATGTGTCTAGCATTGTGAGTGGGTTTGTGAACGATTTGATGTAGGTTCTGTGCGTCTAGGCCAATAATGTTAGCTGTTGGATGGGGCATATTGGGTTTGTCAACCCAAATGTGTAGGTCACCAAGAATGCATAGGCTAGAGTGTAGTTTTCTCAGATTTGAAACTGTGTCTAGAAGTATGTCTGGGAATGTTGCATTGCGAGGTGGAGGTCTGTGCTTATATATTATGATTTCCTTAATGTTCTCTAATGAATATCTCATTTGTGTACATCATTTGTGTGATGATTTAACACTGCTATTGCATAGATGCTGCGCTTCTCTTCTTTTGTTATGTATAATTTGCGCAATTAAAGCAGAGCAGTTTGGAAAAATAGGAACGTTCATCTGCCACCACTGACCCCAGTTTACCCTCTATCTTGTGTTACATTACAGAGCTACTCAATTGTGTTTTTTATACCACAAATGGCTGTTTTACCCTGACCCACCTGCATGTCTAAACAATTTTCTTTTAAAAGCAATGGAGTTTTGAGCGGGATGGAGTGAAAGTGGAAGCCAGGAGAAAGAGACCAGGACCACAAAGCAATCACAACCGGCGTCACCCCCCCTCCCCAACCTCTTGCTGACATGTTCATAACCTCCTGTGGCCATCAGCACACAGCCTGGACAGCAAAAAAGAAAATACAGAAACCCAGGCAATCTCCATTTATCCACCCAGGATCTCAAACTACATCCCTCAGTACCTTAATCCAGCTCCAATTTAGTAAAGGGCTGAAGACATTTCTCTTTAAAGAAGAATACATTAGGAAGAAGTAACAGTCCATTTTTAATCTCAGAACACAATTCCCTCTCAAACCACCTTTTGACTGTATCCTTGACCCTGTACAATGCTCTGATGCTTTGTGGGTAGGTTATCGTAACCCAAATTCCACATAGATACATAAATGCATGCAAAACATACATACAGTGGGTCTGATAAGGAGAGCATGCAAATTTGCTAAAGGTCTTCTTTGGAGGTATGACAGCAGACAGCAGGGATCATCCCAATTGCCAGGGCTAAAAGGAGGCTCTCCAGCTCCCTTACTAATTCATGGACCCTCATTGAAGGGTTAGAAATTGACTTCAGAAGATATCTGAATCTATATGGCAGTCACAGGGGAGGGTTACTAGATCTCCTGAATGATCACTGGTGTCCCAGATGATCTGGTATAGGGGGTTCCTCCACCCGGTGCATAATGCACCTAACCGCTCTTGTCAGGAATCTTGGAGTTCATGCTCTTCAGGGCTCATGTCTATGGTCGTTGAAGGGGTCATGTGTAGGGTTGTGTTGAAGGATTATGGTCACATTACTTAGACCTGTGATAAACAAACGGAGAGGATCAGATTTGAGGCAGCGTACAGCTGTGAGAGGTTCCTTTTCTTTTCTTAAAAAGAAACACTTCATCAACAAATATGGGTGAGAACCAAGGTTTATCTTTGTCTACTGAAGAGGTGGAGGCTATTCTAGCCAATACTTCTATATTTGCAGACTCGAGCATAGCGCAAACCATAGCACAGACGACAGACTGGGAAAAACTGTCAGAGATAAAAAGGGATAGGATTAGGACCATTCTACATGGCACAATACTGAGAGAAAACCTAACAAACAACACCCCTTCAAAATGACTTTTGGTAACCAACGCACCAAGAATTTTCCTGAATGACCCAATTTTTAGACGCGACTGGGCCCAGATCGCGTGGCACTGCATACGCGACTGGATGGTACTGATTGTAAAAACAGCAGTCAGGTTGTCGGAGGCCATAATGATAGAAATCCAACAGACAGAGAGCCTCATGCGCACCACCATCACTGGCTATAAAAAAAGGCTATAATAAATAAATAAAGAGATCAATGAGTATAAAGAAAATCTGACTCAGCAAAAGGCACAGAAACGTCAAAAAGATCTAAAAAGATTTTCGTATGTGAAAACGTATCCCTACTCTGACCCAGAATTCAAACCACCAGCAAAGGGTGAGAGAAATTCGAAAGCATCAAGCGATGATTCCTCAGTAAGCAGTGGGTCTAGCGCAGGGAGTTGGAGAAACAGACAGATGGGACGAGGTAGAGGCCTACCCACTTGGCAACACTACAACGCACCAATGATGGGTAATTTTCCAGGCACATTTAATCCTCACTCTCATTTTCAAGGGTACGGATGGCAACCCCCATTCCCACAACCCATGTTCCCTCACAACACCTACCGTCCCCCTTTTTTAGGGATGGGCCGCAGAGGAAGAGGACGACGCAAGGGGAACAGTCGGTCCACTGGGAGGAACAGGACAATGTAGGCAACCACACGAGGAGCAAAACACAAACACCGCAACCAGGGACAAGCAATGCCAGGACTTAGTGACTAACCTTTCCTCCAGGGAACTCACAGAAGTGGAAAAAAACACACTCAACAAAGGACTAGGGGCCAGATGTAGGTAATTCCCAATTTACTTATTCTTAAATACCGAATTTTACTGATTCGGTATTTAAGAATAGGTAAATGGGATGTAGATACGTTTTCGGTAAAAATGACCGAATCAGTAAGATTCGGTATTTACCGAATCGGTATTTACCAATTCGGTAATTGCCATTCATTCCTATGGGCCTGGAGGCCCATTGAAATGAACGGCAATTACCGAATCGGTAAATACCGATTTGGTAAAATGGGGGAAACATTCAAGGGTGCCAGGGTGTCACTTTGACGCCCTGTTGCACCCCTGAATCGTCTTGTGTGCAGATGTGGCACACATACATGCCCTAAGGGCATGTATGTCTGCCACATGGCACAGTTGAAAATGCACACATTTGCATTTTCAACGGTATTCCTTATTTACCACCAACTTATAGTTGGTGGTAAATAATGAATCCTAAAATGGGAAAAGCACTCATTTGAATGCTCCCTACATAGTAAATTTGGTAATTTACCGATTCAGTATTTTAAGGAATCGGTAATTTACTGATTCCTTAAAATACCGAATCGGTAAATTACCGAATTTGCAATTTAGGCCACCTACATCCCAAATGCCCAATACCGGTCGGTAACGGCCGGAATTCGGTAATTTCGGTCTTTACCGATCGGTATTGGGCCACCTACATCTGGCCCTAGGTTTTGTCCCAACAGCCAGAGTAGATAAGTTTGGTCTACACTGTGAACTAGCCGCCTTTTTTAGAAAACTTAAATTAAGAGCATTTTTTTTTTAAAAAGAAGTTCCTGACACACAAACTCGGGCTGACACAAACTTACGAAATAAATCTCATTTCCTACCACCTGCACATACCACACCAGTGGAGGTAACAACTTTCGAACAGGCAGTTTACAACGACATTGAAAGGATGGAAGAAAAAAAAACCTTTTTTAACATGAGCAAAGCAGAGACAAAGGCTTTAGAAGACCTAGAAAACTGCAGAGAGATTGTTATAAAACCAGCAGACAAGGGTGGAGGGATAGTTGTACTTGATAAAACAGCGTACCATACGGGATGTCTCCACCTCCTATCAGACACTAATAACTACCACCCCTTACCTGTTGATCCCACACAAGAACTTAAACAGGAAATAAAATCTCTAGTAGACATAGCAGAGTCACGTAATTACATCACCAAGCATGAGGCTGATTTTCTCACTACTAGTGATGAAAAAATCCTGTATTTCTACACACTGCCAAAATTGCACAAAAAGAAAACACCACCACCAGGGAGACCTATTGTGTCTGGCATCAGGTCCCTGCTCGAGCCTCTATCAAGGTATTGCGATTGCATTATCAAGGAGATGGTACAAAAACTGCTACCTACTTGCGTGACACCAAAAGTCTTCTGCTTCTCCTTAAAGACATCCAAGTGGATGATGCCACTGTTCTTGTCAGTTTCGACATCGAAAGCCTGTACACTAGCCTGCCCCAGGATGAAACGATAGAGATTCTTAGTAGAGCACTGGATGAAACCACATGGGCATATTACGCCCCGAAACAATTTGTCCTGGAGTGCGTCACGCTGGCCCTAAAAAGAAACTATTTCGAATATGAGGGCAACCTATATCTGCAAATTGGTGGCACTTCCATGGGGAGCAATACAAATTATGATAGGTGGTGAACGAGGTACATCCTTCATTCCTACCACTACCACCAACTTGCTTGAACTCGAAGTAAGCACCTTCAAGTTCATGAGAAAGCTGAGACTGCGTCATTTCTTTGACAATGTACTACCGACCAAGACAACCACCAAAGAAGACGAACTAAGAGGCCTACGACCACCGAGTACCTACCAAGCACCTTGTAGTCACAAGTGCATAGATCTTTTTGAAACCCTAGTACGCAACGACCTACAAAAAATGAACTTGAAAACATCCAAGAAAATTTCCAACTTAACTATCAAGGACCGCGATACTCTAAAATCTTTGGCTAACAATCCACACATAAAATGTGTTAAAGCCGATAAAGGAGGTGCTTTAGTAATTTTGAATACGAGCATGTATATGGCAAAACTACAAGAACACATACAGGACGCCATGACCTATATGGCACTGGACAGAAACCCCACATCTGAATTCCAGAACATCCTGAAAGATATTGTCAACAAAGCTCACCAAGCAGGTATAATTGAAGACCGCACTAAAAGTTACTTACTAACGGAGTACCCCAGAAGCCCTTCCATTCGCATGAGCCCAAAGATACACAAGAATCTGATGGACCCTCCTTGTAGACCCATCGTTTCAACTAGAGGTTCAATTCATGAGACTACAGGCAAATTTCTTGACAGATATCTCCAACCACTCATTGTCAAATCAGCAAGTTACATAAAAGACACCACTCAATTTCTAGTCAAACTTTCTGAGCTCACAACCCGCAACATTCAACCATTGATATTCTGCACCGCAGATGTCAGCTCGCTCTACACCTCAATACCTCATCAAGGTGGAATTGAAGCAATAGAACAAGTTCTTCTCAACAGCGATATCAGCACATCCATGCAGTCTTTTTTGATGGAACTTATGATTTTCATCTTGTATCACAGTTACTTTGAACTTGACAGCCAATGGTTCCTACAGCTATCCGGAATGGCGATGGGAAACTGTGCTGCCCCAACGTATGCGAATGCGTACATGGAAAACTTTGAAAAACAACACATATACTCTAATACCTTGTTCAACAAACATGCCAAAATGTATGTCAGATACATCGATGATCTGTTCATCATGTGGTCTGACACCAAAGACTCCCTAAATCAACTACTGACAGAAGTCAACACTAAAGACTCACGTATAAACCTATCATGGCAAATCAGTGACATGGAGATATCCTTCCTGGATGTACTCATTAAAAATACCCCTGAAGGATTGACCACCGATCTTTATCGAAAAAGCACAGATCGTAACAACACTCTCCACTTTTTGAGTTTCCACCAAGGTTCCCTAAAAAAAAATCTGCCTTTTTCGCAAATGTTGCGCGTGAAACGCATAGTTTCAGATGAACAGACATATGCCTTACGCATTAAAGAAATGCATGAACGGTTTCGCAAAAGAGGATATCCAGAATCAACTCTCTTAGCAGCAGAAACTCAAGTCAACACAATTTCAAGAACGGACAGTCTTCAACAATCTATAAAAGACACAGAACAACGCATGGTTTTAGTCTCCAAATTCTCAACTGCTAGCCCAGCATACAAGAAAATCATTTGGAAGCACTGGCCCATCTTACAAATCGAACCTGACTTTCAGGGCATCTTTGAGAAACCCCCTTTATTTGCACACACAAGAAGCAAGAATATTGCAGAGATCCTATCTAGACCAACCGAAACCAGTTCCAAACATCGTGGCACCCAACCTTGTCATAATTGCAACCATTGCAATTCTATCATCAAAGGAAATAAAATCCAACATCCTATGAAAGGCTACAACATTCAATTGCAAGTGAATGCAACCTGCGATTCAATGAACTTGATTTATGCATTGAAATGTCCCTGCGGGAAACTATACGTTGGGAAAACGGAACGAAAGATCAAAACCCGCCTCAACGAACATAAGTCCAACATCAGATTAAAAGTGGAAAAATCCAACGTCGCAATACATTTTGCTGAAGCACGCCACTCAATTGCCCAATTGAAGTACATTGTTCTGGAAGTATTAACCAAACGTGAAGGCATCGACAATCATAAACTTTTACTCAAAAGAGAACTTGAGTGGATTTACAGACTACAGACTCTTAAGCCTCACGGGCTTAATGATCGCCTTGAATATAGTTGTTATCTATAATATCTTGATAACGTGCTAATTGTCATTGTTGATTACATTGCAACTGTTTTTTCTATATGCTCCACACCACCTCACAGTTACCCTTATCTTTAACCCACCAGCGCACTTTCACCCTCCCTTTCAAGATGGCCGCCCCAGTTACATCCGCATTTTTAGTCCTTTTTTTCTGTTTAATCGCGCTGTATTACTGCTCCAACCCACACATGCTTGACAGCGTTTCCACATTCGAGCATGGACGGCGTCTTCCGCCACCCGTTACTCTGAAGTAAGTTTCTTACCATCATTTGGAGTCACGTATTGTTTAGAACTCGGCAACTCACACGCGGTAATTCATCCCGCACCCTCCCTACCCTCACCTTTTTAAATCGTGCACGTATCGATTTTTTTGACCTTATTCCCACACATATAGCACTGGTAAGCCTAATTCCCGGCAGACTCACACACCAGCGCTCACCGTCCCTTTCTGTCTTCTTCCACAGCGCCTCGTGATCAAGGGCATCCCCGCCCGAAATGCATTGGGGATTATGTTCATTGAGTTGTACCCTTGGATTTACGCTGTTTGACGATATGCTTTGAATATCTCAAATGAATTATATTGGAATTCTTTAAACCCTACGTGGATTAAAAAACATTCAACTTTGATACATGCGTTGAATCATATTCATTGATCATCAACGGAGTGCCTACACAGGGGATGTATCCGCAGTTCGCTGCATACACTTCTCATTCTACTTCCATGGGGAGCACTTTCGCTCCTAGTGTAGCGGGATTGCACAGCTCGGATTTCGAAAGGAAATTCATAGAGGGTGAGGCCAACCCCTTTGCACAATATATTATATTTTGGAGACGATATATTGATGGCGTCCTTGCCATTTGGCAAGGACCTGAGGACACTCTGAGGGAATTCATCAGATGGACAACAATCTTAAGTTTACCCACTCAATGGATAAAAAGACTATGGTATTTCTTGACCTGTCATTACCAAAGAAGGCAGATGCCTGGAAACGAGGACTCACCACAAGCCCACTGCAAAGAACAACTCCCTTAGGTATGAAAGTTTTCATCCTAGGGCACTGAAAGAGAACCTGCCATATGGCCAATTTCTTCGATTACGAAGGAATTGCAGCAAACTACATGATTATCGCCAACAGGCCACGGAACTTACCAACAAACTCTCCTATAGGGGCTACCCGGACCACATCCTGAGGAAATGCCAAAAACGGGCCAGGAGCCAACCGAGAGATGCGCTACTAGAGGACAGAGTGAGGGAAGAGGAAACTGAACTCCCACTAACATGTGTAAGCACATACAACACACTATCTAATCAAATGACTAAATCCATAAACAAACACTGGAGCATCCTTAACACTGGAAACCTACACTGGAAAAAACCTCTTTTCTCTTTTAAAAGAGCAAGAAGCAACAAGGACGCACTAGTGAACACTCGGCCTAATCGCAATGTGCCTGAGGAACCCACAACAGTGCTGAGCGCGTGGGGATTACCAAAAATCACCGAACACCACCCATGTGGGAATTGCAGAGTGTGTCATTTGACCACAGCCACAAAAACCCTAAATCTAGAACCAGAAAAAGTCTGGACAAAGCGTTCGCACACGAACTGCAACAGCCAAAATGTTGTGTATTTAATAACATGCCCATGCGGTCTACAATATATAGGCATGACGGGAAGAAAGGTGAAACAGCGCATCGGTGAGCACAGAAGTACAATAAGGTGCAAAAAAGCAACCACAAAACTGACCGAACATTTTCTCACAATGAACCACACCACCAACGACATGCGATGGACCGGTATAGAACTAATAAAACCAGGAAGATAAGAAGACGCAGCGTCTTTTTGAAAAAGAACTACACTGGATATATAGACTTTATACGAATGTCTCTGGACTCAATGATAATATACCATGGTATACCGTGAAACAGAATGTAGACATACCACTCTCTTTACAATGCCATTTAACTCCAAGCAACTTAAGACGTTGAATCCCTCCATTTGAAAGTCCATGTTTAGGATCAATACACCCCCTTACCAGTGATTTTAATATTTGTAAAAAAGCTATGGACAAATACTGAATCGCTAAAATAGGGAAAAGAGATATTGCGATTCCTTATTAGAGAGAAATCAAAAATGCGATAGCAAATAAGGAATCGCGAAAAAAAATCGCAATAGTATGCAGGAAAAATCGCAAATAGCAATTTATTCGAAAATCGCTATTTAGCAAGTGCAGATTAAGGGGAATCACAATCAGGTGTTAAAAAAAATCCTACTCAGCTGCAAATCACCAGAAGGCTATTTAAACTGACCATGAGCCCGGAGTGGCCTTTCACAATGGCAGCACTCTACGTGTTTGCGAGGAGGAGGAGGATCCTTGCAGCAGGCCAGGCCAGAAGGAGAATCCAGGAGAGAATCTTCCGCCTGCGCATCACTTTGTTGGGACAAACTGCTGATCAAATATATGATAAGTACAGGCTGAATGCTACAATGATTCACTACTTAAGAGATGAATTGGAACCAATAATGCAGCGCCAGACACTTAGGACCCATGCCATCCCAACTCATGTCCAGGTGCTATGTTGCCTGCACCTGCTTGCGTCAGGCAGTTTCCAGGATGTAGTGGCAGAAGCCGGAGGGGTATCACAAAGCTCCCTTTCGCGGTTCTTCAAATCCTTCCTGGCCGCCATGATGGCTATGATACAACCACATCACCTTCCCCACAACCCAACAGGAAGTGACCTAAACTAAACTCGACTTCTACCAAGTTGCCCAGTTTCCACACGTGATCGGATGCATAGATTGCACCCACGTAGCCATGTGTCCCCCAGCAGTAAATGAGTATATCTTCCGTAACCGCAAATCGTATCACTCCATAAATGTTCAAGCAGTGTGCAATGCGAAAAACATCGCAATCGATATTGTAGCGCAATACCCTGGGAGCACCCATGATTCATACATCTTTCGACATAGTGGCATTCACACACGTCTGCTCAGGGGTGAATTTGGCGGAGGACACCTGCTTGGTAAATAAAATACATATACTCATCAGTGAAGTGTGAAATGGCAATGCATACCTGACACTAACACTTTGCTTAATACCCTGTAGGTGACAGTGCATACGCCGTGAGGGATTTCATCAAGACTCCATACTTGAACCCAGCCAGCCCACAACAACAGAGGTACAACGCAGCCCACATCAGGACACGTAATGTCATTGAACGGACATTTGGATTGCTCAAAAGTCGCTTCCGCATCCTGCATAAAACTGGAGGGGCAAGCTGTACCAGCCGGAAATATGGTATAGGATAGTGGCTGCATATGCAATGTTGCACAATATAGCAACAAGGAGAGGTATCCCCATAGAGGAATCCGACACAGAGGGCAACCAGCCCCCAGCACACCCACGATGGGCCCATTTGGCCAGTTCAGCGGAGGGTCAAAGGAAAGGTACAGACATCACCCAGCATTATTTCTAAGGTATGGAATGATGAGACACAACACTTAATTGCAGGAAAGGAAATGTATTTATTAGCACGTGAAGCGGTAGGGGTGTTTATTTGAACATAGCTGGTGGCCATTAGCACATTAACTGCATGCACTAAAGGACAAATGAGACACACAAAGGACTTGATACTCAGTCACAAAGAATGTCTTGAACATGGTTACGTCACCATGGTAAATTCCAGTAATCTAATTTTGTTTAGCGTTTCCTCCCTCTCACACCCAAACGTCTTTCACCTGCATCTGCATCATCACTCAGGGATGCAGCGGGAGGTGTTGGTCTACAGGTACTGCACCTCCTGACAGTGCTGACTTGCGCAGAGAGGGTGCTAAGGCTGGATGCCTCACTACCCTCTTCCCCTGTAACATTGCTGTGCTCTCCAGTACTAGACTGCATCAGTTCAACGGCAGTGGTCATTTGGCCAAGTGCATTGGACACATCCCCACAACAATGGCCCATATCTATTTGCATTTTCACCGACCTAAGTGACAGCAGTACAATGCTGTTGCATATCTTGTTGTTAGACCTGGTATAGCCAGCCATGCACGTCAGAAACTGGTGATGCCTCCTCCTCTGTGTGTTGTGTCCCTCCAGCATCACACGAGCCACCTCCTGCAGTGTGTCGTTTGACTGTCTGTTTGTCTCCACAACTGCTGTAGTCATTTCCCTCACATGACTGATATGTTCTTGTTAATTTTTGTCATCTGCAGGTTAATGGCTCCCATATGCCTCGCTTGCAGGCGCTGCACCCACAACATCTGTGACTCCACGCCACCCCACAAATTGGGAGTTCCTGCCTCCTGTGCCCCGATAAGGGTCCTTGGCCTGCGTCTCCTACTCATCCTGACATGTGCCAGAGGTGTAGTTGTGGGGCTCACACTTGGACGGCTTGTCTCAGGAGCAGTTTCATGTTCATGATCTGTCTCCATTGGCTGCAGTGGTGTGACTGTGGCCCTGCGTTTTGGGGGTGCCTTGGATTGGGTTGGTGGTGTCACAGGTTTTGACACGGCAGCCTCTTCAATGACCTGTGTGCTGTCTCCACATTCACTGTCATCAGTGTCTATTTCTGCTGCATCTGTGATGTGAAACAGTGCAAAATTATTTTGTGTTTGTGCTAAAGTTGCGCAACATTAAATTACTTTACATTTCAGCTCTCACTGTCTCTCATCACTGACTTTGCTGCATTATTGTAGCATTTGGGCTTACAATGTTGTATTATGACTGGCAATTTAGTTCTGCAGCCTACAGGTCCCATAATGCATTTGGGTCCCTATGTGAAATGTGGACTGGATTTATTTTCTATGATTTTTGTAGCTAACTACTGATTGGGCACAATTAGTATGTACATTCATATGGTGATTTTCATGCATCTTACCTTGTGTGCTACTGGCTGCCCAGGATGTATCCAGCTGCGTTACTCCCACCACTGCTTCAGGCTGGATAGTGCCCTCAAACAGGTCCTCCAGGGCTTTGTTGTCTGGGACTGTTGAGGTTCCTCCTCCGGTCACTTTAGCCTCCTTCAGCCTTTGCGCAATCCGCTCATTGGCATGGCTACGCAGGTCGTACCATCTTTTCTTTAAATCATCTATGCTGCGGTGTGTCACCCCCACAGCATTTACTTTATTCTTGATCCTGTTCCAAATCCTTCTTTTTTCAGCTTCGGGTACTTTCAGTGAGAGCTTCCCAAAAAGCTTATCATGGCTGTTTGCACCTCCTCAATGAGGTTCTCCAGTTCTCTCTCACTGAACTTTAATTTTCTCTTCCTGGCCACTGCACCCTCTTCTGTTGGTGTTTGGGACATTTTGGCTGTCTTAACCTGTCAGCAAACAACAATTTCGATTTTCTGCTCTCTCCCCCAGCACTCTGCTTCTGCCTCTTAGTTCCTCTGTGCACAGGAAGCAGCATGGGCTGATTGACTTCCTGGTTGTGAGGTCATCAGCCTGCTCCCAATGCGACTCTGTAGTTTTTCCGATCTCGCAATTAGCGATCTCGCTAATTGCGATCTCGCAAATGGCGAGATCGCAAATAGCGAGAACGCTAATTGCGAGATCACAGGTTTTACACATTTGCGATTCTTTATCATGGAATCGCTAATGTATTTTGCGATTTTTAGCGATTTTTTATTTTTTCGCACACGCCATCATGCATAGGTAATAGCGAGTCCTTATTTGCGATTCCTTAAAAATCGCAAAAAAGGATTCGCCATTTCTTTGCTTGATGCATCTGGCTGCAAGCTTTTTAACACATTACTTAGACTCCACGATGCAAGCTTCGTACAGGACAGCCTTGGAGACTGTGGCTGTGGGTCAGTGGCAGCTGAGCAGGAACAGGAGGGTGGAGTAACAAGGTCATGCAAAACAGCTCCTCTAGGGCTAGGTGGAAAGAGCCAGAACATTCCAGAAGAGTTGGGACATTCTGGAAGGAACCAGAAGATTCGGGACACATCTGTGAGTTAGAGCTGGGAAGATTTAAGCACCAGTTACAGCATTACCCAGTGCCTGACAACAGTAGTTGATTAGTTCTTTGTTCCTATCGCACAGTTTGCACAGTTTTGTTCCCTGCTCCTTTTTTCTTTTGCTGTCCTTCAGTTCCCTTTGGGTGGTTACGGACACTCATGTTAACCTCTCCTTCCACAGATACTGAGCTCTGCTTGCTGTCATTCCAGAATTTCTTTTCCAACGTCAAAAATTCAAGTCATCCAGGATCCCGGCACCTAGACTATAGGCGCCGGCCTTCATAAACTGTTCAAGGACAGTATTCTGGTCGTCTGGAGGCTAATCACAGACCCCTCACCCCCCACTTCTATACCCTGGTAAGCGATTCTACTGATATTTTCCAGAATTGTATCTTTTATGTATACAAGTACATTTAGAATATCCATACCTTGTTTTATAGGATTACGTGGGTTATCAGTCAACCTGTTGCAAACAGAAGGTTCTTGCTGTATGCCTTCCACCAGCCTGTTCTCTGAAGATCAGCAGGCCAAGACGCTAATGTAGTGTTTCTTCTCCGTCTATCTCCCTTCCTGCTTTGTCCACCCAGTCCAGCCACATCAGATTCTGGAGTTCATGACAGATCGTATTTGACGAGAATAGGAGGTAGTGGAGTTATCATCAGAGACCCCTGTCTGAATTTCAATGAACTCCTAACAAAGTAGTGTTCAGGTCTTTCTTTAGTCAATATCTTTTCATTTTGGTAAAACTACACCTATAATATACTTACTTATAGGGGATTCAGCCATCCCTCTACATTTGTTGGTCTGTTGTTGTTTCGTTCACACTTTTATTCCATCTACTACAGCATGGGGCAATGGGCAGTCCACTTCAACCAATGACAAACTTCACTGTGAGTTACAACATTTTGCTGTTTCACATAGAGCACCTCCTCACACTAAGTGGTTCCCTTTAGTCTCAGGGACTTCTATGGCAATGAGTATTTTTTAAATAATAAAATACTTTTGTCTTTAGTAATTTCTTTTATTGGTGAGGGCCCCAAAGCTTCTCCAACAATAACGTTTACAAAAAAACATGACAAAACAAATTGACAAACACCAGACCTTTTGGCTTTAAGAATGCTTGTTTTATATGGTTCTCAGTCCCCTCACCTGAACTTCATGGAACACCTCCCCCAATAAATGAATCCATGTTTTCCCCTATTCTGAATTGCTCTTCAGCCAGCTTCAGTCAAGTGCTGTCACTCAAATGTACACCTCTAGTCTGTCAGACTGCCCTCACCTTTAACCATAAAAAAGGAATGTGTCCAAGCAGAGACATGGAGGTTGCTTTATCGACTTGTCAGATGCAATCCATCAAACAGACCATCTCCAGACAACCTTGACTGTACTTGCGGTTTTTACATTTTTTAGTGTTCCATTAAGTCGTTTAATCTCAAATCTTTTTATCTTGAGTATTTGCATCTTGCAAGCAGTGTTTTTCTTTGAATTTTCTATTTATGTTGGTCTTTTCTGTGCATACCATTGAACATGCATCTTTCAGTGAGGCACATCATGCATTGGAAATAGTTTCACCGCTCACATGCCAGAGGCCCAAAAGCATCCAAAAATGAAAAGGAAGTCAAGTCAAGTCAAGTCACAAAATTTGTATAGCGCACTACATACCCAGAGGGTTTCAAGGCGCTTAGGAAGGGGAAGAGGATTATTTGTCAAATATCCACGTTTTAAGCTGCTTTCTGAACGCTAGGTGGTTCTGGGTGAGGCGAAGGTAAGCGGGGAGTGAGTTCCATGTTTTAGCAGCCAGGTATGAAAAGGATCTGCCTCCCATGGTGGTCTTGTTGATGCGATGTACAGTAGCGAAGGCTTGGCTGGAAGAGCGAAGTTGGCGGGAGGGGGTGTAGAAGGACAGTCGAGAGTTGAGGCAATCTGGTCCGATGTCGTAGAGTGATTTGTGTGCGTGGGTAAGCAGTCGGAAAGTGATCCTCTTATTGACGGGTAGCCAGTGGAGGTCTTTAAGGTGACCAGAGATGTGTTCGTTGCGTGGGATGTCTAATATGAGTCTGGCTGAGGCGTTTTGGATTTGTTGTAGTTTCTTCTGGAGTTTAGCGGTGGTACCTGCGTAGAGGGTGTTTCCGTAGTCCAGTCGGCTCGTGACTAGAGCGTGGGTGACTGTTTTCCTTGTTTCGGAGGGGATCCAGCGAAATGTTTTTCTGAGCATGCGAAGAATGTTAAAGCAGGAAGAGGATACGGCGCTGACCTGTCTGTTCATTGAGAGTGAAGAATCCAGGATGACGCCAAGGTTCCGTGCGTGGTCTGTCGGGATGGGTGCTTTTCCGAGGGCTTCCGGCCACCAGGAGTCGTCCCATGCAGAGGGGGATGTACCTAAGATGAGGACTTCTGTTTTGTCTGAGTTCAGTTTCAGACGGCTTTGTTTCATCCATTCGGCGACTTCTTTCATTCCTTCGTGTAAGTTAGTCTTGGCGGTGCTGGGGTCCTTGGTGAGAGAAAGGATCAGTTGAGTGTCATCCGCGTAAGAGATGATGTTGAGGTTGTGTTGGCGGGCGATGGTCGCGAGGGGGCTCATGTATACGTTGAAGAGGGTGGGACTGAGTGAGGATCCTTGAGGTACGCCGCAGATGACTTCAGAGGCCTCGGACTTGAATGGTGGGAGGTGGACTCTCTGGGTTCTTCCGGTGAGGAACGAGGTGATCCAATCAAGTGCTTTTCCTTGGATTCCGATGTTATTGAGGCGTTGTAGAAGGGTGCTGTGGCAGACTGTGTCGAATGCTGCAGAGAGGTCGAGGAGGATGAGGGCGACTGTGTCACCATTGTCCAGTAGAGTTCGAATGTCGTCTGTTGCTGCGATGAGGGCGGTCTCAGTGCTGTGTTTGGCTCGGAAGCCAGATTGTGAGGGGTCGAGGGATTTGTTGGCTTCGAGGAAGGCGGCGAGCTGGTTGTTGACGGCTTTCTCGATGACTTTGGCCGGGAATGGAAGAAGCGAGATGGGGCGGTAGTTTTTGAGTTCGGTGGGGTCTGCTGTTGGTTTTTTCAGAAGGGCGGTGAGTTCAGCATGTTTCCAGTCTTCTGGGAAGGTAGCGGAGTTGAAGGAGCAGTTGATGACGTCTCGGAGGTGCGGTGCTATGACGGAGTCTGCTTTGTTGAAGATGTGGTGAGGGCATGGGTCTGTGGGGGATCCAGAGTGGATGGAATTCATCAGGCGGATGGTGTCCTCAGTGGAGATTGGGTTCCAGGCGTTAAGGGTGTTTACGGGGGGAAGATGGTCAGCAGATGGTAGGGTGGGTTGGCTTCCGGGTTGGTTGTCAAAGCTGTTGTGGATGTCAGCAATCTTGTTGTGGAAAAAAGAGGCTAGGGAGTCGCAGAGGGTTTGAGAGGGGGTGATGTCGTTGGAGTTGGCCGAGGGGTTGGAAAATTCCTTGACGATGTTGAAAAGTTCCTTGCTGTTGTGGGCGTTGTTGTCAAGTCGATCCTTGAATGCTGTTTTCTTGGCTTTTCGGATCAGTTGGTGGTGAGTGCGGGTGGCGCTTTTGAGGGCGTCCTTGTTGCTGGTGGATGGGTCTTTTTTCCAGGCCTTTTCAAGGGAGCGGCATAGTTTCTTGGACTTCTTGAGATCATCGTTGAACCATGAGGCCTTCTTGTTGACAAGTTTGTGTTGACGTTTTTTCAGTGGTGCTAAGGTGTCGGCGGTGTTGGATAACCAAAGGGTGAAGTTGGAGGCGGCTTCGTTGGCGTTAGAAGAGAGGGCTGGGGAGGTTCGAAGGAGCGATGCGGAGATCTGATCCGTGGTGATTTTGTTCCAGTTTCTTTGTAGAGTTGGTTGGAGGTGGATGATGGGTTTCAGCTTGTTGTAGGTGAAGTGAACGCAGCTGTGGTCAGTCCAGAGGAGATCCGTAGTGTGGCTGAAGGAGACATGGTTGCTGGAGGTGAAGATGGGGTCGAGTGTGTGACCTGCGATGTGGGTGGGGGAAGTGACCAGTTGTTTAAGTCCGAGGTTGGCGAGGTTGTCTAAGAGGGTGGCGGTGTTGCGGTCGTTGATCTTTTCGAGGTGAAAGTTGAGGTCTCCCAGAAGGATGTAGTCTTTGGAGGGGAGCGCGTGTGGGGTGATGGAGTCCGTGATGTCTTCACTGAATTTTGCGCGGGGTCCTGGTGGTCTGTAGAGGAGGGTGCCTCTGAGAGTTGTCTTAGGGTCGATGTGGATCTGGAAGTGAAGGTGTTCGGAGTTAGCGAGGTTGGCGTCAGAGCTGGTAGAGATGCAGATGGATTTCTTATGGACGATAGCGATTCCTCCTCCTGTATGGTCGGTGCGGTCCTTGCGTGTGATCTTATAGTCATCAGGGATAGCGATGGTGATGTCAGGGGCGGAGGAAGCGTTCATCCATGTTTCCGTTAGGAAGGCGACGTCTGGAGAGATGGTGTCTAGTAGATTCCATAGGTCAATGGCGTGTCTGTGGATCGAGCGGGTGTTGAGAAGGATGCATTGTAGGAGATTGGGGTCGGGAATCTGTGGTGTGGTCGTAGCGGAGATGTTGTCGGTGCCGCTAAATTTGCAGGAGAAGCAGGAGAAAGGTCCATGGGTGCGTCCAGGAGCGGCTTGGACGCAGTTGGGGGCGCGACCGGGGTTGAGGGCTAGGAGGGTGGCGGCATCGTAGGTAATGCGGGGGGCTGGGCAGCGCGAGGGGCAGGGGGTCTGGCGCTGGGCGCGGTCCAGGCGCGGACGGGCGTAGACGGGCTTACCTTTGGCGCACCTTCGGCGTGGATTGGGCGCGATCGCTGCGCGTGAACGCTGCGCGTGAACGCTGCGCGCTGGAACTCCTGTCATATATGGATGGTGGAGGGGGAGGGGCGAGGGCGACTCAGCTGGGAGGCGGGGCGGGCTTACCAACAAACAACAACCAACAAAATGGAGGAGGGGGGAGCACAACAGAGCGCTTGGGGACAACGCGCTAAACAGCTGAAAAGAGCAAATCAAAGGCAATGCGCGTTATATTCAAAGCGGCAGCCAGGCAGGGCAATACGAGGCACAGAGGAAGCAAAATACACGGAAGCGCTGCACTAACGATACCAGTCCACGCCAGGGAGCACTGGGAGCGACCACTCCGGTCAGAGCGCAGAGCGAGTCACAGCGCTGCCGGGTAGGAAGGCGCAGATTGTATCCTGTGGGAGGGCGACTCAGCTGGGAGGCGGGGCGGGCTTACCAACAAACAACAACCAACAAAATGGAGGAGGGGGGAGCACAACAGAGCGCTTGGGGACAACGCGCTAAACAGCTGAAAAGAGCAAATCAAAGGCAATGCGCGTTATATTCAAAGCGGCAGCCAGGCAGGGCAATACGAGGCACAGAGGAAGCAAAATACACGGAAGCGCTGCACTAACAATACCAGTCCACGCCAGGGAGCACTGGGAGCGACCACTCCGGTCAGAGCGCAGAGCGAGTCACAGCGCTGCCGGGTAGGAAGGCGCAGATTGTATCCTGTGGGAGGGCGACTCAGCTGGGAGGCGGGGCGGGCTTAAGTCCCTGTTTGAGCTCTGAACCACAATGACCAGACCAATAACGATGCTGCTTTCATGGTGACAGCAGCGTCATGGTTGTCTGGGAGAGTCTGGGAGCCTAGGGGCTTCCATTCCATGCTGCCAGGGGTGAGAGAAGAGGACAGAGGAGAGGAGTTTCAAGGTAAGTTTATTTTCTTTTTTTTTCACCCCACCACCCTGTTGCGAGGCAGCTGACTCTGGGGCTGAGAGAATGTTAAACACCTATGCAATTGTGTTTTCTGGTTGATCATAGAGAAATTAATCTAATCATCATTGTTTTAGAATCCCAAAAATCTGACTTTCTCTTTCTAAACCTTACGTACCCCTTTATAAGCTATTCTCTCCAGTTAATAAAAACATGTAATTATGCTGCAGTGCACTTTTTCCCACTGATTTGTTAGCCTTTCTCTAAAAGAATTTAACACACATTTTCAGAAGTTTGTAAACATCACATTTAATGGTTGAAATCTGCATAGGAATTCTACCAAGGCCTCCTAAAGGATGGAGTGACTACCTGCTCAAGCACCAAGCTTGCACTGAGGAAGTGAACTGGTTGCCTCTTGTAAAGGATTCTCTTTGGGTGACAGAAATTCAGAAATTCCTAAGTTTGGATCAATATGACATGGGTCACTGAAGGCATTAACTCTCTGCGTCAACCTGCAATAGATGTGGACGTTCCCTAATAAACAATTTAACTTCTCAACCTTTCCATTAAAAGGCATACAACTAGTTGGATGCATATAGCCTACTTCGTAGAGTGGGGAAAATGTATGAAGTTTTGAAAAAAAAAAGCTTCACAACGTTTGCACACCTTAAAAAGTTCTATGAGAAATGAAATAATCATATTATAAGGAGTAACATAACATTACTAAGTTCCAGTTTTGACTCCTTTACCTTTTGAACTCCTGAAGTTTTCGCTAAATTTGTCATGTCATCCAATATTTGGCAATGCCTTCTAGTGCCAAGGAGAGGAGAGACTTAAAAAAGGCTTCCGTGTTATCATGATTCAAACAATTGGCATGGATATGTTAATAATATCTTAGCTAGTTGCTACTAGTGGATATTCCCGGAATACCTTGATTTACACAGGGAACCTAATGTTAGATGCATAACTTCTGCAAATATGATCACTTGTAATGGTTCTTTAGTGCTTCTCCATAGGTTAGGTTACATTTTAATCAAAACATTCATTACATCACTTATTCATATGGTGCTGCACTACCAAAACAAAGGCATTAGTGTGCTTTAGATGTATCTATTTATTTATTTGATGAGTTATATACAGCGAGAAAATGACCTGAAGGTGTCAGAGCGCATTACAGAGTAAGCACAACTGGATAACATTAGGAACATAATGATTACATAAGAATGCATAGTAATGGTAAAATAGTAAATGTTATTGAAGGAGATATGTAAGCAAAAAGCCACGAATACTCGGGTCACATAATCGTAAATTAAAATACAAGTAACAAAATATAATAAATTTAAACAACACAATATCCAGTAGAATATGTGAATGCTAGGTTCTGCGGTGGAAGAGGGAGGGAGTCACAGGGTGGGGAGAGTAGAGTCTTAGATCCCGCCGAGGTAGTGATGTACAGGTTACGTGGGAGGTGTGAGGTAGGGGTAGCAGCAGGCTGATCCTCAGAGAGAGAGGAATTTTTTGAAGAAACATCTTTACTTTTTTTCCGAACAGTGATTTTAGATGGGTAGCGTCTGATCTCCTTGGGTAAAGAGTTCAGATGTTTGGAGCCATTCCAGAGCAGGAACGGTTGCAGGTGTTTTCTTCAATTTCTTTGGCTTGAGAAGTAGAGAGCTTGCTCTTCTGGAGGTTCAGTTTCCTCCCGATAGGGTCTGTTTCTGGGACAGGTAGGAGGGGGTCTTGTGGTGCAAAGCTTTGTGGGTCATGCAAGCGATAATGAAACAAAAACAAATAGTACTGGATTCTGCAGAATGCTATGAAAATGACATTTAAATGGAAATAAACCATGAAGGCTGAGAAGAGTGGGATGGCAAGGAGAAGAAAGAAGAGTTTGAGCTATAGAGCATTGTATAGCCTCTTTATAATCACAAGCAGAAATAATGAGAACCAATGGTGAGGCCACTTGTGATTAGTGCAGTGATAGCAGTTGAACAGGGGAGTGTTCAGTTTTCTCCTAAACTGAAGAAAATTATTCAGGAAGAGTATTTCATCAAGTTTGGTCACCTTCTGAAAAAGATTGTACAGAATTGGGTGAAAATTGAATTCCCCTATTTTCAGTCTCAATTCCTTATTAGGTCTTGCCTAGCTATTGCGTAAGCAATCGCTATGCGAGAGATATAGAGGTGCTCCAGGAAAGCTTACCAAGAGGGCTTTGGAATGCGGATTATGGACAATGCATGTGCGCCGTACGCACGCTTGCCATTTGCTCCCCCGCCCCCCCTCCCCCATCAGACTTGAAAGGAAGCCGCTCGCACACCACCATTCCACCATTTTTCTGAGCTTCAGCATCAGACTTCAAAGGAATGCCTCCCGCTCCCCTGCCCCCTGACTCACCAGATGCTTCAGAGGGTGCCTGTTCCTGTCCCTCGACCACTCACAGTCCGGCTTCCATGCCAACCACAGCACCGAGACCGCCCTCATCGCAGCCACTGACGACATCCGAACCCTGCTCGACAACTGGGAAACAGTGGCCCTCATCCTCCTGGACCTCTCCGCAGCGTTCGATACTGTCTGCCACCGCATCCTAGTACAACGCCTCAGCAACGTTGGAATCCAAGAGAAGGCATTGGAGTGGATCATCTCGTTCCTCGCCGGAAGAACCCAGAGAGTCCGCCTCCCCCCGTTCAGATCCGAAGCCACCGAAGTCATCTGCGGCGTACCACAAGCATCATCACTCAGCCCCACCCTCTTCAACGTCTACATGAGCCCCCTCGCAGCCATCGCACGCCAACACAACCTCAACATCATCTCCTACGCCGACGACACCCAGCTGATCCTCTCCCTCACCAACGACCACGCTACCGCCAGAACCAACCTACACGTAGGGATGAAAGAAGGAGCCGAGTGGATGAAGAACAGCCGCCTGAAACTGAACTCAGACAAGACGGAAGTCCTCATCCTTGGATCAGCACCCTCTGCCTGGGATAACTCCTGGTGGCCCCCGGCCCTCGGCAGCGCACCAAAACCAACGGACCATGCACGCAACCTGGGCTTCATCCTGGATTCCTCCCTCTCGATAACCAGACAAGTCAACGCTGTCTCATCATCATGTTTCAACATCCTACGCATGCTCCGTAAGATCTTCCGATGGATCCCCACCGAAACCAGGAAGACGGTCTCCCAGGCACTCGTCACCAGCCGACTGGACTATGGAAACACCCTCTACACCGGAACCACAGCCAAACTGCAGAAAAGACTCCAACGCATCCAGAATGCCTCCGCATGTCTCATCCTGGACATCCCCAGACACAACCACCTCTCCGGACACCTAAGAGACCTGCACTGGCTCCCCGTCAGCAAGAGAATCACGTTCCGTCTCCTCACCCACGCACACAAGGCCCTCCACGACCTGGGCCCCAGGTACCTCAACGACCGCCTGACCTTCTACACTCCCACCCGACAGCTGCGATCAACCAGCCACGCCCTCGCCGCCGTTCCACGCATCCGAAGAACCACCATGGGAGGAAGATCCTTCTCCTACCTGGCGGCCAAGACTTGGAACTCCCTCCCCATCCACCTCCGTCTGACCCAAGACCACCTCTCCCTCAGGAAGCAACTCAAGACCTGGCTGTTCGAGCAGTAGCGGACCCCTCTCCCCCAAGCTCCTTGAGACCCGCCGGGTGAGTAGCGCGCTATACAAATTTCTTGATTGATTGATTGATTGATTGATTGTTCCGTGTACTTCCTCCTCTTGCATTGGCACAAACGGCATTCGCATTTCAGCAGGCACGTTCAGAAGGCGCAGTGCACTTCCCCCTCTTGCTTGTTTTAATTATTTCATTTTGCCGCCCAGCCGTGCGACCAATAGTTATTTTTACTCAGCTCACGATGACATCAACTCCCACCTCCTGCCCGTCACTGCATTTCCTGTTTGTGTCAGCGCCCGTTTAAATTCAGGTTATCTCCTTGTGGTGCAGTACCACCACCACCACCACCACCTTTTGCCTCTCATTCTTTTAGGTATTTATATGTATGGGCTGTGATTGTTTTATTTACTTTCAGTTTTTTGCTTGTGGCACTCGTGTTTTCAGGTGCTACAAAAGAACGTTATCTGCATTTCTTCTTTCCCCTCCCACTTCTCCGGATTGCTGCCTGACGCACTTCTCAGCTGCTTGTTATTTACAGGTGTTCCATTAATGGTGGACTGGCGCAAGTCTGCACGCCTTCAAAAGCCAGCCATTGAAGCTTAGTTTAAAGCACATGAGTATGAGCCACACCTCCATGCCTAAGACAACGTACGCCATTAAAGGCAACAGTTAGTACCTCGCTTCTAACATGCCACCCTCCTCGCAGTCCTGGCATTCGTATTTGCCACCACCAGTGCCCACGATGGTACGTGGTCCTCGTCACCAGATACCAGCCGCTTTTCTGCTTTTATTCTGCATGCCTAAGTGACCCCATCCTCACTCTGTTATCTGGCTTGAACCGGGGATAATTATTAGTTTTTCGTCACTTCCCATCAAGCTGGTAATGACGTTCTAGCTGCCACTAAACTTTAGATGGCAGAGATGCCAAAGCGGGCTGCGGCTGTTGCCTTCTTTTAATGAGCCGTTTCTGTCATCCGAACGTGAATATTACAAATACAGACTCTTTCCCTCGACACGATCGCCTCCATCCCCCACCTCCAAACAACCCCCATCACTCTCATGTCTCCCCCCTCCCATCCCCAAACCTCGCGAACCTCCACGGCCTTCTCCTCTGCAACGCCCCCAACCTCATTCCGTCTCCTCATTCCTGCACCCACTTGAAGATCCATGCAATGACAATGCCACTCCCCACGTGCACCTGAACGCCGCACCATCCAAAATCTGCAAACAAGCCGCTAATGGTGCCCCCCACCGACCCTCACTTGGTAGCCACATCAACAACACACCCATCCCTGTTACATATGTGCCTAGGAGGCAATCTACCTCTGAGCCACGGTGCCGACACGGACCAACAAATCAGTGAAAGGTGGGCCACACAAATACCCAGAATACAATGCAACGACCTCCCTATAACACTCCACCAACAACCATCCCCCTTGCCGCACATCAACCACTTTGCTATACTATCAACCCCGCTAGCCGCCCCACATCTACCCCACCCCCCCATGCCACAGCACCTTGTCCCCCACGAGGCCCATTGCTCCCAGCACCCCCTCCCCTTCACCTCACACTTCGTAGCAGCAGCACCTCTTAACCTAACAAAATTCCCAGGAGCAAAACTCCAGTTATAAAGGTTTACAAATCTGCTGATCGTGTTAAGCAGTTGAGTGGTCCAGTACCTACAGGAGGAAGGCATTCATGGTAAGCTTGTAAGTGCATCTTGGCATATGGCGGCTCTCAGAATATCATCTCTACTATGTTTGATGATCCAAGCCGTAAGGTGTGTATGTTCTCAGAAGTCAACTGTCTGGATGTGTATTGTCTGTTTCGAAGAAAAAGCCTCTGATTATCTTTTCTGCAAAAGTGAACTGTACTCTTTTATTGGTTTATGTTTAGGCAGGACTTTATTGATTGTTTTCTACCACGCACAAAACCCTACTGGCAGTGAAATGTTGCTCTCTGGGTTTAAACTCCATCTATCTATCTATCTATCTATCTATCTATCTATCTATCTATCTATCTATCTATCTATCTATCTATCTATCTATCTATCTATCTATCTATCTATCTATCTATCTATCTATCTATCTATCTATGTATCTATCTATCTATCTATCTATCTATCTATCTATCTATCTATCTATCTATCTATCTATCTATCTATCGCCTTCACTCTATCTATCTATCTTTCGCCCTCACTCAATCTTATCTATCTATCGCCCTCACTCTATCTATCTATCGCCCTCCCTCTATCTGTCTATCGCCCTCACTCTATCTATCTATCTATCTATCGCCCTCACTCTATCTATCTATCTATCTATCTCCCTCACTCACTCTATCTATCTATCTATCTATCTATCTATCTATCTATCTATCTATCTATCTATCTATCTATCTATCTATCTATCTATCTATCGCCCTCACTCTATCTATCTATCTATCTATCTATCTATCTATCTATCTATCTATCTATCTATCTATCTATCTATCTATCTATCTATCTATCTCCCTCACTCTATCTATCGCCCTCACTCTATCTATCGCTATCTATCTATCTATCTATCTATCTATCTATCTATCTATCTATCTATCTATCTATCTATCTATCGCCCTCACTCTATCTATCGCACTCACTCTATCTATCTATCGCATCACCACAGCATCACTCAGCACTACCACAGCATCACTCAGGGGCACCACAACATCACTATGCGCTACCACAGCATCACTGAACGCCACAGCATCACTCGTCGCAACCACAACATCACTCAGCGCCACCACAGCATCAATCTGTGCAAACCATTCAACAACAACTGGTTCAAATATGTTCTCTCAATGTTTCAAGCTTTATTACAAATGTCACAAAAAGATGTTAATATTTCACTTCTGTTCTTGGATTTTCATCACAATAAAATACACTGAACATAATCTTCACAAATGTTATTTACAAACGTTTAAGCTATTGCCATTATAAATTACAATAACTTGTATTTAAGTATTAATTATTAAAAAAATTAAAAGCCACTGTTATTTGTAATATTAATACATCTTAGTCACGTAAATACAACACATATTGCATTACAAATGCTATAGGTGACAAATTTGCGAAAGTAAAAACTATTGGCATTGTACATGACAAAGCTATAAATGTTATTTTCAAAACCAGCACATAAATAAAAAATGTGTCATTTACAATACCAATAGCTCAAACTTTCCTAATGTGAGACCTATTGCATTGCAAATGCTTGTTACTTCTTAGTTCTTTCTTTCCACCAGGGATTTTGAGGGGTTAGATGAGACATGGTGCATTGAATATGACAGCCTCGTATAGGAAGCCAGAGCCCATCATTCACCAAACAACAAAGTTAATGCTCTGACTTGTTCTGGCACTGTGAAAAAATTCATGTAGATTTTAACGTTGTAAGAAAATGTTAGATCCTGAAACAATGAATGGGACTTCAATGCTTCTTTCTCCAATACCCAGGAAAGGATTGCACTGAGCAGCACTAAATTAAACTTCCCAGGCACATATAAATCATTAGTGTGAAGTGCCTTTTGTTAGTTCTTTGAAATACAATATGACAGGGACCACTGGCAAGCTAAACCAGTTCTAGGGTGTGGAATATATGTGAATACAATGTACAATGCAAAATCTAATGTGCTGTATGACTGATTTATACTAAAATCTCACTAGTTTGAGAGCAGGTTATGAATTTGATGGGAACTGCGTCTCCTCCAACATTATTTTCTTTGCCATTCTGCCGGGCCGACGACGGCTGAAATGCCAGAAACCGGTCCCCGGTAGCTTGTTTCCTTCCCAGTATAAGAATTGGCTTGGTAGTTTGGTTTGCCCTGTTCCCATGATGCACTGGGCCAGGGACAGACTGATTTGCATATAGCCAGGTTCTGAGGTGGGATGGTGCAGTGAGCTAAATAACGGTGATGGATCAAGCCCTGATCTTTGGACTGGGTAAGAGTGGTCTGCTTAATTCAGACACTCTGTTCATCACCACCCCCTTTTCTGAATCGTTTTTGGCCACTACAGGTGTGGCAGGGTATACTCAGACATGAGTCCCTTGCTCACTGCACCATCAGGATTCAAGCAAGCCGGGCCGACGACGGCTGAAATGCCAGAAACCGGTCCCCGGTAGCTTGTCTCCTTTCTGGTGAAGAATTGGCTTGGTAGTTTAGTCTGCCCTGTTCCCATGATGCACTGGGCCAGGGACAGACTGATTTGCATATAGCCAGGTTCTGATCTGGGATGGTGCAGTGAGCTAAATAACGGTGATGGATCAAGCCCTGATCTTTGGACTGGGTAAGAGTGGTCTGCTTAATTCAGACACTCTGTTCATCACCACCCCCTTTTCTGAATGCTAATGGGCTACATCATCTTTTCTTAGACCTTATGAGTTGCTGTTCTATTTCTAAGAACGTTCTGAAAGCCCAGCTATTATTTAATTACCAGACTGGAAGGGAGAGTTTAAATGTCAAGCTGTCATCAGTTAAAATATATTTAGCAGCAGCGAGTATCTCACAAATGGAAAAAAAATCAACGTACCTAACTTTTGTTACTAACTTACAGCACAGGTATTTCCTGGTGAGATTCTGTCTAAACTATATCCCTTTAATGTTGGGCATCCCTGGCAATGTTTATGTTGCTGCCGATCTCCCATTTTGTACTTGTGATAACCAGTCAATACAGAATGATATGCATTTTTGTTTTTTTTTGTAAACACTATCGGAATGAATTTTAAACAATGTTGTGTGACCTTTTACTATTTGCAGTTATTGTCTGACCTCTTTACTTGTTTATCTGTGGCATCCTTTCTTTTAACTGCTCGAAAAAAGGAGACAGTCAATCTGCGGATCTTATTAATTGTAATATGAACTTAATCAAGTATGATCTTTTATTATGAATCTGTAATTTGTATAATTATTGTATCTTAAAACCTACTGTAATATAATGATGTGAAATTTTGATCTTTTATCTTTTTATATATGTAGTATACTTTTATGCCTTCATTATGTCGGCGAAATAAAGTTATTCTGACTGACTGTCTGAGTGTTTGTCTCCTTCTCCAGATTGGTATTTCCAATAGAAGAGTGTCAGTGCTTTTTAATACCAGTTACCTACCTGACATGACTAGTTTATTGGTTAGTTGGTTTGAAGGTTCAAAGTAGAGAACTTTGTGCATGATGCGGGTCAGGTCTAGTGTGCCCTTTCCTTCAGTCAGCAGCAGGCCCAGTGAGATCTGAATTGGTGTGGTGTTGTAAAATTTCCTGGTTTGAGTGACCAATCTGGCTACTGCATGGAATGTTGCTTTCAAGAAATCAAGATGTATTTTTAGCATATCCGCCAGAAGCAGAGTCCTCTAGTCTAGTGAATTATCTGCTTAAAATCCCCAAAAGGTAGAACGTGGTTAATCCCCCAATGCAGTCTGATTTTAAAGTGTTCATTTTAGGCAGGTAGGTCATGTGTGGGAAGAGGCTGAAATTCTTGTCTGGGAACGAGTCAAGCAAAACGGCAATCCCAATGATGGGTGGGCAGTAGTCTAAGATATTAAGACCATTCAGCCCCAATTACCCTGGAGTTGCGCAGTTGAGGGAGATCATAGCAAGATCTATTTTTAAATGATTTAGTTTGAGGTGGTGATGGATCATCCAGGACTGGATCTTTGCCAAGATCATCAATGCATGGAAGGCAATGTCTACTGGAGCAGTTACTTTCAGGCATACCTGAACATCCTCTGCACAAAAGTAGTAAGAAAGGTTGGAATGTTTTCATGAGTGCTCCTAATGGTTATGGTTTCATATGAAAATTAAAGCAGATGGGAGAGAGAATGGAACCTTGGAGAGGGCTATGGTGCACTGCAAACTGGCTGGAGTAAGAGTTTGCAGTTTTTTATGTATTTGATACAGTTATTAAGAAGACGCTGTAATATCTGGATAGCACTCCAGCATAAGAGAGGCATAGCATTGGTGGACACACTGCGATATCCTAACGTTGTCCCTCTGTAATACAGGGATAGCAGCAAAGAACATGTGATATCTCGATGCTATCCGTATATGTGAGAGGTATAGCAGCAGAGGACAAGCTGTGATAACTTGATGTCATTGGTTTTTACTGAGGTATGGTACACCAGGATACACTGTGTTTCATCAATGAGAGGTAAAGCAGCAGAGGACACACCGAGATTTCTGTGTGAGAGAAGTATACCTGTAAAGGGACTCACTCTGAAAACTAGGTGCGAGTCCTGTGCGTGAGAGGTACAGCTGCAGAGGATGCACTGTGATAAGTGGATGTGATTATTACACGAGACAGGAGTTGCAGCAGAGACCACACTGAAATACCTGTATAGGAGAGGTGTAGCAGCCGAGAGCATTCTGAGATGGATGTACAACAGCTGAGGACACCCTATGATTCCTGTAGGAGAAAGCAATAGTAGCAGAGCTGAGTCCTGTGTGGGAGATGTAGCAACAGAAGTATTTCCTGTATGTAAATGGTATAGCAGCAGAGAACACACCCGAATTTGTGTATGAGAGGGGTGCAGCAGCAGAGGGAAACCCACGATAACTGTATGAGAGATGTATAGTAGCAGAGGTGATTCCTATACGAGAAGTATAGCAGTAGAAGTGAAATCCTGTATGAGAGAGGCATAGCAGTAGAGAACACACATGACTTTGTGTGTGGTAGAGCTTTAGAATCAGAGGGCACACTATGATTCCTGTATGAGAAACATATATAGTAGCAGAGGTGGTTCCTATGTGAGAGTGGTATAGCAGCTGCAGTGAAATCCTGTATGAGGGAGGTATAGCAGAAGTGATTCCTGTGTGAAAGAGGTATAGCAGCAGAAGTGATTTCTGTATGAGAGATATATAGCAGCAGAATTGATTCCTGTATGAGGGAGGTATAGCAGCAGAGGTGATTCCTGTATGAGGGAGGTATAGCAGCAGAAGTGATTCCTGTATGAGGGTGGTATAGCAGCAGAAGTGATTCCTGTATGAGGGAGGTATAGCAGCAGAAGTGATTCCTGAATGAGGGAGGTATAGCAGCAGAAGTGATTCCTGTATGAGGGTGGTATAGCAGCAGAAGTGATTCCTGTAGGAGGGAGGTATTGCAGCAGAAGTGAAATCCTGTATTAGGGAGGTATAGCAGCAGAAGTGATTCCTGTATGAGGGAGGTATAGCAGCAGAAGTGATTCCTGTATGAGGGAGGTATAGCAGCACAAGTGATTCCTGTCTAAGAGTTATAGCAGCAGAAGTGATTCCTGTATCAAAGAGGCATAGCAGTAGAGAACACACATGAATTTGTGTGTGGTAGAGCTATAGAAGCAGAGGGCACACTGTGATTCCTTTATGAGAAATGTATATAGTAGCAGAGGTTGTTCCTGTATGAGTGTGGTACAGCAGATGAAGTGAAATCCTGTATGAGGGAGGTATAGCAGCAGAAGTGATTCCTGTATGATAGAGGTATAGCAGCAGGGGTGATTCCTGTTAGAGGCAGGTATAGCAGCAGAGGTGATTCATGTATGAGGGAGGTATTGCAGCATACGTGATTTCTGAATGATAGAGGGATAGCAGTAGAAGGTATTCCTTTATGAGGGAGGTATAGCAGCAGAGGTGATTCATGTATGGGAGAGGTATAGCAGCAGAAGTGATTCCTGTATGAAGGAGGTATTGCAGCAGAAGTGATTCTTGTACGAGTGAGGTATAGCTGCAGAAGTGATTCCTGTATGAGGGAGGCATAGCAGCAGAAGTGATTCCTGTATGAGGGAGGTACAGCAGCAGAAGTGATTCCTGTATGAGGGAGGTATAGCATCAGAAGAAGTGATTCCTGTATGAGGGAGGTATAGCCACAGAAGTGATTCCTGTATGATAGAGGTACAGCAGGAGAAGTGATTCCTGTATGAGTGAGGTATAGCAGCAGAAGTGATTCCTGTATCAGGGCGGCATAGTAGCAGCATTGATTCCTGTATGAGGGAGGTATAGCAGCAGAAGTGATTCCTGTATGAGGGAGGCATAGCAGCAGGAGTGATTCCTGTTAGAGGCAGGTATAGCAGCAGAGGTGATTCATGTATGAGGGAGGTATTGCAGCATACGTGATTTCTGAATGATAGAGGGATAGCAGTAGAAGGTATTCCTTTATGAGGGAGGTATAGCAGCAGAGGTGATTCATGTATGGGAGAGGTATAGCAGCAGAAGTGATTCCTGTATGAAGGAGGTATTGCAGCAGAAGTGATTCTTGTACGAGTGAGGTATAGCTGCAGAAGTGATTCCTGTATGAGGGAGGCATAGCAGCAGAAGTGATTCCTGTATGAGGGAGGTACAGCAGCAGAAGTGATTCCTGTATGAGGGAGGTATAGCATCAGAAGAAGTGATTCCTGTATGAGGGAGGTATAGCCACAGAAGTGATTCCTGTATGAGGGAGGTATAGCAGCAGAAGTGATTCCTGTATGAGGGAGGCATAGCAGCAGAAGTGATTCCTGTATGAGTGAGGTATAGCAGCAGAAGTGATTCCTGTATGAGGGAGGTATAGCAGCAGAAGTGATTCCTTTATGAGGGAGGTATAGCTGCAGAATTGATTCTTGTATGAGGGAGGTATAGCATCAGAAGTTATTAGTGTATTAGAGTAACTTTGAAGATCAAGGTAGAAGTTATAGACACAAGCTCGTTGGATATACTGGTACTAAAAATTACAACTAGCGAAGGTAAAATACTTTATCTAATTAACGTCTATAATAGACTCGCTTCAGTATCCAAGGAATCTTTAACTTTGGTAAAGCTAAACTCCTTTTTAAGCAGAATAGTTGACAAAGAAGCTGTTATTTAGCTGGTGATCTAAATTGCAACTATGAACCTATCCCAGGGCTGAGCGATGTTTTTGATGAAGAAGACCAGGCAAATAACATTTGATCGTTGGATAATCATGATCCTGTACATTGTTCAGTTCTGGCAGTTCAATTAGTGAAGTTGTCAGCGGAACACGGTCTTAGGGCCTGTAATGGACGTCTCCCGTCAAATACGACCAAAAAGCCAACATTTTATAGGAACAATTGCAAAAGCAATTTAGATTTTGTAATTGTCTCCTTGACTATCTGGCAGCATATGATCGACTTAGAGGTGAAGGACAGGATAGAGAGTGACCATTGCCCCTTGGAATTACAGCTAGAAGCATGCTTGGTAAAGGGGGCTGGGAGTGCAAAGATAACTGATCCATATACCAGTTCACGTGATGAGATTCTCGTTAGTAACAACAGATGAGCCCTAAAGTGGTCCCACATACTGGAACATGGCAATATCCTTGCTGAAATTTATTTACAATTCGCAAGTTCATTGTCGGCCTTTATAGGTTCCCCACCTGAGGACGTCATTCCTGGTCACTTCATTGCACTTCACAATGTGCTTTTCAACACCTTGAAACTCCTAGTCACAAAATTGCCAAAAAAGAACCATCAGAAACTGCAAAATCTGTCCCATAGTATTTATTTATGTATTTATTTATTTATTTATTTATTTATTTATTTATATGCTTATAAAGCGCCTGTCTCAATTCCCGAAGATATATCTCTGCGCTTTTGCTTACACTGGACAGTTTACTATAAGATTGGAGCTGTGAGAGGGGAGGTTGGCTAGATTTATGGCAGCGTAAAGAGGTATGTTTTGAGTTTTTTTCTTAATGATTCAAGATTGCTGATCCGTTTCAGTGCAGTGGGTAGGGAATTCCAAAGGATAGGTCCTTTGTAAGACAGGGCTCAACCGCCTTGTCTGGCTCTTCTTATATTTGGGACCTGTAGCAGCTGATGGTTGCTTGAACGCAGAGTGCGTCCGGGGGTGTATGGGACAAATTTTTCTTTTAGGTATTTGGGGCTAGTTCCAAACAGGCATCTATGTATCATACTACATATTTTAAATTTGATACGCTGCTTTACCGGCAGCCAATGAAGTTGGCGAAGTAGAGGACGGGAGAGTGTTCTGGGAGGAGCATTGAGAGCCAGTCTAGCTGCCGTATTTTGGACAACCTGTAGTTTATCCAGCTGTTCCTCATTTGCCGATAGGTATAGTCCGTTGCAATAATCCATTCTGCTTATTATTAGGGTCTGTATGAGTGTTTTTCTGTGATTGTCTGGCAGAAATGGGAAGACGCGTCGTAGTAGCCCCACCACGTGGAGGCAGGCACCTGCCACTTGGGTGGTGTGCTCCATGAGTAGGAGTGCCTGGTCTAGTTTGATGCCAAGGTTTTTTGCTATTGGTTTGGGGTTAGGAACAGGGCCTAACTCCAGGGGCCACCATTCTGGGGACCATAAAAGAGTCGCCCCCCCGAACAGCAGGACCTCGGTTTTGGACACATTGCATTGGAGGAAGTTCTGAGCCATCCAGTGCGCTACTGCTCTCATCCCATCCGCAAAGGTTGACTGAATTGCCGGTGTGAGAGTTTGAAAAGGAAACAAGAGCTGGGTGTCATCAGCGTATGACACCGGGGAGAATCCATAAGATCTTATCAGATTTGCTAAGGGGGCCACATAAATGTTAAAAAGCATAGGGCTTAGGCACGAGCCCTGTGGCACTCCCTTAGTTAGCTCCCTTGAGAGTGAAGAATGGGAGCCCAGTCTGACACCTTGAGTACGGCCCGAGAGAAAGCTTTGCAGCCACGATAGAGCCGCTCCTCCTACCCCCACATCACTCAGTCTTTCGAGAAGAAGTTCATGTGACACCGTGTCGAAGGCAGCGGACAAATCTAACAGCACCAGAATCACTGAGCCCCCCCTATCCAGTGACATCCTGATGTTGTCGGTCACAGAGAGGAGGGCTGATTCAGTGCTGTGATTGGGCCTGAAACCAGATTGGGATAGGTCCAGGCCCTCCGCTGCCTCGATGTATTTCGACAGGTGAGTGTTTACATGCTTCTCGGTGAGTTTACTGAGGTAGGGTAGAAGGGAGATGGGTCTGAGGTTAGAAAGGTCCGACCAATGGAGTGTGGTATTTTTTCGGATGGGATTGACCACTGCTTGTTTCCACTCGGATGGTACCTGTCCTTCTCTAAGAGATTGGTTTATAATTGTTTGGATAAATGGACCTAAGAAGGAGTTTAGAGGGGCCATCATTTTGGCTGGTATGAGATCATTAGGGGAGCCTGATTTTATGTGGCTGGTTAGAAGGGGGAGATCTGTGTTAGAGACTGGGGGAAAAGAAAGTAAGGATGCTTTCTTTTGTTGCGGTGTAGTGGGGACGGAGTTACGACGGAGTTACCCCAGTTGGAACTGGTGGCTTTCAGGATTTTCTCATATATTGTATTAATTTTGCTCTCGAAAAACAGGGATATCTCGTTACATAATGGCAGTGAGAAGTCATCCGAGCTCACACATGCTGTAGGTTTTACGAAAGTTTCAAGTATTTTGTATAATTCCTTCGAGGAATTTCCTGCCTCTATCAGTTGTTGGGTCAGACTGTCCTTGCGGGCCCTTCTGATGTTTTTATAATATTTTGATTGTGCTTCTAGGTAAGCTTTCCTATCCTCTTCGAGGTGTGACCTCCTCCATTTTTTTTCTAGTCTTCTACACCCTTGCTTCTCAGTTCTCAATGTCTCTGTGTACCATTTCTCCTGTTTGTGTGTGGGGAATTGTTTGTGCAGTTTCAGCGGGGACAGCTTGTCTATTGCCTCTATAAGGGAATTATTAAATGTATTTAGTGTATCTTCCACCTTGTCTGTTTCCAGGAATTTGGGCTTTTTCCAGATCTTCTGCAGCCCTTCTGTTGTGACTTTGTGCCACTGGCGCCGCCATATTGGAGGAAGGATTATTTTGGATGGCCGTTTGTTTGTTATAGGGAGGTCAAATTCTAACAGATAGTGGTCTGTCCAATCCAACTGAGAAGTGGTTTTACAGGGAATAGTGGGGCAGTTCGAGAAGAGTAAGTCTAAGTAATGTCCCCCTTCATGAGTTGGACCGGAATTCTGTAGTTCTAGACCTATCGTGGACATATCTGCGAGCAGAGATTTAGTTTCAGTGAGTTCTGGATTATCTGCATGTATATTAAAGTCTCCTAGGAGAACAAAGTCTTCTTTGGCTCTGAGATAGGGAGCTAGCAGTTCCATGAGGGAAAGGGAAAACCCTGCGCATGGTCCAGGTGGGCGATATATAAGTGCTCCTTTCTTGGCTATTTTAGTGGATAGGTTGATTCTGAAGGTTATAATTTCTAATGTGGGACTACATTTTTTCTCTAGTATGGTGACTTTCAAATGTTCTTTATATACAATGGCCAAACCGCCTTCTGTTTTAATGGGTCGATCCATGTTTAGAAACTTGTACCCTGTAGGAATTCCTAATGTAATAGCGGGGTTGTATGGGGTTTGAGCCACGTTTCCGTGAGGAAACACAGATCTGGCTGTGATGTGTGGAGTAAATCCCGTATTTTAAGTTGATGTTTGGGCATTGAGCGTACACTCAATAATAGGCATTGTAGTCCTTTTTTTAGTTTGCTTGCCTCTGAGGTCGTGGGTTCTGAGTGAATTAGGTGGTTGGCTTGAAAGTGACATGTATTGCAAGAAAAAGGGCCTTCTGGAAGTGGCCATTTATCATTGATACAATTTGGCAGGTGGGCAGGTTTCAAAGATAGTAGATCTAGAGCGGAATACCTGATTGTTCTCTGTGGGGTATCCGCGCAGAGCATAGCCCCTGGCTCCTGGCACCGTCCTGGCGCGGACGGGTGCAGACGGGCAGCTCTTTGGCGGGTCTTCGGCGGGAGTTCGGCTGCGCGCGATCGCTGCGCGCTCCAGAGGGGGCGAGGGCTAAATAGCCCCTGAGATTAACCACTAGAGCGCTACCCGCTCCAGTGAATGCAGGAAGTGCCTGAAGTGTGTGGCTCTCACCTGTCCGCCCTCTGCACAACGGTAATAATTACCCTGTCAGAACGAGGCGGACAGGAAGTAGAGTTGAACCACCACTACTCGCTGGCCGTGTAGCTGACTAAGGCTGCTTCCCTGGTGTTAGAAACAAATGAGGGAGAGTGGGCGCGATGACTTCTAGCGCTTTGAATTCAGCACAGGAAGTACAGTTGAGTTTAAAACAATGTGCGTATTTGTAATCAACACACACACGGTAAATACACTGTAAAATTGCACAAGTGAGCGCAAAGCAAAGCAATGATCATTTAAAATTCCAATTCGATTTCCAGCATAAAATCGCTGGTAGCGCTGTACCAATCTCAGCAAAGCGGGTTGGAGACTCTGCCACCGTCTCCTGCCGCGACCGCGCTGTGTCTGGTGCTCAGCCTAAATAGCCCCTGAGATTAACCACTAGAGCGCTACCCGCTCCAGTGAATGCAGGAAGTGCCTGAAGTGTGTGGCTCTCACCTGTCCGCCCTCCGCACAACGGTAATAATTACCCTGTCGGAACGAGGCGGACAGGAAGTAGAGTTGAACCACCACTACTCGCTGGCCGTGTAAGCCATGGTATGATAAAAAATGTAGGCAGTATAAAGAAAGCCTTTTATTGGCGATTAAAACCAAATCTCCGGATGATGTTAGGTTGGCAAGAAAAATTTATAAACAGGTTCCAAGCTGGGTTTAGGAACAAAGTGAGCACCATCGACCAAGTTTTTAGATTTTGCTGCCTTTATTGGAAATACGTTCAGATTAAAAAGGGACACTTATATGTTGCTTTCGTAGATCTCAGGGCAGCTTTCGATCTAGTGCCACGAGATCTTTTATGGAGGTCTCTGCATATGGCAGGGCTACCCAACTGTCTGTTGGTTCAGATAATTGGGTTGCACGCCAAGAACTTTGCTAAAGTGAGATGGGGCCCCAATGGGGAATTAACCCAGAATATACCTATTGAGCGTGGCGTTCGCCAAGGCTGCGTCCTGGCCCCCACTTTATTTTCCATTTTTGTGAACGATATTCCTGCACACTTAGGGGCAGATTTATGAGGCTGTTGCGCCTCTTTGCGCCAAATTGCATTATAAATGCGGCGCACCATGGGTGGCGGAGCTGTGGCGCACTGTGGCGCACGTTAACTGGCGCATCCCTGGGGATGCGCCAGTTAACATAAATCTGCCCCTCGGAGGGTTGCAAAAATTAAATGGGGAAAGGGTACCCGCGTTACTATTCGCGGATGATACCATCTTAATTTCTCAAACTAAGAAAGGCCTACAGGCACTACTACATTCATTCAGTGAGTATTGTAAAAGGAAAGGTTTGGAAATTAATGCCAAAAAAACCAAATGTATGGCCCTAAACCCTATTAAACCGTAACAAAAAAAGGTTACCTAACATTAAATGGCCAAAGACTGGAATCGGTCCAAAACTTTTCCTATTTGGGGGTCAACCTTGACTCCAATTTCACGTGGAGGCCCCAAATTGAGAAAAGTAAATTAATATTCACTCAGAATACTATACCTATTCTGAAGAAGCAGGGTGCAAGTATTAGCAAAGCTGTGTCACCAGCACTAGAGCTATTTAAATTCAAAGTTCAATAGGCAGCTCTTTACGGTGCTGAGATTTGGGGGCCAATGTCAAAGGACGTTTTCACAATTTCGGAGAACAAATTTATGAGAAGCCTTTTAAGGGCCCCAAAAGGCACCCCTTTAGTACCACTTCAGCTGCACTTAAATGTTAAAAGAACCGACCATCATACTATTGTGCGGCCACTAATGTTCTGGGTGAGACTTTGGCAAACACAAGAATTGCTTGACTATAGAAATGGGTTAAAAGAGGTAATGGGCATGGGTGTATTGAACTCCAATGTTTGGCTAAAACATGTTAGATTGTGGTTAACCAAGATTGGTTTATCTCAATTTTGGGAGAACCCAGAAAGGTTACCACATAACTCTAAGAAAATGGTGAAAATGGCTTTTTGGGGTTTTATTAATAATCAAATGATTAATGGAAATAGTGGTGGGACTTTAGTAAACAACTTCCTAAGGTTCAAGGATGAGCCTCTTTTTGACAATTTCCTAGATGAAGTTCAGCCCCCGCTAGCTAAAACCCTTTTTATGAAATTAAGATCTGGAAACCTTTTGCCCAACTCAACCCTGGCACGCTGGTCTAGAAGGGCCAATGTTGTTGATGACCCAACGACCAGCAATACATGTACTATGTGCGAGGGTAATCTCAAGGAGGATGATCAGCACATCCTTTTTTTCTGCCCAGCCCATGTGTCGGCCAGAAGAAAGTGGATCCAACCTTTATGTATTCTGTTGGGAATAAGGTCATGTAAGATGGCATTAAGAATGATCAAATCTGATACAACTCAAACAATTGTATTTAGTGTCAGCAGATTTTTGCTTTGCATCTACTTTGTGCGCAGGAAAAAAGGCCTAAAGCTATAAGGACAAAATCGTATACCACTTGTTCACTTGGTTTTATCAGTTTAGTGGTTTGACTGTATGTACTTTTTTGGTAACTTTTCCAGCTCCGTGTTCCAATGTTCAATATCTAGGTATCTTACCATGTTTCATACTTGTCTTTTTTAAAAATTGTACTGATTTTATTAGCAATAATTATTAGTTGTTTTAATAACGGGATATTAACATGAATTTTATCAATGAAATGTGTTTGCCGTGCAAATCTTTTATGGCCATGTAGTGCCGAAATAAAGATCAATTGAATATTAGTGTATTAGAGAGTCATAGCAGCAGAAGTGATTCCGGTCTGAGAGGTATAGCAGCAGTAGTGATTCCTGTGTGAGAGGTATGGCAGCAGAAATAGTATAGCAGCATAGTTGATTCCTGTATAACAGAGGCATAGCAGCAATAGTGGTATAGCAACAGAAGTGATTCTGGTATGAGAGAGGTATAGCATCAGATGTGATTCCTGTATGAGAGGTATAGCAGGAGATGGGATTTCTGTATGAGAAAGGCATAGTAGCAGAAGTGATTCCTGTGTGACAGAGGTATAGCAACAAACGGGATTGCTGTATGAGAGGTATAGCAGCAGAAGTGATTCCTGTATGAAAGGGGCATAGTAGCAGAGGTGATTCCTGGATGAGAGAGAATAGCATCAGAGAGGATTCCTGTATTACAGACGTTGTATAGCAGAATATATGTTTCCTGTATGACAGGCATCTCAGCAGAAGTGGTATAGCAGCAGATGTGATTCCTGTATGGCAGAGGTATAGCAGCAGAAGTGATTCCTGTATTACAGACGTTGTATAGCAAAATAAGTGATTCCCATATGAGAGAGGAATTACAGCAGATGTGATATAGCTGCAGATGGGATTTCTGTAGGAGAGAGGCATAGCAGCATAATTGATTCCTGTATGAGAGAGGTACAGCAGCAGCGGGGTATCCTATGCTACAGAAGCATAGCAGCAGGAGACACTCTGTGACAACTGGATGTCATTCCTAGTAGGAGTGCAGGCAGATGGTTGTTCTAAATGCCAGACACACAAAAGAGGCACAAGAACTGCATTTGTTACTTGAAAGGGAGCATTTATTCCATCACAAAGAGAAACTGAGTTTTTACATTGAACCAAACGGGCTCTGAGGGGCCCCTTCTATGCCGAAATGTTAAAACGTTACATATTTAGGGATCTAAAGGTGGGATTTACTTCTGTGAAACACATGGGTCTTTCCTAAGGGAAAAAGAAATCCTGGGTACAACCTTACACAGAGGTAAGAACATGTGTATAGTTCCTGTACCTGATATTTTTTCTTTCTAGGAGCTCTTAAAAAATGTACAATGTAAGAACTTCAAAGTAGGACTTTCTTCATCTAATAAATTGTCAAAAGTTCAAATTTTCTCTTATTCCTTTTTTCTCTTATTTGCATTTGAGTCACTTATTTATAGAAAGACGTTTATTCATGAATCAAGGGACTCCAAACATTCTAATCTTCTGTTTCCCAACAATGTGACTCCACATACAGGCATAACTCCTTTTAACCAATGCATTCATGTACAGTGCTATCCCTTGGCTTCGCTGTCACTTCCACTATTTACAACAAGTAGTAAATCTACAACTACATCACTATTCTGTGATATCTAGCTTCCCATTGGTTCTATCTGAGGTAATGTGGCATTACTCCTAGTGTTTGCCTCTTTTGTCACATTTTCAAACTGGTACAAGCATTGCTGCTGTGGAGATGTTATTAACCCTTTACTGAGAGACAAAGGATGAGTGCACATTGCTACTCCTTCAGTCTGCTGCATTGTCCCATATTCATCATAGCGACACAACATGTGAATTCTCCAGTGGTTACGTTCTTTCTGTAATCTGGTTCTGTTTTCTTTGGAAAGGCTGCTCTTCTGTAATATGTGCTTATTTCTTATTTGTCACGTCCTCCTCGATTTCCTCAATGCGGGAAGACACAACTACGCCGTCGACAACTTCCTCAACGATGGTCTTCACCTTCCTGGTTTTGTTGGGGTCTGAAGTATTGGAAAGAAACAATAAGTGCAAATTAGAAATTAGAAGTGCAAAGTAGGAATAGGACAACCATTTTGAACCCATGACTAACATTTTTGTGGCAATCAAAAGCATGTGGCGGGTAACCCTTTGAGTGGCTGTAGACAAACAGTGCCATCTCTTCTTCTCTGGTGTTAGATGTGTGCACTTCAAAGACAAGAGGTATAAAGAGTGCTAAACCTTTACTAAATTTTGGGCGCAAATCTAGCCTATCCCTTTTCCTAATGACCGTCACATGTCTCCGAAGTCACCCTCGATTGTAACAAAATGTCGAAATGTTTACCATACCTTTAGGTTCCATGGAACCTTACATGTACAGTAAAATCCATTATAAATTAAATATTATAATATTATAGATTAAAATTTGTTGTGGTTTGAAAGCAGTAAATAAGTTCCAAGCAGAATAAAAAATGTCTAAAGTATGTTTCATATATGCAGTGTGTACTACAGATTCGGTCCCACTATTTTATGTAAAGTGCACTGTTGCTACCTTTATTTTCACGCGGTGCCCAGAGCGAATACCACTCATCAAAAGAGTAATTTTATGGGCTTTAGCTGAACATCAATTGTATGTGCCGCAGAAGTGCAATAGAACGTCTGAAACATGAAAACCATGCTGTACATGCCCCATGCCAATCAAGGGCAACTATCAAAAGAACAAACTGGAAGTCTGGAATGTGTCCATTTTGTAGCCACAAGAAGCAATTCGTGGGTCTAGTCCTTCTCTGAGGTATGTAGTGTTATTTTTAGTCAGTTAGAGGGAGGTTTCTAAGAGCAATGTAGGTCTAGCCAATGAGGCAGAACAAGAGACCTAGACCCCAGTTTAGACTCAGTGGGATAGCTCTGAGGGATGTCAGCCTTGCCCTCCTGGAGGGGTTCACCTCAATTGCCTTGGATGGAATGACTTTACCAAATATCTGGCTTCATCCTCTATGAAAGGCACCAGGAGCACAGGTTCATTCTTCTTTCGCTCACACAAATGTAAGTGCAAACATGCATGTAAGGACTTAGAGCATGCCTAATTCTACCAATAGATGTGCTAGAGTCTATCTTTAGAGGGTACCTCATTTTACCCTTTGAGACTCCTCTTCCCATCATGACCTTACTAACCAGTACTAAACATTCAGTCATAATAACAGATGCCGGGGGAAGGCCCATGAGAGTTAGACCAAAGTGACACTACATGCTATGTACAAGATAGCACTGCATTAATTGCTTTCAGGTACGAAGAACAAGACAGTCTGGGGAGTCCTTGCCTGAATTGATCTTTTTAAAGTCAGCACTGTGGAAGAATAATCTGATAGTGAAATATATCTGCTTACACTATAGAACATTCTAAAATATTACAGGATATAGAGAGGGAGTCTTCAAATATTTACTGCATTGACTTTGACCACCTACATGCTGCAGACAATTAATGTCTCTTATGGTGATCCAGCAGAGGAGAGACAAGTAGGGGCTGCATGAAGACCACTGAACTGTCAAATGGAGATGCTGCTAACATTTAGTATCTTCTTTTCACTCAGGCTTTGCAGACAAGCTCTGTGTCGTCTTGAGGAATAGCAAAATTGAAAATGCATGTTCTTATTAACCTCTTTTCAGGAAACCTTCTCCACAAAGAGGGATTGAATTCACTAGGTTTATATATTCAAACTCGAGTAATGGCTTTTTAAAATATTTCCACAAGTTGTTTTTATTTTATGGAGCGCCTAGAGTCACTTCTTGTTTGTGGTTTTCTTTCTGGTGATTTGTTTGCTGAGATGTTCCCAGCAGATACTCCGCACCTTTATTTCTATCATAAGGACACCTCCGTTCTCCCCTCATCCTTTTCTTTAGGAAGGAGTACACTTTTCTTTCACATGGGATCTCTTCTTGTTTCTACACCCTATCACGCTCGTTTGAGGTTTCTATATACTCTGTCCTCCCCAACCTGTCCAATGTATTTTTACCGTCTGTTTCTCCCTTTCCAAGAGCTCCTCTACTTTTCAACTGTGTGTATTAAAATAGAAAACAGACTACTTCAAACCAGTTCTTATATATGTTCAGGTTTAGTCTCTACTGGTCCCCATTTGATAGGGAGGCACACTTTCTTTAAACACATGTCTGCACCCAAGCATCAAACAGGATTTACAATCAACACTTCAGAGTTAAGAAAGTGTTTGCTATGAAATTCCCAGAGCTCTGCCTGGCTATGAAGGCATGACCTGCCATTCACAGATCATGTCAACTAGGCTATGACTGCTTTCGAACCTGAACATGGAGAAAGAAAGCGACCTAGTGATGTGGAAATGCTTGCACACCTTTCTTGGAATCCACCGACGATGTCTGTGATTTCACTTCTGTGGCGGTGCTTTGGGACGAGGATACTGTAGAACTTTTAGCAGACGACATCTGAAAAGATGATTGGCTGGCGCTGCTGTTGAAAAAACATATGTTATATTTTTTTTAGTAAGTGTGGACCTTCTTTGCTATATTGAAAGTTAGCAGATGTCATGGTTTCCTACTGCTAGCATGCTGTACATTACCATTTTAAGGCACAGAGTTTGTGAACCAATTATAGGGAAAACATTCTTTACCCCAATTAGGCTACATGACTCGTAAGATGACAGTATTAATGAAATCATAAAATAGCTCATGCAAAGAACACAGCCTTCCTATTGTCTAAAACTTAACTCTATAGGAGTTGGGCCACTGCTGAGACTTCTTTATATATATGGGATAAATGAGGATGTGTAAGACTCCTATTCAGGAACATGATTTCACTGAGGGAAATTTCCTTTATGTTGAATATAAGAAAAATGAATGCAGTGTACTAGACCTGTGATATATCTTATAGGCAAGACTTCTCTAAAAAAAATAAAAGACATTGTTGCTGCTATGTTTAAAACACCACAAAGGCTACAGACTTTGATGCTGCTATGTTTAAAACACCACGAAGGCTACGGATTTTGATGCTGCTATGTTTAAACCATCACGCGAGGAATGGGGTAGTGATGCTGAGGATAAGTTCCACTCCAGTAAAGTCTCTGGGCCATTGATGTTACTTTTGAGAAATACTCAAAGAACATTTCCTATGGATACACATCCATCAAAATACAGCGGCCCACTGGTACTGGTTAAGAGGTAGACTCAAATACCATCTGTGGAGTTACTAAGACTGTGTATGGGGAGCTTTCTTTTAAAGTCTAAAGGAACATTAGAATTAGGTAGGAGTGTCATTAAAGCTGATGGAGTCATAGGAAGTCAGCATGAGTGGCACTCAAAGAGATTACTGACAGAATATTCAGGTTTAAAATATTGACTGCTAGAATATTGTGATGGGTTGACTATATAGGTTTATTATTTTTAACTCCAGGTATATGTAAGTATATACCCTCATGGATAATCTGTTAGTTGATATTTTGGCCACTGTATTTTGACAGGTCTATATTTTTATCCTCGCTAGTCTGACATACAACCCATAAAAGTCTATAGAGTCGTTGGAAAGGGTTATGAGCAACACTCCAATAATGTCTATGAGGTCACCACAAGAATGTGTATCGGTGTCACTCTAATAAGGTCTATGGGAACGTTGTTGACTAGGATTGATATCCTTCCAGTAGAAAATTCTTGAGATCTATAAAAGCTTTCCTTACTCGAGCTCTCCTTGCAGCAGGCGCCGGTAGGTCTCGATCTCCATCTCCAGCCGGGTCTTGATGTTCAGGAGCTGCTGGTACTCATAGCTCTGCTGCTCCATGTCGCTGCGGAGCTGCATGAGCTGCTCCTCCAGGCCACTGATCCTCTGCTGCATCTGCATGAGCTGGGCCACGTAACTTCCTTCTGTCTCTGCTAAGGTTTGTTCCAGGGAGCTTTTCTGTGAAGAGATGAACCCAGCATGTTACAGACTAGGCCAGAGCACTACAACTATGACAAATAGGCTTGCAGAGAACCAAGAGCAGTTTGATAAAGTGCATGTTTGTTGGCACCTCAAGTTGAGAGCAACCTTTTGTTTGTGGTTTATATACACCATACTAATGGCTGCCCACCCTGCAACTCTCACTGTGAAGCACTATGCCCACAAAACTGCCTCATTTCTTGTGTCACTTAGTGGGGTAGGCTGTAATGTCAGTTAAAAAAAAAATGAAGATGTTGCAATTCTTGAAAGTGTTCGCCCATAAGCTGTCTATTAACATATCACCTATATCAGGTATTATCTATTTTTAGAATTTTAAATATGCAGATATATATTTTGGGGGAAAGCTGCTGCTGAAATTAGGTTTCTCCGTTCTAAGTAATTAGGAATATTATTGGAAATATATCCAGATTACTTAAAAAGCCTACACCTAGGTAAAAACAGAGAGCTTTAAAAGTATACACTCACGAGAGTAAAAGTGTATTCCTCTACCTCTGAGAATCACATGGTATCTGAGACAAACTTACCATGGCCAACTGGGACTGAAGCTCGATCTCCAAGCTCTGGAGAGTGCGACGAGTATCTGTCACCTCGCTCTTCGATGACTGCACCGCCTGCACGTTCTCAGTGAGCTGCACTTTCAATTCTTCAGACTGAGACAGCAGATCAAAATAGAGAGGAGAGCATTGTTAGGATCCATCAAGTGTGAAAAATGCCTGCATATTAGGCTGCTCACCATATTATATTGCATAGTGTGCCTTTGTAACAAGCTTCTTACCGCCTTCAAGAACTGGGCCTGGGCTTCTCTGCGGTTCTTCTCTGCCAGCGACTCATAATCGCCTCTCATTCTATTCAGGACTTCGGTGAGGTCTTGTCCAGGAGCAGCATCCATCTCGACACTCACTTCACCAGAAGCATTGCCACTCACTGCCACCATTTCCTGTGCAGAGCAAGAAGACCATTGGCTTGCAGATCATATGGACAGGAACTAAGTACACATGTAGAAGGTTTGGGGAACCTAGATATTAAAATGGATGCTGTGGGAATGGACTAGAGGGCATTGGGATCATACATCTGTAGGAACCCGATATTCGCCCTAAAGAAAGTGATCATTAGAGCCCGCAAATCTTTGAATACACCAGCTTTCATTAGACCATGCCTCCTATTGAAAGTCGAGATCCATAACGTGACATCACAGATCGTCCTATTAGACAACAGCATCTTCCACTAGTCCACACCCCTCCAACAAGACTACAGTCTGTCACTGGACAAAGCACCATTCATTGACTCACACCTTGTCTCACTGTAACACTGCATCCTACATAGGACTCTCTTTCATTAGACAACCTCACCCCCACCAAGATCCAACCCACATTAGAGCCCTTTACACTTTACCTTACTATTTAATGAGGACCACTCCCCTCAAATTAGACCATTTCCTTTATCTCTACAACATGCATCTTCCCACCAGACCACACACCTCCTGCAGAATCTAAATCCTGCAACTAACTGGCACTCTTCAGCTTAGCAGACCATGCAAGTACGACCAAACAACCATCACACCATCCCAGCAGCCTCCTATTTAGACCACATCCTTGTATTCATGCTATATGAACCACACTAGTTAAAACATCAAATAACACAAATGTGTCCTATTGCTGAAAATTGACACCAATAGATAGACCACATTATAACCTTATGGGCCAGAAACTAGTCAGGTGCAATTCAATACTCAGAACTTGGTTCTGGTACAACTAGTTACCAACAGACCTTGTTCTTGGCTGATGCTGTACACTACCTGAAAGATCATATCATTCGCCAGCAGAACTCATAAATGTATAGGTCACACCCTCGGACAGGAGACGACAGACCTCAATAGAAAATTCACTTGGTAAGTATAATTCACAACTTAAATAGGCAACATGGTAGCCTGTGAGAGCCCATGGCAGATTGGACAAAGCCTTTTCAGACGGCCAAAACATATTACACATTGTAATCACACCCTATAGGGGAGAGGATGTGGCGTATCGGCCAGAACTGACAACTCAGGGAGCCTGGTTCGAGTCTCAGCATTGGCTCAACATCCAGTGATTCTGGGCATATCACTTAATCTCCCTGTACCCATAGACAGCGCCTGGATGCCCTCACGGGTGATAAGCCATGCCATATAAATCTACAAATTTAATTTATGCCATTAGAACACACTATGATATATAGAGGACTACTTGGCCCTATCCAAGTAATAGAGGCAACTACATAGACATCTGCCTTGGCCTCTAGAAGCCATGTTGCAATAGAGAACAGTCTCATATCTGATCACATTCTTACCCACTAAAGACCTCGTCCCAAAAAACTGTGCCTCTGCCTGGAGAAAAAAAAATTCAAAAGACAACATACTGCCTCTTAAACCACACATACATGGGACACTCTCCCTCCCTGTAGAACATAGCGCAGAACAGACCCCACAACCTTTACCAACCAGATCAGGCTTTTCTCAGTAGCTCCCTCCTCTACTAGAAGGTCACCTCTTTCCCCAGTAAATTACCCCTGCGTATACACTATACCTTCATTACTTGTCTTTGGTAGAAAAGATGTAGGTGTAAACCAGACTCAGGAGGCCTAAAAAGAGAACTGGGGGCCAATCACACTTATAAAATAAGAGTCAGGCACAATCCAAGTGAAGAGGTTTTCAAGAGCTCCTGTGCTAGAAAAAGGTGTTATTAATGGACCGTGGTTTAGCAGGAAACAAAGCACTGGGATGCCCTCTACCTCTTGGTGGTTCTTCTTGAGGTAGGCCAGCTCCTCGGTCAGGCTCTCGATCTGCATCTCTAGTTCAGATCTGGCCATGGTCAGTTCATCCAGGACGCGGCGCAGCCCATTGATGTCGGCCTCCACGCTCTGGCGCATGGCCAGCTCATTTTCATACCTGAAAGACAGATAAGGAAGGGGTTGGTTTAGGATACAAGAGCATGCACGCCACAGTACACCACTGTGCCTTGTATGTGGCGTACCTGACAAACTCCCAGTCCCACAAGTCATCTTAAGCCTTCTAAGAGCACTATAAGTCTAGCCAATGGGGCAGAACAAGAGCCCTAGACCTTAGTTTCAGCTGTCAGGTTGAAACACATTAATAGTAAGCATTGCTTAATGTGTGCCTGTGGTGGGTACCAGCACTCACTTCAGGAGACTCCGGCTTAATTTCCACCATCAAACTTTGACCCAGAGCAAAAGAGAGAAGGCAAAAAAGACAAACAGAGGAAGGCGAAAGATAGTGAAAAAGTAACAAAGGGAGAGATTAGGGATGAAAAAGAATCTGAAAAGGTGGGACAATAAGTCAGACTGTGTAGAGGAGATAGAATCAAGAAGAGGCAGCCTTGGTGTTTGGCTACTATGGCATTCAATGGCACCAATGGTGGGCTTCTAAGAAACTCTTTGGGTTCCTGGAATTATATTTTTCTAACATGATATAAGAATAATTGGTTGATCTGAATTATGTATAAGGCTAATGACACAGGTGCTCTGTATTCCCTTTGATATGAGAGAAACAAGGGAAACAACTATATGGACAAGAAAGTAGAAATGTTCTCTTTTTTATAGGAAAGCTTCTTAGGAAGACTTTTTCCTCAGATTGACAAAGTTATTATGACAAAGTTATTATCTCCCACCACTATAAAAGTTTTAAGTTGCACTAGTAGATCGTGGATATTGTGTAAGAAAGATATATTAAACTTAACTACATCAGATTAGTTAGAATCTGACTTCACGGGAACACAAGGATACCATAAATGTGTGTATAAACTTATTCACCTATATAAATATAGTGTATTGCATTATCGCTCTTCATCAAGGAGCCGCTTCTGCATGTATTTGAAGGGTGCATATTGGCTTACATGGGGGGGGGGAGGCTAACTTGACACTGGTTTACGGAAAAAGGAGCTCCGGGTGGAATAAATCCTGATGTTAAAGCTATGAGCCCTTGCCGAATTCCTAGAGCGTCCAATTCCAATAAGTACTATCATGAAGGCCTCACTCAGGTCAGTACACACAACGTATGCGGTCAGCTCAGGGCTGCTTTCTAATTAGTTCAATGGGAACAAAACAAGATTTTAACACCCAGAATGCATTAGGCGAGGACTAGAAACAGTGCCCATAATGACCAGGTTTGGGGCGGGAGTGGGATTTTGTCAATTTAGCTGTATGGAAATCTTGTGTAAACTGTTTTGGCGGTGGTGCTCTCAGCAGAAGGCAGCCCTGCCAAGTATCTTAGGTCCATGCGTGATGAGGTACTCTAGTCCAGGTTTGTTTTTTTACTTTAAATTCGGGGACTTGTAGCCTGCTTTATAATTAGGGCTCCTGGTTTTATGGTATTTTATTTTTTTGACATTTCCATCTGTATTTAGCCAGATTTCTTTTTCGTCAACTTTAAATGTATTTATCCATATTTATTATGGGTTTTGTGAAAAAAATAAATCTGAAACTAGTACATTTCCGCATTTATTTAACCAATAAATATGCAGTCATGCTTGAATGCCTGCCAGGTTTCAGTGATATGAAGACCTGCAGAAGATAAATCAATGCACTTATATGAAAATGTGCACTTTTCAGTATCCGCCTTGTGCATATTTACTGTTTAAGGCTCTTTACTAAAATCGCACTTTTTTTTACCCACTTACCTATCAATCCACACAGTTATTGACTTGGCAGACATAGCAAAGTGTATGTAGAATAACCCAAAAAAAGCACCCAATTTCTGTTTTTATCCACATTTAAAAATAAACATAGACAAGAAAAATGGTTTTCTGTCTGTATTTATCTGTAAAAATCAGTAAAAACGGAAAACGGGGAGCCTTAGTCATAATGGAATAAACAAGCCAACAAGACCCAGAATTCAAAGGAGAAAATATGGAGTAGAGCAGCACATCACGCATGGACCCGTAAAACTTGGCAGTTAGGCTGGTAGTAAGTTCTCTAATGGGTAGAAAGTTCTAGAGGAAGTTCGTCTGAGCTCACACTCACTTCATCTTGAAGTCGTCCACTGCCAGCTTGGTGTTGTCGATCTGCAGCACATAGCGGGCATTGTCAATGGTGGCGGCGTCGATCTGAAAAGCAAGAAAGGGTTTAATCAGCAAATTGATATGTATACACTACAGTATTTTGAACAGAGGTGCTCTGCATATCAACAAATGGCGGTACAGAGGGCGCTGGCCGGAAGTGCATGGTGACGTCATGCACGTGCAAGTGCGACGTATTACGAAAGAACTGGAGTGCCCACGTGCAACTACTGAATATTAATATGGGGTTAGAAGACGGAGGCTCGGTGGCCAGGGGGCGAGTGTAATGAATAAAAAAATATGCAGATAAACCCAACAACATCATGAATTAACGTTATCGGGACCCAGTTTCGCCAGCCGAGTCGGTGAAGCATCGTAAGTAAAAGGGGTGACTTTTGTGTATGGTTTTTAATTCGAATAATGAGGAGGTGGCCATATTTTGTGGAGTTGTGTGTTCCAGCAAAGGGGGGGGGGGGACTTGAAGATGCGGTGGGGCCGCGTGACTAGGAACATCGGGGACTATATAACACTCAGTGCCGCCTATCACCTCCCAGTTCACCTTATATAAAGCAAGTTTTAGTGCCACCTGCCACAACAGTCTTGTAGTTTCGTGGCACTATAAAAAGACGGGGCCCTGGACGATCGGTGCTTTGGCATATGATCACAGGGCCTTCACCATAAGCAATCTTGTTTCATTGTGATCCCTAGTGGTTTGGAATCTGAACTCAGTGGCATTTGGCGGCACCCCTCGCAAAAAGGTCTCTATAGTTTCTTCTTCGCCACTGGTTCTTTATGGGGCGAGAATTCTCTTCTTCCATCCTGTAGAATTAAGACTGCAACACAGCAGCTTCCTCTTCGAGAACTACAACGCCCACAATGCTTCGAAAAAGAAGCTCTTTCTTGCTGGTGATGGTCTCACAGGGAAATAAAAACGATTCTTAGATCTTGCTTTCTACAATCACGACGTGGAGTACAAAGGATCGAAGCTTTTATGCGGAGGCCATTGGCCTTTGTTATATATATTACGTTTCAGGTTAATGCTAATTCTGAAGGAACCCTTACATTTAGTCAGCTCAGTATTCGGAGTTATCGTGGTGGGTTTGGTAATTTGGGGTGATCAGGGTGATGTGATGAAGGCAGAAGCAATCCTGCATGTGCTACTCATGACAGCACAGAAAGTAATGTACTGCGCTGGCCACGCCCATAGTCCCCACCTCTCCTTTTGTACAAACTAGGGGGCAGATTTACAAGCCCCTTGCGCCTCTTTTACGCCGCCATTGCGTCACTTTTGTGATGCAGCGGCGGCACAAAGATGGGAGATGCGTCACGTTGTAAAGCTCTGCTCCACATGTAGACGTTCCTGCGCAGGGGGGGGGGGGGCGTTGCGGCACAGGAACGTCTCCTAAAAGTAGCTGAGTGAAATCTAGATTTCACTCAGTCACTTTTAAGGCCATGCTGCGTCAAAATCCTGCGCCTGCTTGAAGCAGGCGTAAGGATTGACGCAGCATGTTAGGGATAGGGCACCCCCGAGCCTTGCTGGGGCTGCGTCACTATTGCGACGCAACTACAGCAATGCGCCACCTTTCCGACGGGGATGTGACACGCATCTGCCCGTCTGTGCGCCACGGTGCGCCGCATTGTAAATGCGGCGCATCAGTGGTGGCGCACGGGTGGGCAGATACACCGCAACTCTTCTGGCGCATCCCTGCTGATTAGCAGAGATGCGCCAGAAGTAGTAAATCTGCCCCTGGGTGTCAGGCTCGCATTGTTTTTACTGCACCCCACCACCGTTAATTCCATTCCCATGAAGGTCCCGGGTTTCTTCACGTGCACAGCATACAACCTGGGTTTTGTGCAGGGCCACGGGATTCATGAGGTAGGGGAGGGAATAAATTATGCAGCAAGAAAAGGCTATTTATTTGGCGTGATGAGGCACATTTTTTGTAGTATAACTTTATTATTTTTGTCATATTTAACCATGGTAACCCTCGGTGGGCAAAGATTTAGAGCCAGTTTAATAACAAAATACAGCAATACGTGACAGAAAAATGACCAGTCAACTTTTGCGACGTGTCTTCCACTGCGCGGGAACACATTTCGCAACATTGTAGTAACTTTGGATTTGTTTGAGCTAGAAACACATTTTTTTATTAAAATCTGCAGATTATGCAACAATGGTGGATTATATGGCAAGTGCGGCAAATCAATAATTATGCGGCAAAACGCAGAAGCCGCAGAATCACTTGATTCCAGTGGCGCTGTTTGTTGATAGAGAGCGGGAAACAAACAGATGGAGTAGGAGAGAGAAAAGGGAGAAGACCTATTTAGAGGGAGTTAAAGGGAGGCAGGGGAAAGGTGCGAAGGGGTACTGAAAAATAATAAAGAATATATGGAGAGTTATCTGCACTACCTAGGGCCAGTGGCAGAGAAAAGAGAAGGGGGAAAGTAATAGAGGTGGGCGAGCCATTGAGGGCTTGAGCTTGAAGCCTGGCTCTAATCAGCTCAAGGTCCTGTTGGACCCTCGAGCCTATAACAAGCCGAGCTTTTATGTGGCTTCTTCCAGCCTCCCTCTCTTTCTACACAGGATGTGTAATTAGGGCCAGAGCTGATGTCTTTGGACCTGGGGAAACAAATCCTTAACATAAGGGATGAGAAATAGATACTGATTTACTGGGTGATTTGCACAAAGTGAAACCAGAAAACTGAATAAATCGTGCCTTTCCTCCTTAAATTGTGAGATCTTTGTCAAACATTTCATTTAATCAAAACTCATTTTTCTTCATTATCGTGTATGCAAACACTTTCAAATATGTGAGTTTAGAACAGCAGTTGTACAAAAACCTATTGTGTTTAATTTAGTAGACTACAGTGTTGCTCTAAAAGAATCTGGTCTTTGTAAAGAAACTGTCTTGCCTCTTAGGTCACTGATAGTCTAAGTTTAAAAACAACAATCGCTGTTAAGAAGAGACATAGTAATGTTATGGCTTCCACAAGTTGAAGAACTACACTTTTTTAAATTTTGGAGAATGTATCCTATTTTTCAGGTGTCTGTGGAATCATTTTCGGGCCTCAGCTGCTGCACGGTTTTTGAGAGCTGAGCCAGCCCATTTGCTCGTCTCTCTCTCCCTGTTAATTTGTTGACTCGCCCACCTGTTAGAGGGGGAAGGTGGAGCAGGAAACAGTCACTCTCTACTCATGAATATGAACAGCCTATTTTTCTAAATAACTCATTTTATGTGATCGATAATATACTATTCTACCACCGTTATCTCACCACGCAGTGTTGCCTACAACTTTCTTACCTGTTCTCTGCTCTCCTTTCATCTCATGTCAGTTACAAGTACGTTTTTTCCCTCCTAGCGCTAAGAAGCGGCTACAGCAACTACCATGCTATGACATGTCAAGCATTTCCGAGATCTCATCTCGGACACGGCCTGCAGTGCCGCTGAGGCTGGCTCCCGCTCACCCTCTTCTTACCTTGCTGCGCAGGTCGTCGATGGTGACGTAGTACTTGCTGTAGTCGTTCCCGCGCGCGCTGCTGCTGCTGCTCTGGTTCTTCTCGTACCAGTTGCGGATCTTGATCTCCAGCTCGCTGTTGGCCGCCTCCAGGGCCCTCACCTTGTCCAGGTAGGAGGCCAAGCGGTCATTGAGGTTCTGCATGACCTGCTTCTCTCCGCCGCTGCCGAGGAGGCCGCCATCGCCACCCCCTGAGCTGAAGCTGAAACCAGAGCCTCCCCCAGCACCGAAACCAGAGCCACCCCCAGCACCGCCGCCATAGCCACCTCCAAAGCCAGAACCACCACCGAAGGAGGCCCCCCCAAAGCTAGCCCCAGCACCACTACCGAAGGAGCTCCCCCCAAAGCCAGCCCCACCAGAGCTGAACACCCCTCTAGCGACGCTGAAGGACTCGCCCCCAAATCCCCTGCTTGATGAACCATACGCAGACTGGCTGCTAAAGCGCTTCATGGTGGCGGCTGGTGAGAGGGCCCGGGGCTTCAGCTGTACCTGGTGTGGCGAGAGCACAAGAGTACACCGCAGCCAGCCCGGACTGTCACTTTTTATAGCCAAAGGGGTGGTGGTGGTGGGGGGGAGGGGGAGGGTGGGGGTAGTGATGGGTTGTATTTCAAACTGGCCTCATCCCCTCCTGGCTCGGCTGGACCACATTCTTGTCCATCCAGATAGCAATCTTCCCCGATCTGACCATTTGTCTTGGAAATGCGTCTCCCTCGGGCGGCTTCTCATCTTTCCCAGGAGGTTCGGGTGAAGTTAGAATCTCACTTTGCAAGAAAATATTTTGTCTCTCCGAAAAATGACAAGAGCTGCCGTCGGCCCCTGTCAACAATGCTGAAGGCCCACTCTTTGCAAGATGCAGGTAAGCTTGTTGGAGCACAGGTGTCCCGGGAAACAAGCAAAACAAGACCGACCGCCCGCAGCAGATCACCCACATGATTCTGATGGTAGGCAGGCCTGCGTTCCAGCATAGCCACCCATGTGAAACAGATTTATTTTCTGTTGCTGCACACTTTTGTCAATATATAGTTTTAAAGTTATGCAATAGTGAAATGTAACACTTTTAGCTCATGTGGAAACGGAGATGGGTCCCGCTGGTTAAATACTTCTCCAGAGTGGGGACAATGCAAGCTCTCTTGAGCACCCAAAGAAAGGTGTTCACCTTCAACCCACTGCCCCAGCAGTGCACACTCATCAGTCATTGGCAACCCAGGTCTTACCATGGGGCCTTTTGGAGTAAGAGTCCTAAACACGAGAGCAGAGGAACTCCCACCTTAAACACAGTGGCATAGCCAGTGCGCCATGATCTCTAGTGCAAGGATGCCCCCCTGGCTGCTCTCTGAATTCAAAATTACAGCAAAAATCAGGGATCATCAGTGGCCCCTTCAGGCCTCTGGGCCTCGGTGCCACTGCACCTTCTGTTCCAATGGAAGCTACACACCCCTGCATGAAAACACAAACCCACAAAACAGTTATTGCCAAGTAAGATGAACACCTCCCTGCAGGACATGGTGTACACTGCCACCAGTCATGAACCTTTTACCTACAAGTCATCGTTTTAAAGTGCCTTTGTCTAATTACTCAGATGGTAGCAAAACAGTACCACCGCACTAAGAATGCATTTGATTATCACACCAATGTCCAAGACTTTAGGGGGCGTCCTTAACGGGGGCGTAACAAAGGCCCCGCGATGCGGGGGGGGGAGGGGGTTGAGCTCCAGGGTGCCCCCTCAGCACAGTACTCTGGCCTGAGAGCTCCGGAGTGTGGTCGGAGGGGGCCGTCTCCATGTACTCTGCAGGGGGACGTCCCTCAAGTTTCATTCCGACCCTGGTCCCTAAAGTTCTTGGGTGTGATGTTCACTGTTGGAACCTGAACTCTCGTTAGCTGCAGGGATGCCCCCGCCCAGGCAGAACCTACTGCTCCCATCAAGGGTTGGTGATTACATTTACCCTGTAACCTGTCCTCCCCGTTGGGCAGCTTGGCGCTGAGCAGTCAGGCTTAATATAGAGGCAATGTGTAAAGCAAAGGTACAGCCGTCTGTTGCAATAAATACACTGAGCGTCACAGAAGACTTCACACAGGATGGATGCAAAAACGTTTATATTCAACACACATAGTCAATCATTATTACATGAACATCAGATACTTTTGAGCATAAAACAAATTTTAAATTGTTGTTAGCAGTACTAGGCCCAGTCGTATTATTACGATTTAGTGAAGTAGTGTGGCTCACTGGTTAGAGGCGGCAGACCCGAGAGCAGAGGACGGCCCGGGACCAGGGTTCGATTCCCGGCGCGGCAGGTTTCCAGGGTCAGCGGACTCGATAATTCTCTCGCCTCGGTGCCCACTCTGATCAGCGATCACACTCGGCAACTCTGGGCATTAGCTTGCCTCATCTTCACTAACGGCCCCACCAGACCGCCGGGGATGCCTGGTCTCACCCTGGAGATACCCATTAAGGGACCATCTCTCAGGGAAGCCAGGAAGGGTTTCGCAGCAGTCGAAGCGCCTTGGGACCCTACGGGTAAGTAGTGTGCTATATAAATGCCAATACATATACAAATACATATACATATACAGATTTCAATAGTATGCAGACTGTAGGACAATTCCTAACCTAAATTACCCCCCCACCCACCCCACAGAGGAAGAGCACCCTTATGAAGTACGACATGCTGCCCACCCAGGCCCACCCTGGTAATCCTGATAATACAGTCCCACACAGTTATATGGTACACCCCGGGTCACAACAATATTAAAAATATGTACGTACATGAAAGAAGAACATGTTATAGCAGCACCGTGGGCAGGAGCCACGTGTGAAAACCCAATGTCAAATGTAGTAGCCTTTTGGCAGGAAATTAACGTATAAAGCGACACCGCCAGCTAGTGTCGTGAATCACAGGTTGTCCGCACACTATTACTCCAACCCACACATACTCCCTCCTCTCTATGGTGCGACAGGTATCCAGCACAATGTGTCTGGAATGCTCCTGTACACTTACATACTCAGCACCCTAATGCAGTGCAACTGGTACCTAGCAGGTCAATGGATAACAAACACTGTAGAATCCGTGGAACCAGCCTTCCTCCCCCACTAGTTCACCCCGACTGTTCTATACCTCCTTGATGGAAGATAACCTACCCCGCCCCTCAGGCACTTGGCTATATGCAGCCAAAGTCACTTAGCCCACGTCCTAGGGAAGCAGGTGGGGATATGTAGCAAGTTTTAATTAGGAGGTAGACGTAAACAAGGAGGAGTTTAGCAGCCACTTGGAAGTTCACCTATTGGTCTCAAAACACAATGGAGTCCCACAGTCTCTTGACCCACTTCCGAACAGTCTCTGAAGCGCTCATGCAATCCAGTCAATCTCTCTCGCTACTCGTTGGTGCCAAACTGTCTTTGGGAGGGGCTGGTGAGGAGAGGGCCGTGGGTCCGCTGCAATGAGGGTCAGTAAGAGACCAACCGATGAATGGGTAGTAACACAGGGGAGCCTCTTGGTAGGAGAAGGCACCCCGACTGGTACACAATGATCAGGGTCATGACCAGGCCATCTGGGCACAGCTTCTGGAGCGTGTTGGTATGAGTTGCACCAGGCATTTCAGATTTCAAAATGTCGTACTTTTCTGGAAATGATGCACAATGACCGGTGCACACTAAAATGGGTTGCACCAGGCAAATCCGGTCATACGCATGAAGTGGAGATGAGGCCCATCGTCCGGTGTATGATGATACAGGTTACAGTAGACCAGTCCGGTCTCACACACACAGGAGCAAGTTCATCAGAGCCACATGAGACAGAATGAGGCACTACTCCAGGTACACCCCCAACTAAATGGATTGTACCTCGTGATTTGGGCACAAGAGAAATGAAATACAATCTCCTAAGTCAGTCACCTTGGATCCTGCAACTGTTGAATCCGCTCACCACCACTTTTACACTGCCGTTGCGTCACTTTTGTGACGTGATGTAAACCATGTCACTCACAAACCAGACATGTAATACACAAACCTAGCAGAGGCATACTGGATGGTTAGGCAAGAAATGACCTACTTTTTAAAAGTGGTATTTTCAAACACAGAATGTAAATTCACCCACACTCAAAGATGTATTTTAACATTCTGAGTTTAGGCATACTAAATTCGTTTTTCTACCTTGTTCCCTGGGTCAGTTAGGATTATAAGATGTTATATTCAAACTGCCCATTCTGGCCTATGGGAACAGGTAGCCTTGCAATAGTGAAAAAAATTAAATCGGCTGCAATTCACTATCAGAACATGCCACACACACCAGGGCACGTCCTACCTTTCACATACAATGCACCCTGCCCATAGGTGCACCTTGGGCCTACCTTAGGGGTGACTAACATGTAGAAAAGGGAAGGTTTAGGGACTGACAAGTGGGTGCTCTTGCCAAGTCCACATGGCAGTCCCAGTCTACACACAGGCTCTGCAATGGCAGGCCTGAGCCATATTTTACCAGCTGCTTCTGTGGGTGGCACAATCAGTGCTGCAAGCCCACCCGCAGCAGTTGATTTTTAGGCACTGGGCACTCATGTTGCACCGTACTAGGCTCTGACAAGTATACTAAAAAAGCCAATCATAGTTATTAATTCATTACAGCAATTTACAAAAGGGATCACTTGCACTTTGGCACTGAACAGCAGTGGCAAAGTGCCCAAAGCATCTAGACCAGAAAAAAATAGCAAAACTATAGGAGGCAACAGTGAAAAAATGGAAGGGAGACCCATGCCAATGGTGCCAGGTCTAAAAGATATGATGATCAAAGAAGAAACAAACATTAAGAACAGACAGAAAGAAGCGCAACGCATACATACATTTTTCTGAAACAAACAAACTTAAATGTGGCCGGAAAATACATTTATAGTTGCATATAATACAAGCATTGGCATAGCCAAAAAATAAATGCAAAAGAGGGCGGCCCCCAGATGATAGTGAAAGCACGGGGCATTGTGTACATAGTAACCTGACCCACGAGGAATACAGCTGCGACCCTGCGCCCCGCTGCTCGCTCCTGAGAGGAAAACGCCTTGGTAGTTAACATTCAAAAAGAGGTGGGACATGCGCTCGCCTTTACCCATCTGAGTGCTTTCATTATTCTTATAATTCTATGTGTTGGGGCAGTTAGACCCACAGAGGGTAGTTTAAAGTGCCCACAAGAAGCCTCGCAGAGTAGCGCATGCTCGCTGGCTCAGGCTCGAAAAAGGGCAGAGATGGCCTGTTATGTATGAAAGACATCTGAGATGGAATCAACATTACTTACTGCTTTTCTGCATTCCCAACGTTTGATAGCGTTGGTCGCAGGTTATGAGCAGAACTTTGGGCCCTGGCACTTATTCTTTTACAAAATTAAGCAGTGGTAGTGTCTTCTAGTTATTAATGATGTGTTCACCTAAGCGTATGTTGCTTCGGAAGGAAGCCATGATAAAATTAATCAACTAATTGTCTGTATTCAAACATGTGTCAGCTGATCCGTGTTGTATTAATCAAGCAAATCTCATGAATAACAATACTTCTCAACCACCATTAAAGGACTTTATTTACACCTACATTTACTTATATTTATTCCTTTGTGAGATTGCATATGGTGTGTAGGAAGCATGCATGTATTGGATTTTGTAGAAAATCTGCCTTTCTACATCACCCTGAATTTTTCACCTTTTGTGGGTACTTTATGTTTACTGGCTTTTGAATTCTGTGTAATTTACCCCTGCTAAGTAGCAGTCAGCGCTCTAGTTGCTGAGCACTTGCCCCACACCTAAGCCTATAAATTTCACTTGCTCACGACCGCGTAGCGCTAATCAGAACTCCGGTTATAGCAGGGGAATTGAATTGAATTGTGGTGGTAGAATACTATCAGATGCCCAAATAGAAAAATCTTTTTAAAATTGAATGTCTGAACGTTTTTAAAATTGTATCGTGTTACTTTGTTTCTGTGCACATGCTAATCAAAATCCTCACTTCCTGACCATCCCGCTTGTTGTTGTGCGAGCCGCCATTTTGGAGGAGGTCAGCGCTCTAGTTGCTGAGCACTCGCCCAACTCCTAAGCCTATAAATTTCTCTTGCTCACGACCGCGTAGCGCTAATCAGAACTCCGGTTATAGCAGGGGAATTGAATTGAATTGTGGTGGGAGAACACTATCAGATGCCCAAATAGAAAAATCTTTTTAAAATTGAATGTCTGAACGTTTTTAAAATTGTATCGTGTTACTTTGTTTCTGTGCACATGCTAATCAAAATCCTCACTTCCCGACGGTCCCGCTTGTTGTTGTGCGAGCCGCCATTTTGGAGGAGGTCAGCGCTCTAGTTGCTGAGCACTCGCCCCACATTCAAGCCTATAAAATCAAATGCTTCCATGACCCCACAGCGGACGCGCGCAGCGGGCGCGCCGGCGGCCAGGCAAAGGCAAGCCCATTCGCGACAGGTCCGCGCCATGCGCCCCAACCCCTGGCCAAACTGTGAAAATAACATATACCAAGTCAACACTATTGAACCTGCAACATACATCAAAGGGTAAGAGTTGCCAACCCATCTCTTTCGACATTGATCCACAAGCATCGGTCTGTTCTAGCTGTGATTTCATGCCCAACAAACGTAATGATATGCCATTTTCTTTGGAGAAGGAAGGTGTTATTCGGAACGACGAACGTCTCGCTAATGAGCGTACCTTGACGAGTGTCCTACTGAATACTAAATAACTTCCTAATCATAGGCATGAACTTGCTGATTTCATAGAGCTGCACTCACCGGACATATTGTTCCTTACGGAGACCTGGACCCATTCAGCTTCAGAACCAGATCTAAATGTATCTAATCCGTTGGGCTATGCTCTATTTAGAATCGATAGATCAGGACAAAGAGGGGGTGGGGTGGCAATTGTCTATCGATCATATAGTAAAGCAACCATCTCTGAAACCTCCCATGCCAAAGATAAGGCTATCCTGTTCTCCTTTAAAGCTACCAACACAGAGTCCTTCAATGGACTCTTAGTAGTATATAGACCACCGGCCCTAGAAATACGTTATTAAGTCCATTTCCACAATAATGGAATCCTGCTTAGCAACCACAAATTTCACTGTGTTAGGGGATTTCAATTTCTATCTCGAAGATGCTGAGAATAGGGACACCAAACAGTTGATAGATCTATTTCTAAGTCTAGGCCTAACGCAAATAGTAACAGAACCCACATATATTGGTAAGCATACTTTGGATGGTATTTTTACAAATCATTTACAACTACATTTTACTAGGACACTATATTTACCATGGACCGATCATAGCACGCTCTTTTTCAAGATCCATACAATTGGCCCATTAAACAGAAGCGTCAATACCAACACCTCGAAGACTCAACGCGCCTGGTCTCCTATAAATTCTTCCGATCTCCAGAGTATGCTGCAATTACACTTGGTTATCCTGGATATTGATCCAGACCAAGCTCAATGAGTCTCAACAGCGGCTGGAACAAGCTGCTGCAAGCTTAGCTCCGGAAATCAGTATAGGAACCAGAAATAAAAAGAAATTATCCTCAGCCCCTTGGTATAATACTGAGTTAAAAGCGCTAAAAAAATCTGTAGAGCCAAAGAAAGGCTTTGGAGAAAGGAATACTCGGGAAAATATAAAAAGCTCTATGGTATAGCACTAGCTAACTACAAGGAAGCCATAAATGAGGCAAAAACTACTTATTTTACGGATAAAATTGTGGCTGCCAAAAACACCTCCAGAGAACTTTTTAAGACGGTTCTTAAGCTCTCTGAGCTTACCAACACTAAAAAATGTAAATCGACTAATCAGTTCTGTGTCAAGCTTGCTCATTTCTTTCAGGAGAAAGTTGTAAAGGTATACGATGAGTTATCCACCGACGCCAAAGAGCCCAGACCAGCTGAGTGTAAGCTGGATGTCTTAAACACTCAAATGTCACTGGAAAATTCAGTCACCTTACTCAGGAGAAAGTGGAGAATCTCATCCGGACAACCCATTCAGGCTCTCTGTTGGATCCCTGCCCAGCCTCAGTTTTTCATATGGCACCTCAAATCATTGCTAAGGTCCTGACACCTCTGCTAAATAATATTTTAGTACGAGGACATTTTCCGACGCAATGGAAAAATTCAATTATAAAACCTATTTTGAAGAAGCTGACTTTGGATCCCACAGAAGTGGCTAACTATCGGCCTATTACCTCCTTACATTTTCTATCTAAAGTACTGGAAAGAGCAATAAATGAAGAGCTACTAAACTTTATAGATGCACATGATAAATTAGATCAAGCGCAACACAGTTTTAAGCTACGCCATAGCACCGAGTCTGCATTGATTGCAGCCACGGAAACCCTATGTGTACAATTGGATCAGGGTAAGAAGGCAAAACTGATATTGCTGGATTTATCTGCTGCGTTCGATAGGGTGGATCACCGTATACTTCTCCAACGGCTGGCAGAAATAGGCATAACAGATAGGGCTGCAGACACCATTAAAACATATTTAGCAGATAGACAACAAACAGTGATATTAGATGAACATAAATCTCATTCTTTCCTTATACCATGTAGGGTACCTCAGGGTTCGACACTCCCGCCCACCCTGTTCAATATATACATAGCCCCACTGGCAAAGCTTATTCGTTCCTTTGGCTTTACAGCAATTTGTTATGCTGACGACACACAAATTGTCGTCTCCCTTGTAGATCCATTGGAGAATGTGGCTGCATGTTTTAATTCATGCATGAGCCATATTATTAAGTGGATGTAAAGCAATTGCTTGAAGCTTAATACTGGGAAGACGGAGGTAGTAACCTTTGGCGAAGACTCCTCTCTCTGGAATACCACCTGGTGGCCTGATACCGCAGGTTTGTGCCCTTATCCAGTAAAAAAGGTAAAAAATCTTGGGATCATAGTGGACGATCAGCTATCCCTATCTGACCAGGTAAATAGCATCACCTCCTCTTGTTTTTATATGATTAAAATCCTTAGGAAAATCTTCCCCTTTTTAGGTCTCGCCTGTCGATGCGCATGCGCATCGAGCAAGGCGAGAGTATTGCGAGTTATCCACTCTTTATCCACACTGCAAGGAATCGTGGCGATTCCTTGCAGTGCCCGTGACTTTTAAGGTCAATGCGCATGCGCATTAAGCTTATGCGCATGCGCATTGACCTTAAAAGTCACGGGCGCGTGCATGTCCGTCTTTGTTTACCCGCTCCGCCCCCTCCCGCCGTGTCGCCTTGCCTACTCTCTTCCACAGCCTCCCCCAGCTCCGCCCCCTCACTACTTGATTGCACGGCCGCTAGGCCGTGCCTCCCCTACTCTCCTCCCCCCTCCTCCTCTCCTCCCCTGCCTGCCTGCCGTGTCGCACCTCTCCCCTCTCCGCCCCCTCCCCCGTTCCGCCCCTCCCCTTCCCGCCGTGTCGCATTTCTCCTCCCCCCTCCCCTCTCTTCCCTCCGGCTTGTTTGTTTATTTGACCCGCTCCGCCCCCTCCCCTTCCCGCCGTGTCGCATTTCTCCTCCCCCTCCCCTCTCTTCCCTCCGGCTTCTTTTTTTGTTTATTTTACCCGCCGTGTCTCCGATCCTTTCGCTTGTTTTTTTTAGATTGCATTCTTGATTGGCGCCAGCAGAGAGGTGTAATCTAATCTGGGCAACGTCCGGCTGTCGCACCGGCGTATTATCTCTGGCCTCACTTCCTAGCGTCCGTGTGTGCTCACTGTTCAGCTCTGGTATACGGGGGCCCGAGCAGCGGCCCGCACCACGTCCTCTGCTGTGCTCTGTTAGTAAGGGGATCCTCCCCAAAGTGTGTACTCGCTGCCTCTGCCCCTCCCCAAGTGTCGAGGCTGCTGAGTCCAGTCCAAAGGCGCCACGATTTCTCTCCGGCCTGTAAGCTCCCTCATGCAACTCAGGTGAGCCATGACCTTCGGTCATCTAGCCCGGTGGCCTCACATGCTGCCACTCCAAGATAGCAGAACGGGGATTAGACAGAGGCGGAGGTGCAACACAATAGGACTGCACTGCACCAGGCTACCATCCTGGGAGAGCCAGCCTGAAGCAGGACGTCGCCGCCAGTGCGCTCCTTCGTTGGATATGGCCACCGCTGGGTCTGCTCAGGCTGTTTTGCCGCTGCATAGAGTTTTCTCGCCAGATGCCAGCAGTCAGTCCCTCACCCTCAACCCCTCACCCTCAACCCCTCACCCTCAACCCCTCAACCCCAACCCCTCAACCCCAACCCCTCACCCTCAACCCCTCACCCTCAACCCCTCACCCTCAACCCCTCACCCTCAACCCCTCACCCTCAACCCCTCACCCCCTCACCCTCAACCCCTCACCCTCAACCCCTCACCCTCAACCCCTCACCCTCAACCCCTCACCCTCACTCACCCTCACTCACCCTCACTCACCCTCACTCACCCTCAACCCCTCACCCTCACTCACCCTCACTCACCCTCACTCACCCTCACTCACCCTCAACCCCTCACCCTCACTCACCCTCACTCACCCTCAACCCCTCACCTCACTCACCCTCACTCACCCTCAGTCACCCTCAGTCACCCTCAGTCACCCTCAGTCACCCTCAGTCACCCTCACTCACCCTCACTCACCCTCACCCTCACTCACCCTCACTCACCCTCACTCACCCTCACTCACCCTCACTCACCCTCACTCACCCTCACTCACCCCCACTCACCCTCACTCACCCTCACTCACCCCCACTCACCCACACTCACCCCCACTCACCCTCACTCACACTCACTCACCCACCCTCACTCACCCTCACTCACCCTCACTCACCCTCACTCACCCTCACTCACCCACCCTCACTCACCCTCACTCACCCCCACTCACCCTCACTCACCCACCCTCACCCACCCTCACTCACCCTCACTCACCCTCACTCACCCTCAACCCCTCACTCACTCACCCTCAACCCCTCACTCACTCACCCTCACTCACCCTCACTCACCCTCACTCACCCTCAACCCCTCACTCACCCTCACTCACCCTCACTCACCCTCACTCACCCTCACTCACCCTCAACCCCTCACCTCACTCACCCTCACTCACCCTCACTCACCCTCACTCACCCTCAACCCCTCACCTCACTCACCCTCACTCACCCACCTTCACTCACCCTCACTCACCCTCAACCCCTCACCTCACTCACCCTCACTCACCCTCACTCACCCTCACTCACCCTCACTCACCCTCAACCCCTCACCCTCACTCACCCTCACTCACCCTCACTCACCCTCACCCTCACTCACCCTCAACCCCTCACCTCACTCACCCTCAACCCCTCACCCACCCTCAACCCCTCACCCACCCTCAACCCCTCACCCTCACTCACCCTCAACCCCTCACCCTCAACCCCTCACCCTAACTCACCCTCACCCTCACTCACCCTCAACCCCTCACTCACCCTCTCACCCTCAACCCCTCAACATCAACCCCTCACCCTCACTCACCCTCACCCTCACTCACCCTCACTCACCCTCACCCTCACCCACCCTCACTCACCCTCACTCACCCTCACCCTCACTCACCCTCACCCACCCTCACCCTCACCCTCACTCACCCTCACTCACCCTCACCCTCACTCACCCTCACCCTCACTCACTCTCACCCTCACTCACCCTCACTCTCACTCACCCTCACTCACCCTCACTCACCCTCACTCTCACTCACCCTCAACCCCTCACCCTCACTCACCCTCAACCCCTCACTCACCCTCACTCACCCTCACCCACCCTCACCCTCACTCACCCTCACTCACCCTCAACCCCTCACCCTCACACAGTGCAATAGGTCTCGGAGCATTTGAGTTAGAGCTTTTAGAAATGTTTATGGCTTTTTTTTTAATTCTTTAGCATTGGCTACAGGAAACAAAAATGCTAAAGATTTACAAAAAAACCCATAAACAATTCTAAAAGCACTAACTCTAATGCTGCGAGACCTATTGCATTTCCAATGCTTGTTTCCGATGTCTCTCAGGAAAATGGTGGTTACAGCACTGATTTTGTCTAAAATGGATTATTGTAATTCTTTATATCTCGGAGCTAAAAAAGTGTGATACACAAATTACAGATTCTACAGAGTACAGCTGCACGTCTACTATTGAATTTACCTAAATTTAGTTCCATCAGTTTGGCGATTCGAGAACAACTGCACTGGCTCCCGATTACTGATAGGTTTAAATTCAAATCCCTGTGTATTCTACATAAGGCTCTATATGAAAATGGACCGGGACAGATCAGACAATATGTTGAGCGATATGCACCACCACGAAACCTCCGGTCTGCCTCGGCATCCTTGCTAAGAGTCCCTTGTGTAAGGACATTGAAATGGGGAGGTAGAAGTTTCCGATACCTTGCCCCACAGTTGTGGAATTCTTTGCCTCTGCATCTCAGAACCCAAAACAACCTACTCCAATTCAGACGAGATCTTAAGACCTGGCTGTTTTAACACATAGCTGTACTAATTCGTTCACTACCTCTATTCTGTATTCTGATAGTTCAGCACTAAGACGCCACGACATACGCACGCTTTATAAAAACCCCTATTTCATTTCATTTTCATTTCATTTCATTTCATAGTAAAGCCCCAGTATTCACCTTTTTAAATGGTCAAATAGGAATACTCTTAATTGGCATATTCAACATGCCTATAAGTCCCTAGTAAAAGGCATAAAGTGCACCCAGGGTCTGGAAACGAAGTGCCACTAGTGGACTGCTGCACATATTGTGCCACCCACTGCAGCGGCAGTGCAAACAAGGCTGCAGGCCTATCATTCTCGCCTGACTGTAACAGTGTAAAAATTGCAATTGCACCTGTCAAACCATTTTGACAGGTAAAACCCTCCATTTTAAATATGAATGAGCCACCTCTATGTAAGCCTTGTAGCCTACAAGGCAGGGTGCATAGGTTAGAAGTATGACATGTAGAAATGTAATGTTGGTATGTTCTTACAGTACAGTGACTACTACCCAAAAGCTATTTTCACTGTGGTGCAGTGAGGGCTAGGCCTTACTTGCGCACAATGCTATGTTAGCATAAGCTTATTATAAGTTTAAACACCATTTTACCTTTTTGCTGCTTTTGCACGCAACACTATATGTAACTGTTGGTGTAAGTTAGGCTGCGTGAATTACTTCATATGAGAATGGCTTATTTTCAATGTCCCTAGACTTACAGCTCGACCTGCGCAGTGAGTGCTGAAGCCTCCAAGGTTATCAAAACAGTGTTTGGTGTTGTTTGGGCTGATCGTCTCATGCACTAGACATAACATGCACGCAGCTGCAGCTTACTGAAAATCCTGGTGTCTTTAATAACATACTGCATGCATGATTTAGAGCCGGGGTCTCCAACCGGTCGATCGCGAGCTACTGGTAGCTCGCGGAGACCCCGGGAGTAGCTCGTCTAGCCCTTCGCTCTGATTGGGCATAATGTGTGGATGGGGCGGGCGAAGAGGATGACGCGATGACGCTCCTCTCCTGGAGCTTCTGACGTCTCTCGTGAGAGTCTGCCGTCATTGCCTATTGAAAACGCGCTGGCATCGCACTGACTGCCATTGTGCGACGGGTGCCAGCGCGAGCAGTAGGAGACGTGACTTCCGCCGCCAGAATCAGCCACTGCAGGTAAGCTCGTTTTTTGGTGCCTCTCCCCCCGCCCCCCCCCCCCCCCCCCGATTGTGCCGTTTTTCGTGCATTTTTTGGTAAAATATGCAGATGCCTCATATCTGGTGCCCCTCTGGGCTCCAGTAGCCAGGTCCCCTCCCGCTGACCCCCGCTCGGGCTGCTCTGCTGTCCCGCTCCCTCCCTTTCCAGTAGCCATGGCCCCCTCCTTTGGCCTCCTCCTTGCCTCCGCTCCTCTTTCCCTCCCGGGCTGCTGTTCCCTCGCCCTCCTCCCTGCGACGGAGCTAGTGTAACACGCTGCACTTTATTACTTGTCGGACACACAGATCTCAAATAAACCTTATAGTGAAATTTTTCACAGCAGGCGCGCAACACCTCAGCCCCCCCCCCCCCACCCCCCCCCGAAATTTGGCTCTTGTTGGCCGCCTGATTCACAGAGCCGCCTGTAAAGTATGGCCCTGTTGACGTAGAAAGATATGAAGTAGATTTAAAAGTCACCATAATTGACAGGGAGTTTCTGATCTAAATAATTGCACACATTTTTATGTGCACAAACATTTAAGGAACATTGCGCAAGTGTGCCTCGTGCTAAGAGCAGAAACTGCAGTGAGCATCACAGTGTGTCACCAAAACAGCGAGTGCACAAAACATCTGCTTCCACATATCTGGGAGGTGAGCTCATCACGCTGGAGCGACTGTGAATGTATAGTGCAGGAATCTCGTGTGCTGACTCTGGAAACACCTGCCTGACATGCCCTGCCAATAAAAATGTCTTGTAGTGCATTGTACTGGATCTTGTTAGCGCTTGCAAGTTGTGTGGCATGGAAGAAACGAGGGTGAAAAGGGGACCTGCCGTTCTTTCACGCACCTGTGGGGTTGGAAGGTGATACTCCACCCTATGCACAAAGAAAGGAGTGGGGGCATTACCTTCGAACACTTGAAGGACTTCGATGCGTTGCCTTCTCTTGCACACTGTGAAGGGTGGGAGTTTGCCAACATTTCTGCGCCGTGAAAAGTAGTGGAGGTTTACACGCTCCTAAAACACGAGGAGGGGTGTTCAAGCTTCTGAGCACTATGCTGCTCAGAAGGATCAGTCAACTTGGGGGTGGGCGTCCATTCTTGCACGCCAGAGTCGAAGCTCTGACGGCACGTGTGCTCTGAGGGGAGTGGGGCTTTCCGACTCCTTCACACACCACATGAGATATCTGTGTGCGTGTACACACTGGGGACATGCACACTGAACAGGGCGATCTCTCTACTGTTGCACGCCGTGGAGCGTTGGGAAGAAAGTTCAAGGAAAGGTTGTGGGAGGAGGGGGGCATGGGGTCTGCCTGCTCATGCATACTGCACAGGGGAGATCTGCAGGCGCTTGCACCCTGTTTACTGACAGCACATCTGTGACTTAGAACAGGGACAGCCCGGCCCCTCCCGCCGGAATGACTTAGGCCGGAGGACTTTTTGGCAAAGGGAGAGTGGAAAATGTGCCTGTTGTGAGAAACATAGAGCATGCAGTCTGTCCATGCACGAGCACAAAATATGGTGCCTGTGCAGGCGCCTAGTCTGTCTATAGAAGAATACGGTGCGCGGTGCAGGAGTACAGAGCATAGCATCTGCCCCTGATCAGCACAGTACGGTACTCAGGAATTACTTTCACTACAGCGGACACCGCGCCTGGGGCAGGCAATCCATTATTGGATGCCGCGCGTGGGTGATGGCCAGAAATGTGGGCTTCGGAGTCCCAGCATGAGCTGGCCTGCGGGCTATAAAGCCAATATTTGATAAAGGTGCCCTTTACAATGATTATTTCAATGACCACTATTTCTGGAAGGTCTTAATTTTGGACCTTAATTTTGGACCGATTAATTGTAATGACTTGAAGCGTCACAAATCCAAAGTCATTCCTTTTGGTGTTCTAGGGAACTCTTAAGTCAGGCCTGTCTTGGGTATTTTGTTCAAACCACAGTATGGGCTCTGATGAAATTAGGCTTAAAGTCAATGAAACTGGGCGTGGGGGGTCTCTCGATAAAATGCGCAAGTTTATTCGGGTTCAGTAGCTCACAACAATTTTCACTTGCCAAAAGTAGCTCAGACTACACAAAAGGTTGGAGACCCCTGATTTAGAGACTCTGAAAGGAAGCCCGTTTCCAGAGAGACAGAGAGCTATTGCAGATCCTGATGTGATTCACTTCTGCTGATCTTGGAGGTATGGGGTCCCCTATTCAAGCCTAAGAGACCTTCTATATTTGATAAAACATAGTTCCTAGCTAGGGAGGGTGGCATAATAGGTGCTATATAACCTGTTCCCACCCTCATTATAATATGATTTCTCCTTTTGTGTTTTATAGAGTTGTAACAATGCTGATCATATTATTAGGGCTTGTGCCCTGCGTTGCACTGCGTAGCAGTGCTTCGCAGCGCGAGCGCATTTTGTAATCAAAAAACGGGGTTTGTAAGCTGCCCTAGGAATCACACTCGCTCGTGCGTGTGCTTTTCCTTCTGTGGGCAGCTATTGGCCTTTGCGTGCGTCTTTTACTGAAAGACTGCACGCAATAGGCCACAGGTGGGCGCATTGCTCCGCCCATGGCCTATTGGTGTCTATTACGCGCTTGGTGCGCATAATAGACACCAATAGGCCATCACGTGTATCGCAGTGGCACGCGCGCACCACTCGCACCGTTCGCGGGCTGGTCAGCACAGTGCCCATTTCACGGGCGCTCTGTTTAATTTTTCGTTTGGCATTTGCTTCATTGGTTTAATTATTGTTTTACTTTGAAGTTGATGCATCTTAACGACGTGCCCATTTTCATTTTCACTATCACGTCTGTTTTTTTATTACTTTAAACTATTCAACGCAGTATAAGTTTCATGAGCGCCGTGCTTTCAGCTTCAGCTTCACAGCTCCATCTCCCCGTAGGGTACCCTCCCTCCCACCACCAAAACCAGGCTGCCTGTTTAATTCTCCTCCTATCCTCGCCTCGCTGACAGTTAAGGAGTTCATTATCATCCGGTTCGAACGTCATGTCTCCCTCCATACCCTGTGTGTTCCCACCCATCATGCCTCCCTATTTTATTTTATTTTGCAGGGCAGGGCTTGCACGCGACCTCAATTTCTCTTTTTTTTGTTTTAAAGAACTTTAAACTCTTTAGCGCAGCATCCGGGTCGGTTTTCTTACGTCATGTCTCCTTTCATACTCCATGTGTTCCCACCCGTCATGTCTCCCTATTTTATTTTATTTTTGCAGGGTGGGTCTGGCGCACCTCCATTAAAATTATTTTTTACTTTAAACTCCTTAGTACGGCGGCCGGGCCTGGCGATCTGTCTCAGTAAGTGTTGAATCAGTAAGTGTCTGGATCTAGTAAGAATGTGTCAGATTTTCCAAGTGATTCCGAATCCAGTAAAAAAAAAATCAAACAATGAGAAGTTGCACCCTGTTAAAAGAATGTTTGCGCATCCATGTAACCCCCGAATTGTGAAGTGCAGCCAAGACCAATAACACCAGCGCGTGCAGCGTGTTAATCCAAATGTATAACAAAGTAGACATGCAGATTTCAGTTGAAACGGCTGCCCAACTACCAATTAAATATTAATCCAACTACGTTCAAAACACTACAGTCCGATATTAGTGAAGAGTTTATGTTTGCGGTTTATGACATTTATGTGTGCCGTGTGGATCTAAACAAACATTTTATCTTACTTGTTTCAAAGTGTGCTCGTTAGCCAAATTACCATGTGGTTCAAAAATTGTCATGTTGCTTAAAGGCAATGCCCATCTTGAACTGTGATAAACACGAGAAATGCATACACAGATTGTCATAGCCCACTGCAAACAAGTGTGTGTACCCGGTGACTAAGTCTGACAAGACGTGGTCTCTTGCCTGTTTTGGTGCATGCTTTTTCTCATGATATCGTGCAAAATATCAAACTAGCTATGTGGAAATGATGAAGTGTAGTTGAAGGGTCCACAGTGAATCTAACTTGTCATAAAATCGTACCTAGTCAGTAGATAAATACAGTGTAACGTGGGTGGGGTTCTCTTACTGTGCCATATTGGATTCTCAACCCATTCAAGACTGTATGACGTGACATAACAAGCATTTGGAATTTGATAAGTTTCGCAATTGCGAGATTTTTTGCAATTGGCATTGTAAATGACAATCCCTTTTATTTATGTGTTTAAAGAACAACACATAAATAAACGGCATTGTCATTTACAATACCAATAGGTCAAAGTTTCTAAAATGCGAGACCTATTGCATTGCAAATGCTTGTTTTTAATCATATGTTTGCTTATGCTCGCAAAATAAATATTTTAAACTTTATTATGTCTCTTTCTTTACCCATGTTGTGGACTGGTTGAGAATATAATGAAAGAGTGTTCTTGATTCCCACCATTCCTGAGAGTAACCTAAGTCACATGTTCTGGGTTGTCTAATCATTGGTACCTATGCAATAGGACGAAGAGCTAATATAACACTGATGCTAGTTGGTTAGGGGTTTTAAGTACTGAGGTGAGTTTTTTGGTCCACCACAATTCACTGATGTCCTGGGTCTCTGTGCACAGTTCTGTGTGTGAGCAGAATCCCTGCAACATGGCGCACCTAACGTAGTGGTCTTATTTTTGAGACTCTCGAGTAGTGCTTATAACAGTCCACGACACTGTCACTGTTGTTCCCGGTTGACAGTGGTGACGGTTTAACCTTCCTATAGTTAAATATGTTCTTTCAAGCTTGATGATTTAAAAAGGTTTTTACTTGATTTACTACCCTTAGTGCTACATTTATTTTGCATTGTATTTTTTTCTACTGTGTCACTATGGGTGATGTTGAAATACCCCAGCATAGTCAGATGGCTGTCTGCAATCATTTGTAGACGTATGCCGTCTCCTTGGAGGGCATGGCAGTCATTTTTATAGTGAGTGCTGAGGCGGCTTACCCATTTGAGATTTTCTACTCATGGGTTACTGTTAGAAATGCAGATTTCCGGTTGGCTAAGGCTTGCGCCAAAGCCAGGCAGAAACCACCATTCTAAGTCAGGGCAAGGAAGTCACCCGCCAAGATAACCGCTGCTCACCCTCTTGGTAGCTTGGCACGAGCAGTCAGGCTTATCTCAGAGGCAATGTGCAAAGCATTTGCCCGCGCACCTAGCAACAACACCCAAGGCCCACCACAAAGGAAACTCCACACAAGGTTATATATAAAAATAGCCTTTGTATTATACCAACCACATTAGATAATAAACACAGGCTTTACAATATGCCAGAGGCCCAGGCAGAATTTACAGGGGATTTTATATATGGGACAGGGCCACATGGACCACTGTCAGGAAGAAGCACTTTAGTACTAGCACTTGGTAGAATTAGCACTTGGTAGGAATAATTCTTAGCACATAAAACATATGATAACTGTAGCGCCAAATAACAAATGTAGCACACAACCAGTAACCACTGTTAAAAGGTAAGTACCACCTATTCAATCCTAAACACCTTAGGCAAATATCACGCAGGGAACCATGAACTCACTAGCATCACCTATACTAGGAAAAACAACCGCCTAAGCATGAAAACACATTCAGAGGTATAGGCCAGAAGCTTCACACATGATGCATAAAAACACATTCAGAGGTATAGGCCAGAAGCTTCACACATGATGCATAAAACACATTCAGAGATATAGGCCAGAAGCTTCATACATGATGCATAAAAACACATTCAGAGGCATAGGCCAGAAGCTTCACACATGATGCATAAAAACACATTAAGAGGTATAGGCCAGAAGCTTCACACATGTTGCACAAAAACACATTCAGAGGTATCAAGACAGGGTGCGCAAAACATACTACACACAGTACATTTCCTAACACCCAAAAGCATCAGCACATAAATCACCATAGCACATAAATCACATTAGGGTCCAGGTTGCGCCACTGCGCCAAAACCTAAATGTAGCAGCTGCCCACTACTTGCTGGGCAGCTGGAGACAAGAACAGGGCTTAAACACTTCAGCTGGCACTAAGTGCTGCGCAGCTGGGGAAGGTCAAATTAGGGGCGAAGGAGTGCGACTCACTCCTGAGTCCAGAGACATGTCCCTAGGAAGGAAAACCTAAACGGTGCAGCTGCCCACTACTTGCTGGGCAGCTGTGGATCAAACTGTGACAGGGGCCCTCACTGGCCCTCTAGAGCAAGACTGAGCCAAATGTGGGAGCCATCTGGCTCTGGGATGAAGAATGCGCAATACGTGGGAGCCCTCCAGAAAACAAACATGCCCCCAAGAATCACGTTGTAGTCCCGCTTTGGGGAATTGGAAAAACAATGGCCCCTTGGAGCCTCAGGGGCTCGAAACCACACTGTGCCAGGGAGCCTCGTGGGCTCGGCATCAACAAGGAATGGAATGCTACCACACTGGGGGAGCGGCCCGCTGCCAGCCAGGGCCGCTCTACCCCTACAAACTGCCTCCAACAACAAGGCATGGGCCTCTCTGGGCCCAGGTAACCAATTCTGGCCACGGTACAGCTGCCCTGTAGCCATCTGGGCAGCTGCAAGGTTAACTACGGCCCCGGTACCACGGTGGGGCCTAGAAATGTTCACGGGCCCCTCTGACCCTGTAACCAACCAGTGGGGCCCCCTGATAACTGAATGGGTCTCTCGGGGCCTCGACCGGCACCACCCTGCCCCCTCGAGCCCTCACTCATTGGCTCTGGGTGGGTAGGACTCCGGTTCAGCTTAGATCCTCCTGCTCGGTCTGTGCTGCTTTCGACGGAGCAGCAGCGTCTCGCTGCCTCCTCTCCATGTGGCGGTTCCAGCGGGGTTCGACCGGGGGAGTCCTCTCCTCCTCTCAGGGACTCCTGCCCTCCGCTGGACCACCGGGGCTCCCAACAGCTCATGGGAGCCCAGGGTAGCATCCGCCCATTTTTCCCTGCTGGCTTCTTCCTTTCTCGGCAGCGGGGCAGGCAGCCGATCGCGGCGCGGCGGGCGGGACTTCCTGGAAGCAAGCGGAAGTCCCGTCCCCACTCCAGGTGCCCGGCCGTCTGACTTCCTGTCTTCGGCCCGGCCGCGGCGGTGACTGCTCAGAGGCCAAAACGAGGGGTAGGCTCCCTCGGTGCATAAAATAAAAGTAGAAGCGGGGTGGGCACCTGCTAAGGTGCACATAAACAGGGTGGGCACCCGTAAATAAGCATAAAATGCAAATGAAGATGCAGGGTGGGCACCTGCGCACTCGAGGGCATACAAAGGGTAGGAGCGATTCCCTCCTAGGGAAAACGACAGCGCTCTGCTCAGAAAGGAAAAATAACGCGCTCCCAAGGTGCTGGGGGGCACAGACAGCACCAGGCCCCTAAGGAATGACCCCTTAAGCAACCAGGGCCCCAGCAACAAGGTCCTCCTAGGTTCAGAGGGCAGGAGGGTCCAAAAGAAGTCCTCCAGCACCGAGGCAAGGCAGAGGGGTCCCAGCACAAAGTCCGTCAGCAATCCAGAGGCTGGGCAGGGCCCAGGGAGGCAAGCCTTCCCCTGGGCCCCAGCAGCAGCACGCCCTAGTATATTCAAGTAGGAGACCAAGAACATTTTACAGAAGGTCACAGCCTCTTTTTATACACAAAATCCCTCTGTCTCTAGGGTGCAGGGTGGGGGAAAAACCAGACCCAGCTGGTTTTGGAGCACTCTGTTGCTCAGCCCCTCTCCCCATTCACTGGCCAGGCTAGGGTCATCAGTCGCACTACAGGGTTCGGAGCCAGCATTGTGTGGGGAAAGTCCAGCCCTATTCACGTCCCAGGTGCACTCCTCCCTCACATCAATCATGCAGATCTCTCAACTCCCCACCGGGCAGACCCAACCTGACTCCTGGAGCCAGGCTCACCAGCCAGCTCCAGCCAATCACAAGCCAGACAGCCAATTCACCTAAATTACACAGACATGCCAACTTCTAGAAGTGGCACTTCCACACTAGACACATTTATGCCGCACATATCATCGCGCAGCATTTAACCACACAATTCCGCACATACCAAACTCACACTTGCAGTCCCCACGCATCAGGAACTACCAGGGACACACATATTCCCCATGCATTCCTATGGGAGGGCAGGCCACTCTGGATGTATGACGTTATAACGCATACCATTACAACTACCTACCATTACAACGCGACCATTACAACGCATACCATTACAACGCATAGCGCTTAGAGGTGCTGGATAGTGGTAAGTATAATTTACTATTCCAACTCCAGTCCCTGTGGACACTAGGGAAGGTGTTGGATAGTAAATTAAACTTATTCCCTATCCTAGAGCGCCCCCCCAGCGCAATGCGTTGTAATGGTATGCGTTGTAAAAGTTGCGTTGTAATGGTAGGTAGTTGTAAAAGTTGCGTTGTAACAGGTGTATACCGCCACTCTCATACACGCACTCAGAGAGCGCACGCACTTTACACTGCGCCACAGTGCTAAAGTGCGCAAAGACCAGAAATCACTATAATGAGGTACCCTTACAAGGCAAAAAGTTCAGGGGTGAACCTGCCAGAAGGGCCAACTCCAACAGTTACATTCCCTGCAGTGAATGCAGATAGCAACACGTTTCATGTTTACACTCACACTGCTGTGCCTATGGAGTATATTCCTTATAGGACACAGGAGATTCCGATTTCTGCTCGGCAGCATCGAGTTTAGTTTAATGGCGACCTACCCCACTCTGTAAAGGCGGTGAGATTAGGTCCTTTGTCCATCCTGGAGCTACTTGGTCTGTCTTGGCTGGGTTTACTCCGCATCCGCGTTACATGACGATTCCCGTTGGGGAACTAAGAGTCCTTTCTACCTCTGCTAAAGGGGTTATTAGGGCTTTAGTGCAATATGTTTCATGCCATGTCCAGGCAGGGCCACCTGGCGCTGCGGGGCAACCAGCTGGACCGGCCGGGATGAAGATTAATCCCCTCATGGTTAATTCGGTTATGGGCAAGCGGCCCCAAGAAAAGGATGATTTACCTTTTTGGCTTGCTGAGAAATTTGACCAGCTGGAAGCAGTATTTCCTAATACGTCTCCTGTTGAGAAACACAGGATTCTGATGATTAGTTTGCAGAAAGACTTGATACCAGAGGTTGCTGATTGTGAGACCTGGGGTAAGATATTTGCGACAGTCTATACCAAGTGCTTCAGCACTCCATCTATGACTGTCCTGCCCTTCGTCATTAAGAGTGTCCAAGATGAACACGGGGTGGAGGCGGCTGTTGAATTGGGAATGAGACTCGGAGTATTTGAGGTTGTTTCTGACCTTGTCCTTGCTAATGCCAAGGGGGATGCTGTGACCTTCCAAGTGTCTAATTTCTACGCACAGTACCTGAAGCCGATAAGCCCCTGCAGTTACCGAAAATCTTTGCTGATGCTTAGCTGCAATAGTTTGGGTGTTTAGCCTTTTGCTAAAACAGCAGCGCAGAAGCAAACTAAGGTGGCGTCTTCTGATCAAGACGAGCGCCCGCTTTGCCAAAACAGAATTGGAGTAAAAATAAAAAACAGGGAAAAAAGCAATAGAAACAGGGGTCACGTCCTGCTTCGCCAGCTTCTACTGAGCGCACATATGATTTGCCAGAACGCGCTAGTATTAAGTCACCTGATTGTTTTCAGGTTCCTGCTCAATGTTCTCATCCCTCTTTGCCTAATACATTGGTCTCACCCGCCAGTGGAGGAGACAGCAGGAAAGGTCAGGGTGCCCAGAAAAGCAGAGAGCAGCCCTGCAAGACCGACAGTAAAGGCAAGAAAGGCAACTCGCTGCGTCAAAGACCCCAGTTACAGAACAGGAAAGTTGCAGCGTCCATTTCTGAAGGTGACAACAACTGACACGTTCGTTACTGTTGGGACAGCTGACACTAGATTCGCTCCTCGTGAAATACTTTATGAAATAGTCCTCTTAATTGAAGGTAACATACAATGTACTATAAAAGGGGTATTTTGGGAAAATCTGATTACTACCTATGACATTTTGTTAGAGGAGTCTGATTGGCCCCACCCTTTGTTCTGTCCGCTCCACATTCGGAGGAGGTAATCCTCCCTGCTTTCGCGCACACAGTGCCTAAGGAGCAGGTCCTGAATTTTGCAGATGAGTAGGATAAAGAACTTGCACCGGCGTTGTACCATACTCAGTGTGGATGGGACAAATTTTTCCCCAGACATGATATACCATTGCGGTCTATGCCACAGCCACAACTCCAACCCCAATATCCCATGCGACGTGAAGCGAAGGCTCCCATGGCAGAAATCCTTGAACATTTGGAATATCAAGGTGTAATTGAAACGTGTGTGTCTCTGATGAATAATCCTCTTTTTACTGTGTCTAAGACTGAAGGCTCGTAATGTTTGGTTTTGGATTACCGGCATTTGAACTCTCATTGTCGGTACAAAATACTCACAGTTCTGCCCTTGTGGATAGTCTCGTGCGTAAGCATTTTAAAACCACACTTGACATATCCAATTGCTTTTGTAGCCATAACCTGTCCTCTCTTAGTAGTCAATGGACAGCGTTTACCTGTGGCGGTAAACAGAAACAGTTCCGAAGATTAGCTATGGGCTATAAAAACAGTCCAGGCGTCTTTGCCGCCAGGAGTGCCTCTCATTTGGAGAGACTCGACCCTGATGCCTGTTCGTATGTTGATGACATTTATCTCACAGCCTGCAAATTATGACCGCATCTGTGTCACATAGACCGCATCATTTGTATGTTTGCGGACTTCGGTTACAAATTTTTACTTTGCAAAGTTACATATTGCAGAGTACAGTGTTGTTCTTGGGCTATGAGCTCAACAATGAAGGTTGAGGTTTAGCACCCCACTTTTTATCCTGAGAAATGTGCACTGCTGCGCGCTCCGACAACTCTGAAAAAACTACAATATATGCTGTTTTAAAAAAAATTTGGACGTACCTACATTCCTGAAGATTCCCAGCGTATCAAGCCGCTTTATTCCTTGGTACAACCTACTTTTACCAAATCTTGCTGGCTGCTTGAACATTCTTCAATTTTGCGGTCTTTGCAGTCTGATCTTCTTCAATTTAAATACTTACTGACTCGTGACAACCATACAAACCTGGTGATAAGAATCGTGCAAGGCGCAGTTGGTTTCACATACCTGACTTTTAATGAGGGTGGCACAGTCCCTGTAGCTTACAAGTCACACTTGTACACTTCAGCTGAAATGTGTTTTTTCGCTGTGGAAAAAGTTTTGACTGCAGTGCAGTTGGCGATTCTGAAAGAACGGGCACTGTCGCAGGGGAAACGCATGTTGATTGTTACACCGTATCCTGCCTTGAAGGCAGTGATGAAGGCCAGTGTACCGAATTCACAGCTTTGCACCTGAGGTGGATACAATGGGCCACGTCCTTGACATCTCTAGATGTCACATTCATCTTTGACTCCTCTTTTCAAACACAAGAGTTCTTGCAATATGAATTCGTTCATCCTGCTCCTCTTACCATGCGCCTGCTGGAGGATTTCCATTGTATCATATACACTAATGTATCGGAGCCGCCGGCGACTGATTCAAAACATGCTTATTCTGCGGCCTACGCAATAGTCGTAGGTATTATGGTGAATGGAGAGTTCAAGTCTGATGTCGTGCATACACAGACATTAGGGGACTGTACTGCCCAATTGGCAGAGCTACGTGCTCTGGTGCTTGCCCTGGAGTATGCAGACCCTTGTGTGACTACTCTTATTGTGAGTGACTCTTACTACTGTGTTCAGTCTTACAATGCCAATATATTCTTTTGGACTCAGAATGACTATTGCGATTCCAGAGACAGACCGATTAAACATAAAATGCTATGGGTCCGAGTGACTGAGCTTAAAGAAAATCTTGTAATTCATACTCTTGGTCACCAAAGCGTGGGGGTACACGCTGATGATAACTGTCTTCCTGATGAAACAGCGAAGACCGCAGTAGTGACATACATCGTAGCAGCAGTTACATGCTCCAAGAGTAAGATTGATGAAGACATATTGGAAGCTATTGCCTCAACAGAGAAGGGAGGTGTTTACCGTAGCGGTTTCCCTTCTAAATACTTTTATCTGTTAAGTCCTGATAAAGTTCCCTATGTGAGAATTAACGACGTTGGTGACACGTTGATTTCCAACGCGGACCGCAGGCAAGCCTTGATAACAGCAGCTCACAATGGTATGGCCTCGGCTCACGCTGGCGTGTCAGCTACTGTTTCTCTCTTTAAAGAGCATTACTGGTGGCGTGGATTGTACAAACAGACACCTGATTATGTCCTTCATTGTGACATATGCCAGCAGATTAAACCTTCAACTGCTGCGTGCCCGCCCCAGTCACAGTTGTACATATCTAATAAACCGCTTGGGTGTGTTTATTTAAATCACTGCGGTCCTTTCTCCTCTTATACTACATATAAGTACATGACCCCCCAGGATATAGCGGCATGGATTAGCAAATTTAGCGGCACAAAAATGGAAATTTAGCGGCACAAATATGGAAATTTAGCGGCAATTTTGCGGCATTTTATTTGGCCATTTTTCCTACAACAAACACAGATATTTTAGTTTATTAGGTTATTTAACAACATGAAGCTGTGTATGTATACTAATGTAAGCATTCCTCCATAGAAACACTCTTGATTGTGGGTTTAAGTAATTCCCTTTTCCTACAGCTTGACAGTTACACGAAATGAATGTCCACAATGTAGTGGTAAAGCTCTGGTTTAGGGGTTACTTTTTGTTAAAACCTCCTGAACTCCTACTTGCATATATTGGGAATTTTTGGAAGATGAAAAATGACAGAATTAACTGCACAAGATGCGTTTTTTTCAAGAAATTAATTTTTTACATGTTCTGTTTTTGGGATTATCAACTTTGACTATTATTTTGCTCTTCCCTTTGGTGTATTTTGCCTGCCAAAGAAAGCACAAATCCACCGGCTCCCAGAGTTTCATCTGTCCGTGCTTGCCCACTCCAAGCTGTTGCTGCATCCTGCCAGTGAGGAAAAAGTTTGGTCCAGTCACTAAGAAACCTTCGGTTTGAGCTAGTGTTTGTGTCTGCAGAGGTCATTCTTTCAACCTGCTGTATTCTGGCCACGAGGATACGGTTTAAAAAAACGCATTGCTTTTGTGGAGCCGAAGATAGATGTCGGTATTTAAAAAAGAAAAAAGCCCCGTGTTCGCATTGGCTGCACATGTTGTATTCCCACCAGGCCTTCCTCACACAGGTCAGCGAACAATCACCCTTTCTTTACCATATCGACCCTCGGCTCCAGGGGAGAGGGCGGCGCCTCGCCCCAGTCACCGAGAGGGTCTCCGGCGGGGAGCCAGAGGCGTGAGGGGCACTTTAAAGCCCGTCACAGTGAGCTGCTAAGGCCCCATTAAGACAACGTCCGTCTCTTCAATGCTGCGGTGGTTTTCTTGCAGTCACCTCGTTCCATCAGCCCTTGGTAAACACAAGCGCTGTGGCTTGAGAGGCCAGCGCCTCTCAGACCGGGGGCAGCCACTCTTAAGAGTTGGTCATTCTTTGTACCCAGTGGAAGTGAACACAGCGTCTGTCCTTCGTTTTCCAAGAAATGCAACAACAGACAACGCGAGAGCTCAGCTGACATATTTGTGCCTCTTGTAGCTTTTCAGAACATTCTTTACCTAGGTTTTATTATATTCGCGAGCGGTGTTGAGATCTGGGTAAATACATGCTGGTAACGCGATGTTGTGTTGAACAGGAGGAATTAAAGTCCCTGTGTGAAGCATTCTAGTGAGAGACAGCGACCGGTCACGTTTACATTTAAGAAGCACGTCTAGTGGCTGTAAGTCACTCTTCTGGGGCTGCTGGGGTGACCCTGGGGCACGGGAGCAGCGCCCCCTACCCATATCACCCCCCCTCTCATATCCATGTAACAAGTGCCACCTTTCTATTTATATCCTGGGCCTCAGGCCCAGTGGTGGAGGGGGAGGGGTAACAGGCACAGGGTGCAGATAGTCAGACCCCCCAGGATATAGCTGCTTTTGTCAAAATGCTGCGATTTCTACAAAAGTGCCCTTTTGCAAAAATAGCGGCATTCTTACAAAAGTGTTGATTTCCCGGCAAATCGCGATATCCTGGAGGGTCTGATCTTAGTTGCAGTTGATTCGTGCACATGCTTTGGGTGTGGCCACAAAGGAGTACTTATGCCTTCACTGTCATCAGGGATTTGCATTTCTTCGTGGGAACTTTTTCATGAGGTACCTTCCATTCGGACCAGGGTCCAGCGTTCGCCTCAAAGGCGTACAAGGATGCCATGCGTTCATTGGGTGGTCAAGTCAAATTTCCGTCTCCATATCGGCCTGAGTGCAATAGTGTTGTGGAGTGAATGAACAGTGGTTTAAAGCAATCCTTGACAGCTAAGGTTTTAGGTACAGGCTGGAACTGGCTAGCCCATCTCTATAGCGTGCAAAGTGCACTTAATAATCTCCCTAGAAGGTCTCTGGTTGGGCGGCTCCATACAAAATGCTCTTTGGCATCAAAATGTTTGTTTTGGATCTTGAGGTTCTAGACATAGCGGCGTCTGCCGCATCCTTTGACGTAGATGAACATTGTACTGTGTTACAGGACCAACAAAAGACCAGAGACAGTCTTGTAAAGGAACATTTTGCCCTCTACATCTGATGCTGCTCTTCAGATTCTGGTAGTTGGCTGGCTACCCCCCGTTGGTGATCTGGACCGAGAGAAGGTGGAGAACAAGAAGGAGTTCGGCCCCTCATATCGTGCACCAGTTCCTGTTCTTGGCGTGCAGGGTACAAGAACAGTCATTTTACCACCACTTCCTGGTCGCAAAGAAAACAGGTACATCTCCATTGATCATCTCAAATTACAGCGAGTGGCCGATTCTTCTTAGTATGACTCCAGCGGTCTCTGGTCCAGCAATGCTGAGAAATTCTGTTTTGGCTCTGGCGAGTTCCACCAGGCCTGACATGGCCATCGAGATGCCTATAGTTACTGATCCTTTATTGAATTCACCGGCTGGTGATCCCCTTGATGAGACAGAGTATACCTACCCTACAGACTTGTCGATGCCTGATTTGCAAACATCTGCAGTTAACCAGTCACGCTTTTCATATGGCATTGACTCTGTTGCATCAAAGTCCCCATCGAAAATTTCGATTTTTGCTCTTTGGTTTAAGAAACACTTTTCAATACCCCCTTGGACTTACATTTGGCTGGTGCTTTTTTCAATTTTTCGATTGGATTTGTGGTGTATTTTTTCCTTTTAGTGAATGGACACTATGTTAAAGAAAGAACTTCAACTCGGTTAATTGATGGAACTTTGGCACCCCACTCCTCATCTCACATCATGAAGAGGGACCAGACTTTTGTTAATATCACTGCTTGGCCGGTTTTAGATGGGATTGTATAGGATGCTGTTAGAGTTCAAATCTATGGCCCCACAGAGGTTATTAATGTTCCAAATGTACTACGTGTTTCAATGGGGGATGTAGTCCAACAAAATATACACTCTGATCCAGGCCATAGAGGCTCTGTTTTCTGATTGACCTATGGAATCTACTAGATCAATCATTGACCTATGGAATCTACTAGACACCTTCTCTCCAGACGTCGCCTTCCTTACGGAAACATGGATGAATGCTTCCTCCGCACCAGACATCACCATTGCCATCCCTGAAGACTACAAGATCACTCGCAAAGACCGCACCAGCCACACAGGAGGAGGAATCGCTATCGTCCATAAGAAATCAATCCGCATCTCAACCAGCTCTGACGCCAACCTCGCCAACTCCGAACACCTTCACTTCCAGATCCACATCGACCCCAAAACCACACTCAGAGGCACCCTCCTCTACAGACCACCAGGACCCCGCGCAAAATTCAGTGAAGACATCACGGACTTCATCTCTCCACACGCGCTCTCCTCCAAAGACTATATTCTTCTGGGAGACCTCAACTTTCACCTTGAAAAAATCAACGACCACAACACCGCCACCCTCGTGGACAACCTCACCAACCTCGGACTTAGACAACTAGTCACCTCCCCCACCCACATCGCAGGTCACACACTCGACCCCATCTTCACATCCAGCAATCATGTCTCCTTCAGCCACACTACGGATCTCCTCTGGACTGACCACAGCTGCGTTCACTTCACCTACAACAAACCAAAACCCAGCATCCACCTCCAACCTACCCTGCAAAGGAACTGGAACAAAATCACCACGGACCAAATCTCCGCATCGCTCCTTCGAAACTCCCCAGCCCTCTCTTCTAACGCTAACGAAGCCGCCGCCAACCTCACCCTATGGTTATCCAACACCGCCGACACCTTAGCTCCACTGAAAAAACGTCAAAGCAAACCTGGCAGCAAGAAAGCCTCATGGTTCAACGACGATCTCAAGAAGTCCAAGAAACTCTGCCGCTCTCTTGAAAAGGCCTGGAAAAAAGACCCAACCACCAGCACCAAGGACGCCTTCAAAAGCGCCACCCGCACTCACCACCAACTAATCCGAAAGGCCAAGAAAACAGCATTCAAGGATCGACTTGACAACAACGCCCACAACAGCAAGGAACTTTTCAACATCGTCAAGGAATTTTCCAATGCCTCGGCCAATTCCAACGACATCACCCCCTCTCAAACCCTCTGCGACTCCCTAGCGTCTTTTTTCCACAACAAGATTGCAGAAATCCACAACAGCTTTGACAACCAACCCGGAAACCAACCCACCCTACCATTTGCTGATCATCTTCCCCCCGTGAACACCCTTAACGACTGGAACCCAATCTCCACTGAGGACACCATCCGCCTGATGAATTCCATCCACTCAGGATCCCCCACAGACCCATGCCCTCACCACATCTTCAACAAAGCAGACTCCGTCATAGCACCACACCTCCGAGACGTCATCAACTGCTCCTTCAACTCCGCCACCTTCCCGGAAGACTGGAAACACGCTGAACTCACCGCCCTTCTGAAAAAACCAACAGCGGACCCCTCCGAACTCAAAAATTACCGACCCATCTCGCTTCTTCCATTCCAGGCCAAAGTCATCGAGAAAGCTGTCAACATCCAGCTCGCCGCCTTCCTCGAAGCCAACAAATCCCTCGACCCCTCACAATCTGGCTTCCGAGCAAAACACAGCACTGAGACCGCCCTCATCGCAGCAACAGACGACATTCGAACTCTACTGGACAATGGAGACACAGTCGCCCTCATCCTCCTCGACCTCTCCGCTGCCTTCGACACAGTCTGCCACAGCACCCTTCTACAACGCCTCAACAACATCGGAATCCAGGGAAAAGCACTTGAATGGATCACCTCGTTCCTCACCGGTAGAACCCAGAGAGTCCGCCTTCCTCCATTCAAGTCCGAGGCCTCTGAAGTCATCTGCGGCGTACCACAAGGATCCTCACTCAGCCCCACCCTCTTCAACGTATACATGAGCCCCCTCGCGGCTATCGCACGCCAACACAACCTCAACATCATCTCTTACGCGGACGACACTCAACTGATCCTTTCTCTCACCAATGACCCCAACACCGCCAAAACTAACCTACACGAAGGAATGAAAGAAGTTGCCGAATGGATGAAACAAAGCCGTCTGAAACTGAACTCAGACAAAACAGAAGTCCTCATCTTAGGTACATCCCCCTCTGCATGGGACGACTCCTGGTGGCCGGAAGCCCTCGGAAAAGCACCCATCCCGACAGACCACGCACGGAACCTAGGCGTCATCCTGGACTCTTCACTCTCAATGAATAGACAAGTCAGCGCCGTATCCTCATCCTGCTTCAACATTCTTCGTATGCTCAGAAAAACATTTCGCTGGATCCCCACCGAAACAAGGAAAACAGTCACCCACGCTCTGGTCACGAGCCGACTGGACTACGGAAACACCCTCTACGCGGGTACTACCGCAAAACTCCAGAAGAAACTCCAACGTATCCAAAACGCCTCAGCCAGGCTCATATTAGACATCCCACGCAACGAACACACCTCTGGTCACCTTAAAGACCTCCACTGGCTACCCGTCAATAAGAGGATCACTTTCCGACTGCTTACCCACGCACACAAATCACTCTACGACATCGGACCAGATTGCCTCAACTCACGACTGTCCTTCTACACCCCCTCCCGCCAACTACGTTCTTCCAACCAAGCCCTCGCCACTGTACCTCGCATCAACAAGACCACCATGGGAGGCAGATCCTTTTCATACCTGGCTCCTAAAACATGGAACTCACTCCCCGCTTACCTTCGTCTCACCCAGAACCACCTAGCGTTCAGAAAGCAACTTAAAACATGGATATTTGACAAGTAATCCTCCCCCCCTTCCTAAGCGCCTTGAAACCCTCTGGGTATGTAGTGCGCTATACAAATTTTATGACTTGACTTGACTTGACTGATTTGAAATATTATGCTGCTTTTGATGCTGAAAATTTGTATTTGGACTCAGCAAATTATGCTGATTTATTTTTTTACCACTACTATGGCAGCCATTTTCTGCACAAAGCTAACACATTTAGGAATGTGGTTAGTTATACGCAATAGGAGCATTGTCCAGCTCCCGTTGAGGGCAGCTCAAAAACTCTTTTGAAAAAATGTACATATTTTACTGATTTTAATCGATCAAATCCTGACGCATTTTACTTTAAGATGACTAGCGAGTCCTCTTCCAAAGTTAGACTTACCCACACTAAATTATTATATTCTAAGAACTTTCTTGACCAGTTGGCAGTTTGGGGCTATGAACTGTGGAAGGATACTATCGATCTTAAATCTGTTTGGGGTTCTAAAGACTGGCAGGTAAAAAGGCACTGAGGCTTTGTGTCGTGCATGTCTCATCCCGAATCATATGTTGTTTTTGAATTCGACAATTTCTCGGGCAACCTGGTTTGGATTGGCTACTTCTAAAAAATTAAATGCTCCCTCTCTTCCTGACTTAGGAGAATACCCGACATGGTACAATCATACAGATTTGTCCCTTAGTGACTTACAGTCTCCGTTGCTGACTTAATCTTTTAACATTTCCAGTTTTGATTCCCGAGGTTGGTTATTATGGCAAAAAAGTTCTGATTTATGTCAACATAGTTTTCTGGGACTGACCCCTGGCTATACACAGGTGAGAATAGATTCCTGTTTTCAAAGTGATCATTCTGTTACTACCTATTCGGTAGGCAAGTTATGTCAGAACTCGCTCAGACATTCCACCTTAGCGTCAGTCAAACTCCATCTATCCAAATTAACTGAAGATGTTGATCTGAATGACTTTTTTAAGGGCCCTGTGGGAGGCAGAACGGAACGTTGGGTATATGCTGTTTATAACAAGGTTTGGAAACTGTCTCAAATTGAAGCAGCTTCAAGATTGCGTTAAATAGATAGAAAAAGTGCTTGCAGTTGTTGATGACAGCATTAACACCCTTTCTTCCCGAATTTACAAATTGGACACTATTGTTTCTTCTGTTGTTGATATCGTCCAGGATGAAGTGTCTATTTTGTATCATGGTCAAAATCAGTTAAGTTCCTTTATGCAATTTGCTTGGACATTACAAACGTTGAAGGCTGGTAAAGTGCTTTGGGATTACATGAATGCTTCTTCTTTATTTTTACCATTTAATTTGACCGTAAAGCAACAATTCATGTCGATGAAGGATGCATCATATTCACTTTTGCACATTAAAAAGTTGGAAAAGTTGGAACCGTTGCCTTTTTCTGTTGCCAAATCTAATTCAGCTGTATGACTCATTCATGGTTTAATAACATTGCCTTTTCCACTATTTAAATTTGATTCTTATATGAAGTACTATGCCATAGGCAGGTTTGAACCTTTAGTTTGCGCTTATCTCCATGAAGCTTGGTCTCTACCATTTACCTGTCGGTGCCTAAGGGAGGGTAAAGAAGTTTATTTGAAAGATGAAGATTGCACTGCCACACCTGATCCCTCATTAGTATGCAGAAATATCCAATTGCACTGCTCTTGTTATTCAAAGGCCCTGAATTTAGCATGCATTTTAAAAGGAAATCCTGTCCCAGCAATAACCCCGACTTTCACGTTGCTAGCAAACGGTAGTTATTTGCTTTTAAATAATGAAAACTGCTGTGGTATGCTGGCAGGAACATTGTACTGTTTCCCAACGTGTACTCTGTTGCAAAAATGTGCTGTTTCCTCCTCCACATGGGAAGCTCGATGTATCCATCTGGCCTTCCATTCCGACCTTGAAAGCAGGGTTCAACAAGGTGAGTCGAATAAGGGCTCTTTTGTCTAAAAAAAAGTCGCCCTTACATCTTCGCGTGAAACATTCGTTCTTCACGTGGCAAACACTTGCACCGAGGTACATGCCCTCTTAAATACTGATCTCCCCCTGCATTTGGGGGGTTTGATTCACACAATCGTTAATGCCTCATCGACCATAGGCTTAACACACTTTTTAGGTCTTGTGACCTATCAATGCGCATGCGCATTGAGAGAAGCGAGACTATAGGGCTTTAAACAGACTTTAACTAACTGGCGATTTGGTGCTGTGCCCTTGCGCTTTTAGGTCAATGCGCAAGTGCATTGACCTAAAATGCGCGTGCACAGCATCAAATTGTAAGCCATCTGTTGCCCAGCTTGGTGCCGCTCCACCACCTGCGGCATCAAAGGCTTTCACGGTCGGCCGGGCGTGCTTTCAGTTTCACGGCCGGCCGGCCGTGTGAAGTGCGGCCGTGTCGCATTTCTCCTCCCCCTTACGGACCAGTTTGCTTCTCTGATCTGCTTGTTATATATATATTCAAAGGCAGAATCCACAATCATTGCATACCAAATCTCACCGCTGTAATTCAAACCTCGTACTTTATTTCTGCGTAGGAGATGATTTCATTATGCCTGTCCCTTCTCTATCTGAGGTTGTGGCTGCCAAAGGACTTTAGGTGCGTCATCATTTGAAAGAATCTGCTTAAGGTGCGAGTCGCTTGCCCCTCATACCACATCCTTGACAGCCTGCTAGATTTTATCAGACTAACCATAAGCTTCCTGAACATCTAGGCAGTTTTAATCGAGGTGCTCAAAGAATGCTGCAGCAGGCTTTAATCTCTTGATCCCCTGCTCTCCGCTTGGTGAGAATAATTATTTTGGGGAAAATGGAGTGTGAGGCATTGGTGTGAACTGAACCCTAATCAACAACAAAAGTCCTAGTTCTTGTGGCAATATTTGATTATTAGTCTGTAAACATTAACGGTGGACATTCGTCACCCGGGGGAATCCTTTCAGTATAAGGATAGTCCAAATGTTTCAGTCTATTGCCTCTTTAAAACAACAACCTCTCTGATCTATACATATAGCCCGATATGTATAGATCAGAGAGGTTGTTGTTTTAAAGAGGCATTAGACTGAAACATTTGGACTATCCTTATACTGAAAGGATTCCCCCGGGTGACGAATGTCCACCGTTAATGTTTACAGACTAATAATCAAATATTGCCACAAGAACTAGGACTTTTGTTGTTGATTAGCTTACTGAGTGGAGGGCGTCCTAGTCTCATTTGTCTTTCCCTCTTGACTCCCATTTTGTAGTGAACTGAACCCTCTCTGCCGACAGCTCTGCTGTGCCGCCTGACTCTCTACAAACCAGAAGTGTTGCTGGAGTAATACGGCTTACGATTTTGCTTAATGTCGCCGTTATTCCATTTTACGTACAGGGATGGGCGGACACCATGGTGAGCGAGCCCAAACCGAGGTTTTGCTCATGTGCTCTGTTGCAGAGCCACAGTGTTGAAATTGCATGTATTCCTCTCTGGGAATTTCCTGATGGGCACTGATTTATTAAATCTTCCTGGGACAGGGTGATGCTCTCTCTTGTTTGAACCCTTGACAGAATAACTATTATTTTCTGTGTTGCTTTGTATTTCTGAGCCCTATATTTTAGCTCCTCTTCCGAGCACCCTATTGCACCTTAACCAGGATTCAAAACCTTTCCTATTTGATAATACCGCCTGATCCATTTCTGTTAATTTTGCATAATGCAGCTGACAGGGCTTTGTCCCATTTGTGTGAGATTGCTTTGACCCGTTTGTGTGAGACTGCGTAGATGTGAGACAGAAACAGTGCTTTGAAGCACAAAGCTAGTTTTTTGTCTGCATAATTATTCTGCGAGCTGGAGCACAGCATGTAGTCAACATATGCACTATTCTTCGTTCATCTACACTTGTAGTGTGAGGAAATTGAACACGGTGGTCCCTTGATTTCCCTTCCTCAGGCACCTGATTAGGATTGCCTTAAAGGATTCGCAGGAATGGTATTCTGCTCCTGTAACCGACACGCCAAATCCTGTGAAGCAATCGCTGGTCCCCGACAGGCACTGAGGAGTGCCACCCTTTTAATCAGAATTATCAAGTTCGAGTATTTTTAGAATTCTAGGAATGTGCTTTTAATCAAAAATGAATTTTGAATAACTCTGGGGACTGCACAACGTGTCTAAAGGGCATACGGCTTTGCTCAGCTTTGCTGAGCGTTGCTGAATGTCTTTCAGAGGGCTAGAGGGGGGCCCGCGCCCTTGGTATTTTCTAGTCGTCATGTATGAGAAAACGTCTACTTTACCAGCCTTGCTGGGATGAAAATCTTACTTTAAAACACGATAGCAGACGCCCCTGCAGTTTGTGTTCCTATTATCTCACGCCTCAGCCCAGGCATACGTATCTATTATGATCGTTGCGTAACGTGGCCGCTTACCAGAGTAGGATCTGGCTTCAAAAGGTCAAAGGTCGTGCCAGTCTTTGGCACTCCATAAATCATCTTGGGAGTAGGCAGCATGCATTTTACTACCTTTGCAAAAACCTCACTAAGTGCATTTTCTTCATTCTTTTGGACGCTATCGGGAATAACGACATCCATATAGGCAGCATGAAGATGGTTTGCCATCCTTGCTGGGACACAGACGCTACTCACTGTGGGCAAAAATGGCCACCACTGGTACATTTTCAACATAAGGAGTCCATCAGGGTTCAGCCGTCTTGTATTCCTTATTTTAAAAACTTGCATTGATGTTGTAAGTTTCTCGTTTCTTGTTACAGACCTATAGTTCAGTTACTGGAGTGGATACCTGACATAATACATACACTGCAGCTCCGGGTAGTGTATAAAACGAGCGCCTTGATTATACCGTGCTAGCAGGGAGGGTGACATTATTCTTGAGGAATGCCACTGACACCTCCTTGGAGGATTGAATGGGCAGACAAATGTAGACCTCAGTTTGTAGATTTTCCCCCCAAGTTTCTTTCATCCTGCCACTAGGGGATTCAATAAATTGTATACATTCCACCCTTATAGATCGTTTTAACACGCACACATACTCCTTTTTCCCCTCTGCACTCCGACACACCCTTGTAAACTAGACAAGTAACTAACTCGCATCCCTGCCAAGCACTGTTTTCTCATCAATAATTTTATTGTAAATGTTTACAACTAAACAACGTCCTAAAAAGACAATGAAAATGTGTTTACCCTCGGCCTTAGTTTACAGAACCCAGAATTTAAAATCAAGACATATGCCATAAAGCATTCAACCCACAATGCAACACTCAACTTAATATCACAATTCCTGTACCAGAAATTGCATTTCCATACTAAATGACTGAGTCACTGCAATATGAAAGCACACAGAGCACTGACTCTCCCACTCACTCACTCACTGACTCTCCCACTCACTCACTGACTCTCCCACTCACTCACTCTCAACACATATTGCACTACAAATGCAATAGGTGTCACATTTGTGAAAGGAAAAGCTGTAAATGACAATGCTATTAATGTATGTTTTCAAAACCAACACATAAAAAGTGTCATTTACAATGCCAATAGCTCAAACTTTCTTCACTGCCTTTGCCAGTGCTTGTTGAATTGTGTCGTAAGCACAGTCCATTGCAACCGCGGAACCCAGCCATTTGAGGTGTTATCTCTTTTCATACAGGCATACAGCCAAAGGGACCTAGATGTTGCTTCACATTGTACCAAGGCAATTTCACCCCCTCACCCACTCATCCTCACACACCCTCACTCACCCTCACACCCTCAACCCCCCTCCCAACCCTCTCACCCTCACACCCCTCACCCTCAGACCCCTCACCCTCACACACCCTGTCACCCTCACACCCCTCACTCACCCTCACACCTCCTCACTCACCCTCACACACCTTCACACCCCCTCACACACCCACTCACCCTCACACACCCTTACCCTCACCCCCTCACCCTCACACACCCCCAGTCACCCTCACACTCACACTTCCTCACCATCACACACCTTCACATCCTCTCACCCTCACAAACCCTCACACCCTCACCCACCCTCACCCTAACACCCTCACTCAACCTCACACCCTCAACCCCCCACACACCCTCACACACCCTCACACCATCACCCCCCCCTCACCCTCACACACCCTTACCCTCATCCCCTCACCCTCACACACCCTCAGTCACCCTCACACCCCTTAACCCTCACCCCTCACCCTCACCCTCTCCCTCACCCCCTCACTCACTCTCACACACCCTCACTCACCCTCACACACCCCCTCACACACCCTCACCCTCACACACCCTCACTCACCCTCACCCTCACACACCCTCACTCACCCTCACCGTCACACCCTCACACACCCACTCACCCTCACCCTCCCTCACGCTCACACCCTCACCCTCACCCTCACACCACTCAGTGCTACAACACATTTTGTGTCATAATAGGTGTCACATTTGCGAAAGATAAAACTATCGGCATTGTAAATAACACAGCTATTATTTTCGCTATTTTCAAAACAAGCACATAAATAAAAAAAGTGTCCTTTACAATACCAATAGCTCAAACTTTCCTAATGCGAGACCTATTGCATTGCTGTGCTTCTCTCCCCTGCTGCACTCTCCTGCTCTCTAGAGATGTGGCCTAACGACCAGAGCTGCCATCTAAGTCACGTAAATACAAAACATGTTGCATTCCAAATGCTATAGGTGTCACATTCGCGAAAGTTATAACTATTGGCATTGTAAATGACAAAGCTATCAATTTAGCTGTTTTAAAAGCAACAAATAAATAAAATATTTGTCATTTACAAGACCAATAGCTCCAACTTTTCTAATGCGAGACCTATTGCATTTCCATTGCTTGTTTAAAATTGTAAGTTCTGGCCTTGTTACTTCATTCCAAACTATATTTGGTGTGATCCCGGCATTTTTTCATTCTATTTTTTCCAGCCTCTTCGGTGGATTACCATTAATTCTCGCCTTAGCTGCTGGTATACTGCTGTTGATTTGCTTACTCAAAAATAGCTGCACAATCTGTGCCCCACGACAACATGCCCCGGCTGCTCCAGCTTCGTAACCGGATGCTTAATTACTATGGCGCGCTCCCGCTGGCTACATTAAGTGTGGTGTATGGATTATCTTTCTGGTTCTTGTATTTTACATGCATGCAGCCTGTCTTCCATTGCCTGGATTGCGGTTTCGAATGGGCTCTGGATTTGTGTCTCTGCAACACGGTGTCTCCTAACCCGGTTTATGATTGTGGTAATATTTAGAATTGTATGATGCAGTCATGATGCAGTGGAACTGCATCACAGGGAATGTTCTAATGTGAACCAGTATTTTCCTTGTACTGCTGATGGTTGCTGCATATAACTTGTATTTTATTAAACATATTTCAAGAACTTATTGAAGATATTTGTCTGGATTACCACATATTTGGCGACGAGGACGGGATCCTGTGCAGAGGACAGGAAAGTGGCTCAACCATCACCTCTGGAACGCCGCTAAATTAATTTAGCGCTATTAAAGAAGAAAATTCATTATTGAGGAAGAAATTTTCAATCATTTCAACTGAAAGTGTGCTATCTCTTATTGGAAATTCTTCATTTAATTAATAATTTAGCTGAAAGACTTTTATGCGCTCTTTAAGAAGAATTTAGTGCAAGGCTATTTAAGTTAAAACTATCAATTTTGCATTGAAACATTTGGGTCATTGTATTGACAAATTTCTTGGACCTTTAAATCTCAAACGATGTGTTTTGAGTCATGGATCTCTATTATTGAAAGATACATAATTCAAGAAAAGCGTTTTGAACTCGAGCCTGAGAAACATTGCCTGTTGTGAAAAACATTAACTTTCAACTGCCATACCTTTTGGAACTAAGCTAATTGTTTATAATTATATATAATATATGAGCCTTGCTCTGAAGTAAAACTGCTTTGTGCCTCATTTAATGAAGCGCGAGTGAGAAATGCATCTTTTAAAGTGGCCAGTGCGAGGAAGAGTTTAACATTGCCGTGTCTGACTGTGCAGTTAATTGAAAGTAAACAATTGAAAATAAACAAGCGCATGTATTTCAGCTCGTGACTGAACTGTCAGCTGAATTCTATCGACGCTGCTATTATGAACAGACATTGCACAGCACATTTTAAATATTGATAGCATACAATGCATCTCGAGCTTCAGCTTAATAAAATGATTATTTAAAATAGAAGATAATTAAACTATCTTTACCAGGATTATTGCTATGAAAAACTCCATTAGGTCTGATGCAATTTCTGTACCAAAACAAAGAAACAAAGAAAGGACTTCATCAACCTTCTTCCTCACTGAAACAAACAACAGACTCAAACCATAAACCATTATATCATTTTATTTAATTATTTTAGATTGTTATTTCAGTCTATTATATTAATTAATTATTTTGGTTAATTATTTTAGATTGTTATTTCAGTTTATTGTGTTAAATTATTATTTTGGTTTGTTGTATTTAAATGTAAATTGCAGGTATGAATAATGAATCTATGTCAGCACCTCCAAAATTGTTCCCAATTCCAGGAGAACCCTCAATTCCATGGAAACGTTGGAGAACCCTCAATTCCATGGAAACGTTGGAAAAATATTTTTTTAACGTATTTATTGGCCATTGGAGGGGGACAAATATGGTCCTGTGAGAAGACAAGCAATACTTTTGCACCATCTTGGAGTAGAAGGTAGAAGGATATATGATGACTTGCCTGAAATATCTTTGGGTGCAGGATATGGTCAACCAGTGAATATTTATGAAATGTCCTTGCAAATGTTAGAAAAACATTTTACTCCAAAGGTAAATATTGTTTTTGTGAGAAATACATTTTTTGCAGGGTGCAAAGGTTTGATGAGAGCATTATGTCGTATGTAGCATCTTTACGTTGTCTTGCAGTTACATGCAAATTTCAAGGTTTGTGCGATTCCTTGATAAGGGATCAAATTGTAAGATGGTAGTATCGAGTAAAGAAACTGCTGTGGAAGTCAAGGAAGTAAAAAAAGAAGTGTTTAAAAAAGCTGATAATAAAATTAATGGAAATGTATCACTCAAATCAGGAGATAGGAGACCCATAATTTGTTATAGGTGTGGATGTCCAGGACATGTAAGTTCAAGTTTTGCATGTGGTGCAAGAAATGCAACATGCAGAATATGTGGAACAAAGGTTGTCTGGCAAAGGCATGTAGATCGAAGGGATATTATAAAAATGCTAGTATCAAAGAAGTAGAAAATGAGGAAGAACAAAGTGAGGAATTATTCTTATCTATTGAAACTGTGGAAAATCCTTCACAAATTGTAGAGTCTGTGGAAAAGTTTGTTTCTGGTATATCAAACATTGATAGTGGTTGCACGAATTTAAAGAGAGAAAGTACAGAAAAGTTGGATAAACCTCATTGCAAAATTATTCTGGGAAAAGGAACTGTAAGTCTTTTGGCTGATTCTGGTAGCCTTTTTACATTAGTTTCAAAAGAGACTTTTCAAGAAAAATTACATGAAGCAATTAAAGACCTTTTACCAGCAGATGTAAGAGCTGTAGGATATGGTGGATCAAGAATGAATATTCTTGGAATGCAATGGATGAATATCATTTTTAAAAATAATGGGGTCTATGGAAGAGTATATATTACCCAGGAAGGATCTAATTTACTTGGATGGCGTCATCAGAAAGACTTGAATATTGTACTCAATCCAAATGCTGTGGAACCAGTAATGGTTATTGAACAAAATGTGGAAGATGTGTCTTCTAAACGGGAGATGAACGGTGAATGGGGAAAAATGTTGATGGAAAATCGTTCACATGTTTTTCTGATAATTTGGGTATGTTGAAAGGATTTTCCCATCATATTATTTTGAAAAAAAAATGCTAAACCAATTGTACATAAGGTTAGGACAATACCACATATGATGAGGGAACCACTTAGCAAAGAATTGGATAAATATTTGGAGGCTAAGATTATAGAACCAATTGAATCATCGGAATGGTTGTCTCCGATTGTCGTCGCACCGAAGGAAGGGAACAAGATTCGTTTATGTATTGATTTAAGAGATTTGAATCGGAACATCTGGGTAGATAGACAACCTTTACCGAATATTGGAGAAATGCTTGGTAGGATGGGTGGGGGTTGTGTTTTCAGTGTCCTAGACATGTCCTCAGCTTATCATCAGGTGAACTTACATCCCGAGTCACGTCCATTAACATCATTTGTAACACCTTTGGGGGCATTTCGGTATCGTAGGATGCCGTTTGGATTGGCATCAGCTTCAGCTGTGTTCCAAATTATTATGCAGAATATTTTTAAGGGAAGGACAGAGTGTTGTGTTTTCAGGATGACAATATGATTGTAGGAAATTCATTTGAGGAGCATGATCAGTTGATGGATGAAGGGTTGCATAGAATTTCAGAGTGTGGTTTGACAATCAAAAAGGAGAAGTGTCAAATAAGATTGAGTCAGGTCAACTATTTGGGTCATCAGATTTCATCAGATGGTATAAGACCGAAGAGTAGTATTGTGAAAGCTGTGAGAGATGCTCCTTCTCCTATTAATAAGGAACAAGTGAAGTCCTTCTTAGGCCTTGCTGAATATTGTTCTAAATTTGTGAATAAATTTGCTGATTTAGTGGAACTTATGAGGCTTCTTTTTAAAAAAGGGATGATGTTTGAATGGAGTGCTGAATGTGAGGATGCTTTTGTTAAGGTGAAAGGTAGTCTTTCCAATGCCCCGTCATTGGAACATTTTGACTTTAAGAAAAAGTCTATTTTGATCACGGATGCGAGCAATGTTGGTTTAGGGGCAGTGTTGTTACAGGCGTCAGATAGTAATGAAACTATCATTGGCTTTGCTTCACGTAGATTACAGGGAGCAGAAAAATCATATTCTACTTTAGAGAAGGAAGCATTGGCATGCTGTTGGGGAATAGCGCATTTTAGGTATTATCTGTGGGGGTTGCCTTTTGTTGTGAAAACGGATCATGAACCTTTAGTCCATGTTTTTAAAGGTGATTAGGATTTAGATGGAAGTATGACTCCCCATATATCGAGGTGGTTGCTATTTGTTTTAGACTACAATTTTGTGGTCGAGTATGTGCGTGGCAATAGGAATGTTATTGCGGATTGTCTCTCTAGAATGCTGGTGGAAGATGATTCTTGTGTGCAAATTTTGGAAGATTTTGTTGTTAATGTTGACAGTGAATTTGCTGTTAGTCAGGATGAGTGGAGAGAAGCTATATAAAAGGATATGGAATATAAGAAGGTGAAAGATTTGATTAGCCATAATGTTAATGGGCGTGGTCATGACGAGCTCAGCTCGTCATGAGCACCCTAGAGGTATACCTCATGACGAGTTGAGCTCGTCATGAGCATCGAAGGGGTTAAGGATGAACTCAGTTTGAAAGGTGACAACATTTTTAGAAGAAATAGGATAATTCCACCGGTTTTGTTGAGGACAAAATTGTTGAGAATTGTACATGAGGGGTATTTGTACATTAGGCATTTGATTCTTCACAGCATGGCTTTCGAAAGGCGCACAGCACCGAGTCTGCGCTCACAGTGGTGGTCAACAACATCCGCGCTAAGGTTGACAGAGGTCATTCTACCATCTTGATCCTGCTCGACCTTACAGCCGCTTTTGACACCCTGTCCCTTTCCATCTTATCCAGGCGGCTCGGTGAGATGGGAGTCGAAGGACCAGCTCTCGGTCTCTTGACATCCTTCCTTAACCATCGTGCCCAACAGGTCCAGCTGGGTGACTTCTTTTCCTCTGCCAAGCCTTTGCATTGTGGGGTCCCGCAGGGCTCATCTTTGAGCCCTACTCTGTTCAACATATATGTGGCCCCACTTGCAAGGCTTGTCAGATCTTATGGATTGGAAGTCCTTTCGTACGCCCACGACACCCAGATAATGGTCTCCCTATCTCATTCCGTGGAGTCCACGGCCCTTAACTTTAAGAAATGCATGGAAGCCGTGGCAGGTTGGATGTCCTCAAACTTCCTCAAGCTTAATAGGGAAAAGACCGAGATTCTTATCTTTGGTGCCAAACAAGATCTATGGTCGGATGACTGGTGGCCTCACTCCCTTGGAACCTGTCCCAAACCGTCCCTGGTCGCCAGAAATTTAAGGGTCACCTTTGACACCACACTGGCATTTGATAAACAAGTGAATAAAACAGTTTCGACCTGCTGCGGAGTTCTAAGGATCCTCAGGAAACTTGTTCACTTCCTCTCCCCTGGGGCTCGGAAACAGGTAGCAGTAGCCCTCATCTTACCTCGCCTGGACTATTGCAATGCCCTTTATCTTGGTATTTGCAAAAAGCTTATTCAGCGCCTTCAGCTCATTCAGGTCACTGCAGCCAGGTTCATGGTGAATGCCCCTAGGCGCGCCTCTGTTAACAGAAATCAGAAAAACTCTTCACTGGCTACCGGTCAAGGCCAGAATTAACTTTAAAGTTCTGGTTCTGACCTATCGTGCCTTACACGGCCTGGGTGCCGAGGACATTGATTCTCTCGTATCCTTCTACACCCCGGGTAGGTCCCTGAGATCGGCTCACAAAAACCTGTTGGGGACCCTGAAGGCCAGATGGGGAGGGAGAGCCTTTTTCTCCCTCGCCCCAAAACTGTGGAACGCTCTTCCCGCTGATCTTAAGGGCCAGCCAAATCTTGCCCTTTTCCGGAAGAATTTAAAAACTTGGCTATTCGCAGAATCCTACCTGTAACATTTGCTCCCTCCACCTGCCTCTGACCACTCAGTTGTATATTTTCCATCTTATGCGCCTTGAAGCCTTCGGGTTAAGTTGTGCTCATACAAATCCCTTTTCATTCAGGTAGGAGTTTGACAAAGCGTAGATTAAGGGAATCTTATTGGTGGCCGGAGATAGACAAGAATGTGGAAGATCTTGTGCGAGATTGTAATGCTTGCAGCAATAGTGATAAGGTAAAGTCTACATGAGAACCTCCATTGAGATGTGTGGAACTACCTATGAAATCTTGGGAGAAATTAGGTTTGGATATTTTGGGTCCGATTGACAGGTTGGGAAGCAATAATCGTTTTTTACTTGTATTGGTTGATTACCATAGCAAATGGTTTACTTGCAAATCAATCGGGCAAGTCTGCACTGCAAATGTGATAGCGTTTTTAAAGGAAGTTTTCTTATAAGAAGGGGTGCCAAAAACTCTTGTAACTGATAATGGGGTTCAGTTAGTTTCTTCGGAAATGACTAGTTTTCTTTTTAGTCTTGGAGTTAGTCATGAGAGAGTGGCTTTGTTACGTCCGCAAGCCAATGGACTTGTGGAAAGAGTGAACAGGATTGTAATGGATTGTATTCAACTTTCTCTGGCTAATGGTTTGTCATGGACGGATGAATTATGGAGAATGATGTGGGGTCATAGGATTACGCCTCATTCGGTGACTGGAATTTCTCCTTTTGTGGCGTTGAAAGGAAGGGAGCCTGGTACTAAAGAATCTTCTATGTGGTTGAAGGAAAAAAAACAAGTGTGGGTTGATAGGAAAAGAATGAGATAGAGAGTTGTAGATTGTCAGTGGCGTAATAAGATGGATTTTGATAGTAGGAAAAGTGCTAAGGAATTGGTGTTTGTGGAAGGTGATTGGGTTGCTGTAAGAAAATTTGGTTTTGTAAAAATGGGAGATAGTAAGTTTTCTCAGCCACATAAAGTAATTTCTGTCAAAGATTCTGTGGCTGAATTAGATGATGGTAAGAAGTGGAGTTTTGGTAGTTTGTGCAAAGTATCTCATTTGTAATGTTATGTTTATATGTGCATTTTCATTCTGTAATTATTGTATATATGTTTTCCTGTAATACGAGTATTTTATGGATTGAATATTTTCTCTAATGTTTTCTTATCCATGTAATACGACTATATTTTAGATTGAATATTATCTCTAATGTTTTCTTATATATTTTTTTGTTTCTCTTTTAGATTCCCTAGGGGGAAGATATGTGGTAATATTTAGAATTGTATGATGCAGTGGAACTGCATCACAGGGAATGTTCTAATGTGAACCAGTATTTTCCTTGTACTGCTGATGGTTGCTGCATATAACTTGTATTTCATTAAACATATTTCAAGAACTTATTGAAGATATTTGTCTGGATTACCACAATGATCTGCTAATGAGTCCCTTAGTTGCTCATAAGTTAGACTGTTCTGGTATTGGAATAATGGCCTGCGCAGCGGCACATGGAGTTCTAGGTAATTGGAACATATGGTCTGCAGCCCATGATTTTCTGGCACACAGTTTTCTTGAAGAACACCAGAGTTGTCCTCTGATGGTGCTGGAGGCTCCTGCTGTCGAGGAACATGTGTGTTCTTTCCCTTTATTGAATTGGATGGCTGAAATGTTTTTGAGTGAGAACAATGACTTCTTCTTGGAAGAAGTTGCAACGTACTGTGTTTATACTATTTTGGATTGAACTGATTTTAGCTTCAAACGCGTTTTGTGGCACAAGATATTTTGTATCTATTATTTTTTATTGTATTGCTCAGTTCACACACTGCGCTTTGAACACTATACAGTCCCTTCATCATGGAGACTAGAAAACATTTTTTTTTTTATTGCTGATTCGGAATATTACTCCCAATTCTACTGTTTGGCAAATTTTGAACTCGGTTCTGTCTCACTCGATCTTGAACTCTGCGTTTCAATTTGCCCACCTCGTTCTGTGCGTGTTCCGATCAAGGGAGGGTGTAGTGAGGGCTAGGCCTTACTTGCGCACATTGCTATGTTAGCATAAGCTTATCACAAGTTTAAACGCCATTTTACCTTTTTGCTGCTTTTGCACACAACACTATATGTAACTGTTGTTGTAAGTTAGGCTGCATGAATGGCTTCACATGAGAATGGCTTGTTTTCAATGTCCCTAGACTTACAGCTCGGTCTTAGTCTGCACAGTGAGTGCTGAAGCCTCCAAGGTTATCAAAACAATGTTCGTTGTTGTTCGGACTGCTCGTCTCATGCACTAGACATAACATGCACGCAACTGCTGCTAACTGAAAATCCTGGCATCTTTAATAACACACTGTATGCATGATTTAGAGGCTCTGAAAGGAAGCCCGTTTCCAGAGAGACAGAAAGCTATTACAGATCATGATGTGATTCACTTCTGCTGATCTTGGAGGTATGGGGTTCCCCATTAAAGCCTAAGAGACCTTCTACATTTTATAAAACATAGGGGCATATTACCTACAGTTAGCGATATTTATCGCTAACTGAGCTTAGCGTTAGTTTTTTTAACGCCACGATTCGCCCAATATTATCGCTGAGATAACGTCCTATTACCAACGTTTATCTCAAAAGCGATAATATTGCAGGCGTTAGCGTGAATATCGCTGGAAAACCAGCGGTGTTCACGCATTAGCATGCAAATGCTGTTAGCCATGTTATCCACCTCTCATTGGATAACATGGCTAAGAACTGGTATTTGCAGGCGTTAGCGTTTGGCGATATTCGCGCTTAGCGCGAATATTTCCATCGCTTCGCCTTTCTTGGTAATAGGCAATAGCGATGTTAGCGACTGCTGTCAGTCGCTAACAGGTTGGGTACGCCCACTTTGAATGTCATTAGCGATAAATATCACTGACATGCAAAGCGGGCCCCAAACCGCTCGCTATCGCCTAAAAGCTGTCGCTAACTGGTGTTAGCAACAGCTTGGTAATAGGGCGATGGAATTATCCTCGCTTAGCGGCCGAAAACGCCATCCTTGGTAATATGCCCCATAGTTCCTAGCTAGGGAGGGTGGCATACTAGGTGCTATGTAACCTGTTCCCACCCTCATTATAATATGATTTCTCCTTTTGTTTTTTATGGAGTTTTACCAATGCTGATCGTATTATTTTTAATCATATGTCTGCTTATGCTCGCAAAAATACTGCATATTAGAGCACGGCGTTAAAATAAATATTTTAAACTTTATTGTGTCTCTTTCTTTACCCATGTTGTGGACTGGTATGAGAATATAACGAAAGAGTGTTCTTGATTCCACCATTCCTGAGAGTAACCTAAGTCGCATGTTCTGGGTTGTCTTTTCATTGGTACCTTTGCTAAAGGACGAAGAGCTAATGTGACACTGATGCTAGTCGATTAGGGGTTCTAGGTACTGAGGTGAGTTTTTTTGGTCCACCACTATTCACTGATGTCCTGGGTCTCTCTGCACAGTTCTGTGTGTGAGCAGAATCCCTGCAACAGTGGCAGGCCTAGCTGTCCTATGTAGAAAAACAGAGCACAGGTTAAAATACTAAATCTGTATCCTGGAAAAGGAACCTGCTTGAAATTATTAAAAATCCAATTCAATTGTGACATTGATTTTGTATTAATATTAAGGAAAATTAACTTTTAGAAAGTTACTCTACACCTGCCTGAACAGTTAGAAGACCAATTAACATAAGCCCTTGCCAGCTCCCAGTTCGGTATTAGCCTTAAATATGTTTGAATAGGTGTGAAATGCCTCCCAGGAGCAAGCAATATGTTCACTTGTATGGCCATAGATTACTCCTGGGAGCTCCACTTAATATTCAGGGTGGGATTGTGAGCCTCCCTTTTGACACCACTGTGTTAAATCCTGTTTGCGTGTGGAATCTGTCTTGACAGGTCTTCTGGGTTCATATGCAAACACTTGGAGCACATTTGAAATGGGAATGATCAGGGTGCCAAGAATGTTTTTGTGGACCTACTGTCTGGTTGCTAAAGAACTCCGATTTTTTGCCAGGCGTTTGTCGCTGGGTCTGCATATGACTCATTGGGCACACTTGAAAGGGGAGAGAAAAGGATGCCAAGAGAATTCTTGTAGGTCCACTGCCTGGTTGCAGAATTACTCTGCTTTTTTCCTACCAAACTTCTGCCTCGTAGTTCGTTGTGGGTACAGTGGCTGCCTCAAACTGGATTTTTGTGTTGGATGTGGGAGGACGCTAGGTTTACCATTGTACACTCCACACACATACCCTAAGCACTCAATTTTAGTATGGTCAAATACTTTCACCATCTTGCAAATACCCAACGTGGGTAGGATTGGCACTGGGAACTTTTATCCTATTGGTTAGAGCATGCCCAGCAGTCATCCACCCATCAGCTACTACCAGGCAATAACGTTGCATCCCTAGGCACCGACTTCAGACAACTTCTGGACCTGCTATCTGTGACCTCAAGGACTGGACCTGCTCCTTCATGTTCCCAGTACAAAGAAGTGGACTCCAAGGGTTATAAGTCAGAACTCCTGTTCAAGGCACATGGATAGAACAATCCAGTAGAGACCTTTTCCTGTAAGTGCCAGGCTGATCGGTGGCAACCGGACCTGGACTAGACCCTGGTGTTGGCCTTTTTCTGACACCCTTTGCGTCTCTAAGTGCCTCCCCTATATCCCGGTGAGTTTTAGAAGTGTCTACCTGTGGTAAATTAGAACTTAAAGGACTAAGGACCGGTTTCAGATATCCCATTTGCTGTAATACAAGTGGCATAGGAATTTAATGTACTTTTAATAAGGAGGATGGGATATCCTTTATGTTTGTGATGGAGAAGCCCTCTCTGCCAAACTCTAAATCAGTCCATAAGTCAAAAGGTAAAATCTTTGACCAGAAGAAACCTGGTGGGCCTATCCGACCAGCGCTCCAATTCGGTTAGCATTAAATTGTACCTAGATATCGGTTTATTGCGACAATTGGCTATCAAAAAGTGATTATCCTAAATGCATTATCATTACGGCTTCATCGTCTCAAGGAATTAATTTCCTGTGCTGTCATGTTTGAAAAACACCCGTTTTGGTAGCACACTCGGCATTAATTCCTTTGTTTAGGTGCCGCCTTTACAAAATAACATTAATCCACAGGTTTTGACCTCTCAGGCAAGGTTCGCCCCTGGCATTCTGGGAAATGCAGTCTCTTGTAGCTCGCTCCGATATTTTCGAGTGTTTCGCCAAGGCTGGCGCAGATAGTCCTGATCTCTAGATACGTGGTTCTGGTTTATTAACCGTCATCAGTAGAGAATACAGTCTTGTATTTTGGGGTTTGCTGAGTAGGCTGCCAAACATTATATCAGGTCCAGTACCTCTCACTGGGCCACAGGTGCTTCATCCACGAGCTCGTCAGCTCAATCACTCACATGAGTACTTTAAATAGATAACAGGATGTGGGAGCACACCGCTGACCTCTCAGGCAAGGTTCGACCCTGGCATTCTGGGAAATGCAGTCTCTTGCAGCTCGCTCCGATATTTTTGAGTGTTTTGCCAAGGTTTTCGCAGATAGTGCTGATCTCTAGAGACGTGTTTCTGGTTTATTAACTGTCATCAGTAGAGAATACAGTCTTGTATTTTGGGGTTTGCTGAGTAGGCTGCCAAACATTATATCAGGTCCAGTACCTCTCACTGGGCCACAGGGGCTTCATCCACAAGCTCGTCAGCTCAATAACTCACGGGAGTACTTTAATCAGGGAAAGTGTTGGACAGCGGAGGAGTAAAAATTATTATACCCACTCCAGTGAGTGCAACAGGAGGGAAAGTGTTGGATAGCGGAGGGGTAAAAATTATTATTTCCACTCCAGTGAGTGCAACAGTAGGGAAAGTGCTGGATACCACACCAATAAAAAAGAAAATCAACATTTTTAATACGTTTAATTTCCATTATTAACTTTGAAATTTAATTATATTATTATTAAAAAAGATAATAAACTTTCCTTAATTACAAATTTTTTAACACTATAGCATCCACACCACACACCTAAAATGAATTACACAATTACAATTAATAATTACTAATTAATTAATACAAATTAACAAATAATAATTCATCAATAAAAAAATCCTTCCCGTCCTTCTCACCATTTTCACCGATAAACACCACAACACACACCTACAATTAATTAAACAATTACCATAATAAATTAATAATTAATTTATTTAAATTAATTTACAACTAATTAGCATACAATTATTAATTAATGTACACATGTAACTCAATAACATCACAATTATAAATAAATATAAATTATTCAATAAACTTCAGATAATTAAATTACTTCCCACACTATTCCCCTATAAACCCCCAGCCGGCTACGGAAGTAAAAAAACTCCTAATTCAATTTTAATAATTTATTAACTACTATAAATATTAAATAAAATCTATATAATTAAATTACTTCCCACCCTATTCCCCTATAAACTCACAACCCGCTACGGAACTAAAACCGCAAAATGATATTAAATAAAATATATATTAACTACTAAAATTTTAACAAACATAATACAAATACAAACAATTCTCATAAAAAATAGTAAAATACATAACATTAATAATCAATATTTCTAACAACTATATATTTTTAAACGGTATTTAACACTTTGATATTTTTGTAATTAATATTACTTACCTGAAATCGATATTCTTGTCCACGATATTTTTTCCATCGATATTTATGACCCACAATATTTTTACCTCGATATTTATGTATATCGATATTTATACATCGATATTGTAGCTCTGTACCCTTTATATTATGGGATAGAAAGCGACTTAGAAGATTGTTCACATCAAGTGTGCATTACACAAATGCATTTTACTCTATATAAATGCAATTACAATACAATACAATACAATGCATTTCACACTTTTTAGACACTGGGAAATAAAATTATGTGCTCAAAATCACAGGGATCAGACTTTCTTTCATTTACAACTGACAGGGATGTAGGTTGAAGCTCAGACGATCCAGCATCCATCCTACTTAAACAACTTCAGAGGTAGTGCCCGGTTTATCAAAATACCCTACATTCTGTTGAGGATTCTCACAATACATATAGCATTGCAGTTGGGTATGACATATTATTGGCTGAGCTGTGCACTTGCTGGATAATGTGTAAAACTAGGCACAAATTACATTTTGTCACAAATTAGTCACTGCTTAAATTAAGAAAACTTGCTTAAAAAAAAACAAAAAACATAAATCGACCGAGAGGAAAATAACTCGACAAGACGTGACGTGCCCCTGCGATTTTCGCCCCTGGCACTGCTGGCCAGAGCTTGGGGTAAATTCCGTTCGAGAGATAACGCAGTACCTGCAGCTCGGCCCCATTCCTGAAAACCAGTCTTAGTGATGCGCCCTTTGACCCTTAGAACATGAAGGGTGGGAAGAGACATAGGGAGGGCGGGTGTCAGGCGGCTGCGTGAGGGCCTGAAGTCCAACGATGGAAGCGTTGGAGTACAGGAACAGAATTCCAATGCATTAGCGATGTTTGCCATTCGAAAAGTTCTGAACTGCTGGGCCAGAGCCTCGGTCGCCATATTTGGGTGGTGCGAGTAGGGTAACGAGTTACAGGAGCCCAACTTTAACAATATGTAATACTTAAAGATTTGTAATAATATGCTCATGCGCGCCATGTGCTTTTAGATGCAGAGCTCAGGTATGCCATTTTGCTAACGTTTGAAACTGTTCAGGTTTTTATACGTGAAACAGTGCTTTCAATGCAGAGAACACTCACAGTCTTTAAAGGGACCACCCTGTGAGCGACCCCATAATACTAGCCACAAAACCAAAGCACATGTCATGGAACAATGGAAAATTCTAGAACGGCTATTGCTGGGTATTGGTTGGTTGTGATTCAGGATTGGCATAAAAGAACAGGTTTTTCTGTACCCTGGATGGCCCCTTTAACTCTGTTTGTTTCAGGTACAAACATCAGCAGGGAAATGCAAATGGTGAGTTCACAGGTGTGTAGTACAGCAGCTTTCGAATACGCACAGGTCCCTTCCTTCGTTTTGAAACTAAAACAATTTTCGCCCACCACATTTAAAGTACAACAGCTGCTCCTAGGTGTCAGTTTACCCTATAATTTGCATCAAGGGCCAGAGGTACGTGTCGGTATTGTAACACCGAAGATTTACCATTAAGATAATCAAACAAAGGTCTCCTGGTAGCTGTAATGGCTGTACCCTGGTCTAGATGCATGTGTGAAAATGTCAAATCTACAGGGAAAGAGGATGGACTGCAAGTGATGGACATAACACGAGGAAGCGGAGAGCAGGGCGCGATGGTAGCTGCCAGCTGGGCCATGGCCAACAGAGGAAGGACACCCGGATATTTCAATTTGATATTATGTATGTAGTTTTCTATAGCGGGAAGAAGACCCAAGGGTATCAGAGTGCTTTACTTATGCAATAAACCAAACAAGTCGCAAACGATCATAGAAATTCATAAAGCATGCACTAGGAATAAGTTAGGGTCTAACAGACAATCCCCTCTTCCCGTCTGTGTGGTTGGCTGTGAGGAGGGTTGAGACATCTCTCTACACTTAGCAGCCTTTTGCAGATATGCAGAATGCACCCAAGTGGACGACTGCACCCAAGGACGTGCAGGACAGCAATGAATACTGCAGAGGTGACAGGGAAAGGGCGGGGGCTTTATTTCACGGGAAATCCTATTTCATCTTTAGTAGGGATTATTAATAACGGGATTATTAGGGGGTGTCAAAGGAAGTCATGTGTCACCTGTTTTCCAGTGGGTTTATGAGTTTGAAACCTTGATGAACAGCCGCTTATAACACCAACAAAGAGCTGAGCTAGCAGATGAAGCTGGGAACTCATTTTAATGATGGTATGCTAACGAGTGCTATAAATGCATTTTATTAGCAGGATTCTCACCTGCTAAAATCCCTCTTTGGAGACATGGCAGCAAATATTGGACAATCAGCATGGCCGCTAGCACCGCCTATTCATATCCAGTTGCTGTCCGCCTGTTTCCATTGCGCTTCATATATATTGTGGCTGGCTATACATGGAAGTTTCAATATCGGTGAGAGAGGAGCCACCATCAGGATTACAAAGCTGTGCGTGGTCTCACCACTGTGCAGCAGGTGCCTTGCTCCTCCTCTTCATCTACCAAGCCTACCCTACCCTGCCCGCAAAGATCAACCCTGGCCTTCACACATTATGAGAGCTCTTCATCAAGCAGCTGTCAGTCAGGGTTACACCTAAAGTGTGACTGACCTCCTCCACCAATAACCATAAAAAAGGAATGTGTCCATGCGCAAACACCCGGATTGGTCTTTTGACTGTCATATACAGTCCTTTAATTATAGCAACTCTCTGCTACCCTAGGCCACTATTTTCAGCCTAGGTATTTTGATGTTTATTCAAGTTTTTTTTGTTCTCTCCCTTTCAATATCGTATTATTGTTTTGTGTCGAGGTATTTTAGTCCTACTATCTGCTTTGCTTTCTTCATTTTTGGATTTTGTGTGCAGACCGCTGGGTGTCCATCTTTCCTCAAGTTGGCTCGTGGCTTCAAAGGTGTACCACCTGCCAGAAAACCAAAAAAGGAAAAGAAACGAACACAAGTGCTTGAAACGAAGACATCAACAGCTGTCTGACCTCACCTGCAGGGGATGTGGGTACAGGAGGAAGCGTTCACTCCTCCTTCAGACCTGTGTCGATGAAGATTGCGTCAGGCTCGGGGGTCTTTTGGACAGTTAGGAAGTGTTCTTCCTGCTGGACACAGACAAATCACTCTACAATCCACTGGACCCTGGAACCCAAGCAGGTAAACTCCTGAAGACACCTGTGTATGCTTTCTCATTCACTTCCATCCAGTAAAAAGACGTTTAGAGAAAGCTCAATGGGATTTTTCTTAATACATTTGCAAATGTTTCAGGAATTTCTGTTCCTACTCTAAAATATTTATGGAATTGCCTTTCATTAGAAATCTCAAAGAAAGCTGAATCATGGCCTTTCACCTAAAAGAAGGGCAGGCAGCAAATTTACACTAACAAAGCTAATAGTTGTAACTTTTGTTTAGTCAAAAACCTATTGTGTTCTAGCAGTGTCTATCAATTACTCCCATGGATCTGTGGAGGGCGAATCACTGCAACTAGTTTCCTCAATAGTGTCACTGCAAGAAGTTGGTGAGGCCCACTATCCTCATCCTTTGCCGTGGCCACAGTTCCGAGTGACGAGCAGCTGTGGCGTAAGCCCTCTGGTTCATGGGTGGTGAAAATCAGGCAGATATTGAGGGCTCAGAATGGGGATCCATTCTCCTGAAGAGGAGGAGAAAATGGATGGGGAAGAAGGAGAGATGAAAGAACAGAAAGGTGAGAAAAAAGCAGAAGGAAAAAAGACGATGTGAGTTTTAAACATGAAGTCACAAGGAAGGAGGTTAAGACAGCGAAAGAGAGAAACAGTGAATGAAAGATTAAAAGAATGCGTGGGAGAAGAAAGTTAAAACAGTGTTACAAAAAAGAGAAGGAAGATCCCGGGACAGATTTCATGCTCTGCACGTCACTACACAATTTAACACTAGGGTCCAAAAATTATCCGCTGATATTTTCACCCACTATCCATAGTAAAATGTTTTTTCTGTTGATGTTCTTGCAGTAATCTGTTGATGAAAAGGTCACTTTGCAACAGACGACCAGTGCAAATTCGGGTACAAAGTTGCCATTTGTTGGAGCACTGATAGAATTCAGTCAGTAGAGAGATTGACAAAATAGTGCCGGCGAGGCAGAGCAGCAGGTGACTGAGAAGATTGTTGTAAAGGAGAGGGGCAGGAGGCCCAAGAGAAAGAACATGAACATAAGTTAGTTTTAAGCATGAAAGTGCAAAAAACTGTTGAAGAATCAAAGGAGAAGAGCAATTGCAATGATGCCTAAGCTAGTGAGGTGCTAGATTGAATACAGGAAATGGTTAAGGTGTCAAGAAATGCCGTTTCAGCTATTACAGAACATCATACTCCTCAGAACTTACCTAGCTGCCAGCAAACTGGGAGCACTGCCGCGGAATGTGTCAGATGTCGGCATTGAATATTGGGTGAGAATAACGGGGAGGCTGGAAAGCATTACTGAAGAGCAAATTTACATAAACCAGAAATGTGGCTTCTGGGCTTAATTCCCAGACCCAAAGAAGAAAGATGGCACAGGTTTTCTGGACCTGTGCCATCTTAAAGCTGAATGTTGTCTTGTCATGCAGTGGGAGGGTACCAACCTCCCCCTGCCCCAGCAAATCGATGGAAAACACAGGTGATTAGATGGGCCAATTTTAAGGTAGCAGCATTACATATAGACAAACGAAGGGCATTGTAGATGCAGAGAGGGCCCACGTATGGGATGCGTTGCTGCTCAAATTTACCCAATATGGGATCTCTGTTGACTAGACTGCTCTCTACTATGCGGAAATTGGATTATTGTCTCACTACGAGGGACTTTCTACTGATGAACTAAGTAATCCAATCATGCATCAGACAGGCTTTACCAGGGCCCATCTTACTAAGTAGAGTTATGGTGCGACCTCATTGGTCCCTGGGGATCCACCCGCTCCCCCGCAGCCCTTGCTTTGGTCCTCCCCGACCTCGCATGGATAATGAGCACCTGATCTGGGATTTTGGGGTTTCGCTCTGCGCAGCTTTTCGGCGCAGGCGAAATCCATTGATTCCAATAAGGACTTCAGGAACGTCCCCCGGCTCCCATTGGCTAGCTCCATAAATGGAGGCTAGCCATTGGGAGCCGGATCTGTCCGTCAAGGCCGGACCAGATTCGGGGGCGTTCCCGCGATTTTTTCCCTCTCCACCCACTTCCGTTCGTCATTCCGGCGATTGGTGTGTGTTATTTTTTTTTTCGAGTCGCCCTTTTTTTTCTTCATTTTACATGCGTCTGTTGTTGGAGTTAGTTCAAGATTCGAGTTCCCACAAAGCGATCAGGTAAGGAGTATTTTGTTTATAAATGTGTTTTCACTTTGTAAGTTTAGGTATTTTGTTCTGTGCCGGTTCCCGCCCCCCCCCATCCCGCTGTCCGTGCGCCGTTCCCGCCCCCCCTCCCCTGTGCCCGTTCCCGCCCCCCTCCCGCTGTCCTTGTGTCCGTTCCGCCCCCCTCCCCGTGTGCCCGTTCCCCCCCCTCCCCTTTCACTCTCCGTTGCTTGTTGTATTTATTGTGCATATTACCCCCATTTGCATACCACTTATGCTGTCATGTTCAGCTTGTCTATCACATTCCACCCGGGACGGAAGTCTGTCCCCGCTGTCGATGACCCTGATCACAACACGCCTCTATTAACACACTTCTGTGTGCTAAGTAAACATTTTGAGCCTCGTTGCGGTCTCCACGATACCGATTTTGCGGTTTTCGGGTAAGATTTGCCATTTTCAACCATGTACACTTTTACCGTTTCGCTACGCTTTTGGGAATGCATGCGGCACCATTAGATATTTCCAGCACACAGCAGTTTCACCAGCCGTGCATGAACACCACTCTGTTTCGAGTGTCTTGTCTAAACGGCCGCCTCAACTAACTATATACGGCTCATTCGCCTTCCCACCACTTTTGTTTGGTTCTATGCAACTTCACCATCCGAGTATGCACGTAAATCCGCTCTGAGAGTTTTTTGGGATAGTCGTTTTAATGGATTATACACAGCTTATTCACACTCCCATAATTTTTGTTTGGTCCTTGGTCTGTACACTTATACCTCATCTTTTTTTTTCACTTGGTCACAGTCACTTATCAGTCATGGCAATTCACTCTTAATGCACCAGTTATTTTATACACATTCCCCAATGTTCATTTTCTAATGACTCTTTCTGTATATGTTTTTTGAGGCTGAGTTCCCATCCTGAATGGTGTGTGTGCGTGTGTGACTGCTCCAGTGTGTGTGTGTGTGTGTGACTGCTCCAGTGTGTGTGCCCTATACGAACTTGGACCCGATTGTCTCAACACGCACCTTTCCTTTTACACCCCCACCAGCCAGCTGCGTTCGTCCAACCAAGCCCTCGCCGCTGTTCCGCGCATCCACAAAACCACCATGGGGGGAAGATCCTTCTCCTACTTAGCGGCCAAAACCTGGAATTCCCTTCCCATCCACCTCCGCCTCACTCAAAACCACCTAGCCTTCAGAAAACAGCTTAAAACCTGGATATTCGATAAGTAAACCTCCCCCCCTTCCTAAAGCACCTTGAGACCCTCTGGGTATGTAGTGTGCTATATAAATTCTGACTTGACTTGACTTGTATGTGACTGATCCCGAGTGTGTGTGTGTGTGTGTGACTGCTCCAGTGTATGTATGTGACTGCTCCAGTGTGTGTATGTGACTGCTCCAGAGTGTGTGTGTGACTGCTCCAGAGTGTGTGTGTGTGACTGCTCCAGTGTGTGTGTGTGTGTGTGTGTATGTGTGTGTGTGTGTGTGTGTGTGTGTGTGTGACTGCTCCAGTGTGTGTATGTGTGTGTGTATGTGACTGCTCCAGAATGTGTGCGTGTGTGACTGCTCCAGTGTGTGCGTGTGTGACTGCTCCAGTGTGTGCGTGCATGTGACTGCTCCAGTGTGTGTGTGCATGTGACTGCTCCAGAGTGTGTGTGTGACTGCTCCTGGGTGTGTGTGTGTGTGTGTGTGACTGCTCCTGGGTGTGTGTGTGTGTGTGACTGCTCCTGTGTGTGTGTGTGTGTGTTTGTGTGTGTGACTGCTCCTGGGTGTGTGTGTGACTGCTCCAGAGTGTGTGTGTGTGTGTATGTGACTGCTCCAGAGTGTGTGTGTGTGTGTGTGTGTGTGTATGTGACTGCTCCAGAGTGTGTGTGTATGTGACTGCTCCAGTGTGTGTGTGTGTGTGGGTGCTCCAGTGTGTGCAATCCGGCCTTGAATTCTCTCACCCACAAGTCCAGTGATGAGCCTGAAGAACCCCTGTAAATCGAGGCCTGGCTCCCTTTGGATTTAGCATCGCTGCATACTTTATTAGGCACCATCAAGTCTGGCAGTCCACTAGATCCCCTTCCCTTGTCTAAACTTAGATTGATTGACAATGCTGCCCTTACAGTAATTGTTGATCTCCTCAACTCCTCTTTGAGTACAGGCCATGTCCCCCAGATTTGGAAACATGCCGTAGTGCACCCTCTACTCAACAAGGGTGGCCTTGACCCCCTTTATTGTTCCGATTTTGGGCCTATCTCCCTCCTCCCTGCTTTTTCTATGGCTCTTGAAAAGCATATCATCACTCAACTCTCGCTCCTTCGCTATTTGCAATCTGCTCCATCCGTGTCAGAACGGTTTTAGGGCAGGCCATCGTACAGAATCCGCCTTACTAGGAGTCACAGAGCTCCTCAGCCAACAACTTGACTCCGGTGGGACTGCCGTCCTTATCCTTTTGGATTTAAGTGCGGCTTTCAACACAGTTCTACATTCTATCCTGCTGGACAGATTGGAGGCACTAGGCTTTGCGGACCTGGCACTAAGATGGATGTCCTCTTTTTTGAAAGATCGTACTATTCAGGTCTCATCCGCTGATAACACATCCAAGCAGTGCTTAATTTGTAAAGAAATAAGTGCCGGGGCTCCCGTTGGGAGGTCACTGCAGCTTGCACCACACCTTTCCCCTACCAGCTGCCAATGACAGTACAAACACAGCTACTAACCATCACACTCTTACCAGTGTGACAATTCATACTAGTTCAGGACCCCAAAGCTATAAGAATGGCTTGGGAGGCAGGTATTAGTCACAGTAAATTGAACGAATAAACAGCTGTTGTGCTCATACCTAAATTGACCAGACTGCGCCACTATGTGGCAGACTGTCATAAGACTTTGTGCTGGTAACTAGGTGCCGAGCAGGGAAAACCTCTAGCTCAAGTTAAGCACTGGTCCTCCCACTTATGCCCACTCCCAGCTTGGATCTATTCCAATTGTGGGCCCTGTGCTCCAGGGAAAAGAACACAGGGAACCATGGTGAAAAAGAATGGAGTAGGCAAAGAGTCTGCCCTTCTCAAACTGTGCACTTGGAATTCAAACTGTCTGTTCACAGAGTGATTAGGCGCATCTTTGCGGTGAATTGGAACGGAAGCAACCACTGAAGGCTGAGCTGGCGGATCGATGTAACAACTGTGCCTTTGAGGCCTATACTCACAGGGGAGGCTGAGAGGAATCACCCCCTCCCCCCTCATGAACAGACGGGTTTGCTGCGCGCTCCTCCTGCCCTTTAATTTTGAGCTGTACCACAAACAGCACTATTTCTTCTTCCTGTGCAGCCTTAATAAATCTATGTTTTATCTCAGCCAGGAGAACTCTCAGCACCAGAAGCTCACCGCGAAATGACAGCACCAATAATACATTATATATATTTATATGCAGAACATTATGATGATTAGTCCCATCTCAAATCGCTAATAACAGAAGGAAGGATGAACAGCTGAGAGCATCTGTTGAAATCCAACCCTGTGATCTTTCGGTTGCACTAATCCAGCAACAATGGGTGCATTAATCAACTGAGCTAACTTCTACACTCATTACTGTGGCATCACTTCCTTACGCACACACGCGTCACTACACACATATATATTGTGTGCCTCGTATTTTTTCTCTTTGTACCTGTTAAATAGTACCCCTCTAGCATCAGCAGGACAGACATTGTTTTAGCATCACTATTGTTTTTCTGTTCAGATTACTCCAATGGGGCCTCATGTATGAAAAGTGACGCATCGCTGCGTGAAAACAGCGATGCGTCACTTTTCATTGCGCCCTCCTTGCGACACCAATGATGCGTCATATTTACATTATGACGCATCATTGCGCAAGGGGTTACAGATACGTCAGTATTTCTGACGTATCTGTAAGCGCAAAAGTGACGCATTGCTGGAGTGTGTCACAAAAGTGACGCAACTCTAGCAATGCGTCCTTTCACATGGGGCAAGCCCCATGTGAAAGGGCCTGCGTCAGTCTTATGCCTGCTGTGAGGCAGGCGCAAGATTTTGACATAACGACGTCCTAGAAGTGACGCAGTGAAATCTCATAGATTTCACTGCGTCACTTCTATGACCCTCCTTCTATGACCCTTTCTTGCGTCAATACGCCCCCCCTTGCATACATTATACCTGGCACGGGTATAATGTGGCTCAGGGGTTTACAAAGTGACGCATTTACCTAGATGCGTCACTTTGTAAATATGGCGCAACAAGGCGCATTTTTTACGCCACTGGTGCGTCACAAAAAGTGATGCACCGGCGGCGTAAAAGTGATGCAAGGGCTCATAAATGAGGCCCACAGTACTTAATTCGTGCTGATGGTTGTTAGCATAATCAGCCATTTGAATGCTTTGTATATAAAACTGAACACTGGCACACAGCTGATTACAGAAAAAAAAGATTACTTGAACGTGCAACTGGAGGCAATTTTTCATCTAGCGGTACATTCAGATAGTCTTGCTTTTTTGCCATCAGCTGTGTACCAGGGTTCAGTGTTACATTTGTCTAGAAAGCATTCAAATTGCTTAACATGTAAAATAAAATTATATCGTGTGGGGCCCATGGCTGCAGTTCTTTCGACACTGCTGCAGGCATTTAACTTAAAAAAATAAAGATTTTGCCGCAAATGTTAAAAGCCAGCAGCAGTACAGGAAGAGCTGCAGCCAGGCGCCCCACACTATAAAATGTGATTTAGCATGACCATACATTTTAAAGCCTCAATTGTAGACAACTATAACACTGGTCAAAGGCATTACTTACCAGAAAGCCGGGACAGCCTTTTTAGTGCTAATTAATCTGTGAGGGAGGAGGTCTGCTGCACCACACTCAGATTACTTCTGTCGTCCGATAATGACTAAAGCTGCAGATGTGCAGTATGCCCGGCGGGCCGCGGGTGAAAACAACTACTCATTGGTCCAATTCGGGGCACAAACTTCAAGATTCGCCAAGGAGTCACAAGGCCAGCCTAATATTACATTTTGCAATCATTTATTGGTAGTGCATTACGCTAACCTGCTACCAATGAATGACTGCAAAATGGAAATGGGGTGTGACATGTTGGTGACCTACGCCGAGGCAGGGACCCAGGGAGTTTCATTTTCTGGCGGTAATGTATGTGGCTGACATATAGGCGGGCGGCATAGAAGCTGCCTCCAATTTAAAATATTTTTTGCTCGCATGCATTCATGTGGAATATCTGCACTTCACGGGGATGGGGAGAGACTGGAATGGTGCCACCTACTCTGAGATTGCACAGCTAATTATTACTTATACTGACTGTGGATTTGACTAGAGCGTAGACCCGGCCCAGGGAAATAAGTGCCGGTGTTAAGCACCGGAAAGCACCAGCACAAATTAAGCACTGCATCTTAGACCCTCTTGCTGCCCGCTGGGGTTCTGCAGGGCTCCATTTTGAGTCCCCTGCTTTTTAACATTTACCTTCGCCCTCTGATGGACGTGATTGAGGAGTCTGGTCTCACTCTGTTTTCTTATGCTGGTGATTCCCAGATTTTCTTTCACTTTCTAATGCACAGAACCTAGATCCTTCCCCACTTAGGCAAGGCCTGACTAATGTCACCCGTTGTATGAACAGAAATGCTTTACAGGCTTATAGCAAAAAAACTGAAGTCATGATTCTGGGAAATAAGCCCGAATTCTGGGGCGTTGACCACTGGCAACCCTCCTTGGGAACCTTACCGACACCGGTTGATAAAGTAGAGAATCTTGGCTTCATTATTGATAAGAATCTTTCACTTAAGCCGCAGGTCTCCAAACTCACAGCCTCTTGTTTTTCTATTCTCAAATGGCTCAAGAAAATCCCCTGGCTGATTCCTTTGAATACCCAAAGAAAGGTTTTGCAGGCCTTGGTAACGTCCAGATTGGACTACGGGAATGTTCTATACCTGGGCGCTGATAAAGCAGTGATCCACCGTTTAAAGATCATCCAGAATGCAGCCGCCCGCCTTCTCTTTCGGCTGCCTAGACATACTTCTGTCCCTTCCTTGCTCCACAAACTTCACTGGCTCATGGTCGATGAACATATTAAATTTAAGGTCTTGTGCTATATGTTCCGAGCTCCACATACATCTAAGGTCTGGTGTTACCTTATGTGCCCACCCTGCCGCTGAGATCAGCTAACCTTGCCCTATGCACCCTGCTCGCCTGGCCCGCATAAAGGACCGCTCCTTTGCATACTTAGGCCCTAAACTCTGGAACTCCGTTCCTTTGTCTCTCAGGAACTGACGTTCTCTACTCACGTTCCGTAAGAATTTGAAGACTTTGCTCTTCAAATGCTCTAATGAGCTCTATGGTTTCTGCTTCGGGCTTATGCACCCTGTTGCTGTTTGCTCTAGAGCCGGGAGACCCTTTTGGTTAGCTGCGTACTCTACTAGTTCTTTAAATAAATAAATAATGTGCAGGAAGTGACTGCATCAGGTGCATGTGTAATAATGCAGTCACAAGAGGGTGCGTATCTCAACGGCACACAGTGTTGTCACTAACCTACCATTGTTCTCTGTTAGCCGGATGGGATACAACACATGGATGAAGGAGGCATTAAATCCTCTCATATATAAATGCATTAATGCTATACGTTAGCAACACCTGGATGAAGAAACTAGATATTTTATGGGGTACAACAAATGGATGGAAGCATTAAATCATGCCATAAATAAATGTATTAATGCTATCTTGTTATCAACACCTTGATGAAGAAAGTAGATATTTTACCACCCCATGATTTGCTTCTGGTTTACCCTGAAAGCAACATCCCCTTGTCACTTCACTCCAGATAGAGCCTGTGTTCTGATGGATGCGAGGATCCTTGTGTGCCTACGTTGAAACATTCACCACCTTCCTTCTATGGGCTTTGAAGGTGCACTGGATAAGTAGATGCCTTCTGTACTTGAATAGATTCAGTAGTCCCTGCAGACAAGTTTTTGTGCAGACACCAGGCCGGTTTGTTGGAAAGACAGTGGTGTTACTCAACGTCTGGAATAATAGGCCATGTTTTAAAATGTATCCGCCTCAGCTCAACCTCTCTGTTTTCTGAACTATGCGTTATAGTGATCAATCACTTAACATATAAAACGCACTACTCACCCGTGAGGGTCTCAAGGCGCTGAGGGGATGGGGGTCGGGGGGGGGGGGTTTAGGATGGTTGCTGCTACTGCTTGAAGAGCCAGGTCTTGAGGAGCTTCCTGAAGGTGAGCAGGTCCTGGGTCTGCCGCAGGTGGGTGGGGAGGGTGTTCCAGGTCTTGGCAGCGAGAAAGGAGAAGGATCTGCCTCCGGAGGTGGTACGCTGGATTCGTGGGACAGCGGCGAGGGCGAGGCTGGCGGAGCGGAGCTGGCGGGCGGGGTTGTAGAAGTTGAGTCTGTTGTTCAGGTAGGCTGGTCCGGAGTTGGGAAGTGACTTGTGTGCATGGGTGAGGAGCTTGAGGGTGATCCTCTTGTCGACGGGGAGCCAGTGAAGGTCTCTGAGGTGGGGGTGATGTGGCTGCGTCGGAGGAGATTGAGGATCAGGCGGGCTGAGGCGTTCTGGATGCGTTGTAGTCGCTGTAGGGGTTTGGTTGGGATTTCTGCATAGAGTGCGTTGCCGTAGTCCAGCCGGCTGCTGACGAGGGCTTGGGTCACCGTTCTTCTGGTTTCAATGGGGATCCACTTGTAAATCTTGCGAAGCATGCGGAGGGTGTTGTAGCAGGAGGAGGAGATGGCGCTGACCTGCTTGGACATGGAGAGGGAGGAGTCGAGGATGAATCCCAAGTTGCGTGCGTGGTCCGTGGGCGTCGGTGCAGTTCCTAGTGTTGTCGGCCACCAGGAGTCGTCCCAGGCAGACGGAGTAGGGCCGAGGATGAGGACTTCTGTCTTGTCCGAGTTCAGCTTCAGGCGGCTGCTCCTCATCCACTCGACGACGGGCTTCATGCCCTTGTGGAGGTTGGTTTTGGCGGTATTCGGGTCCTTGGTAAGGGAGAGGATGAGCTGGGTGTCGTCAGCATAGGAGATGGTGTTCAGGTCGTGTTGGCGGGCCACTTGTCCAAGGGGGGCCATGTAGATGTTGAACAGCGTCAGGCTGAGGTATGAGCCCTGGGGTACGACGCAGATGAGGTTGGTTGCTTCGGATCGGTAGGGTGGGAGGTGGACACTCCGGGTTCTCCCAGAGAGGAAGGAAGTGGACCAGTCCAGGGCTTTCTCCCTAATTCCGGCTTCATGGTGGCGTGTTCTTAATGTGTGGTGGCAGACCATGTCGAAGGCGGCTGACAGGTCCAGGAGGATGAGGGCTGAGGTTTCGCCGGAGTCTAGTTGGCATCGGATGTCGTCTGTGGCGGCAATGAGGTCTGTCTCAGTGCTGTGGTTCCGTCTGAATCTGGATTGCAACGGGTCTTAGATGTTGTTGTCCTCGAGGTGGCGGGTCAGCTGTATGTTGGAGATTCTCTCAATGACCTTCGCTGGGAAGGGGAACAGGGAGATGAGGCGGAAGTTTTTGAGGTCCTTGGGGTCCGCCTTGAGCTTCTTGAGGAGGGCATTGATTTTGGTGTGCTTCCAGCTCTCCGGGAATGTCGCTGAGTCGAAGGAGATGTTGATGACCTTTTGTAGTTGGGGTGCGATGTTGGCGTCTGCTTTGTTGAACACGTGGTGTGGGCAGGGGTCTGCTGGCGATCTCGAGTGGATGGAGTTCATGATCTTTCGTGTCTCATCATCGTTGACGTGGGCCCAGGAGGTCAGCTGGTTGGTGCAGGTGGTGTTCGGGGTGTAGTCTGTCGTGGTCTGGGCTGGCGGTATGTTGAAACTGTCGTGGATGTCGATAATCTTGCCGTGGAAGAAGGTGGCCAGTGAGTCGCACAGTCCTTGCAAAGGCGGGATGTCGTTGGTGCTAGCGCTGGAGTTGGAGAGTTCCTTCACAATGCTTAAGAGTTCTTTGCAATCGTGTGCATTGTTGTCTAGGCGGGTTTTAAAGGAGGCTCTCTTAGTTGTTCTGATGAGTTGGTATTGTCTGCGAGTGGCGTCCTTGTGGGCAGTGTGGTTGTCTGACGTGCGGTCTTGGAGCCATGTCTTCTCTAGCATCCGGCATGTGTGTTTGGAGGTCTGGAGTTCTTCAGTGAGCCAGGCGGCTTTCTTGCTGGAGCGGTTGATGGAGGGCTTCTTTAGCGGGGCAAGGGTGTTGGCGCAGTCTTTGAACCACTGTCTGAGGTTTCGGGTGGCAGTGTCTGGGTTGGTGGGGTCGGTTGGAGGGTCCAGGGCGAGGGCGGAGGTCAGTTTGTTCTCAGTGATTTTGCCCCAGCAGCGGCGAGATAGCTGTTGAGTGTGGTGGTGCGTGGTTGCTTTCTTGAATGTGAAGTGGATGCAGTGGTGGTCGGTCCAGTGGAGTTCGGTGTTGTGGTTGAAGGAGACGTGGGTGCTTGTGGAGAAGATGGGGTCGAGCGTGTGGCCGGCGGTGTGGGTTTGTTTGGTGACGAGTTGTCGGAGGCCGAGGTTGGCGAGGTTGTCGATCAGGGTGGCGGAGTTGGTATCGTTGTTGTTCTCGAGGTGGTAGTTCAGGTCCCCGAGGTAATGTAGCCCATGGAGGCGAGTGCGTGGGTTCTGGCGAGGTCGGCGATGGAGTCGATGAACAGGGCCCTGGGTCCGGGAGGTCTGTAGATGAGTGTTCCTTTGAGAGTGGTGTTGGGGTCGGTGTGGATCCTGAAGTGAAGGTGTTCGGCAGAGTTGAGAGAGTCGTCTGCGAGGGTGTGGACCTGGAGTGTGGACTTGGGGATGATGGCGCGATCCCTGCGGGTGATCTTGTAGCTGTCTGGGATGGCTATGGCGATGTCCGGTGCCGAGGATTCGTTCCACCAGGTCTCGGTCAGGAATGCTACGCCCTGATAGCAAAAGAGCCCTGAAGGCACAGCACCACGTGAACCAAAAGCATCCGCACAGTTTGTGGTGTAGCAAGGGCCCACTTGCAAACAAGGAATACTCAGTTGATTAGTAAATGACCGCATTAATTGGGGTACAACTGCCATGGGCCCTTCACACCCATGGGTACCAGTGGTCTGCTGTTCCACTGTGTTCCTAACCTCGAACTCTCCTAGCCTTGAGGAGTTTTTGAAAGACAGCAACTAGAACACATAGGAATTTCATGTTAAACATTTAATATCAAACATGTCTATGCAGTGAAAAAGCCACAAAAGCTACTACATGTTCTCGATGCATAATCCTTTCAGGATTGTTTTTTTTTTGTCCTTCTGCCGAAAAATGCCTACAAAGGACATCAGGCTCTAACAGCATCATCTTTCAGCCTAGCACCTCCTTTGTGTTGTTTAACTGGATCAGGTGGAAATGTGGCAGATGTAAATACATTTGGTGTTCGCATAACATAGGCTCCCATATTTTGCAGGATTTACGTGGGCATCCTTTTCTTTTGTAAGTTACTCTTTCCACAGCCGTAACTAAGTCCATACCCTTCCTCCATTCAATAAGGTTGTGGGGCCTGAGGAGTTCCCCATCGCTTAGCTGAGTCTTGCTTGGCTACTACCAATCCCTGGTTACATAACAGTAGTTTCATACGTGCTATATCAACATCGTTGGGTATGCCTACGAGGATACATTTGGGATTATCAGGAATTTGGTTCTCCAGCATCCCACTTAATTCTGACCATATTTGACACCAGTATCTCTGTATGAGAGGACATAACCATAATGTGTGAATGAAATCTTTACGGTCCCTCCAAACACTGCAGGCAATCCGGCGGGGTGCACTGCCCATCCTATGTAGGTGGACCCTGTCATAGTACATTCTATGTAGAATTTTCATTAGTATGAGATGTAACCGGGATCAAATTGCAACCTCTCGTGGGGAGATTAGCGCTGCTTCCCAGTCCATGTCTTCAGGTGTACCTATATCCACTTCCCATGCTAGCCTCTATTCTTTTGATCAAGCATACTATTGCTGATAGTTTTATAGGTGTATGGTAGTGATTTTTCAGATAGCTCATCCATTAGGATTCTACCTTCTAAAGGGGCGTATTCTGGGAAATCTGGCGGGATGTTCTCAGCTTGCCAAGCGTGTGTAAGTTGTAAGTATTTGTATTGCTGATGGCCATGGAGTTGACATTCACACTGTAGAGAAGTAAAGCTCATTAGGGAGCCGCCTTCTATTAAATCACCCCCTTTGAAAATACCCATGCAATACCAAGAATTAATGCCCTTATGTTTCGTAATTTCTTTTAGGATTCTGCCCATCCATAGCGGCATTTACTGTGTAATTTCTTTGCTTCCACCCCATATAAGAATTTGCCTTGTCCCATGCTACCAAAGTAATTTGGGGAGCTAGTAAGAGATCGGATCTCCCTGTACCGCCATAGAGTAAGTGGTGATATGGGATTGTCTGGAATTAGGTCGGTTCAAGGGTGTAGGTGGGGTGACCCCATCCATATATCCCCAGTCATTGATGGATATTGAATAGGACACCCAATAGTAGACCAGGAGGCCTTTGACTTCAGTACATAGGTTACACTATAAATAAATAATTAAATAAATAAATAAATAGTGCTATTCTCAGATGACCGTCATTCCACAGGAGTTTCGTCAGTGTGCTGTCAATGCGAGTGAGAACATCCTCTGACAGTCTATAATTTGTATTTTGTAGAGCATAGATGAATTTTGGAAGATTGATCATTTTAAATATTGCTGCTCTTCCCAAGAGTGTCAGAGGAAGTTGTTGCCAGCGGGCTTCATTTAATATTGTTCTAACATTCTGATGAATACATTGCTCGGGGTCAGTCGTGGTATAGATACCTAAATTTCTTAAACATTCTCTAGATATTTTAAGTTGTAGGGGGTGTCTGCTGGTTCAAAGAGTCCACCAACAGGAAAAAGTATGGATTTTCCCAGTTTATCGTATATCCAGAGTAGAACGGTAGCGTTTGAACAAATGGAAGACGTCTGGGATTGAGTCTGTGGGTCGAATTAAATAAAGTAAAATGCCATCTGCGTACAGGGAGCATTTTTCCTTCAGGGATGGGAGAGACCACAATTTGGAAAACTTTAATGCCAGGGTGAGTTCGAATCAGACAAGCCAGAGGTTCCAAAGTTAGGGCAAAGAGTAGCGGGGAAAGTGGACAGCCCTGCCAAGTTCCTCTCTTGATGGGGAATTCGGGAGACAGCATATTATTAACCCTTACTCTAGCCATCAGTTTATCCACTCTTGGAAATGTGGTCCAAATCCTAGTTTCTGCAGAGTTTGTTTAATGAAAGGTGGTGAGTCAGTTGCATCAAAGGCCTTCTCCGCGCCGAGTGAGATGAAAAGGTTGGTGTCTTGTCTATGTTAAGCCTGTGCAATCCAATTATGGATTCTATGCAAGTTTCTTGTGGTGGATTGTTTTGGCGTAATTCTGGATTGATCACTCTAGACTGAGGTGATCACTTTTAGATGTCTAGTGGCGAAGATTGTAGCCAGGACCTTAGTGTCTGCATTTATCAAGGAAATAGGGCAGTAGGAGCCGCAGGAGGTGGTAGGTTTCCCTGGATTATGTATGACTATTATTGTGGCTCTATGGACATCTGGCGGGATGATGCCATCTTCCCATGCTTTGTGATAGAAGTGGAGTACGTGGGATACTAGTATATTGATTTGTTTCTTTAAAAATTTGGCTGGGAAGCCATTGGGGCTGTGGGTCTTTCTGGGGTTTAAGCAGAGGATGGCATTTTGGACCTCCTCAACGGTTTATCTTTCATTGCACCTCTGCTCCTTTCTTAAGACACTGGACCACATCCTCCATTTCCGAGAGTTACGTCTTCACTGCCGTTACTCTGTCGGAAACGTTATGGAGATATTGTCCTAGGAGGGATACTTCACAACGTACTTCTCTCATTGCAGGACCATTTTGGAGGATTTAATGGCTTACAGTAAGTCTGCGTTGCGTGGGCTAGGGGCAATGCCCTCTTCTTGGTACGCCGGAAGTGTAACTACTCTCGCATAATGGTCTATTTGACCTGCCGTGATTGTTTGTGTTCTTTATCTTTAACCATGTTTGCGGCAAGTCCCCTATACTTTCATTCGGGTAAACGGGAATCCTCTTCTGTCAAAGTGGAGGCATGCCCTATCCATTGTAATTATGTAGTAGATGAGGGGGGGGGGTAAGGGGTCTCTTCTTTGGCTAATGTGGGCTGTCTCTCAGTTCATTGTATTGGAGGAGTGAGATCTATGTGAAATCTAGCCCCTAGCTACTTCAGCAAGACAGGCCAAAGGTGGCCATGGTCAAATGATTATGGGTGCCAAGTTCAGGGAGCCGTAGCGACCGCCCACCACCGATCTCCTGTTCGATCAGTGTCATTATTGCCACCCACCAGCAATTTTGTCCGCTGGGCAGATGGGATCTTTTCATAAAGGTGCAAAGGGCTTCTCAGTTATGGCAGAAAGAAGGCCGTGGGATCCCGGCTGACAGTCATTTGTTGTACAGGCGCCATTAATAAGAGCACCGGGCAGTGGCCCTCTCCCACAGGGCAAGGCTGGGGTGCTGAATAGTCTCTTTGTTGGTAGCGGCTGAGATTGACCAGTCCCCCGGGGCTGGAGGCCCCAGGCAGGGGATGGAGGAACGAGGTGATACAGCCCACCTCAAGAGGCCTCAGTTTGCATGCAGGGTGGGAAAGGTGTGGAGCACTGGATCCAAGAACACAAGCCCAATGTCTCCCCTGCATCACGGTGCCCCCACCTCAGAAGTGTGCGGCTCCTTGGGTCATCCCGCCAGCAGCCATAACCCAGCATGGACCACTGTGCCGCCCTCAGCAGGGAGGTAGGCCACTCAGGTCTTCTGGCTGGAGAGATTCGACAGGGGAGAGCCGCCTCACACTTAGCCTCACACTCAGCCCCACACTCAGCCCTCGCACTCAGTCCCCTGCAGGTCTCACAGCCGTCTGGGGTTCAGCACAGTCGAGCCCTCTACTGTGGGCCTCCGACATCAATTAACGGCCACCCGGGGCAAAGACAAAGCCCAAAGATCAGCATCTCTCTGCTTCTCCGTGCAACAGCAGCCAACGGCTTGAGGACCCATGGCCAGGCCGGGGTAAGGGGACAACCTGGTCAGTAGCGTCCAAAGCCCTTGGCACCAGGGTGACATCAGCAAGGGGCAGCCACTAACCACCCCAGCTCTGGTGTCCCGGCTCCTCCGCTCCGCATTTAGGAGCAGCATGGTCCGGCCCCCATTTTCTGTTGTGGTCGGCAGCCTCCTCCCAAGCTCCTATTTACCATTGTAGGGACCGCAGGCTCCTAGAGGATGCCTACCAGGTAGCGAGGTCAGGTCAGCAGCAAGGTAGCAGAAGTTGGCATGGAGATTGCCTCTGGAAGGGCATGATTTTGTACGGATTTAATTCTGGTGTCCGGAGCTCGCAGCAAGTACGTTTTATTCGTCCATGTTGCTCGCCATGCAACCCAATAGGCTGCACTATTGTGCCCATAACAGAACTGCAGCAGGAACCTCTGACTTCTGTGAACATATCTCAGTGAAAGGTGAAGGGTTGTTTCTTGGGTATCACAGGAAGAGAAAAAGATACAATGTAAGTAGAAAAATGCTCACCTAAACGAAAGCGACCCATCGAAACTGTCATTCAGTGACTTGCCTCCTTAGGATACATTCGTGTGATTGAGGCCATTGTACAAAATGATCATTTGGGGCTATCTTGAAAGAATACTGTATTGTAACATTTCTAAAGCACTTACTATCTCTATGTAGGGTGCGGAGTCCCTTGCCTACATGGGTAGCATAGTACACCGTGTAGGATGTGTGTTTTGTAGTGTGTTGTCTTGGTTTAATTCTATGTGAGAAGCATTTCCATGTCGAATGTGATGACCACCATGGTGCGGTTATCATGTTATGGGATGCAGCCCTTAGCAGTCTGCTGGATGATGAAGTGTGAGAGATAGACGCATAGTTTATGGTTTTCAGTAAGCTGGCAGGTTTGATCCTCTCTGCAGATCCAATTAGAGTACCCAGACTTACATGGGTATAGGGTAAGCACCACTAGCAATGCAAAAATTACCCTGGGTACAAAAGAGGTTACATCCTCACTACGACTAATGTTCACTCACTTTTTATTCTTCAATCTAAAATGTATAAAGTGATATTATTTCAAGAAGTGTCTTGTGAATGCAAAAGATCTTTCAGTAAGTCCTGTTTTCTGAACCCATGCACTGGTCCCTAAAGCCCAAGCTACCTCTCACCCTTCAGCCACTGCACCATCCCTAGGGCCGGGCAGGCCATTTATGGCATTTTCCTGTTAGGGTAGCAAGTCGTGGCTCCTTCCATAGCAGGATAAACTTCCATAACATAGTCTTACCGGTCTCCGAATTCTAGTCACTGTCTCCGGAAGCGTGATGCAGGTTTGATTATTTTTAACTCGGCTGATTTTCGTTTCCAGTACATCAGTACCGCCCCGCCCCCACTAAAGGTTTCATGGTCATTCCATTTGCAAGATGGCTGCTAATCAGTTTAGTGTAAGGGGCCGGGCAAGTTAAACTTCACCTTGGAGAAGTCAGGCATAGTTGGGGGTCTTTGCCCCCTGTGCTAGTGGACTTTCCTGCCTTCGTTGGCAAAAGAGTATACTTTTTAAGTGCAGCCTATCACTATTGAACCTTGAGAATCCTTTTAATATGTCTATTTCACATTTTATTTCTATCAAATGTAAATGTAAATCCAGTATTTGTAAAGCGCACAGCTACCCGTAGGCATCCCGGCGCTGGGGGCCGTCGGAAAGATTAAGCTAGCTATTGTCCAGAGTCACATGGTGTGCTGGGCTGACCTGCCGCCTGTGCCGGGAATCGAACCTTGATCCCCAGCATCCAACGTCAGTCGCTCTGGCCGCTGCGTCACAGCTCTTTTAAAATCACACCTTAGATTGGCTGACCCCTTAATTTAAAAAAGTGGATGGCGGTTTATAACCTTGGTGACTTTTTGAGAATTTCTGTTCTTTGTTTACTTTGAAAATCTAACGTCCAGTGAATCACTGTCTATTGACATAATCATCACCTGTTCACACATGAAGTTGAAGTTTCCCAACCCTCTTCTTCCAGCCAGCCCCCTCCTCATCAGAGTCCGCATTGGATTTAGAACTTAGACCTTCTGCACACAAGCTAGTTTTTTCTGCTCTCGGTTCTCAAACATGACTCCTTTGTTCCCACAGAGTTTCTACAACATGGTTAAGGCTTTGACATAACATTACAGCTCACCTGTCACACAAACATGTGCCAGTTTTACCATTCCTTCTTCTTTAATTCACTCTAGCGTGACAGTTTCACCCAAGGCTTAAGCACTCTCAATGAGGGAGTCGGGAACATGAAGCTCCCCAGCGGCACTGCAGACGCATACCTTTCTACTACAGGTAATGTGAGCCCTTCCAAGAAGTGGAACATAAAAAGCACCTTCACTTACCATGGGGGTGACATGTAGAAGCTGCTATGTGATAATTACAGCCCTGAGTCTCAATCGAGCTTTGATTCATAGATGGGTATATTTCTGAGAACTTTATATTGATTTAAAATTTAGGATCTCAAGATAGACATTGAAGCTTCTTATCCAAACTACAAGAGTGCATATTGAGTTCACTGGTTATATTTGAGAAGGCGAATCATTTTTTGGTCAGAACATCCTGTTATTTAGTCGATCAACTTCTTGGTGGAAAAAAAGAGATTGAGTACCCCAGAATTGATCTCCTTCCATCTTCTGTGTCTCATTTTCAAGACACTATGACCATTATCAGTGAGTGGATGAACAAAAATCAATTGAAGCTCAACCCTGATAAAACCGAGCTTATCATCACTGGAGGACTCGTTAATCCTCGGAACTCCAACTTTTGGCCTTCTGCCCTGGGCAATCCTCCTCTTCCTGTCAGCTCAGCCAAGAGTTTGGGTATAGTAGTTAGCAATGACCTATCGACGAAGGCTCAGATTAGTTCGATGGTTTCTGCTGGGTTTGTCCAATTGCGTAGAATCAAGAAGATCCGTATTTTCCTGTCCCGGGATGCTCTGATCTTGGTGATCTTGGCCTTGGTTAGTTCCCATCTGGACTATGCTAATTCACTGTATGTAGGCATCCTGGCTTATCAACTGAGATGCCTCCAGCTAGTCCAGAATCAGGCAGCTAGATTAATCTTTCATCAACCAAAATTACACTGGGTTAAGACCATTGATGAAAAGCCTTCATTGGCTCCCTGTGACTATAGTTTGTTTAAGATGGGTTGCACAATTTTCAAGGCTCTTTACTGCAACAGCCCAGCTTTTATCTCGTCAAAGATCCTACGCTATGTCCCTACTCGTAATCTATGATCTCCCCAACTGAACCTGTTAGTCACTCCTACTTTTAAACGCATAAAACATGGTGGCCCCCGTTTTGCTGTCTTGGCCCCTCAGTTCTAGAACTCGCTCCCTGCAGAGCTGAGGTCGGTCACCTCCTATGAACTTTTCAGGAAACAGCTGAAGACATGGCTGCTCTCCCAGGCATATAACGATTAGGCTTTCCCTCTGATGCGGCATTACTTCCACCCCAGCGCCAAGAAACCGTTGGTGAACGTGCGCTTGATAAGTACCTTTTAACATAACATAACAGAATGACTGATCTTAGACCATCTCACACTGACACACTGTGAAACATAATACTTATTCTGCTTAGTGGAGTGTGAAGTTGAGAACTTTCATGAAGGTCTAGAAAAAATGGAAAACTTTATCCAGGTTGTTAATTTATTTCCTTTGCTACATTTGAGTGAAAATGGTTACTTTTGCTATAATTTGTTGGCATACATCCCTCACAGTAACAAAATAGTTCTGTATAATATATACTCTGCAGTTAGGGCTCTTCTCAAAATGATTTGCAAGGTAACCTTAACTCATTGGTGAAAATATGCATTTTTAACAGGTGCAAAGTACATTGAAGTGTGTGGTGTATGCTCCGACTTGGGTACCAGGCACAGTGTGCCACTGGAACTAAGCTATACCTGTCTGAAGAGCCCTAAGAAGGGTGAAACCGGTTTATGGATTCCCATGAGAACCACAGTCAAGACTGATTTGCATACAGCTGGGTACCAACTAGGGTGGCATGGAACGTGAGAAACAATGGAATCTAGAGCGATTGACAGTGGCTGTGATTAATTCATGCATTCCATCCATCTTTTTTTTTTTTTGCATTTGATAATCAAAGTTCACCAGAGATGACCAGACATGGGATCAAGACTCATTGTGACACTGGAACCAAGCTGTACCTGACTGAAAAGCCCTAGTAAGGGGGACACCAGTCCTGGGTTGCTTGTTTTTCGGTTGAGGGAGGATGTTGGCTGGAAGTTTGGGGCAGACTATTCCCAAGAGGAGCAGGGTCAAGACTGATTTACATATGGCTGGTTCCAAAGTGAGGTGGCATGGTGGACGATAAACAATGGCTGGGAAGCGGCCTGAGCAATGGGCAGGGACTGAGTTTTAATTCAAGCATTTCATTCATCACCTTGTTGTTTCTGTTTTTGAAATTTTGGTTTATGCAGGCCCCTGTTCTCATTGCTACACCCTCGATTTTTCACTCCCTTTTCCTAACTCTCTGTATGGTCCTTTTTCATCTTTAAAGATTTTCTGAGCCAGTTGAAAGCCCTACTCCCTCTACTTGTCTCACCTTATACTTTACTGAGTATGTCCTCCTCGTCACTGCCCCCCTTCATTTCTAACTCACTAGCAGGCCTGGTTTGCCTCATTGTTGGGTTCTGGCCAGATCTGTGCAAATTGTTTTCAAGCAAAGTTGTGTAAATTTCATGAGTGCATTAATTTTCTACTTGTCTCGAATTTAAATACCATGCACCCTGCCTTGTGGGCTGCAAAGCCTACATAGAGACATACTAAAGTTATGAAGAGAGGTTTTTAACTGCCAGAAAAAAGCCTTTATTAACTGGATACACTACAGGTTTAAACTGCAGCAGTCCGGTTACAATGGTCATCCTGAAGCTATGTCACACCCTGCCAACAAATCAAATGTTGCTAGATCATAAAGCTAATTTACAGTCTCAAACCCAGAACAAACTTGGAAACAAATTGTCCCATATCTTTGTAATCTAGAGTATCCAACCTGCTGTACTGCTTGAAGGCTTGCAGCAACCTTTCATAGTAAGCATGTACGGTTTCCTTAGGCTCTTGAGTGGTTTGATCTACTTTAACCCAATCAATATCTTGTGTCGAGATCTTAGACTGCAACCATGTGATTACTTTCTCAAACCTTTTCATGACCAAATGGGAAGGACCGTGTTATTTAGGGTCTCGTTCTGGTTCGGCAGTCAGCCAATCCACAGCAACTTTACAAGCAGACCCCAAATAACATAGGTAACTATGTCAAATAGAGTGATCAAATCAATCCAGAACACCTTAAAAATCTTCACAAAAAAATCAACTTGTTTGTACCATTCAGCAGGTTTCTCCCTCAGCTGAGGAAAGTTGTTCATAAATACTGCCAAACCACTAGGGGTGGGCGGAATTTGCGGAATCGCGTTACGCAAATCTCTGTGAAACGGTAAAAAATCTCAGCGAACGCGCAGAAATTCTGCGAACATGCGGAATTGCTTGTTCGCAATGCTTGTTTGCTGTTCGCAATTGCTGTTTGCGTGCTCAGGGGAAATATCTCGCATACACGCATTTTGAGAATGCGAACAATCAAAAAATTTCACGAAGTCGCGGAACGCAGAATTTTGGGCAATTTTTCGTTCTCCGCAGAGCGCAAAATTACCCAAATTCCGCGAGCGGAATGAAATTTACCACCCAGGCCTACAAATAACCCCTGCTCCAAGGCACATGCACATTAGCCAGGACTGTAACGGTAACTGGACATAATATCGACTACATAATATCGAATGGACAAAATATCGACGGAAAAATATCGACATTAACTAAATATCGACTATAGGAATATCGTTGGACAAAATATCGACTGTAAAAATGTCCCAAAAATATCGAATACAAAAATATCGACTCAAAAATATCGACCAGACAAAATATCGAAATATAGTGAAAGTAAAAAATATCGAGAAAATCTTAGAAAATATTGATTTTATAAAATAATATATATATAATATATAAATAAATAGTAGTTAATGTTTAGGAGCGGGTTGTGGGTTTATAGGGGAATAGGGTGCGAAGTAATTTAATAATAATTAATTATTTAATATATGTTTGGTAATTGTTTTAATTGGTAATTAATTAATATTAATTAGTTAATTGTTTAATTGTTTATTTAGCATATAATTTAATTGATTAATTGATTAATTAATTAATAATAATTATAGTAAAAGAAAAAAAATTAGATAAAATGTTAGAAAATATAGATTTTATAAAATAATATATATATAATATATAAATAAATAGTAGTTAATGTTTAGGAGCGGGTTGTGGGTTTATAGGGGAATAGGGTGGGAAGTAATTTAATAATAATTAATTATTTAATATATGTTTGGTAATTGTTTTAATTGGTAAATAATTAATATTAATTAGTTAATTGTTTAATTGATTATTTAGCATATAATTTAATTGATTAATTGAGTAATTATTTATTATTAATTATTATTTTTAAAAATTGATTTGTATATGATTTTAATTGATATTTTGTTTATTAATTATTAATAATTAGTGATTTATTTTATTAAGAATGAGCATATTATTTACATTTATAAATTGCTAACACATTAATCATCATTAGTTAATGATGTAATTAATATATTGCATATAATTTAATAATCTTAATTGGTAATTAATGTATAATAATGACTTAATTACATTAATTGGATACATTGAAATGTAATGTGTTAATTTATGTTGATGTTAATTAATTAATTGGAATAAAGCAATATTAATTAATCAAAATTATTATTATAGCTAATGTGATAATATATTTTATTATTGTTTTTGTAAAAAAAAATTTATTCTTATATATTCATATTTCATGTTGTGTTTATTATTATTTATAGTGTTCTGGCTCAGTTTCATAGTTTTTGTTATAGGTTAATTTTTTAGGGTTCAGGGTCAGTTTTCAGTTTGTGGGTAAAGGGGTATTTGTAGGGTTCAGGGTCAGTTTTCAGTTTGTGGGTAAAGGGGTATTTGTAGGGTTCAGGGTCAGTTTTCTGTTTGTGGGGAAAGGAGTATTTGTAGAGTTCAGGGTCAGTTTTCAGTTTGTGGGTAAAGGGGTATTTGTAGGGTTCAGGGTCACTGTTCATTTTGTGGGTAAAGGAGTTTTTTTGAGGTTCAGGGTCAGTTTTCAGTTTGTGGGTGAAGGGGTATTTGTAGGGTTCAGGGTCAGTTTTCAGTTTGTGGGGAAAGGAGTATTTGTAGGGTTCAGGGTCAGTTTTCAGTTTGTGGGTAAAGGAGTTTTTTTGATGTTCAGGGTCAGTTTTCAGTTTGTGGGTGAAGGGGTATTTGTAGGGTTCAGGGTCAGTTTTCAGTTTGTGGGTAAAGGGGTATTTGTAGGGTTCAGGGATAGTTTTCAGTTTGTGGGTAAAGGAGTTTTTTTGAGGTTCAGGGTCAGTTTTCAGTTTGTGGGTGAAGGGGTATTTGTAGGGTTCAGGGTCAGTTTTCAGTTTGTGGGGAAAGGAGTATTTGTAGGGTTCAGGGTCAGTTTTCAGTTTGTGGGTAAAGGAGTTTTTTTGATGTTCAGGGTCAGTTTTCAGTTTGTGGGTGAAGGGGTATTTGTAGGGTTCAGGGTCAGTTTTCAGTTTGTGGGTAAAGGGGTATTTGTAGGGTTCAGGGATAGTTTTCAGTTTGTGGGGAAAGGAGTATTTGTAGGGTTCAGAGTCAGTTTTCAGTTTGTGGGTGAAGGGGTATTTGTAGGGTTCAGGGTCAGTTTTCAGTTTGTGGGGAAAGGAGTATTTGTAGGGTTCAGGGTCAGTTTTCAGTTTGTGGGTAGAGGAGTTTTTTTGAGGTTCAGGGTCAGTTTTCAGTTTGTGGGTGAAGGGGTATTTGTAGGGTTCAGGGTCAGTTTTCAGTTTGTGGGGAAAGGAGTATTTGTAGGGTTCAGGGTCAGTTTTCAGTTTGTGGGTAAAGGGGTATTTGTAGGGTTCAGGGTCAGTTTTCAGTTTGTGGGGAAAGGAGTATTTGTAGGGTTCAAGGTCAGTTTTCAGTTTGTGGGTAGAGGAGTTTTTTTGAGGTTCAGGGTCAGTTTTCAGTTTGTTGATAAAGGGGTATTTGTAGGGTTCAGGGTCACTTTTGGCCTTTAGGGTGAAGGGGTCTTTTTAGTGTTTTGGGACAGTTTTGGGAATTTTAGAGTGCTGATGTATAGTGTAACTTAACACTGATATATTAAATCTATTACACGAAAATAGCTATTATTATAACTTTACATTAGTACGCTTTATTTTGATCAAAAAAATATATGTATTAGCATGTTTCCAGAAAGTAGCTAGAGTGGAGTTGGAATTCTAATTATTAATTGGTTGGTGTCCAGCACCATCAGTAATATTACCTACACTGGAGTTGGATTAATAAAAAAACATTGGTCAGTCTCCACCACATTTTATGGTAGTACCTTGAGTGTAGTAGGAATAGTAAAAAAATTTTTGCTAGTGTCTTGCAGGTTCTATGATATTAGATTGACTGGAGTAGTAATAATACATATAAAATTGGTCAGTGTGCAGCACATTTGTATACATTTGTTCATTACTGTATTTTAATATTAAAAATTAATGCAACATAGATGTTTTCAAATAACTTTATTAAACAATTTTTTGATTTTTTATTGTGTACTACAATACAATCACAAAGATATATAACATCAAATTTTTTTGACTTTTATTATTCACAGAATAACATCTTTACATTTATATACATGTTGTCAATGTAAAAAAATTTTTTGATTACTACATTCTTTCTGTACATTTTACATATTCCCATCAGTCACTTACAATTTAAAGTATTTACATAGAAATACATAAAACAATGAATTGTTATACATTTTTACATTAATATTTAATAATTTTAATATTAAATATTAATATAATAAAATATATATAATACATTTTTCTTTTTAACAAGTAACATGACTATTATTACATTTGTTAGGATAACTTGAAATCAAAAAAAAAATTTCTTTGGTGTATATTTCACAAAATGTTGTTTTTACATAAAACATCTAAATCGATTTGGTTGTAAAGTTTATAATTGTATAGGGAAACAATATGTTTAATTATAATATCTGGTATTGACCAAATATTAGTAAAGCAATTATATACTTTTGTTATAGTTAGACATAATTATAAAACTGTTTGTAATAATTAATAAAAATGATAATTATTTTATTAATTATTATTATTATTAATTAATAAACATAAACATTTTTTATTATTAACAAAAATATATACATTCACAGATAAAATAGATACTTTTTTTTCAGGCCATTCTTTATATACAAAATGGTTCTAATTGTTATATTAATAACAATAAATAAGTTATATTATTTATCATTATTAATTATGAGCATAAACATTTATAATGTTTTATTAAAATTATACACACAATTATTCATATAAATATACACCATAAGAAATTATTTACATCTTTTATTGAAAGTCTTACATAATTATTTAATATTATTAATATATAATAAATATTATATATTAATTTCTATTAAATTTATTTATTTTTTTAATAAAGGAAAATTGTCATGAGTATAGTGTATTAATTTGTTACATTATACATGTGCATGTATTATATATTTTCCATATGACATTGTTTATTCTATTATACTTTTACACAAATGGGTTAAGGAGACTACTTTTTTACCGCGTAAGGTTATTGCGCTCCATTCAGGACTGGAGAAGCTCGCGGTTGGGAGTTGCTTCGCGTGGAGAGAGGTAAGGTTATTTTTAACTACTAATTATAAGTAAGTGGTCATGTTTGAGGGTATAATCGAACTATGTAGTGTTTTTTGGTGTATGTATTAATAGTTTAAGTAGCGTTTTGGTGAAAAGTCTCCGTTATGGATGTGTCGTGCTTTTTTTACTTCAAGTCTAATTTTAAGTGTTCGGAAATGTCTTCTTACATGGTTAATGTTAATGGTTAGTATATTTACAAATGTGAAGGGGGTATTTGTGGGTGGCTTTCGTTATGTATGTTATTTTACAGGTTTCGGTTCTTCGCATGAAAACTACATGGAAGGAAGCGTGTTTTTTAACGGAGAAACAAACGTTTAAGTTATTATGCTTATATTTAGACATTCTTTCTCCTATTTTTCGTGTTTGCCAGGAGCGGATTTTACACTTTTTAAACCTTTTTCGGGTTTTTTTGAGGGTTTCGATTCGGATTGACACATTGATATGCGTGACCGTTTTTTAAAAATAGTGTGTATATAACTTTAAATCCTAAAGTGTCCACACTACTGTTTTCGGGATTTCCTGGAGCGTTTTTTTACGTGTTACTTTTTCTTTTCGGGTTTTTGAGGGTTTCCCATATTGGAATAGTAAGATATTGGATTGGATTGTATGGATTGATTTTTCCTTGATTGCGTCTCTCAAGTCCAAAAATTGTAAGTATTTATTTTACAATTTTGATTGGGTGGGAAATGTCGATTTTTCATGTTATGTGTATGTTATAAAAAATTATAAACATTGCATATTTGTTACGATTTTTTGTAAATAAATTTAAAAAGTTTGTCAAACAAATATGTTTTATTTATAATTCATTATATATGTGTATGAAATGTAATTTATTTTAATATTGTAAGAAGACATTCGTATATTTACTTTACATTTATTTAGAGGAGACTTTTTGCTATTATTGCCAGGTATTCTAATCCTCTAGTTGTAGGGTATAATGTGACTTGACTTTGAAGTAGTCGGAACATTTGTTGGGTTTGTTTAGTGAGTTTTGGACCTATTTGTGACACTGATTGTTCCATTCTTAGTTCCTGATAGCTTTGTTCTTTTTTCAAAGCTTCTAGAAGGTTTTGGAATGTGGGTTTGCCTCGGTTTGTAGTTGCTTGGAAAGCATTATGCCACCCTTCAACACTGTTGTTGGTTTTAGCCTCTTGGTTTAAAGTACTGAGGTAGACATTCCACCAAGGGATTTGGAATTTGGGCTGGCGTCGATGTCCTGATCTGTGCAACCTTCCCACCCAAGTGTCTTCAAAATAGTCTAGCAATGGTGTTAGTTTGTCCTCATTCCTCTTATAGTATGCGCTGTCAATTAATAAATTGTAATGTTCAGCAACATCTGTAACAGGGACGTAGGCCAGGGCTATTAACTTTTTAACGTGATAGGCAAAGGTGCTATCTGTAGAGTATAGTATACTTAAAGTAGATTTTTGGAGATGCCTCCATATACTCTGATTAAAATGATAATAGCAACCCTGGATTGCTGTGTGGGGAAATGTTCTCAAAATGCTATTAATCATAGCTAATTCGAAATCAATAATTATTTTTTCTGGAAAATAATTATTGATTTCCGTTTTGAGAACATTTAAAATTTCGGTGTAAGTTGTTTGCTGTTTGTTGGGTAGCAAACAGTAAATGAAAGGTATGTTAGAATGATGGTATAAACCGTGGATGGAATACAGTTGGTAAAAAGGTTTTGGGAAGGGTTTAAATGTTCCATCCATCATCCATTGGGGACACTGTTGGATTTTTCGTAAATTACTTGCAGTTGCAAACATAATTATTCTGTTTGTACTGCTTTCATTATCAAAAAGAATAAATTTATCTTTATTGTGTGTGATGGCCATTTCGGGAGAAATAATAATTTCCTCAAAACAAGTTGGGTTGGGTTGGGTTGTGCTAGTGAGGCGTTTAGTGCGTGCAATTGTGCGTTTCAGGGAGTCAATAGAGGGTAGTTGACCTGAAGCATGGGCAGGGATTTTTACCAGTTCTTCTTTCAGGATTTGTGTGGTGGGTTTGTCACTTTGTGTGCTAGCACTTTTAATACTTTCTAAAGCATCTCTAATTTCAATTTCTGTGACATTTGGGGGATGATTATGGAAAGGGGCGACCAATCGGTCCCCCCGAACTTATGGCAGAGTACCACGATCCCCCCGGGAAGCCATCTTGGGCGGGAGGCGAGTCTCGGCTGGTATGCCCGAAGCGGCGTAGCCGGGGCGCGCCTTTTCCCGCCCTAGAGTGGGTTGGCCTAGACACTGACGCGGCTGGCCACGCCCTTGGGGCAGGCAGGGGCGGGTTTACGCCCGCCCTGAAGACGGATAAAAGGAGGAACGAGACCAGAAAGCATCCTCTTGTTCCTGTGCTCTGAAGCTGCACCTCCTCGCTGCACGTGAGCTCGAGACGGAACGAAGAGCCAATTTTGAGTGTTGTAATCTTTCTCGTTTGTTTTGCAGATACTCTGTAGGAGAATGCCGAAGAAGGCGGGAAAGCGAATGACTACCGAACAGATGCTGCGTGTTCTCATGAAGGAGATGACCGACCTAAAGCGGCGGATGGATAAAAATGAGGAAGGAGGCCCGAAAAGTCCTTTGGAGGGTACGGCCCCGGGTGGAAAAGGCAAGAGGCCCAGGAGAGGAGCAGCTGGGGGAGATACCCCGGGTCCCAGTGTCCCGCTCGAAGCACCCACTCCTGTGCCGGAGGAAGGGAATCCGATTCCCGTGGTGGTCACCCCCGTGTCCGAGGAAGATATGCCGCCCGAGCTGGCAGCACAATTAGCAGCGTGGTTGGGTAAAAGTAGCGAGGGCGCCACGGCTGTAGACGCGCAGGTGTTAATGAAGCAACTGCGGGAAACTCGTGAAGCAGCGAGGGTGCCCACGCCGGCCGCGGCTGTAGGGAAGCCTCAGGGGACGGTGTTAGTCGCAGAGACAGCGTCCAGTTCAGGTAAGCGGCCATTGCCGATTGCAAGGGAAGAGTCGGCACCCTCTCGAAGGGAGAGGTTGGGTCAGCATGTTCCTTTAGCTATTAAAGAAAAGATATGGGCAGGGGAATATGTGAACATCTTCTCGTTGCTTACTGATCATTATGAGATGGAGCATGTTAAAAATCAGAAGGATCTCATGCATCCGAGTGTTTGGCGCGCAAAGATGGCCGCCTTTAAGGTTAGTGAAAACATTGGCAATTGGGGCAAGGCATGGGGGATTTTCACATCGATCTTGGGTGAACGGAGGCCCGAATTGCTACCCGAATTGCCGAGTTATCAGTCACGGATCATGGGGTACTCGGTATCACACGAGGGTAATCATTGGTTTTGCTATGATAATCTTTTCAGAAAAGCAAAAGAACATGATAAAAACTTAACTTGGGATTGTTATGACTCTGTGTCCTGGTCCAAAATGAAGGAGACTGGTATGTTGAAAGTGCCATTGGTAGGGAGTAATGTGGGCGAATCCTCCCGTCAGTATGCGGGGACGCCCTTTCGATCAGGTACGGGTACCGACAATCACTCGAGGCCTACCGGTAATACAGGTAAAAAGGGGGTGTGTTGGAATTTTAACAGGGGTAAATGTACTAGGCCCCAGGGATCGTGCAAGTTTAAACACGAATGTAGTGGGTGTGGGCAATCATCCCATCCTGAGTCCACGTGCAGAGCCAAAACGGGTGATAACGGGGGTAGAGGAGGCGCCAAACAGGTCTAACATAGTCCGAGGGGCGCCTTTACCTACCCCGATTGATACCTTGGCGATGATTCCCTGGCTCAGTGAATACCCGGATCGTGCTTCTGCTGGGGTGTTGCGGAACGGGTTTTCATATGGTTTCCGCATCCCAGTAGGGGACTTTCAGGGTGTGGAAAGATGCAAAAATCAGATATCGGTCTTGCAGCATACGACCGTGGTACAGGAAAAGATCCGGAAGGAGGTTACTCGAGGTCGAGTCGCTGGTCCGTTTAGTGTACCCCCGGTGGCTAACTTTGTTTGTTCGCCTTTAGGAGTGGTCCCCAAGAAGGACCCGGGTGAGTTTCGGCTGATACATAATTTGTCAGCCCCACGTGGTCTTTCCGTAAACGAAGCGATAGACCCAGAAATATGTTCGGTGCGGTACGCATCGTTTGATGAGGCCGTGGCCATTTTGAATCGCCTGGGGCCCGGTGCGCTGATGGCAAAATCTGATATCGAGTCAGCGTTCCGGTTGCTCCCGGTACATCCAGACGATCAGCGGCTACTGGGTTTCACGTTTCAGGGACAGTATTACATGGATAGGTGTATGCCGATGGGATGCTCTATTTCTTGTGCCTATTTCGAGAAATTCAGTTGTTTCCTACAGTGGGTCTTTACTAGGAAGACGGGTTTTCAACATGTTATGCATTATCTTGATGATTTTTTGTTCCTGGGGGCAGCTGGGGATTCGGAATGTGGACAAGCTTTGGATGCATTTTGTGTTTTAATGAATCAGTTTGGCGTGCCATTGGCACCAGGTAAGACGGTGGGTCCGTCGACCTGCCTCGAGTTTCTGGGGATCGAGTTAGACTCCAGAGAAGGTTGTTTCCGTTTACCAGGGGATAAAGTGTTAAAATTCAGGGCATCCCTGCAAATGTGTATGAGTGAAACTAAGGTTAAACTGCATCAGCTACAGCAGTTGGTGGGGCAGTTGAATTTTGCCCTAAGAGTTATACCAATGGCCCGCCCCTTTTCCCGTTCGATCGCTCAAGCTATGGTCGGACTGAGGGAGGGCCATCATCGCACAAGGCTCTCGGCCGAGGTCCGCCAGGACATGCGCATTTGGTTGGCATTTCTGGCGGATTTCAATGGTCGAGTCGTCTGGAACAAACCAGCCGTGTCCTCCGAGGAACTGGGGCTATGGACAGATTCGGCAGGGAGTATAGGTTTTGGTGCCATTTTCGGTACTCGATGGTCTGCACAAAAATGGCCAGCATGGTGGCGAGACAGTGGGCTGACAAGTAACATTGCCTTCCTGGAACTCTTCCCCATTTTGGTGGCCCTGAGAACGTGGCCTGAAGGGTTCAGAGATCACTCTGTGGTATTCTGGTCTGACAATATGACCGTGGTTGAGTGTATCAATAGCCAGGCAGCACGATGCAAATGGATTTTGAGACTGCTCAAGGAAATTGTATTATTATGTATGCAATTGAATGTACTATTCAAAGCGAGACATGTCCCGGGGATAATGAACCAGGCGGCTGATGCCCTTTCTCGTTTTCGTATGCAGGCTTTCTGGGGTTTCCTTCCCACAGCGGACCCGGAGCCTGCACCCTTTCCCAAAGCTCTCTGGTCTCTCGGTGCCCCGAGCTTCGTAACCTCGTGGGAGAGAGTTTAGCACCCAGGACGAGGAAGGCATATGAAGGGGCGTTCCTTTCCTATTTAGCCTTTTTGGGGACTGCTAGAGGGGAGCTTTGGGGACAGGAGGAATGGGTAGTGAATTTTTTGATGTCTTTACATCGGGCAGGGAAATCGGTGGCCACGGCCCAGAGGCATCGGGCTGCCATTTCTTTTGTGGCGAGGGCTCACGGGATACAGGACCCGACAGCGTCTTTCACTGTGCAAAAAGCGCTACGAGGGTGGCAACGCCTTGAGGGTAGCAGAGTAGACGAGAGGCGCCCGATAGGTTTGGATAGGTTGGCCCAGTTATTATCCAGACTCCCTACAACATGTTCATCTCACTTTGAGACAGTGTTATTCCGAGCTGCTTTTACGCTAGCATTTCATGGAGCTATGCGGGTGAGCGAATTAGTGGCGAGGAACAAGCAGGATGTTACGGGAGGGTTGTGCGCAGAGCACGTTCAAATCAGAGGGGAGACGATGACGGTCTTGTTTGTAAGGTCCAAGACCGATCAAAGTAGGATGGGCGACGGCGTAATTATACACAGGATTCCCGGGTCGTCCATGTGCCCAGTGAGGTGTTTAGAGGATTACTTGACACAAAGGGTGGCATCATGGGGGGGGACCTTGTTGAGACACGCAGACGCCACCCCACTGACAAGGTTTCAGTTTCAGCGGGTGCTTGCGATGTCAATTACAGCTGCGGGCTTGAACCCGGGCGAGTTTGGGACCCATTCCTTTCGGATAGGGGCTGCTACTGAGGCTACAGCCAGGGGTCTGAATGTGGAACAAGTTAAACGTGTGGGGCGTTGGTCCTCCAACTGTTATAAAAGGTATGTGCGTTTGCACATGTTGTGAAGCTGTAATGATGTACTCACGCTTCTTGTTTTTGTTTGGTTTTCAGTTACGCAAGCCTACGAGGCGGGGCGGACTATGCAGTCGACCCAACACCGGGCCAGCGGTCAGACATCACCGGCTGTTAAAAAGGAGGTGTGGGTCGTGGGCCACTCATACGTGAGGCGTGCCGCGGACGTATTCAAGGCAGGTGACATGGTGCACGTGGCTGGGGAATACGGGTACAGTGTGTCCTTCTACGGAAAGGGCGGTCTCTGTATTGACCAGTTTCAATCATTTTTCGAGGGTTTGCTAGGGCGGACGAGGTCACCGCCGTCTGTAGTCATAGTACATCTTGGGGGCAATGATTTGGTCACCACTGGTAGACGACTTCTCCTGGAGGCGATGCTTTCCACTGTAAGTTGGTTAGCGAGGAGAGTTCCAGGGTGCACAATTGCGTGGTCCCATATGATCCCACGAAAAGTGTGGCGGGGGGCTTTTTCTGTTTCTGCTTTAAATCACTCTGTGAGGAAAATTAATAACAAAGTAAGTAGGTTGTTCCGTTCCAATGCACTGCATTCTATCGCGCATGGATGTATTAATGATGACAGTATGTACTTGGGGGATGGTGTTCATTTATCTCGGATGGGGAATGAGTTACTCATAGGAGACTACATAGCTTGGCTGAAGACGTTAAAACATGACCTTTAGGTAGGAGTGTGGTGGGGGGTCCGGATAGCCGGTCAACTATCCGGACCTGTGGCGGTAAGGTCATGATCGGTGAGCACTAATTGGAAGATCTCTATGAGTGGGCGTCACCCATTACGGATGGGGGCGCTCGGGGGAGGTGGCCATTGGCCCCTCAACGGGGAGGCGGTCCCTTCTAAGGATGGGTCGCCGAAAGGAAAGGGAAGGCGGTCAAGGCCCCTTCATGGGTAGGAGGGGTTACAGCCCCCTCCTGGGGAATTTCCCGGGGCCAGGACGTCTGCGACGGCAGATGTGGTAAGTTGTGTGGGGTTTGGGGGGGGTCTACGCTACCTTCTAGATACCTCACACGAGTCCTCGTACGACCTTTAAGTGGCGTCGAGTTTTATTGGTGCCCCCGTCAAGTCAAGGGAAATTGGTAGTTGCACTTGAGGTATGCCTCCGTGCCGCCCCTCTCAAGTGAGGGGGATATGTCTGGGTTAGGGATCTTGACACCGGTTACGACCTTGCCGTTGGCCCTTAAACGTTAGGATGTACAATTTCAAAAGTTAAGTAAATGTTTGGTAGGATGTTAGTTCGGCTAGGAGAACCTTTGTATTAGAGGATATGTTAAGGTTAGCCAAACATCGCAATGTGGTAATGAAATTGTACATAATATGAAACTGTTGATTTAATGTTTTAATTTTGTTTCATATTTTAATAAATACGGCCCGGGAGGGTCACTCCCTCCCGTCTCCAAAAACTTCAGAACTGTTTCCGGTTTCCCATCCTTGGGGATTGTGTTGAGAGGGGGTGGCGGGTATCTCAGCCATATGGAAAGGGGCGACCAATCGGTCCCCCCGAACTTATGGCAGAGTACCACGATCCCCCCGGGAAGCCATCTTGGGCGGGAGGCGAGTCTCGGCTGGTATGCCCGAAGCGGCGTAGCCGGGGCGCGCCTTTTCCCGCCCTAGAGTGGGTTGGCCTAGACACTGACGCGGCTGGCCACGCCCTTGGGGCAGGCAGGGGCGGGTTTACGCCCGCCCTGAAGACGGATAAAAGGAGGAACAAGACCAGAAAGCATCCTCTTGTTCCTGTGCTCTGAAGCTGCACCTCCTCGCTGCACGTGAGCTCGAGACGGAACGAAGAGCCAATTTTGACCCACCCACCAGCCCCTGAAGACAGCGAGTGGTTTTGAATAAAGTTTGATGGATAACTCTGATTTTCGTTTACAGGTTGTGGTATTATCGTGAAGATGTTGAGTATGCAATAAAGAATGATCGATTTGTGTTATGTTTTGCAAATAAAGTAATTGTGCTTTAGTGTTCATCAGTAAGCATGCTTTGAATAAAGTTGTTGTTGATACTGTCTGTTATATTTAGTCTTTAGTTATTTAGTTATCATTGTCGTATTTATTTTGGTCGGGCGGTAAGGTCATGATCGGTGAGCACTAATTGGAAGATCCCTATGAGTGGGCGTCACCCATTACGGATGGGGGCGCTCGGGGGAGGTGGCCATTGGCCCCTCAACGGGGAGGCGGTCCCTTCTAAGGATGGGTCGCCGAAAGGAAAGGGAAGGCGGTCAAGGCCCCTTCATGGGTAGGAGGGGTTACAGCCCCCTCCTGGGGAATTTCCCGGGGCCAGGACGTCTGCGACGGCAGATGTGGTAAGTTGTGTGGGGTTTGGGGGGGGTCTACGCTACCTTCTAGATACCTCACACGAGTCCTCGTACGACCTTTAAGTGGCGTCGAGTTTTATTGGTGCCCCCGTCAAGTCAAGGGAAATTGGTAGTTGCACTTGAGGTATGCCTCCGTGCCGCCCCTCTCAAGTGAGGGGGATATGTCTGGGTTAGGGATCTTGACACCGGTTACGACCTTGCCGTTGGCCCTTAAACGTTAGGATGTACAATTTCAAAAGTTAAGTAAATGTTTGGTAGGATGTTAGTTCGGCTAGGAGAACCTTTGTATTAGAGGATATGTTAAGGTTAGCCAAACATCGCAATGTGGTAATGAAATTGTACATAATATGAAACTGTTGATTTAATGTTTTAATTTTGTTTCATATTTTAATAAATACGGCCCGGGAGGGTCACTCCCTCCCGTCTCCAAAAACTTCAGAACTGTTTCCGGTTTCCCATCCTTGGGGATTGTGTTGAGAGGGGGTGGCGGGTATCTCAGCCATATGTTCTCTAGTAAATAGCACATTACTTTCCTCAGTAGTGGCCCTCCCATAACATTTGTTGGAGTAATATTTTGTACACTTCCAAAAAACCTTTCTACCACTTTGTCTCTCCTGATTGTACACATAACCCATGTAGCATAATAGTAATTTATTTTTCTGAGACATGACAAATTCTGCACCTTCAGTCATTTTGATTTACTTGTTCTAGGAAAGAGTAGAAAGAAACAAAATCAGTACACATTTTTTTACTTTTGTGGTGCTAACATCATTATTGATGCATTTATACTTACAGTTAATCAAAGTAGTAGTCACAGAGGCAGAAATGTCTTTTCAATGATGTTCTTGTATGTATGTCTTTATTTGCTGTTGGTATGAAAATATAGAAAAACAACGTTAATGTTTACATATAACAAACGTATTTCCTACTCAAAAGCAGTTGTCATTTTTGCCTACTAGTGCATTTGATGTAAACATTACATATACTTACTTGTTTAAATAGTAGTATAGTAGTAATTGCTGGAGTACATCAATTTAGTACAGGTATGATCTGTAGAGTAGATAGAATAAAAAAAAGCAAATTATTATTATTTTAATACTGAACTGTTTGGAAATGTAACAGATTTAAACGTATACTAACTTCTAAATATGTCGTTTTCTTTGTTGTAGGTAGAATAGCTGTATGATGTATTCTGAATATCTGTAGAGGAAATATAAAATAGATAACATGTTGTTAAGGACATAGTCTGTGTTATTTTCGGCAGTTTTAGAGAAATGACAAGTATACTTACATTTTTTACAAGGCTATTATTGTATATTGGTATATTTTGTGTATGATGTTTTCATATGATATGTAGAACAGATGTATGATGTTTGCTGAATATCTGTAGAGGCAATTCAAAATATATAACATGGTGTTAAGAATATAGTTAGCGTTTTTTGTGCCCACTTTTTAGCAAATTACAATTATACTTACATTTTTCTGAAGGGTATTCTTGTGTTTTGGTATAGTTGATGTTGGATTTTTCAAATGATCTATAGGGAAGATGTAAAAACCGAGATATGTTGTTTAAAAATTTGCATTAATGAAATTGGCAGTTTTATAACAAACACATCTATACTTACATGTGTAATTAGTGTAGTTTTATCGTTTTTCCTGTAGAAATAGCACAATTTCTGGATATCTGTAAATATAATGTTTTTAAAAATTAAATACTCTTGTAAATTAGTGTTTAAAAAGAGCAGTTGTTGTGTAACAGAGAATTATTATATACTTACTATCTGATTTTGCACGTGAAGAAATATGACCATTTAATAGGAATTGTGTTGGAGTAGTTTCTATCAGAAAAGTAGGAAGACATGAAAATAAAATAAGTGTAAGACTTAGGAGATGTAAGGAAAATAGTGCACTTCTAATTTAGTTTTCTACAAAAATGCTGTGTTACTTACTTGATTTATTAGCTAGTGAGCTGGATCTTTAAAGATGTTTATTCTGCAACAAAATCTTCAAAGTGTTGGCATCTACTTTCCAGAGAGGTAGCAGCAACAAATGGTAGAATGCATGTATCCCTTTTATAGTATATGTGTTTTGTGTGCTTTGATTTGATTGGTTGTAGGATGTAAGGAAGCATAGTATAGGCTAGTTTGAATTTTTTTAAGTTAATTGGAGTGTTTGTTGATGTGAGAATGGTGGTATGTGGTCTTTCCCGCATTAAAGCAGGTTCGTGTTTAAATGAAATATATTTATATGTGAAAATAAGTAATGAAAATGTTAGTTAAATGCAAAGAATAGTAGAAAATGATAAAATGCATGTAATAGAATGTATAGCTAATGTGGATTAATAGTAATTTTATGTAAGTAACAGGTATTATATGTGAAATGTATTTTTTAGTGAGAAATGACTTTTATTGATGATAAAGATGGTATTTTAGAAAGAAAAGTGTACAAACATGAACTCGATATTTTTTTTTAAACAATATTGTGGTAGTCTATATTTTTGTAGTCGATATTTTTGTAGTGTTAAGGCTAATTTCATGTCCAACGATATATTTGTAGTCGATATTTACTTAAGCGATATTTATGTATTCGATATAGTTAGTACTCGATATTTTTTACTCGATATTTTTGTATTTTGTGTAATAAGTATAGTAAGTCGATATTTTTGTCGTCGATAATTTGTCAACGATATTTTGGTAAGTCGATAATGTGTCCGTCGATAATATTTCAGTGATCCGACTGTAACATACGGGCACATTCATGTGGCAAGTTTATCATTATATCTTCTTTTTTCTCTTTTACCACACTGGCTCTTGGTTTAATATGCTTCACGGTTAATTTTCCTGCCTCAAGCCCTTCCCCTCTAGTTTGGTGGAGTTGATTTAGCAAGGGTTGTTTTCTAGGGGGATTGAGTTTACTGGCTCGCTGCTTCTATTTATACCCCCTATATTTGCTACATAATTGGATCCCCTAAGGAGAGCTCTATCTGGCTCCTTGCTATTTGCCTTATCTAGGGTGGTTGTTGCCTGGGGCTGGCGTTCAATTGGGCCTCTCATTACAGCATCCCTCCTTGCTTCGTTGCCGGCGTTTGTGTTCACTAACAAGCCACTAATCCTGGACACTTCGCTCGCCAAATTATCAAATTTATCACAAAGTGGTTTTAATAACTCCTCAACCTTACTTACTATATGATCTACAATTTGTGTAGTATGTGAATTAGCTATACATTGCCTTATTCATTTTGGCTAACACAGATTTGCTCTATTGAAATCTGTGTAGGTCCTTTTCTCGCTCTATTACTAGTTTTATTACTCCCCACCTTAACTTGGCTCTTTCTGCATATTCTCTTCCTTTTCGGGGAGGGTGATCCATTAGGTGAATGCATGCGAGGGGGTGTCAGTTGGAATATGGGGTTCTAGGTAAGGTTCTAATATAGTGTCAGTAATCCTAGAATTGCCTTGTTGCTCAGTATTGGTTGCTATTTCCCTTTACTGTGACTGTGCATCACCTTCCAGCACGAATCCACTAGCCTCACAAATTACCCCTTCAGCCACTATTCCTGTATTTTGGAGGGAGTAATTCAGGCTTACTTAAATGTAGTTTTTTCCTTCTCTGCTTTTTCCGGTTGATCACATATGGCCCTCCCCTTGTTATTGCCTATAAAAATTTCCTGGACTTTTACCGAAGAAAAACCTTAAAAGTACCTGAGTTTGGAGAAGTAAGGGAGTTGGCCCGGCCCAGCCTCGGTCAGTCGTGGACTGGCCCACACAGGCAGGCCCTTTGCCATGGCTTTGCCAGGGCGCGGCCTGGGCATGCCCACGCCCGTCCTGCGCTGCAGGAGTCGGTTGTGTTTTATGTGCGCCTCTGGGCACAGGAACATGTTGTTGGCGGCACTCGGTCTCTTTGGCTGCTAAGATTTAAAGTCCCTCCGGCCCCCGCTGGGTTGTTAGCTCTCTCCCGTGCTGCGGGAGTCTGTCGGGCCTTTTTTGTGCCTTTGGGCGCAGGAACACATCGTTGGCGGCACTCGCCCGCTTTGGCTGCCGGGATTTGAAGTCCCTTCGGTCCCCGCTGGTTTGTTAGCTCTCTCCTCACACTCATATCACAGAATCCTCCACAAGGAGGAAAGATGTTGTGAAGCCTGACCTCATAGAGTTTGTAGGAACTTCAAACGCACACTGTTTATACATTTTTATTGGTTCTGTGCGGTATGGATACAGACTTTCTGAAATAAGTGGATATCTATCTCTACCATGTGCAATTTCTAAATCAATGGTGAAATACACAGGTTGTGGAATATGTTTTGATATTGCCTTTGGCCTCATGATTTATTATATCACCATAATAAATCTATGGCAATGTAATGCAGGGCTATAATATTTGATTACCCATTGTGTTTACTATCTCTCTCTCTGCGTCACTGGAAACTTGCTAGATCAAGAGGTTGCAGTTTTTATGTATTTGGAAGGATTATTAAGAAGATGTTGTAATATCCGGGGTGCTTGGAAGGAGTATCGGAAAAAAAGATTGTGATACAACAATATTGTGTCAAGAATATCAGGACATCAACAATATTGTCGACCAGAATATCGAAGGTAAACATATTATTTTTATTAGTGTTGTAAAAAATATCGATTAGAAATATCATTGTATGTACTATTGTTTGTAAGTGTTAATTAGTATGTAGAGGCTCAATACGATGTCGGAAAGAAAGCCTCAGCCCGACAGTTGGGATCTTCCTGACCACGTCGGAGCCCTTCCGACTGACTCGGTCGGTTTGCAGTCTGACAGCCCAATAGCAATGTTCGTGGTCGGAACGCCAACCGGCCGACTCGCGGAGTATTTGTGTCGATCGGAACCGCATTGTACACCCCTATTGACAGCGTTTCCGCCGTCGGGTTTACGATGTCGATTTCCAACAGAATTTCCACCTCATCCTGTCTGACACAGAAAAGCTGTCAAAAAGTGATTTTTGGGACCCCTGGCAGGGCTCCTAGCCACTACGGCCTACGGTTGGTGGCCGAGGGGGTACCTAAGGGAATCCCCTGTAAGACGCTGCACTGTGTGGCAGGCACCATGGCGTGCCTGCGACATGGTGCAGGGTTTTCCGCACACACCCCATTTCCACACAGAGATCCATTGAACAAATTTGCAAAATGTGGTAAAACCTCTGAGCCAGGACCAAAAAGAAGTTTGCAACCCATAGAACTGAGGCCCGTGCAACAAGAGGAGGACCTCCAACTAAGCCACTATCAACTCCCTTGAGGAAATGAACAAGTCCACCCTGGAGCCAGAAACTGTCTGGACTCAGCAACAACGACACTTCAGAGGCTCCATGTACTTCAAAAGGTAAGAGTGTTACATACACTTAGTGTCACAATAACATGTTTGCAGAAATGTGTGAGGCAACAATGTAACCATTTTTAGCTAGGAAATGTTTAGCTACAATAGAATACAAGAAAAAAACATTAGAAGTGTTAGGCTTACCCTAGTAGTACATTATGGGATATGTCGTACTCTAATATGAATACCTACAGCACAAACCAAACCTATCATACTGTAAATTATAAAAACACAAAGTGTACATAACATTTATTTACATATACACATTGCATCTCTATACAGGTGTTAGCACAAACAGAACATGAATGTGGGTAAGGTAGCAAAAGGTCCAAGGATTTCAAGGCTTGAACAACGCTTAAATAAGCTGTGTTGGTAGGTGAATGGAGACACACTCGAAGCTCTGGACCTCTTGGGCTTCATGTAGAAAGACAGGGTTGAGGAATGGTAAGTGTGTACTCCATAGAAAGTCACAAGAGTTTTTCAGGATTAATATCCGTTCTTTCAAAATTGTAGTATAAAGGACAGAACTATTTTTGATTGCAGTGAAGTGTCTTTATTATTTTTCATAGAACAAGGACAGCCGACACGTGTTTCGCCCCCTCTTGGCGATTTGCGCCGGGGCTTTCTCAAGGCTGTAGGAGAAGATGAGATAGAATGTTTTAGTTGTGCGATGTGATAGCAGTTGACCCCAAGAGGAACAGAGAAATCACCTAGAGTGAAGGAGTGATTGGGATGGTTTGTGGTGTCATAGTATCAAGGCCTTATCTGCATTATCAGATAGTGGTGAAGTACAGTGATTGTGACTTGAGTTATACTGAAACAACGCAAGCGAAAAAGTACAGAAAAAAAGTGAAATTAGTGTTTTTTAAGAGAACGACAGAGTATAAATTATGTTGAGAATAGTTTCTCGATATTCAGATTTCTTTTGGCAACCCAGAAAATGTCCCAAAGTACCAGATCAGAGAGGAGTGGGTAGACAAGAGAAAAGGTCACAGCATGATAGACAGAATACAGTAGTAATACCTAGTTTGACTTTTACTACGTAAATTATTTTGGTTTCCAAATTATTTCAATGTCCAAAATATGATAAATACAATTCTTCAGGAACAAACATTCTTCTGTCAATTCAAATGAAAAAGGGGTTATAAATACATTAGTTTTGGTAATCAAATCTTCCGCATAACATGTAAGATAAACAGTTTAGCAAATAAGGAATACAAACAAAACTTTTAGTGTTAAAAACATCTATCTATGAAAGCAAGTGATCAGAAGGATTCGCATTTTCTCACAAACTACGCGACGCGATAGACGCAATGACAGATTGGAAGCAGCATTTGACCACACAGGTGCAACTATGAGTCGTACACCCAGTACCACCAACCTAATGTCAGCCAAAAGCACTTTCCAGGCCTAGAAAAAGGTTGCGAAAAAGGAGACCTCAAAGTGGTGGGAAGTAGCATCTCTCAAAAAATATCTGGAACACAATCTCATCCCACGGGGATTACGTATTTTGATCTTTCCTCCAATTGAAACAACAGCTCCAGAAAAATTACAATTATGGGAAGACAATCTTCGTACGGCCTCTAACAACATGCTTCGACAACTTATAGACATAGCACTGGGGGAATATGAAACCAACAAAAAAGAAGTTGACACCTTATCCAAAAGAATTGAAGATGCAAACTGGGGTGAGATCACAACCAAAAACTACGAGATCCTAAACAAATTTCTGGATGATTTTGAGGAAGATATAATCCAAAGAAAAAATCGAAAATTTAGACGTGACCTGCAGGACTATCAACAAGGGAGAGTGTACACTTTTGCACAGAAATACGACAACATCAACACCTCAACACCAAGCAATACTGTTAGCGAATCCATCCAGACACCCTCGTCATCCGAGGCAGGTTCAGTAGAAAATGTATCCATATCTTCGAATTTGAGACCACAGGTAAATTTTCGGGAGGAGGTCCAACGACACCGTCTTGGAAATATACAAGACAATCGATCACGACCACCAAACCTGGGCACACCAAAACCAAGCACGCCAGGTGTACAAACCAGAGCAAGGAAAAGGGAACAACATCTGATCAAAACATAACCAATAATTTGGTACTTAATCTGTCTACAACTACTTTGACGGAAACACACAATCAAATTCTCAATAGAGGGCTCTCCTTCTGTCCAACTGCCCAATGGGACTTGGAAAAAACAAAATAGACCTCTTTAAATAGATAGCGCTTAGAGCTCGCTATGCTATCCCCTTAATCTCTACTTTTTTGACCCTTCTCAGTCGTAGGTCCTTGGCCCACCCGCACAAGTGAGGTATAATTTTACTACGGAGACGCTGGATGGTAGGAAAGTTGTGCTGGCGAGGGAAGAGGGTACCATTGGAAGGAAGGGATTCTCCCCTTTCCAATGATACCTCTCCCGTCTGGGCCGGTGCTCAGGGGGCTGATATAGTTGTGTAGTGGCAATGTCACCTGGGGCCTTATGCAAGTAACCACTGCAGTAGAAATCTTACAGACCACTCAAAAAGCATAAAGTGGAGCAGCTGGGCATGCTGAAAGTGAGGACTTTCTAGTATTAGCAGTACCTCTGTGAATGAGGCAGTGAATCTGAGTCCCAGTGGATCATGAGGTGATAATGTTGGTACAGAAAGCTCCTCTGTACTTGTGCGACAGTTCAGTTTGTCGTCGACCCAAAGAGTAATAATCTTACATTTGCACCACAAATTGTTTTGTCATTTTTGCTCTCAGTAAAATGTGGACTGATGTTTGACTTTAATTTGAACATTCTGGGGAGTGAAACGGATTTTACTACTCCCTTTACAACCTGGAAAATAAAGGTTAATGTATTTAAACTTTTAAAGCACTGCACTCCTTGTGCTTATCTGTGCAAAATGTAACACACAGCATCATTTACAGACCTTAAAAGTAATTAATTGGCATGGCCGTACGTCTGGCTCTTCCGTTTGCTGCTAATGTACCTGTGTTGCCTGTTCTGGTGGGTTTTGAGGTTCACCTTCATCAGATTCTGGATCAGACATGATTTCTGGCTATGCTTTCCGCATCGCAACATTATGGAGAATTGCACAAGTAGCAATTATCTTGCACCTTGTCTCTGGGTAATATTTTAGGGCACCCTTACTTTTGTTGAGACAGAGAAATCTACTCTTCATTAGACCAAATGCCCTCTAAATGAAAGACTGTTTCACTTTGGTTTGATGGATGTAGATTTGGTGTTAATATAAATGATCTCAGCATATACAGTGTCACCTACAAACATTTGGGAAATTAGGTTACAATATATACAATTTAAACATTTAGGATGTGAGTAAATGCTGCTATGACTGAACATTAGAGTCATGTGTGTTTCCAGGGTGCTTTGATATCAGATCTGTTATGATATATTTTGCATCACATACCACTTGTATATTGAGTGAATGACTGTTTTTTCTGTTTCTAAATATGTACTCATTGTGTGACTGAGGACATATGGGAACATGGGTGCAATTAATGCATCCAATTACATGCAGAAATTGGGCGATGCAGTAAAAGCTCAATTTTGCTAACTGCAACTCCTGTGCTGCACTGGGGAAAGTTATGTGATGTATTCTCTGTATCGTCACATCCACCAAATCCTTAAAAACCCAAAAAGGGGGGCGTGGCTTGGATGGCAACGCAGGCGGTTGCCTAAGTTTCGTGAGCTCCGTGACCCCGGGGAAAGAACTGCGATAAGGAACGGCGAAGAGACATACAGCTGCCACTTTGTGGGTGTAATAGGTGTAGGAACATAAGGAGCAGCAGGAGAGGAAGCGTGGAGGAGCGGAACACTTGTATGAGGCAGATAACAAGCCAATTCCCTCAAGGCGGCGAGCAGAAGGGGGGCGGAGCAAAATGGCGGAGCAGTAAGCAGGACGCAGCCAGAAGCTCACCGATCACTCCATAGCTGTCACTGAACGAGCCCAGCACAAGAAGGAACGCCGAGCAAGAGCGGAGCCAAGACAAGCAGGGTTACGCGGAAGGCAAGCCAAGTGCAAATAAGGAGCCAGAGCACAATTGAGAAGTAAACGGAACTGATAACAGACCCCGCAGCGGCCATCTTGCACACCCCGTCGCAGGCGCTGAGCAGCTGTGGGAAGCGTGTGCGGTGAGCTCCACGGCAGCCGACTGGAGACACGGCGGTGAGCAGAAGTAAGTCCGCTTCACCCCCGCATGCAAAAAAATAAATAAATAAATTAAAAAAAGCGCAGCTGAGGCAGGAGGCGATACGGGAACCTCCGGAGCAGGGCAGAACATACGGCGGCCATCTTAGTGGGGGCACAACAACAGCCAGCATACCGCCAAGACAATTGACCACAACACGTGGGCCCCGCCCGGCCCCAACTAATTCCGGCGCATATAGGGCATAGGGAGAAGCGGTAAAGAAGCAAGTAGCTGGGGGCTCAAAGAGCAAGCGCCGACCTGCCCAATAAGGTGGATATCGGTGGCGGCCATCTTAGAGGGGGGAAACCACCAATCTACAGCATAACAGACGAACTGGGCGGCCATCTCAGAGAAGCAGCCAGCTGGCACCACTACCCCTAAAAGATCAAAGAAGAAGCGTAGACCTGCCGGGGGGAGCAGACAGCTGTGGTGGCCACCTTAAAGGGGAGAACAACTACCCTATCCCACGAATTGCATCAGAAGAGCGGGGAACACGAGCACAACACCGCCAGTAAACAAAGTAGTGGCACAAGCCACTCAGGTCTGAAGGAAGACAAGATAAGAGCCAGGAGGGCACCAAAAAGACCCCCCCCACACGGGCCGCACAGAGAGAAGGCAAGGCACAGTCAAGTGCGGGCAGAACCCAACAGAACCGCCGGCAGGCAAACAGGCAGTCCTGCGAAGGACACGCACCCCCACCTGCACCAACACACAAGCGCGACTGCCAGCAGCTGCGACATACAGAGGGGACACTAGACGACCAAGCACAGAGCCCTGGCGTCCGGGAAAACCAGGACAAGGACCATAAGGTGGCCAAGCAGGTTTGCTTTCGGAGCCACAAAGGCAGACAAAGTCACGATCGACACAAGTAACAGCCTATCACAAGAGACACAACAGGCAGACCAGCAAAAGAAAGACAGCCTGTCAATATATCAAGAAAGAAGAGGTTTCGATAGAATGTCAAACAGCAACACAAAAAAAATCAGGAAAGATCTGGACTCACCTGTGAAACTGAAAGGCATGCAAAACACGGAGACAGCAATGGACCTGCTCTTAAAAAAATAACTGAATCCAACGACCTCGCCCAAGCGACCAGGAAATCCATGGACAATGTACAGCTAGAGCTCACTGCCATACGGGCGGATCAGAACAAGATAACAAGCAGAGTAGGGGAAGTTGAAAGAAGAATCAGCGACATAGAAGACAAATCTGACACCATGGACAAGGACGTACGATATATCTCAAAAATCTCCAGTGATATGCAAAGACTGCTTGCTGAACAGGAAGAGAAGACAAGAACCGTAAAGGCAACATCAGGATCCTGGGAGTACCGGAGGAGGAGGAAGAGGAGGCAGGCTCCTGCGCAGCACTGCTTGAGGCACTGATACCCAAACTAACTGGTCTAAACTTTGAAAGAACCTTCGAGATCGACAAGGCCTATAGAGTGCCGGCCATAAGACAACAGCACATGAAGGGGCCTAGAACAATCATATGCAAACCCCTGAGAGCAAACCACACCGATGCGATTTTCGCTTTCGCGCGAAAGGGCCAAACACTCAGCTGGAAAGGCAAGAAAATAATCATAACCCAAGACTTCTCGAAAGACACAGTGGAAACAAGGAAAGGCTTTCTGGCACTGAAAGACAACCTGAAGAAAGCCGGGATAACAAGCACCTTTGCGGGACCAGCAAAGTTGAAAATAACAGACTAGAGAGGAACACGCCTGTTCGATGATCCGGCAGATCTACGAAGGTACCTGCAAGAGCCGGTCCAGGAAGAGATGGAGCACAACTGCCCAGGCACAGCAAAGAGAAGAGCGTCTTCGGATGGCTCGGACACAGGAGAAAACGCTGCAGCAGGCCGCAGATAGAACGACCCGATCAGTAGATCACAAAGGAACTTTCCTACCTCACAAGACAACACCTACCTCATCGGAAGAAGGAACTACCTCAACAATGGGAACATAAGAACTTTGGACACTTTAAGATCACAGACAAGTATTTCGTACTCAGGACACGTACAGTCAAGAGCTGGTCCCTTTGATCGGCAATATCCTTTATCTAAAATGCGCAGCACGGGAGGGGGGCAGAGATGGTCTTTTCTTTGCTTTAATGTACCCGGGGGGCGGAGGGCGGGAACCGTTGCTGTCGCACGTTTACAGTACGTTGACAGGGGGGAGGTGGGCGGTGGGGCGGAGGGGGGGAGAGGGCCGGGGGGGAGGCCATGTAGCACGGACAATCTTAGCCTGGTGGAACCACTCATTTTCTTTTCTCTTCTTTCCTCTATCCACACACACCCCCTCATCCCTATCCACATCCCAGGGGGGCACCAATGACTGGTGGCGGTTAGCAAACAAGCATATAACAAAGAGAAGCAACACAGATCCCAATCTAAGGCACAGCGATAGAACTGTCACACCATGACTACACCTGACACTAAGGGCCTAGCACAAATAGCCTCGGACAATAAAATCGTGTCACTTAACGTCAAGGGCCTCAACCACCCCGTCAAGCGACGAAAAACACTAGACTACCTAAACAGACTGAAGGCAGATGTATACGTCCTCCAAGAAACTAGAGTATCCTTAGAAGACGCTAACAGACTTAAGGCCAACTGGATAAGCGAGGTGTTATGCTCACCTGCAGTCAACAAAAAGGGAGGAGTCATCACCATAATCAGTAAGAAAGGGAAGTTCCAGGTTCACAACAATGTTGCAGACACAAAAGGTAGAAGGCTGCTTACTTCCATCAAAAGAGGCGACGAAACAATACACATAGCAAACATCTACGGGCCAAACGCGGTGGACAAAAAATTCTGGGAGGAGATAGAGAGTGAGCTAAGCAGGATCAAACTGGGCGAACTACTAATCACCGCAGGAGACATGAACCAGGCGATGGACAATGCCATAGATAGACATCCGCACAGACCCAGCCACACCTCACAAGAACAGAACACACTCAAAAACCTATGCACCAAACTCGCACTAGCAGACCCGTGGAGGCTACAAAACCCTAGCACCAGAGAATACACTTTCTACTCGAACCCCCACAACTCATATAGCAGGATAGAATACATACTTATGTCTGACACACACACACACACCTGACAGACACAACTGAAATAGGACCCATAACAGTTACGGACCATGCACACATATCCCTCTCCTTAAGTGGCAAACATAACGAAACACCAAGCAGAATGTGGCGCCTCAATAGTGACATACTCGAGAACCCCGCCAACATTACCGAAATAGAGGTAGCGATCAAAGAATATCTCCAGTATAACGACACAGCAGACACAGAGGCAGCAACACTATGGGACGCGCTCAAAGCAACAATAAGAGGGAAACTCCTGAGTATTAAAGCACGTATGAACGGAGGCAGGAACAAAAAGATTAAAGAGCTGGAGGAGAAGATTAAGGAGTTAGAAAGGAACCATACGGCCAATTTAAGGGACAGGAATACACTCACAACACTCACAAAGAAAAAATAAGAGCTAAACAGAATCCTAAGTGAGAGAGCCTCCACATGGATCAACAAATATAAATCCATAAACTTATGCTCGGCAAATAAAGCAGGGAAAGCCTTAGCAGGGTACCTGAAAGACAAGCAGAGGCAGCACTCAGTCGCGGCAATCACAGACGCAGATAATAAGACACACACAGCGAATAAACAAATCCTCGAAACATTCAGGAAGTTCTACAAAGACCTATACACTGCGGACACATCGCTGGAGGCAGACGGCGGGGCAAGCCTGCTAGAGAAGCTCGATCTACCCAGACTAAGCGACGAACAAAGAGAAGCCCTAGATCAAAACATAACCAAAGCGGAAGTAGGGATGGCCATAGACTCACTAAAACCGAACAAGGCCCCAGGACCGGACGGCTTCACAGCCACCTTCTATAAACAATTCCAACCGCTACTCAAAGACACGCTAGTCAGAGTATTCCAAGCGTGTGTGGAAAAAGGCAATATGACAGATTCAATGGCAGAGGCAAACATTATTGTTATCCCCAAAGAAGGGAAAGACCCCCAGTTCCCACACAACTACAGGCCAATTTCCTTAATAAACGTGGACTGCAAAATCTACGCTAAAATCATGGCAGCGAGACTAAATGCATATCTCCCCTCTCTCATACGCAAAACACAAGTGGGCTACCTGAAAAATAGACTCTCGCAAGATAACACCAGATTGCTATGCCACTTAATAAACCGCACGGCCAACAGCGCGGAAAAGGCTGTCATGATCGCATTGGATGCAGAAAAGGCCTTCGATAGAGTCTCATGGCCCTTCCTAAACCAATGCATGATCAAGTTCGGACTTGGCGAGAAGTACAGAGGCATGGTCATGTCCCTGTACAAAAACCCCCGGGCTCGAGTGGTGGTAAACGCAGCCACATCGGATACACTCACACTAGGCATAGGGACAAGGCAGGGCTGCCCCCTCTCACCGGGGTTATTCCTGCTGGCTCTAGAACCACTCCTCCACATGATTAGGTCAAACCCCCGGATCACGGGGGTGCAGATAGAAGGTCAAGCATTCAAGCTAGCTGCATACGCGGATGACATTCTGATCACCACAAACAACCCACAAGAGTCAATTGAGGCACTCGTGCAAACAATAGAGGAATACGCACATGTCTCAGGCTATAAACTCAATAGGGAGAAATCCGAATGCAAACCTATGAACTGTCACACCAACAAAGCTGTCCTGGGCACGTCCGGCCTGGAATGGCAAACGAAACCCCTGAAATACCTAGGCCTCCTCTTCGGTAGGGACTTAAGATCAACGCTAGACCACAACGAGGAGGCGATGTTAAAAAAAATTAAGTCCAAGCTAGACACGTGGGGCCCCAAATTCATAAGCTGGTGGGGAAGAATTGAGACAATCAAGATTATGGTCACCCCCATGCTAAACTACCTGCTCTCCATGCTGCCTCTCACCCTCACAACCGACTTCCACAAACACATAGACAAAACCATCAACATATTCCTCTGGGGAGGTAAAAAACCAAGAATCAGTTTAGCGAAACTCAGACTCAAAAAAGAACAGGGCGGACTGAACCTCACAAACTACAAGGCCTTCCAAACGGCATGCCTTGCCAAACAGGGATTACACTGGATAGCCCCCATACCAGAATACATGCAGGTATGGCTGGATCTGGAAAGGGGTATTCTAGGAGGAGCAGACCCAATTATGGCACTCACGGCGCACTAACACCCAGAGGCCAAAAACGCAATTCTCCGCAACACAAAGACAGCACTGCTGAGAGTAGACAAGGAAATGGCAGTAAGTATCAAAGGCACCAAATGGGAGTCACTGTGGCACAATACCAAAGTCACATACAAGGGCAAAACGCTAGACAGCAAGGAATGGTATAGCAGAGGCATCACAACACCGTCACAACTAGAAGCAGGGAACAACCCACTCACCTACAAGGCACTACAGCAGACACCCTCCCTACCAGACAAGGAGTTCTATGAATTCCTAAAAATCAAAGCAGCAATCACCAAAGCGAGCCTCTCGAAACTTAAACCCACCATCATACAGTACGCACAAAACTTAAACAAGACAGGCCACCAAACAGCGCAAATTTACAAGTTAATCACACCACGCACCACAACTCTAAACAATAAGACACTGGCCTTTTGGGAGGAGACCATACAAAGACCGCTAAATGAGGAAGAGAGGGCCAGACTATGGACGTCAGCGTCCAAAAACAAAATCACGCCACAGCTAGCACAAACCAAATACTGGTTACTCCACAGGCTGCACTGGACACCAGCGAAACTAGGGAAAGTGGGAGCTAGCGAGAGCAACACATGCTGGAACTGCCAGGAGGCAACAAGAGATCTATCCCACATGATATATGAATGCCCCAGAGTCAAAACCTTCTGGAACAAGGTCTATAACGTCATAGACACAGTCACGGGAAGCAAGACACAAAGAGGACTAGCGGGGATAGCCACTGCCTTCCTAGCAACAGAACTTCAGTCCAAAGAAGTACGAGACCTGGTCGATGTACTCCTGAAGGCTGCGGTGAAAACGATCTTGGGTAACTGGAAGGACACCAGCAAAGCCACCTTCAAACGCTGGTTCAACTGGGTAACCTTCCTCCGGGGAGCAGACAACATCACCGCCAAGCAAATGACGGCGAATCACACTGCCAAAGACCACATGTGGGAAGCCCTCGACGCCTATCTCGAGCAGTGACCCCCCCAACCCCCCCCCTTCTTTCTCTTCTCTTTTCTTTTCTTCTCTCTCTAGGCCCCCACCAGGCCGCAACATTGTAAGAACAGCACAAGTAAGACGACTGTTTTGTATATGGAAAAATTTATTGTCAATAAAAAATATTTTGAAATAAAAAAAAAACAAAAAGAGAACTGTGTGATACCCCACCTGCAGCAGCAATGACAACTTGGTCACTCCCAGAGGAAAAGCATTGGAGTGAGCATAGTACTGTAACATGGGTGGGCATTGGTATTGCTTCTGAGAGTGTTTCTCTCAAGCTGAGGCCTTATTTCTGCTATTAGGTCTAAAATAACTGGACTACTCAGCCTGTACTCTGTTTGTTGGAAGAGTGTCACCCTCACTCTGAATATCGTTTTCTGTCTGAAGGTCATTGAGAATCCTTGTCGTCCTCACTATCACGTACAGCTCTGCCATTGTGGGACACCCTGATGCATTTTGGGCCTTTGTATATAAGTTGCACCTGGTTACCACCTGAGCAAATTTTATGGTAATTTGCCTGTGCAAAATCCACGCTTTGCTACTAGTCTGTATTTGCGAATGGTTGATACATACTATTTGTATGTGGGAATCGGTCACAGGAGCTTGAAAACTCTGATCACTACAATATATATTTGATAATTTGTCGGTTCTGAAAAATAGTGCAACAAATGCTTTTAGTTTATTCAAAAATAATTTTTTTGCGGTCAGTAACCTGTTTGCGCCTGGTTACCAATTCGGTAACGGTTTGTACATCAACCCCATAGTCTTTTGTTATTTATGAGTAGTTTAACTTTACATTTTAGTTTGCCGTTCATTCATTTGATGTGTTTGCAAAGTTTGGGTAGGGCCTCTCGGACTAACTGATTACTCCATTCTTAGTTCTTGATAGCATTGCTCATTTTTAGGCCTTAGATTTGCTAGGTGCCCGCAAGTTTCTGTGAGATTTTGCGTCCGCTAACACGGGTTTAGGCCGCGCAAGCGACTTCCGGCTGGTGTTTTGTGACAAATGTGCACCATCTGCAGTGGCTGCAACATGGGGAAGATTCTCTCCTCGAGAAGCATCTACATTTTTCGAATTACAATTTGCAGTAAAAAACCTCCTCAAATGGACCGTTCAAGTTGGTGTTTTGTGCAAGGTGTCGTTTTTAAAAAAAAACAGGAAGGAAGTGTCCCAAAGTCTTCAACCTCCTGTTCCTGTCCAGCAGGCTTCTCCTAACTTTAGGACTCCTAAATGCCTTCTGTGAATACCGAAAGTCATAAAGTTAGGATTTTGCTCAGTTTAGGAGTAGTAAAGTTAGGACTCCTAATTTTAGGACTCCTAAATGCCTTCTGTGAATACAGAAAGTCTTAAAGTTAGGATTTTTCTCAGTTTAGGATTCCTAAAGTTAGGAGTCCTACTTTACTACTCCTAAACTGAGAAAAATCCTAACTTTAAGAATATCGGTATTCACAGAAGGCATTTATAAGTCCTAAAGTTTGGAATCCTAACTTCTGTGAATACCGAAATGAGTAAGTGCCTTCTGTGAGTACCAACATGAGTATGCCTTCTGTGAATACCAAAATGGAAGTAAGTTTAGGAATTTTGTCTTAAGTTAGTTCTGCGAATCGGGCCCTAAATGTCATTCCTTTTGATAGAGGTATGATAGACCAGGATACACTGTGTTTCGTCAATGAGAGAGGTAAAGCAACAGAGGACACATCAGGATTTCTGTGTGTGAGAAGTATACCTGTAAAGAACCCACTCATCACTAGGTGTGAATCGTGTACATGAGAGGTGCAGCTGTAGAGGATGCACTGTGATAAGCGGATGTGGTAATTGTATAAGACAGGAGTGGCTGCAGAGACCACTCTGAAATACTTGTATGGGAGAGGTATAGCAGCAGAGAACATTCTGTGATGGATGTATAACAGCTGAGGACACAATATAATTCCTCTATGAGTAAGGTATAGAAGCATAAGTGATGCCTGTATGGGAGACATAGCAACCAAAATATTTCCTGTATGGGGGAGATATAGCAGCACAGAACACACTGGAATCCGTATGTGATAGAGGTATAGCAGCACAGAACACACTAGAATTTTTGTATGACAGAGGTTTAGCAGCAGAGGGCAACCTATGATAACTGTATGAGAGATGTATAGCAGCAGAAGTGATTCCTGTATGATGGAGGTATAGCAGAGGAGGGAATTCCTGTACGAGCAAGGTTTAGCAGCATAAGTGATTCCCGTATGACTGATGTATAGCAGTAGAGGGGATTCCTGCATGAGAGAGGCATAGCAGCAGAAGTGGTATGGCAGCAGAGGTGAGTCCTTTATGAGAGAGGCATAGCAGCAGAAGGGATTCCTGTGTGAGAGAGGCATAGCAGCATAAGTGACTCCTGTATGACTGAGGCATAGCAGCAGAAGCGATATAGCATCAGAGGTGATTCCTGTATGAGAGAGGCATCGCAGCAGAAGTGGTATAGCAGCAGCTTGGATTTCTGTAGGAGAGAGGCATAGCAGCAGAAGTGATTCCTGTATGAGATGTATAGCAGCAGTGGGGATTCCTATGTTACAGAGGCATAGCAGCAGGAGACACTCTCTGACAACCGGATGTCAGTCCTAATAGGAGTGCAGGCAGATGGTGGTGCTAACTTCCCGGCACACAAAAGATGCACAAAACTACCTGTGTTACTTGAAAGAGCATTTATTCCATTACAAAGAGAAACAGGGATTTTAAATTGAACCATAAGGGCTCTGAGGGTCCCCTTCTATGCTGAAATGTTAAAAAAACTTTACATATTTAGGTATTTAATTGTGGGATTTACTTCTGAGACATGGGATCTTGAACAGTTTAGATGCAATGCACTATGTCTTAAGGGAGAAAGAAATCCTGGCCACAATATTACACAGAGTTAAGAACAGGTGTGTAGTTCTGGAAGCTGATAATATTTCTTTCTTGGAGCTCTTAAAAATTGTACAAAGTTAGGACTTCAAAGTAGAACTTTTTTCATCTAATAAAATGTAAAAAGTTCACATTTACCCTTATTTCTTTCTTATTTTATTTGCATTTGAGCCGCTTATTTATAGAAAGAAGTTTATTCATGAATCAAGGGACTCAAATCACTCAAATCTTCTGCTTCCCTACCATGTGAATCCAGATACAGGTATAACTCCCTTTTCACTTTGTAACTAATACATTCAAATACAGTGCTTTGCCTTGGTTTCACTGTCACTTCGACTTTTTACAACAAGTATTAAATCTACAACTACAAAAATAATCCGTGTTATCTTCCTTTCCATTGGCTCTAATCGAAGGAAAGTGACATTGATCCTAGAGTTTGACCCTTTCTCCATATTTTCAAAATGTTCTAGTAAAATTTGTGCTACAGGCATTACAGCTGTGAAAATGTTATTAACCTGTGCTGGGAGGCAACATATTTGTGCACATTGCTACTCCTTTAGTCTGCTGCAATGCCCCATATTTATCATAGAGGCATGCCAAGAAAAATCTCCTTTGGTTCCTTTCTCTCTGTAGTGCTGTTCGATTTCCTTTGGAAAGGCTGCTCTTCTGTAATATGTGCTTGTTTTTTATTTGTCTCGTCCTATGGATTTCCTCAATGCTGGTAGACACAACTGTGTCATCAACAACTTCCTCACCGATGGTCTTCTCCTTTCTGGTTTTGTTGGGGTCTGAAGTATTGGCAAGAAACAATAAATGCACATTAGAACTATACTGTACATTGTAGGATTGTGATAAACTGTACTGATTACTAACATGTTTGTGGGGCAATCAAAAGCACATTACAAGTATCCCTTTGAGAGGCTGTAGACCAACAGTGCCAAGTGGATCCCTTCTCAAGCCATCTCTTCTTCTCTGGCATTAGATGTGTGTATTTTAAATACCAGAGGATTAAAGAGTACTAAACCTTTACTCACTTTCCCCATGTATATGCATATATGTCTGGGATACATCTATCCCAGACCTAAATCCCTCTCCATCAGACATTTTGACTGTTTTCAAATGATTGATTCTCCACAAGCATCTCATGTTGATTTCAAATCTTTAGAGAGTGATACCACTTTAACTGACATCATTAACACAGCAACTCTCATAAAAAAAGGAAAGCCCCTGGCCAGGTGGTTTCACTATTGAATTCTATGCCCATTTTGGAAAGACTCTTCTCCTTTTATTTAACTTTTTCATCACACAAAATTCATCTCAAGGTACCTTTCAAGAAGCATTGATTTGTTTATTTCTCAAAGAAAACAGATATCATAAATATTGCAAAAACAAGCAACCCATTGCCTTAGTTAACACTGATTTTAAGATTCTTGCGAAAATATTAGCCATGCATATCGACCCGATATTCCCAGACCTTATTGGCCCAGAACAATCTGGCTTTATAAAAGACAGAGTACTTTCTGATAATGCCTGTCTCTTCTTTAATGTCCTTGGTCATGCATCTACATTAGATTTTCCTTTAGCTGCTATTACCTTGGACGGAGAGAAAACGCTCAACAGGATAGGATGGGACTTCTTGTTTGCAGCTTTAAAATGGATTCATTTCCGCCCAGAATTATGTCGCTTAATTTCCTTACTCTACACAAGTTCTAAAGCTGTCATTTTTGCTAGTGGTATTAACCTCTTATTATTTCCCCTTGTTTAGAGGAGTACGCCAAGGTTGCCCCTTATCCCCTCTTTTATTCATCAAAGCACTGGAACTATTCCTCACCAAAATTCAACTGTATCCCAACAATTTTGGCATTCAGCTCGGTAAACGCAGACAACATTCTTTTGTATTGCTCCAACCCATCTTTCTCTATTTCCTCCGTTATGGAACAGGTTTCAGCTTTCTCTAATGTGTCAGATTACAAATCGGAAATACTTCCTTTAAATACCTATTGTACCAAACATCAATTTGATTCTGTTAATTTCACATGGCAGTCTTTAAAAATAAAGTATTTGGGATTATGGTTCACAATTAGCATAGAAGACACTATTAAATTAAATGTTGAAAGCATCACTAAAACTTTAAACAACAACCCCATTAACAGATGGAATCCTGTGGCACGGATTCTGCTCCAGAATAGAACTATGCTTGGGACCATAAAACATCTGCATGTAGAGACTGAGTCAGCATACTACTTCACTATCTATGTGCCAGAGTCCGACTAGCTATAGTGCCTCACTTGCCCTCCTAACCTCTCCAGAGAAACTGATGAATTGGCACCCAGAGCACAACATTCGATCTCAGTAACAGGACACACTATTTCGCTCTCTCACTCGTACTTGTCCATAATAAGAAAAACAAGACACCCCAAGGAAAGTTTAGAATTTTTATTTAAACTATTGTGCTCCAAGATGCAGTATTTGCGCCACAATTAGAAAGCAAATGCATGCCCAAAATAAAGTTAGCATTGTTAACAAACCATATGCCATAAAAACTTGTCATGTTATATGACAGAGTAGTCTAAAACCCCCATCTTCCTTCCTACTGAAGGTAAATGATTATGTATCGAAGATCTTCAGGATTAGTGGCGTATCCTGTACCTTAGCATACTTAGGACTCGATTCAAATGTCGGGAGGACTGCCACCGACAGGCCGTCGGTGGTGGCCTGCCCGACAGCTAGCATAGCAGTCCAAGCGCCGCATTATGATGTGGTCGGTCAGAGCGCAGTGGTCAGAGAGACCGGCCAATGCTTCCCACAGGCTAAAGGAGCCTGTGGGGTGTCAGTCTGACCTTAATATTCTACAGTAGGGATGGTGGCTGCAGAGGCACCGCAGTAGGGATTATGATGTCTCCTTTCCTTTGCCTTTACCTTGCAGTCCAACTGCCATCTAAAGACAAACAGTAAGGGACTTTGGGTGCCCCTAACATGGCTCCGTCCCTCGTGGGCATCTGCTATGGGGCACATGTGGAATCCCCTCAAACATTGATGCACTGTGTGCTAGGCATCACATGGTGCCTGGCACACGGTGCATGGATGGTTGCAAAATTACTTTTTCCATTGCAGCTTGTGCTGCTTTCCTTTTTCAGGCCGCAGCACATGCCGCAATGGAAAAAGCTTTTTTTCCGACTACCTACATGGTGGTTTCATAGTATTTTGGCTGGTGGAACTGCTGACTACATATTAGGCAGTTCCATTCTCGCGTTGATGGCATTCAGACACTTGTCCAACTCCCATCCTGATCAGACCCACAGATGGACGTTCTACATCTCAACCTCGAGCAGTAATCTTGCCACACGACCTTCCCTCTGTGTGTTTTTTAGAACTCCTTTACTCAGTTATATGACAAGACATGCTTACTCACAAACAGCAGCTGCATTCTTGTGTTGTGTCTAGGTGCTAATGCCTGACTAGAGAGACTATAACAAGGGGCCTTGTTGTTTGACCTTGTCTGTGGTGTTCAGACTATATCCCAGGAAAAGAGCAGAACACAAAAACATATGCAGGTTCTATGTGAAAATACAATGTTGCACAGAAGTGGGCATGCTTATACAGTAACATGTGCAAAACGAAATGCAGCCTACAATGTGCACAATTAGGCTAACATGGGGAAAACGACCATTGGCCATGCAGGAAACACGCGACAGTCCGTTGTTTCTCTCTTGGTGAGGTAGATTGATTTCTGTTTAGCTTATGTTATCTCCTAATATTTTTTACACCATGTCAATGATTCTAACTCAAATCCTAATTTGATCTTTTTAAAAAATAGATTTTATACTCTCCAAATTAATATGGAAAGCTAAGAAATCTCAGATACCTTTATTTACTTTAAAGAAAATCAAATCTCAAGGAGACTTCAATTCCCCTAATTTCAAACACTATCATTATGCCTTCTCCTTAAAATAATCTGCTCATTGGCTTAATCCTTCTCACTCCTCCTATACTCCATTAAGGCTTCTGTTGGAAAAACCTCTTATAGAACCTTTTAATTTTCAAGAAATATTGTTGTTTACTACTTGCACTCCTCGATTGCTCACGCCTGCCGTCACTCACTCACATTGTTCATCCCTACATTCTGTAATTCACACATCTCTTCCCAATCTTCTTCAGCAATCTATTTGGCACAATCATGATATCCAAGTTAATAATTCCATCTATTGGAAATCTTGGAGAAACAAAGGCTGGGTGAATCAACTTTTTGATAATTGTCAAACGTTATCCTTCTAAGAGCTTAGAAATATTTTCTACCTACCTTCCTTATTTAAGAAACTTTATGAGCTCCTTTACAAATCCTTAATACAGCTCATCTCTAATGTCTCGACTACCTTCTCCCCTCACAGAATCAGGTTCACTACTTTCCTTACTAATTAGTAACCCCAAAGCCTCCACAATCTACAAAGCACTTATCCCGTCTACTGACAGATTTGAGTCAAAAGTTGAACTCACATGGGAAGCGGATTTAATGGAATGTTGGTCCATTGGTTTAGAGGTACATTCTTCTTGTACTCATACAAATGAAAGTACAAAAATGCATGTGAGGACTTGAAGCATGCCTAATTCTACCAATAGATGTGCTTGAGCCTATTGTTAGAGTGTACTTCATTTTACCCTTTGAGTCTCCTCTTCCCATCATGACCTTACTTACCACTTCTAAACATTTTCGTAATAATAGATGTTGGGGATTCTTCCTGGCACCTGAGGAAGGCCAATGGGATTTGGACCAAGGTGACACTATTTGCTATGTACAAGATAGCACTGCATTAATTGCTTTCAGGTATGAAGTGCAAGACAGTCTGGGGAGTCCTTGCCTGAATTGATATTTTTAAAGTCAGCACTGTGGAAGAATGATCTGTCTGTGATATGGATCTGCTTACACTAAAGCATATCCTAAAATATTACCGGATAGAGTAACAGTCTGCATTGACTTTGACCACCTAGATGACGCAGATAATTAATCTCTCCTATGGTGATCATACAAAGCTGAAGAGGGTCACATTGTGCAGCAGAGAAAAGACAAGAAGGGGCTGCCTGAAGACCAGTGAAATGTCTAATGGAGATGACGCTAACATTTGGCATCTCCTTTTCACTCATAGGTTGTGCAGACTCAAGTTCTGTGTCGTCTTGAGGAATAACAAACTTGAAGATGCCTGTTCTGATGAACCTCTTTCCGGGAACCCTTCTCCACAAAAAGGAATTGATTCAAACTTGCTAAATGGCTTTTTAAAATATTTCCACAAGTTTTTTTTATTTAATGGAGCTCCTAGTGTAATTTCTTGTTTATGGGTTTCTTTCTGATTTGTTGGCTGGGATGTTCTCACCATGTGCTCGGCACCCTTTTTTTCTAACACACTGACACCTCTGTTTTCCCCTCATCCTTTTATTTAGGAAAGGGTACACTTTCCTTTGACATCAGATCTTCTGTACTCTGTCCTCCCCAACCTGCCCAGTTTCTTCTTACCAACTGTTTCCCCCTTTCCTAGATCTACGCTACGCTGTTGTTGTGTGTATTCAAATAGAAAACATACTAATTCAAACCTGTTGTTATATATTATCAGGTTTACTCTGTACTGGTTCCCGTTTGATAGGGAGGCACACTTTCTTTAAACACATACCTGCACCCGAGCATCAAATAGGATTTACAATCAACACTTTATATTGAAGAAAGTGCTTGCTATGGCATTCCTATAGTTCTGTCTTCATATGAAGGCATGAACTGCCATCCATGGCTCATGTTAACTAAGCTATGACTGCTTTCATAGCTGAACATGGAGAAACAAAGCAACCTAGTGATGTGGAAATGCTTGCACACCTTTCTTGGAATCCACCGACGAGGTCTATGATTTCACTTCTGTGGTGGTGCTTTGGGATGAGGATACGGCAGAACCTTTACTAGACGCCATCTGAAAAGATGATTTGCTGTTGCTGCTGTTGAAAAAACATAGATTTTGTTTTAGTAACTGTGGACCTTCTTTACAAAATGGCAAGTTAGAAGGTATCATGGTTTCCTGCTGCTAGCATGCTATACATTACCATTTTAAGACACAATCAGAGTTTGTGAACCAATTATAGGGAATTTTTTTTTTACCTCAATTGGCTGAGTGACTCATAAGATGGCAGTATTAAAGAAATCATGAAAGAGTTAATGCAAAGAGCACAGTCCATCTATTTTCTAAAACATACCTCCATAGGAGTTAGACTATTGCTGAGACTTCATTATAAGTATGGGATACATGAAGATGAGTAAGACTCCATTGCATCATGCTCCTATTGAGGAACATGATTTTGCTGAGGGAAATTTCCTTTATGCTGAATTTGAGCAGAATGAATGCAGTGTCCTAGACCTGAAATACATCTTATAGGCAAGACTTCACTAAAAGCTAAGATAAATTGTTGCTGCTATGTTTAAAACACCACAAAGGCTACAGGGTTTTCATGCTGCCATGTTTAAACCATCACACGAGGTACAGGATATTGATGCATAGCTAGATCTGGTGGCTCAGTGGACTAAAGCAACCACTGCAGGGGCCTGTGTTCGACCTCATGGTAACAGGTTCAAATCCCAGTGGGTCCACTCAGGCTTTCATCCATTTGAGGTCAATAAAATTAGTACCGTTGAGTTGGGTAACAATAAACATCTGTTATTCAGGGCCAGGACACCTTTGGGTAATCGTGTGCTTTACGAATACACTGTTATGTTACGTTAGCATACGTTCCACTTCAGTAAAGTCTTGGGGCCATTGAAGGTACTTTTGAGAAATACTCAATTAAAGAACTTTCCTGATGGATTCAAATCTATCAAAATATGGCGGCCCACAGCTGCTGGCTGAGAGATAGACTCAAATAACATCTGTGGAGTTACTGAGAATGTGTATGAGGTGCATTCCTTTAAAGTCTAGAGGTACATTTGAATTAAGAATGAGTGTCTTTAGAGTTTATGCAATCGTTGGAAGTCCGCAGGAGTGGCACTCAAAGGGTTTGCTAATAGAATAGTCAGGTTTAAAATATCAACTACCAGAATATTGTCAAGATATGTGTATATAGGTTTAATATTTTTAACTCAAGGTATATGTATGTTTAATTTATGTTTATGTATGTATGTATGTGCATGTGTGTGTGTGTATATATGTATATATACACGATACATATACTTCTCTCTAAGTCCGGCCGACACCGAAAGAAAAGCAGGCACCCCAGAATAAGTGTGCAAAAATACAAATTGATTAGCTACACAGAACTCAGCCATTCCAACACGTTTTGGCTGTAAAATGCCTTTATTAAGTTGAACAAGCCCCATTTCCCATAGAAAATAAGTAAACCGAGCTAATGAGCACTGAGAAAATACTATGTGTTCCCACAAGCCCATACAGCTTCATCAACCTCAGTGCATCAACAACCAGTAACCCACTACAGATCATTTTGCGTAATCCAAATATCAACCAAACATAATTTCAGTGCATCAATTCACATTCCCAATAACATATCATAATATTTACTTTGTTTACAAAAAAGTGAATCATGAGCATAGAAAAAATCTTTGGCCTTCCACATAAAAGGGCTTAATGGTTATGGCACATGGCAGCTTATTTTAAAAAATACCAAGCTCATCTTTCATATTCAGCGTCAGCACATTCAAACAAGTTTTAACTATGGAAAACATATCAATATTAATGTATCTTGTTCGGAGGCTCAAATGCTCTCCAATACTAAAATTAATCTATATGTTCTAATCATAAACAGATTTCAGAGTACTGAACAAGTGCCCTGATCTCCTCACTTGCGAGCATCGATAATGCATGGCATAGTATAATACATAAAGTCATCTATATGTTCGAACCATGAACAGATGTCACCGTTCCAGACAAGTGTCCTTATATCCTCACTTACAAGCTGCATTGATGCATTTGTATATCAGGATTAAAATATGATTGCGTGGAATAGTGGGGAAGGCACACTCAAGCATTGTTTCTATTTCAAATACATCCCATAAATACTCATGTGTGGCGATTGGAAATATTATGACCAGCTTGCCACATGGCTTGATGAACAGGGATCACCGCCTAAAGTATCGAAGGAAGTAAGAAACCTCGGAATGACCATGGACTCCAATCTGTTGATGAATGCCCAAGTGAACAAACTAGCAAGATCAAGCTTTGTTACTATAAAAACACTGTGATGAATGAATCTTCCCCCATTTGGGATTAACACACAAAGTCCAAGCTACCCTCTTCCTTGTTCTGTCCATACGCGAATACCCCTCTACCACAGATCACCTTAAACGACTATGAAAAGACTACAACGGATTCAGAACTCTTGCATATCAAACCATGAGACCACATCTCCCCTGCCTTGAAAGCCCTGCATTGGTTACCAGTTGCCAGAAGATCCACGTTCAAGCTGCTTTGTATCACCTCCAAAGCGATACATGGAATAGAAACGCTCTTCAACAGGAATAAAATCACCAAACACATTCAACATAGGCGCCTTCGCTCTAGAGTGGCACCTCGCCTCAAAATCCAATGATACAAGAAAAAAAACATGGGTGGCACATCCTTCTCTGCTCAAGCAGCCAAAATATGGTACTCATTACCCCCCAACATAAGATCCACCGACAAGCACCTTAGTTTCAGAAAGTACTCAAGAATTGGCTCTTCCCCACATAAGCACCATACGCAAAATGCATCTTTAATTTACATATACCTATTTCCTTTATGCATCTAAATGCCTTCCGTATACTTGGATCTATATATTTCTTTCTTTCTTCTAATTCAGCATCTCCAGTGCACTACACTATTTCTCACCCTATGCCTCTATCAATATCTTTAATCTACATATACTTACTTCCTTTATACATCTATAAACGTTCCATGTATGTATGAATCTATATATTTATTACTTTTTTCCAATTCAGCATATCAATGCACTACCCTATTTCTAACCCTATACCTCTCTCAATATATCTTCTACCTCAACTCTCAGACTCATCTCAAACCTCTTTCTACTACTCTTTCCAATGCACAGCCCTATTTCTCACCCAATGCCTCTATCAATATATCCTCTACATCTCATTCATCTCAAACCTGATACCACTACTACCACCCCCAAAATAGCCCTTTTTAGACTCTCCCCAACTCTACCCCTCCTTGTACCATCTGGGATCTCTTTTACTATACTGATCCCCTCAAAACAAGCCTTTCTAAACTCCTCCCTTTGACTCTTCCCCTCCACATCCCTTTTCACTGATCCCAAGCCTCCTACTACTGCTCAGACCTCCGCCAAAAAAGTCTAAACCCTTCACTCTTCTATCCCTCCACTATCCTTTCAATCAAAATAACAGACTAATATGTCCATTTTCATATTTCACTATACTAATTCACCACTAATCTTTTTTGGGTTCCGGGAAAGCGTGCTAATCGCCCAAAAAGTGCTTCAACACCTCATCAGGAGTAACAAGCGCTATATAAATGCAAACCTTTTTCCCTCTTCTGTCCCTCCGCTATCCTTCTGAATCCAAATAACTGACTAACCTATCCACCACTCAAATTACTTTCATATTTCACTATACTAATTCAATACTAATCCATTCATTCATTCATGAAATCTTTATTTCGGCATTTTTGCCATAAAAGAGTGCAGAAGTAAAGAAATGAAAACAAAGGAAAGATACATTGAATACATTGGGATAGACACAATAAATGATAAAAATCATACAGAATGTAATGCACATATTTACAATGCAAAAAGTCTTATAAATATTTAGTCCGTAGCATTCATTTGCAATTAAATGCCCTCGCTTAATCCACATAGCTAGCAAGTACTTAGAAAGTGCAAATACAATGTGTTTAGAAGTATCAGTTTTTAAAATTCTAAAAGCATGTGTGCAGTGTACAAAACCCATATGTTTGCATAAGGGCACTAGCCAATACTTTCTGGGTTTGCTGTAAACTGGACAGAAGAAGAGCACATGGAGTTTATCCTCTGTATCACAGCTACATCCTGGGCAATACTTATTAGTGAAAGCTGACCATTTGCATGTGAAAGCTCTTACCATACCTCCATTGTATAAAAAGTTTCCTAGATACAATCGGATAAATAACATCCATAAAACCCTCAAAGGAATAGGAGTCTTTAAATGTTAAAAAAAGAATTAATCAGGGTGCCAGCATGAGAGTCATGCAAAACAGAATTACATTTTTTATCCATAAAAATCCTAGTAAGGGACTTGCGCGAGACCTTGTGGCAGGTCCTTTCCGGGTCATGCCACAGGGCCGGTAGTCCCAATCTTCCAAATTCCTGTTTTAAGAACACGAGCCAAGGAATTTTTGCTGCACTGCTATAATTTAATATTTCCTTGAGTTCTAGCCTATAATTCAGCAGCTCTGGTGTTATCCAGAGCCTATGCCAGAACCTGAGCGGTTTTAGTGCTAACTCGTCTTCTATGGGTCTCAGCCCCAAGTCTAGCCTTAAGGGAAGAAACAGGGTGCTCTGCGGGAGTGCCAATAACTTTCTGATAAATTTATTTTCCGTTTTGGGAATTTCAGGCCTGCACGAAAGCCCCCAGAGCTCCCCACCATACAGGACTGCAGCCCTCACTTGGGTTTTGTAAATCTCCAAAGCGGGGTTCACTGGTTTAAATGTCGATGTATTGGAGACTTTGAGGATTCCCCCCACAAACTGGGACACTTTCATTTGTGATTTGTTTTGTTGGGGGCCCCAGGACAAATTTTCATTTAATGTAACCCCTAGGTACTGAAAGGTCGTAACCCTTTCCAGTCTCACAGTACCCAAGATGGAATTCGGGCTGGTAGATGCTGGGGGATTGAAAATCATGAATTTTGTTTTGTCCCCATTTATCTCCAATTTGAGTTATCAATAGAAATCCCCAAAGCCGTCCAATATACGTTGAATCCCCATAGGAGACTTGGAAAGCAGGAAGGTGTCATCAGCGGACATAATCGCAGGCACCCTAGTGCCTGCCAACCTTGGCGCATCATTGTTGGGGACATCATCCAGATGTGATATTACACCATTTACATAGAGGCAAAACAGGGTCGGTGCTAAAAAGCACCCCTGCCTCACCAACTGGAAACCTGGATGACAGCACCCCATTCCTCCCACATCTGACCTGCGCAAAGTTCCCCTCATGCAACCTCATCAGCACACTCAGGAGTTGGGGCGGAACACCCAATTCCTGGAGCACTGACCATAATTTACCCGGGGCACTAGATCAAAAGCGGACCGGAGGTCCACAAACACCATATAGAGGCTGCCACCCTCCATCTTTACCGTTTTCCAGTACAGTTGTATTAGACGAAAGATCTGGTCCATGGTGGAAGTGTTCCTCCTAAACCCCGCTTGGAACGGGCTAAGGACTGCATGTTCCTCCATCCATTCCTGCTAGCGATCCAAGACAAGCCGCGCAAAAAATGTTTGCGGAACTTCGATGAGGCTGATGGGCCTGTAGTTGACCGGGAGCAGGGGGGGCCCTTCTTAAATATCGGGACTATCTCTGCTCCCAGCCAAGTAAAGGGTACCCTCATGCCTCTCAAAACTGCATTAAAAATAATATGCAGGTAGGGGCCCCAAATCCTGGGTTGATGTCTAAAGAGGTCTCTCGGGAGTCTGTCAAGACCCAGGGCTTTTCCCACTGCAAGTTTCCCTATCGCATGACACACCTCCTCCATAGTGAATTCTAGCTCCTCTTGCTGATCAATTAAAACTGCAGGTGCCGGCATACTACCTAATTCTGCTGAGTATAGGGCTTTGAAGTGATCTTCCCAAACCATTGCATCAATATTGGGTTCTATGGCAGATTTTGGTTCTCCAGAGCCTGTACTAACTATTGACCAGAATCTGCGTGCATCCCTCGAGTCTAATACAGTGGTTAGGTTAGACCACCTTTCCAGATCCCACTCTTTCTTTGCATGCTCCATTGTCTCTTTGTAGTGCAATCTCATCGCACGGATTTTGGGTTTATTACTCCCCAACTTGAGAGCCTTGACCAACTCGGACTTAGCCGTTCTACATGCGGCATTGTACCAGGAAGAAACAGGAGCCCTTTTCCACCTTTTGGGCACCTGGGGATTAAAAACCTCAACTAGGCTGGAAACCAGGTCCGAGTGCAAGGACCATAATTTTTCATTAAAATCGGAAGTCAGAGGTTGGGTGTTTAGAGCATCAACCTCCATAAACAGAGGAAGGATAGTTTTATATAATTTAGATAATTCATCCGAGGATACCACTATTTTCCCCCACTTAACCCGACGTCTATCATTTGTTAGCGTTTTCCTATCATATTGGTCTACCACATCTGCGGTTGCAATCTCCACAGGCCCTGTAAAAAACATCTCCAGGCTCAAAGCATTGTGGTCACTATCGACCCTGGTAATCACCTTAAAATCAACAACCTTAGACCACATCTGAGTTTCAACCATAATATAGTCAAGGCGTGATTCTTGACCCATCTTATTGAAGGTACACCTTGATGGAGTGTCAGAGGGAGTGCGCACATTACAGGCCCTAATGGAATTGTTTAAGGTTAGGGCCGTGATCTGGATCGCTAGTGGGGACCATGACTTGGGACATGGAGATTGACATGGAGGAATGGCCCAGTGATCATCCTCTCCAATGAGGGCACCTTCACTCATCCCCCGTAGGGGCTCATAGTGACAATTCAGATCCCCAGCCACCAAAATATGATAGTCGCTATCAAGAGTGCCCAGAAAACACGATAACTCATCAATGGTGGTGGACTCAGTGGCTAAATTTACCAGGCGTGAATAAACATTCACGATGGCAAGTTTAAAAGAATTTGGCCACTTCAGAACTATACACTGAACGTCATCAGAATATGTAGTTAAGGTCTCAGCCGTACAGCCTAGATACAAACCGACCCAGATGGTGAGGCCCCTGACGGTTGCCCCCTCCCCCCACCCCACCGAGCAGGTACATGAAATTCAAATCCCACTCTATGTTGTTCATCCTTAGCCCAGGTCTCTTGGAAAAGGCTAATATTGTTCTTGTCCACAAAGGAACCCACTCTGGGCAATTTAGTTTGTGAGGTAAACCTGCCACATTCCATGACAACATTGCCAAACATTTCAATTTGCTAACATTAGGGAAGGTAGTATCACTCCCCAGTGGGACTCCTTCACTTACGGATTCCTGGGGGGACTCCAATATTTGGGCCGGCACTATTCTCCGCAATCCATCATCGCCATTTCCCGTAATTATCCCCTGGGTATGGAGGTGAGGATCGAAGGGATCGATAGACAATTGGCTACTAGGTGCCTCCACAGCTCCCCCAGAGTTAACATTACTCCTACTATGGGTGATGCCCGATGATTCCACCCTGCTGTGCTGTAGTCAATCGACCATTTCCAGGCTACTAAACCTATTTTGAATGAATGTTTGGCTCTGTGCAATTGATCACCCATGCCAACCCCTCTCGTCCCTACCAACACCACGGTGCGTTCCCAAGGACCAATCACCTTCAGTATCTGGGAAATTGGTTGGGGGTAGAAATATGACAGTGGGCGGGGTTCGATGGTTGCCCCAGGACTGTGGGACCTCCAATTACAAATATACTCCACAGTGCGGGGATCCTTAAAATTTACCAGCACGCAATCGCCTGTAGTGGTTTTGGGGCTATGGGCCACCCAGGAGAGCCTGCATACCATCAATATTTCGCTAGTAATATGGAGAAGGAGTGGTCAGAGGGAGTGCGTCCATTACAGGCCCTAATGGAATTGTTTAAGGTTAGGGCCGTGATCTGGATCGCTAGTGGGGACCATGACTTGGGACATGGAGATTGACATGGAGGAATGGCCCAGTGATCATCCTCTCCAATGAGGGCACCTTCACTCATCCCCCGTAGGGGCTCATAGTGACAATTCAGATCCCCAGCCACCAAAATATGATAGTCGCTATCAAGAGTGCTCAGAAAATACGATAACTCATCAATGGTGGTGGACTCTGTGGCTAAATTTACCAGGCGTGAATAAACATTAATGATGGCAAGTTTAAAAGAATTTGGCCACTTCAGAACTATACACTGAACGTCATCAGAATATGTAGTCAAGGTCTCAGCCATAAAGCCTAGATACAAACCGACCCAGATGGTGAGGCCCCTGAGGGTCGCCCCTCCCCCCCCCCACCGAGCAGGTACAAGAAATGCAAATTCCACTCTATGTTGTTCATCCTTAGCCCAGGTCTCTTGGAAAAGGCTAATATTGTTCTTGTCCACAAAGGAACCCCACTCTGGGCAATTTAGTTTGTGAGGTAAACCTGCCACATTCCATGACAATATTGTCAAACATTTCAATTTGCTAACATTAGGGAAGGTAGTATCACTCCCCAGTGGGACTCCTTCACTTACGGATTCCTGGGGGGACTCCAATATTTGGGCCGGCACTATACTCCGCAATCCATCATCGCCATTTCCCGTAATTATTCCCTGGGTATGGAGGTGAGGATCGAAGGGATCGATAGACAATTGGCTACTAGGTGCCTCCACAGCTCCCCCAGAGTTAACATTACTCCTACTATGGGTGATGCCCAATGTTTCCACCCTGCTGTGCTGTAGTCAATCGACCATTTCCAGGCTACTAAACCTATTTTGAATGAATGTTTGGCTCTGTACAATTGATCGCCCATGCCAACCCACTCGTCCCTACCAACACCACGGTGCCTTCCCAAGGACCAATCACCTTCCGTATCTGGGAAATTGGTTGGGGTTAGAAATATGACAGTGGGCGGGGTTCGTTGGTTGCCCCAGGACTGTGGTACCTCCAATTACAAATATACTCCACAGTGCGGGGATCCTTAAAATTTACCAGCACGCAATCGCCTGTAGTGGTTTTGGGGCTATGGGCCACCCAGGAGAGCCTGCGTACCATCAATATTTCGCTAGTAATATGGAGAAGGAGTGGTCTATTTTTATTGAGCCAATAGGTAACTTTGTTTTTTAGGGACTTGAGCGATTCCAAACTGGTATCACTTATTTCAGGATCCCCTGTCAGAACTACCAGATATGGGCTTGTTTCCGGGGGCAGATCGATTCTACAATCCACCGGAGCGGTCACAACGGATGGGACCCGACCTCCCTCTTTTGGTTCTACTGTGACGCCCACTCTAGAGATGTTGGTAAGTGTGGGCAAAACTAGAGAAGGTTTTAAAGTTGGTACAATAGGTGTATCGGAGATAAGTGGTACAACAGGAGGAGAAGGTTTGTGTGTTACAATCCCATCAAGTGCAGTATTCGATTGTGCGTTACCCAAGTGCAAAACATTTGACTTTGTACTGTCCATAATTCCCAGTGTCGCTTGTTCGAACTTGGAGAGCTGGTGCTCAATGCGCATGAGTCTCTTTTCAGGTGGTTCAAGGGAGGATCTTAATAAGACACCCAATTTTACAAACAAGGGATCCTCCACTACCACTGTTCCGCCAACGGTCTTAGCCACACCTGCGGGAATTGCTCCTGAGCTCATTGCAGTCAATGGTGGTGGGGCGTATCTATTCATGGTATTCAAAGCGTCAACCCCCTTGTGTTTAGATGTTATGTCACTCTTGCCAGAGCCTTTGGAAAGTTTAGACTTCCAACCTCCAACGGCGGCAGCGGCGGCACGCTTCTTCTTGGGTATCGCGCCCTCACGTCTCTCCCGCAGCTGTCGGGTATTAGGTCTTTCAGGAGAACTGACCGGGGTTAACACAGAGGAAGTCTCTATGACCTCTGATAATTGAAATTGCACAGCTGGGGAGGTGAAACGAGTGGGCTATGTATAGTCACTGGAACAACACAGGTGTTAACTCGCCTATCAAACTCAGGTATGCGAGAATTTGCAAAATGGCCTAAGGAGGATCTTTTGGCCGGGACTAAATCTTGCGAAACCTGGCGCTCCATTAAGATTATCCCCTGGTCGATCACAGAGTTAGCTCTAATTATGAAATTATCCAATGTTCCTGTTAAGTGTCCATTTGCGACCGCAGTCTTGCTCCTACTTTCACGTACAGACATATTACTGTTACAAATCCTCGCCCCCAAGGGAACTTACTATAGATCCACGCGGTGGACGTGTATTCTGCAGCAGTCGAAAGAGGGATGGCCCGGTCCGGTCTCCTCCGAGCTGCAACGGGCTTAAACGGGCCCGCCCTTGACCCAGGCTTCGCCTGGCGCACACCCGCGTGCGTTCCGCGCAGCGAAAGGTGTACGCAAGGATATAGAGCTTGTGGGAGGGGCTGGAAGAGGCACACAGCGTCAACAGGCAAAGGCTGCTGGTCCTCGCAGTCCCGCCTGCAACAAACACTGCCCCAAAGCTGGAATCCTCCTCTGTCAGCACGAGCGGCCCCCGCAGAGCGGGGGACGCGGGTCGCGTTTAAAAGTCTGATGTGGGAGGGCGGAAAGAGGCACACAGTGTCAACAGGCAAAGGCTGCTGTTCCTCGCAGTCCCGCCTGCACCAAACACTGCCCCAAAGCTGGGATCCTGCTCTGTCAGCACGAGCGGTCCCGCGGAGCGGGGGCTGCGAGTCGCGTTTTAAAGTCGGATGTGGGAGGGCGGGAAGAGGCACACAGCGTCAACAGGCAAAGGAAGGCTGCTGGTCCTCTCAGTCCCGCCTGTACCAAACACTGCCCCAAAGCTGGGATCCTGCTCTGTCAACACGAGCAGATCCTGTGGAGGGGGGGCCGTGAGTCGCGTTTAAAAGTCCAATGTGGGAGGGCCAGAAGAGGCACACAGCGTCAACAGGCAAAGGCTGCTGGTCCTCGCAGTCCCGCCTGCACCAAACACTGCCCCAAAGCTAGAATACTCGTATGTCAGCACGAGCGTCTCCCTTTAGGGGTTCTGGAGTACGTGCTACTTGCTGATAAAGCACTGCAACGCCTCGTCAGGGGTAATAAGCGCTATATAAATGCAATTACAATACAATATAGTTCTTATACCATTTACAGGTGCCCACTGTTGGCATAATCAGCAGATTTTCATTTAAAACAGGCATATCAACCCATAATAGCATAACCAGCAGCAAAAGTAAATGCAGAGCACAATGTTAATTTCCATTTTTCTGCAATGTCAAAAGTATATAGTAAAAGAAGCAGGGAACATCAGAGGGCAATGATGGATATAGGATAGAGTAAACAAGGACATAAAAGGAGAGGACAAAATCAAGATACATATTAATTACCTCACATGCACTTCAAATTCCTCATACCACATGCACTTCAAATTCCTCATCCTTGTATACCCCATATACTATCTTTTTGTGTAAGTCTAATATATACCTCAACTCAAGCTGTCTTAGTCAATTCACTCTATCTCCACCCCGTATTGTCTTCTCTAAGCGATGAATGGCAAAGAACCCACTGAAATAACACTGTTATGTGACTACGAGAAATCCCTCGCAAAAGGATGCACAAAATCCAAATTCCTAATCGCAAGTTGGTGTTCTAGTATACGTTTCGGGAAGGCAAAGATAGTACTTTCCACATACATGAGTGAACATGGACACTGGAGAATGTAAATACAGAAGTCAGATGCACACTTTAAGCATTGCCTGATTTCCCCTTTGTGCACCCCAGATGTTAAGAATCCTTTAGTATTTGACAGGTATCTCCAGGATTTACAATGGTCGCACCTCTAAAATCCATTACGTTTGGTCAGCCAGGTTGTGACAGTATGGGTCCCTGTATGATAACTGTGTGTAAGGCAATCCTTCAGGGTTCTACCTCTTCTGTATGCCATGGAGGTCTTGAGTGGTAGTTCTTGTCCTATCACTGTATCCTTATCAAAATGTCCCAATGTTTACTCATTAAATGTCTAATCCTATTCAAAGAGGAACTGTATGTAGTAATGAAACGTATACTTGTATCTTTGAGGGTTCTGTCCTCATTGGGATATAATAGTTGGTTCCTCATAGGAGTAGCTACCTTCTTTTCAGCCAAAGTTGGGGGCCGATTAGGAGGGGGAGGGACTGGAAGGGGAGGGGCTGGAAGAGGCACACAGCATCAACAGGCAAAGGCTGCTGGTCCTCTTAGTCCCGCCTGCACCAAACACTGCCCCAAAGCTGGGGTCCTGCTCTGTCAGCACGAGTGGCTCCCGCGGAGCGGGGGCTGCGAGTCGCGTTTAAAAGTCGGATGTGGGAGGGAGGGAAGAGGCACACAGCGTCAACAGGCAAAGGAAGGCTGCTGGTCCTCGCAGTACCAAACACTGACCCAAAGCTGGGATCCTGCTCTGTCAGCACGAGCGGCTCCCGCGGAGCGGGGGCCACGAGTCGCGTTTGAAAGTTCAATGTGGTAGGGCGGGAAGAGGCACACAGCGTCAACAGGCAAAGGCTGCTGGTCCTCTTAGTCCCGCCTGCACCAAACACTGCCCCAAAGCTGGAATCCTCCTCTGTGAGCAGGAGCGGCTCCCGCGGAGTGGGACCCTTTATGGGTTCTGGAGTATGTGCTACTTGCTGAAAAAGCACTGCAATGCCCCGTCAGGGGTAATAAGCGCTATATAAATGCAATTACAATACAATATAGTTCTTATACCATTTACAGGTGCCCACTGTTGGCATAATCAGCAGATTTTCATTTAAAACAGGCATATCAACCCCTAATTGCATAACCAGCAGCAAAAGTAAATGCAGAGTACAATGTTAATTTCCATTTTTCTGCAATGTAAAAAGTATATAGTAAATGAAGCAGGGAACATCAGAGGCCAATGATGGATATAGGATAGAGTAAACAAGGACATAAAAGGAGAGAACAAAATCAAGATACATATTAATTACCTCACATGCACTTTAAATTCCTCACCCCACATGCACTTCAAATTCCTCATCCTTGTTTACCCCATATACTATTTTTTTTGTGTAAGTCTAATATATACCTCGACTCAAGCTGTCTTAGTCATTTCACTCCATCTCCACCCTGTATGTTCTTCTCTAAGCGATGAATGGCAAAGAACCCACTGAAATAACACTGTTTTGTGACTACGAGAAATCCCTCGCAAAAGGATGCGCAAAATCCAAATTCCTGATCGCAAGTTGGTGTTCTAGTATACGTTTCGGGAAGGCAAAGATAGTACTTTCCACATGCATGAGTGAACATGGACACTGGAGAATGTAAATACAGAAGTCAGATGCACACTTTAAGCATTGCCTGATTTCCCCTTTGTGCACCCCAAATGTTAAGAATCCTTTAGTATTTGACAGGTATCTGCAGGCTTTACAATGGTCACACCTGTAAAATCCATTACGTTTGGTCAGCCAGGTTGTGACAGTATGGGTCCCTGTATGATAACTGTGTGTAAGGCAATCCTCCAGGGTTCTACCTCTTCTGTATGCCATGGAGGGCTTGAGTGGTAGTTCTTGTCCTATCACTGTATCTTTATCAAAATGTCCCAATGTTTACTCATTAAATGTCTGATTCTATTCAAAGAGGAACTGTATACTTTTATCTTTGGGGGTTCTGTCCTCATTGAGATATAATAGTTGGTTCCTCATGGGAGTAGCTACCTTCTTTTCAGCCAAACTTGGGCGCCGATTAGGATGGCGGACGGATTGCCCCCTCAGGGCTGCAGTAGCCACCACCGGTCTGGCGGGGGCAATCCGTCCGCCATCCTCACAGAAATTACCCCCGCCACATTAGGATGGCGCGGGAGTCCGCGGCGGATGGCAAGACCCTCTACCGCTTTTCCGCCGGTCGCATTCGCGACCGGGGGAAAAAATTGCTTACATATGGTGGCGATGTCTGCGAGACACCGCCAACCATATTACGATGCCAGCGGTCCTATGCCTTTCCACGGTGGCATACGGTCTTTGCTTTGGGGGCCCGTTGCAGGCCCCAGGGTGAAACAGGGGTGGAGGGTGCACATAGGGGGTACCTATGGTATCCCCCTGCTTTTCAAAGTAAAACATGGCAGGCACCGCACGGTGCCTGTCATGTTGTGCTTTGAAACGCACAACATGCATTTTTAGCACTGCGGCGGACGGCGCTTCAGCACCACCCGCCGCAATGTTAAAAATGTGTGATGTACCTGCCACTGTGGCGGGTGCATCCTAATTCGACGCACAGGACCTCCGCCCCTGTGGCAGACGGTCCCTTCCTACGACGGGATGGCGGACGGACAACATCCTAATCGGCCCCATAGTACTTTGATTGCATATCCCCTGATCTGAAATATTTGCTTTGTGTGCAGCGATTGTTTTCTGCACTCCGTGTCAGTGCTACATACACTTTTAAGTTGTAACATTTCCCTGTAAGGTATACTGTTGATTACATTCTGCCCATGCTGAGTGTTATATTGTAACACCCTGTTGCCAGCAGTTGCTTTAGGATGTATGGTGGTGTGTACTCTCCCATTTTCCTCCCGCAGTCTGATGTCTAAAAAAAACTATTTCCTTTGAGCTTAGAGTGGTGGCAAATCTAAAATTATAAGGATTATCTGTCAGATTATTCAAAGATGCATTCGATAAACTCTGGTTTTCAAGTGCTGCACTTAAAGATGTATTTTATTTATTTATTTTAAAAAACGTAATTATTCTACATGTTTATAATAATAATAATAATAGTCACATTTATAAAGCGCCTGGTTACACTAGACCAGTGTGTCCCTCCGCTGCGGTGCAAACTGCGCTCAGCAGCTAACCTATCCTGAAGGGGGGACTATACAGAGGGGAAAAGATAGGTTTTCATTTTTTTCCAGAAGATGACCTTCGAACCCTCCAACCAGAGTCTCTGGGGGAGTTGGTTCCATTGCTGTGCGGCTACCAAGCGAAAGGAACGGACACCCATCCTTGCTTTTGTAATGGTAGGAACACACACCTGACCTGTCCCGCTAGATCTAAGTTGCCGGATTGGTGAATAGAGAGTGAGTAGATCTAACAAATAAGAGGGGCCCGTCCTTTGAATGATCCGATGGCAGATACACAGAGCCTTGAACAGGACTCTCTCCCTAATCGGCAGCCAGTGGAGGGAGACCAACGCCCTCTTAGAATAGGCTCCCCTTGGAAGCATAAGAACCAAACAAGCTGCTGCGTTCTGGATGCCTTGGAGTATATGCACGCATGTAGCGGAAGCTCCCAGGTGCAGTATATTACCATAATCAAGTCACGGTGTCACCAGGGCATGCACCATGGTCTTCCTGGCTGCAGTAGGCAACACATGCAAGGTTTTTCCAAAGGCCCCGTAGGTCTTCAAAACAGGCGCCTGCCACCCGCCTGGTATGGTACTCGAAGGAGAGCTTAGTATCCAGCCATACACCAAGGTTCTAAGCCTGAGCGCAGGGTGCGGAGGTGAGCCCAAAACTCTGGGGCCACCATACCGATGACCACACTGACGGAGCTTTCCATATCACAAGCACCTTGGTCTTATTGCCATTCAATTTCAGGCAGTTATTAGCCATCCACAGCGCTAGTTCTTGCATGCATGCCACAAAGTTGGGAGTTACCATGCCCTGTGCCTGAGTAAGGGAAACCACCAGTTGAGTGTCATAGGCATAGGACACAACCATAATTCCGAATTTTTCTGCAAACTCAGCTAAAGGAGTGACATAGAGATTGAACAGGGTCGGGCTCAGCGTGGATCCCTGATAAGCCCCCTGTTTAAGTTTGATAACTTTGGAATAGTAGGAGCCCTCCGTCACCTGAAAACTGCACTCCGACAAGAAAGACTCCCTCCAGCTCATAGCACTGTAGGACACACCTCCTTTCCTCAAACAGTGCAGCAGAGTATGATGGGCAACAGTGTCAAAAGCGGCACTAAATCTAACAGAATTAAGGCCACTGTCTGTCCCGCATCCACATATTTTCTAATGGTTTCAGTGGAAAGTAGCAGGGCTGATTCCGTAGAATGGAGGGCACGAAAACCGGACTGAGTAGGGTGAAGGAGATTGTGTTTCCTGATATGCGATGTAAGTTGCGTATTTACAACCTTCTCCGCAACTTTTGCGAAGTAAGGAAGCAAGGAAATTGGATGCAAATTATCAAGTTGGTCTAGACTAATGTGGGGTTTCTTAGGTAGTGGAAGTACCACTGCTTTCTTCCATCTTAACGGCACCGTTCCTAACATAAAGGATAACTCCAAGAGGTGTCTGATACAAGGCTCCAGAGTTTCAATACTCCCTCTAAGCGCCTTGGGGGAGGCAGGGTCTCTGGGAGAACCAGCCTTAACACTGATGCTAATTTTTGTTAAAATCTCTGGGGAGGGGGTGGTGGTGGGGGGACGGGTAAATGAATTTAAATAATGCTATCTATCTCTAGAATGTGACCAGCTTCCCCCGCGGTCCCGTGGCCTACTCAAACTGAGGCAGGGAAGGTGGAGTAAATCTTCTCTACCTTATCTGCAAACAAATCCGACACAAGATTGCATGACTCCTCTGAGCCAACCACTGGTGCTGCCGTTTTCGGTAGGGAGGATATTTCTTTATAGACCCTAAACAGTTCCTTCGCTGAATTTTCAGCCGCCCCAATTCTATCCTGATAATAGGATGCCTTAGCCCTTCTGATGAGTACATGATAGCTCTTCAGGGTGATTTTATACTCCCTCTTAACCTGGGCAGAGAATTCTTTCCTTCACCATGTTTCTAGGCGTTTAGAATCTGCTTTAGCAGTTCTCAAGGCGGAGTTATACCAGGGAGCAGATTTTTGTACTCTTCCCAGCATTTTTAGTGTCCAGGGAGCGGTGCTTTCCAGTGCCTCCGTAATACGCCTATCCAAGGATTCGCATGCACCTTCAGCATCTAAGCCTCCCGGCAGCCCATCCTGAGAGAAGCCAGCCCACTTCCGGTGTGCTATTTTCATCTTGGATTTCTCCTGTATCTTTAACCCGGGCAACCTCACCGTGAAAGGAACCAGGAAGTGATCAGACCATAAAACAGGAAGCAGTGACTTCACAACTATAGCACCCCAGTTGGCAAAAATAGGGTCAAGTAAATGACCCAGTTGATGAGTGGGGAAAGTAAGTTGTAAAGTAGCCAATTCCTGACATAATTTTCGAGCCCCAGCGTTTGTTGCGTCATCAAAGTGCAAATTTAGATCACCGAGCAATAAGAGTTTCTCTTATCGAAGTGCTGGTTGTATGAGGCATTCTATCAAGCTAGGTGAAAAGCGAGTGGGAGGTCCAGGGGGTCTATAGACCAGGAGCCCTTTCAGGATGTAGTTCGAGGCCGTCCTGATTGTAAAAAGACCAGCCTCACTATCTGCTATAATGACTGGCTCGATAGAGTATTGGATGGTGTGCTTAAAAATGATCACCAACCCCCCTCCTCTGCCGGAAAGCCTATCTACCCTGGTAATCGCATAACCGCTAGGCAATTCCTCAAGGATTTCAGGCGCTGAATCCTCATCCAGCCAAGTCTCTGTAAGGAACATCACATCTACCTGACCATCTAAAAGAAGGTCGTAGATCTCCATTCTGTGTTTTCTAAGTGATCTACAGTTCAGTAGGCAGAGGTTCAAAGACAAGCTCACCTCCTGAACCTCCCTCCAGGTGCACAACCTGAAAGAACAATACCTGCACTCCCAACACTTGCTCCCTCCCTCAATACTGTGCCTACACGAGTTCTCAATAGCGGGGCAGAGTGCATGAAGTTCTAGGGAGCTATACTGTAACCCTACGCAGAAACCACAAGGGGTTCTGGCCCCAGGCCCTGGACGGCCATGGACGGGCGCAGACTGGCTTGCCTTTGGCGTGCCTTTGGCGCGCCGGCGGCGCTCCCGCTGGGTGGTCGCTAAGGAATGTGGCTTTTATGAGTGAGAGATCCCTGCAGCTAGACTGCTAACTGGTCAAAGCGGAAGTGCCTGGCTCTCCCTTCCACGCCCTCCGCGCAACGGTGCTAGTTACCGCGTCGGACCGAGGTGGGAAGGAGTGGAGACTGAGCCCAGGCTTCCGCTGAGGTGAGGATAACAAACGCCCCTAGCCCTCCCCCGCAAACAAATGTTGTTCACTGTTAAAAGAAAACCTGAGGCCAACAGAAATTAAACATTAAAAGAGATTTTTATAACAAGTTGCCTACACAGTTTGCAGCGCCAAGCGATTCGAGGACACTGCCACTGCCCAACTCACCGCACCTTGAGCCCTGTGCCCTTTATGAGTGAGAGACCACTAACCGGTCGAATCGGAAGTGCCCGGCTCTCCCTATACAAAGCAATACACATATATAGGTACATATCTATAGTATAAATAAATGCTTATATACAGGGGGCCATTCCAAAGAAAAAAGAAATCATCAATATAGCAAGTCCATATGAACACATGCTGCATATACTCATGATAACCCTCCGCCCAGGCCACCTGCTCCTCCCACCAGGCCTATATATAGAAAAAGTGGTCCTAGACACAATTTTTTAAGCAAGACAATTGATGTAAGTATTAGTTATTCACAATAAACAGATAGTCAGATATAATCTGAAAGACAGACGGAGATGTATTATTAGCTAATTCTGCTATAAATGCAATGAACCCAACACAACAGTATCAAGACAAATTATACTGCAGTTTATTTACATATTCATAAAATTGAACAAGAAGAAAAATAGAAAAGTTGGTGCTCAAGTGATGAGAAAAGAAAAAGCTGAAGGCAAAGGTTTAGGATAATTCAGTGCAACAAAGAAAATATTTTACATTGCACATATAAAGCCTACCCATACAGAGTATATATACACTATTATACAAGGGGACAGGGGGATTGGTATAGGCTTTAGGAAATTAAAAGGGGGCGTAATCGTCGACGTTTCGACCCTGGCGCAATACGGGGAAATCACGACCTCTGCTGCGGGTCTTCTTCAGGACAAATGGGGGGCGGGGGGAAGGGAGCACCACGAAAAAACTGTGGAGGTGTAGCAAGGCCAGATCAGTTGGGCGGTACACCTCTGACTGATATGTTCAGTTGAAAGTCAGTTGGTAGATTGGTTGTAAAACCAAGCAGTCGATATCAATCGTGTCTAGTCCGGTGAAACAGTTGACATTTAACCGGTTGCTGAAAGCGAGGAAGAAGTTGGTCTAATTTGGGAAGACCTTTTGTTAGTTCGTAAGTCCCTGTATTTGGTACTGCGAGTCCGTAAGTTTGGGGTTAGTGGCTCGTTACTGCAGACTGAGTCCGGCACATCCCGACTCTCACATCCGGGGCCATCACAAGATTCGTGAAGCATGGGGGAAGCAAGTGCCATTGCAGTCCCCATCTTCTGATGATAAAAGACCTGATCATGCAGGAAAATATTTTCTCTCAAACGCTATTGAATCATAGTGAGCTGATTTTGTTATGTTCAAGAAAACATAAAGATCTAGTCCTGAGATAGAGCTTGCACCCTGAATGAAGGATCAAAACAAGTGTACAAAGACGTAATGTCCATTGTGATCATAAGGAAGGATTCATCGCATTCACATTATGTATGTTAAGGCCTTATTTGGCGGTGTGGGAATGTGACCGCCCTGCTCCCGTGCCGCCAGACCCATGTAGGAACTGCCTGCCAGATCAGCGGTTTTATCCTGTCTGGTGGGTTGTTCTTTGGCATTCCCAGGGTGGTGCCTATGGAATAGACACTGCAATGGGAACGTCAAAGGCATTACCTGCATGGCCTGTACTGCTGCAGTCCATGTCGTGCAGGTACTGGTGTGCATGCACACATGAGGGCACATGTTGTGCCCCCCTGTTTGGATCCACATGACGTAAGGCACAAGGGCACCCTGTAGGACTTTTGTTTCCTCACTGCCACACTTTTCTTGGCAGTCACAAGCACTCTTAATAAAGCCCTTAGTCAGGAAATCCTCACTATCCGTACAATATGTATTCCCAAGAAAGCCATAATTTGAGGAGACAATTGGTCTTCCCGGAGTATTGGTAACACTTTTGTGCACTTTGGCTAACACATAGAATGACAATGATGATGATCGTTTCTTAAACAACGATAACTCTTGCCCTAAGATAACTATAACTTGCGCCATCACCATGCATATTTTTCTCCTCAGTAATTTTACAACAAACGATGCACTGATATTATCAATGATGTCAATAAAGATGTCAGGACTCATTTGTGGCGTAATTAGCAGTGCATGGCAAGGACGCAAGTTATAGTTACCTTCAAATAAGTATAACTATAACTGCTGAATTTCTATGGTTTTGTGCTTGTAAAATCTGAACCTAACTATAATGTCCTTGTAACCTTTGGTTTTTAGTGAATATCTAAAGTTTTTTTAAATTCTATTTTCTAACTATAACATCACAGTAACCTTTGTTTTTCATTGATTTTCTAGGACCTTTTTATCATTAAGTAATATTTAATTACCTTATGTTAATCCAACCCCCGCTACAAATGGGTTTTCCGCAGCGCCTGCCTGCGGCCAGTCTCCCACAATCAGATAATGTGGGAGTGGGGCACACAGCCCCCCTCCCCGGGCTGATTATGGTAAATGGGAAGGGACTCCCTCCCCGGGTTGGTAACGGCCCCAGGACCCCATCTCCCTGGGTCTGGCCATGGAAAATATGGGGGAGGGGACATGTACCCCCCCTCCCCAGGCCAATTTGACAGCGGGCAGGGAAACGGATGAAAAGTCTGCTTCCATTGTTTACAAATGCTCCAGCCAAGCAAGAACAAACATGCTAGGTCCCAAGGGTAGCTACCCCAGGACAAAGCAGGAGCCCAGCCCTGGGGGATGGGGTTCCCAGGGCCAATATTGGCTCCGAGAGAGGGGCTGCGCACCCCCCCAACCCCTTTTGGATTGCACACCTGGGTCCAGGGGTATGGGGTCCCGAGTCTGAGCATGGCCTGGGTGGGGGAGGCACGCAACCCACTTCCCCTTGTTTTTTAATTGCTTGGTTGCGGTAATGGGATCCCTGGGAACAAAATCGGCCTGGAAGGGAGCTGTGCAGTCCCCCTACCCATATTGTTTTTGTGCTGGGCCTCAAAATATTCTGTTATTCCATATTTTGGCCACAGTATTTTGACAGGTCTATATTTTATCCTCGCTAGTCTGACATATAGCTCATTAAACCTATAGAGTTGTTGTAAAGGATTATGAGCAGCACTGTTACTATCCATGGGGTCAATGCAAGAATGTGAATCAACGTCACTCTATTACGGTCTAAGGAGACATTGTTAACTATGAATGATATTCAATATCAACAAGAGAGGTAGGGTGTAGACACTCCTGCACCCCGATAATGTATACTGTAAACAACGAAGGAGTGACTAAGGTGCAAAAGAAAAGTGACAAACGTGATAGGTTCAGAGGTTTATGAAATAAAGCTCTACTGTATACTGCACGCATGATCAATGCTCACACGCGTGCAGTATGTACAGCGGGGCAGTCTCAATGTCCCTAAGAGGGCCCGAGTGACTGTCTTCAACTAGAAGAAAGTCAGGGCGTTTGCTGGTCACCCTGTAGTGGGTGGAGGGAAAGAACCTTAATTCTTAGAAGGACCCTCACTCACCACTAGTTGGTGACATGCTTCATCATCGGGTCCCCGCTTGGGTGACCAAATGCCTCCCCAGCGTGCTACGACGCCTGATTACAGCGGAGCAGGATGTGGTGGGTGCAACAGTGCCCAAATTAGGAAGTGACTAAACGTGATAGTGCAAATGTGTATTTAACAATTAAAAAATGCAAAGGTTGTGCCTTTAGAAATTTTTTTAATAATGGCCAGCCCACATTGGTTAAAAACAAGGTGAGCGGACTCCCCAGGCTCTTAATTAAGGAACCGGAATCCTAAATCAGAAGTAAAATTTGGTCGACATGTTTCAGCTGTTTAAGTTGCATGTAGCTCAGCTTTCTTCAGGACCTAAACCAAAAGTCCTCCGGTGGTGTGCGCGCGCTAAGGTGCACCCTCCCGTGAGGCTCTAAGTGTGAAAAAGTTATATACAGTGTCAAAGGACGGAAAACATTCCATCTACACCACACTACTCACTCTGGTAGGGGTGTGTTAAAAAAGGGAACCTGTGGAAAAGAAGGGACAAAAACAGGACCACAAACACATAAACATGAAGGAGAAGGGTTAATTCCTTCTATACAAGGTTGTAATCAACATTGGTTTCACATATGTTCAGGTCTGGGCATCATGCATAATTTATGTGACACCCATATCGGGGTGCTACCTTAGATTTCTTAATAAGGTGCACCTAGATTAGCTATCAGGACCAGCCCGGTGAATGAGTCCGTGTCTGGAAAATGCTCGAGGGTCATTCGGGTCGAGCAATAAACCACTTGGTTATGAAGTGGTGAAGTTAAAAGACCACAGTGATAAAAGAGTATGAGCAAGTATATCCCTCAATGTATGAACACAAACACACACGTAGAGGAACAACCCCCTCTCACAGCGTGAGCAGAGAATACTAAAAAAGGGGGGGTTGTAAGCAAGCATATCCGCAAGTGTTTGATAATCCACAGACACCCACATAAATAGAGGAAAGCTCCATCTCTAAGCGTGGGTAGTAAATACCAAAAAGGCGATTTGTGAGTAGTAATAGGTATTGAGAAAGTCTTTAGAAATAACTCACTTCCTGAAGGAACAGATTGCGCCCCTTCGGAAACGACAGCGTGGGTTGACTTCACGCGGCGTTTTTCTACCAGAAACGAAAATTAACAATCAGGAGGGTGCCGGGTCATTAGAAAATAGTACTGCGTTGTGAAAGTTCGCCTCGATCAAAGCGCTCGCCATAGTGCTCGGGATAGAGTATTGCTTACTTTCACGCCAGCGGCTCCCCTGCGTGTACCTACACGGACTGCAATTGTCTCCCGGGAATGACAAAAGAAAGAGCACCCGGTTGGTTTAAATGCCTGAAGTGTCTGATTGGATGCACCCGCCCTCGTGCGTGCATGACGTTGGAAAAATTCAGCGCGTGTGCCGCGTCTTAAAGGCATAGGCATCTCTTACAATGGGAAACAATGTAATTGGTTTAAAACTACCACATGTGGGGCGGACTTAGCCAGCATTACGGAGCTCGTAGTTCTGAGGTCGGGGGTTCGAGACCCAGTAGTATCTCAACCCGAATCCCGAATTAGATTAGCTAGTAATAGCAAAAATAAGTCACAACGATTGTCTGATCCAAGAATAGTATGTCTGGTCAGAAAAAATACTCGCAGTAACACGCCCACAATTATGAGTGTGGTTCCATATCCTCAAAGTACCATTTATTGTTTGTTTTTTATCATTTGTTTTTTATTAGCTAAACCGTGTGGGGTGAAAAATGGAGGATATTTGATGCACGGGTCCCACACTTGTGTAGAGAAATAAGGATATTAATGGCCATTCAGAGAGAGTACGATGGTTCCCACCCAGAGTAGTAGTATAAGTAGATGGAATTCTAAAGGTGTCTTTTCTACATGGTGTAGACTAAGTCCCTGAACTGGGGGCAAATGAGCTCAACCTGGAATCTATAAAAAATTCAGTTTGTTATAGGACTCATGCTTCTGCCCATCAGCGTAATACAGTACCCCATGGTATGTCATCGTTGAGGCCTTTCGTGTTGGTGCCTAGGCGATAAACCCAACGCTGTTCCTTCTCGAATAGTAAGGACTCTGAACTGCCCTCCAGGTGTTCCAGGATAGTCCATTCGAGGTCATTGGGTGTGTGGTTAGTCTGTAGAAAATGTGTAGTGAGTTTTGTTGTTGTTTTTTTCCAACGAATGTTACTACGATGCTCACATATTCTTGTTTTGACACGTCTGGATATCATCCCAATGTATTGTAACTTGCATCTACAGGTGATCAGATAAACCACATTCGCTGTGTTGCAATTGGTGTGGCTGCGTTGTACCCAGCGTGTGCCATCCGTCAAGTCCAGGAATTTGGTGTGTGAAGTCAGATGGCAGATACTGCAGTTACCACAAGGATGATGGCCTGTAACTGGTGGTAGCCCCCAAGCGTTAAGAACGCTCGGTAGTTGATTGTTATTGTTATTGTTTCTTGGTCGTGTGTGGACCAGAGAATCTTTTAAGTTGGTGGACCTTTTATAGGAAAAGAGTGGTTTTCGCCAGTGTGCCTTATTACTTGTGATGATTCTCCAGTTTCTAGATATGCATCTGCTCACTGCGTTCGATAATGGATTGAAAATGGTGACGCATGTGAGGGGAATCTCATTCACCTCTGGAGGGGGGTTGTCTTCCAAAAGAGCCTCCCTTTGTTGATTCCGTGCTCTCTTTTGGCTGGTGTTCAGGATCCTCGATGGGTATCCCCTTTTCTCCAATTTTTCAGTCAACACACTTGCCTGTTACTTGTATGTGGACAGGGTACTACAGTTACGCCGTATTCTTAGGTATTGCCCATACAGGAGGTTTTCCCGTAGGGCCCTGGGGTGGTAACTGGTGAAGTGCAACAAGTTGTTTTTTGCTGTCGGCTTGGTAAACGTTTTTGTCTCCAGTCGGTTGCCTTCCCTCTTGATGGTGACGTCTAGAAACGTGAGCTCGTCACGAGAGTGTTCATGAGTGAACCTCAGGTGATCGTCACACGATTGATCCAGGTATAGAACTTGAGTAAAGTGGATTCGTTTACTTGCCAGATCATGAACACATCATCTATATAACGGCGCCATACGGCGATGTTGTTACCGTATGGGTTCGCAGGGTTCAGGATGTGTTTAGACTCGAAGTCGTATACGTAAAGACCCGCTACCGATGGGGCAAAAGTGCTGCCCATCGATGTTCCCGTAGCTTGAAGGTAAAGTTGTCCTTCGTATTCAAAAAAGTTACGTTTAAGGGCAAGAGTGGCACAGTCGACTACGAAATCCCGGGTGGTGTTGAAATTCCACACTGCTTGGTCCAGCGCTTCCTTGACCACTTTAATGGTCTCATCCTGAGGAATGCAGGTATACAAGCTCTCAATATCCATCGAGACAAGGAAACAGGGAGCATTTGGTAGAGAGATTGTGTTAAGCAGAAATAGGAAACTCTTGGTATCCTTGAGGTAAGTGGTTGTAGATTGTACAATCGGTTTCAAGAAGAAATCACAGTACTGTGAGAGAGGTTCCAGGAGAGATCCTAGACCCGAAACAATCGGTCGTCCTGGGGGGGTTGCACATTTTTATGTGTTTTTGGTAACACATAAAAGTAAGGGACCCGTCCCTCAGACATCGTCAGAAAATCAGCCTCTTTCTTCGAGATCCAGCCATCCCTTTCTGCTGTTGATACTAGATCACAGATTTCATTTTTTAATTCGTTTGTAGGGTCCACCTCTAAAAGAATATAGCTGTTACCATTGCTTAGGAGTCTTCGGCACTCTGTGTCGTAGTCGCTTTTGTTGAGGATCACAATCCCGCCCCCCTTGTCCGCATTTTTGATGACGATCTCCTTGTTCTTTTTAAGGGATTGGATGGCCTTAAATTCATCAGCGGTCAGGTTCTTAAAGGGGGTCGGTTCCTGCATTTGTTCTATTTCTTTGAACACAGCTTGTTCAAAGGCTAGAATCTCTGGTGCGACTGTGTGTGTGGGTGGTACAAATGATGATTTCAGTTTAAAATCAGTGTCACTTTGGAACCATCTTACTCTCTCTAAATGGCCATAAATATCCTTATTTCTCTACCCAAGTGTGGGACCCGTGCATCAAATATCCTCCATTTTTCACCCCACACTGTTTAGCTAATAAAAAAATCAAATGATAAAAAACAAACAATAAATGGTACTTTGAGGCGATGGAACCACACTCATAATTGTGGGCGTGTTACTGCGAGTATTTTTTCTGACCAGACATACTATTCTTCGATCAGACAATCGCTGTGACTTATTTTTGCTATTACTAGCTAATCTAATTCGGGATTCGGGTTGAGATACTACTGGGACTCGAACCCCCGACCTCAGAACTACGAGCTCCGTAATGCTGACTAAGTCCGCCCCCCACGTGGTAGTTTTAAACCAATTACATCGTTTCCCATTGTAAGAGATGCCTATGCCTTTAAGACGCGGCACACGCGCTGAATTTTTCCAACGTCATGCACCCACGAGGGCGGGTACATCCAATCAGACACTTCAGGCATTTAAACCAACCGGGTGCTCTTTCTTTTGTCATTCCCGGGAGACAATTGCAGTCCGTGTAGGTACACGCAGGGGAGCCGCTGGCGTGGAAGTAAGCAATACTCTATCCCGAGCACTATGGCGAGCGCTTTGATCGAGGCAAACTTTCACAACGCGGTACTATTTTCTAATGACCCGGCACCCTTCTGATTGTTAATTTTCGTTTCTGGTAGAAAAACGCCCCGTGAAGTCAACCCACGCTGTCGTTTCCGAAGGGGCGCAATCTGTTCCTTCAGGAAGTGAGTTATTTCTAAAAACTTTCTCAATACCTATTACTACTCACAAATCGCCTTTTTGGTATTTACTACCCACGCTTAGAGAGGGAGCTTTCCTCTATTTATGTGGGTGTCTGTGGATTATCAAACACTTGCGGATATGCTTGCTTGCAAACCCCCCTTTTTTAGTATTCTCTGCTCACGCTGTGAGAGGGGGTTGTTCCTCTACGTGTGTGTTTGTGTTCATACATTGAGGGATATACTTGCTCATACTCTTTTATCACTGTGGTCTTTTAACTTCACCACTTCATAACCAAGTGGTTCATTGCTCGACCCTAATGACCCTCGAGCATTTTCCGGACACGAACTCATTCACCGGGCTGGTCCTGATAGCTAATCTAGGTGCATCTTATTAAGGAATCTAAGGTAGCACCCCGATATGGGTGTCACATAAATTATGCATGATGCCCGGACCTGAACATATGTGAAACCAATGTTGATTACAACCTTGTATAGAAGGAATTAACCCTTCTCCTTCATGTTTATGTGTTTGTGGTCCTGTTTTTGTCCCTTCTTTTCCACAGGTTTCCTTTTTTAACACACCCCTACCAGAGTGAGTAGTGTGGTGTTGATGGAATGTTTTCCGTCCTTTGACACTGTATATAACTTTTTCACACTTAGCGCCTCACGGGAGGGTGCACCTTAGCGCGCGCACACCACCGGAGGACTTTTGGTTGAGGTCCTGAAGAAAGCTGAGCTACATGCAACTTAAACAGCTGAAACATGTCGACCAAATTTTTTTTCTGATTTAGGATTCCGGTTCCTCAATTAAGAGCCTGGGGAGTCCGCTCACCTTGTTTTTAACCAATGTGGGCTGGCCATTATTAAAAAAAATTCTAAAGGCACAACCTTTGCATTTTTTAATTGTTAAATACACATTTGCACTATCACGTTTAGTCACTTCCTAATTTGGGCACTGTTGCACTCACCACATCCTGCTCCGCTGTAATCAGGCGTCGTAGCACGCTGGGGAGGCATTCGGTCACCCCAGCGGGGACCCGACGATGAAGCATGTCTCCAACTAGTGGTGGGTGAGGGTCCTTCTAAGAATTAAGGTTCTTTCCCTCCACCCACCACAGGGTGACCAGCAAACGCCCTGACTTTCTTCTAGTTGAAGACAGTCGCTCGGGCCCTCTTAGGGACATTGAGACTGCCCCGCTGTACATACTGCATGCATGTGAGCAACTATGAATGATATCCTTCCAGTAGACAATTCTTGCCCCTTATAAGAGAGTTGAGATAGCTATGAAAGCTTTCCTTACTCAAACCCTCCCTCCAGCAGGCGCCGGAACGTCTCGATCTCCATCTCTAGCCGGGCCTTGATGTCCAGGAGCTGCTGGTACTCATAGCTCTGCTGCTCCATTTCGCTGCGGAGCTTCATCAGCTGCTGCTCCAGGCCGCTGATCCTCTGCTGCATCTGCGTGAGCTGGTCCACGTAACTTCCTTCTGTCTCTGCTAAGGTTGCTTCCAGGGAGCTTTTCTGTCAAGAGAGATGAACCTTGCATGTTACAGCACAGACAGGAGGACTACAAACAGATCAAGTAGGCTGGCAGAGAACCAAGAGCTGTTTGATCAAGTGCATCTTTGTTGGAACCTCAAGTTGAGAGCATCCTTTTGTGTTTGGTTTATATGGACCATACTAATGGCTGCCCACCCTGCACCTCTCACTCTGAAGCACTATGCCCACAAAGCTGCCCCATTTCTTGTGCCACTTAGTGGGGTAGGCTGTAATGTCAGTAAAGAAATGAAAACTCAAGATGTTTTTTTTTTTAAGGTGTACATCCGTATGCTGCCCATTAACATATCACTATATCACGTATTGTCTATTTTTTAGTTGAAAATGTGTTTTTATTTTATAACAAAGAACAATCGGTACTTAGTCATAGAATCACATTTCGTCAGCATTTTGTTACACACATGTATACAGTTATAGCATTTCTTGAACTATTCTGTGTCCTTCGCAGTTCAACAAAGAAGACAAGGCATAATTTTAAGTGGACTTTATGCTTAGTACACAGTTATCCCGCTGACTCATCGCCTAATCACTAACATCTGATATTGTGTCTTATTGAGGGGACTTACATATATTGCAGCGGTAGGATTCCATCTCCCCAAATGCGGGCCCACTTTTTGGGGCATCCCCTATGTACATACACTGCTTTTTCGGTCACCAATTGATGCGCCCATATCGTGGCACCATTTTTGCAGGGTCGGGGTCTGCCTGGATCCCTTTTGGCCAGGGCCAGACCAAGTGTTACCCAGTCCTGGTCCGAATGATTGAGGTCTGTTGGCTCCCAGATATTAAGCAGGCAGCATTTTGGTTCTGGGAGGACTTCTATCCCTGTGACCCGTGACATGACGGACATAATTGATGCCCAATATGACTTGATGGTTGGACATTCCCAGACAGTGTGTATGAAAGTTCCCGGAAGGCCGCATTGTCGCCGGTAGAGTGGTGTGTCAGTGTTTCCCAGTTTATGTAATAATGTACGTGCGTAGTATTTTCTATGTAAAATTTTCAATTTCAATAATCGAAGCCTCGAGGGGAATGCCACCTCCCTTAATGATGCCAGTGCTTCCTGCCAGTCTGCCTCTTCCATGGGTCCCAGCTCCGCCTCCCATCGTTCCTTAAGGGCTATCGTGGGAACTGGTTGGTTGTTTACTATTTTCTGATACCCCTTGGGATACAGCATTCTTGCTAGGTGATCTGTGAGAAGTCTATCCTCTAGTGGCGAGGCTTCTGGCAGTGGTGTGTCTCACGGCAGCGCATTTTGTAGGGCATGTTTCACCTGTAGTTATCTAAACCTTTCTCTCTGTGCTAGCCCATATGTGCCCTGTAGTTGGTCAAAGGAGATGATCTCCCCTTTTTTCCACAGATCCCCTACCCTTGTTTTGCCTATTAGATCCCATTGACGGAAACCTTTCGTATTGCTCAGCTTGCCCAATCGTCTTGCGTCCCATATAGGTGTAGCCTGAGTAAGTACCCTCTCCCAACCCAGTGCTCGTTGTACCTCAAACCAGATCTTGACCGTATGGGCCATCAGGCATATAAGCGTGGGCCGTCATTTCTTATTATATAGTGTTCCAATGATACCCTCCTGATCAAGTAAATGCCTGTCCATGCAAAATGCTGTCTCCTCCTGTGGTACGTGTAGCTATTGATTTAAAACCATAAGTTGAGCAGCCCAATAGTATTGTTTAATATTGGGAAGGGCAGTGCCTACATCGTATCACCTCCTATTAGCTTTTGTATGGCTATCCGACTTTTTTGCCATCCCATAGTAGTTTGGTCACTTCAGCATTAATCGCTGTGAAGTACATGGGCGCTACCGGGAACAGTGTATTTTGGGGGTCGTATAAAAATCGGGGGAGGGCCATCATTTTAAAGAGGGCCACCCATCCAAGTAGGGTTAACGGCAAGGAGTGCCAGTGTTTGGCGTCGTTTTGGAGTTTTACAAGCGGTTTTGTGAGATTTTCTGTTATGAAGCGCTGACGTGCATGAGTGATGTAAAACCCTGGGTATTTGAATTCCTGGGTATCGACCTGAAGGTGCAATGTTGTGGGAGTTATGGCACGGACCACAACACGTAGAGAAGGGACTTTGTCCAGTTAATCGTGTAGCCTGAGGCGCGTCCATATGCCGCGCAGATATCCAGTAGGCAATTTATGGACCGTGCCGGGTAAGCCAAATAGAGGAGGATATCATCTGCATACTGTGAGATATGATCTTCCCACCCCATTGCCCACCGCAGCCCCCGGATGACCAGGTCTTGTCAGATCCATGCCACCAGAGGCTCCAACACCATTGCGAAAAGTAACAGGGACAGAGGATAGCCCTGTCTCGTCCCCCTCCCCAAAGGGAAGTCTGTTGAGATACGACCATTTACTACAACCTGGGCCAAAGGTTTTGCGTATAGGAGTTCTATCCATGCACAAAAGTTTGGGCCAAACCCCAGGTGCCGAAGCACCGTGAAAAGGAAGGCCATTCCATCAAGTTAAATGCCATGCAGGCATCTACCAATAGAATCACAGCGTCTTCTTCAATCGTGTCTGTACGTGCCATCACACCATTCAATCTGCGCAGGTTGAGAGCTGTATTTCAGTTTGGCATGAACTACGACTGATCCGGGTGAATTAAAGCCAGGAGGTGAGCCTGGAGTCATGTAGCTAGTGCTTTGGCTAATATATTCGCCTCCGCATTTATAAGGGAGATCGGTCTATAGAAGCCACAATCCCCCGGGGGCTTCCCCAGTTTGGGGACTGCAACTATTGTAGCCAAGCTCTGGTCCCTTGGCAGTGCCCCTCTTTGTAGTCTATGTGTAAACATATGGAGCATATGAGGCATGAGTTGTGATGCGGCCTTCTTATAAAGTTTCACTGGCAGCCCGTTGGGCCCCAATGCCTTTCCCACGTGCAAGGCTCCCACAGCTCGCTGGAGTTCTTCACCAGTAAGGTCTGCTTCTAGCTCTAGGGAATCCTCAGGCGTTAGTCCTGGCATTTGAATGTCTTTGAGGAATGCTATATTTTCCTCGACCGTGTGTGGGGTGTATATACCTGTTGAAAGTGTGCTGCCAGCGCCTCAACTATTTCTTGCAGATATGTTGTGAGTTCACTCGTCTGTATCCTGCTCTCCGCTACCTATCTGCATGCCCTTTCTTTTTTGTCAAACCATGCCAATAGTTTTCCTGCCTTATCTCCCATCTCGTATATAGTGTTTTGAGTGTCTGCATTTTTAGTTTTTGCTTCTTACCATGCGTATGTTCAGTATGCTTGTTGGGCTAATCGCAACCTATGTGCTACAGGTACACCCGCCTCCCCCACATATTGGGCCTCCATCTGAGACACTTCCTGTTCCAGAGACTATACCTGGCGTCATTTCTCACGTTTGTGGTTAGCAATCAGTGATATGGTCTGCCCCTTATCACCGTCTTGTAGGCTTCCCATAGGGTCACCGGTGATGACATTGTGTGTTCGTTTTCACTAAAAAATTGGTTTGTGGCCTTGAGAAGTCCTTTGCCAATTTCTGGGGTTTTCAGGTAGCCAGGATTTAGTGGGACGATGCGTCCCCTACCCGGGGGGTGTGAGACGAACGTGAGTAAAATAGGCGAGTGGTAAGAGATGCCTCTCGGGAGGTGTGTGATCTCCCCCACCTTTTCAACCCCAGCTGCCAATGTTATTATGTTGCCCATTCTTGAGAGACTGCCATGCACCCCCGAGAGAAACGTGTACTCCCTCGTTGTCGGATGTCTATTCCTCCACATATCTATGAGGCCCGTCGCCTCTGTGGAATCTGACAGTTTGTTGCTCTGCCTGTCGGTGTCCCTGGGGGGTTGTCTATCTACGGATGTGTCCATTGTGGCGTTAAAGTCCCCTCCCAAAATGAGTTCTCCCTCTGGAAGAGATAGGAGAAATTTTCTCAGGGTTGGTAGTGCCTTGCTGTGTAGTGCAGGGAGAATATAGATCTATTCCAGATTGTAGGTGTGTCCTTCCCATTGGCAGGCTACAGCCGCAAAGCGTTCTTGGTCATCAGTCCACAAACCCTTGGTCGTCAGTCCAGGAATCGTTATTGGGAAACGTTTATTACATAAGATTCCCACTCCCCGTGACCCGGAGATGAAGTCCGAATGGACTACCATCTTGTAGCCCCATCTGTCTAGCTCTCTGCAGGCAGAGCCCACCTGGTGTGTTTCCTGTATAAGAGCTATCGCAGGTCCTTTGCGTTTTATATATTGAAGGACCAGGCCTCTTTTTATTTTGTCCATTTACATTCCATGAAAGTACAGAGAAGGGGGATGGTGGTGTGTGGAGTGTCGAGTCACCTGTGTTAGGATCCTTCGCCGATATCATAGCCGTTAAGTGTGCTGTCATTCTCGTGAGATTGTGCTTGCGTCATCTTTGCGCAAAGTGTTCCGCACACACGTATGTTTTATACCTTAGTGTTCAGTACCGTTGTAACTAAAGATAAACAATAATCCCAATGAACACCCTTATCCCCCTTCCCCTCCCTGTCACCCCCTCCTGCCTCCCTGCCCGGCGGTCCCCAGACTGCCCTCCTCCCCAACTGAGCATAGTGCTTTTTCCCCATAACTAGTACTTGCGTAGGGGGTACGTCTGCAGTCCTTGAGAGCCCTCCCTTCCCAGAAGCATGTCGTCTTTAACGGTTCCCATCATCTCTGACAGTTCATAAGCCGGAACGACACAGGCGTTTCATCCGGCATTATAGTTGTGGTGCGCAGGTCTATAGTACCTTCAACCGTTTCATATCTAGAGAGAGCTAGTCTGTCAATTGGGTCAAATACACTACAATTCTAGAGTATCAACCCGTTGTCAATCAGTCCCCTTTGTCACTGGATGCAGGAGATCTTGATCTTTGGGACTAGTAGAGTCTGTTCTGCTGTTGCATTCTGGGTTTGCCGGACCTCGTCGCAGGGCGCCATCCCTTCAGCCAGTCTGGAGCTTCTTCAGGTGTGGTGAAGAACCAGGTTTTCCCTTCTGCTTCTATCCGGAGTTTCATCGAGAAGAGCATTGAATATTTGAGGTCTCTGGTTCACAGCTCTTTCTTGACATCCAGGAAGCTTCGTCTTTGTTTGGTTACTGACGCTGTTTAGTCTAGGTAGAGCGTGATGGTGCGGTTCTGTAGACCGATTGGTGGGGCCACCCTTGCTGCCTGTAGAATGGCGTCCTCGTCTCGGAAATTGAAGATGCGTGCCAGTAGTGGTCTGGGTGGGGGGCATCAGGTTGTGGCCTCCCCCAGGTACATGGTGAGCTCTTTCTACAGAAAAGAAGCTAGACAATACACATGGTTGTAGTTGGTTCTTAACGAGGTCCTCCACAAATAGGCCCAAAGCGGGTCCCCCTGCGTCCTCGGGCACACCAATAATGCAGATATTATTACGTCTAGAGTGGCCTTCTTGGTCATCGATTTTAGTCAGTATGAGTTTATTGTCAGCTTCCAAGTTAGGTACTTGTCGCTGTAATGTGGCTGTATTCGTGGCGAGTGTCGTTGTTGTGATCTCAACCTCAGTTAGTCGTGCAATAATTTGGAGAAATCCGCCCTTATTAGTGAAATGTCTGTGGAAATTGTGCCAATAGAGGATTGAACTTGTTGTAGGGCTGCCATTATGTCTACCAGCATGGCTGCGTTGGGCTCTTTAGATGCGGGGCCTCTGCCTGTGCTGTGTCATTAGGAGTGTTTTCGCCCTGGTCCTTGCTGTAAATTAATTTATCCAGTCTGCCAGCCGGTGCGCCCCTCGGTCCACAGCCCCCCATTTCGTACCACTTGACTGGGGATGTTGCACCAGGTTCACAGGGGGAGGGTGGTAGTCACCGCTGTCTGCCAGGTGCAATGCTGTCATGCACGAACCTTCGGGTTTCTCACCCTCCTCACCTTAGATGTAGGGCCGAGGCGATCACGCTGTATGGTGTGCTCCGGCACACACCACTAGCGGAAGAGAAAAATTTCACCACAGGTGCTAGGCCCACAATGCAATGTAACGGCTAATGAGAATATGTTGTTAAAGCTTATTTAGCAGGCCTGATGTGTGCCCGTAATACACCAGTGGCGGGACTTTATTGCCGTTGTGAGCAGTGATGCAAGGGATGCAGGGCCAGGCATTTTCCTGTGGCAGATATTCTCTTTAATAGGGCGTGCGAAGCTCGTCGGCCCCATAGTCTGAATTGGGGTGCCCCCGCTGTTCCTCACCAGCTACGCAAGTGTGCTTGCTTTGTGTAGTCTTCTCTACCTTTGTTGTATGCCAGCATAGATAGTCATCTCATCAAGCAGACCGCAGGGCATCCAGCTTTCAAGTTTGGGGGTTTACCTAAGGTGAGTTATTACATATGGTATGATACACTTACCGCAGTCTCTCCGCGACCGCATATTAGTCTCATCTCACCCACAGGTTGGGCCCCTCGGCGAGTAGCAGCCGGCCGTCGTTCGAAGTATTAGGCCCCCTGCTGCTGTGATGCACCGCACCTCACTGTCTGTTCCGGTCTATTAAGCGATGCATGTGCGACGTGCAGGCCACGTCTTCTTTGTGCTCCGTCTTTCTCAGCACCACCAGTCTTTCCCCAGCCACGGGCAGAAGATATACGTGAGGCCCCGGCTTCAATTTTTGTACGTAGGCCTTCGTTCGTCACTCGCCGTAACTCGGCAGCCGCCGGTCCAACGGAGCTCAGGAGTGTCTCGACATAGTGCACCGACACTCCAATTTCAGCGCCACCTTAGGTCAGCCGTTAAACTGCAGATTTATGTGCGGATTTTCAGGGAAGGCTCCCTCAGTCACGGAGCTCTCTCAGGCCGAGACCATCATGCTGGGCTGCTAGCCACACCCCCGTATTGTCTATTTTTGAGAATTTTAAATAGGCAGGTTTATGTTTTGGGAGAAGCTGCTGCTGACACAAGGTTTCTTTGTTCCAGGTAATTCTACTGATATTTGAAGAATATTTTTGCAAATATGTCCAGATTACTTAAAAAACCTAAATCTAGGTATGAACACAGAATAAAAAAATAAAAAAAGTGTACACTGACATGAGTAAAAGTGTATTCCTCTACTTCTGATAATCACATGGTATCTGAGACATACGTACCATGGCCAACTGGGACTGAAGCTCGAGCTGCAAGCTCTGGAGAGTGCGACGAGTCTCTGTCACCTCACTCTTCGATGACTGCACTGCCTGCACATTCTCATTGAGCTGCACTTTCAATTCTTCAGACTGAGATAACAGATCAAAAGAGAGAGGAGAGCATTGTTAGGTTCCAACAAGTGTGAAATACGCCTGCATAGTAGGCTGCTCACCATGTTACATTGCACAATGTGCCTTTGTAACAAACTTCTTACCGCCTTCAAGAACTGGGCCTGGGCTTCTCTGCGGTTCTTCTCCGCCAGCGCCTCATAGTCGCCTCTCATTCTATTCAGGACTTCAGTGAGGTCTTGTCCAGGAGCAGCATCCATCTCGACATTTACTTGGCCACACACATTTCCAGACACATTCTGCATTTCCTGTGTAGAGCAAGAAGACTATTGGCTTGCAAATCATATGAACAGGAGCTAAACACACATGTATAAGATTTGAGGGACAGTAGATTCAAAATGGATGCTGTGGGAATTGACTAGAGGGCATTGGAATCATAAATCTATAAAAAAACTAAATCCTCCCTAAAGAAATTCATAAATAAACCCCGGGAAACACTGTCTCAGATCTTTGAAGACACTGCCTTTCGTTAGATCATGCCTCCTCTCACAAGTCGAGATCCATAACGTGACCTCACAGCTCGTCCTAATAATAAAATAATAATTCCACATTTGTATAGCGCAAACTTATCACGCCTAAGGGTATCCAGGCATTGGGGGCCATTGAGGAGATTAAGTGAGCTATTGCCCAGAGTCACATGATGTTGAGCCTGCCGCAGGCTTTGGGGATTGAACTGTGAGCCCCGTGCTCCGGAGTATGTTGCTCTGGCCTCTACGCCACACCTCTCCTATTAGATAACACCATCTCCTACGAGTACACACCCCTGCGAAGAGACTACAACCAGTCACTGTACAACACGCCCTTCATTGGCTCACACCTTCTCTCACTATAACACTGCATCCTACTTAAGGCCCCCTTTCATTAAACCCACCTCCACCTAGATCCAACCCACATTATAACCCCTTACATTTCACTTTACTATTTAATAAATGCCACTCCCCTTAAATAAAACCACATACTTTATCTCTATAACAAGCATCTTCCCACCAGACCACACACCTCCTGCAGAATCTTGATCTTGCTACTAACTCATCAGCGTAGCAGACCATAGAGGTACAACTATACAACGCTCACACCATTCCAGCAGCCTCCTGTTTAGACCTCATCCTTGCATTCATACTACATGAACGTTACAAGTTAAAGCACCAAGTAACACAAATGTGGTCTCTTTATCAAAATTGAGTCCAACAGAGCATATCATAAGTTTATTCCAGTGCAATTCAATACCCGGAACTTGCTTCTGGTACAACTAGTTACCAAGACACCATGCCCTTAGCTGATGTTGTACAACACCCAAAAGATCACAACATGCTCCAGTAGAACTTATACATGTATAGATCACACCCTCATCCAAGAGAATACAGACCTCAATAGGCAATTCACTAGGTAAGTATAATTCACAACTTAAATAGACAACATGGTAGCCTGTGAAATTCCACAGCAGATTGGATCAAGCTTTTGCCACCAAAACTTATTACCCATTAAAATCACACTGTATGCCATTAGAACACACTATCATATAGACAACTACTGCTCCCCAGCCATGACAAGAGACAGCTGCCTTGGCCTCTAGAAGCCATGTTTCAATAGAGAACATCTTCATATCTGATCACATTCTCACCCACTAACTGCCGCTTCCCAAAATTGGTACTTGAGCCAGTAGAGCATACTGCTCAAAAGACAACATATTATCTCTCAAACCACACACATATGGGACACTCTACTTCCCTATATAACATAGTGCCAAACAGACCCCACACCCTCTAACAACCAGAGCAGGCTTTTCTCAGTAGCTCACTCCCCTGCTAGAAGGTCACCTCTTTCCCCAGTAAATCACCCCTGCGCAGACACTATACCTTCATTACTAGTCTTTTGGAGAAAAGTTGCAGGTGTAAAATAGATTCAGGAATCCTAAAAACAAAACTGAAGGCCATTCACACTTCTAAAATGAGAAGCAGGCACAATCCAAGTGAAAGCTATCATTAATGGGTCATGATTAGGCCTCAACCTCTCGGTAATTCTTCTTGAGGTAGACCAACTCCTCTGTTAGGCTCTCGAACTGCATCTCCATTTCAGATCTGGACATGGTGAGGTCATCCAGAATTCTGCGCAGCCCATGGTTGTCAGCCTCAACACTCTGGCGCATGGCCAGCTCATTTTCATATCTGAAGAAGGACAGATAAAGGAGGAGGTGGATTAGGTTACAAGAGCATGCATGCCACAGGCTTTACCCCAGAGCACGACTGTGCCTTCTCTGTGGAGCACCGACAAACTCCCAGTCACGCAAGTCAACTTTCTTGTGTTCAAACATTTTATTATCAAGGTATATATAAGAGAGGAGCAGATAAGCAATGGGCAGATACATAGTGAGATATGCTAGCACACTACAAGGTAAGATATATAGCAGTATACAATTTCATTGTAGGATGACAATACATTACAGTTCCTTACATTAGTTATTGCCACTGTACATTACATTGGTTCATTGTAGAATGACATTCCATTTTATAATTATAGAGGTGGTGGTTACGGGCTTACTGTAGGTAGAATATGGAGTGACAACAATAATGAGTGGTCCGTATGCAAGAGCTGAGCGAAAACTGGCATACACAAATTAGGTGTAGGATAAATTGTCATAGTGTGCAAGAGAAGAAGAGCTAGAGGAGAGACATAGAAGAGAGGGGACGAGAGTGGTGGAAGAAAGGGGGAGGGGAGCTTTGGTCACCTGAATTGTAGTCAGAACTATAGGGCCGCAGGTCTGCAAGGCCTAGGATGTGTGTTTGTGGTATTTGCCCTGATATGAGAAGGCCATGGCGGGTCCACTCTTTGGAGGTAAAGGTCAAGTGAGTCCCATAATCTCGGTGAGCCAGAGGTGTTGTGTGCTTTTTGGTACATTATATTGTTGGAACCCCTAAAAGCACATAAAATGTTCCACCACCTCTTGTAGGGAGTTTCTGTAGTTGATTTCCAGTCCAGTAGGATTGTTTTAGGTGCCAAGGGATAGCATTTATTTATTTACCATTTGTAAAGCGCCTGGTTACACACAACATTGTGTACCCGCGCTAGGATTCTAACCCCCATGAGGAAGGAAAGAGAAGTGTACAAGAAGAACTGTGCCGTAGCTAACAAGAGCAGGAGCACTAAAGGAAGACCACTAGATATTCTGTATATTTGAGAGAGAAACAGCCATGTTTTTAGTCCCTTGTGGAAGGTACTTTCCGTAGGTTCAGTTCTCCAATTCAGTGGCAAAGTGTTCCACCTTTTGGCTGAAAGATAACTGAAGGACCGGGCTCCCATCCTGGCCCTTTGCACTCTTGGCATTCGACCAAGAGAGACCCTACAGATCTTAGATTGCATGCAGGTATGTAGGGTGTTAACATAGATTGCAGGTAGCTCTGGCCTTTGTTCCACAAATTTTGGTGGCAGTAGCACATGGTCTGTAGGTAATTCTCTTCTCCACTGGCAACCAGTGAAGAGGCGACCGAGCTTTAGAGAGATTAAGGACCAACCATGCAGCAGTGTTTTCAAGTCAAGTCAAGTCAAAGAATTTATATAGCGCTCTACATACCCAGAGGGTCTCAAGGCGCTTGAGGAGGGGAGGGGAATTACTTGTCAAATATCCACGTTTTAAGTTGCTTTCTGAATGCTAGGTGATTCTGAGTAAGGCGAAGGTGAGTGGGAAGGGAGTTCCAGGTTTTAGCTGCCAGGTAGGAGAAGGATCTACCTCCCATGGTGGTTTTGTTGATGCGGGGTACAGTGGCAAGGGCTTGGTTGGATGATCGTAGCTGGCGGGAGGGGGAGTAGACGGACAGTCGTGTGTTGAAGCATTCTGGTCCGATTTCGTAGAGTGCTTTGTGTGCGTGGGTTAGGAGACGGAAGGTGATCCTCTTATTGACGGGTAGCCAGTGGAGGTTTTTCAGGTGACCAGAGATATGTTCTTTACGCGGGATGTCTAATATGAGCCTGGCTGAGGCGTTTTGGATTTGTTGGAGTTTTTTCTGGAGTTTAGCGGTAGTGCCGGCGTAGAGGGTGTTTCCGTAGTCCAGTCGGCTCGTGACCAGGGCGTGGGTGACCGTTTTCCTAGTTTCGGTGGGGATCCAACAAAATGTTTTTTTGAGCATGCGAAGAATGTTGAAGCAGGATGAAGAGACGGCGTTGACTTGTTTGTACATCGAAAGTGAGGAATCCAGGATGACGCCCAGGTTCCGTGCGTGGTCTGTCGGGATGGGTGCTTTTCCAAGGGCTTCTGGCCACCAAGAATCGTCCCATGCAGAAGGGGAGGTACCTAAGAAAAGGACTTCTGTTTTATCAGAGTTCAGTTTCAGACGGCTATGTTTCATCCATTCGGCAACTTCTTTCATTCCTTCGTGTAGGTTAGTTTTGGCGGTGTGAGGGTCATTGGTGAGTGATAGGATGAGTTGAGTGTCGTCCGCGTAGGAGATGATGTTGAGGTTGTGTTGGCGTGCGATGGTTGCGACGGGGCTCATGTATACGTTGAAAAGGGTGGGGCTGAGTGAAGATCCTTGTGGAACGCCGCAGATGACTTCAGTGGCCTCTGACTTGAATGGTGGAAGGCGGACTCTCTGGGTTCTTCCGGTGAGGAACGAGGTGATCCATTCTAGTGCTTTTCCTTGAATTCCGATGTTTCTGAGGCGCTGTAGAAGGGTGTTATGGCAGACTGTGTCGAAGGCTGCGGAAAGGTCGAGGAGGATGAGGGCGACTGTGTCTCCATTGTCCAGTAGGGTTCGAATGTCATCTGTTGCTGCGATGAGGGCGGTTTCAGTGCTGTGTTTGGCTCGGAAGCCGGACTGTGAGGAGTCGAGGGAGTTGTTGGATTCGAGGAAGGCGGCGAGCTGGTTGTTGACGGCTTTCTCGATGACTTTGGCCGGGAATGGAAGGAGCGAGATGGGACAGTAGTTTTTGAGTTCGGTGGGGTCCGCTGTGGGTTTTTTCAGAAGGGCACTGAGTTCTGCGTGTTTCCAGCTTTCCGGGAAGGTGGCGGAGTTGAGGGAGCAGTTGATGACGTCTCTGAGGTGCGGTGCTATGATGGAGTCTGCTTTGTTGAAGATGTGGTGAGGGCATGGGTCTGTGGGGGATCCTGAGTGGATGGAGTTCATCATGCGGATGGTGTCCTCAGTGGAGATTGGGTTCCAGTCATTAAGGATGTTCAGGGGGGGTGAAGGTCCAGCAGATGGTTGGGTGGAATGGTCTCCGGGTTGGTTGTCGAAGCTGTTGTGGATGTCTGCAATTTTGTTGTGGAAGAATGAGGCTAGGGAGTCGCAGAGGGCTTGAGAGGGGGTGATGTCATTGGAGTTGGCCGAGGGATTGGTGAATTCCTTGACGATGTTGAAAAGTTCCTTGCTGTTGTGGGCGTTGCTATCTAGTCGGTCCTTGATGGCGGTTTGCTTGGCTTTTCGGATCAGTTGGTGGTGTGTGCGAGTGGCGTTTTTGAAGGCTTCCTTGGTGCTGGTGGGTGGGTCTTTTTTCCAGGCCTTCTCCAGGGAGCGGCAGAGTTTCTTGGATTTCTTAAGATCATCGTTGAACCAGGAGGCTTTCTTGCTGCCAAGTTTGATTTGTTGTTTTTTCAGTGGTGCTAGGATGTCGGCGCTGTTGGATAACCATAGGGTGAGGTTGGTGGCGGCTTGGTCGGGGTTTGAGGAGTGGGCGGGGGGCATTTGAAGAAGCGATGAGGAGATCTGGTCGATGGTGATTTTGTTCCAGTTTCTTTGCAGAGTTGGTTGGGGGTGGTTGTTGGGTTTGGGCTTGTTGTAGGTAAAGTGGACGCAGCTGTGGTCAGTCCAGAGGAGAGCCGTAGTGTGGCTGAAGGAGACATGGTTGCTGGAGGAGAAGATAGGGTCGAGTGTGTGACCTGCGATGTGGGTGGGGGAAGTGACCAGTTGTTTAAGTCCGAGGTTGGCGAGGTTGTCCAAAAGGGTGGTGGAGTTATGGTCGTTGTTCTTTTCAAGGTGAAAATTGAGGTCTCCCAGAAGGATGTAATCTTTGGATGGGAGGGCGTGTGGAGTGATGAAATCCGTGATGTCTTCACTAAATTGTGCGCAGGGTCCTGGAGGTCTGTAAAGGAGGGTGCCTCTGAGTGTGGTTTTGGGGTCTGTGTGAATCTGGAAGTGAAGGTGTTCAGAGTTGGCGAGATTGACGTCAGAGCTGGTTGAGATGTGGATGGATTTTTTGTGGACGATAGCGATTCCTCCTCCTGTGTGGCCGGTACGGTCCCTGCGTATGATCTTATAGTCTTCTGGGATGGCAATGGTGATGTCTGGGGCGGAAGAGGCATTCATCCATGTTTCTGTTAGGAAGGCGACATCCGGAGAGATGGTGTCTAGTAGATTCCATAGGTCAATGGCGTGCCTGTGGACCGAACGGGTGTTGAGCAAGATGCATTGTAGGTTGTTGGGGTCGGGAGTCTGTGGGGTGAACGTAGCGGAGTTGTTGACGTTGCCGATGAATTTGCAGGAGTAGCATGAGAAAGGTCCATGGGCGTGTCCAGGAGCGGCTTGGACGCAGTTGGGGGAGCGGCCGGGGTTAAGGGCTAGGAGGGTGGGGGCATCATAGGTAATGCGGGAGGGCTGGGCAATGCGAGGGCCAGGGGGTATGGCGCTGGGCGCGGTCCAGGCGCGGACGGGCGTAGACGGGCTTACCTTTGGCGCACCTTCGGCGTGGCCGTAGCGCGTGGACGCTGCGCATGGAGGCATTGGCCATAAATGGATGGTGGAGGGGGCGGAGCGTGGGAGGGTCAGCTGGGAGGCGGGGTCTAGGTGCAGGGAGGGTCTGGGACGGGCCAAGGGGTCAGAGCAAAATGGCTGCAGGGTAAACAAATGTACAGAGGTAAATTATCTCGAGCGCTACAAACCTCAGTGTGCACCGCAGTGAAAGCGCTAGTGGTGATAAGTGTATGCCAAGTAGCGTTATCGAGCGCTGCACCCAGAGTTACTTATTTCCAAAGTAAGTTGTTCAACAGATGAGCACAATGCTAATGATTTTAAACAGGCGCGTGGGTCACGAGCGCTGCACAAGGCTGAACAGATAAACACAATGCTAATGATTTTAAACAGGCGCGTGGGTCACGAGCGCTGCACAAGGCTGAACAGATAAACACAATGCTAATGATTTTAAACAGGCGCGTGGGTCACGAGCGCTGCACAAGGCTGAACAGATAAACACAATGCTAATGATTTTAAACAGGCGCGTGGGTCACGAGCGCTGCACAAGGCTGATAAAAGAAATGAAACAGTGCGGCAAGTTAATTAGCAGTAATGAAAGCGCTGCACAAAGCTGATAAAAGAAATGAAACAGTGCGGCAAGTTAATTAGCAGTAATGAAAGCGCTGCACAAAGCTGATACAAGAAATGAACAGTGCGGCAAGTTGATAAGCAGTAGCAGTAGGTTTTACAATACCAACAGGAGAGGGAGGTGTTGGAGTTTGATTAAACTTTCTTTAGAAGCTCCCAGATAGAGGATAATACCATAGTCTATTTGAGATGTAACTAGGGCAGGAACAATCGTTTTTTGGCTGCTATAGGTAGTAGGTCGAGGAGTTTCCTTAGGACTTTGGGAGTCCCTAAGCCCTTACCCATTACCTTCCTGATTTGCCTCTCAAACAAGAGTTTATGATCAAACCACATCCCTAGATTTTCATTTCTGTTTTTTAGAACAGACGTTTTTCCCAGGGCCTCAGGCCACCAGGCCGATGACCAGATAGAAGGCGCTTTCCCGATTATCGTTACCTCTGTTTTATTGCCATTAAGTTTTAGGCAATTGTTGGACATCCAGGAGGCTCCTCTAGGCATAAAGAAAATTGAGTTGCAGCCGCCTCAGTGTCCTGAGTTAGAGTGACAATGAGCTGTGTATCGACCACATATGACAAATTTGTTACATCTTGTTTTTCCACAGTTTGTGCAAGGGCCAATATATAGTTTGAATAGGGTAGGGCTCAATATAGACCTTTGCATGAGAGGAATGCTATCTGACATATGCAGGTGCTGGGCAACTTGAAAGCTACGCAATAGAAGGAAAGAGGTCATCCAGCGTAAAGCTGTACCCCTAACTCTGCATGGAAGAAGTCGGTGATAGGTTATACAATACGGTGTCAAAAGCTGTGCTTAGTTCAAGCAACACCAGAGCAGCTATGTGTCCTTCATTAGCACGCCTTATCAAGATTTCAGTTGCAAGAAGTAGGGCTGACATCGTAGAGTAAGGGGCTCTAAAACCCAATTGCGTGGGGTGGAATAGATCATTTGAGTTGACATGATTGATAAGTTGGTTCTCCAGTATTGTATTTTTTATAGATTCACATGCTTGAATCATCCCTGTCGTCATGGTGGAAGTCCCATAATAACAGAAGAAATAGCAGTAATAAAACATCACCATAGACCTCCATAAAACAGAAAACTCACTTAAGTAACCTTTCAGCCTCATTTATATCATCCAAATTTCAGCCAATCACAGTAGGGACCTTAGAGTTCCCTTCCCCTACAGAGCCACCATACCTCAGATTTCTTACTACATGTCGTGTGGTAGCGAATCTCCCTCAGCTCTGCTCAGTTACAGTATTTCATCTTCAATTTTTGACCTCCAGTCTCAGATTCTGCAACTCTCAAGGTATTTTGGACTAAATACTTTTGCCCTTCCTTATTGTTGATATGTCAGAGTCTAATAAAGGGCTGTTTAGGAATTGTAAGATCTGTGGGAAATGTAGACTATTCTCTGAAGACCCCCCAAAATAGTGCCAGGTCACAAACCCAGGGAATGCAAATATTGCTACATTGTTTCAGCTAAAACCATAAAAGTCAGGGAGGGTAGGATGCTTCTCGGGCTTCAGAAGAGGAAGGCTGCTTCAGACTCAGAGTCTGAACCTAAGGAAAAGGCCCATTCTTCTTCAAGAAAAAGAAAGGAGGACAGTCCCTCCTTGCATCATGGGTACTCAAAGAGATCCAAGTCCCAGGACAAATCTGAAGGGAAACACCACAAGAAACCTCAGACAGAGGCTTCAAGGCCTTCCTCCGCTCCAGCTTCTGCTTCTCTGACTCCTCTCAGAGACCACTCTTCTCAAGAAAATCTGAGGTTCCGGCACCATCAACAGCTTCGTCGGTAACGACTACGATGACGACAGCCAAGACGGCAGGAGCATTGATGCTGATAACGACGTCGGCGACGAGGCCCTCACAGTCAATGAGCATTTCAGAGTCAACCACCGGTCCGCTGACGACTACAACGATGACAGCCACGCAGATAAAAATTATCCACGCACCGTCGACTGTGTCACAGAGGATCACATGGGCTGTTGCACCGTCTTCAAGCCCGTCAACGGGACTGTCAACGGAGGAAAACTTTGTCTACTTTAGATCAGACAGATTCAGGATTTCTCCAAGATATCCCCTTTACCTCCTGCTCGCATTTTTGACTTCCAAGAATCAGAGGATGAAAGTATTCTTGCCCCTAGATACAGTCCAGGGTCAAGTGCCAAGATTGTGATGAGGACAATAATCCATCCTCTTACCTGGCAGGGGAATTTTCTTTTGCTATGCAGCGGCCAAATTCCTTCCAGGTACGGTACCCATATGATGATAGGGAGGAGGAGTGTCATAATTTTAGGGAACTGTCAATGAACGTTCCAGTGTCTCTGGTATCTGATCTCTGTCAATTGATTGACCACTATTTACGTTTTCTGGACACAAATGCTCCTCGAAGGCTCTTACCTCCTCAAGAAGTCCCCACTATTCTTCTGAGATAAAGCAGTCTCAAAGTCACCAGAGAAAAGTCCATCCCTCCTCCTATAGGAGCCGATTCACAGAACTTATCTTAAACAAAGTCCTAAACTTACTACTTTTGGTATTCACAGAAGGCATTTAGTAGTAGTAAAGTTAGGATTTTTTCTTAAGACCAAAACTTAAGACAAACTTAAGTTTAACTTAAGACAAAATTCTAACTAAAAGCAAAATCCTAACTTAAGACAAAATCCTAACTTTACTACTAATAAATGTCTTCTGTGAATACCAGAAGTAGTACGTTTAGGATTGTGTCTCAGATTAGTTCTGTGAATCGGCCCCATAGTCATTACAGAGGATACTCAGGATGCTCAGACAGAGGAAAGAGAGATACAAATGGACATAGACACCCATGATGAATGGGATGACTACATAGCCTCTATGCCACCATCTCCCATCCCTCCTGCTGCGGATACCCCTTCTGCAGTTATTGGGGGATTTTCTGATCTTCTGGAGCGTGCTTCCAAGCATTTTGTCTTGCCAATGCTAGCTAAATATACTGAATATTTTCTATATGATTTTAAACCAGGCACTCAACGTTCAGTAAGTTCAATCCCCATAGTTGACTTTCTATGGCAAGAAGACTGAAGCTAATGAAAACACATGCCTTACTTCCTTCTGTCATTCCAAAGTTGGATAAAAAATACAAGGCCCCTGACGACTCGTCTGCATGCCTCATTGGTCACCCGAGGCCACACTGTCATGTAGGCAGCGCGGAGAAGAGGCAAGAATCTAGTGTCTGCATTTACAGCCCCACCAAACAAGGAGGGCATCGCCTTGACAATATAGGAAAGAGGTTCTCTGCATTGGCAGCCACATCCATTTGAGCCTCTAATACCATGGCCTTTCTTGGGAGAATTGACCCGCTGATGTGGTCAGGCATCTCTGTTCTGTTGGAGTATCTCCTGGAAGATAAAAGAAAGAGGCTAAGGACATTCTATTGGAGGGAGAAAGAGCTTCTTCTGAGCTCATTCAAATAGCAGTGGATGCTTCATCCATGGCATTTCACATGATGGCAGGAGGGGTGGTTCTGCATTGCCTGGGATCGCTACAGACTTTTCATCCAGAGGTCCAAGCCAATTTCTTGCCTTTTGATAGAGAGTGCTTGTTTGGTAAGCACATAGACGGCACTTCAATCCATAAAGAAAGACAAGGACACGGCCAAAGCCTTAGGCAGTCTCCAGCAGTGTCGCTTTCTGTACTTTCGGGGTAGATTGCAGGGGCAATTCTTATCCCAATCACAATTACAATCAAAGTACTAGCCATATCTGCAGAGTACCTAGCAGACGTACGACCAGACTTTTCAATCCAGCATGGCTCATTCATACTTGAGACTGGCAGAACGCAAGTGGCAACAATCTGCGGGAAGGTCCCAAGACTCCAATAGAAGGCAGTGAAGTTCATCAGGCCCCTGCCACCAGAGTCCCACACCACGATATCATCTTCTCTGCCTCCTTTCTGTAATGGGACTACATTTCTTCAGACAAATGGGTTCAAGTTAATTTACAGCATGGCCGCACTCTGAAATTCATTCAGCATCCTCCAAATGTTCTATCGCGAAAAGTATCTACAATTTCTAGGTTTCGAGGTGGCAGGGAACCATTACCAATTCAAAGTGCTTCCATTCAGTTTGAAATCCGCTCCCAGGGTGTTCACCAAGTGCATGGCACAGATAGCAGCCTTTTTAAGACGTTCAGGTCACCAGGTGTTCCCATACCTGGACGATTGGCTCCTAAAGACTCAGTCTTTTCAAGTGGCAGAAATATCAACAAGAGCCTCTTTATTTCTCTTTCAGTCTCTAGGTCTTCGCATCAACCTGGAACAATCATCAATTATTTCAGCCACATCGTTGATCTTTCTCAGTTCACGTCTCAACACAAATCTCGGCAAGGCCTTTACCACTCAAGGAAGGATATTGGGTATTCTGGGTACAACAAAGCTTCTTTCAACAAAAAAGTTTGTTTCTGTGAGGCAGTACAAGTCCATGCTGGGGATGATGTCTTTTTGCATCCCGCATGCGACCTCTGCAGAAGCAGCTCGATGCTCAAAGGATTTTGTCTTAAGCTTCATTCAATGATAAGGTTCACATTTCAGCTGCAATGAGAGCCGCAATAGCACGGTGGATGTGTCAAATGACAGATGGTGGGGCTCACCTTCAAGAATTACGGGTTCACAGCAAGTGGTCCAAACAGGACTCAGAGCACCACATAAACATTCTGGAACTCGGGCAGTATTCCTGGGTCTGAAAGCCTTCCTGCCTCAGATCAAGGGTGCGTCGGTGCTAGTCATGATGGATAATACTACAACAATGTTTTACCTCCAAAAGCAAGGTGGAAGAGATCCCCAGCGCTTTCCCTTCTTGCTCAAAAGATATGGGAATGGCTCCTGGTCCCAAGGCGCTTCGACCGCTGCAAAACCCTTCCTGGCTTCCCTGAGAGATGGTCCCTTAATGGGTATCTCCAGGGTGAGACCAGGCATCCCCGGTGGTCTGGTGGGGCCGTTAGTGAGGATGAGGCAAGCTAATGCCCAGAGTTGCCGAGTGAGATTGCTGATCAGAGTGGGCACCGAGGCGAGAGAATTATTGAGTCCGCTGACCCTAGTCCAGAAACCTGCCGCGCTGGGAATCGAACCCTGGTCCCGGGCCGTCCTCTGCTCTCGGGTCTGCCGCCTCTAACCATACAAGTATCAATTTACATTTTACATTTTTTACAATTCATTCAGCGGAGGCCTATTTCAGGTAAGCTTCGTTTAGTTTTCTTTTTTAGGACTCCACTATCAGACCAACAAGTATCTCATAACAGTCCTCTCCCTCATCTTTCCACAGTTAACAAACAGTTGTGTTGTGCAATTGTAAAGTAAGTGCATGTTCCCTTCAAAGTTTTCTTAAAACTGGGCTTGTTGAGAGCATAAACTCATGGTGTTGTGTGGTTTCTTTTGTACCCTTATTTTTAGTTGCCAACGTCCGGATAATGAATAATTATCGCACATTGCTTGTTGCAAAGGTAAGAGGCATTCGCCAGTTGAGGCAGCTAGTTGTTTGTTCCACTACATCATCACAGTTAGTGACCCAGGTCTTGTTTTCTCCCCCCTACAGTTATGAGGTCCTGATGAGAACCCCCCAACCCGTCAGGGGTTCGAAACGCGTAGACCGTGTGTTTACACCATAAAATCTCTATTCACTAAATTGTTTATGATATTTCTGAATAACTTCTGATTGAAACGAACAAGTTTCTTTGGTGTATATTTAAACTTCTAATTTGTGACATTGAAATTGTAAATATTGTATTGTATGTTTGTGTTATGTGTGAGTGCGAGAATGGAATGCTGATGTTGATCAACCACGTCTGACTGATTGTTTTTGTCATTTATGCACAATTTTTAGGCTAATGTCATTTTTACAAAAACTGTTGTATGTTATGTTTGTTTTGTAATTTCCTCTCTGTATTTTTGGTGAATAATAACCAACAAAAATCTCAAAAAATTATTTGATAAATAAATAGTGATCAATTCTAAAAAATAGTTTTTTTGTCCGCACTCAGTTTAATTCTCTGTGTGAGTTAATTTAGTGTAGTTTAGTAGCATTCACGGTACTGGCATTTATTCTGTTGTTTTATGATTAAGAGGCTTGGCCTTACTGTGGGAAGCCCACACCCAGTGTTGTTTTTCCAAACTCATAATAAGGCCCCTTGTTGCGCTCTCTCCGTCTTTTTCAAACTGTTAAAAACTTTGTTCTTCTGATTCCGCGTGTAGGCCTAGCATGACTTTTAGTACTGCGAGGAGCATAGAGCTACAAAACCCTTTTTGGATAGCCATGTGCTTTATATATATATATATATCTATAATAATAATAATAGTAATAATTGCTTAATTTGTGGCATTGGTGGGTACTGGTACTCATTTTCGGGGCCTTGGACTTAATTTCTATCATAAGAATTTGATCTAGAGCAAGAGAAAGAAGGCAGAAATGAGAAATGGAAGGAAGAGAAAGGTAGAGAAAAAGTGACAAACGGAGAGAGTATGGATGAAAAAGTGAGATACAAAGTAAAGGCTGTTTAATTGTAATACAATCAAGACTAGGCAGCCTTGGTGTTTGGCGACTATGGCACTCAACAGCCCCATTTGTTGGCTTCTAAGAAACTCTTTGGGTTCCTGAAAATATATTTTTACAACGTGAGATAGAAATAATTGGCTGATCTGAATTATGTATTATGCTATTGAAATTCTGCCCTCCGTCTCCTTAGATGACAGCGAAACAAGGGAAAGAAATATATAGACAAAAACTAGCAATGTTCTTCTTTTTTTATAGATAGATTTTTAAGAAGATTTTTTCCACAGATTTACATTCGCCACCTCTGTAATAGCTGTAAGTGGCACTAGTCGTTCGTAGATGTTATCTAAGCAGTGGTGGCTCCTCCGCTAAGGCGGAGGAGCATCACCTCACTGCTTTTCATAGTGTAAATAAAGGAAAAATAAAATCATAATAACTCAATGTTATTATCATTGTATTTTTTCCTGATGTGGCAGCTTTGCGGTGGGGCGGGACTGCTCTGGTCTCATAGCAGGGGGAGGAGTTGTAGGCACTCTTTTAGTGTGCATGAATGTTTTGCCGAATGCCTCGGGCTGGCCAAACAGTCCTGCGCACTTTGCATGTTCTCCACCCAGGCTGCATTACAGCCTGAGTGGAGAACATGCCAAGACCCATAGTCCCCGTCTGAGCACCGAACCACGGGGCTCAGACCAAGGGGAGCCTGGGTGCTTCCGGCCCGAGCAGAGGGATGATGAGGAGGGATGACGAGGAAAGGCGAAGTGAGAAGGTAAGTTTAATTTTCTTTTTTTGCTGCCCCCCTGCCCTCCCACCCCGATTCGTGCCAGCCGCCACTGTGTGTAAGGAAGATCTATTACACTTAACTAAAGTTAGAATCTGATTAAAAGGGTACACAAAGATACCATGTGCATGTGCACACACACACACAAATATATGTGTGTGTATGCTTATTCACCTTTATAAATATAAGGCATCACATTATTATTTTGCATCAAGGGGCCAGCTCTGCATGTATTTGAAGGGTGCATATTATCTGACATAGGGGTGAGTCTAATTTGACACTGGTTTATGGACACCGGTGCTAAGGATGGAGCAAATCTGGATGTAAAAACTATGACTCCTTGCTGAATCTCTAGTGTGTCCAAATAAAATAAATACTACCCGTCCCAGAGACTCAATAAGAGTATGTAAGGACTGCCTGTGCTGTGTGGTGCCAGTTGTGTGAAGCGTGCCAACCTCACTCAAGTCAGTACACAAACTGTCTCCAGTTACCAAAAAGTGAGTGATCTCAGGTCTTCTCGCCTAATTAGTTAAATGGGAACAAAATAAGACTAAAACACCTAGATTGCATCAGGCTATTGGGACATAATGGTCCAGGACTGGAAACAATGTCCATAATTACCAGGTTTAGGGAGAGAGTGACAAATTGTCACCCTAGCTGTGTGAACCTCTCGTGTGAGCTGGTGTGGAGGTGGTGCTCTCAGCCGGAGTAGTACGTCCAGGAATAGTAGAAAGTCCTAGAGGAAGGCCAATATTATTCCCAGACCTCACACAGAGCTAAGACTCACTTCAGCTTGAAGTCATCCGCTGCCAGCCTGGCGTTTTCGACCTCAAGGAAAAAGCTGCCCTTGTTCTTGTTGGCGGCACCGATCTGGAAAGGAAGAAAGGTTTAGATTATTAATTGATATGTATACACTAAAGGCTTTTGAACGGAGGTTCATTTACTAGCAACAAATGGCAGTACAGAGGATGCAGGAAGTGCCTGCTGACGTCATGCACTTACAAGTGCAACGTATTACAAAAGACATCGTGTGCACATCCAATTTGTTTTATTGAAGCAACAATCAATCAGGATCCAATAAAGCCTTCCTATTATTCATACTCCAATATCAAATAGGCCCACAAGACAGATACAGGCAATTGCAATAAAGTTGTCTCCAACAGCATAGTGGACATGAACATTCTACCACTCTCCATTAATACCTCATTAATATTCCAAACCTAAGCATTAAATGTTCTATTAGTTCTGTACTATTACATTCTATTACTTTGCCAATACTTGAATTACCGATTCAACACCTCCTTTTCTTTACACAAGATATATCCTGTGTACAAGGTCCCAGGAGGACCGAAATGCGGCGGGTGTTTGTTCACTGGGCTGACACAAATTTCCTACTACCCAGCGTTCCCCCATGTCTCCTGATTAAAAATGGTACCTCACAGGTATTGGTAGGCAAAAAATGGCTGCAACAGGAAATGACCCAAATCGTACTGTCTAGACTTCAAAATTACCTATAACAAAACTACCTGGTTTTGAGGGGGGGGTGAAAGGGCGGGGGGAGACACCTGTTTTTTTGGCCCCGGGCTGGCCCACATCTAGCGAAACCTACCAAACCCACACATTTCTGAAAACTAGACACCCGGGGGAGTGCAATGAGGTATGGCTTGTGTGGATCCCCCAACGTTTCCCTACCGAGAATCCCCTGCAAACCTCAAATTTAGCTCCAAAAAACTAATTTTCAACATATTTGTGGGTGGAATCACCGTCCCGGCAACGATGTTCTTTCCCTCAGCGTTCCTCACAGTCTTCCAAGTAAAATGATACCATTATGGCATTATGGCCAGAGCTGCCGACTTTGGACTGGAGAATCAGGTCTGAGTCTGGGCGTCGGCTCAACAGCATCCTGAGATTTCTGGGCAAATCAATAAATCTTCTGGTGCCTATAAATATTGAATGTGACTGTGTGTAATGTAACTAACTGTCTACCGCTTATGTAAAGCCTCTGATGAAAAACTGCAGAAAATGGACAAAGAAGTAAAAAAAAACATTAACATAAGGAATGGCAGATACCCATTTACTGGCTGATCTGTACAAAGGAAATCAGAAAACCTACATAAATCGTGGATTCCCTGCTTAAATTGTGTGATCTATGGTAAACATTTTTTTTTAACTAAAACCTTTTACTTCATTATCACATATGAAAACACTTTCAAATATGTGAGTTTGGAATACCAGTTGTACAAAAACCTATTGTGTTTGATTTAGTGGACTATAGTGTTGCTCTAATATAATCCGGACCATGTAAAAGGTTTACATGACAACTGTTGTGCCTCTTAGTTTAGCTCATGTTTGTTGATAAGCACTTCTCAGTGTCAGTGCTATAATGTGACATATTAATGTTAAGGTTTCCACGAGTTAAAGAAATATACTTTTTTGAATTCTAAAGCGACTTTACCATATTTTTCACAGGTATGTGGCAAGATTTACATAGCAATCATTTTCAGGACTGAGCTCCTTCAAGGGCTGTAAGTGCTGAACCAGTCCCTTGACTTAGCTCTGGCTCGGCTCTCCCTGTTCATTTGTTGGCTCGCCCACCTCTAGAGGAGGAACAGGAAACAGTCACTCTCTTATCAGGCACGTGAAATGTCCACATCTTTCTATCAGCTAGAGGGGTGTGCCAAGGCTGTATCCTGGCTCTGTTGCTGTTTATTATTTATATTAATAACCTGAGCCCTTTTTCGATCAATGCCACTAGGGATAATTCGAGGATAGCAAAACTGTCTGTCCCAGTGTTATTATAGGAAGACAATGTGGTACTTATGGGACAGGCCCCAAAGGCCTTAGAATGTTAGTCGAGTGTTTTGTAAATTTTATGAGTAATCTGGATTTGCTCACTAACTTTGGGGAGTCACATGTCATGGCATGTGGCCCTGGATGGAAATATATTTCCAAACTATCAGTTGTCGCTCTCTTGGCAGCGTGGCCAATTTTTGTTACTTCTGAGTAGTTTTTGACTCCATGGATTAATGGCAACCTCAGATTGGTAGTTCTCACTTGAAGCTCAGTAGAGCTGCAGGAGTACTATCCCATTTACTTCAGACTGTATGGTGCAGGAGAATGGGGCTATCATAATGTTACCACATGACACATGGAGGAAATACCGTGTATGAAATGGCTAAAAAAGATGTGTTGGATGCTGCCTGAAAACACCAAGAAAACAGTTGTCAATGCCCTAATAACATCTAGGCTAGATTATGGCAACGTTTTGTACCTGGGGGCGAACAAAGCTACTGTCCGCAGGTTACAATCAATACAAAATGCAGCAGCCAGACTACTCTGTAAAATTCCCATCTCTACTCCAACCACTAAATACATCAGGAAGTTACACTGGCTAAAAATTGAAAATCGAGTTAAATTCAAATCTCTATGTTTTATGCACGGGATTTCCACCAACACCGCTCCTAAATATCTGCTAAACCTGGTGCGCCCCTACCGTCCTTCCAGATCTCTTCGGTCTTCCACGGCAAATCATTTTGAAATTCCAAGGATCAAGCTGTCACGCATGGGTGGCAAGTCCTTTTCATTCCTAGGACATTCTCTCTGGAATTCATTGCCACATACACTGCGGTCTGAGTCGAATTACATCAAATTCAGAAAAGCCTTAAAAACACATCTCTTTAACATCTAGTTTTCTGTAACCGCATTGCTATTGGGATCTGCCGCGCCGGGAAACCCTTTGTTGGGTAGCTGTGCGCATTACAAATGTAAACAAATAAAATAAATAAATAAATATGTAGGTGACTCCTTCATCTCCCTCTACACGTTCTCATTTCATTATTCACTCAGAGCTAAGCCTTGACTATATATCAGACAAAGCTAGGCTCTGGTCAACAGCTGGGCTAACTCTGAGGCTTAAACAGAGAAACCATGTCAGATAGTATCAAATTAGGTATTGGCTTATTATTCCCCTGGTTGGGCTATGTTTTAAAAACTCGAAATGAATTGAGTTTGCTAGACATGTTCAATGCACCTACCAGTCTAATTAGGAATGACAAGCTGAAAGTCCATTCAGGTTTCCTCGAGCTTTGTCAATCCCAGAGGCTGTGCTTTGAACTTACCAAAAGCTCTATTGAACACTGGAATGTTCAGAGCTGCGTTGAAGGCAATTGAGTAGCTCTGGGTGTATAATGGCTGGTGGAAAATAGCCTTGATCACTCAAAAAACAAAAATAATCTGGACCCACTTATTTGGTCTAAATATAGATCTATATCTCTGCTATCTGTTTTTGTTAAAGTGTTGGAGAAATAAATGAACCAACAACTCACTGTCTACACAGAAATCAATAGCCTGCTTCATTCTTTGCAATCTATGTTTCGAGCAGACCATAGCACTGAATCGGCTCTTCTCTGTACTACTGAGTTCTTGAGGCATCAATTGGATAATGGTGGAGCTGCTATTCTGATTTTATTAGATCTCAAGGCAGCATTTGACACTGTAAATCACACCATGCTCCTTCAAAGATTAGAAGACCTGGGAATAAAAGATTTTGCCATGTCCTGGCTAAAATCTTTTTTTTCATGGCCGCACCTTCCAGGTGCACACTAAGAACACATTGTCAAAAACCCACCCCTTCATGTCAGGCATGCCTCAGGGATCGAGTCCTTTGCTCTTCAACCTATATGTACGACCACTAGCTGAGATAGTGGAAAATTGTGGCCTCACTCTTTTTCTGTTTGGAAATTATACGCAAATCGTGGTATTTCTCTCAACTAAGGACAACCAGAATGTAAAGGCCCTTAACTCCTGTCTCTTTCAAGCCTCAATATGGATGTGGGCTAACTCCTTGAAACTGAACGAAGACAAGATGAAGGTCTTGTTGGTTGGTAATCTTCTGAATAATACCTGGAGTCCTCACATGTAGCCTACAGTTATTTCCTCCCACTCCTCCAGCTCTGTACCTGTCGTAAAGAACTTAGGAGTCTGATGGATGACAAACTTATCATGAGTCAACAGATTAATAGGGTTTCAGCTACATGTTTTGGGATTTTGAAATGACTCAGGAAGAACCTTTACTACCTACCTACTTCTGCCCAGTAAACTGTAGTCCATTGGTTATCTCTATGCTAGACTATTGACTTATTCTTTATCCAGGGGTATCAAAAACAGTGCTTAAACACCTTCAGACTGCACAAAATGCTGCTGTACGCCTCTTGCTCCACCCTCCTAAATTTACCTCTACTGCCAATAAGCTAAGGAACTGACACTGGCTGTCCATTGAACGGCGGGTGCAATTTAAGGTGCTGTGCTACGTGCAAAAATGCCTGGCAGATACCAGACCCGGTTACCTTAGATTTTTTGGTGTCTTGGTATAAACTTGGTTGTTTGTTGCATTCCAGTCACCTAAGTCTAGCTGTAATTCCTAAAAATAGGAAATCCCAACAAGGACACGGAGCTTTCTCCTTTCTGGGACTGAAATTTTGGAATGATCTACCTCTGACCGTGAGAGAATGCGGTTCACTCTCTCTGTTTAGCAAACTGTTAAAAACGTGTCTGTTCTCATCCTCTGATCCTTCCTAAATGCTATAATGTTTTTGAGATTGTTCTTTGGCTCAACCCACTTTCAGTATTGAGCTCAGTGGTGGGAAACCGTCTTTTGGTATCCATGCGCTTTACAAAATATGCATAATAATAAAGCCTGGAGTTCCAACATTCCAATGTTTGTCTGCATGGTTGTCCCTTTATAATTTAGAACTTTCTACCCTTAGTGGGTGTAATGTTCTAATAGCCTTATAGCCTTTCTGCCTTGGGCTATGCAGGTTGTTAAAGGCTCTCTTCCTTGTTATAGGCCATCGTCAACTCGGGTACAGGGCCTTTAACAACCAACCTTGGCAGCAGACTTTATGGCTGTATTATAGACTACTTTACGTACCTGCCTGCTGTGTACTTAAATTTAGAACTTACATTTTCAGAGAGATTTCTTCTTTTTCTTTTCACAGCTGGTACAGTGTGGCATCTCTTGTCTTTTTCAAAGCCTAGTAGTTCCCTGTGAGGGGTCTCTAGTGGTCTGTCTTTCTTAAGGCTGTAAGAGCAAATATTGATGCACTTTATGTATTTTTGTACTTTATAAGACTTTGTTTCTGGTCTTTTTTAAAGCCTATTTTAAAGTGTTTACAGTTTCATAGGTGCAGGGTTCCACTACTTTTTCTCCTGCTGTTAGGCAGTCCTGAAATCTGTTATAATGTCTGCTCTTTTCTTAAAGCAGCTGTAAGGAACAGATAATTGATGGATGGCTAAGTTTTTGGTGAAATCTATGTTTCTAGCTCCTAGTTTATGTTATTCTACCACACTGAAGCTTGAGTTGGCAAGTCCGATCGGCCTTTTAGGTATTAAAACCCATGAGTAATATTTTTAGAACATAGGATTATGTAGTACTAGAGCATGGCTTGGCAAGCATCTTTTTAAGCTGCCACAACATGTCTAACGGTCCGGGACGCACAAGGTACCTAAGTGAATGTATCGATGGCTGGATTGTGATAGGTTTGCCTCATTTCTATGCTGCTTTACTGTATGCACTTTAATGTTTATTGCTCTTCTTAGATTGCTTTTCACCATGGTGCTATGTAGGATGCACTTTAGTCCTCTGGTATGTTTCTTTTATGGCCATTGTTGTGTCAATTAAAGTATACAGAATACTCATGAAAACTCATTTTATAAAATCAATAATATACTATACTACCTTCAGTGCTGCTGATGCTGGTACCCACTCACCCTCTTACCTTGCTCTGCAGGTCGTCAATGATGGCGTAGTACTTGCTGTAGTCCTTCACACTCCTGGTGCTCTGGTGCTTCTCACACCAGCCACGGATCTTAGTCTCCAGGTCGCTGTTGGCGGACTCCAGGGCCCTCACCTTAACCAGGTAGGTAGCCAAGCGGTCATTGAGGTTCTGCATGACCTGCTTCTCCCCGCTGTTACCCAAGAGGCCGCCATCGCCACCCCCTGCGCTGAAACTAGAGCTACCACCCCCAGCACCACCGCCAAAGCCACCACCGAAGGAGGCCCCACCAAAGCCACCCCCAGCACCACTACCGAAGGAGCCACCCCCAAAGCCACCCCCAGCACCACTACCGAAGGAGCCACCCCCAAAGCCACCCCCAGCACCACTACCGAAGGAGCCACCCCCAAAGCCACCCCCAGCACCACTACCGAAGGAGCCACCCCCAAAGCCAGCCCCCGCAGAGGTATACCTGCCTCTGGAGATGCTGAAGGACTCGCCTCCAAATGCACTGCCCTTGCCTGGCAAGCTATACAGGGATTGACTGCCGAAGCTCTTCGACATAATAGTGGTTGGTGAGAAAGCCCTGAGCTTTAGATGTACCTGCTTTGGCGAGAGCTCAGAAGTACACCACCGCCATCCCGGACTGTCCCTTTTATAACCGAAAAAGGGGGTTGTATTGAAATATGGCCTTGCACGCTCCCCGCTCTCCAGGACCACATTCTCGTCCATCTAGATAGGCATCTGCCACTTACCACAATCTGCGCTGATCTGAGCATTTGTCTTGGAAACTCTAGGGTAGCGCTAGAAGCGTTTCACCTTGCAAGAAAATGTTTTTTATCTTTGAAAAATGGCAGGAGCTGTTGACAGCCCCTATCAACACTGCTGAAGGCCCACTCTGCAAGATTGAGGTAAGCTTGTGGGAGCAGGGCTCTGCCAGGAAACAAGCAGAACAAACCCGACCGCCCACAGCAGATCGCCCACCTGATACTGATAGGGTGTGGGGCTGCGTTCCATCACAACCACCCACGTGAAACTCCTTTCTTTGCTTTTGCAGCACACTTTTTAAAATATAGTTTAAAGTTATGCATTAGTGAAATGTAACACCTGTAGCTCAGGTGGAAACTATGAGATGGGTCTCGTTGGGTAAATGCTTCTCCTGAGTGGTGGCAGTCCAAACTCTTGTTTGCACCCGAAGGTGTTCACCTTCAGTCCACTGCCCCAGCAGTGCACATTCATCAGTCATTGGCAACCCAGGGCTTACCAAAAAGCCTTCGAAGTAAGGGCCTTAAACACGAGAGCAGAGAAACTCCCACCATAAATGCAGTGGCATAGCCAGTATGTCATAATCCCTACTGCAAGAAACAAAATGGACCCCTGGCTGGCTGCTGTCTGAATAAAAGATTTCAGCAAAACTCAGGGTTCATTAGTGGGTCCTTCAGGCGCATGGGCCCGGTGCGGCTGCAGCTTCTATTCCAATGGAAGCCACACCCCTGTATGATAAGACAAGCCCACAAAATGGTTACTGCCAAGTAAGATGAACACCTCCCTGCAGGTCAAGGTAGACACTGCCACCAGCCATGAACCTTTTACCTACAAATCGTTTTCAAGTGCCTTTGTCAAGTTACTTGAATGGTAGCAAAACAATACCATAGAATGCATTTGGTAATCACACCAGTGTCCATGACTGCAATAACTGTCTCTAGTGTTCTGGGGGTGTGGTGGTCACCCTGCCCCAAATCCTGCCCCCCTATACCCCTCTTATTTAATTTATTTCTAAATTGAATGTGTGTGAGGAGTCATCATCATATTATTTTATTTCGGTCCAAACGATAATAAAAGTACAGTACAAACATGCATACAGATGGCACAGTTAAAACAACCCCATAAATATGACTTCCATTTAAAATAGATCTAAAAATACAAGGTACAAAGTCAGCATCTAAAATCATCTTGGGTCTAAAAGAGGCGGGTTAAAAGTACAATTGCCTGGAATATAGTTATACAAACGAAAGTGAATAATGCTTGCCATAAAACATATATCCATAGGAAAGAGTACATATTCAAGTTTACCAGGACATAACTGCTAATAAGTTGTAAACGTTAGCTCAAAAGCCTTGGGCTGGAATATAGCTAGACAAACAAAAGTGCATAATACTTAACATAAAACATATCATGAACCATAGGAGAGAGTACACATTTGAGGTTACCAGAATATAGCTGCTAATCAGTTGTGAACATTGACTCATGAACCTTAGTATTTGACCGCTCGCCTCAGGTCCAAGCCTTTAATACACCAGCAAGAAGTGACCAGGCACTCAGCCCAGGTATTCATTATGCGTAAGGCTACCTCGCATTGATTAACTCCTGTGTTTCGACAGAGGGGGAGGATTCACAAGGGCCTTGGAGCTTTGTACTTTCGATAAAACAATAAAAAGTGAACCTCAGATTCAACAGTGTTCGGGCAGAAAGGGAAGTTCTCAAGTCCTACTTTGCTACGCTCCCACTTTACAGTAAAAGGCCTCAGTGGCAGTGTGCCAATTCAAAAGCATATGTACAAGGCTTTAGCCTCAGCTAGGGTAACCCTATTGTGAGACGTTGCCCGGGTATATGCTGTCCACTAATTACAGTGGGCACCTTGCACCAGTCAAAACAACCCTTATGGAGATTTAAGAGGTCTACGATAACCTTAGACAGCTATCCAAGTGGTAGCTGTGGAGAGCAGCCTTCAGGCTTAGTCTGGAAGGAATGTTAAGCAGCTTGTTTTACCAGAATGCAACCTTATTGTATAGGTTAAATGAAAGGAGGACCACACAGTAGTTTTAAAAATGTATTTATTAATATAGCACTATCTGGTACGATACCGTATCTCCTACATGGGGATAATCACAAAGCACACAATACTTAAGCACAGAAATGACATTAAATAGCACTAATATACAGTGAGCCCGAGGGGGGGACCAAACCATATACTGTGAAAGTGGTATAAGAAGCACAACTCGAGTCAAGACAGTGTTGAGAGGACGTAGAATCTCTGGGACTCCAGGGAACCAACCAAGGTGAATTAGTAGGGATTCCATGGAGGACGGGTGCGGTGTGGGAACAAGACCGCATGTTCCGTACAAGTCTATGGGAAAGTCGTGGTTGAAGTTTTAGAGTTTAAGGACTCTTCCCAGTTGACTAAGAAGAAAAACCAGTGGAACACAGAAGGTTGGAGAGCCACCCCACTTGTGGATACCGAAGTACCTCTGTTACCTATCCCAGGGAAGCCAGGTGTTTAAGTCTGAAGTTGCGTTGGAAACCTCTGTCCAGCCCAATGGAGGACTTCGAAGAAGAACCGCTGCTGGAAGGAACAAAAGTGTCAGTTGGATTCCAAACATAAATTCTGGTTGAAGAGTACCTGAAAGACGAGGGGACAAAGTCTGCGTCACTTGGGAGTGACCAGGGGTTCAGTAGACGAATGCCCACCAATGTTGGATTTATTTTATTTATTTATTTATGTTGAAAGTTTTCTATAGCGCGAACAAGATCTTTACAGATATCAGAGCGCTTTACATAGCATAGAATAACAACAGGAGAGTGAATAACAGGCCATTAGGTACAGCGTAGTTGTAGGTAAAAGTGGGGTGGGGTATGTACATGAGGGAGCATTGTAAAACAGGTACATCAATAATGCAAATAGTACAAATAGGTGTGAGCATAGACAGTCTGGTAAGTCAATAATACCAGTAATACGAATAATCGAGGAATCGTACAGATAATACAGATCGGTGCAGAGACTTTAAAAATCCACGTTAATAGATAAAGTGTATTTAGCCATGAGGATAGCTTTTACTTCTTTCTTAAAAAGTGTGATGGAGGAGATGAGTCTGGTTTCAGGAGGGAGTGAGTTCCAGATCCTGGGTGCCATTCCTGAGAAGGAGGGTTTATAAGTTTTTTCCTTCCGGAATCTTCGAGGTTTTAGCAGAAGATTGTTTGTGCCTCTAGTGTTTCTAGAGCCGCCAGAGATTGTCAGCTTCTGGGTGAGGTAACCGGGTGAGCTCAGGTGTACAGCCTTGTGTGTCATGCAGGCGATTTTCAGATGCATTCTGGCTTCAAAAGGCAGCCAGTTCAGGGATTTCAAGTCAGGGGAGATATGCGAGTATTTTTTTGACCCAGTGATGAGTCTCGCTGCAGCGTTTAGAGAAGCTCTTAGGGGTGCAGTAGTAGTTAGAGGGAGACCGCAGAGGGCGATGCTGCCGTATTCTATTCGAGGGATGACTAGTGCTTGTACTGCAGTTTGGAATTCTTTGGCTGGGAGGAAGGGTTTAAGTTTCCTCAGGGTATTGATTTGGTAGTTTGCACCCTTAGTTGCCTTGCTGATGTGTTGCTGCATGTTGAGATTGGTGTCGAGTGTTATGCCCAAAGATTTTGCTGAGTCCACGATGGTTGGTTGGACATTGAGTGCAGTTAGGCGTTTAAGCCAAGTTTGAGTGGTAGAGATCTTCGCGGGAGGTGAGATCAGAAGGAACTCTGTTTTCAAAGCATTGAGTTTGAGATGATTATCGGCAAGCCAGGATTGAGTGCTTCTGATCGTTGAATTCAGAGTACAATGTCTTTGGGGGATTGTAATTTGAGATATAGTTGGGTGTCATCGGCGTACATGTGAAAGAGTACATTGGATGCTTGTAACAAGGTGGTGAGAGGTTCCATAACTAGGTTGAACAAAGTTGGGGATAGGGAGGATCCTTGGGGGACGCCTAACGATACAGGTATTGGCGAGGACATAAGGTTGTTGCACTTGAATTTCTGCAACCTGTTGTGTAGAAAGGAAGTGAACCACTTGAGGACAGTCTCAGATAGACCCATTCTTGTGTTCAATAGTTCGAGTAAATTCTCATGTTTAACGGTGTCGAATGCTGAGGAGAGATCAAGAAGGATGAGGAGGCAGGTATCATTTTGATCTAGGATTTGAAGGGTGTCGTCAATTATGTGAGTCATAGCGGTTTCTGTACTGTGTCCTGCTCGGAAGCCTGATTGATGAGAGTTGAGGAGATCAAACTGATCAATGTGTTTGGTCAGTTGTAGTTGTGCGCATTTTTCCAGGAGTTTGGCGAGAGTGGGAGTATTGGTAATGGGACGGTAATTGTTTAGATCAGATGGGTCGGCTGTAGGTTTCTTTAATAAAGGTGTGACTTGTCCAACTTTGAGGGAGTCAGGGATGGTTCCTTGTTGGAGTGAGCTGTTGATAATTTTAGTCCAAAGTGGAAGGAGCAACGGGGTGAAGTCTTTGACAGCGTTAGCAGGGTGGGGGTCCGTGAGGTGATTGGATGGTTTCAAGGTGCTGAGCAGTTTGCCAATTTCTTCTTCAGAGTAGGTGTCAAAGGATGACCATGTAGCATTGTTTTTTGGTTCAGTGGGTGCTATGCAGTGGGGTTTGGGGTAAAGGCTTGCGTCAATGAGGAGATCACTCTTTATGTTGTCAGTTTTTTGTATAAAGAAAGCAGCAAAGTCTTCACAGGAGGGTGCTTCGCGCACAGTGCTGGGTAGTTGGGGTTGTTCCTTAGATTGTGTTATGATTAGCTCGAACAGTTTTCTCGGACGGTTTTTTGCTTGGTCGAGCTGGAGGCTGAAGAAGGCTAATTTTGAGCGCTTTATTTTCCTGAAGTCGGCGTTTCTCTTTTCCTTCAGAGTTTTTAGGTGCAGTGTAGAGGGGGCTGATCTCCAGGTGCGCTCTGCCATTCGCATGGCTCGTCTATCCTCATTAAGACTCCTGTCATACCATGGATTGGAGATTTTGGCAGAGACTCTTTTTAGCTGCATGGGTGCAGCCTCATTAATTATTGAGGTCATGGCGTTGAGATAGTGGTCAGTCAAGGTTTGGACGTCCGTAGCGCCGGTCGGAGGGAGTAGGAGGTCGTAACTGTTCGGGGGTAGGGAGTTTGGGTTGAGTTTTTTCAGGTCTCTTTTCCAGACTTTAGGTTTGGAGGATTGAACCGTGTTGAATTTGACTTTTTCCTTGATGAAGAATGTAACAATATGATGATCTGACCAGTCACAGGGTTGAATAGACTCAAGTTGGATAGCGTCCTCTTTGGAGATGATATGGTCGAGGGTAGAGCCTTTCTCATGGGTCGGGCTGTTGCATAATTGTGTGAGGTCAAGGGCGTTGAGGACGTTTTTAAGACTGTTTACCACCGCATCATTGTGATCGTTCCAGTGGAGGTTGAAGTCACCAAGGTAAATTTGAGTGACCTGTCGTCCGGAATTGGTAGAGATCATATCCATGATTTGTTGGGCGAAGGTGAGGTTGTCCCTGGGTGGGTGGTAGATGCCGTGAAGAGAGCATATCGGTTTGCCCTCATTGATAATATCGAGGCAGATGTATTCATAGAAAGTTGGGGAGGGTAGGGAAGGTGCGGTGACTTTCAGAACAGAAAGGTTGTTCCTGTATATGCATGCGATTCCACCACCTATCTTGCCAGACCTGTCAAGTCTAATGATGTGGTAGTTGGGGAGCACCAGAATGTCCATTATAGGTGTAGAAGATTCGGTTAGCCAGGTTTCAGTCAAGATGATTAGGTCAAGGTCCAATGTTAAGATGAAATCAGCGATGGCGGAGGAGTGTCTACAAGCCGATCTGCAGTTGAGGAGAGTGCACTTGAGACGGGGTGTGTCAGGGGAGGTAGAGGGTTCTAGAGTGAGGGGGACTTTTCTAAGGTTATTAGGGACGGAGATTCTGTTGTTTAGTGTGGGGGGTCTACGGGGATTTGAGTGTATTGTGGGAATGGAGAGGTGTGTGGCGGTTGTGTGGTTTAGGGGAGCTGGGTCGTAGGAGCGGAGGAGGGTGAGTGTGTCGAGGTCCGAAAGAGGGTTGCATGGCCGACGGGGGCGGTTGTTGCGATTGTGGACAGGGATCGCGGTCCAGAGTGAGGGGTGTAGAGTGGGAGAGTCATCCGGAAGGGTGGGGGGCAAATTGGGAGGGGTGTGGTGGTGTGTGAGGCTTGTCTGGGGTGTGTGAGGAGTAGTTCTTTGATGGTGTGAATGTCTTCTTTGATGGTGTGAATGTTTTCTTTGAGCTGGAGGAGGGTGGAAATAATCTTGTCCAGCGTGGGATAAATGTTGGTGTTTGGGATGGAAATCATGGGTGAGTGACTGACCTGAGAATTAGCGTGCGGGTTAGGGGGTGGGTTGGTGTTCATGCAGTGCTCCATGGTGGCGGTGTACGGGTTGGTGTTAGAGAGGAGAGAGGGGTTGGGAGGGATGGGTGTGGATGAGGTAGGGAGGAGGTTGGTGGTGTGGATGAGGGCATTGGTGGCAGACGGAGAGAGCCGGGTGGGGGTTGAGTGTATGTTAGTGGTGGTGGGGGAGCAGGTAGGGTAGTGGGGGCTGAGAGTGGGGGGGGGAAATGGGATTGGAGAGGGTCCTGTTGTGGGGAGGGGGAGTTAAATTAATGGATGTGGTGTGCTCTGCATGGTTGGTTAGAGGGTGGTAGTGGGGACTGAGAATGGGAGGGGATAAAGGGTGGGATTTGTTGTTATGCGTGTCGTTCTGGTGCTGAACTATGCTAGAGGGGTTGTGAGTGGGAGCTGTGAAGTCAGGGTAGAGAGGAATGGAAGAGGTATGAGTGGGGGTCTAAGGGTTGGTGGTAGTGGGGCGGCTGGTGTATGAAGGGGAGAGATTTGTGTCTGTGATTGAGGAGTGTGGGGTGGTTACAGCAGGTGGGTGATTGACTAGGGTGCTGGGGGTAGAGGTGAGGTGCGTTTCGTTCTGGTGCAGGGCTAGGTTAGAAGGGTTGTGGGTGGGGGCTGTGAAGTCAGGGGTGATAGTACTGGAGGAGATATGAGTGGAGGTCCGAGGATTGGAGAGGTGCTCTTTGAAAGTGGGGAACAGGTTGTCTAGTAGTTCCACATTCCTGTCTGTGGATTGAATTAGGACAATCCAGTTGTTGTATATAGTAATGGTGGATCTACCTGGGAAGAGTTGTGATGGTGTGATGGAGAGAGTTAGGCCATGAGCGGATTTCCTGGAGGTGGAGACGGTGAGTAAGGTGAGGAACGCTTTTCTCCATTGAGCTCTGCGTGTGGTGTGGAAGATGATATCAATGTTCAGGGATCCATTGACCGGTGAGAAGTAGGTGTCGGCAAAGGGGGTTTCTGGGTGGGACCTCAGGAAGTTGTGTTTAAAGCGTTTAGCAGCTTTTTTGGTGAGTGAGGAAGGGTAGTTGATTTTATATGTGTGCTTGCCGATGGGATCATTGTTGGTTGGTGGTATAGGTGGGTATGGGAGGGTGGACGATAGTGATACACATGTGCAAAAAACAAATGCAAACAGTAAGTTACATGGAGCAAGAGTGACACTAGTGAGTAGCCAAAATAACCAAAAAATAAGAGGTAGCAATCGGTGCAATCCAGGAATAAAAAGTGAAATGGGTGCAGCTTACAAAAATGTACAAAGAATATATGAGGTAGCAATCAGTGCATTACAAGCATAAAAGTGAAATGGGTGCAGCTTACAGAGATGTACAGTATACAAGTAGAGGTATAATACTGGTGATTACAGAAATGTACTGTATACAGGTAGAAGTATAATACTGATGATATACTGGAACAAAATACGTTGCAACAAAATCTAAATGAGTCAAAAATGACACTAGTGAGCAGCCAGAAATATATGAGGTAGCGATCAGTGCATTACAGGTGAAGCAAAAGTGAAATGGGTGCAGGTTACAAACAATGTACAAAATACAAATAGAAGTATAATACTGCAACAGTAAGTTACCAGAATCAAAAGTGACACTAGTGAGCAACCAAAAATAAATGAGGTAGTAATCGGTGCATTACAGGGGATATATACAGAAGTATAATACTAGTGATATACTGGAGCAAGATACAGCTGCAAACCAGAAGTTACAAGAGTCTGGAGCAAAATACAACTGCAAACAGGGAGTTACATGAGTCAAAAGTGACACTAGTGAGCAGCCAGAAATATAACGATCTGTGCATTTCAGCTGAAGGAAAAGTGAAATGGGTGCAAGTTACATAAAATGTGTAAAATACGATTATAAATAGTCTAAAAAGGTCAATTCTTACGTCAGATAGTGAGAGATGACTAGTCCATGATGGTCGCCAAGGAGAGACCAGTCTAATATGGCCGAACCAAAAGGGGAGATAGAGACATTAGTCCTCTGTCTGTTGTCATTACTTTGAGAACAGGGAAGGGCAGTTTCACTTTCTATCTGAGCAAGCCCAGCTCCTAGCTTGCTGGGAGAGAGTCTTATCTCTATTTTTGGAGGTCTTGTGTGGAGGAGTTAAGTTGAGGAGCCTCGTGGGCAGCAGAGTTACCGGAGGGGATTTATTGCTACAGTTTTATGGCCCCAGCCATTTTGAACAATGGAGGTGGTTTAAAAATGTGAGCCAACGAGTGGGGTGGGGTGAAATAAATACCTTTTGTTATTTCTGCTCACAAAGCATGTTGATTTTGCCAGCAGAGTTTTGCAGTTGTCAATGGTCTGGCCAGAATGTGCACAGCTGCGGTTGTTCATCGACTTCTGGCACCTTTGACTTCTTGCGCAGCCAGAGCAGCTGAGCTGCAGCCCCTTCCGTCTCGATAGGCGATATGTTAAATATTTGCTGGTGTATCGGGCTATTCTCCCTTCTGGTGGGTCCTCGACCTCCCAGGCACAACACACGTCCCGAAGCACAGGCTCGCCGACTGCAATAATGCCCTCGCGTGCACCACAGGCAGGATCAGTGGGGGGGCTCCCGTGCGAACAGCATTGTCAGCGCAGCACACCCCGGGAGTCTCTCCGTTACGACCCAACAGCCAGCCTCTGGGATCGTACATCGGATATCGGACAACCGGAGCCAGGGCTTGCTGTTCCCGGTGAGCACCTCACGGCAGCGGGGTCTTGCTGTTTTGTTCTGCAGGGCATCGGAGCAGCTCCGACACCAAGCCTCTGCCCTCCCTTGTATTGGGCAGTGAACGGTCGGTCGCCGAGGACGCACAGGCTCCGGACCTCCGACTAGATCATGCAGTGCCCCAAAGCAGCCCGGCGGGACTCACCGCAACAGGGTGGCTCCCAGTGCCTACCCCCAGCGCAGCTCCGCATCCACGCCTCTGCCCTCCTCCGTCTTGAGTCGCGTGCAGTGCCCGACGTCGAGTGGGCTCTGGACCTCCGTCCCAGGTCCAGCAGTGACCTGCAGCAGCCCGGCGATGCGGGGCAGACTCCAGCCACGGCCGCTCAGGCGTGTGTGGAACCCTCAGCAGTCCCAGCAGGCTCTGGCAGACTCCGACCTTCTGTCTCATCTCATCAAGGTCCCGTCTGTCCCGGAGCTCCAGCCGCTCAGTCCCGGCAAAGCCATGGGGGTGCCTGAAGGCGAGTGTCCAGGAGCAGTCCAACGAAGATGAGGGGTGATCGCAGGGCTTTGCAGGCTCCAGACCTCTGTCAATCAGGTAAGCGTGCAATCCAGTTACTTTTGGTGGTTCAGTTCCTTAGGACTGGTAGGTGCTAACAGGGATAAAGCCCGAAGTGGCATCCCAAGCACTGGGAGCTCTTAACAGGAGCTCCTACCAGGAGACATCAAGGATGACCAGGAGACAGATACGAGCTGTCCTGTGAAGGTTGTCGAGTGCTGAGGGGTCGGTGTCCGGGAGAGCACCAATAAGCCTTGGTTTACCTTTAGGACCAGCAAGTTCCAGGAGACTCGCCAAACACAGGGGAGTGAAGCCGAGCCTAAAGCAACAAGGGGAGCCCAAGAAAAGCAAAGTTGACTCTCAAATGGACCCACAGGCCGAAGGTGCAGGACTCGCAAGTGGACCTCGAGTGATTTCACCAAACAGGCAACGGAGCACTAAGTTGAGGAGGTCAAAGATCTTGGTAGCAAATGGTGCCAGAGGTTGAGTTTATCAGTAGCCCAATGCACTTGTTTGGGAACGGCCAACAAGCACCTGCACTTGCAAATGTATACGGTGCACAGGGATTTGAGTATTGCAGCCCCCCCGAGGGACACTGACTTCAAACTTAGTGAGAGGACAGCTCTGGCCTCAAGGGTCATAGAAAACCACTTCCTGTGTTGCTGGACCCTTCGAAGTCGGTATGAGCTTGGGATCAGGAGACTGGTCAGCAGTGATGAGATGCCCACGAATGCAGGGGAGTGACCCCTTCACTCCAAGGGAGATATCTTTGGTTGTCCTTGAAACTTTACAGGTCTTGCAGGGGTCCTGTATGGTGCACAAGCACATACGATGCAGCAGACTGAGTGGGAGACGTAGTCTGGCCCAAATGAAGCCCAGCGAAGTCCAAAGTGTCCAGACGGTCGAAGTTCAGTGGTTTCTGATTCAGAATCTTGTCCACATCGCATCTAGGGTCCTACAGCCAGGTAAGCCCTTAAGTATACACAGGAGAAGGTTGGACTGATTCAGGGGACCCTCCCAGGGAGGGTCTGGACAATTTGAAGGTTAGTCCCTTGTCCTTTGTCCAGTTTTGCACCCGAGCGGGAGCCAACGGCTCCCAGGACTGGTTTGAACTGGACTATGCACAGGGGCACCAAATATGCCCCTAATGCAGACTTTGTTGCTTGCAAGTGCACCCACCCAACCCTAATACACTAAATCCTGTCTGGTAGGTGGTCACACCTCTCTGTGACAGGATGCCTATTGTTCTGCCTTCCCTTCCCCTGCTCGAGCTTGGCTCAGCAGCAGGAGGGCAGAAATGTGTCTCTGGTCGGCAGTAGCCATTTTGTACTGTGCAGGACTAGAAGGTTGGTTCCGGGAAGCTACATTATAAGCAGCATATATACCGTCATATATAAAACCTTTGTGACACAGTTTTCTTGGTCCTAACAAGAATTACCTAAGGTCTGCGCCATCTTTAAGTAAAGATAAGTGTTGTTTTACATCCTTAAGTGTTGATCTTTGTAGCCAATCAAGGCAGAGCTTCCCACACTGTATGTTGTAACTATTCCAGGATGCTGTCTTTGAACATATCTGGGGTCTGGCCTATTGTATTTAAAGCCTTGTGTTTTCTTCAGGAATTATGATTCTCCTATTACCATGGCTAGAGAATCTGGATTTCATTAAAGACATGGAGGCTCACATTATGCATAGACTTTTAATGCAGTCTCTAAGCAGCCGCATACATCCTAGTTAAAAGGTTCCATAAAAGAACATTCAGAATAAATATAGGGCATGAGCCAACAAGAGTCTGCTTCTTTTAAATGTGGAAGTACAGAGAAGTCCATAAAAGAAACAATATACTTCAAAATATCCAAATAGCTTCAGAAGAACTTTCAGGAGAAAACATCCGAAATTCCAAGAACTTCAGGAGGGAATATCTGAAGATGATAAAACTGTAGAAGGATCCAAACATCTCGAAATTAAGAAGGATTATCTGAAAAGAAGAGAAGATATCCATTTGGAGTAAACCAAACCAAGTAAACAAGACAATAGGATTCATATCGCAATAATTATAAAACAACATGTTAGAACTGTAAGCCAGATAATAAAGAGTAATACAGACTATAGAGATAAAGCTGAAAACATAGTAAGCAAATATAAAGGAACATATCCCAGGGAGGGATGGGTGGGATAATGTGACCCTCCGTGTCTTTAATGAAATCCAGATTCTCTAGTCATGGTAATAGGAGAATCCCAATTTCATTACAAGAACGGAGGCTACATTAGGCATGTTGGTAGCTTTGTAATACTACGTCAGACATATGCTCTATAGGCTTACAGTAATGTTGAGCAAATGTGCTAGCATTTGACCAATCAGCAGCTTTAAGAATATCATCTAACTTACCACCACACCAGAGGTATTTGCTGGCCATGGCACCTCTAAGAGAGTGAGCCTGATATTTACATAAATCGATACCTGCTAAACTCCTGGCTGTTTTAACCCATCTAGCGATGGAAGTAGAAGAAATAGCTTTATGTGGTCTAACAAAGGAAATAAGTAAATATTTGACATCAGGGGGTCGAAGAAGAGACATTCTGTGATCGTACTCTCTTAAACAATCAACAAAGCATAGTTTAGGGCAGGAGTCAAAGCGAGGATAGAAAATAGAATTGGACATAGTTTTAGTCCTACTATAAATTTCAAACTTCACACCAAACATGTTATAGGACCTATTACAATTTTCCAAGGCTTTTACGTCAGAGACTCTTTGACAGGAAATAAGACATAAAAGAGTAGCAAGTTTGATTGAGAGGAATTTTCTGCTAAGGAAAGTGTTATCGGGGCAATTAGTGAAAAGGTCTAAAATTAATTTAACATCCCAAAGAGAATCATACTGTGGCTTAGGGGATCTTCTTAGGCGGATGCTCTTCATAACTCTGCAAATGATAACATTTTTACCTACCGTCTTACCATTCACAAGTGTATGACCAGCAGATATAGCTGATCTATAGCAATTGATGGTTCTATAGCTAAGACCCCAGTCAAATTGTTCACAGAGGAAATTAACTATGTCAACAATAGGTGCCTTAAGGGAATCCAGGTTCCTTTCCACGCACCAACGAACCCAGGTGCTACAAATGTTGTTGTATCTGTAGTGGGTGCTAGGAGACTATGACTCTGAGAGGAGAGTTGAAGCTGTAGACGAAAGTCCTAAGATCTCGTTTGATCTCCTGACACTCTCCAAGCAAGAAGGCCCAATTTCTCTGTCTGGATCAGAGGGTGAATTCCGCCATCTACGTCTGTTAGGAGATGATCCTAGAAAGGAATTAGGAAGGGGATGTCGCAAGCCAGTTCCAGAGCCATTGGAAACCAAGCCTGGGAAGGCCAGAAGGGAGTTACTAGAACAAGGGAGCATTGTTCGATCCTCACTTTCTGTAAAACCCTTTGGATCATGGCAAAGGGGGAAAGGCATAGGCTCTCAGGTGTTTCCAGGGTTGGAGAAAGGCGTTCACAGCTAGAGCTAAAGGATCGGGTATCCAGCTGAAGTATTTTTTCAGTTGAAATGTCAGTCTGCTTGCAAAAAGGTCTACTTCTAAGGGTCCCCAAACTTTGTTGAGACAATCGAAAATGGAAACGCCGAGTTTCCAATCGCTGCGGTCTAGGAGAAATCTCGAGTTCCAATCTGCTGAGATGTTGGTTTTCCCAGGAAGGTATTCTACTTTCAGAGCAATTTTGTGTACTAAACAGAACATCCAAAGTTTCTTGGCCAGATTTGAAAGTTCCGCAGACTTGGTGCCGCCTAGACGATTTATGTAAGCCACAGCAGAGACGTTTTCCATCTTCAAGACGACTGACCTCCCTTGAAGAGATTGTTTGAAACTCATCAAGGCATAAAGACCAGCTGTGAGTGCCAAGTAATTTATGTGTAGAGAGGATTCTTCCAGAGACCAGGATCTACCGGTGGTCTGGCCAAGAAGCCAGGCACCCCAGCCATGCAGGCTGGCATCTGACTCTAAATCGAATTCGGGTTTCGAACCGAAAATTGCTTTTCTATTCCAAGCTTCCAGGTTTTCCAGCCACCAATTCAGTTCCAGTTTGTCATCCGGGTATAGAGAGCCATGATCTTCGTACTCACCAGCTGCTCCAACTAAAGTAACTTCAATCTTTCCGAGAGATTATCAGCCTTCGGTCTTTTTCGGATTTCAAAATGGCGACTGTCTGCTTTAAGTTGATTAACTGCAATAATGCTAACGACTAGCTGCCGTCTACTAACTAACAGTCTCACTCTCCGTGCTTTCGCTAATATGGAACCTTGTTCATGCATGGAAATTTCCAGCCAGTAACCTGCCGCCCACCAAATTCTTGTACCACCCCATGCCAAGGACACGTTCTCAGCCGGCCGGCCTGATGTTATGTCTTCGACACGAAGAAAAATACAGTCTTTCGATAAGGGCCAGCCTGAGCCGGTTCTCTCCAAGCGAACAACACCTTATAACTAAAACATTACATTTGACCTAAAAGCATCTCAAGCAGCCCAGGCAGAAAGAAAGATGGAGTCTTTCCCGTTCGAGGCCTACAAGGCCCGAAATAAGCATAACTCCATCAGAAATATACTAGCAACCTTACAAAAGGACGGATTAATACTAATACTAAGGAATCTATCCCTTAACATAAGTTTATAGGCCCTAGAATAGAGAAAAGGGTAGGGAATTATATCAAACACCTTGTAAATAGGCCAGGTCTGAGGTTCTAATCCTCCTATTAGAATGATAGCAGGCTAAAGTCACCTTCACTCAAAAATAAGGACAAAAAGCACGGTCAGAACAAATATCTAACGTGGTTTTATACTTTTTACGCACAATGTTATTCATTATTGCCGTACTGTATGCATTTTGCACTAGAAATGTTTTGCAACAACAGTTTAGATGTGTGTAATCCAATGCTAGATGATATGTATTGTCTGGTTTGGATCCAGGAAACAAAGGATTGCTCATTGAGGAGGTGCATGTTCCAATCACCCCTTGGTATTCAAGTTGATCTAATCTAAATACAGTGTGAAAAGATATCTGATGCATGATTTGAGATTGTCTGCTGATTTTTCTCATTCATGCTTTGGCACAGAATCTGCAATAGTCTGTTTAAGACTATGTTGTGACTACAAAATTTTCTAGGACTACAGAGGTTTGCTTATTTGAATCAGCATGGAAAGGTTTGACAGGATTTCTCCACAAATACACAAGAATTTGATATGACAGATTTATGTACCAACAATATATGTCACAATGTAAGAGTGTTCCTGATAAACTTGTTAATATTACACCATGTCATTCAGCCCTCTGTAACACGCTCTGTAACACGTAATCATGGTGTAATTGTGGTGATGTGGCATGCTCTCTGTACAACTGTCAATGTCAATTGGAACTGCTATTAGATAGAACAATTAACAAAATGCACATCAGTGCTGTGTGTCAACGTGTACCAGGTCTGTTCATACACATCTACATCATTACTCAAATGTATCTTCTCAAGTGTGCACTCTCTGGGATGTACCTACAATGCCTGGAGAGATTTACAACATTTGTATTGTTTGGCTCTTAATTCAGTTGCTCACTAGCTACTACATTCATAAGTAAAACAATTCCATGCAAAGGGAAATTAGTAATAAAGTGGACATGCAACATGTCCACAAGCTGACCTGTACACATGACACCAGGTGAAGGAGCCAGGATTATTGTGAGTTTGTGATCAGATCCTGCCCAGTACATCACATATGAGTCTGACAATTATAACTAAATGAAATATTAAATTGAATGTGTTTTGAGTACACACAGACACAGCTTATGTAAAAACACTAGGGGATATTTACAAGGAAGTGGCGGAGAGAGGCGTAAGCCATCATGGCTTTACGCCTCTCTCTACCACTTCTGAAATGCAAGGTTGCAGCATATTGCAAGGGTGTCTGCATGCAGGGGAGGGTTGTTTATGTACAGGGAGAGGGACCTTCCTGTACATGAACAATCCATGGCATTTTGCTTTTTCCATGTGTGCTGCATAAAGCAACTGAAGACCAGGTTTTACCAGGTCTTAATTTTGGCCCGCCTCCTTTGTACGCCACCATTGTTCATATGGGGCAGCGTGAAATACAATGGGTGTTGCTGTGGAACACCCACTGCCAAACCCACTGCCCACCCCTTTCACACCAACCACAGTGTGAAAGTGGGCCTTATTTACAAGGCAGCCTTAATCCACGTTAAGTGGCTTAATGCTGCATTGTAAATGAGGCGCAGCCCCATTGCCACCACAAAGCCGATAAAACATTGTGTTGGCCATGGGGCTTGTACATATGCCCCACTATTTTGCGGTGACACAGTTGATGTCATTGGGCCAAATATCATATGATGATGGTAGTACTTTCTAGTTAGTTTACAATAAGATTGTATGTGGCTTTTTGTCAATAGTTCCTGTCTGAATGCCACATCACTTAGCATAATGATAATCAACAGATGTGAAATGTTCAGTGGAACAAACTTATCATCATATACAACAGTCTGCAATTGAAATTGGCTGCTGCAGATCTGAAACACTTGCACAATCATGTCAGGGCACATAGATGTTTGTGATGCTGTGTGATTGGCTCTATGACATAGCTATGACATTACTCACATCATGGACTCTAAGCTTGCACATAGATAGGGTGTTGTGAATCATATGAGGCATTGCAACATCAAGTCACAAATAGCAATTTTGTCCCTAGCATCACATGATGCTGATGTGCATTACCGTTGACTTCATGAAGTATCATCAGACCAGAGGTGAGTTTCTTGTGATGCATATCTACACTGTTTACTACAACATACAGGACCTGTGGTATTGCTTGGATATGTCAACACATATAATCCAACACACTCACCTGTGGCGTGTGTCACCTGTGGCGTGTGGCTCCATGAATGCATCCACATCTCCATGTGTGAACAAGGGTCTTGCCGCTGTTGAAAAATTGTGAAAAGTACAATTATGTCATTGACATCATTTTTTGCAACAATCACATACATCATTGATGTTTCCATGATACAGTTTCAGTCATTGGAATAGTCAGGAGTGTTGTCACGTTACATACATTTTGCAGTCTGCTGACCCTGTCTTTCCACAACTCATATCAATTTAACACTGGTGATCATGAGCTTTGACATGTTGGTGACCCAAGTTATTTTATTTATTCATTTTTAGAGTTTTCTATAGCGCGAACCAGACACAAGATATGGTATCAGAGCGCTTTACATAAAGATGGAGAATATTGCATACAAAAAACATATAAGACTAACAGAGAATAGCAGCATTGAGAATTGTTCTGAACAAGAAAGTAAGTTCACGTTCGTGTAGGTCTTAACTTCGCAGTCTCAGTGACCCGCGAGTAGAGGTGGTTAGGAGGTTGTAGAGCTGGTGCGGTGATTGTGTGGATTTAAGGAAGGGATTTGCTCTTCAAGAATAATTTTGCTTCCTTTTTAAAGAGAGGAATAGAGGAGATTTTTCTGATGTATGGTGGAAGCGAGTTCCATATTCTTGGCGCTGCTCCGGAGAATGCTCTGCTGTGTATCTCCCAGAGCTTGTCAGCCAGTTGATCATGTGAAGTGTACCAAAAATAAATGATGTAGGGATGTAGGGATGTCTTGACAGGCAAGCTATTTTGCCAAATGGCAATTGCAATGATGTGTGCGTATATCTTAATCTCAACATAATTGGTGTACCGTTCATTCATCCTCTGATGTGAAACGACGTTGGTCATGTACTTACCACCTTGCATCCTGACGAGGATTTTAAAGTGATCAATTAGGTCCCTCTCAAGGCTAACACAGTCCAGCAACCGGTGCTTCCAATGCTGGACAATCCTGTCCACACCAAACATGTTGAGCATCTTCTCCGGGATGTGCTCCCATCTCAATTTCCAGACTTTTACATTGTACCCCTGAAGGATGCATCCCCCTGCCTGTACCATCCTGGGCAGATAAAAGTTAACAAACCATAGGAAGGCCCCCAAGGCCCTCTCTGATATCCTATCCTCCCTACCCTGACCCAACATCCCCAAATACTATCTTTACCCCAGGCAATCCCACAGTCAACCGCTATTAACTATTTAACTATTTAACTATACAAAGATACCCCAGAGACGTAAATCAGACAAAACCTCCACAACTCCCAAAAGACAGTAACAGTGTGGCTGAATGAGAAAATGAAAGTATACTGCAATCCTCCATGAGCCAGGATGCAGACTGACATTATTTACTGTCAGTTTGCAGCCCGTTTTCTAGTTTTGCGAGGAAATTTCCCATGCCTAGGAATGAGCATGAAGATTGAATGTGTATATATGTATTTATCGAGAATTTTTCGTGCCGGATATGGAAAATATTGGCGCAAACGTGGTTTTGCATAATTCTTTTTATCGTTTATTGATACATGATCAATATATGAACCTTTCATGAGATCTATCTGGACTAACAAAACAATATGTATTTGTGATGTGTCTGGGTGTTTTAAAATTGTGTGTTCTATCTGTAATGTACATGTATGAGTGATCCTGAGCCATTAGGAGGCACTATTTACTCACATTGGTGTTTGTTCATGACAGTACATGTGTGTACGTCAACCCATGCCAATGATGGTAGATGTCACTACATGTGAGCCTCTAACATCATACATTACTGTGATGTTTGTGCCAGTACGATGGTCATGCTACACAAATGTTCCTGTCCAACAGGCAGTCACTACTTGTCTATGATATCTGCAAAGCACAGCATGGCTGCACATTCACATTTGAGTGTATGAATAGCTGGAGACACAAAGGGTGTTCATTGATGTCAGTCTGTGCTATGGCACTCATGGCTTTATTTTCACAAGATAGGTCTATGTATTTCACGCAGTGGCTTGCATTACATGGTCCCTGGTCAGAGTGCAATGACCTTCTCCATTGTCAAGAAGATTACCTAAAATTAACGATGGATTAAACCCTGATCTGTGACTGGGGGTGAATGTTTTGCCATTGTGGAACAATCGGTCCATCATTTTGTGTGTTTTGTTGTTCACCCTATGTAGGAAGGGTATGCCCAGACGTGAGTCCCGTGCCCACTATGCCACTGGAGTCAAGCTATCCTGGCTGAAGACGGCTGATAGCCAGAAACCGGTCCTAGGATGCTTGATTCCGGTCCAGGGAAGACATGGCTTGGCAGTTCAGTCTGGATTGTTCCCATGAGGCACAGGGTCAAGACTGATTTGCATATGGCCCTATCTGAACTGGGGTGGCTTGGTGAGCAAAATAACGATGGATTAAACCCAGATCTGTGACTGGGGGTGAATGTTTTGCCATTGTGCAACATTCCGTCCGTTATATTGTGTGTTTTGCTGTTCACCCTATGTGGGAAGGGTATGCCCCAACGTGGGTCCCGTGCTCACTACGCAACTGGAGTCAACCTATTGTGGCTGAAGACGGCTGATAGCTAGAAACCAGTCCTAGGATGCTTGATTCCGGTCCAGGGAAGACATGGCTTGGCAGTTCGGTCTGGACTGTTCCCATGAGGCACAGGATTGAGACTGATTTGCATATGGCCATGTCTGAACTAGGGTGGCTTTGTGAGCAAAATAACGATTGATTAAACCCAGATCTGTGACTGGGATGAATGTTTTGCCATTGTGCAACATTCCATCCATCATATTGTGTGTTTTGCTGTTCACCCTATGTGGGAAGGGTATGCCCAGATGTGGGTCCAGTGTGCACTACGCCACTGGGTCAAGCTATTCTGGATGAAGACGGCTGATAGTCAGAAACCGTTCCTAGGATGCTTGATTCCGGTCCAGGGAAGACATGGCTTGGCAGTTCGGTCTGGACTGTTCCCATGAGGCACAGGATCGAGACTGATTTGCATATGGCCATGTCTGAACTAGGGTAGCTTTGTGAGCACAATAACAATGGATTAAACCCAGATCTGTGACTAAGTGTGAATGTTTTGCCATTCTGGATTGTTCCCATGAGGCACAGGGTCAAGACTGATTTGCATATGGCCCTATCTGAACTGGGGTGGCTTGGTGAGCAAAATAACGATGGATTAAACCCAGATCTGTGACTGGGGGTGAATGTTTTGCCATTGTGCAACATTCCGTCCGTTATATTGTGTGTTTTGCTGTTCACCCTATGTGGGAAGGGTATGCCCCAACGTGGGTCCCGTGCTCACTACGCAACTGGAGTCAACCTATTGTGGCTGAAGACGGCTGATAGCCAGAAACCAGTCCTAGGATGCTTGATTCCGGTCCAGGGAAGACATGGCTTGGCAGTTCGGTCTGGACTGTTCCCATGAGGCACAGGATCGAGACTGATTTGCATATGGCCATGTCTGAACTAGGGTGGCTTTGTGAGCAAAATAACGATTGATTAAACCCAGATCTGTGACTGGGATGAATGTTTTGCCATTGTGCAACATTCCATCCATCATATTGTGTGTTTTGCTGTTCACCCTATGTGGGAAGGGTATGTCCAGATGTGGGTCCAGTGTGCACTACGCCACTGGGTCAAGCTATTCTGGATGAAGACGGCTGATAGTCAGAAACCGTTCCTAGGATGCTTGATTCCGGTCCAGGGAAGACATAGCTTGGCAGTTCGGTCTGGACTGTTCCCATGAGGCACAGGATCGAGACTGATTTGCATATGGCCATGTCTGAACTAGGGTAGCTTTGTGAGCAAAATAACGATTGATTAAACCCAGATCTGTGACTGGGGTGAATGTTTTGCCATTGTGCAACATTCCATCCATCATATTGTGTGTTTTGCTGTTCACCCTATGTGGGAAGGGTATGCCCAGATGTGGGTCCAGTGTGCACTACGCCACTGGGTCAAGCTATTCTGGCTGAAGACGGCTGATAGTCAGAAACCGTTCCTAGGATGCTTGATTCCGGTCCAGGGAAGACAGGGCTTGTCAGTTCGGTCTGGACTGTTCCCATGAGGCACAGGGTCAAGACTGATATTCATATGGCCATGTCTGCACTGGGGTGGCTTGGTGAGCACAATAACAATGGATTAAACCCATATCTGTGACTAAGGGTGAATGTTTTGCCATTCTGCAACATTCCGTCCATCATATTGTGTGTTTTGCTGTTCACCCTATGTGGGAAGAGTATGCCCAGAATTAGGTCTTGTGCGCACTACGCCACTGGAGTCAAGCTATCTTGGCTGAAGACGGCTGATATCCAGAAACTGGTCCTAGTATGCTTGATTCCGGTCCAGGGAAGACATGGCTAGGCAGTTCCGTCTGGACTGTTCCCATGAGACACAGGGTCAAGACTGATTTGCATATGGCCATGTCTGAACTGGGGTGGTGTGGTGAGCAAAATTACGATGGATTAAACCCAGATCTGTGACTGGGGGTGAATGTTTTGCCATTGTGCAACATTCCGTCCATCATATTGTGTGTTTTGCTGTTTACCCTAAGTGGGAAGGGTATGCCCAGACGTGGGTCCCGTGCTCACTATGCAACTGGAGGCAAGCTATCCTGGCTGAAGAGGATGCTTGATTCCGGTCCAGGGAAGACATGGCTTGGCAGTTCGGGCTGGACTGTTCCCATGAGGCACAGGGTCAAGACTGATTTGAATATGGCCATGTCTGAACTGGGGTGGCTTGGGGAGCAAAATAACGATGGATTAAACCCAGATCTGTGACTTGGGGTGAATGTTTTGCCATTGTGCAACATTCCGTCCATCATATTGTGTGTTTTACCTAAAAGGCTAGGCAAGATGTTACATGGTGGGAGTATGTTCTATATGAACTTTCAACGTAATAAAACAAGCATACAAGACTTTTGTGTCGTGATATATATTATTTTACAAAATAAAAAACGTTTTTTTATTGAAAGAAATATACATGTGAAGTGATATTTGTTTCCTGTTATAATGTAAACAAAATACAGATTATTTGGTGTATTCTTGCTGTCCTAGCAGCAGAAGGTGTGGTGTGTCTAGCATCTGCCTCTTCATCCTGGCCATCATATGGGTTGTCCTGCTCCTCCTGGTCTTCATCCAATGGCGTGTTTGTGCATACACAAATATTGTGGAAAATGCAACAGGCCATTAAAAATGTAAATTGATACTTGTATAGCGCACTACTCACCCGCAAGGGTCTCAAGGCGCTTGTACGAATACCGCTGTGGAACCCGTCCTGACTTTCCCTGTGAGGCGTCCACTCCTGGGAACCCCCAGGGTGAAGGCCAGGCATCCTTAGCGTTGTGGGGGCCGTTGTGGAGATTAAGCAAGCTATTGCCCAGAGTTGGACTCTATGATTAGAATAGGCACCGAGGCGAGAATTATCAGGTCGTGGAATTTTGAGCCCAAGACCCGCCGAGGCGGGGAATTGAACCCTGGTCCCGGGCTAGACCTCTGCATCAGGGTCTGCCGCTCTAACCATTGAGCAACACTTCACCACTATGATTGTGCAAACAAGTTCAGGACTGTACAGGAGTCTGCCCCCAATACATCTAGCCACCAGAACCTGGTTTTGAGGACTCCAAATGTCCGTTCAACTATGGCCCTTGTGCCTCCCAGTGCAACATTGTAGTCTCTCTGGGCCAGTGTATGTGTCACTCTGAGGGACGTCATCAGCCATAGCGTGAGTGCACATCCTTGATCAACTGAAACAGATTAAAGAGATGCATGTCCATTAATATATGTGCCTGCTGTGTTTGCAGTGTGCCTTTTTAGGGGTGTGTGCATTGTGCAACTTTGTACTTTCTGGTTTGTCAGGTTGAGTTTCCACCAATTTACCAGCATCTGTAAAATAAACTTACCTATACTTGACAGACTACATAACACCATGTTGTCATTGCCCTGGTCCTGTGTATTGCCTCCATGTTGTGACTGTCGGGGTGTATGGGTCAATGAAAAATCCATGATCGTTTCTTTACAGGCCTGTTGCACAAACAGAACATCTCCTGTGCACATATTGTGGAGGGTGCACCATTAGCACATGTGCCTGATTAGGCATCCACCCTGACTTTTGGAAGAATACTCATTGGTAGTCATTGTGCAGAGTGTAACTGAGAGTGCAAATCCTTGTTTGCTACATGTTGGACTCATTGTGGGCTCTTTACATCCGCCTTGCCCCAAAGGTGGGTCAGTGTCTAGGTGACAGTGGCATGACTACCTGGTGCACTTGACTTACTGGGACATTTGAAGACAACATACATATGAATTGATGTTCTTGTGCATGAGTTGACTTAGACTCTGCGGGGCAGATTCACTACAAAGTAACGCAGCAAGTCATTTTGCTGCGCCGTGCTGCGTTAGTTTGGAAAGCACAGAGATGCAACATATTTACAAGAATATGTTGCATCTCTGTGCTTCCCCTGCGCTGGCGCCTGCGCAGGCACCCTTGCACTATGGTGCAAGGATGCCTGCGTCATGGGGAGATTGTTTTTGTGCAGGAAGGTGCCCCTTCCTGCACAAAAACAATCACAAGAGGCTTTTCCTCTTTCAATGCGTGCTGTAGAATGCAGCACACATTGATAGAGGAACAAACTAGGAGAAATGAAAACATTTCACTTCGTTGCGCATCGCATTCACACGCATCTCCAGATTTACGATTTCTTGTAAATCTGGAGATGTCTTGTTCCATGGGTGTTGCGTGGGAACACCCACAGCAACACCCATGGAACGCCCCTTCAACGCACAGTGCTGCGTATTAAGGGGCCATATTTACGAGCAGAGAAAAAAATCACGCAGGGTGGCTTTTCCTCTCCTTGTAAATATGGAGGAGCCCCCTGCGCCACCAGTATGTCACGAAAGTGACGTAGTGGTGGTGCAGGTGGCTTGTAAATCTGCCCCTGCATGTAATCATGTTATGGTATGACAAATCAATTTACCCTTGTGTGTCTGTTCCCAATCAACACACCTTATGATTTCTTATTTTGTGCATCAGATTGCTACACCCTAACAAGTGAGACGAGAATGCACGACGTGTTGAGAATGTGATTTGGATAGTTTGTATGCTCTTCCTATGCATGGTCCATTCTGCAACAATACAGGCTGATGTTCTAAGCAACTTTTGATTTTATTTGTGGGCAGTTAGTGCTCCTTTCATTCAGCAATACTGGCAGAGCCATGATGCAGGTACACCCACTGCATGGTGCATGGCTGACTGTAATTTTGCATGTCAGATAATTGTGCACTTAAACAAGTGAGAGCAGGGTGATCTGTCATCTTGTTGTACATATGGTACATGTGTTGATTTCAATATGTATGTGGAACAGCAGAAGCATTTGTTCCGTGTCAAGTACTGCAATGATTAATTAAAGTTGTTTCTGATGAGTTCTGCTAAATCTATGTTACAAGAATGCCATAGTGGTTTGTATGAGATTTGCATGGCTCTTCTCTTGTTGGTCTGTCTTCCAAATGCCTTGATTAATTTGCATTGTTTGGTTGTGTATATAGTTTGGGCCTGTTCCAAGGTAAGTTGTATTACATTGGCTACCTGTGCATTGTCTCATATTTGAGCTACAAGCTTGTGTACTTGAGGTGCGTGGTGTGTTCAGTTTGTATTTACAAATGAGCAGTCCATTTCCAAATATGCTGTTCTCAAACCGCTGGTTGATGACCGATTGGAGAAACATGCATGAGCCATGCACATTCCCAGGGATCTGTGCAACAACATTAATGAACAGGTCCAGGTGGTCCACAATTGTCTGAAAGTTCATGGAGTGTGTGTGCTTCCTGTTCCTGTATATATGTGCAGTGACCGCAGCAGGCACAAGTAGAACATGGGTGCAGTCAATTGCCCCAACACATGCGGAAAACTAGCAATGTCATAGAAGCCTTGTTTGTTGTCTAGTTGTTCCTGTTCAATGTGTAGGTGCTGTGGCGTCAGGCTGGTAATGGCATCCAAGACTTTGGGGAGGAACCTGGAGATGGATGACTGTGAGACTCCACCCACTCTGCCAGTGGTTGGTTGAAAGGTACCAGAGGCCTACATGTGCAGCACTGCAAGTAGCTTTGTCTGCAGACAGATGTTTGTGCAGCGCTGCGATGGTGCCTGCAGCCTTAGAGCGTTCTGAGTGAGCATGAGTAGGATGTAGGTCCATTTCTGCCATTAGTGTGCTATCATATCCTCTGGACGGAGGTCTATCAGGGTGATGCATTGACAGTACACCCGCTCTCTTCTTTGGTGCTACCTCTGTGGTGTTCCTGGTGGCAGTGGCAGTGAATGGCAGTGGTGGTTTTGGCCTTCTTGGGGCTCCATGCTGCAAGAGTAGTTCCTCCATGGCATCATTAGGTGAATAAATGAGGGTCTGGGATTGTCTCCCTTGTGTACAGGTGTCCATAACGACTGAGCATTGAAGGTCCAAGGATTCCAGAACTATATCTGTTTTCACAGAGATTTTTATGAAGGCAGAGGAAGCATACTCAAAAAACTCTGGACCTTTTAGAGTTTTGGAAAAGAACAGTTTTTAGAAAGGGAGTATGTTTTCCAGGTTTTTGTGCGTAATATTTTTTAGGTTAAATCCTGTGATCATTGATTCAGATTTTCATCCAACAATAGGGTCGATCCAAAGTTCAGAAAGAGTATAAAATGTTATTAGTGCAGAATTGAACGTAAACAGCTGACACGTGTTTCGCCCTCCATGGCGAATTGGGCCAGGGCTTTCTCAAGGCTAAGTTTAGTTTCTTAATAACATAAAGTTGGATTCTCAAATATACATCGTAGTGGGTATATACAAAAGTAGATTCCTTAAATATTTCAATTTGAAGTTAAATCTCCCGCTAGGTCAACGCGTTTTCACGATCGTGAAAATGCGTTGACCTCGTTAGCCTTGTGTACAGGTGTGTTTGCACCGTTTATTAGACCATGTTTTTTCTGGTCTTAAATCCAGCTGCTAACTGGCTTCAGCGTGAATTTTTTCGAAGTATCGCCGTCCCAATAAATATTGTAAATATTGCGAAGTAGGCTTCGCAGGAATTTTTACACGGGAACGCCCACCTTGCTAACTGAAGTGGCGATCTGAAAAAATTGACGTTTACGCAACAAAACTGCCACTAACTGCGGTTAATGGCAACTTGTAAATACGGCGATAAAAAAAAAGCCACAGTAGCGTGAAAAAATTGACACCACGGCGGCGTTAACTCCTTGTACATATGCCCCATCACAATCTCACACTTCCACCCCTTTAATTATTAGCCCTGTCATGTCCAGAGCCAAAAATAAAGTGCTAATATGCCACAAAAGTGCTATTTTAACAATGTGACTGTTGCTTAAGCGAAATACGAATGCATCTGCTATTTAGCCTCATGCATATCATAAGCTCAGAGATCACAGACAAAGTGTTACAACATGCTATATATTTTTTAGGTCTCGACTTGGCAGCGCATGCGCTGTCTCGTCGAGAGATGCTGTATACAGTATTGAGGGAAAGCTCCGCCCACTTCCCCAGCAATAAATTTGTTTTGCTTCAATAAAAAAATCAGAATTTTGATTGGTTTTTGGATTTTTAGTCCCGCCTCCTAACTGCCATGAAATCATTTTGGCTCTTCCGAGGCTATCAACCCCTTTACTTGTAAAATCGCTTTGTTTCCTGTCTCTCTCTGTTTCCTCCCGCAGTCTGTAACTTCTTGTCCCACAACCAGCCCCCCCCCCCCCTCCCGTTCACGCCTTCTTTCAGGCCGGCACTTCATTTAAAATGCAACAGGTCTCGGGTAAATCCGAGTCCTATTGCATTTTCACTGCTTGTTTGCGTTCTGATTGGTGGGTCAATCACACTCTTTGTGTCGCATGTGCGTGATGCTTTACATCGTACACATGCGCTACAAAACAGTGGCGCTCTCCCGCGGTCCGCGGGTCTCCTCCCATCTTGCCCTCGTCTCTCGTCTTGGAAGCCCGTCTCTAGCCCCACGGACGGTTCGGACCAGCACATGGTGCCTCTTCCCCCGGCCGCCAGGCTGCTGTGATCCCAGAGTGAGGTAAGGCTGGTTTCTGTTTCACGCCACTGACTGGGCTTTCATTTGAGGCATAGATGCGCGTGAAAGGTGTCATGGGCAGTTTTAGGACACACAGGGCTCTGTTATGTGAGCGCAGGTCGACACAGGAGTAAGTGGTGCCTTGCATCCTGTTTTCCCGGGCCTCTTTGATCCCCTTCCCCAATTGGCTTTGCCCTCGGTGAGCCAGCCGGAGGCCATCTTCCTTGTTGCTTGTTCTTGCCTCCGCAGAACTTAAGGCAAAAGGGGAGTTGAAGGTAGCGGGCAGTGGGCACCTGTTGTTTCCCGCGGAAGCACTGAGCAGGAAAACATGCCCAGAGTAGGCAAATGTGGACGGAGACCATGTACCAGTAGGGATGCAGTAAGGGCGCTAAGGGACCTAAGAAGCAAAATGTAGGCACCTTGGGGGGCGGGGGGTACCAGTCGCTCATGGTCAGAGCAGCAGAAAACTGGGGAAGACGTCTGACAGTGGTGAGACAACTGTGATTTAGTCATGAGTGGTCAGAGAGGCAGGGGGCAGGTGCGGTTTGACAGGGCAGTTACTGGTGGTAAGTGGCAGGGAACTGGTGCTAGGGAGCAAAGCAGAGAGAGTTCATACTCAAAGGGCGGGGGAAGGCAACAGTATTTGGCGGTCAGTGGCATGGAGGAGACAGAAGTGTTTATTTATAAATGCGAAAGCAGGGCCCACGTTAAGAGCCCTGTTTCCTGCGCCCCATTAGCAGGCGCCTTGCTGGCCTTGCTCAGGCTCACACAGGGAGTCTGTGGCAGAGCCGCGACAGTAGCTTAGTTGTTATGTTCCTATGCTCTCTCCGTTGCACCGATCTGGTCTCTGCAAGGAGTTTGTTAACGCAGCTTTGTTCGGGCATGTTTATTTTAAAGGGACTGTGGGGCATATTACCAACAACTAGCGATATTTACCGCTAAGTATGCTCAGCAGCAATTTTTTTATCGCCACGCATCGTTGTACATTATCGCTGAGATAACGTGCTATTAGCAACGTTTATCTCAAAAGCGATAATATTTCCGGCGATAGCGGCGAAATCCGTGAATATCGCTGAGAATACAACAATATTCACGCATGTTCGCTAACAGGGTCTTAGCCATTATATCCACCTCCCGTTGGATATAATGGCTAAGAACTGGTCTGAGCAGGCGCCTGCTTTTCTAATAGGAGATAGCGATGTTAGCTAGCAGGTTGGGTACGCCCACTTTGCATGTTATTAGCGATAAATATCGCTGACATGCAAAGCGGGCCCCAAACCGCTCGATATCACCTACAAGCAGTTAGCGACAGCTTGCTAATAGGGTGATAGAATTATCGCTGCATAGCGGCCGAAAATGGCCGCTAAAGCGGTGAAAATCCCATATCGCCACCTTGGTAATATGCCCCTGTATTTGTTTCCACTGGGTATCTCTCTTTTCAGATCTCCGCTTCGTGTGCCAGCAGCATCTAATTACAAACAAACGTACTCAAACGAGCGATGTCCAAACAACTCTTTACATGTGGAAATTCAGAAACAAAATATGTTGTGCCAGCAAAGAGGGTTTGCGCTATCAAGGCGACCAGTGCCAAACTTCAGACAAACGGCGCGTGCTAAACAGGAAAACAATAAGGCAAACTTTATTTTAAAATAGCCGAGAGGAAATGGGCCAGAGAGGCCGGCCTGTGTTGGCTATTGTGGTGCATTTAGTGCACAAGCACTGATGGGCAAAGATGGCATTTAAGAGAGAAGCCGAAAAGAACAGTTTACTCAACCATCTATCTGGCGCTGAGCAAGACCAGTGAGTCCCTGCCGCTTTCTAAGCATTTATCTATTCCCTTCCGTCTTTTCACGCATCCATACATCGTTCCCTTCATTCATCTTTTCAACCAACCATCCATCCACCATTCATTCCTGATCTGTCTTCCCACAATCTCAAATCCAGAAGCATATACCACACCCTCCGTCCTACTGAGGTCAGTATATTGGGTACGAGTAACATCTTATTATTTACAGTGCCCAGAGGAGCCAAAATTGTCATAAAAAGCACTATATTAAAACAAATTATTGTCTGCAAGCAGTGGATTATCGATTACATTTTGAATGTCTCACCCCTTCTAGTGCATGTGGTCTGTAATTTAATTAATATGGCAGTATCAGAACTTCTAAGCCGAGGTGGTGTACTTTTACTAGTTCATTACTGATAGCTGTCTGAAGTCTCAGCAAAGATGCTCATATTTGAATGGGCGTGGAATGTTTATTCCTTGTAAACTTCAGCACCTGTTGATGTATGATGGTACTGTGTTTACAAAGAGAGCTGACTGCAAGCTTCTTTCATGGCAGATCAGTTGCAGCTCAGGTTGCAGCCATGCAAACTTCTCCAACATACACAAAGCTGCCTGAGGCCACTGTGTCAAAGCAAAGCATGCTACTCAATGTATTGTACCTGCTTTGTGTACGTCGGAGAAGCTTGCACGGCTGCTACCTGATCTGCAACTCATCTCTCATGAGAGAAGCTTGCTGTTTACATTCTGAAGAACAGTATATGTTTCAGCACCCAGGCTAAGGTGCTGCATAGCTAAATACATATAAGGTCCCAAAGGCGAGACCATTTGCACCGCAAATGCTTCTTTTTTTAAAGTGACTAGCAGCATACCTCAGTAGCTCCCAACTTATCCCTGGAGCAAAAAGCAGAGTGTAAAGTGCTAATGTGCCATAAAGTGCTAATTTAACAAAGTGACTAGTGCTTAGCAGAATACAAATATATCTGCTACTTAACCTCCAGCATTTCGTTAGCTTCAGATCCACCAACAGAGTGCTACAGCATGCTATGTATTAAAAACACAAAGTGACTAGTTTAGAAGCATACCTATGTAATTACAGCACAAAAAGTGACTAGTTTAGAAGCATACCTATGTAATTACAGCACAAAAAGTGACTAATACTTGACAAGCTCAAAAAAACATAAGCTCACTTTGTACTCTCTTATATCTTTTTAGATTTTGACCTGGTTTCCCCTCCTTCTCTCCTAGTTATTCATTTCCTACTTTCTGCAACACCTCCTGGGCTTCCTCGAGAGAGAAACACAAAGATAGAGTTGCCCCTTAAATAACACTTTTAACTTGGATTGTTGTAAAATGGATGCTTGTGCCCCCACATTTTTACACTGACCAATGAATCCTAGCAAATCCCCATGTCGGCTAGCTGCTAATGCTGACATATCTGAAAATATTCTCACTTTTGACCCATCAGTTAGCAAAAACGCTTTTTTCTAAATATATTTTGTTAGAATAGCTTCTTTTAGACAATAATATGCAAAATGTACTATAATTTTCCTTGGAAACTTAGCTCCAGCAGTGCTGTGCAAGGACCCTATGAGCTCGTTACATAGTAATGTCTGCCGGTGTTTTCTCTAGAATGTGTTCCTTTATCAATGTTTCCATATACATCAACGGATTTGCTTGACCATTTATATGTTAATTTTTCTTGGGGGTGCCTATGAATCCTATAAATCCTAGTTCTCCATTTCATCTACTTTGATTTGTGAAGCCTGCAATTTTTGGGGGAAGAACGGCGATATCTTTGTCCCAGCCTAGAGAGCGAGCCTCCAAATCCGATACTCTCTGCTTAATCTCTCTGATTCGTTCTTGAATTTGGTGCACAATTTCCTTAATCTTTTCCAGCCTTTGATGGACTGAGGCAATTTACTGCGCCTGAGAGGTTTTGCATTCTCTCATTTTGGCTCGAATAGTTTAAAGAAATCGCTAAAACTGGTACATCGAAGTTTCTTTGAATTATAATTAACTACATCCTTACTGTGATGCTTCACCTGCATGTCTGAAGAATAAGCCTGGTTTTCAGCATGAGATCTTTTGGCACTCGTTGACAAAAATCAGTGTTTCTGTAGTTTGCGGCGGTAGATTCAAGATTTCTAATACTTCACTGTTAAACATTGAAGCAGCATTTGATAATAACAAGCTATCCACTGTGGCTGAAGCTAGTAATGCACCAGAAACCGATGCCACAGAAAGTTTTACTTTTTCCGAACTTTCTGTCTGCACAATCGTACTTTCTGAACCAAATGTTCATTTCTTTTTCAAATAAAGGGAAGTCTTTATTCTCTCTGCCAACCTCTCTCGTTGATTTTTCCTTTTTCCCCCCTGACTGTAGCTATATTGATTTGACAGTCCACCTCCCTGAACTCTACTATTCTGTAAGTTGTAACTATCATTCATGCTGTCCATAGCAAAGACCGAACCAGCCAAGGCAGAGGCAGCAGTACCTAGGGGAGGTGCAATCACCATAGGGGCTGCTAATATGTCTACAAAGGCTGGCGATGCCTGCTCCATCGTTCTGCCTGAAGCGTTACCTCTATTTGCAAGATTTTTCTCCCTCTTTACAGCAAGAATGTGCACGTGGGCTGCTTTCCTTTTAGCCTTTTGATTTGCCTGTGTGGTACTTACTACTGAAACACCCACTCCCCTCAGAACCATCTGCAGCATACTCTTTGTCTTAGAAAGATATAGGTTTGTTTTCCAGCCACAATGGAGTTCTTTATACTTTTGTGGTAGCCAACGTCCTTGGTAGGGTACTAATCTTATCAGGACTAGCAGGAAAAGTAGACAGTGGGCAGTTAACCTAACTGCGGACCCTCTACTGGGAAGGGCTTGCCTGCCGTGACAACTCCTTGACACAAGAGACCCCCTTACCTCAGTGAGGCACCTGTCGGTTCCCCACCTCATCCCTCTGTTGCTCCTTCTTCCGCATCCTATAAAGCATGCTGGATCGCTTTAACAGCCGGCTCCGTCCACTGGTGCTCACCGCGCACCATGCGAGGAACAGAGGTCTCTGCCAGTGTTAGAAATTGGATTTTTGGCAGGGTAGGGCATGTGCCAAAGCCAGGCAGAAACCACCACTCCAGTCAGGATAAGGGAGTTACGCTCCTAAAATAGCAGTCAGGCTTATTTTAGAGGCAGTGTGTAAAGCATTTGCACATAACCCACAGTAATGCAGTGTAAGCACTACAAAAGGACACCACACCAGTTTAGAAAAATATCCAATATTTTTATATACTTAAGACAAGACCAAAAACGATAAAAATCCACAATACAGTACTTAAAAATCTTCCCTTATCAAAATATGCTTTAAAAATAGTTCCTTGATGTTGATACTTAGCTCCTTCCGGGGCTATCACGGCATCGTGAGCAAGCAAATCAAAATTGTTCTGGCTGACCGCGGCTTCGCGGGCCAGCTACGGTGTCGGAAGACCAGCAAACAGTACCTTTTAAAAATGCAGACCGTCAGCGACCTCTCGTTGAGCTTCTGAAAACACGGCGTCGGCAGGCATCGGTTCCGTAGGTCGGTGCAGGAGTTGTTGGGGGCCCCCGAAGTCGCGTTGCAGGTCGTTCTCCTCTCCAATGGAGTCAGGAGCGCTGGTGTCGGCAGGCGCCGTGTGCTGCGGTGCGAAGTACAGTGGTGCGGCATGCAGTACCCTCAGGTCGCGGTGCGAACAGCGGCTCGGTGGCGGTGTCAGATGGTGTCAGCGTGAGACCAGGGTCGCGGTGCGAGATGAAGGCGGTGCTCGTCATGGTGCTGGCAGGTCACGGTGCAAGCAGCAGCGGGGTCGTTGCTGAAGCGATGTCGTTGGCTGATGATCTGGATTCGATGGTGATGGCGTCGGTAGGCGAAGGCTGCGGTGCGGGATGAGGGCGGTGCGTTGTGTAACTTTACGAGCGAACCAAGGTGCAAGCAGCAACGTCGATTTCGGGGTGGAGCTGTGTCGTTGGGGAGGCCATGGCGCCGTCGTGAAGCGGGGCGGTGCAGAGTGCGGTGCCCACAGGTCGCAGTGCGAGCAACGGCTAGGTGACTGCGTCAGTAGGCGTCGACGGTGAGACCAGGGTTGCGGTGCGGTGGTTCTCTCTGCGGTGCCGTCAGGACAAGGAGACGGCAGCGGCGTTGTAGACTTCTTCAAGTTACTTTTCCTCTTTTGCAGCACAAAATACACGGTCCCCAGTGCTGCGGGCAGAAGAGCTTGAAGTCTTTGTTTGTTCCCGAGACTTCTTTAACAGGGAGCAAGCTCTACCTCAAGCCTTAGGAGAAACTCCCAAAGTAGATTGCAGAAAGTTCAGTCCAGTCCTTTCTCTGCTCAAGACAGAAGCAACCACTGCAGGCCAACACAGCAAAACACACAGCAAAGTGGGAGTCCCTCCTCACAGTTTCTCCAGCTGTTCTCTTGGCAGCCTTCTTGATCCAAAAGAGTTCTAAAGTTCAGGGGTCTTCAGCCCTTTCCTGACCTAACTAGACTATCGGGATTCACCCTTGCTTCCTAGCCACCTGTCGTGCAAAACCCAGACAGGTAATCCACATTCCAGCAGAGGCACACAGGATGACTGAGCCATAAAATACCTACTTCCTAAAAGTGGTATTTTCAAACACAGAATGTAAAAATCACTTTTACTAAAAGATGCAACATTAGATTCGCAGTTCGGGAATACTAAATGTTATTTTCCCACCTAGTTCCCAGGGTCAGTTATGTTTATAAGATGTTATAAACAAACTTCCCATTCTGTCCTATGGGGAACAGGTAGCCTTGCAATAGTGAAAAACGAAATGGGCTGTAACTCACTATTAGGACATGCCACACACACGAGGGCATGTCCTACCTTTCACATACACTGCATCCCGCCCACAGGGGTACTTTGGGCCTACCGTGGGGGTGCCTGACATGTAAGAAAAGGGAAGGTTAGGGACTGGCCAGTGTGTGCATGGGTCAAGTCGACATGACAGTTACAAACTGCACGCTGACTCTGCAATGGCAGGTCTGAGGTACCTTTTCCGGGCTACTCACATGGGTGGCACAATCTATGATGCAGGTCCACGAGTAGCATTTGATTCACAGACCCTGGCACACTCAGTGCACTTTACTGGGGACTGACAAGTAAATCAAATATCCAATCATGGAAACACAAACCATAGCACAATTTACACAGAGAGCATATGCACTTAAGCACTGATTAGCAGTGGTAAAGTGCCCAGAGTCCTAAAACCAACAAAAGCAAGTCAGGAAAAAATAGAAGGAAGAAGCAAAACGTTTGGGGATAACCCTGCAAAAAGGGCCATTTCCAACAACCAGGCTATCAGATTCCCACAAGCTGTTGAATGGCTGCTGAAAATGGCTATAAAGCTCTTCTTCCGCATCTTTGTGCCTCCTGCATCAGCTCCTTCTCTGGCGTTCCCAACCTGAAAGTCATTTAGGCCAATTCAAACGTGACCTCTAGTGAGGGGGTGGAGGCCAAGAGTGCTCAGCACCAAGTTATGCGGGCCGCTCCCTCACCGCCGTCCTGCTTTAGACTAGCTGAGGAGATTGACGTTGGAATGACGGAAGAAAGGACGCAGAAGAGAAAGAGAATGAGCATAAGTTAGTTGTAAGCATGAACAAGCAAAAAACTGTTGAAGGATCAAAAGAGAAGAGCAATTACAATGATGAGGTAGCTGATGAGTTGCTAGATTGAAAACAGGAACTGGTTATGGTGTCAAGAAATGCTGTTTCAGCTATTACAGTACATCATACTCCTCAGAAGGTGCCTAGCTGCCAGCAAACTGAGTAAGTAAAATACATTGGCTTCCTAGCACAGAATATTTCAGATGTGGGCAGATGAATATTGGGTGAGAATAACTAGAATGCTGGAAAGCATTACTGGGAAAGCAATCTTACATAACCCAGAATGTTTCCTTCTGGGCTTAATCCCCAGACCCTAAGAGGAAAGCCAACATAGGTTTTATGGACCTGCCCCTGCTTAAAACTAAATGTTGTCTTGTCATGCAGTGGGAGGGTATCAACCTCCTCCTGCCCCAGCAAATCTATGGAAAGCAGAGGTGATAATATGGGCCACGTTTAAGGTAGAAGCATTACATATAGACAAACGAGGGGCATAGTGGATGCAGAGAGGGCCCAAGTCTGGAATGCTTTGCTGTTCAAATGTACCCAATATGGGATCTCTGTGGACTAGACTGCTCTCTATTTTTTTTAAACAAAATTTTTATTGCAGCAGTAATATTTGCATACTCATGTCGTCTACAATGTCAGAGACTTGCATTCGTGGCATAACAGTTCTGAATTGGGATACTTAGTCCAACACGGCCATTTAGCTCACATCCCGGAGGTCGAGCGGCAGTCGTCAGGAGAGTGGTATTTGCTAAGAGCTGCCAGGGTATTCACCTTAGACTGCTCTCTAATGAGAGGAAACTGGAATATCAACTCACTGCAAGGGACTTTCTCATGATGAACTATCGTGCCTCAGATAGGCTATACTAAGTAGCCTTATTGTGTGACCCCCCCATTGGTCCCTAGGGATCACCCCACGCTCCCCGCAGCTTTTGCTTTGGTCCTCCCCGATCTCGCGTCAAGAATGAGCACCTACATGGGATTTTTTGTTGTTGTTTTTGGTACTGTTTTAGTTTGATTCCCCACTTATTAGAGAGCTGATGGCTCATGATCGGCTCCAACATAGGTACATTTGGTGCAAGCCAGCTGAAAACAGCCATTATCAGTTGATACTGTTAATAAAGACCCCCTACACACCAGATCCTAACATAACGCCCTCACTGCAGTATAATGTTGAACTATATACATTTATCCTTGTACAAGAAGAAAAGATCCTGAAATGTAGCTGTGAAGGTGGACTAGTGCAATAGTGTGACAATATCAGTTATTGATCTCTTAATTGCATTCTGCACAATTATGCACAGACGTAATCTCTGAATGTAATGTTACACAAAAACTCAATAAAACTTGATTTCTTTTTGAAAAAATAGTGATATCAAATACCGAAAAAAAGACAGTCATAAGAAGAGAACAGAAGAGATATGCAAAATGTGACTGAATCATGTGCAAGTGTAATAATGCAGTCACATGAGGGGGCATATCTCACTAGCACACAATGTTATCTCTCACCTATAGCTTTAATGTGATATTGTTCTCTGTAAGGCAGCTGGAATAGAACACAAGGATGAAGAAAGCATTAAATCATCTCATAAATAAATGTATTAATGCTATCATGTTATAAACACCTGGATGAAGAAAGCAGATATTGTATCACCCCATGGTTTGCTTCTGGTTTACCATGGAAGCAAGCTCCCCTTGGATCTTCACTCCAGATGCATCCTGTTTTATAATGGGTGCTAGCTCTGCAAGGATCCATCTCATGCGCCTGCCGTGAAACATTCAGCACCTTCCCTATATGAGTTTTGAAGGTGCACTGGATAGAAAGATGCCTTTTGTACTTGAATGGATTCAGTAGTCAATGCAGACAAGTTTTTGTGAGACACCAGGTCGGTTCTTTGGAAGGACAGTGGTATTACCCAATGTCGGAAACAAAGTCAATATTTTTTTACATATCAGTCTTTGAACTATGGGTTATAGTCATAGTGATAGCCAAAGAGCCTTGAAGGCACCACATGGACCAAATTCCTCCGCACAGCCTGTGGTGTAGCAAGGGCCCACTTACAAGCAAGGAATACTGTTGATTCATAAATAATAGCCTTATTTGCGGTACGACTGCCATGGGTCCTTCACGCCCTTGGGTACCAATGAACTGCTGCTCTACTGTGTTCTTAACCTCCAACTCTCTGAAAGACAGCAACTAGAAATATGTAAGTCTTCTTCGTCCCTTCAAGATTGTTTCTTTTGTCCTTCTGTCTGAAAAGACCTACAAAGGACACTGTGTGGCTCTAATAGCACCTCCGCCCAGCACCTTCTCCGTGTTGTATGACTGGATCAGGTGGAAATGTGGCAGATGTAAATACATTTGGATACTCACACAAAATAGACTGCAATATTGCTCCCTGCAACAGACCTGCAGAAGGAACCTCTGACTTCTGTAAGCCTGTCTCAGTGCAAGGGTAAAGGTTTGTTTCTTGGGTATGACAAGAAGAGAAAGAGATAGAATGTAAGTAGAACAATTCTCACCTTTTCATTTCATTTCAAGGTTCTTCTGAAGCATGTGGCTACCCAAGCGCAAGCTTCTCAGCGCTAGCAGGAGACCTGAATGAGAAGGATTGTAATCAATTCAGGAGAACAAATAGGTTTTCAGTTATTTCCTGAAACTAAGCAACTTGTCATTAGACCTTGGACTTAGGGGAAGTGAATTCCAGAGCTTCAAGGCCAGGTAAGCAAAGGACCATCCTTCTTGCTCTTTTTATTCTTGGTATGTTCAAGAGAGATTGGTGGTTTGATCGTAAGTCCCATGCACTCTGGTGTGGCACAAGAAGTTGCTTCAGGATATGTGGCCTCTGAACATGTCTTACTTTATGGACTATACAAAGAGACTTAAACTTGATTCTCTTCCTTATAGGCAGCCAATGGAGGCTTCTGAGCGCGGGTCGTGCAGAATGAGATTTAGGGATATTCAGCAGGACTCTAGCTGTGGCATTTTGTATCACCTGTCATTTTCTTGTGACAAACATATGGCTCCCAAGGTAGAGAGAGTTACCATAATCCAGAGAAGACATGATTGGATGACAATTCTGCAGGTATCAATGGGTAGCCATTTAATAGTCTTCCTAAGGGCTCTTCAAGGACCAAAGCATGATCCAGCTAATTTCTTGGCTTGTGCTGCCATGGTAAGATTCTTATCAAGTGCTATTCACTGGCTTTTGGTCTCGTCTTTTGGGGTGGGTCGTTCACCCAAACCTAGCGGCCTTGAGATAATATTCCAGAGGGTGGGATTATTTTTTACCTGAGTAATCTTTGTTTTGTCACCATTTAGTTTAAGGTGGCTGCTGTTCATCCACTTTTGTACCTGCTCCATGCAGTCCATCAACTTGGCCTTGGTTTGTTTAATATTGGAGGAGAAAGAGAGATACGACGATCTGTGTGTCGTCTGCATACCAGATCACTACAAACCCTGCTATCAGCTAAAGGACGCATATATACGTTTAAAAAAGTAGGGCTCAAAGACTAGCCTTGAGGACCGCCACTCTTAAGCTGATGTACTTTTGACAGACACCATCCTCCAGGACTTGAATGCTTCTGTTTTCCAGAAAGGAGACCAGCCATCTCAATGCTTTTTCTTGATTCCTAACATCTCCAGCCTGCTTTGCGGTATCAGGTGGAAGACAGCTCAGATCTAAAAGGATGAGCACAGCTGAGCACCCTTGGTCCAAAATTCTCCTGAGATCTTCAGTGGCTTCTAGAAAAGCTGTTTTTGTCCAGTATCCTGATCTAAATCATGTTTGAGTTGGATGTAGCAAATCATGAGATTCTAGGAAGTTGGCCAGTAGGTTATTGACAGACTTCTCTAGAATGTTGCTTACACCCGGAAGCAGAGAGATAGGTTTGCAATTCTCTGTCTTAATAGGATCTAAGGAGAGTTTCTTCAGAAGTGGATTGACCTTTGCGTGTTTCCACCAATTGAGAACCTGACCTTTTTCCTAGGAGAGGTTAAAAAAATTGGTCAGATAAAGATATTTTCAAACATATCTCACAAAAGACATGGCAGTTGATTGGGAAGCTTTCTCTTCGGAACAAGATTGCTCCTTCCCTTATGCAATCTAAATTCTTTACATTGAATCTTCTCCACTGGATCTCTGCGCGCTTGCACAAGCTGAAGCTTAGGGATGACGATCTCTGTTAGAATTGCAATTTGGTTTCGGGCACCCATTAACACATGTTTTTGGAATGCTCTTTGCTACAATCCTTTTGGGAATTGCTTCAGAAACATTTATCACTAATTTTTGGTATCTCATTGGAGCTCTCTTTACCTATATTTTACTGGGTGGTGGAAAACAACTACGGGGAGGCTCTAATCAGCAAGGCTGAGCCGGAATATCAATGAACAAAAGAAGGTGCCAGTGCTGATGTGAATACTATTCAAACAACTAATGACCAAAACAGATATACTACAAAATCAACTAAGCAATAGGCCACTGTCTGAGGACACAATTTACAGAAAAAATGACAAAAAACAATCACTGTATGCTGTACAATCCTAATATGGTCTACAAACAAAACTTTTTAATAGTAGGGGCCCCTGCCACACGGTGTCTGCGAGAGCGACAAGAGTTTATAGGTTTTCCTTAGTCGCTAGTACAATACCGAGTTCTACTATTAAAAAGTTTTGTTTGTAGACCATATTAGGATTGTACAGCATACAGTGATTGTTTTTTGTCATTTTTTCTGTAAATTGTGTCCGCAGTATGTGATATGCATGTAATATTGTATGATTGACCAACACCAAACACTTCCCCTAGTTTCATGTGTCCTTTTGTAAATATGTCCTTTTGTAAATGAAAAATTTGAGAATTTCCGCCTTTTCTAAAAATTTGTTAAAATAAAAAACTATTAAATAGTTAATCCCGTTCTTGATTTTTTCGAGTTCTGTTTTGGTCATTAGTTGTTTGAATAGTATTCACATCAGCACTGGCACCTTCTTTTGTTCATTTATATTTTACTGGGGCCATGGGCTGCACCAATTCCTTTACCCTTTGATGATATTGATATGCAGCTATTAGATCTCCTTATATCAATTGTTGTTAAAGTCATATTAAATGATTGTAAATCCTTTAATCTCCTATCTTATGATACTTGGTGGACATGGGTGTCATATCTTCGTTGAGACCATGCTTTTGTTGAGGAGAAGCATTATATTCCTTCTATTTCTAAGACTGTCTGGCGGTCACTGGAAAAGTATTTGAATTTGGCTTCTCAGGGGTTAGTAGCTCAGTATCCCTTTGTTTCTACTGTTGTGTGGCGTTTTAGGCTCCGAGTGAATTATCCCGATTCATGCCCTTATGTAAGTACAATTCACATTTCCCTTATATAGGCATAGAAATCAAGCCCTTATTTAGGCATAGCCCATGCTTCCCAAATACAGGCATGGCAACTTCCACCCATACCAAATGTCACAACGATTTCTTTGAAAACCAGCTTAAGCAGTCAGGACTTCCTCTTGCTTGAATATTGATTAGTCCAAGAACTCAGCTACTTTACAATGAACAACTATTCCACAGGGATTAATTGTGACTTTCATATGCCCGACTTTACATCAAACTATAACATTCCTAAACACCTTCAAGGTATCATTATACCTTCTCTTGCTATGGCAAACTATGGTGGTTCGGAGCAGATCGACAGCCTACTTGCCCGACGTAGCTCGCTACAGCAAGTGCCGAAGGAAGCCGACTCTTCAGCTGACACACTGATCAGGAAGCTGCCCTTCTCCTGCCGAAAATCCAGCTCCAGTGTTTCCAGCTTCCCTTTCGGGGTGTGGGGAAATCGAGTCTCGAGATTGAGATACCAGACCTCCTTCATTCTAACCAAGGTATGGAGCTGATTTGTACCTAGAGAAACCTTTGGGAGATTCTTGGCAAAATAACTAAACCTATGCTACACAATACTTACTTCTTCCCTCGTACTAGACTTAGGGAAGTTACATTGGGGTAGGCTTATTTTAGAAGCACCAGTTGAGTATTTTAGGCTGTGTATTTATGTATGTATTTTTATATGGCTTAGAAACCATACAAGGCTCTTACAGTATTATTTCATAAGACTATTCTCGTTGTACGCATTATACTTTGCAGTCTGCATAATGATTGTATCAGTTCACTTTTCTTGCATGAGAAAGAAGACTGTTCAATCAACCTTTTTACTGAAAACGCCTGTCTCCCTATTTCTCTGCAACTCGGTAGAAACGAAGAATGCACAATTGACTGAGTGAAATACTTATCTATTGGTTCCGCGACTCTGAGAGAAATATTCTTATTCCTGGGAAACAAAGTTGTCATGTTTATGCGGTTGTCAGAAACTAATCCCTTCTTGTGAATTCAAGAAAGTTTCTAGTGACCTCTGAGTTAGCTCAGAATAAGCAAATAATATCCCAACTGATATTACTAAAAAGGCGATTAAAAATGTATGCATCAAGCATTATGTGAACAGAGACAAGGAGACTCAATAAGTTTTTCAAACGTGCTCATGGCATCGTATAATTAAAGAAAACTAGAGAGATACAGTTGTAACAGAACTGTAAGTAAATAAATAACAAAACAACCCGAATTGGACTTGGTGCTCAGCATGTGCAAGTGACACAAAGGTGACGACGCAAGTGACAATTGTGGTCAGCATGTATGGCGCATAGTGAATGGTGCTCAAATATATACAGTGAATAACAAAAACAATGTGGCTTCAAATGAATTACAAAGCGAGAGTTTCAAAGTTTTGCTGGATTTGTTTGGATGAGCCACACTGGGGGCTGCGCCATTTATTGCGCTGAACGGTCGACAACGTTTTGATCCTCATTGGTTGGGATCATCTTCAGGACCGGGTTGTAATTGGAAAACGGTCCTGTAGCGATACAGGAAGAGTCCGGATAGCACGGATTGCCCGGGAAGCTGAGGTCGCCTCCAGTGCGAGCCTGACCAGAAGAAGTTTCCGCCTGGAGGGGTGCCGGTAATCGACTTGCGAAGGTAAAGACCGGAAACGGTTCAATGGGCGATGCCTTACTGGAATGAACCGCACGCTGAATGAAGAAGGACGGCTGTGACTCCTCACGTCCGGGTCTGAGTTAGCTGGCACACACACAATAAAGTTTTGTATATTCGATAGAGACCTAGTTGACCTCAGTCCTACGTTAAATCTATAGGATATATTATTCCAATGCGCAGAGCCTATTGGTAATATAGGAAGATTAGGAACTACACTACACTACTTCTTAATTTGTCTGTTTCCGTGAAGCAGTTGTCCCCATCTCTCTATCGCTTGTCCTCTCTTTTCTTTCTTTCTTTTGTCTTTTTTCATACTTTACTATTTGCTACTCTTTCTTTTCCTTTCCCCTTTTTCTTTTATTTGGTTGTTCTCTTTTTCTAAGCAATGCAGCTAATTGTAGGTGCTGTTTCTTTTTTAGTATCCACCTACCCAGTATTCATGATCTTATGTATACTACTTATAATATATTTCTATTTATTCAATTTTCATCTATTTATGGATCACATATTTAGGTTGTATTGTGTATTATTACATATGAATTAACACTTGTCTTCAAAACAATAAAATATTGCAACAAAAAAAATTGGTCAGAGCTGATAAAATTATATCACCTCCTTTCAGTAAGGTGTCAAGTTGTTGATGGGGTGGGATCTAGAGAAGAAACTAACTTGACTGTCTTTACTATATATCTTCAGTTAGGAGGTTATTTTGTAGTTGAGAGAACATATTTAAGATTTGAGGGTCTGGGCTAGCTGGATTATGATCTACTTTGGTGATGCGAGTCATCTTCTGCAATGTGTTGTTCCCTATAGAGTCATAAATGAGGCTGACCTTATTAACAAAGTGGCAAGCAAACTCTTCACAGCACTCGTTAGAGGGGGAGGGACCTGACCCTGTGACTTTAGATTTCAAGAAGGAGTTCACTTTGTTGTAGATTTACCTTGAGGCCTTTGAAGACTGTGTAATTCTCTCAGCAATATCTGTTAGTCTGGCCTTTCGTTAATAGCCTGTTGATACCTTTGCACTGTTCTTTTAATACATTTCTTTTTTGTGAAGCTCATAGTTTTGTCTCCAAATACTTTCCACCCTTTTGCACAGTTTCTTTAAGTCTCTGAATGCTGGTGAAAACCAAATGACATTTGGCCTGATATTATGAAACATCCCCAAAAAATTTTGAAGCATGAATCTCCAACAATTATTCTACCCAGTCCTCAAATGCCTCGTAGACAGCATTGACGACTCCATTCGTGAGCACCCTAGTTCCTGAAGAGATTTTATGCATTGAGGTATGTTAATTGTAGATAATTGCCTATTTACTTTATGGCAGGGTATGTGTGGGCTGACCCTATCCATCTTATTAATCCTGAATTCAATCACAAAATGGTCTGGCCAAAGTAAAGATTGTGGATTACTTACTATTATATTAGGTATGTTTGAAACAATTAGATCTAGTATACGTCCCTTATTGTGGGTTGGGATTGTACTAGCTGTTCAAGCTGAATATTGGGCAGGCTGTGAAGCAGATTTTTGACTGTCTACAGATAATGCCATCTAAGTGGATGTTTAGATCTCCTAGAAGCATGAAGGTGGCAGATTGAAGGCTATGGGAGACAATAATATCTGGGATGTGCTGCAGAAAGTCTGAAGTCGGCCCTAGGGGCTTGTAAGGCAGCAGGCCTGAAAAAGTAAAGGAATGCAAAAGCTTAATAGAAAATAGTAAGGACTCACATCCTGTTACTGGTATTGAGTCTGATTTGCACTCCAGGTTTTCTCTAAAAATAATGGCGACACCGCCTCTTTTTTTAATTGCCCAACCATTTCTTGTGATTGCGCAACCTGAAGTGAGGGCGACTGCGATGTCTGGCCCACTACTAACGTGAAGCTACGTCTCTGTTACAAAGATAGCAGCTAGTTGTTGCTCCTCAAGTAGAGTAAACAGCTGCTCTCAAGTAGGGTAAACAGCTGCTCTCTGTGTTTAGGCAAAGACCCACAATTGATAGTGAACATAGTTTTTACAGCATTAATCTGGCGTAGCATATCTTTTCCAATTAGCTGACTCTTTCCTAGTGAATTCTCAACCCCTCCTAAGTCTGCTTTAAAAAGGTCAACCACTGTCCGCACCCAGGGCACTCACGGGGCCATATATCTGGCTCCATTCTTTGTTGACGGGGTTTCTTGGTTGAGCAGTTAAATCTTTTTAGTGAATCAGCACAGTGATGCCTCCGAGCTAAGTGACAAGGGGCAGGGGTCCTGGCCCCAAGCCCCGGCCGACCCCGGACGGGTGCAGGCGAGTTTGCCTTTGGTGCACCTGCGCCGCATCCGTGCACCTGGATATATTTAAAAGTTTGTCGTCACGACATTAGAAGCTAGAGCGCCAAGCAAACAAAGGTGTCAACTTCCGTGCTGAGGGTTGGCTCTAACGCAGGCAATAAACTAAAGTGCTGCTTGTGTGTGAAGATAAAAACCTTTCTTTCTTAAAAAGACAAATTCATGAACTATGGCATTAAATGAATGAAACAATTACACGTTCTCCTGAATGAAATCACTTCTGAAATGTTATCAGTCACAGTCCTGCTAAGTCCGCATCTCGCACGTGGCTGCATTAAACAGTGTGCCGCTCGCGATGCTGGAAGCTAAATTCGCTGACCAAAAATGGCATCCACTTCCGTGCTGGGGTTGACTCTAACACTGCCAGAAAACCCTCATGGTCAGATTTGCGTTTCCTGGCGCATCACTGCAAATCAGCAGGGATGCACCAGGAAAGATGCTTGACGCAAGTTTACCCTTGCGCCACCACAGATGCGCAGCATTTACAATGCGGCGCATCATGGCGCAAGGATAAACAGATGCATGTCGCATCTGCTGGCGTAAGGTTGGCACAGTGCTGGAGTTGTGTCGCGGGCGCGACGCAACTCCAGCACTGTTCGAACCCAGCCAATCTCTAACATGCTGCATCACGCCTGCTTCTAGCAGACGCAAGCGTTTGACGCAGCGGTGTTGGAAAAGTGACTAGGTGAAATCTTGTAGCTTTCACTCAGGCACTTTTCTGAGGCGTTCCTGCGACAGACGCCCCCCCCTGCGCCGGAACGGCCACATGAAACCTGAAGCAGGTTTCATGTGGCGCAGGGCTTTACAACGTGACGCATCTCCCAAGATGCGTCACGTTGAAAATAGGGTGCAATGTGGCGCATGGTTCACGCCGCCGCTGCGTCACAAAAGTGATGCAAAAGCGGCGCAAAAGTGGCGCACAGGGCTTGTAAATCTACCCCTCAGTGAATAATCTAAACTGCTGCTTGTGCGTGAAGACAAAAAAACTTTCTTCTAAATGAATGCAAAGATTATACGTTATACTGAATTAAAGCACTTCTTAAATGTTATCACTCACAATCCTTATTTGTCTGCGTTTGCGGACCTCGTCTTAATAAATAGTGTGCCAGTCTCGACGCTGGAAGCTAGAACGCCAACCAAAAATAGGCATATACTTCCAGAAAACATTAAGGGCCATATGTATCAAGCCTTTTGTGAATCGCAAAGGCCAAAATTCCCGGAATTTCGGCCTTTGCGAATTGCAAAAGGCTATTTTGCATGATTTGATATGTATGAAACAATCGCATCTTAAGGAATTGCAAATACTTGCGATTCCTTAATTTGCCATAGCATTTAAGGAATCGCAATTTTGCGATTCCTTAAATGCTATGTATGAAGCTTTTAAGAATTGCGATTTCAGGTTTAGAAATCGCAAATTACCACCAACTTGTAGTTGGTGGTAATTTGCAATTTCTTGTAAATATGTATAATTGTGCATTTGTGAGGGTGGCATATGACGCATTTACATGCCCATTGGGCATGTATGTGCGCCATATGCACACATATGTAATTTACAGGGGTGCAGCAGGTGTCCTTGAGACACCCCTGCACCCTTGCAATAATTCTCAAATTGCGATTAGCAAATTGCGAAATCGCAATTTGAGAATTATTTGGAAATCATTCCTATGGGCCTCCTGGCCCATAGGAATGCATTGGAAATTATTCCTTAATTGCGAATTTGCAAAATGCGAATTCGCAATTAAGGAAGCTTAAGGAATCGCTAATAAAAAGCGATTTTCTTCATACATACCATTTTGCGATTCCTAAATAGCGATTCCTTAAAAATCGCTATTTAGGAATCGCAAAATGGAACTATGATACATGTAGGTCTAAGGGAGAAAGCATTTCCAATGCAAATTGATCTTGCCTTTGTGAGAGTTAGAGGTATTAGCGTTGTAAATGAGAATGTCTTTTATCCATGTTTTGGATTGGAGCGTATCAATGGGGTGTGGAGTGAATTTATGTGCCTTGGAATTGTTAGCTGTGGAATAGTGTGTAATGGAATATTGTGGTGGGGATTTGTATAGTGGAAATTTGTGGCATGGTGTGTAATGGAAATATGTGGATAGTGATTATGTGGTATTGAGTGTACTGTAATTATGTAGATTGGGAATGTGTATTAGAGTGTAATTATGTGGAATGTTATTTGTGTGGTGGAGTGTTAGTTTTGTGGAGTTTCATTATGCGGTGTGCTGTTGAATTATTTGGCATGAGTGAAATAATGCTGATTGCAGTGCAATAGGTCTGGCCTTTGCGAGATTTTGAGCTATTGGCATTGTAAATGACATCGCCTTTTATTTATGCATTTTAAAAAAATGCAATAATAAAAGGCATTGTCATTTACAATACCAATACGTTAAAGTTTTCAAAATGCGAGTCCTGTTGCACTGCAAATGCTTTTTTAAGGTTAATGAGGAAACAGTGGCTCCTGTTGAAATAATAAAGGTATTTTTTTCTAATAAGGAATGTGCACAATGGCAATGTACTGGGTTAAGTTGATGTCAGAAAGAAAGCTAACCATACACACTGAGGATGTAGTCTATTTGTGCAATAGTTTATATAAGACGTAGCGATAGTAAACATTACATACAAAATGTTATGAAAAAATATAATTTCTAAACAAACAGTAGTTAAACAACGGTGGGTGGTGTCCCAGTGAAAAGAACGTTAGGAACCTAATCTAGTTGGTGCATATTGTGTGACATATGTGCAAGGTTTCACTATACAACATTAGGCGACCATCTGAAAAATTGCCAAATGTTTGAACAGCACGTTATACAATCATAGGTGCTGGGCAATGGATCGCCTCTGTTAACTGTCGATGGCGTTTCGACCCAGTTTAGGATGTAGGGTCTCTTCAGGACATGGAAATATCGGGACACCTGAAGCAAGGACTGTGCTGCCTAAGGTGAAGAACAGTGGCACCGTGTGTGTAGTGAAGTAAATAGACTCACAGTGTACCCGGAAAGGCACCCAGGTGAGGGTAGTTTTAGGCTGGCAGTCAAAATGCTTGGGCCGGAACAAGTCTCGGCAGTACTTGAGGTGCTGAATGTACTGTCAACAGGATGAGGCACAGAATGCGTTTGGTAACGCTGTGTATGCGAGGGAGCAGGGCCTCACTGGATGTAGTAAGAGATTAGTACAGGCAGTGGCTCAGTCGAGGTAATACTGCGATGTTTCCAAATGTGGAAATCTGTTATGGCAGAATGCCAATTATTGCCTCCCTTGTTGCTGTGCAGACAGAAGAGCGTCCGTCTCCTTTGCTCGGTGCGATTTTTAAGGTGGCAGGTCTGTTGCAATGTCATATTTGGAGTATGTTGTAACTGACAAAAACACTTTATTAGCATAAGAAAACAATGTCCGATAATTTCCTAAATGCTAGATGATTGAACAAAATTTGAAAATACATCCCACCCAAGAAAACAGGCATTTTGCAAATCTCATTTCACTGCAGCTACTTAACCATACAAACTTTGACACATTTGTAAAGATCCTCACCCAGTCTCTCATTCACATCTCATTTCCAAGCACAAACACAGCATGTTTGCAGCCGCACAAGTGTACAATGCTTCCTACCTCCCAGGAATGCACTTTTGTTAAAAACACTATACAAGTGGTAGGACATAGCCCGGGCCACTGGAATTATGCAGCATGGGAGGACCAAAATATGAGTAAGGGTTGAGTGAATTATGCAGCAAGAAAAAACAATTCATGCCATGTAATGCAGCATATATTTTATAAGTATTAATTATTTTTTCAATTTGAGCATATTATGTGGCAAATGATGGACTATGTGGCAAATACGACAAATCTTTTATTATGCAAAAATCACTGTGGCTGCACAATCGCATAATTCCTGGGCCCCTGGCATAGCCTTTACTCTTGACATAACAAACGGTTGAGTAAAGGGGCCTGTTGACACCAAGGCAAGGCTTCTTGGGTGTGCTTGTGATGCGAATTTAGACACTTTGCCAAAGTCAAACTGTAATATTCTGCATTAGGTCTCTATGGTATCTTACATTGTATTACGTCTTTCTTTAATAATCTCTATGGTTGTGCGTCATAGTCATTCTAGATCTTTAGTATGTCATACTAAGACTAGGAGGCATTTTTCAGTTGATGTTAACCTGGCTGGATGGGATCCTTTGTTAAGAATAAACTTCAATTCTAGATAATCATTTCAGACTGAAGAACGTTCTTTAAATATAACACTGGCGTAGTCGGCAGTTTAAGATTTCTTCAAGAGGATCTCAACACCTATGGACTTTGATTTCTATTATGTGGTGAGAGATAATTGACTTTAAGAAACCTCTACTATAATTCGTTGTGCCATTTCTCTATCTTATGTGTGTTTGGAGCAAATTCGTCACATGCTCATCAATGTATTACTATTAATGAAGTACTCATAATTATTCCTTGATTTAAAATACTTTATTGGGATCCGTTCGGTGTGCTTTGCTTCATAAAATTTCACACTAGTGAGAAGAGATTCCCATATTGGAATTGCGCTTATAATTTTGAATCGAATTAAGCAAACTGAGCGCGAGGTACTGCCTTAAAAACTCTATAGGATGAAAAACAGGTTATATACAATGCAAGAGTTGAGGCAAAGAGAATGCACCTACTTACAACTGTGGCTTGTAAATGAGAATGATGGTGCTTGTGATTCCAAGGAACACAACTCTGTTTGTTCCTTCAAGGGTAAAGCCCAAAAATTGCAATCAATGATACGAAATCAGTACCCATCCAAGAAATATTTTCTTTGTAGTTTCCAATGTCCACAATACATATAAAAGTGCACGATCTTGTAAAAAAAAAGTCCAAATTTTGCAAGATTGTCTTATTCAAGTTCTTTATTGTGGTATTTCATCACAGAAAAAATCCAAGGACACGGTATACACCTGTTACAACGCATTTGTTACAACGCACTACCGTTACAACGCGACTTTTACAACGCATACCATTACAACGCATTGCGCTGGGGGGCGCTCTAGGATAGGGAATAAGTATAATTTACTATCCAACACCTTCCCTAGGGTCCACGGGGACTGGAGTTAGAATAGTAAATTATACTTACCACTATCCAGCACCTCAAAGCACTATGCGTTGTAATGGTATGCGTTGTAATGGTCGCGTTGTAACGGTAGGCAGTTGTAATAGTATGCGGAGTAACATGGTACATCCAAGGACACAGATGGATTTCCTTCTTAGCCAGTCTATCAGACACCGCCAGCCATATTAGGATGTCAGCGGTCCTATGCCTTTCCACGGCGGCATTTCCGCCGTGGAAACGCATACAGACTTTTCTTTGGGGGCCCGTTGCATGCCCCCAGGGGTGAAGGGGGCTAGTGGGCACACATGGGGGTACCTATGGTACCCCCCTGCCTTTGCGTGCAAGAAAGTGGCAAGCACCACGCGGTGCCTGCCGCTTCGTGCATGCAAAGGAAAACATGCACTTTTAACCTTGCGGCGGGTGCTGCTTGAAACAGCATCCGACGCAATGTTAAAGGTAGGGGATGTGACCGCCAGGGTGGCGGTCACATCCTAATTGGGATGAAGGGAACGCCGCAGCCCCTGTGGACGGTCCCTCCACCTCGGGGGTGGCGGACGGACACAAGTCCGTCCGCCATCCTAATCGGCCCCTATGTTATTTCTTATTTGACATTATTCAAATCTTGAAAAATTTTACTTCAAGGGTGTGTCTCTACAATTGACACTGACATTTATATGCATTTAATAGTATTGCATAACATAGTTAAATAGTTACGTAGGGCTTTTAACATTTTGCTTTAAGATTACTTCTTTCTTTAAGTATTAGTGTAGGTATTACTTGTTTGAAGTCTTGCAGAATGTTACTGCAGCACCATTCTTTTTAGAAAGTCCTGGGGTACCACCTATTAAGTGGAAAAAATTGAAAAGTGTATTTGAAAGCTATGCTAAAGTATGTGGTACATCATTAAGGGTGGAAAGAAAAACTGCCTTATTACTGCATTGTCTTGGCTCTGAAGGGCAGGATGTATTTGATCACCTTCCAGAGTTATAAGCTTCTGAGTCGAATGGTCTTAATGAATATGAAATTAGTATTCGCAGACTTGACATACATTATCTTCCCAAGATTAGCACTATTTTAGAGAGGTACCACTTTGGGAAATAAATAACAAATCAGTTAAATATGTTTCTATAGTTTGCATCTTCTTTTTTAAGAAAGCTAGCATTGTTATGCAAATTTAAAGGTTTCACGGATGAACATATTCATGACCAATTCATGTTGGGGTGCAATATGGATAAAGTTAGGGAAGAGCTATGGTTACGAGATGAACCAACTCTTGATGAGGTAATCTCAATTGCAAAAAGGATTGAACATTCTTTGAAATGTGTAGCCATTATTAAAAAAAATATGGAAATGAGAATAATGTACAAAATGTAAATGTAAAAGGGCAGAGTAACACAATGGGAAAAGTTCAGGATGTCATAAGTAAAGTACATGTTAAAGATTGTGCAAAGAAGGATAAGCATAATAGTTTTATGTGGTTTTGAAATGTTTCAGATGTGACAAAATTGGTCACCTAGCTAATGATAAGAAATGCCCTGCTCTTGGAAACACCTGTAACAAATGTAAAAAGAAGGGACATTTCTCGTCTGTTTGCAAAAGTAAGTTAACCCCGAGAGTTAAAAAAATTGAAGTTTACAATGACAAAGAGAGTAATTCTAGTCCAGAAGAATATGAATGTGGACAAATTGTATCTGTTGTAAGCAATGGATCTTCAAAAAATTTGTGTCCTTTTGATGAGATCAAAGTTGATGGTTATAATGCACGCGTTTTATTTCATTCTGGTGCGATAATAACCATCATCTCTAATCACTTTTATGTAAACAAATTGAAAGATAAGATAAAATTATTTAAACCTGACATTGTTCCATTAGCTTACGTTGGTGAGCCCATCAAACGTCATGGTTATTTCCATGGTTTGATAGAATATAAAGATAGGATGACTTCAGGAAAAATCTATATTTCAAAAAAGGCTGACAGCATTATAAGCTCGATTCATCAAGGAGAGACGGGGGTATATTTGGATCCAAATTCAGATTCCCAGATTTTGTTACGAGATTTGACTCAAGGAGTGGAAAATGTTATGAATGTTGAGTTAGCTAACTCTCTTAAAAACTAATTTCCTAAGGTTTTTAGGGATGATCTTGGGTCTCTTAAGGGTTACCAACACAAGATTAAGATTAAGGATAACCCCATTCCGGTATCTGGCAAGGTGAGAAGCGTACCAATTGCTGTAAAGGAAGACATGAAAAAAGAAATTATTAAATTGAAATAAAATGGATCATAGAGGAGGTAGAAGGCACAGAATGGCTTACTCCGGTGGTATCTGCATACAAACATAATGGTGACCTTCTTCTATGCATAGACTTGGGCTAGTTAAATAGGTCTGTGGTTGTGGACAGGTATCCCTTAACCAACAGTAATGAATTGCTGATGTTGTTAGGTGGGGCAAGAATATTTATCACCATAGACCTAATGTCGGCTTATCATCAGGTAGAACTAGAAGAAGCATGTAGGGATTTCACAGCGTTCATTACTCCATTTGGAACATACAGATTTAAAAGAATGCCTTTTGGGCTAATTTCTGCCTCATCGTTTTCCAGCTTGTTATGGAAGGTGTTTTAAAGGGTTTGGAAGTTGTGTGTATCTATCAGGACGATGTGCTCATATATGGAAATGATGTTAAACAACACAATGATTGCCTCAGATCTGTTGTAGGAAGATTGAGTGATAGTAACTTGACAATTAGGCTGGAAAAGTGTAAATTTGGAACTGATTCACTTAATTATTTGGGTCATAATATTGCAGGGAATGGTATCAGACCGAAAGAAGATTTGATTGAGGTCATTAAAAAAATTTCTTCTCCTTCCTGTAAGAAAGAGCTTATGAGTTTCTTAGGCATGATTGAATATTATGCCAAATTTGTAAAAGGACTTGCAGATATGACCTCAAACTTGAGATTGTTATTAAGGAAAGGAAAACATTTTGTGTGGTCAAAGGAGTGTCAAGACAAATGTTTAGAGATTAAGAGTAAACTTTGTTGTGCGCCTTTTCTCAAAGGTGTTGATTCCAAGCGCAAGTCTATATTAACTACTGATGCGAGTGAGAAAGGTTTAGGGGCAGTGTTGCAACAAGTTGGTTCTGATGGGGAAAGTACAGTGATGTTTCTTTCAAGAAGTTTGAAAGATACAGAAACTCGTTAATCAGTGGTGGAGCGTGAGTCCTTGGCTGTTTATTGGGCTATAAAAAAAACTTAGAAAGTTTTTATGGGGCATTGAATTCGAAGTCAGAACAGATCGTAAACCTTTAGTTGAGATTTTTGAAAAGAAGGGTTTGGATCTTATTTCAAGTCGAATTACTAAATGGATTATTGGTCTGCAGGAGTATTCTTTTAAACTTAAATACATTCCTGGTGTAAACAATAAGATTGCTGACACGTTGTCTCGTCTGATATCTTCTGAGAGTAAGGTTAAAGATGATGTTGAGGAAGAGTATGATTGGGTGTGTGCTCTTGACTTCAACCATATGTCTAAAGAGAAATGGATTGAAGAAGTTGAGTCTGACAGTACAATCAAAGAAGTCATGGATTTGATAAGATAAGGAAAAAATGGGAACATTTCAAGAAAGGTACTTACAGTACCAAAACTTTTTGGTGTGTGAGAGACGAATTGAGTGTTGATGAGAACATTTTATTTAGGGGTACCAAACTAGTGCCTCCCTTTAGCATTAGAAATTATATCATTCACTTGGCTCATCATAGTCACCCTGGCATTACTAAAACAAAAGAAAGGATACATTCCTCATATTGGTGGCCAGGGATGGATAAGATGGTTGAGAGAATTATACGAGAATGTGATGCCTGTAATGAGTGATAAATCCAGAATTACGAGAGTACAACCTATGATAATAAGAAACCGTCCAAAACGCCCGTGGGATGATGTTGATCTTGATATAGTAGGTCCACTACATTTTAAAGGCTCTCAAACATTTATCTTGGTGGTCTTCGAGATGTTCTCTCAGTGGCCTGAGGTATTCTTTTTGACCAGCATAGATTCCAAAAGTATTATCAAATGCCGTATGTCATTATTTGCAAGGGAAGGCATGCCAAAAACGGGATTATCTGATAATGGTGTACAATTAATTTCAAAAGAAATGGACGAATTCTTGAATTCATGTGGTATTGTACATAAGAAAAGCTCTCTCTATTATCCCGAGGGAAACGGAATGGTAGAGAGATTTAACAGAGTAATTAAAGAATCCATAAGTTTAGGTAAATCTCATTTTCTAGATTGGACGAATGAGGTGATTAAAAAAATTGAAGAATATAGGATAACTCCACACTCTATAACTGGTAAAACACCATTTCTGTTGTTTAGGGGTAGAGTACCAAACACCCTACTTGAACCTTTTTGGGTACATGACTAAATGAAAAGAAGAAAAATATAATTATGAAGAGGTTTTAAAGAAGGAAAAACAAAAAGCTTAACAAAGGAAAGTGTATTTTGATAAAAGGAATGCTGTATAAACTACTAAGGTAAAAGTTAATGATTTAGTTGCCATCAGGCGCACTGGTATTATCGGTTGTGGAAAATCTAAACATATGGATCCCATGGTTGTTATTAAGGTTTTCTCCAATGTAATTAAAACTCAAGACCATCGAGTTTGGAACCTTAACAGAGTTGTGTTAGTTAAAAGCAAAGAAGAGATCTAAAAATGTCGGGATCAAGACATTCAAATTGAGAAAGATGGAAAAACAAAGGATTTGGATTTAAGTGAACCAAGAAGATCATCAAGATCAACAAGACGTCCAAGGCATTTGAAGGAATATGTTTGAAATATGGTTGTGGTATTATACCTAATGTATAAATCTAATTAATTTTAATTTCTGTGTTATACTTATTTTGTTTTTTATTACAAGGAAGGGAGATGTGTGATATTCTGCATTATTTCTCTATGGTATCTTACATTGTATTACGTCTTTCTTTAATTATGTCTATGGTTGTGTGTCATAGTCATTCTAGATCTGTAGTATGTCATACTGAGGCTAGGAGGCATTTTTCAGTTGATGTTAACCTGGCTGGATGGAATCCTTGGTCAAGAATAAACTTCAATTCAAGATCATCATTTCAGACTGTAGAACCTTCTTTAAATATAACACAAACCTTCACTGCCTTACAGATATCTCCAAAACTGATGATGGGGCCACCCACATCACAACCCCTTCTGCCACTGCAGTAGCCACCTCACACCTAACTGCAAATGGAAGACAGAACCCTCTCATAGCCAGCCTGGACAGTTACCGAGATGTGCACGAGCACTGACCGCAAATGCATTGTACCATGTGCAGCGGAACAGCTGATCACAAGAACATCATTGCCACATGATTACTTGTTCCCGGTGCAGACGTCTGAGATACCATTTAACCTTGTGTAGTGATGCGCTGAGCTCAAATAGGGTGTGCTATACAAAGCAATATATAAGTGCTCTTTATTCCCTGCAGGTACAGGCCAACATTGCAGGAATTACACGATTATCGTCTATAGTTATGCACAGACACAGGGCATCTAACCAGACCAAGCGCTTTGAAGCAGCATTTGGAGACATAAGTGCTGTACGATTAACCTACAATGCATTTATACATATGTTTGCACAATTATCCCTCAGCCCACATACCTTATGCAGACGGCCACAGGTGTCCCCTAGAAAGGCAATTGTATGCTTGTGCTCTACGTGCACTGCTACAGCAGTGAGGTGGGTGTTTGGGCACTGTAAAATGGCAGGTGCCCCCAGAGTGATTCGCCGGGCCATTGGGCTGGGACTGTGGTCGGAGCCTAGTGGTATGTGTCTGGGGGCAGATGTTAATAGTACCATCTGGATAGTAATACAAGCATTTAGGTGCCTTTGCTCCCCGGGGGCCTCAGCAGCATAGTGGGCGTTGGCTCGGTGGGGGAGATCGGGGTTGCAGGGCTAGTCCGCGGGGTGACTTAGACAGTGTGGGTGTCACAGCCAGGATGGGCTTGAGCAGTGGATTGGCGGTGGTAGAGGCTCCGGACACCGGTTCGGGTGGCAGTGGGGCACAAGGGGCAGCTACCTGCACAGATATAGCAGAGGGCAGGGTAGGTGGGAGATTGGCAGAGGGCTCCAGCGGTGAAGGCTGTCTGTATGCAGTATTAAGGAGGGATTAGGCAGCCTCTGCACTGCGCTCTTCTCTTACAGATGTGAAAGCAGGCCCTGTACACAACAAACAGTAGCACGACAGAACTGCCCCCTTATGGAAAGAGAAAGAGGACAGGCTGCAGTCAGATAATTGTCAACAGAATGCCATCTTACAGAGGGACCATTTCCTTTCGAACAAAGGGCCCGTGAGCAGGAAACGTAACTGTATGTTTCACACGTATGTGACCCATTTTTCCAACTAAAATCTGTACAGATAGAGTCAGCTATATAGGAGGAGGGGGCTCGTGAAAAAGTATAACATAAAGGGGGCCAGGCTGGCTGTGGGAGGAGAGGCATCCAGTGTGCATGTGTAAGATAAAAAAGTGTGAATTCCCCAAGCCAATCCCACAAAAAAAGCATTTGCAATGCAATAGGACTCGTATTTATGCGAGACCTATTGCATTGGAAACGGAAGGGCAGGCATCCAAGAAGGCACAAAAGGGAGTGGGAGGGGTGAGCTGTGGGGGGCAAGAAGTCACAGACTGCGCGAGGGGGTGGGGGAACACAGGGCAGAAAATAGTGTGGAGTAAAGGGGCCAATAGCCAGGGAAGGATACAAATGACAACATGGCCATCAGGAGGAGGGACTAACAAGCCAAAAACCAACCAAAAGGCAGCATTTAGGATCTAAGCCAATCCAAAAAGATGGGAAGAGAGTGGGCGGAGCTTAAACAAAGCTTCCACACTATACTGTATACAGCATGTCTCAACGAGACAGCGCATGTGCTGCCTAGGCGAGACCTAATAAACCAAATACTGCTCGTGCATGAAAATAAAAAACTTTCTTTCCTAAAAAGACAAATTCATAAACTATGGCATTAAATTAAATAAACAATTACACGTTCTCCTGAATAAAAGCACTTCTGAAATATTATCATACATGATCCTTGCGAAGTCCATGTCCGTGCACCTAGCCGCATTAAATAGTGTGCTGGTCGCGACACTGGAAACTAGATCGCCCACCAAAAAATGGCATCTACTTCCGTGCTAGGGGTTGGCTCTAACACAGCCAAAAAACCCTCAGGGGATAAACTAAAGTACTGCTCGTGTGTGAAGATAAAAAACTTTCTTTCTTAAAAAGACAAATTCATGAACTATGGCAAACAATGAATAAAACAATTACATGTTCTCCTAAATAAAATCACTTCTGAAATTTTATCACTCACGATCCTTAAACTAACGCAACCTATCAAATCGGTCATTTAGTGACTTGCCTCCTGAGAATACATTTGTGTGATAGAGTCCATTGTACAAAATGCTACTTTCGGGCTAACTTGAAAGAATATTGTATTGTTACATTTCTGTAGCACTTACTCCCTCTATGAAGAGTACTGAATCCATTGCTTACATAGGTAGCAAAGGGGAAACAGCATTTACAATGCGGATCGAACCACGCTGTGCCTAAACAATGCAGTCCGAACCACGAACACGTCTTTACAAAGCATTCTTTTACCATGCAAGTCATTACAACGACTTGTTGGACTGATGTTGGACTTTAAATCCAACACTTTCCCTCCTGTTGTGCACGCTGGAGTTGGAATAGTAAATTATACAATTCTAACTCTAGCGCTTTCCCTAGGGCAAGTTGTTGTAATGGCTTGCGTGGTAAAGAATGCTTTATAAAGACGTATCGGTGGTTCAGACTGCGTTATTCATACAGGCGTGATAAATGCCTGTGTTGTTCCGACATACAATTGTAGCAAATTATTATGCATAGGGTGTGTGTTTAAAAGTGTGTTGTCTTGGTTTAATCCTTTGTGAGATGTGTTTCCATGTCGCATGTGATGACCACTGTGGTGCAGTTATCACTTAGCAGTGTGCTGGATGATGAAATGTGAGAGATAGACCCACAGTTTATGGTTTTCAGTAAGCTGGCAGATTTTGTCAGCTCTGCAGGTCCCATTAGAGTACCCAGGCTTACATGGGCATAGCAATGCAAAAAATTTCTTTGGCACAGATATTTAGATTATGTAGAGCGGGAGGCCGTTCCTTCAGGGTCTTGGCTGCAAAATTGTGGAACTCGCTTCCACCTCACATTCGTGCAATTGATGAACTGCTGAAATTCAGGAGGGCTATCAAAACGCATCTGTTCCCTTATAACTCTTAACATAACATAACATAACACAGTGGAGGTCACATCCCCACTGCCTCCGATGTTCATTCTCTTTCTATGCTTCATCCTAAAATTGTTCAGACTAATTGTGAATGCAAAAGATCTTTCAGAAAGTTCCTGTTATCTGAACCTGCGCACTGGTTGCTAAAGCTCAAGCTACCTCTCATTCTTCAGCCACTGAACCATCCCTAGTGCTGGTCAGGCCCTTTCTGGCATTTTCCTGGTAGACTAGCAAGTCGTGGCTGCTTCCAAAGCAGGATAGACTTCCATAACACAGTCTTGTCTGTCTTTCAATTCTAGTTAGGGTGACCAACCGTCGGTAAATTTCACGGACAGTCCGTAATTTCGGCCGTCTGTCCGTTGTCCGTGAAGGAATCTTTAACGGACGCCATTTGTCCGTCATTTTAACAGGCACCGGTTGCACCACCCTAAAGCCGGCACAGCTTGCACCCACCTCCCTTCTTCACTCCGATGCTGCACCAAAGCGCCTCAGATGCCCCGCAGCACTGTAGAGGCACAGCGGGATGGCAACCCTCACACCTCCAGCCCTTGATGAGCTGTTAAGAGGTTCTTGGAGTTGTCTGTGAGGGAGGGGCTGCCGGTTCAGGAGCAGCGACATCTATTCACATGCAAAGAGCCCTGAATGTGTCATGTCTCTGCTATTTAGAGGGGGGCTCACACATTCCATTTCTACCCAGGGCCCCAAACATCCGAGACTCGGCCAGATTACACCCCTGATTACACCGAGGCAGCACGTGGTTCTCTTCACAGAGCTTAATTACTGTCACTAAATTGTAAGTAAACCTCGGTTCTTCAAACATGCAGTCTATAATGTAAGAAAATAAAGAAATGGCACAATCGCACCCACACTGATTAACAAATCAGTTCTCTTAGAGTATCTCCTGTAAGTACAGTACATCACAGTGGGGGATGGCATTTTGGACAGAGAGCCTGTCTTCTCGTTGTCTTGTGCAGGAGAGGAGCCCAAAATGATACTAGAATACTGCATGCCCACCCCTGTGTTCTCCTCTCAGTGATGGCACCTGTCCCCCCATGTGGTGGCTCCAGTCCACCCCACGCCTGGGATGGCTCCTGTCCCCCCATGTTGTGGCTCCAGTCCACCCCCTCCTGTGGTGGCTCTTGTCCCCCCCTGTGGTGGATCTTGTCTCCTCCCTGGGTGGCTTCTGTCCCAGTCCTGGAACGGCCCCTGCAGCGAGGGGGAAGTTCTTGATGGGCCTCTTCTCAAAAGGGCTCAGCTCAAAATTAATATGGAAAGGTCGGCGAGTAAGTAAGTGAAGGGATGGGTGAATGGCTGGATGAATTAGTGAAAGGGTGAATGGATGAATGAAAGATTGAATAAATGGCTAATGAGAGAGGATGGATGGATTGATGAGTGAGGGGAAGGATGGAGAAAAAATGTAAATAGCTGGATGTATGGGTGGAAGGGTAGCTGTATGAAGGATGAGGGAAAAGATGGATGAGGGGAAGGATGATGGATGAGGGGAAGGATGATGGATGAGGAGAAGGATGGATGGATGGAGGGGAACGATGGATGGATGAGGGGAAGGATGGATGGATGAGGGGATGGATGGATGGATGAGGGGATGGATGGATGGATGGATGGATGGATGGATGGATGGATGGATGGATGGAGGGGAAGGATGGATGGATCAGGAGATGGAAGGATGGATGGATGAGGGGAAGGATAAATGGATGGGATGGGTGGATGGGTGAGGGAAAGGATGGATGATGGATGAAAGGAAGGATGGATGGATGAGGGGAAGGAAGGATGGATGAGGGGAAGGAAGGAAGGATGGATGAGGGGAAGGAAGGATGGATGAGGGGAAGGATGGATGAGGGGAAGGATGGATGGATGAGGGGAAGGATGGATGGATGAGGGGGAAGGATGGATGGATGAGGGGAAGGACGGATGGATGAGGGGAAGGATGGATGGATGAGGGGAAGGATGGATGGATGAGGGGGTGGATGGATGAGGGGAAGGATGGATGGGTGAGGGGATGGATGGATGGGTGAGGGGATGGATGGATGAGTGGATGGGTGAGGGGATGGATGGATGGATGAGGGGATGGATGGATGAGAGGATGGATAGAGGGGAAGGATGGATGGATGGATGGATGGATGGATGGGTGGGTGAAAGGATGGATGGATGGATGGATGGATGATGAGGGGAAGGATGGATGATGAGGGGAAGGATGGATGGATGGATGATGAGGGGATGGATGGACGGATGATGAGGGGGTGGGTGAAAGGATGGATGATGAGGGGAAGGGTGGATGGATGGACGATGAGGGGAAGGGTGGATGGATGGATGATGAGGGGAAGGGTGGATGGATGGATGATGAGGGGGTGCGTGAAAGGATGGATGGATGATGAGGGGGTGCGTGAAAGGATGGATGGATGATTAGGGAATGGATGGATGATGAGGGGGTGGGTAAAAGGATGGATGGATGGATGATGAGGGGAAGGATGGATGGATGATGAGGGGAAGGATGGATGGATGATGAGTGGGTGGGTAGAAGGATGGATGGATGATGAGGGAAAAGGATGGATGGATGATGAGGGAAAAGGATGGATGGATGATGAGGGGAAAGGATGGATGGATGATGAGGGAAAGGATGGATGATGAGGGGAAGGACGGATGGATGGATGATGGGTGGGTGAAAGGATGGATGGATGGAGAGTCGGTGGGTGAAAGGATGGATGGATGATGAGTGGGTGGGTGAAAGGATGGATGGATGATGAGAGGGTGGGTTAAAGGATTAATAAATGGATGTGTGGGTGGGTGAAAGGATGGATGGATGGATGAGTGGGTGGGTGGATAGTGGGTGGATGAAAGGATGGATCAGTGGATTGGATGGTGGGTGGGTGAAAGGATGGATGAGTGGGTGGGTGGATGGTGGGTGGATGGTTGGGTGGATGATGGGTGGGTAGGTGGATGAGTGAAATGATGGATGGATTGATGGATTGATAAGTGCAAGGGTGAATGAATGGACGTATGAGTGAAAGGGTGGATGTAAGGATGGATGAGTGAGTGAAAGGGAGGGTAGATGGACAAAAGGATGAATAGATGTGTGAAGGAGTGAAATGATAGATGGATGAGTGATAGGATCAATGGATGGATTCATGAGTGGATGATAGATGGATGGATGGGTGGGTGGGTGGATGGATGGATGGAAGGAAGGATGGCTAAGTGAAAGGGTCGATGGAGAGAGAAATGGAGGATGGATGGATGACTAAAATAGTGGATGGGTGGAAGGATTAGTAAGTGAAAGGATGGCTGGATTGGTGAAAGGGTAAATGGCTGAATGGATGAGTGAATGGATGGATGGGATAAAGAGTGGATGGATAAGTGTACAGGAAGGATACATGATGGATAGGTTTGCAAACGGTTGAATATGTTTGGAAATGGCTGGGCTTACTTATATACTATTGCGCGACCTCTGATGTGTCTGGAAAACGTACCTATTGTCCTGAAGTTTTGTCCTGAATTTTGACCTCCTGTCCTGAATTTGTGTCCTGAATTTTGACCCTTTGTCCTGAATTTTTACACTCACCGTCCTGAATTTGCACCAATGTCAGTTGGCCACCCTAATTCTAGTCCCAGTTTCTGGCAACCAGTGGCTGGTTTGATCATTTTTACTGGGCTGGTTTTCGTTTCCAGTGCATCAGTCACTGCTGCTGCCTCCGATATAGCGTTCATGGTGATTCCAGCTGCTAGATGGCTACCAATCAGCTTAGTGTAGTGGACCGGCCCAGTTAAACTTCACATCGGAGAAGTCAGGTGAAGTGTGGAGTCTTTGCCGCCTTTGCTAGAGTGGGTTCATGCCGTCACTGTCAAAAGTTTCTCATTTTTAAGTACAGCCTATCACTATTGAACATTGAGAATCCTTTTAATGTGTCTATTTTACATTTTAATTTCAATCACATGTTGGACACTTTTAAAAGCACACACCTTAGGTTGGCGGAGCTTTTAATTTACAAACATGGAGGAAGGTTTATGGATATGGAAACCTTGGTGACTACTTGAGAATTCCTATTCTTGGTTTACTTTGAAAATCTAACAACCAGTCTTTTACTGTCTATTGACGTAACCAGCTCCTGTCCACACATGCAGCTGACGTTTCCAAACCTCTTCTTCCAGCCCACCCCCTCCTCATCTGAGCCCGCATGGGTTATGAAACGTGGACCGTCTGTAGACAGGGGGGTGAGTTTTTTCTGGCCTGTGTTTTCATACATGGCGCTTTTGTTCCGACATAGCCTCTACAACCTAGTTAAGGCTTTGACAAATCATTGCAGCTCACTTGTCACACAAACATGGGCCAAGTTTACCATTCTTCCTTCTTTAATTCACTCTAGCGTGACAGACTCACCCAATGCTTGAGCGCGCTCTATGCGGGAGGCTGGAGCATGAAGCGCTCGGGCAGCACTGCGGACTCATACCTTTCTGCTTCAGGTAATGTGAGCCTGTAGCGACCTCTTCACAAATAAGATGACATCAGGAATTGATATAACGTATTTATTTGACTCGTAGTTCAGGAGATAAAAGTGCATGCAGCAGATCATGCAGGTAACAGTGAATTGAATCATGACATTCTACAATCCCGGAACACCCTTCAACAAAGTTCTATTACATAGTATAATTCCATTGCTCATTAAAGAAACATGCAACCACTACACATCCCCCTTCTTTATAAAACTAAACATAAACAAATAAATAAATATTCACAAACGCTGAACTGCCAGAGTTTGTCAGTCCAGCATAGCGTATCTCATCTGCAGAAGGAACCTGGGTAATTTGATCTGCAAGGATTTCTAAAACATGCTTGGAACTAAAAGAAGAGATAGATGTGCCAGACTAATTGCTACACCCTGCACATCCCCTTCCTTAAAATTTGCAAACAAAAACAATTAAATATTATAACTCTCTACCACTATCTAACACGTCTTCTGAATCAAAATTAGCCTCTGGTTATACAACTAAGCTAAGAAAAGTGTTCACCATAACTTTTGCGAAGCTTAGGCTTTAGTACTGCTATGAATATATACATTTTTTAATACTTCTTCCAGGGGTAGTGTAAAGCAATGAATTCTACCTGAAGTAGTTGCAAAAATTCTACAACAAATCTGCTTCAAAATGGAACACCACTGTTATGGCAGCCTAATACAAAAGTAAAAGTGGATTCCAATTTTTTTTAAACATACTTACTTGTCAAACTATGCTCATACCAATATGTTTTAATACCTCTATCGGTCCAAAGGATTTCTGGAACACTTTAATTTTGGGACTTAGTTCAACATTTTAACCCCAGAAAATAATCTCTTTGTCATCTTCTTTTAATACCATCCCAGAAAACTTGCTAGAAACTGTACACAACATATAATATTTGCATATAAGTTTAAACAGGCATGATATCTTAAGATACCGCATCAATACACTACATATGCTTTGGATCCTGGGTAATTCCCTAAAGCAGCAAAGAATGCCTACTAATAAGCCAGGAGCACACTGTATATTATAAGCGAAAACTTGTAGACTTGTAGACATCTTGTTTATTCTAGCTGAAGATCAGGATAAAACTTCCCCTATTTAGTATTATAATTAGGTGAGCTACTTCCAGCAACCAAAACAACGAGAAATGGACGAAACTTCCCGCAAAGGGATATATTGCTGAATGTATCCATACTCATAACCAAAATACCCATAACCAGGATATTTGAAGATAAAGAAAAAGTGGCCACAAAGGTTTGACCTTAATCTCTGAGAACTTTCAGCGGCAGATGTTCAATAACTTTAGGTCCTTCCACCCTAAACCGGTGGACCATTTCTTGCAACATACAGTTTTCCCATAGCATGCCTTCCCTTAAAACGAAACACAAGGGTCCTAAACCCTAGAATATCAACTCTTCCTCCTGTAAAACTTTCGGCAATAACATCATCAGTTTCTAACCACCCTCCTATTTTATCCACAAAGTGACTTTTCCACATCTCTTGCGGCACCACAGTGAACGGTGAACTCGAATCTACCACCAATCGTAATATAATTCCACTCAAAGAAATATCACAAAAAGGATTAAATGATGAGACATTAGAGGCTCCTAACTCCACTTTGTCCCGCCTTGATGCAGAACAATCACCCTTATGTCGAACATGCACCTCTTTTTTGTTCTTTCTGTTACACCTTCGCGAAAAATGTCCACTCATTCCGCACTCCCAGCACATGGTAGAACTAGCAGGAAATTTTTCAAAGGGAGCCACCTGTGAATAACCACCACCTCCAACACAATTTACGTTGCTACACTCCTCTTTACCACTACTCCTAAATCTTCTTCTAACATGGAAACCAGTTTTCCCTTCCTCAAACATATCGGTTTCAAGATTCTTATACCTCGTTCCCTCTTCTACCACTTTTCCTACCGTTTCTACTGACGTCTTGTTACCTTGCGATAACATAGCTTTAGAACTAGGATTAGACAATCCTGCCTTTCCAACAAAGGCAATGGTATCTGTAAGACAGTTAACCCATAACTTGTCCTGTAAAGACCTGTTCCTGGTATGCCCAACTACCCGGTCAGAAGTTACATCCTTGTAACATAGAGCAAATTCACAATCCTTCACTAACACCAAAGGAGGATTTAAAGTCTTCTGGGTTTTGTTTGCACTTTCACAATTAAAACATTCACGAACTTTTCTCTCTATATCAACATCAAACTTAGGCCTCCAATACAAGACCTTAATGTTTCTCTTGGTGCGAGAGATTTCTGGGAGCCCTTCATGGCCTATATCCATAATCTTGTCTCTAATACTTGAATGAGGTACAATCCTTCCTCCCCTGCAAACAAAATCCATTTCCATACTCAATTCATTTCGCACCTTCCAAAATGGCCTCAACTTTGGATCAACCTTAGCTTTGGTTGACCAACCATTAACGATTTTGTCCTTGACTGCATGCAAAATTGTGTCATCATGGTATTCCTTCAGCCACACTTGTTCAGAAAGGCCAGACACACCAGTTACACCATAACCTTTCCATGGAACCCTGTCTAATTCTGAATTTTTGTTCCTGGTAGTAACCGTTTTTGATCCATTTGCTGTCAGAGACATTATTGATCGTTTTACAGAAAACGAAAACCTGAAAGAAAAGTGGTTAGTTATTAGAAATGACTTCTTCGCAACTGACGTCTAACACAATATCTAGACACTTATTTGAAACACCATTTCATGCGCGATGTCTTCGTGAAACAACAATTGAACTTCGAAAGAAAAAAAAAACACTTAGTTAATACTGTATTCCTATAAATTTGAATAAACCACTTCGTGAATAATGTTGTCAAATAAATTTGAATAAATCACTACGTGAATAATAGTTCCAATTAAATTTGAACAAGCCACTTCGTGAATAATATTTTCATATAAAGGAAAACCGCAGATACCAAACAATTTTTGTATTCATTGAAAAATGAAAGCAACCACTAACTGAACAATGTCTTCATGTAAAAGGGATACTAATTATATCTTCATAAAAATCTTCTTTCAGACACAACTTACAAAGTGGCCTAATATCAGACTGATGCTTCAAGAAATTTCTGTTGCAAGTAAAAATGACTTATTCCCATCCGTGCTTCTGCCTTTCCTGAAATTTCCACAATGCAAGTAATGGAACATATAACTCTTTTAAGTACAACCTGCAAAACAAATTGGGTTAGTAATATATACATACACGGTGGTCCAATATTAAACTGATGCTTCACGAAATTTCTGTTACACGTAAAAATGACTTGTTTCCATCAGTGCTTCTGCCTTTCTTGATATTTCCACAACGTGAGTAGTGGAACATATAACCCTTCAAAGTAAGACCTGCAGAATTTATTCTTTTTTTTTTTTTTTATAAGATGGTCAACAACTGTAAATTAAATCGTGATGATGCTATCGCGTTGGATAGCGAGATGTGAGATGATGTTGTCCGGCTAGCTGACGTGTGTTCTACGTGTTGTAGTTCCAAATTTGAAATCGAGACAAGTAGTTCATAGGTGTAATAATGAGAAATGTCAGATTAAGAAGTAAAAGATAGAGTTTCAAATTGAGTTCCGAAGTTCAAAACGATAACGTTGGAGCTACAACATTGCAATTATCCACAAACGAATTAGAAAAATAAAGCCTCAAAGGTGCTTCGAAATTCACAACTCCCTGAATTACTCACGATTCGAGTTGAGAATCAAAACGCAGATGAAACGGTGAATTTTCAAAATAGAAGAAATCGTAGTGGAGGTTGATTACAAGTTGTGCCCATCTCGTTGCCAAATCTGTAGCGACCTCTTCACAAATAAGATGACATCAGGAATTGATATAACGTATTTATTTGACTCGTAGTTCAGGAGATAAAAGTGCATGCAGCAGATCATGCAGGTAACAGTGAATTGAATCATGACATTCTACAATCCCGGAACACCCTTCAACAAAGTTCTATTACATAGTATAATTCCATTGCTCATTAAAGAAACATGCAACCACTACAGAGCCCTTCCAAGATGTGGGACATAAATAACACCTTCACTTACCTCAGGGGTGACCTGTAGAAGCTGCTATGTGATAATTACAGCCCTGTCTATCTTTGATTCATAGATAGATGTATTTATGAGCACTTCATATTGTTTTTAAAACTACGCTCTCACGATCAACAATGGAGATGCTTATCCAAACATCCGGAGTGCATATTGAGTTCACTGGTAATATTTAATAAGGCGCCTCATTTTTTTGTTCAGAGCATCCTTTTATTATTCCATCAATTTCTTGATGGAAAAAAGAGGTTGAGTATTGTTAAAGTAGGGCTTCTGTAACACATTAACTTACGCACACCAACCAAAGATGGCGCCCCCGACTGTGCCCTCAGCAGTTTTAATTTCGAAAGGCTAACAATGCTAATGCGGTCGGTTCATACACTCCAACGGTTCAGTCGTTGGACTTGAGGCTCTCGCGCAGCAGCCCGACACCCGCCCTCCCCAGTGACTCTTCTCACCCTTCTCCTTGTTCTAAGGGTCAAACGGCGCCCCACGAAGAAACCGGTTTTCAGGAATAGGGCCGAGCTGCAATTACTGGCTCTCGAACGGAATTTATCCCAGGGGCACGTCACGTCTTGTCGAGCAATTTTCCTCTCGGTTGATTTATGTGTATTTTTTATATTTTAACGTTTTCTTAATTTAAGCAGTGACTAAGTTTGGCAAAATGTCACTTGTGCCAAGCTTTACACATTATTCAGCAGTTGCTGAGTTCAGCCATAAATTCCATACGAAACTGCAATGCTAATGTATTGTGGGAACCTGTCCACAGAAAATAGGGTATTTTGCTAAACCGGGCACTACCTCTGTAGTTGTTTAAGTAGGAGTAGGGTGTATGCTGGATCGTCTGTGTTTAACCTACATCCATGTTATTTATAAATGAAAGAAAGTCTGATCCATGTGATTTTGAGCAAATCATTTAATTTCCCTGTGTCCAAAAAATGTGAAATTAAATGTGTGCAAAATGCATTTGTGTAATCCGCACGATCTCCTAAGTCGTTTAATAACCCTTCACATAGGGGCCTATTTAGGATTTAACGCTGCCGTAGCGTTAATTTTTTGACGTTATGGGAGCTTTTTTTTTATGGCCGTATTTACAAATTGCCACAAAGACCAGTAAGAGGCATTTTTTAAGCGTTAACGTAAGTGCTTCACAGCACCACTTCGCTTAGTGTGATTTACCGAAAATGAGATGCAAGGTAGGAGTTCCCAGCGAAAAATCTACCGCACAACACTAAAAATGAAATAAATAGGGGGCTCATTTATGAGGTTTCGGCGCAGGGCAGCGGTGCAAGGAATCTTACTGCTCTGACCTGCGTCTAAAGAAAAGCACAGCTATGGTGCATTCCTGCCCTTTCCCCAGTGTTGGCCCACAATGGACTTCCATGGTGCTGTGTTGAGGGATGATTGATTTTGTAAAGGAAGGGGATACCTTCCTGCATGAAATCAATCACAAAAGGCAATTTCCTCTTGTCATGTTTGCTGAAGAATGCAGCACACATGGAAAAAACGAGAGGAAATGTAAACATTTCTCCTTGTTGCACCTCCATAATTCCACCCCTGGGGTGGGGTTAGATTCTTATGGATTACCAAGTGTACGATTTCTCGTAAAACTGGGAATGCTTCAGAGTCCATGAGTGTTGTATGGGAACACCAACAGCAACACCCCTAGAACACCCCTTTCACGAATAGTTAAGCGTAAAAGGGGCACATATTTCCAAGGAGATGAAAAGCCACGTAAAGTGGCTTTATGTGGTCATGTAAATATGCAGTGGCACATTGCGCCACCAGAACGCCAGCAACAGGAAGCTGGAGACAGGGAACCGTGGAAAGCCAGAGAATCTCTGCAATACTTTAAGATTTTCAATATGTTTCCTGCGTTTCTTATGCTTTTATCCACAGACCTCTGTTATGTAATTTTGCCAATTTTTGAAACGATTAAGGTTTGTATATGTTAAGCAATGCTTTCAAAGCATAGAAGTACACTTACTAACAGTCTTTAAAGGGACCACCCTATGAGTGGCCTCATAAAACACCTCAAAACCAAAACACACGCCTTGAAACAATGGAACATTCTAGAACGCCTATTGCTGGGTATTGGTTGGTTGGAATTCAGGACTGGGATAAAAGAACAGTTTTTTTCCTGTACACTGGATGGCCCCTTTAACTCTTTGTTTGTTTCAGGTACAAACATCAGTAGCGAAATACAAATGGTGAGTACACAGGTGTGTAGTACAGTAACTTTCGAGTAGGCACAGGTCCCTTCCTTCGTTTGGAAACTAAAAACTATTTTCACCTACCACGTTGTGAAGTACAACCACTGGTGCCACTTTACGCTTTGCTTTTCATCACATACTAGAGGTACATGTTGGTTTTCTAACACGGAGCATTTTCCATTAAGATAATCAAAAAAAGGCTCTTGGTAGCTGTAATGGCTATACCCTTGTCTAGATGTATGTGTGAAAATGTCAAACCTACATGGGAAGGAGGATGGGTTGCAAGTGATGGAAATAACACGAGGAAGCAGAGAGCAGTGGGTGTTGGCAGCTGCCAGCTGGGCGAGGGGGTTATGGTCAACACAACAGAGGAAGGACACGCAGATATTTAAATTTTATATTATTTGTGTAGTTTTCTATAGCGGGAAGGAAACCCGAGGGTCTCAGACTGCTTTCCTTATGCAGCAAACCAGCCAAATACAAAAAGATCACATAGAAATTCGTAAAGCATGCACTAGGAGTACATTAGAGATCTAACAGGCAATCATCTCTTACCCTCTTGGCGGTTGGCTGTGAGCAGGATTGGTGACATCTCTCTATATTTAGCAACATTTTGTGGATATATATAATGCACCCAAGTGGACAAGAGCACCCAAGGACGTGCCGGTCAGCCATGAGCATTGTGGGGGTAGGCGCTTCATTTCAGGGGTAATCCTATTTCCTCTGTAGTAGAGACATGGGGATTATTAGGAGGTGTCAAAGGAAGTCATGGTCCACCTCTTTCCCAGTGAGCGTATTAGTTTGGAACCATGGTGACCACTGGGTTATAACACCAGCAAAGAGCTGAACTAGAGATGAAGCCAGGAAGTCATTTTAATGATGATAAGTTAACGAGTGCTATAAATACACTTTATTAGCAGGATTGTACTTTATGATGTATGGTGGTTTTGATTTATTCCTCTGTTTATCGTCATCTTTATAACATTATAATCAGTTTGCTTTATGATAGATTATATAATTTTTCCTATATGATCATGTGTATAGGATATATGCTTATGTATATTGTATATATTTATTAGTGCCAATTCTGTTTATTATATTGTTATGTTACAGTCTTATATATATTTTTCACAGATGTAGCACAGTACCACAGAACCTGTAATGGTCACTTTAAACAATTTTGTACAAATAAAATGCATTTTTATTGAATATTACTGTACACCGAGTCTATAAATATAATGTGTTTTTATAACTAGGTCTTGTACAATGAATAGACCTGTAGTTGGCTACGGAATTTCCAATCATTTTATTTCCCTTCCCTAGGAAACCGCATTAGTAGCAGGGGGGTCCAAAGATTGACATTATATGTCATTCCTCGTTCCTACATAAATTCAGCATGGCCGCTGGCATCACCTATTTATTTCCAGTGGCTGTCCGCCCATTTCCATTGAACTTCATATAGATTGGCTTCTTCTACCAAGCCTATGCTACCTTCAAAGATCAACCCTGGCCTTCACGCACTATAAGAGCTCTTCTTCAAGCAGCTGTCAGTCAAGGCTACACCTGAAGTGTGACCGACCGTCCTCCACCAATAATCATAAAAAAAGGAATGTGTCAATGAGCAAACAATCAAATTGGTATTTCGGCTTGTCATAAACAGTCCTTTAATTATAGCAACTCTGTGCTCCCTTGGGCTACTACTTTCAGCAAAAGTATCTTGATGTTTATTCAAGATTTTTGTTCTCTCCTTTTCAGTCTCTTATTTTTGTTCTTTCGTGGTATTTTAATCCTATTATCTGCTTTTTTTTTCTTTCTTTTTGGATTTAGTGGGTAGACCGCTGAGAGTCCATCTTTCTCCAAGTCACCTCCTAACTCCAGAGGCGTGTCACCCGCCAGAGAACTAAACTGATTCAACAAGGGAAAGGAAACACACACAAGTGCTTGAAATGAAGACATCAACATCTGCCTGACCCTCACCTGCAGGGGATGTGGGCGTGGGAGGAAGAGTCCACTCCTCTTTCAGGCCTGTTTTGAAGAAGGGATCAGGCTTGGGGGTCTTTAGGACAGCTCGGAAATGTTCTTCCTGCTGGGCACAGGCAAATTACTCTACATTCCCCAGGACCCAGGATCCCAAGCAGATAAAGTCCTGCAGACGCATCGGTATCCTTTCTTATTCACTCCCACCCACTAAAAAGATGTTTACAAAAAAGCTCCTGGCGATTTTTGTCCAATTGAATTTTTAAACGCTTTAATGGAATTCTTTTCTACTTTCTAATTTTTATGGGGTTGATTTTTATTCTAAATCTCACAGAAAACTGAATCATGTCCTGCCGCCGAGAAGTGTGATAGGCAGGGCAAGCATCTAACACACTGACACAGCCAATAGTTGTAACTTTTGTGTAGTCAAAAACCTATTGTATTGTACCAGTGTCCATCAGTTACATCCAGGGAGTTATGATGGCACTAAAGTATACAAAAAGTGATTTTGGAAGGCTTGAATTAATCTCAGCCACTGGTCATTGCTCGGGCCGCAACCCAGTCCATTGTTATTTTGCACACCGTACCACCTCAGTTTTGCATACCGTAAGGAGTTTTGAAGAGTATACCAGGACAAGTTGGTGTCCTCAAAACTGTCAATGCCAGAAGCAGGTGAGGCCCACTTGCCTCATCCTTTTGCCATGGCCACATTTTTGAGTGATGATCAAGTGTAGAATAAGCGCTGAGGTCCATGGGTGGTGAAAATCAGGTAGAAACCGAGGTCTCAGAATTAGGATCCAATCTCATGAAAAGGAGGATAAATTGGATGGGGAAGATGTAGCAGGAGAGATGAAGGAACTGAAAGGGGAGAAAACAGCAGAAGGAAAAAAGACAATGTGAGTATCAAACATGAAGTCAGAGGGAGAGGAAGGAGGTTAAGACCGTAAAAGCAAGCAACACTGAATGAAAGTTTAAAAGAATATGAGGGAGTAGAAAGTGAAAACTGCTGCAAAAAGGAGATGGAAGCTCATGAGCCAGATTTCATGCTCTGCACGTCACTTCACAATTTAGCACTAGTGAAATTATCCACTTATATTTTCACATACTGGCCATAGTCAAATATCATTTTTGTTGATGTTCTTACAGTGATCTGTTAAGGAAAAGATCACTTTGCAACAGACGATCAATGCAAATTCTGGTGCAAAATTGCCAATTGCTGGAGCACTGATAGAATTCAGTCAGTAGAGAGATTGACAAAGTAGTACCGGCGAGGCAGAGCCAGGAGAGAGGGACTGAGAACATTGTTGTTGGAGAGGAGAGAGGAAGGAAGCACAAGAGAAAGAACATGTAAATAAGTGAGATTTCAGCATGAAAGGGCAAAAAACAGTTGAAGTATCAAAGGAGAAGAGCAATTGCAATCATGCGGAAGATAGTTAGGTGTGCTAGATTGAAAACCAGACATGGTTAAGGTGTCAAGAAATACTGTTTCAGCTATTACAGAACATCATACTCCTCAGAACTTACCTGGCTGCCAGCAAACTGAGTGAGATATATGGGTTCAATACCACGGAATGTGTCAGATGTGGGCAGATGAATACTGGGTGAGAATAACTGGGATGCTGGAAAGCATTACTGGGAGAGCAGTCTTACATAAACCAGAATGTTGCCTTCTGGGCATCATCCCAGACCCCAAGAGGAAAGACGGCAGTTTTCTGGAACTGGCGCTGCTCAAAGCTGAATGTTGTCTTGTCATGCAGTGGGAGGGTACCAGCCTTCCCCTGCCCCAGCAAATTGATGGAAAACACAGGTGATTAGATGGGCCAAAGTTTAAGGTAGAAATATTACATATAGACAAGCGAGGGGCATAGTGGATGCAGACAGGGCCCATGTCTCGGATGCTTTGCTGCTCGAATGTACCTAATATGGGATCTCTGTGCACTAGACGGCTGTCTAATGAGAGGCAATTGGATTATCAACTCTCTACAGGGACTTTCTCATGATGAACTAAGGAATCCAATCATGCCTTAGACAATGTTTACCTCCCCAAATCCCATCCGTCCCCCCTTAAATCTGTTCTTCATTCAGCAGCTTGTTTTATTTTTGGGGCCAAAGGAAGCGACCGCATCACACCCATGTTATCCACCCTCCGCTGGATTCCATTGACGCAAGATCTATCTACAAGACTGCCTATATCACCCACAAAGCCTTGCATTCCTCCTCGCCTCGCTACCTGGCGAATAAACCGTAACTCTCTGGAGGCTCTAGACCATCACGTAATGCGGAAAATGTACTGCTCGAACCCCCCACTTTCAAGAAGGAAAGATCAATGGCCCAATCCTTTTTAGGCAACGCAGTGAGAATCAGGAACTCACTTCGGCCTCAGCTCCAGACCACCACCTCCTACCAGGCCTTCAAAACGGACCTTAAGGTTCTCCTCCTTCAAAGCCACTTCCACATTTAATTCACACCCTCTCTATTACCTGAAGGAAGACCTTCCATTATAGAAAATTCTATTCTCCATGACTATGGTAGTGCCTTCCAAGTGTGTTCTTGTGGTTTGAGTGTCTGCCAAGTATTGCAGCATTATCCTTCTGCCTGTGTTTGGTACTCTTTTGTAACATGCACACGCCACTTGTCTCTTATAACACAATGTTTGCTACCTCTTATATTCTGTTTGCTTTAGATACCTGCACAAGTGCCACCATTGCCTACGTAACGTTTGTTCTTTTGTTTGAGTGTCTGCCATTTATTGCAGTATTATCCTTCTACCTGTGTTTGGTACTCTTTTGTAACATGCACACATCACTTTTCTCTTGCAACACACTGTTTGCTACCTCATACATTTTGTTTGCGTTAGATACTTGCTCAAGTGCCACCATTGCCTACGTAACGATTGTTTTTGTGTTTGAGTGTCTACCATTTATTGCAGAGTTATACTTTGTATACCTTTGTATACTTTGTATACCTTTGTAACCTGCACAGATGTCACATGTTCCTCCTATAATTGTACCGTTTGCTACCTCTTGTATTTGTTTGCTCACATTTGTCACTTTTGCCTTATGTAACTTAATGTTTGCTGTTGTACTTTGTTCACTTGTAATCTTCTCCTCATGTATCATCACTGTTCCTTTTGAGAAGCGCTCTGACACCTTCGGGTAAAGTCTGCCCTATATAAATAAATAAATAAATACTAAGTAACCTTATGGTGCGACCCCCATTGGTCCCTGCGGGTCCCCTGCTGCCCTTGCTTTGGTCCTCCCTGTCATTGGGCAGAGAATGAGCACCTAACCTGAGATTTTTTGTTTTTCTTTCTGGTACTATTTTGGTTTGATTGACCAGTTATTAGAGGGCTGATGATTTGAGGCCGGCTCCTACATAGCCATGTATATTGGTTCAAGCCAGCTGAAAACAGACATTATTAGGATACTGTTAATAGTTATCCCTCTACACACACCATACTACTAGATCCTAGCAAAACTCCTTCACTGCAGCATAATGTTGAACCATACACGTTTATCTTTGTTTGAGAAGAATTAATCCTGAAATTGTAGCTGCCATGGAGGAATAGTGGAATAGTGTGGCAATATCAGTTATTGACGTCTTAATTGCCCTGTACACAATTATGCACAGACGGAATCTCTGATTGTAATGTTACACGAAAACTCAAAACTTGATTGCTTTTTGAAAAATAGTGACTTCAAATACAGACAGATTGACAGTCCTATGAAGAAAACAAAAGAGATATGCAAGAAGTGATTGCATCAGGTGCAAGTGTAATAATGCAGTCACACGGGGGGGGGGCATATCTCACTAGCACACACTGTTCTCTCTCACCAACAGCAGTAATGTGATATTGTTCTCTGTAAGCCAACTGGGGTTCAACACATAGATGAAAGAGGCAGTAAATCATCTCATAAATAATGTATTAATGCTATCACCTTATCAGCACCTGGATGACGAAAGCAGATGGTTTACCACCCCATGGTTTGCTTCTGGTTTCCCCTGGAAGCAACCTCCCCTTAGCTCTTCACTCCAGATGCATCCTGTGTTATGATGGGTGCTGGCTCTGCGAGGACCCTTCTCCTGGCCCTGCCTTAAAACATTCAGCACCTTCCTTATATGAGCTTTGAAGGTGCACTGGATAGGAAGACGCCTTCTGTACTTGAATGGATTCAGCAGACTGCGGAGAAGTTTTTGTGAAGACACCTGGACAGTTCTTTGGTAAGACAATGATGTTACCCAACATCGGAAACAATAGCCCATGTTTATAAACGTATCCACCTCAGCTCAACATCTCTGTTTTTGAACCAGAGGTTGTTTTCTCTGGCAGCGTATTTGTGCCATATTTAGTGATATCAAAAGAGCCTTGAAGGCACACCACCAACTGGACCACATGTATTTTTTTATTTTATTTATTTATAAAGTTTTTTATAGCGCGAACAAGATCCCGAGGGATAACAGAGCGCTTTGCAATATGATGGGAGGAAGACAAAAACAATATCTGTAGGCAATATCCCAAAGAGTAAAGGAGAGAAAGAGAATACACATCCGCACAGCTTGTGGTGTAGCAAGGGCCCACTTGCAAGCACGAATACTCCATGGATTAGGAAATGACAGCCTTAATTGAGTTACGACTGCCAGGGCCCTTCACACCAATAGGTAGCAATGGAATGTTGCTCCACTGTCCTCTTAACTCGAACTGTCCTCCCCCTGACGAGTTTCTGAAAGACAGCAACTCAATTAGAAATATGTAAGCCTTCTTGATGCATTATCCTTTCAAGATTGTTTCTTTTGTCCCTCTGTCTGAAAAGACCTACAAAGGACAGCGTGAGGCTCTAACGGCATCATCTCCCAGCCTGGCCCCTTCTGCTTGTTGTAGGACTGGATCAGGTGGAAATGTAGCAGATGTAAATGCATTTGGATGTTCTCATAAAGTATACTGCACTATTGTTCCCTGTAGCAGAGCTGTAGCAGGGACCTCCGCCTTCTGTGAGCATGTCTCACTGCAGGGGGAAGGGTTTGTTTCCTGGGTTTCATATGAAAAGAAAGAGATAGAATGCAGATAGATCAATGCTCACCTTAAACTAACGCAACCTATCAAATCGGGCATTTAGTGAATTGCCTCTTTATTTAAAAATTTCTTTATTGATCATTTTAACGAACAGTACACATGGTACATCAATTATGCATTGCATCATCACATGGGTCCACTGATTCACGATGAGATAACTACTATGAGCTGTTCTCATTGTGTTTGTCGATTTCTGCTTACTCTCCTGAGTGGCCCCAGTTTTAAATCACATTTACGTTGTTAATGAACTAAAGAACACTTTAACCCCCCGCCCCCTTTGATGTAACCGGTGTCGCCAGGTTTGACTTGCCTCTTGAGGATACATTCGTGTGATAGAGTCTATTGTACAAAATGTTACATTGGGGCTATCTTGAAAGAATATTGTGTTGTTACATTTCAATAGCCCTTACTCCCCCTATGTAGGGTGCTGAATCCCTTGCTTACATGGGTATCAAAGGGGAAACAGCCTTTACAATGTGGCTCGAACCACGCTGTGCCTAAACAATGCAGTCACAACCACAAATGTGTCTTTACAATGCATTTCTTTACCACACAAGTCATTACAACGACATGCTTTAACCCCTCCTCTGCTGATGACGGCACCGCTCCGTCATCAGCCGCGGTGGCGCAGTGCTAATGACGGAGCGGGTCCGTCATGGCCCGCCCGACGCTCCTGCGCGGCGCGAATTCCGCGCCTGCGCTGAGCGTTCTATTGAGTGGGCGGGGCCATGACGGAACTGCTCCGTCATAAGCACAGCGCAACCGACGCTGGTGACGGAGCGGTTCTGTCACCAGCATGCGCCCGCCGCATTTCCGCCCCGCCCCCTTAGCACTGCGGCGGAATAGCCGCCGCAGTGAAGGGGTTAAGTAAAGTGTTGTTGGACTGATGTTGGACTTCATATCCAACACTTTCCCTACTGTTGTGCATACTGGAGTTGGAATAGTAAATCATACTATTTCAACTCCAGTGCTTTCCCTAAGGCAAGTCATTGTAACGATGTGCGTGGTACAGTAAAGACGTATTTGGGGTTCTGACCGTGTTATTCAGACACGAGTGATAAATGCCTGTGTGGTTCTGACATACTACCGTAGCAAAATACTCTGCATAGGGTGCGTGTTTAGGAGTGTGTTGTCTTGGTATAATCCTATGTGGGAAGTGTTTTCTTGTTGTATGTGATGACCACCATGGTGCGGTAATTGTGTTATGAGACACAGTGCTTAGCAGTGTGCTGGATGATGAAGTGTGCGAGATAAGACACATAGTTTATGGTTTTCAGTAAGCTGGCAGAATTGGTCAGTTCTGCAGGTCCCCCTAGAGTACCCAGGCTTACATGGGCATAGGGGAAGCACCACTAGCAATGCAAAACTTATCTTGGGCACAAAAGAGGTTACATCCTCACTGTGTCCGATGTTCACTCACTTTTTATGCTTCATTCTAAACTTATACAAAGTAATATTATTTCAGGACGTGTCTTGTGAATGCAAAAGATCTTTCAGAAAGTTTCTGTTATCTGAACCCATGCACTGGTCCCTAATGCTCAAGCTACCTCTCACCCTTTAGCCACTGTACCATCCCTAGGGCCCGGCAGGCCATTTATGGCATTTTCCTGCTAGGCTAGCAAGTTGGGGCAGCTTCCAAAGCAGGATAGACTTCCATAACACAGTCTTGCCCGTCTCCCAATTCCATTCACAGTATCTGGCAGCCAGTGGCTGGTTTTATCGGCTTTTACTGGGCTGATTTTAGTTTCCAGTGCATCAGTCACTGCCCCTGCCCCCCGCTGTAACGTTCCTGGTCATTTCCAGCTGCAAGATGGCCATTCAGCTTAGTGTTGGGGACAAGCCAAGTTAAACTTCACTTTGGAGAAGCCAGGCGAAGTAGGAGGTCTTTGCCCACTTTGCTAGAGGAGTTTCATGCCTTCACTTGCAAAAGATTCTCATGTTTAAGTGCAGCCTATCACGTTTGAACCTCGAGAAACCCTGTAATGTGTCTATTTCACATTTTATTTCAATCACATGTTGGACACTTTTAAAAGCACACACCTTAGGCTGGCTGACCCTTTAATTTACAAACATGGAGGAAGGTTTATGGATAAGGCATCCTTGGTGACTACTTGAGAATTCCTGTTCTTTGTTTACTATGAAAATCTAACATCCAGTGTTTCACTATCTATTGACGTAACCAGCTCCTGGTAGCTTGTTTCCTTTCTGGTGAAGAATTGGCTTGGTAGTTTAGTCTGCCCTGTTCCCATGATGCACTGGGCCAGGGACAGACTGATTTGCATATAGCCAGGTTCTGAGCTGGGATGGGGCAGTGAGATAAATAACGGTGATGGATCAAGCCCTGATCTTTGGACTGGGTAAGAGTGGTCTGCTCAATTCAGACACTCTGTTCATCACCACCCCCTTTTCTGAATCGTAACCAGCTCCTGTCCACACACGAAGTGTAGGTTTCCAAACCCTCTTCTTACAGCCAACCCCCTCCTCATCAGAGCCCGCATGGGTTTTAGAACTTAGACGGGGAGGTGGGGGCGGGGGGAACATGAGTGTTTTGTGCCTTGTGGTTCCATACATGGCGCCTTTGTTCCCACATAGCTTCTACAACACAGTTAAGGCTTTGACAAAGCATTGCAGCTCACTTGTCACACAAACATGTGCCAACTTTACCATTCTTCCTTCTTTAATTCACTCTAGTGTGACAGTCTCACCCAATGCTTGAGCGCGCTCTATACGGGAGGCGGGAACGTGAATCGACCCGGCGGCACTGCGCTCTCATACCTTTCTGCTTCAGGTAATGTGAGCCCTTCCAAGAAGTGGAACATAAATAACACCTTCACTTACCTCAGGGGTGACCTGTGGAGGCTGCTATGTGATAATTACAGCCCTGGCTCACAACCGAGCTTTGATTTATAGATAGATGTATTTTTAGCACTTTATATTGTTTTAAAAACTAGACTCTCACGATCAACAATGGAGTTTCTTATCCAAACATCAAGAGTGCATAATGAGTTCACTGATCATATTTAATAAGGCGCCTAATTGTTTGTTCACAGCATCCTTTTGTTTACTCGATCAACTTCTTGGTGGAAAAAAGAAATTGAGTGCCCCAGAATAATGGTCTCAGACTATCAATGACCTATACACTGTGATACATAATGCGTATTCTGTTAAGTGGGTGTGAATTTGGGAAGGTCTAGAAAGAAATGTTGAACTTTACTCAGGTTGTTAATTTATTTCCTTTGTTACATTAGAGGAAACATGGTAACTTTTGCGATAATTTGTTGGCATATATACTTCACATTAACAGAAGAGTTCAGCATTACATTTACTCCGTGGGTAGTGCACGGTTCGCAAAACCTTTTGCAATATAACCTTCACTAAAAGGTGTAAATATAATTTTTTTGTTTACAGGTGCAAAGTACTTTGCTGTTTTTAAAAGTCATTTTTGCACTCTCATAAAAAGAATAATTCACAAAACGTTTGAGTATACCTACGTGGAGAAGCGTGGCTCAATGGTTAGAGAGGCAGACCCTGATGCAGAGGTCTAGCCTGGACCAGGGTTCAATTCCTACCTTGGCGGTTCTTGGACTCAATCTCCCCGAACCTGATGATTCTCGCCTCGGTGCCAAGTCTAATCATGGGTCCCACTCTTTGACTCTGGGCAATAGCTTGCTTAATCTCCACAAGGGCCCCAGCAGCACTTGGATGCCTGGCTTCACCTTGGTGGTGCCCAGGAGTGGACATCTCACAGGAAAGCCAGGAAGGGTTCCATAGCGGTATGAATACAGCGCTACGAGACCTCTGGGTAGAAGGCGCTATATAAATACAAACACATTTACATTTGCATTTTACGAGCAGAGGTGGGGGTGGGCCAGGGATGGTGGAAGGTGTGGGCATTATATGGTGTGAATGCCAAGTGAATTTATGAACACACAAAAATGTGCAGATATGGCATTCAGCCTCTTCGTACCCTCCAATAGGTTAGAGATGTACCTCAGTCAACTATTTTAATGGTGAGAAAGGTAAAAGAACGACCCCTAAAATATGTGGAGGCCAAAGAGGTATTCTATACCTAAAAAAAAAATCTCAGTAGAGAATAAAATTAGCAAGTGCGTTTACAGTTTCACACCCCATTTTCTCATGCAAAGAGATAACTATTTTGTATTAGAAAATAGATTTATGTACAAGTTGAAAACTTTTGCAAATTATACAACGTTGGAAATCTGCATCCAAGTGATGTAAAGAAACCTGTGGGTGCAGATAGCCACTTTTTTGGCGAAGCAATTGCTTACTGTTTGTGTAACATCATGAAAGTTGTTTTCTGTCAAGTTTTCAAAAGGTGGCAAACTTGATACTTTTCTGAATTTCATAAAGTTTTCCCCAAATGTCAGTAGCGATGGTAAAGGTTCAATTTCATCTGCTGAACTGACAAAGTACATAACATTTCCAATTCCCGAGATTACAAACTGTGCGCATTTAGCAAAAACAATATTGCCACAAACTATTTTAGACGGGCTTTCCCGCCCTATAAAACTTACCCTTTGTCACTTTTTTCCTCCACTTCAGTTTTTACTTCACAAATTGGCTAGTTTGCTCACTTTGCAAAATTTGAGAGAAACTCCATGAAGTTCAATATTGGTAACGTATAAAACGTTGGCCAGACCTAGTAGTCAGTCACCATTGCTCCTCAGTTTCGAAACACCCGAAGTTAAAAATAGAAAGCAGTCATTGTCAGCTATCTGCTCTCAAAGACCGGGTTTATTGTGACTGAGTAACTGATAGTAAGGAAAACGGCTTAAGACCCTTTTGTGATTAGGATGGGGGGGGGGGGGGATTCGGGTAGTATAATCCTAAAGTCTTTCTTTTGAAACTGTCCCTGTGGTAACCCTACTGAGCAATTCGTTGTTTTGTGCATCGACTTTATTTTGCTGATGGAAGTGTCTGTGTCTCTTCGCACTCGAAGGATTGTTTTTTTTTTAAATCAATTTAAGTTCCTCCTGTGCATTCATTTCAACACCTCCAAGGCTCTTCCTTAAGCCTGTCAGCTCCAGGACGTAGCGAGCACCTGGAGAAATTAGTGTGTATGTGTGTGTGTTTGTGTGAGTGTTTTGTCAAAGGTGCACCTGGCGCCCTTCTCCTACCAGATTTCACCTGTACTCTCTTTAGCCCTGGGCTGTGCACTGGTATGGACAGTAGACATTTTCTGATCAAGCCAGTTTCCTCCACACTCACTCAAAGTCGTACCTGATTCTGGCAAACCACATTTTCTTCTGAAATCATAATTTGCTAAATGTACATATCATTTACCAAAATTCAATTTGAAAATGTCAACTTATTCGCACACTCCCACTTACTCCCCAGAGCGGGGCTCTGAAGTTGTGGTGGGCATCCACTATTGAGAGAGTGACTATTATCCTTTCATTGGACTGTAAGTGACTAGCGGTGGAGCCGGCAGATGATTGTAGTAAGAGAGGTAGGCTCTTTCTGCCTATCTCCTTCAGAGGACTGATGCCTACTGGCCTCTCCTAAGTAAGTAGATCATCTTGATAGAACCTTCAGTACGTCTCACTGCCTCTCCTGTATCCTAACTCAGTACCAGATCCTTATTAATCTCTCTGTCACCCATGACTGTTCCGCCACATTTATCCCGATTCTATTGCAGGACCGAAGGCTTCAGATTATGCTTCCCAATCTTTACTAGAAGCTCACAGCAGCCAATGAAAATGCTTGCTTTTCATTAAAATAACGTTAAACACTACATATCCCAACATGACTAGCTCAAGGCACGCCCCCTTAGTCCATAAGAGGCCTCTGCCTGCCGCCATCTTCCTCTTTCTTTGCTGCTCACAGCTGAGCTAAGTGCACTTTGGTTTACTCCCTCTGCTGTTGATACGTTTATGGCATAGTTATATGTTAATAATGTATTAATTACTGATTTGTAATGATCGATTGTGCCCTAGAGTTGGGACTGTGATTCTGGAGTTATTGTTTGTACCTTTGTTTACGTCAGGGAGTTTATTGCACCGGCGGGAAGCCTCGGTGCTCTGCCTTTCCTCATTCCTTTGCTTTGCTTTGTGGCTGTGAGGCGCGCTCAACGGCGCGAGTGTAGCGACGGTCACTGACCAGGGACAGACGGGCTCTGGTTTCACTGGGGCCGCATTAAGTATCCCAGAGTATCCCCCGTAGGCAAGCGCGCTTCGCGCAGGCGCACTCGGCATTCCCTTGTGGCCGGTGACACCGGTAGAGGCCGGGTGGCTCTCGGCCGTGACGGGCGCCCAAACGCGCTGATTTTGGGCTATTATTTAGTAGGGATTCAGTCGCGTTTGGGCTGCATGTCGCGGCGCGATCCTTAAACTGGTTTCATAGCGTTTTGTGACTGCTTTTCATGCCGGTTGTCCCTCTGTCCCTCTGATCGCCTGGAAAGGTGGTAAAATATAAAGAAGGCCTATAGTAGAGTGTGCACACGCTCTTGGTATTTCGTGTTGGCCTGGGTCTTTGACCCCTATTAACTACAGCTTTGCTGAGGGGGTTGAAGAAATTAGAGTGTGAGTGTGCTGAGAGGGCTGACCCCCCCCTAGACCCTCCTTGTGGCTGAGCATACTGCTTCAGGACTCTTAGTGGATTCATTGTCCAAAAGCCACCCCATAATGTCGGAATGGGAGCATTACAACGAGGAATATGCAGAGGAGGAGACTTTTGAGACTAGGCAGGCGGCTGCCTTGGAGGACAATCTAGTGAGTGCCTTGGATGCTTCGGTCCAGTCCTCCATCAATAGGGCTATGGAGACTACGGTCCCTCAGACGGTACAGCAAGCTCTTGCTTCAGCCCTTCGCCCTATAAGACGACAGCTTGAGGGCTTCGCCAAGAGGCATGGCTTTGACAAGCCACAGAAGAAGAAAATTGAGGCTTCCACCTCGGGTCAACCTGCGGGTGACTCGTGGCCTCATGCTCAGGCCTTAGCTACCTTCCCAGACATGGCAGACCATTCTTATTCTAGCGGTAAATCCAAGGCTAAGTGTAGGGTCCACGATACGGACACAGACACTGACACTGATACCAACACAGATACGGATACGTCAGAAGAGCGCCCCCCTCCGAAGAAGGCTAAGAAGGCAGACGGTCTTGCACCGGTTCATACCCCATTTACCTTTGACCCTTTGGAAATAATGCACCCCAGGTCGCAAGATTGGGTTCCACCCACGGCAGTGGCGGCATATATTCACGAAAACCTCCGAAAGAGTTTCCCGAGGGAGGTGAGGAACCGTTTAAAATCGGAATGCCCCAGACCTGACATCCCTAACAGGGTGGCGGAAACGCCTGAGATAGACGCAAGTCTTCTAACTTTTTTGAAGAAATTTACCAAGGATCACAAGCGAGGGTTGGACAGGGCTTGGAAAGGGTGTCAGGACAAGATGCTAGATGCTATAGGCCCTTTAGCCAAGATTTTAGAGATGGCCTTGGCGGCCAAAGAGGCTTCTACTCCTGTGGACCCAGATGTGTTTGCCGGATGGACCCAACGAGCCATCTGCTTGTTAGGCAACGCAAATTGTGCCATCTCTTCGGAGAGGAGGAAGTCTTTGCTTATGAAGATGGATACCAACCTGACGGAACTTGCGGATGCAGAGCCAGGGCCCCTTGCTGAGGGGCAGTTATTTGGAGACAAATTCGTCAAAGATGTCTCCAAATACGTTGGAACCTTCACGGCACTAGACAAGGCCCAATCGGGCATCAAACGAGCATTAAATCAGGGAGTTTTTAACAGGGCCGGACGAGGCAGGGCCGCTCGTCAGGCCGAGGAGGTCCTCCAGGCTCCCATAGAGGCGACTTCGGCAGAGGCAGGAATGAATATGACTCCACCCGTGGTGGAACCTTCTACCCCTCCCGTTGGAGGTTCAGTAGGAACCGGTACCAGTCCAATAATAACAGGGGGAATTTCTAGCACCAGCAGAACTCAGGTGAGAATAGCAGATGTTTCTCTTCTTCCTTTGGGGGGTCGAACACAGCACTGCCTCGAGCAGTGGAAGGAGCTTACGCAAGACGCTTGGGTCTTGCAGACAGTTCAAGGTTTTCACTTGGAGTTTTACTCGCGTCCTGTTCAATCAGACATACCGGCGGGTCTCCATTTTTCCCAACTAGATCTCAGTTTTATAGACGAGGAGATCGCAAGTTTGCTGCAGAAACACACGATAGCACCAAGTCCTCAAGGTCCTCACGGGTTCTGCAGCAATATATTTGTTATACAGAAAAAAGGGGGCGGAAACAGACTGGTTTTGAACCTCAGAGAATTCAACCAGTTTCTTACATACAATCACTTCAAGATGGAGGGCATCAATCTTTTGACAGACCTGCTGCAGGTTGGGGACTGGATGGTCCGTCTGGACCTGAAGGATGCATATCTCTCTATTCCAATATTTCCCCCGCATCGCAGATTCCTGAAGTTCAAGTGGAGAAACCAATGGTACGAATATTTGGTTCTGCCTTTCGGGCTCTCCTCGGCTCCTTGGTGCTTCACCAAGGCGATGAAGCCAGTAGTGGCGTACCTCAGAGAGCGGGGTATTCGCCTCATCATATATCTGGACGATATCCTGATAGTGGATCAGTGCCAGCAGACTCTCTTGCGACACCTCACGTTGACCACAACCTTACTGCAGGATCTGGGCTTTGTAATAAACAGCAAAAAATCGGTCATGGTCCCCACTCAAGTGATAGATTTTCTAGGTTTCACAGTGAACTCTGTGACTGCTCAGCTATGTCTCCCGAAGGACAAGCTGAAGGATCTAAAAAAGGAGATCAGGAAACTGCTGAACAGTCAGACAGTATCCCTCAGATGAATTGCCAGAATGGTGGGAATACTGGCGTCGTCAGTCCAAGAGATATTCCCGGGCCCTCTGCATTACAGGGCTCTACAGCAGTTGAAGATCAGGCACCTTCAAAAGGGTCTATCATACTCCGACAGCATCCCCCTCACCCAAGAAGTGAGGACGGAATTGCAATGGTGGTTGGGGCACGTCGATGCCTGGAACGGCCGAGCAATCTTCGGCTCCCTCCCAGAAATCACGATAGAGTCAGACGCCAGCCGCTGGGGCTGGGGCGTGTGTTGTGGAGACATCTCCACAGGAGGAAGATGGTCTCCGGAAGAGCTTTCTCTTCATATCAACTGTCTAGAGCTACTCGCGGGGTCGTTCGCGGTGCGGACGTTGTCCCCGAAGCAAACGTCCTGTTGTATTCTCCTGCGTTTGGACAATGTGTCAGCAGTGAGATACATCAACAAGTTGGGCGGCACGAGGTCGTACATGCTTGTGCAGATAGCCAAAGACTTTTGGCACTACTGCCTTCAACATCAGATATCGATAATTGCGGAATATCTTCTGGGACAGTCCAACCAAGTGGCGGACTGGAACTTGAGATACCTCAGGGACTACAGCGACTGGAAGTTGTTCCCGAGGGTATTCCAGTGGCTGGAGACGATCTGGTGTCCGTTCAGGACGGATTTATTTGCGTCCAGACTAACGTACCAGATTCCACGGTTCTTCAGCTGGAGGCCGGATCCGTTGGCGCAGGCAACGGATGCATTTCTCCAAGACTGGTCGGAGGGGGTACAGTATGCCTTTCCCCCCTTCTTGCTGATCCCCAGAGCGATGTCGCAAGTGATCAGACAACAAGCGGAGGTGGTCATGGTGACTCCATGGTGGACGTCGCAATCATGGTTCTCCAAACTGATGCAGTGGAGCTGCGACCTACCGAGACTCCTCCCGGAGTCGATGACGCTATTGATGAGCCCTCATCAGGAGAGGCACCCTCTGATAGTGGAAGGCAGACTTCAGCTGATGGCCTGGAGGCTTTCAGGGAGCAGTGGCAAGTGCCAGGGGTTTCGAGCAAGGCTTACGACTTCATCAAGAAAGCCTGGGCACCATCCACGAGGAAAAGATACTCCTCGGCCTGGAAAGGTTGGATGGATTGGTGCGTGGAACGACACCTGGATCCCGTGGGGGCGGAGTTACCCCATGTGCTGAATTTCCTATCGGATAAAGCATCCGAAGGTTTGGCCTATAGATCGGTCAACAACTTCAGATCAGCCATTTCAGCGGGCCATGTCCAGCTGGATCACAAACCAGTAGGTATGCACCCTATTGTGTGCAAGTTACTTAAAGGCATTAGGGTGGCAAACCCTCCTAAACCAAAATACTCCGGATTGTGGGATGTATCTCTGGTTTTGGACCTATTTAACAGATGGCCGGAGAATTCCCTTTTATCCAGAAAACAGTTATCGGCTAAATTAGCCATGTTGCTCTGCCTTTCGGCATGCAGAAGGTCGTCTGATGTACGCGCGCTGGAGTTAACAGGTAGAGTATTTACTCCGGAAGGAGTTTCTTTTACCATAGTTAGACGCACTAAAACATTATCTAGTCATGTTTCATATAATGCATTTCAAGAAAACAAAAAGTTGTGTGTTGTTATATGTTTGAAACCTTATGAGGAATGTACAGCGGCTATTAGGCCTCAGGGCTGTTCGTAGCTTTTGATTGCCTTACAAAAGCCCTTCAAAGCAGTGGCTGCGGCCACCATTGCCAGATGGCTTCGTTATGTTATGGAAGAAGCAGGCATTGACATCACCATTTTTGTTGCGCACTCTGTTAGAGGAGCCATGGCGTCTAAGTCATTCATGTTGGGTTCCAGCATTCAAGATATAATGCGTAGTGCAGATTGGTCGTCGGAATTGACCTTCAAAACATATTATTATAAGCCGGTGGGGGATATTACCTCTGTAGTTTTTAATAAGCGTTAAACAAGCATAATCTGAAGCCTCCGGTCCTGCAATAGAATCACAAATTTGCTAGCATTCGCACCAAGAATTTGCAATTCTATTAAGGACAGGGAGGCGAGGATTATCCCACCCGGCATGTTATGTATAAATGCTTGCCCACCCAGTGGTTATGGTGGTTACGGTCTCATATCCTTTTTTCCAGGTTCTGATAAGAAGAACGTCTGAAGGTCAAAGAATGCCAGGATACTATGCCTGAAAATGTTCGGTTCTTCCACGTTGGAGGAGTTGCAAAGTTATCCAAGTTGTTGTTGGAGCTGTTTGCCTTAAGAAAGAGGAAGATGGCGGCAGGCAGAGGCCTCTTATGGACTAAGGGGGCGTGCCTTGAGCTAGTCATGATGGGATATGTAGTGTTTAACGTTATTTTAATGAAAAGCAAGCATTTTCATTGGCTGCTGTGAGCTTCTAGTAAAGATTGAGAAGCATAATCCTCGCCTCCGTGTCCTTAATAGAATTGCAAATTCTTGGCGCGAATGCTAGCAAATTTGTGATTCCTCTTACTGTCCAGCCTGAAATATTTGGATTCACTAAAGTACACAAAAAAGGGATGAATGGAATGCTTTTTGAAGTTGATGCCCCAGGGGCCAGATGTAGGTAAAATAGATTTATCGATTCTTAATTACCGAAAATTACCGAATTTTACCGATTCGGTAATTAAGAATCGGTAAATCTGAGGGGTGGATATGTAGGTATTCCAGATGTGCTGGAATAACGAATCAGAAAAATTCGGTATTTACCGATTCGGTAAATACCGAATCGGTAATGCCCATTCATTCCTATTGGCTTTGAAGCCCATAGGAATGAATGGGCATTCCCAATTCGGTATTTACCGAATCGGTAAATACCGATTTTCACAAGGGTGCAGGGGGTGTCACTTTGACGCCCTCTGGCACCCCCAAAACACGCTCGGGTGCCATGTGGCAGGCATACATGCCCTAAGGGCAGGTCTGCCTGTCACATGGCATAGGTGTGCATGCACACATGTGCATGCACACCGGAATCGGTATTTTACCATCAAATTGGATTTGATGGTAAAATATCAATTCGGTAAGGCCTCTGGGACTCAGAAGAGTCCCACCTACATCTGGGTGCCTCAGAATCGGTAAATTTACCGAATTTTTATTTTACCGATTCGGTAAAATTACCGAATCGGTAATTTTACCGAATCGGTAAAAAAATGCCCCCTACATACCTGTCACCCATTTACCGATCGGTAACGGCCAAAATCGGCCGTTACCGGTCGGTAAATGGCATGAAACGGCCACCTAAATCTGGCCCTAAGTTCCGATGTATGCCCAGACATGGGTCCCAGGGCTAATAAAGGAGAAACCCGTCCATGGGTTCCCATGAGGCGCAGGATCAAGACTGATTTGCATATAGCTGGGTACAAACTGAGGCATCATGGTGGGTGAGAAACGATGGATTGGGATGAGACCCTGAGTAATTGCCAGTGGCTGAGATTAATTTATGCATTGCATCTATCACCTTTTTGTTTTTACATTTGACACCCTAAGTGCGCCGGGTATGCCCAGAAGTGGGCCATAGGCTCACTGTGTCACTGGATCCAAGCTCTACCTGACTGCAAAGCCCTCATAAGGGCAAAGCCATTCCTGGGTTGCATGTGTGCTGGTTCAGGGAAGACCTGGCTTGGCAGTTCGGGCTGGACTGTTGCCATGAGGAGCAGGGTCAAGACTGAGTTGCATATGGTATGGTCCAACCAGATGTGGCGTGGTGGGTGAAAAATAATGGATTGGGATTTGGCCTGAGCGATTGCCATTGGCCGAGATTGATTCAAGCATTCCATACATCACCTTGTTGTTTTTGCATATTTTGAATATGAGATTTTGGGTTCTGAAGGTCCCTGTTCTTCTCGTTTCCGCACTCTTGAATTTTAACTCAATTTTTCTAACTCACTGTAAGGTCCTTTTTCATCTTAAGATTTCCTCTGAGCATTTTCTGTAGGAGTTCAAGGCCCATTTCCCTTGACTTGTCTCTCCTTATACTTTATGGAGTCTGTCCTCTGCGTCACTGCCCCCTTCATTTCTAAATCACTAGCAGGCCTGGATTTACCTCATTGTCAGGTTCTGGGTTGGTCTGTGCAGAGTTTTCCCTAGAAAAGTTGTGTAAATTTCCTGAGTGCATGAATTTTCTACATGTCTCACTTTTAAATACCCTTGTGGGCTAAAAACATACTAATATTTAAAAGGGAGGTTTTAACCTGCTAAACAAGGCATATTTTAACTGAGTGCACTACAGGATTAAACTTCAGTAGTCAGGCTATAATGGTAACCCTAAAGCCATGTTTTCATAGTCACACTAGTGGGTGGTACAAGAAGTGCTACAATCCAGGTTAACTGTAATTGAGGTGGGTGGACATGCAATCTACTACTGGTTAGTAGGGGTAAAGTGCACAGAGTTCTGAAGCCAGCCCAGCAAACTAAGGTCTGTCAAAACGTGAAAAATCTGTGGTGACCATGTAGAAATGCGGATTGCCTACATATATACGATCTCAGGTGAAGTGGAATACTATGTCCATGAATCGGGCAAAGTTAAAGCACTTCATTAAGTCCAAATTTTCGTATGACCAACATTTGGATTCTCCAACCAGTATGATTTTGATTCAGGATTTTTTTTGTTAACAAACTTTATTAAGTTTCACAAGGTTACATGGAGGAATTAGTCCACATCTCTGCTGTTCAATAACATATGCATTAGCCATCACGGGATATAATGAAGGCAGCAAGTGTCATGCAAAGTAAAATCCCAGCCGGTATATTCAGGTATCTCAGTGTTCATTCCCAATTCTATTATCATACTGGTATGCAATCCCATGTGTAGAACTCTCTACCCATAACTACCCCCTCCCCTTGCTCTCCTCCCCTCCCCCCAAGTGTGTCACATACACTCAGGTCATTGAGCTACAGTAGGTAGGATCCCCAGTGTGGGTACTGGCATGAACTGGGTAGCACCACCAGGGAGAACTCCCATTCCAGGCGGTAAGGTGCCATTCTTCGTAGCAATTCTCTAGTCTCCATTGGATTCTCCAACCAGTATGAACAGAAAATCAAGCTGTATGTTATGTGTGAATATCACAAACTGGAAGAGACAAGGGACTAAGACTTCTCTGACTCCCTTATCATAATCTAAGTCTCACTCAACAGAGAAGTGCTACAAAAAATGCTCTATTCCCTAAAATCAAGGACAGGGAGGTGCTACAATTCATGTACCTACCCACATGGGATCGGTATATATTATTTCCACCCAAAGACAAGACAAACAAGGGGAAGATAATACATATCTTAATACTGCCCTCACACACTTTGCAGTGTCATGCTACATCTTTGGGCCGCCTCATACATCCAGGTTGCAGACCAACACTCTGGATGGAGCAAGAGCATTTTTTGATGAAGAAAAGTGGTGAGGGTAGGAAAGGAAGAAAAAGTAACAGAACACGCAACAAGGCTTTCGCTCTTACAGGGGGCGCAAGATGGAAAGTTAAGTCTTGCTGGGCTATCGCTTTAGTTTTAAGAGGCCGACTGAGAGGGGTGTGCACTGATATATAGCAAAGAGGAGGACTATTTTAACAGACAGTGTGTTTCCCGTCTCGTCCCACCATCTTTCTACTTTGTCTTACTTTACAGTTTGACGATAAGAGCACAGTCCCGCTAAGGTTCCGGGTTTAGAGAATTTCTTGTGAGTATAACGAAGCAATATATACTGACATAGGCTCAGGACTTTGATGGTTTCTCCCACAGGGATATGGTAAATGAGACCACTTCCTTGGCAATATGATATTAACACATTTGGGCAGGCTTAGGTCCGAGTATGACTGACTTTTAAATATTTGGCACACACAAGCTTAACAAGGGCTAGTTTTTATATCCCCCCCCCGAGTATGGAGATGTCTGTGTTTTTTCGTAGTGTAGTTATTCCCAATGGGACATGTGGGTGTGTATATACATAAAATGCCTGGGTGGTATAGAGACACTGGTTGTGATTTGGGGGAAAAAGGTTGAAGACGTGAATTTTATATTTGTAAGGAGGAACACACAAAGGCTGGGTAGTACAACATTGAGAGGTTCTGCCCTCCCCTTTCTCTTGTCTTTTCAGAGAAATTTGCTCCCTCTCGGAAATTCCCAGAGTTTATAACAATTGAGCATTGTCCTACAGACTTTATAAGAAGGTAACCACCCGAATAGGGATGAAGACCACAAACTAGGGGCCAACACCCTGACAAATGCCAGAGAGATCCAGGTGGGCTCATAAAATTTGCAGAAACATGTTGGTATCTGCAGTGGGGCTATAGGGGCCGTTACCTCCCCTTTATATCCTTGATTTTGTGTTTTAATCCAACCAAGGGTTAACAGGAATAAAAAAATTGAGTGTTGACCCTCTAAGTTGTTTTATTTATATGTATCTGCACTATTTGGTCCCGTCTTTAAGGGGAATATATTTCCCTGCTTTAAGTTGTGTCACGTTTTTAAGTGTTGTTGTGTGTTTTATTACTTTTTCTTACCCTCACCACTTTTCTTCATCAAAAAATTATTGCGCTCCATTCAGAGTGTTGATCTGCACCTGGATGTATGATGGGGCCCAATGATGAAGCATGACACTTCAAAGTGTGTGAGGGCAGTATTAAGATATTTATTGTCTTCCCTTTGTTTGTCTTGGGTCTGGGTGGAAATGATATATACCATTCCCATGTGGGCAGGTTCATGAATTGTAGCACCACCCTTTCCTTGATTTTAGGGAATAGAGCACTTTTTGTAGCACTTGTATGTTGAGTGTATGTTATGTGTGTCACTCAGAGCCACCATAGCCATGAGCAGTAGCAGGCAAACACTGTAGTTGTCATATAGAAGTCATGTTGACTCATTTCCCTGCTGCCAGATATCACGCCCAGGACTTTCACCAGTGCAGCTGGAAGCCATATGGCCGGGATGCCCGCCACCCCCTCCCAACACCAATTCCCAATGGGAGGAGACAGACACAAGTTTGAGCTTTTGGAAGGCGGGGGGGAGTTACCCCCCCGGCCGTATTTATTAAAATATGAAACAAAATTTAAAACTTTAAATTAAAACGTTTCATAAATTATGTACAATTTTACTTTCATTACATTTTTGATGAAGACATGTTCTTTGGCTAACCTTAACAGATCTTTAATACAAAGGTTTCCTAGCCGAGTCTAGCATCCTGAAAATGCATAACATTCTAAAATAAAATTGTACATCCTAGCATTAAGGGCCAACGGCAAGGTCTTAACCGGTGTCAGATCACTACTACCAAATTCCCGCCATCACAGTGTGAGTGGTGCATGCGCAGAGGACTTTACCCTCGTTGCCAACTGTAACTTCCCTTGTCGTGGGGGCCCCCTTTCACTCGACGCCATCTTAAAGGTCGTCCGAGTTCCCGTGTGAGGTATCTGTAAGAAGGACAGCGTGGACTCCCCCCCTTCCCCACACTCTCTTCCGCCGGAGCGGATATCCGGCCCCCGGGAAATTCGTAGGAGGGGCATGTAGCCGTCTCCCCCATGGGAGGGGCCTATGGCCGTCTCCCCCTAGGCGACCCATCCGTAGTGGGTGCCGCCTCCCTGTGGGAGGGGCCAATGGCCGCCTCCCCCAGGCGCTCCCATCCATACTGGGTGGCGCCCCCCCTAGGGACCTTGAAATCACTGCTCACCGATCATGACCTTACCGCCACAGGCCGGATAGTTGACCGACTATCCGGCCCCCCTACACCTCCTAAAGGTCATACCTCCTCAATCCCCTTAGCCATGCTATGAAGTCTCCTATGAGTAAATCATTCCCCGCCCTGGACAGGTGTACCCCATCATTCAAGTAATAGTGATCACCCCGAATACACCCATGGAGAATGCTTTGCAAATGCGCGGAACGAAACAATTTCCCAATTTTATTGTTGACCCTCTTTACCGAGTGGTTCAACGCTGTTACAGAGAAACCCCCCCCACCAAACTCTCCTGGGGATCATGTGGGACCAGGCAATTGTGCACCCCGGGAGCCTCCTAGCCAACCAGCTGACTGCCGACAATATGTGTTCCACTAACATCCATCTTCCCAGTCTTACCAAGTCAATGCCCCCCAAGTGCACTATGATTACAGATGGCGGTGACCTTTGCCACCCTAAGAGACCCTCCACAAACGATTGAAATTGGTCAAAACAGAGGCCTTCCTTTCCATGGAAGGTCACTCTGAACCCGTATTCCCCAGATGCGTGAGTCGCGTCACCTGCCATGAATACTTCCCCGGCGCGCCTCACGTATGAGTGGCCCACGACCCATACCACTTGCTCTCCAGTCGGTGATCCTTGACCGCTGGTTCTCTGGTGATGGGTTGATCCCAAATTCCGCCCCGCGTCACAGGCTTGCGAAACTGTCATTCAAACAAAAGACAACAAGCGTGAGTGCATTTCATCAGTCTTTTACAACATGTTCAGTCGCACATACCTCTTGAAACAGTTCGAGGACCAACGGCCTAACTGTTTCACTTCTTCCGCACCCAGACCCCGAGCCGTAGCCTCAGTAGCGGCCCCTATTCTGAATGAGTGGGTCCCAAAATCGCACGGGTTCATGCCCGCCGCAGCAATTGTAAGTGCCAGCACCCTTTGAAACTGAAATTTCGTCAACGGGGTGCCATCCTTGTGTCTAAGCAGGCTCCCTCCCCATGTCGCCGGCCTCTGTGCCAGGTAGTCCTCTAAATACCTTATCGGACAACTGGGGCTCCCTCGAGCGCGCTGCACAATAACACTACTCCCCAAAGCTTCCTGGTCTGTCTTGGACCTGGCTATCGAGATTAGCATAGAATCACCCCGTATTTGAACGTGATCCCTGCATAGGCCTCCCTCCATATCCTTCTTGTTCCTCGCCACGAGTTCACTTACCCACATGGCCCCATGGAATGCCAATGCGAAAGCCGCTCGGAACAGAACTACCTCAGAAGGAGAAGCGCTTCTCTCAACAAGTTTTGCTAGTAGCAGAGACAATCTCTCTAAACCAATCGGGTGCCTCGTATCTTGTCTGCGACCCTCCAGGCGTTGCCAACCGCAGAGCGCCTTCCTGACTAAGAAGGAACCCGTCGGGTCCCGTATGCCGTGGAGCTGTGCCATGAATGATATGGCCGCCCTATGTCTGTTGGCAGTTGCGGCTGATCGGCCTTCCTTATGAAGCGCCACTAAGAACCCCAGGAAGGATTCCTCCTGCCCCCAGCTATGTCTCCCTGCCGGCCCTAAAAAGGCGCAGTATGAACGAAACGCTCCCTCATAGGCTTTCCACGTCCTGGGCGCTAAGCAGGCTGCCACGAGGTCCTGTAATCCGGGGCACCGATCTTGCATAGTGCTTCGGGGAACGGTGCCGCCACTAGATCCGCTGTGGGTAGATAACCCCTGAAAGCCTGCATGTGTGAACGAGAGAGTGCATCAGCTGCATTATTCAGTACACCCGGCACATGTTTTGCCCTGAACTGTACATTCAATCTCATGCAACGCAATACAATCTCCTTCAACAGTCTCAAGATCCACTTGCAGCGTGCTGCCTGCTGATTAATGCACTCGACCACTGTCATATTGTCAGACCAAAACACTACTGAGCGGTCCCTAAAATCTTCTGGCCATGCCAACAGAGCCACCCAAATGGGAAATAGCTCCAAGAACCCAATGTTACCTCTCAGGCCACTGGAGTGCCACCACGTCGGCCATAATTGCGCCGACCATCGGTTACCAAAGATTGCGCCAAATCCCACGCTCCCAGCTGAGTCGGTCCATAAACCCAGTTCATCAGACGATGCTGGGGGTTTGTTCCACGCCATCCGACGTTGAAGTCCGCCAGAAATGCCAACCAAATGCGCATATCCTGGTGAACCTCTGCCGACAGTCTCGTGCAGTGGTGTCCCTCCTTGAGGCCGGCCATAGCCTGTGCAATGGAACGTGAGAAGGGGCGAGCCATCGGTATTACTCTTAAGGCAAAGTTAAGCTGGCCCACTGTTTGTTGTAACTGGTGCAGGGTCACCTTTTCTTTACCCAGGCATTGTATTAAGGAAGCCCTGAACTTGGCCACCTTCTCCATTGGCAGACGGAAGCATCCCTCCACAGAATCAAGCTCAATTCCCTGAAACTCCAGTGAAGTAGATGGCACCACTGTCTTACCTGGTGCCAATGGGACCCCAAACTCCTGCATGAGAATGCAGAAGTCCTGCAGTGCTTGTGCACATTTCGTAGTGCCTGCCGGCCCTAAGAACAGGAAGTCGTCTAAATAGTGCATCACCTGTCTATGCCCAGTGGCCTCGGTGAACGCCCATTCCAAAAAACAGCTGAACATTTCAAAATAAGCACAAGAAATCGAGCAGCCCATGGGCATGCATTTATCCATGTAATACTTCCCTTGGAACGTAAATCCTAGCAAGCGCTGGTCCCGCGGGTGTACCGGGAGCAACCTGAATGCTGATTCGATGTCTGATTTCGCCATCAGAGCACCGGGGCCCAGGTGATTCAGTAGGTCGACGGCATCGTCGAACGATGCGTATCGAACTGAACAGACTTCCGGGTCAATGGCTTCATTCACCGAGGCCCCCCTCGGGGCCGACAGATTGTGAATGAGTCTATACTCCCCTGGGTCTTTCTTCGGAACCACTCCTAGAGGTGAACACACGAAATCTGCCACTGGCGGGCATGGAAAAGGTCCTGCTACCCGTCCCAAGCTGACCTCTTTGGTAATTTTCTTGGCTGCCACTGCCGGGTTGCGTTGAACCGATAGCTGATTCTTACAAGAGGGGCTCCCCCGAAAATTCCCCGTCGGGATGTTGAAGCCATATAGGAAACCATTCCTCAAAATCCCGGCGGATACATGATCCGGGTATTTGTTCAGCCAGGGAGTCAAAGCCATGATGTCGATGGGTGAAGATGATTGCTTCCCAAGCATCACATCAATCCTGCTTGGATCCCCCCTTTCCTCCCGAACTACCGCTCTTTGACCTACAGCTACTTTCTGGGTGTGAGGAGTTCCCACAGCCCGCACAAGCATGCCAGAACCTACATGTTCCCTGGGGCCTGTTACAGTTATCTCTGTTGAAACCCCAACAAACCCCACGCTTGTCCCCATTCCCGCCGGTCTTGGGCTGTGATTCCCCACCGGCGTTTGCTCGAAAGGGCTGCGCCGGTCTTTGTTGAACTGTCCCAGACCCGCTCCCTCCTGGCGAGGACGTACCCGCCGATCCAGGCAAGAGCTGTTTGTGCCATGACACCGTGTCGAGACAATCCCACGTTAAAGTCACGTCAAACTCTTTAGATTTTCGAAAGTTAACATCGTAACCCTTCCATTCATTCCCCCCGTACATTGTATAAAAATCCATGATCCTGTTCTGGTAACATGATAGATCGGGCAACACTTCAGGTTTACGTTCCCCCATTACTGCTGTAAATATAGAAAAGGCCTTCACCCAGTTCGCTATGGTCTCGTCGACCCTAAATTCCGCCATCTTGGCCCGCCATACGCTGGGGTGCCATAAATCTTTCTGGGTCTTTGCGTACTCTATCTCACGATGGTCGGTCAACAGTGAAAACATATTAATATATTTGTCCCCCCATATCATTTCCTTCTTGGCCGCCGGGATGTGCTGGGCCAACCTTTCCCGCCTCGAAGGCACTGAACTCTCCCCCACCATTGGCAATGGGTTCTTACCGGGTTCAACCGCCGTGTCCGCTGTCTTTTCTTGGCCATCCGCCTTCACTCCCGGTGCCACCTGTGAGGGAATATAAGGAACATTCGCCGTCCCGGCTTCCCTTGACTGCCGTAACTGCACAATTATTATTCTGGCTTCTTCGGCCGGATCCCCCGCAGCCACTGCCCCCCCTGTTTTCTTCTTTAGCCAGGGTAACACTGCCGCTAACTGAAGGGCCAGTTCTGGGGGCATCTGATCATCCTCAACCGGCGTTATCACAACGGGGATTGGTAAACCCACATCCGGACCTGGTATCGGGCTGTCCACCGGCGCTACCGGGCCTGCTGGGGGCACCTCCTCCGGGACTGGGCCCTCCCCAGAACCCGCCCCCTTCTTACTATGCTTCCCCCTACCCTCTGGGGCGACGCCCGGCAAGGCCGGTCCTATCACTTTCTTAGGCCGCCCCGCGAGGTTGTTCTGGGCTGCTATATGTTTCTTAACTTCTTCCAAGCCCCGACCAATCGAATCCACTTTACCCAGTTTTCGGTCCATTACCGCCATTCGGTTCACCAGGGTGCGTAGCATCTTCTCCATCTCGGAGCTCTTTCCCGCTTTTTTGCCAGACATGCCTTCGGTTACTCCGTCCGACTTGATCGACAAGGTCCTAGATCCTCCACACGCCTGACACTGAAAGAGAAACAACAAAGATTACAAGTTCTCAAAATTGCTGCTTGTTCCGTCGAGGGCTCACGAGCAACGAGTGGTGCAGCCTTCCGAGCACTGAAACAAGAGGATGCTTCATTGGATTCCCGCTCTATTTATCCGTCTGCGGGAGGGCGGGGGCCCTCCTCGGGTACGCCCACCTGGGCGCGGTCTTCCGGGCGGGTGTCTAGGTCCTGGACAACCCCTTCTGGGCGGGAAGGGCGTGCTCCGGCTACGCCGCTTTGGGCATACCAGCCGAACCACGCCCCCCACCCAAAATGGTTTCCCGGGGGGATCGGGGCACCCATCCATACGTTCGGGGGGACCGAGTGGTCTTCCCTTTCCATGTTCACTGGTGGCCTAGCATGGCGCTTGGAGCATTGTAAAGCAGCGAGAACTTTCAGCTTCAGCACAGAGACTCATTGTTGCAGAATGTTTTTTACCTGCGCCATCTGGAGTGCATTACGTGTGAAGTTAGGTATGGAAATGTCTTGGAAAACATTTGTGAATGTCCAAAAGCAAACCCACAAATGTCGTTTAACAGTAAACCGTGTTGTGCTCTAAACATATTTGCATGTGGTCTCCTAAACACCTTATTTGACAGTCTCGTGGAAACACGTACTGATCTGAAGTAAGTATGAAATGTGTCTGTGGTACATGCACAGGCCTGACCCTGCTCGTTCCAAAGAGCCTATCAGAATCAACAGGTCCGAATGCCTTCTGGCTGTTCAAAACGGCTGAATACTTCAAATGACACTGAATGCCAGGTAAAACAGACCCAGAACTACAGATTCGCCCTGTAATCCCCACTCACAGTGGAACCCGGAGGGGGTGCAGACTATACAGTCCCTAAGCCTGTGGTGATCACATGCATTTACATAGTTACAACAAAAAGAACCACTTACTGCAGAGCTATGGCAGCCCTTACACCACAGATGATGGCCTGGTACTGCACACTTGAAGGCCTTTACATCACAAATGGCAGATTGGTACTACACAGATGTGACACCGATCCACCAGAGGTGAGGGTGCTACGTTACTACATCAGCAGATAAGGTGTTGCTAACACTACAGAGGGGCCACTTCTTACTGCATAAGTGAGCTGGCCCATTCTACACAGATGAGCTCTGTACTGTACAGATGAGGAGGTTCTTAGCAGGAAAGTCGGTATCACTACTGCAGTGGAAGGAGTGGCACTGGGGCCCTGGTATGTGAAAGGTCACCTGCACCCCAGTTGTAGCTGTCTTTTGCTGCATGACCAGAGCAGGGGTCTATGGGGCATATTACCAAGCAATAGCGATAATTATCGCTATTGCTTGGTTAGAGACAAAAATTTACCGCAGCGCTGCGGCGATTTTTACCGCAAATAAACCTTGGTATTACCAAGGTTTAACGCAAATGCGGTAAAAATCGCCGCAAAGCATGAATATCGCTGAAAAGTCAGCGATATTCATGCATTAGCGAGCTAATGCTCTTAGCCATGTTATCCACCTCCCATTGGATAACATGGCTAAGAACTGCTCAGGGCAGGTGCTAGCTTTTGGAGATATTCCCGCTTAGCGCGAATATCTCCAAAAGTTGGTAATAGGAGATAGCGATGTTAGCGACTGTTTTCAGTCTCTAACATCTTGGCACGCCCACTTTGCATCTCATTAGTGATAAATATCACTGACATGCAAAGTGGGGCCCAAGATGGTCGCTATCTCCTACTAGCTGTCGCTAACTGGTGTTAGCGGCAGCTAGGTAATAGGGAGATAATTTTATCTCCGCTTTCTTGGCTTTTAAAGCCAAAAAAGCGGAGATAAACCCCCTTGATAATATGCCACTATGTTCGTTGCTTGTATTAGAACCCTTGTCAACCTTGCTATGCTACTGCTTCCTGGTTCATACACCATGACCTTTCTGCCCAGATGAGGCTTCTTAATCACAGGTTAGGGTCCTCCAGTGCTTAATTTGAGCTGGGGTTGCCGGTGGGGGCCCCAATCACTTATTTTTGGGGACCGACACCTATGTTTCTGCAAAAGAGACCAAGAAACGGAAAAACAAACAAAGCGGAATGAGGGGAAACCGTCATAAATGGCGAAAGCAGCAGCCGGCCAGAGCGAGATAAAGGGACAGTTTGGGGATGAATTGAAACGGCCTGAGATGAATTCAAGACCGTGCAGCCCTATTATTCGGTGGCCGCTGCAGCGTGCGAATGTTTGAGAGGAGAGCTTTGGGCACTAAACACCGCGGGTCCTCTTTATGGGACTGTGAGGGTGGGGGGGGGCTTTCTGTGACCACGAGACGGTCCTACAACCACAGTAGAGGGCGCGGAATTGGAAAAAGTACCCGGCTCACCTTAGGACACGTGTTGAAGGGCCATTTCCCACATAGATGAGTGACATCTTTACAGCTCAGAGAAGCCCCTCAGCCCTCGCGGCACAAGAGACACACCTTGTTCCACAGGTGCAGCGGCTACCGCGCCCACGCACGCGCCCTGAGGCAGAGGGCGGGAAGCGCGCCTGGAGCCCAGTGAGTCAGCCGCTCGGTATTATGGGACCTCGGAACCCGGAGCACCGTTCCAAGACGAGCTGTAGAAAGGATACATACATTTACTTAAACAAGGTTTTGTGTGAGAGTTACGTGAAAACGTTATTTCAGCGACAGTGTATTGAGCTATAATAATATCTCGTTCCGAGACAGTAACTTTCCCAGTGTTACTACAAGTACCAACATGCAAAGCTTGCAGTGTCGTGACAAGGCCCCGGGTAATGTGATGTAACAAACTCTGTTGGAACCTAACCCTTGCCTCTAAATGTATAACTAAAACCACCTCCTCAGAGGAGTAAGCTCCCAGAGAGATACACCCACTTGTTTAATCTACTGAGAGATACACACCCACTTGTTTCATCTGTGCCTGGCAAATGGTATTATATATATATATATATATATATATATATATATATATATATATATATATATATATATATATATATATATATATATATATATATATATATATATATATATATATATATATATATATATATATATATATATATATATATATATATATATATATATATATATATATATATATATTCAATCACCTCCTGGAAACTCTTCTCACAAAGAAAGAACCAGAGTCGAAGCCCCAATAGTGCGCAGAAGGGTTTATTCATGTACAAGGAAAATTATATATATATATATATATATATATATATATATATATATATATATATATATATATATATATATATTGTATATATATTGTTTTCCCTACACCACTGCTAGAGGTGAAAACTGTAATTTGGTTGTATAATTATATTGGCCTTTTTATATAGTGCAGAGCAGGCACAAAGTGCGTCTGACCGCGGAAGAAGAAAGAGGTTAAGAAGTACGGCAGAAATACATGACTGAGAGCACAGTTTGCATGAGAAATATTTTTATGACTCTAATGCAGGTTCAACATAATTATAATAGGGTTGGGGAGATTATAGCAGATTTGAGGGAAAGGTCGTACATGGGTGAGGTCACAAGACAGCTAGCTGCTTGGACGCCCTGCATTAGGCATTGGCTATACACAGGGGTCACCTGGTGACCCACCAGGTGACCATCACCTTCGCTACCGTAACTAGGTGGCTAGGGCACGCGGATGGCAGTTTTGAATTTGCTTTACTTCCAATGATGATCTACCACCTTAAAATCAATTCCTCCAACCTGGAGATCATGAAGTGTGGGCAATGGAGTAATTAGCACCCTGCAACAATCTGGCAAAAAGATCTGGTGGGTCCACCAGCAACATCAAGGGAAGCAAGAAACCTCAGCCTGACCATGGACTTCAACCTAATTTTAAATAACAATGAAGTCGCAAAGAGTGGCTTCTGCAGACACAAAATAGCATTTTTCTACACTAGAAATACCCACAAATAGCACTAGTCACTCTCAACCTGGTGATGTCCTGTGTAGATTTACCAAATGGCCAATACCTAAGAGCTCTTTACTTCTTACTGTGCAAATTGCAAAGGATTTAAAACATTACACAAGACTGAAACTACAACTCCATGTAAGCAACCACCTTACAATTGTGTTTTATGCACTATCCTGGTTATCGGTTATCAATAGGCAGAGCCTTTGCCGTTAAGGCACTCACGCATAGCGCCTTCCAAGAAAAAGGTCCACAGTACCTGCAAGGTAAATTCCAGAGCTATGACCAGCACAGACATCCCGCTCAGACATTCCCTTCTCCAAGAAAATGACAATTGGACAAACAGCATTATTAGCACAGATAGCACAGCTTTGCAACTCCTTTCGGGACTTCCCGACTTGATTCGGGAATATTTGTGTAGCGCCAGGACGCCGGAGGAGCACAGCGGACCCTTGGTGCAGCGGACCCTTGTGCAGCTGACCCCTTCGTGGAATCCGACAGTTCGTTAAAAGCCGGTGATTCTTTTGCCTTTCCCATTGGCCTGGAATAAATATTAACCATCAGAAGACTGACTTTGTTTGGCCATGTCAATGTGACCGCGAGGATATCGTCGCAGCTGCATGGGAGCCTTGCTGCCACACAGCCCAGATGAACAGCAATCCAGGTTGCGAGACCCCCTGAGGGTCGGCCTTTGCCTTCCCACCTTGCTGGAATAAAAAAAGATGCATACCCTGGGTGCTCATAGTCCTCTCTGGCCCAGGTTTCCTGGAACATACATATGTCGCCGGTTTCTATGTAGTTTCCCCATGCGGGGTCTTCCAATTTATTGGTTAAACCCGCAATGTTCCAGGAAATTATCCTCAAATTTTCAGTAGTTTGGGGTGTCATGGCCAAGAGGGTGGATGGAGCAGAGCCATGTTCCACATGTATTGCAAGGCCTGTTCCTGGAACAGGAAAAGGAGCATGTAGGTCCGGGGATCCAGCCAGGAGGCAGCAACCAATTGTCCAGGAGGAGCGCGGGGCAGGCGAGCAACCAGCGGGGCTGCGAGCATTGGCAGGGGACTCCAGTGTCCAGGAGCCCCTGCGCGCCCAATTACCATCACCTGGGCTGCTCTCCCCGCTGGCCACGCCCCCCCGCCAACGGAGGTAAAACCAAGCCTCACCTTCCTGCCTGCGGGACTTGATTCGGGAATATTTGTGTAGCGCCAGGACGCCGGAGGAGCACAGCGGACCCTTGGTGCAGCGGACCCTTGTGCAGCTGACCCCTTCGTGGAATCCGCGCCGAACTGTCGATTTTTTTATCTGAACTGCCGACTGACTCTTACTATGTGGTGGGTGGAGATTTTAACTCCCACTTTGAGCCACTTCCCGGCCTTCAGGAAGGATTTCTATCAGAAGAAGAGGATATGTGGGCTGTACCAGGGGCAGATGTGACCCCGCCAAAAGCTTGGACCCCACTAGCGTTACAAATTACGGCCCTAACGCTAAGGTATGGTCTTAGAGCGTGTAATGGGCGAACCATTTCGGACACACCTGGTAAAATCACTTATAATCGTCAAGGAAGGGAGTCACACTTAGACTATATTTTGGTCCAACTACCAAGGTGGCCATTAATACAGGATTTTAGGGTTATCGATAGGAGGGACAGTGACCATAATGCACTCGAGTTAGACCTCGCCCACCCAGCACCGCAGGGTCTAGTGACCCAAGAGCCAGGGAACCATCCCCCCCTCCTTATAGATAATAATAGGAGAAGAATTAGGTGGGAGCATATGGTCACAAATAAGGACAAAATCCCCCTGCTCTATGAAGAGATCACCCCCATCCTGGAAACTGTCGGGGCACTCAATAGTGTGGCAAACCAAACAGACATAAGGTGTAAATTGTCTGACGCCCATAAAGAACTCATAAAAGCGGTGGCTCCCCATCTGACACGAAAAACGCAAAACCCAAGAGCAAGGCCCCTAGGCAAAACACCCTGGTATAACAAAGCCTGTAGACGGGCTAAAACAAAACTCCTTGGAGTTATTAAGGAGGGCAGGGGAGGGGACCACCTTAAGCAATGCAGACAAACCTACAAGAAGCTCCTCACACAAGCTAAAATAGAATGGGAGGAAGATCAGTGGGAAGAGCTCTCAAAGGCCTTAGCAGTACAAGACCAACGACTGTTTTGGAGAACGGTGAACGGGGGATCTGGGTCGCTTCGCTCGGCAGTAGAGCCTAATATAGCGCCGGAAGTGTGGCAGGCACACTTCGAGTCGCTATATAGCGCCGAGCCTGGAGAAATTTCTGTGACAATTGAACCAGTAAGACAGGGCTTGCAGGCGGACCAGATAACACTGAGTGAGGTAACAGCTGCCATTTCAGGTCTGGCTTCGGGGAAAGCGCCTGGGCTGGACGGTCTGCCGGGAGATCTGTACAAGCAGGAGCCCACTGTCTGGGCGCCCTACCTCGCGGCCCTTTTTAATGGCGTCCTCAGCGGGATGGAAATCCCCAGTACTTGGCTGGGAGCTGAGGTGGTCCCGATTTTTAAAAAAGGATCCCCCCTGCTCCCAGCCAACTACAGACCAATCAGCCTGATAGATGTAGCGCAGAAGCTGTTCGGCAGGGTCCTACTGAACAGGCTTCAAGAATGGATAGAGGAGGTGGGCGCCCTCAGTCCATTCCAGGCAGGCTTTAGGAAAGGGGTATCAACCGTGGATCAAGTCTTCAGACTAAACTTGATATTCTGGAGGATAGCGAGGTTCGAGGGCGGTAGTTTGTTCACGATTTTCGTGGACTTGAAAGCCGCTTTCGACCTTGTGCCTAGGGGTAAACTATGGGTTATCCTTGCAGAGATGGGTGTTCCACCAGATATCCTACTGATCCTGCAGAGGTTGCATCACAACAATTATGCCCAGGTGAGGTGTGGGAGGTCGGGAGAGCTAACCGATAGATTCCCCGTGGGCAGAGGGGTGAGGCAGGGATGTGTGCTGGCGCCGACCCTGTTTTGCCTCTTTGTTAACGGGGTAATCGCCCATCTAAATGCCACCGACTATATAGATGCCCCCAAACTGAATGGCAATAGTGTACCCGCAATAATGTTTGCGGACGATACACTGTTGCTATCCAAAACATCCATGGGCATCCAAAAGATACTTGATGCGTTTGTGACCTTCTGCAAGGATAGAGGGTTGGAAATCAATGCCTCAAAAACGAAATATATGGTATTGAACCCAAAAACTAAGCAGCGCCCAAACCCTCTACTGGGACCAGCAAGACTGGAACGAGTAGACACGTTCGAATATCTCGGCGTGACACTCAATGAAAATATGACCTGGGAGAGCCATCAAACAAGGGCAAACCTTAAGTTAGTACAAACTACCGGGGGAATATCCAGGATGATGACCGGTTCGACCTACCGCCCCCTGGGGGCCCTAATACAGATATACAAAGCACAGGCAAGGGGGGCTATCTTATATGGGGCTGAATTGTGGGGGCACATGTCATGTCGGAATTTGTCACACACAGAAAACAGGTTTTTACGGCAAATCACGGCACTTCCCCCCAGCACACCCCTCCTCCCACTGAGGCTTGATTTAGGGCTACGACCACTTGCCGACGAGATAGGCCTAAGACCCATCGCCTTCTGGCGCAGGCTATGGAGCAGCGTCAATCTCGCCGACTACAGGGCGGAATTGGTCGAACTATTAAAACATCCCAAGGTGCTCAGCATCCCCTGGGTCCAAAACATCCAGTCAGTTTGTATTGAAATGGGGCTCCCAGAATTGTGGTCTGAACCAGCAGACACAGCACCAAGAATATCCAGGACACAATTGGCGAAGCTGTACCACGAGCACAAGAGGGTAAGGGCCATAGCTGTCCAGACGGAGGGGTCCCTATCCTCTATATTCCTGCAAACTAAGGACTTCTATGCCTTCGAGAAATCTTTGGACCCTGTTTTCCCCACACTTTCTAGAAAGTTATTTCTCCAGTGGAGATACAGCACACTTCCATTCCGCTCCTTCTGCAGTACTTGGTCCAAAGTCCCGTCCACTAAGTTTTGTCCTCTCTGTGTCGACAAAGAGGAGAACGACCTGCACGTGATCTTCTTCTGCCCAGCATATAAAGCAGCAAGAAAATATTGGTTACTGCCCGTAATTAAGAATCTGGGTGGCAGGGAATACGGACCTATGTATAGGATCTTGAAAAGTGATGCCTCCAGCCCAATTGTCTTTGCAGTCTCCAAATTTTTTACGAATGTATGGCACACGCGTAGTCGTCTTTTAAAAACTGCTGGGTAGATTGTAGATTTGCTACTTTTTAAATAATCACTTGCATTGTCTAGCTCTGATTTTTAACTTATGCTTTGATGTTTTTATGACTGTATCACAATTTATCTGAATGTATACACATGCTTCTTTTATGACCGAATGGTCGAAATAAAGATTTCTAAAGTAAAGCAACTCCTTTCCAGTAAGATACGCATTTTAGACAACAATCTAAGCTATTTCATGCCCTTGGTGCTATATTAAGGCAGTGCATGTTCCGAATATCTTTTACCACCCTATTATGAAAACAGGATTCTAGGGGTGGCAATGTGGGACAAGAACGTTTGTGTACATTTGTTGTGTGGTATTTTGTTGTGATGGTAATGTATCCTGTTGTTTTTTGTTGTACTGAAGTGTTTTTGTGCTGCATGATTGCAATGTGTTTTTGTTGTGTTCTGTGGTTGTGTTGCATTCCGTTTTTACTGTTTTTGTGATGTGCCTTACGTTTGTTATTGTGTTATGTTACTATGTGCATGTTATTGAGTTATGTTCTGTTGAGTACCTTAACTATGTCAACAAATGCTGCTATATTTCTAGTCAAGATCAGCACATGTTTTGAAAGTTTCTGAGACAAGCTGCCTTTTTCCACAGTCTAAAGTGGTGAAATAGTTATTGTTCATAGTGATCACTTTATGTGATATGGCCAATTATGATCAGAATGGTATTAAAAATGTGGCTCTTTCTACAGGGGCGGCTCTAGGCTCATGGCGGCCCTAGACAGGGAGCGTAGGTAGGGGTCCCCGGAAGAGGGGGTCCGGGCGGGGCGGAGCGCAGTGGTCAGTGAAGAGGGGGTGGGGTTCAGGGTGGTTGGAAGTGGAACAGAGCCGGAGGCCGCCAAATCCCTGCCAGGGGCCCCCACGCAAATATGTATCCATCCTCAGAGGGTTATTATATTATGGCTATATATTGGCGTGGTGGCCCCTGGGGTTTGGTGGCCCTGTGCAGGTGCACAGCTTGCACATGCCTAAGGCCGTCCCTGCTTTCTAAAATAAGGAGTCCGAACCCGTCTAGATTCCTGCCAACTTCAAAGTCAAAATAAACCACTTAATCAAGTATAGAACAAAGGACAGTTCCAGTAGAACCCTCAGAACCACCCTAATTAGGTACCACCACACACGACTGCAGCCAGTGCAGAACCTAGAACAGGCTTATACTTTTCTAAGAGGTACAAATCAGATCACCTTTTCCTCACTGCCAGCTATCACGGTAGATAGGAACATACCACCTGAACAAAATGGACCTGCAGAAGGAATAATACCAAGGCAGCCTCTAAATTAATCAGAAAAGGTGATAGGACATACCAAAACTTTCAGATAACTAACTTTTAACCTTCTAAAACAATCCACAGTAATGCTTCAAAGGCAAAACTGTGATCTGCCTTCCAGCACTATGAATGGTGCTGCAAAACACTAAAAACTGTGAGTGCAACACAACCGGCTGCCTCCTTGAAAGATATATATATACCATCTCTGCAGATCCCTCAATGACCCCATCTCAGTATTTAACCTTTATTGTGTGATTACTTAAAACCAACTTTAAACTGATATATCAATTCTTGATAAGACATATTTTAAGATGCACTGTTGTAAAACAATGATAACCGAGTGTTCAAAGTTCAAAACCGTGTTTGAGTGATAACATGTACCATTTCATCAGTCTCAAGGTTTTACAAGCAGTCTGTTAAAAACGAAAGAAGGGTAATTAAAACGTTTGAGGAATTTTGCGTTGTAAAACTGTGGGTAGCTGCCAGTTTTCCATTTTTCCTCTTGTATGGCCAATTCCGGGGCTGCATAACTCCACGAAGCTACACTGAGAGGGACGGATTCTGTAGTGCCCTCAGGGGCGGCTCTAGGCTCATGGCGGCCCTGGGCAGGGAGCGTAGGTAGGGGGCCCCGGAAGAAGGGGTCCGGGCGGGGCGGAGCGTGGAGGCCAGTGAAGAGGGGGGGTCAGGGTGATTGGAAGTGGAACAGAGCCGGAGTCCACCAAATCCCTTCCCGGGGCCGCCACGCAAATATGTATCCATCCTCAGAGGTTTATAATATTAAGGATATATATTGGCGTGGTGGCCCCTCGGGTTTGGTGGCCTTGTGCAGTTGCACAGCTTACACATGCCTATGGCCGCCCCTGGTGCCCTGTTGCCAAGGGCAATGAGTCTTAAGAACATCATTAGGTGGCCCCACATATTGCCTGCCAGTTGGAGTTCAGCATTTTTCCTGCTTTGTCTAGGAAATGGACAAGGATTCAGGCTAGTTTGATATCTTTGCCTTCGAAACATGCTTTAATTTATTTATTTATTTAGTGTATCTTATATAGCGCACGGCTACCCCAACGGGGAGTCCCGGCGCTCGTTGTGTGTGAGTATAGTGTTACAAGTTCTTAACGGGGTTTAACAGAATAGGAATGATTTTACAGCTTTTCGGAATGGTAGTTCTTCTTGAATGAGTCGGATGGGTAGGGGAAGTTTGTTCCAGAGAGTGGTGGCACCTACTTGAAACGTTCTACCACCTGAACGTACCTTTTTAAATTTAGGGATGACAAGACATTTTTTTGAGCTGGAGCGGAGGAGTCTGGTGTTCCTGTAGGGGTGAAGGGTGGAGGAAAGATATGCAGAACCCTTGCCCCTTACAGCTCGGTGGGTCAAAATCAAGGCCTTGAATTCTGCTCTTTGTTTAATCGGGAGCCAATGGAGGTGACGTCTGTAAAGAGAAATGTGATCACGCATGGAAATGCCACAGACCAGGCGGACTGCAGCATTTTGGACCATCTGAAGGCGATGGCATAGGCCAGAGGGGAGTCCAATATAGAGGCCATTGGCATAGTCCAAATGGGACGTGATCAATGCCTGAATGATAGTTCTTCTGGTGTCATTGGGTAAAAAGTTAATAAACTTTTTAATCATTCTGATTTTCGAAAAGCAGGCGGCCGATACCGTTTGGATTTGTTTGTCGAATGAGAGATTAGTATCCCATCTGACTCCAAGATTCTTAACTGACTCTTTGGGTATAGGGGGTGTGCTTAATTCGTGGGGCCACCAGAGATTGGATTCAAGGGGGGAGGATTGGTGAAAGAAGAGGACCTCAGTTTTTCTGGCATTAAGCCAAAGGAAATTATCGTCCATCCAGCTGGCTATGTTGTTGAGGCATTTCTTTAATGGGTCAAAGGTAGACTGATTAGGATTATTGTAGGCAAACAGAAGCTGAATATCATCAGCATAAGAGGTGAATTTTATACCTGATTGGGCAATAATCTCAGCTAGTGGGGAAAAGTAAACATTTAATAGGAGGGGGCTGAGCGAGGAGCCCTGTGGGACTCCCCACTTCAAAGGACGATTGGCCGAGGTGTAGGGAGGGGTGAAAACCGCTTGGGTTCGGTTTTTTAGAAAAGAGGAAAGCCAACAACTAACAAGATTCAAGAACGAGTCTAAAGCATTTTGAATCCAAATTAATACCACAACAGCTTGCATCAGAGATGGCCTATAATAATCCAAGCAGGTCTCTCACCTCTTCTGTTTAATTTTATTTTATTTTATTTATAAAGTTTTATATAGCGCGGACTAGATCCCGAAGGATATCAGAGTGCTTTACAGTTATAGGGAAAGGTAACAATCAGATCATGAATCAAGCATGTAGTGACAAAGGAACCTACTCTTTAATAAAGATACATCAAATCTGCTGTGGGATCATTGTATTGTGGCACTCCAAGATTATATGGGATTGTGTTCTCTAATTGTGGTAATGAGCACATTAAGTGAGTTGATATTTTGGTTTCCACGTAATAATAAAAGAAGGTCATAGATGATGCAGAATTAAGTCATGGTTGGATAACTGTAGTTCTGAGCTGGATCAATATCAGCCATGCATTCCTTAAATAGCTGTTTACAACGTAATGTGACATTTTTCATAAGGCAACTTAGATCAGTTGTCAAGCCACAGTGTTTCTTCAATGGTTTGTTTCTCAAACATTGAATTTATTCTCCCCAGAGATGTGAGTCTATGTGGGTTACTTCTATGTATGTTATGTATGCTATGTACCATAGAGCTGCAACTCTAACTAAAAGAAGTTGGGATTTTAACACCACCATTCTACCCACTGCCAAATAGTAATATATTTTTTATATAGTGATTCATACCACACGTTTCTGCTGTAGCTAGAATTGTTTTATGTAGTGGGATAGCTGGCCCCACACATAGCCCTCCTCCTTCCTCAGCTCGGCTTGGGGCTGGCCATGGAACTCTTACTAGGGAATGACCTGCAAGATAGTCCATGGAAGACACCTCACGGAAGCCTTCCAAGTGAGGACCGGAGTCTGCCAGGGTTATCTGTTCTTGTCTTTTCTCTTCCTGCTGGCCTTAGATTGTATCATGAATACATCCACAGTGAGGAGAAGAAATGGGATCCAGTGGACACCTTGGGCACGGCTTGATGATCTGAACTTTGCAGATGACCTGGCTTTACCCTCCCATACCCATCTACAGACGCAAGAGATGATCAACAATGTGGCAGCCACATCAGCACAACTTGGCTTCAGCATCCACAGGGAAACACCAAAATCCTGAAGGTTAACATGGTCAGCACAACTGAAGGTTAACATGGCCAGCACAACTGCAGTCCCTCTTGTAGGCGATGCACTGGAAGAGGTAGAGGCCTTCACCTGTTTGGGCAGTGCCATACACACACAGGGTAACACAGATGCCAACGGCAAAGAAAGGGCTGCCTTCATTCAGTAAAGAAAATCTGGCGTTCCAAGGACCTAGTGCTGCACACAAAGATCAGGCTTTTTAACACCAATGTAAAACCCATAATCCAGTTCAAAACTGGTCCTCCTGTATGGAGCAGAAACTTGGAGGACAACAGTGACCACCGCCAACAAAGTCCAGACCTTCATCAAGACCTATCTGAGGAGAATTCTCCAAATCAGTTGGCCAAAAACCATCAACAACGGCCTATGGCAGCAGACTTTCCAAATCCCTGCTCGCGAAGAAATCATGAAAAAGACACTGGGGCTGTATGGGTCAACCTCTCTCTGCAAGCCTGCATCAAACACCACCAGGCAAGTCCTGACCTGAAACCCTCAAGGGTAAAGGAAAAGAGGAAGTCCAAAAACACCTAGTGCTGAAGCTTCAAGGCTGACTGCAAGGAGATGGGTTACAGCTGGATTCAGATTAAAAGAAAAGCCCAGGACACAGATGTCTGGATAGTCCTGGTTGATGACCTATACCCCAGGAGAGTTAGTAGGCCTAAGTAAATAAGTCATTCCATGCATCACTGCTAAACACTGTAAATAACAGGTGTTACCTTTACTCAATTCTCTCACCCTCGAAGGATGAAAGGCTGACAGGATTTGAACTTGTGACTTCCAGAACACTGTATTTGTCAACAGGGAGTATTCATCTTACTGAGTCGTCTGGTAACCTTAAGTTAAGGCTGTGCATGAAGATCTCCTGTATACGGTCCAGTGGTTATGATACAGGCTTGCTTGGTGATTGCATCACACTATGTATACATCCAAACGCAGGAACACAAGGAACTATGGCTCCCTAGAAGTGCAGTGTCCGCCCACTTTCCCATAAAGGCTCCATAGTTACATACCGTGCCTCCTGAGGGGTTATTTGCTGGTATGAGAGCAAAGGACCATCAAACAAAACAAGTCCTAGTTCTCACCGCAATATTTCTCTATTGATATATAGACATCACTGGTTGCTCGTAGATCACACCAGGGAGTTCCTTAATCTAGGGATTAAGCATGGGCGGAAAATCCGTTACGCTCGCGGATTTTGCGGATTTTCGGTAAATTGGCAATCCGCGAGATTCGCGAATTTCCCGCAAAATCCGCAAATTCGCACGCAGCGGATTTTTTTTCTTTGCGGTGTAAGTTCGCAATTGCGAACATGTAGGTGAGGCGGGCAGCAACAATCTCGCACTCGCGAAATTACAAAAATTGCAATTCTGCACAAGAAATCTACTAGCAAGCAGCATAGACCTTCTGAAAATGATGATTTTTATCAGAATAACTCCTCAGGTTGACATTTGCCTGCACTTTTTTTGGATTTGAGGCCTTTTGATTTTCTTTGGATAACTTTTGGATTAGAAATCAACTTTCTCATATAAGCTTGGTGGGGCATTACAGTTGCTGTAATGCTGTTCTGCAGTAAAACGAGTTTTGCAAAAGTGAAAGCAGGTTCAAAAGTTCAAACTCATCATTAGTAACCGTTCCCTGTAGTGCTTCCTGACAAGGGCCCCTCCAGAGTTCAGTTGCTAGTTGCAACAATTGTATGACCCTGCTCTGACCCTCACAGCAGGCTCATAGAATAGCTACAAGTAGGCCACAAAGGTCCTGGAAAAAAAAATTGCACTGCAACAGAAAGCAAATTACAGATAAGGAAGCAGGTGCCAGACTGGAATTTTAAAACAGTGACACATTAATAAATCAACCCCAAATTAATTCATGTCAGTTGAAGCAGGCAGGTGTGCTTGCTTTTTCCCCCCATAATCTACAGTGATGATGAACCAGAGGGTGGCATAAGGCATTGATGTACCAGAGGGTGGCATGGGTGAAACAGAGGGTGGCAGGGGTGAAACAGAGGGTGCTGGGAACCTGTGATGATGAACCAGATGTAGAAACAACATAATCGTGACCGTTTGCGAGCCGACATGTAAGTTCGCAATTGCGAACTGTTACAAAACCCTCGCGAACTGTCAGAAATCCTTGCGAACTGGCAGAAATCCTTGCGAACAAAACAAAAAAAAATCCGACAATTCGCGAGAATTCGCAGATTTTGCGGATTGCGAGTTCGCAAATTCGCAAAATTCACGAACGCCAGATTCGCAAAATTCGCCCATGCTTACTAGGGATACTCACGACGTCTCAATCTATTGCTTAAATAAAAAGCAGCCTAGCTCTGATCTGAACAGTACGAGACAACACAGGACTCACATACACTTTGAACGGAAAAAAAATGTGTGAAGAGCGAGAAGGCACCTCACGGGCGCACCACCAATGGGACCCCTGGCTGGTACTCACCAGGATGGCCCTGTTATCATCATTGGTGCCATCAAGCTTTAACGGAAACGTGTCTCAAACCCAAAGTAGAAAAACAGTGCGTGGAGCAGTGAACACAACTTATATGTAACAAAAACTAACAACATTAAACATTTAAACATACAAGATACTGTGCAACCAGGACGTTAAACTTTACTTATGTTCCCTTCTTTGTTGCAAACAGTAGAACACTTAGATATAAAAAAGGGAGAGTGTGAAGACTACCTATCACTTCACACCCCACTTACAGCCGACATGTTTCATTGCCGTGGTTTAAATCAGGCAATTTCCTCAGGGCCACTCAATTTGAATGCCACTGCTAGAGACACTGTGCTGCCAATGCCTTTGCGTGGTTTAACCCCTCATACCAGCCGAGAGGAAAAACAGTAGGAAATATGCCCCCAATGGTGAGCGAAGTCCTATCTCCCTTCACTAAGGTTACGGTGGAGAATACTCATTCGGCGTCTTCTCATTACTCGAGAGCAAAGGAACCAACAAGATTGCCCACACCCTGCCACATTGCTCTTATGGAGCCCTGGGGAACTCAGCAGGTGACAGATCTTTTATGACCTGTAACTGCCCATGTGCACAAACTGGTGTCAGTTGGAAAAGTAGGCAGAGAACCAGTGGAGGACATTGGCGATTAATTTAATTCGTGACTCTAAGGTGTTTATGCGGGTAGGATGGTCGACAGCGTCAAAGGAAGCTGAGAGGTCCAGCAACATCAGGAGGCACAGGTCAGCTGCATCTGTGATCAGGAGGGCAATGTTTCTGATTGTAAGTTAACAGTATCCGTGCTGCACCATTACCTGAAGCCAGATTGGTAGTTGTGTGAGAGATGCTTAGCATTAATATGATCTTGAAGGTGAACATAGACTGCTTTTTCAGTGAACCAGTGAATCATGGAGCCCTGCAGGACTCTGCGGGTGACCGGGATCAATACTGGATAATATGGAAAGAACAAAAATAAAGGTTACACATCATAAGCTTGGCTCTGAAAAGGGGCACATTCATCATGTATAAAGAAAAGGGAAGAAGGTGGGCAAGCTTTTTTCCACCATGACATTAGCCACCTTCGCATGTGGGGAACCTTGGGGTTCCCTATGGAGTCCACATCTCAGCTGCCATGAACAATGCATGCCATGAAGCCTTTGGCATTGGACTCTAGCCCTGGCTAAGGTCAATCCATAATCCAATTCATTAGGTGCATACAGGTGACTTGACCGGTTCCTTTAGCGACAAACGCATCTATCTCCCTTGTGACCAAGCAGCTAGCCCACCAGCTATCTGACTCTGTTATAATACACCCTAGCTATTTTATTATGGAAAGCATTTACTCATGCAAACCGCATACCACTCATAGCAGAGACTAACCTTTTCCCTTCATTCCAGTGTACTTTAAATAAATAGTTATAGGTGGGAAGGTGTGGTTAAGTTTCTAACATTTTTTAAATTCTGAATCCTCCGCCACGAGTCAAAAAACAGCAGAACACATTCTTTCCAGTCATTATTTTATTTATAAATTGTTTGAAGCATTGGGTATTTGCTCTTTCCCACTAATAAGTATAAAGGTCGGATTACAGACCGTTTGTTGCATGCAGAGTTTTTACCAATTCCGCTCCACTTTAGGGAAGGGCTCAAGATGCACCCCATTAAAGAACACTACATCGTGGTGACATAATACTCCACTTCTGCTCTCAGAACTCAACCACCTCTCCAGTCACTCATTGGCTGTATCTTTGCCTTTGATTCTGCTCAGTTCTCTACCATTTTTGGCTAGGTTTGCACTATACAGATATCACAGAGATACACATATGCACACATACATACATAAATCTTGCCTTTCAGCCACTTCATAACACTGGCAGATTGCGCAGATTTTATTGCATGACCGGAGGATCGCATTATGCAAAAACCCTTTTATTTCTAATACCCGAGCCGCAATATCCTCGGTAAAAATATCTCTAGAACTTAATGACTCCTTATATATCCAGGTGTTCCAGACACTGCCTCTTTCATTGCTGTTCTATAACCTCTTCCATGCTCATGACGAGCTCAGCTGGTCATGAGGCACGGTTGAGCTGCACTCATGACAAGCTGAGCTCGTCATGACAGTTGGAACGTTCACACGCAGGGATAATTTTCCCGCTGTGCTGAACGTTCCAAAACGGGTGTGGCTGTGACGAGCTCCGCTCGTCATGAGTGCAGCTGCACTGTGCCTCATGACGAGCCAAGCTCGTCACAAGCACAGCGGCGCCGCTCCGGGCCCCTCTCCCCCCGCACAGCGGGGGGAAAACACCCCGCAGCGAAGGGGATAAACAGCTGTCACGTTTCAATGTCTGATCTAACACCTTCGATGCTCATGACGAGCTCAGCTCGTCATGAGGTACACCTCTCGTACACTCATCAGCTGAGCTCGTTATTAACAATGGGAATAAATCAGGGCCAGCACAGGAGGGGAATACCATCAGCATTGATGGTGCTAAACTGTGAGTTTTGCAGATTTTCTGGGAGGAGATCTAGTTAAGACAGACTGATCCTAGTGAGGTTTAAGAAGGATCTCATGCCTGCTATTCTTCAGGAGCTACTCATGTTTTTCCTTGGTGTTCAGAGGAAGGTGCCCATGAACAATCCATTTTCATTCTTTTTCTAAAGTGCATATAGTTGGGTTCAACCTTCAGGCTTTGGTTCAAAGCATGGCATAAGCAAGGCACCTCTACTCAAAGGGATCTGCCTTCGAGTGTCAGCCTCTGTGAGTATCCACTGTGTGTTTGTGTGCCTAGGGCTGCAAGTGCCTAGGCTCTTTTCCCAAGAAGACCTTATTTGTGGTGAAGAAAAATATTGAACTCAATTATCGGATCCAGCAGGAGCAAATGTCCCCTTTCATGGCTCAGAATCTATAGTTCCACTCACGTATGTTGAAACATAGTCTGGCATCCAAGTTTCTTGCTGTTTTGAGCCTATAGTTGGAGGTACTTTGGCAGTCTGGTGTAACCAATCTTACAATAGTCTCAGCATGTTATCACTTGGCTCTACTCATCTCCATTTGCTGGTAAGTCTGAAAAGAATGTGTGAAATTTTCAGAGATAGCAACAGATGGAGGCTATTGACTCATGGCCGAATGGGGCCCTAATCTTCTCCTTTCAAAACGAAAATCTCAGTACTGACTCAGTTCCTACCAGGGCAACTCTTTAATTCAAGCCGAAGTGGATTTGTGGGTGATCAGTGTGACCTTCTGTCAGATGACACTTACGGCTGGCACCATATACATGATCCCTATTGTACTCTAAATTGCAACTTATGTGTTGATAACTGCAATTATCAAATCCACTGTGGTTGGCAGCTGTTGAGAATGAAGGAATGGGTCAATCCATCTCAAGGCAGATCCAGATATCCTCTCCTCATCTTTTAACATTTCCAGATGTATATCATTATCCCTGTTGTTGTAGGATGCTCCAGCATCAAAGAGATGTAGGATTGTTCTGTTGATCCCATATGCTAACTGTTCATCCCTACTTATGACCTACCATGCTGACTTCAAGCATGTCTGTACCAGGGGGTTAAAAACCCTTGCTGTAAATCACCACTAGTTGTTCAAGGCACATCGGGGGTTATTAGCTATTTGGCAGTGGCTGTCACTGCGGTAGAGATTAGCAAGGCTCGTGACACTCCAAATTGGACCTGCATCCAGCCAGCTTTCATAAGGTTTCATGTGAAAGCTCCATTGCTCTAGGTTCAGGTACTCTGGAATATTTAAAATTGATAGTCACACAAGCTCCTTAATTGTAGTGACAAAGATAAAATGGATTTAGGTCATATAACATCTATAAATCTTATATTTTTCAGATGCTGGTGAAGTCTTTGCCTCTCATTTTCACCATTTCTGTAAATCATTTAGGTCCAGTGCTTGCACTCATGTGAGAGCTGTTTGAGTGATGTATGAAGTGTGCCAATAGTTACAGGATGTCCTATCAGACATCATTTTTCTATTCACATATTTTGTGTAAAGCACTAGCGCCCAATGTAGGTCCAGGAGGGCCAGACCTATTTAAAATTTCAGAATATTCACTTTAGATGCATTATACGGAATTTATCTGAATTAAATGTATTTAGGTAGGCAGTGGTTTTCTAGGGGTGTTTGAAAGTTTAATTTCATTAGAAAAGATTTGCTAATATGACAAACTTTTCAATTTTATAAAATTGCAGAAAATGTTCCTTTTGTAAATCTTATCTTCAATTTTTAATCAAAAACATATTTCAGAAATGTATTTCCCCACAATATATTTTGAGGGATAAATCAACAGAAAACAAGCTTGGGTAAAGACAATAGATTTGGCTCTGGCTGGCAACATTTTAGCTTTCTTAATGCTTGTTTTTTGTGTCATGATTAAAACCAATATTTTTGGCATCAAGCATACACTACTTGGCACTTAAGGGAACAGCTTTATGTGTATGTGCATCTTGTGAGGGAGGGGAATGCCATCACTCACAGTGAAGTTAACCAATGGCTGAAGTGGGCTGCCCCATATTGTGAGTTGTAGCAGGTGGAAGAACATGTAAATGACACAACAGCAAACCAGTGGCTGAAGAGGTCCGGCTGAAAGCCTGGATAAGTAAGCATATTATACATATAATTTTAGTCAAATCAAAAGGTCTTGTCTAACGCCAGATCTAAAAAAGGTATGTTGTCCTGTGACTTTCTCTTGCAGCTGCTATTACTTTTAAACTCTTTGTCAACGCAATGAGGTTGGTGAATTTATAAAATTACAAAGTTTGCACGCTAGCCTTAAAACTCTGCCATGGATTCGGCCTCTGCAATCTACCTGGTGCATAGTTTAAAGCAAAGGTGCACAGGATTTCTGAAGTGATTTGCATGGCTCATACTAGAAGAAGTGACGCAGGGTTTCCATATAAGAAAAGAGTTAAACTCTACTGCATTAGCTTTGTCACATCTGGGTAGAGACGTAATGGAAAACAAAACATCTCATGCAAACACTGCCATGCCGCCAGTTGCCTGTGATCCCCGAAGGTGTGTATGCATAAACAGCAGCTGTCTTGCTTCTGAACTCAGTAAAGTATCTGATTTAAGTTTTCACTCGGGTGATTTGTTAAGTATGCTTGTGTTAAAATAAAATACCACTGACAACAGTGTGTGAAGTTGACAAATTCCATAATTAGTAGATGAAGCTTGAATTTTTCTACGAAAATGGTTTTTTCCAGATAAATTGCCTGCTTAAAGTAGGCTTTTGTTGTTTTAAAATCTTTTTTTCAAAGTCCATAAAGTTCACAAAAATGTCACAAAATTTGAAGAGGCAGTCTACATCATTTTTTTCACCTGTATTGGTAAAGATAGGTGCACATGCTGCTTTAGTGACATCACCTTCCTTTTGGATCAACGAAACCAGAGTTTCATGTCGCCCTCTGCAGGCTAAACTGAGTTATATCAGTACCTGCATGGCATTTGATTTGATTTGAAAGTCTACTTGCAAAGGTGCCTGTAGCAGGTTGAATATAACACACAGGAACAGGAGTAAAAGCAGACCAAGGTTCATTAATCCCTTGCATGCTTGTGACGGAACCGTTCCGTCACAAGCCTCGGGTGAGCTGTGCTTGTGACGGAACGGTTCCGTCACGGCCCGCTCGCCGCGCCTGCGCGGCGCGAATTCCGCGCCTGCGCTGACGAAATAATGGGCGGGCGGGTTCGTGACGGAAATGTTCCGTCACAAGCACAGCTCGCCCGCAAGCCGTGACGGAGCGGTTCCGTCACAAGCACGGAACCACCGCGCGGCTGCCCCGCCCCCTTAGCGCTGCGGCGGAATAGCCGTCGCAGCGAAGGGGTTAAACAACGCCTCAACCACAGCTCATACCGGTCACTCTGACACGGATGGGCACTTACGTTAGAATCTTCACTTCCAACATTTCAAAGGCTTCACGAGCCCCTTGGAGATAAGAGAGAGGGAACCACGTGGGGCAGGCAGGGTGGAGAGAAAAGAACAAAGCAGAGATAAGCTCCCCACGATGGAAGATACCACAAATCCACCTCCTTAACAATAAAAAATACTACAAGGGAGAAAGGGACACAATAAGGATAAAACATGAAGAAAACTATACAACAAACATTATTTAAAAACATGGAAGAAAGAAACAAGAATGGAAGGTGCAGAGGATAACAGTGGGAGAAAATGTACAAGTTGCTCGTTACATAATCTTTGAGAAATTGCGAGCAGCATGTTCTCCACCAGCTAGACCTGACAGGAACCCTGCTCTTCTCAGTGGCAGGTTTAGTGTGAATCTTGTTCTTGACTTATTCTTTCTCTTCAGGTGCGGACCCCTTTTCTTTGGGATCAAAATACCTTTCTACTCTTCCCACATTCCAAATCCTGCCGTCGTGAGTTTTTACAGCATTTCTGAACACCTTTACAATTCTCATGGGTTTCTTTGAAGCCTGGCCATATTGCTCTGCCTGTGGGTGCCTTGACCGTAACCAGATATTCTACTTTACATTGAGTGCCTTGGCTCTATGTATTTTGTCATAACATGTTTTCCTCTCAGCTTGGACCCTCAGTCCCCTCTGTCTAGGCTTTTCAACCGCAGTAAAGTCCAACCAACTCTTATGTCACTTCAACCAACCAGGTACTAGTCTCGAGTTAGGCTTCCTAGCTTTCATGAGCTCAAATAGTGTTACATTAGTGGTTTGGCGTGAGGTTAGCCAATATGCTCCTAGTCGTTTCATGACATCTTCTCTCCAACCCAATCCGCTAGCTCTGGCCAACTGAATTCCCTCTTTGATAGTTCTATTCAACGTCCCCACATCCCATTGGTTTCAGCATGATATAACACACTTAAGGGGTCGATTAGGATCGCGGACGGACTTGCGTCCGTTGTGGTACTGCAAATTTGGACCCCGCTGTTTTACAGATATCGAGGTCCAACACTCACATCATAAAACATCATCGTACCATGACGAATTTGGTATCTACGAACCGGTAATGATCAGTACATTATCCCTATGTATTTGCGTCACGATTGAGTGATGCTAACACCTCTAAATCGTAGTTTCCGTCCCGAACCCTCAAACTCCATTTTGTAAACGGCCTCCATCTTAGGACTTGCCCTCATATAAGTCAATTGATTAAAGCCGATCTAAAGGACACGTCCTCTGTAGCTGACTTCCCCATGACCTGGCCGAAGCTGCCTCCACTGCCTCCAGCCAAGCCTGCTCAGGCAGCTCCCCGCCCAGTGGCCGAGCAAGATATCATCAAGGCACAACATGTCATAAACCATTCACTACATACAGACTATGTTTTTCATACACACACACACCTGTCCATGATTCTTGTTTATGACCCGTTTTATGATGGGAGGGTGCTCAACCTTATTGGCATTTCATCGATATCTGATGGGAGTTCTGGATTTGGCGGGGTAATCCATCACCAACTGGACATCTGAAATATGTGCTGACCAGCATGACTTTGCTCTTTGTATTGTTACGAAAATATGTGTATAGCCATATCATAAACTCAAGAATTCTTGCCTACAGCTATTATTTATGTATATAAGGAGAAGGCTTGTTCTGTAAAAACGAACAGTCTCCTGATAACTTACGGCCCGTGTTGTCGTACTTCTAGGACGCATGTTACTTGGTTGCAGCCAATAAAACTCGATCATTGACTTCACCTAGAAGACTCTGTGTTTCTGTAAGTCCAGAACAGGGAGAACTCAGAGGTCTTTGGGTGTGATCCCCTGGCACCACCGGGTCTCTAAAAACCCGGCACCTCAGTTGGCGCCCAACATGGGGCGATATCAAGCGGCGACGGTCCAAGCCAGATGTTCGTGAGGAGCTTCGTGTGAAAATTCCGGAGGACGGCCAGCCACTTCAGCGACCCCTGCATGTCGACGTGGTTCCGAAGGTCTTTGCTGCGAGGTTCCCCGCGTCCCGACGGCTACGAAGGACTGCTGCCCTGACTATCGCCCTGTTTTGGACCCAGTGATCCTTGGTAGAGCGAAACGATAGACGAGTCTTCGAGTGACGTCACCGATCTTCAATATTCAGTTAAGTATAAGTGGAGCGTCTCCCAGTTCTTAGTCTAGTCCTTAGTTTGGTTCTTAGCTTTGGTATCCTAGAGATACGATTTGTATTGGTTCTTGTTTCTTAGTTTGGTATCCCAGCGATACGGTTTGTATTGGTACTTGCAAGCACCAAAACCGAGGGGTTCGTGTATTCACGACAATATCGTAATTAAATAATCCCTTGAAGTTTGAAGCTAGACTAGTGAGCGAAGATGCCTGGTCTCAGCAGACTTGAAAACTTGTTTTGTCTTGGTTGTAGTAAGGACTCCCGATTAGAGGATTCGTGTCCGGTTCCTCCGATTGGGACTCCAACATATGAGTTATATATAAAGCATTGAGTAGGTCCTATCACATATAACGAGGTATGGATGAAATACACCCGCAAGGATGGTGTCTTAAAATGGCCCCAACATGGTAGTTTTGACTCAGAAATATTAGACAACCTCGAGGTCAAATTGTTCAAGAAGAAAGCCCGGCCGGCGATGTTTGACTCTTTTCGCTTATGGCGCAAAGAAGCCAAACAGAAAGACATGAAATTAGCAAGGAAAAACAAAAGAGGTATGTCGATGGTACAAGCTGCCATCGCATACAGGGATAATGAGGAAGAGCAGGAAAGTGAACAAATGCTCAGAAGCAAGAAACTAGCAGTAGATAAATGCTACCCGGTGTTACCACATGGGGGACAAGACTCAAAGGGAACAACTGAGAAAGATCCATTAATGTCCCATTTATTGAACTCACCACCCCCATATACATCAAGTGTTGTTGGACCCCCGAGACGCATTGTTATACCGCGCCCTAGCGCACGAAAAGCATCTCTTGCACAAGCACCAGCTCCTCTTCCGCTGGTTCCTGCTTCTCCGGCGCAGCCTTCTCAAGGGCCGTCGCCTTTGCTACATATTCCTTCTACTTCTACAACTTTGCCTACTGCTCCAACTATTCACTACGATACTACATCTGCTACTGCCTCAACTTCCTCTGCTGTCGCCTCGACTTCCTCTTTACATCAGCCTGTCTTTTCTGGCGCATCTGCTTCGCCGCAAGCTTCTCCTTCTGTCAGACAGAGAGTGACAAGTACTGTCACTGGTCTGTTCTCGCCCTTCTTTGGGTCGCCTAAAACGACCCCTAAACCAGAACGTAGACAGTTGCGTAGTCAACTACCCGACTACGAGGAAAGAGGAGTACTGTATGAGTTAGCACGCAAATGGGTTACTGATACTGTAAGGTATGATCTTCAGTCTGTTATGGAAGTTTTCCGTCAGTGGGATCCAGCCACTCAAAGATACGTATTTGAGGAAATGTGTGTATACCTCTGGGAAGACGTACGAGACAATGACCCAAAACGCAGAATGCAGGAACTAGCCCGCATGCGATTCAAATTCTATGAAGGCATGATTATAGGCGCAGATGTTGAGAAAGCAATGGATTCGCTGTTATCTTATAGGAGCAAAGGAAACAGCTCTAGATCGTTTGATGAGGACGATGTGTCTGGTAGGAAAAGGGCACGACAGTACCCCATGAGAGAGGTTCCCCGGTATGGAGGGAAGGCGATGCGAACGCGCAACCGCCTGTTCCACCGCATTTCCAGCGTGTATGGGTACATGTCCCCTGGAAAAGATCCGAAGTTTTAGCACTCAAACAGACACTACCCGATCCCCGTAAAAACCCAGCAGGATATTACAAGGAGTTGTCACAGACTGCCAGCTCATGTATAATGAATTTAGCAGATATAGACATGTTGTTTGGGAATGTTGTCCCGCATCCCTTATGGAGTAAAATTCGTCATACAGATCATGATCAAGAACTAGGTGACTCATGGGCTAATATTGCTGCTACTGATGCCAGACAAGTTGGTGGTTCTAAACCCGAGCCTTTAATAGCAGATCTTCCCGGTAGGATTATTGCGTACATGAAAACGTTGATGCCTGAATTATGTGTAAATTGGGACAAACTATCTGCGTGCAAGCAAAAGAAAGATGAGAATGTGTCTGACTTTTTCACGAGGTTCGAGGAGACTTTCACCGATCACAGTGGTCAGGACATGGCTACCGAGGGTGGCCAAAGATTGTTCGTAGACAAATTTGTACATAATCTGCTTCCTGAACTATGCAATAAATTGAAAGATTCAGAGAGTGCTTGGGCTGTCTCCACGTCAGCACAGATTTTAGCCACAGCCCAGTACTATGAAAATAGACGCAAAGACGAGCTAGATAAGTCTGAGAAAAAGACTAAATAACTAAAGACTAAAGTTCTTCTCCAGCAAGCGTATCCGCCTCGCACTCCTAGTCAGCCCAATTATCAGCAACCGCAGCAGTATTCGAGAAACGCGCAAGGGAACGAGTTTTCCCACCAGCGTTCTCCATATGGCCCGAATCAATGTGCATATTGCAAAGAAGAGGGTCATTTCAAAAGTAATTGCCAAGCTCTTGCACGACGTTTAAACGGTGCCCCCGGCGCAAGAGGTAGAGGTGTTCAACAGGCTCCTAGAAGTAGGGGCCGTGGAAACTTCCCCAGAACACCAATTCCTTCCCGCCTCAGAATTCTATGAATAGCTTTGACCAACAGAATAATGCGTCCTCCAGGTCAGCTCAGTACTATGCAGATGACTATTACGCAGAAAACGAGAATGAGGGTAATAGTTGCTAGGACAGCCATGGACAAAGAGAGGGAGTTGTTTCAGTTCCAGTAGATCAGAATGGACCTTATGTCGAGGTGATCACATCCGGAGTGTCGGAGCCATTTCTGCTGGATACTGGTGCTACAAAAAGTTCGATTATGCACTCAAAACTTCCTGGCGCACCTTTGTCCGGCGAAATGAACGTTTCAGTAGGTTTTTCTGGCGCCCCTGTTAGAAACCTGATCTCCAATCCCATGCCCCTTTCTGTTGGCCCATGCGAATTAGAAGCACCCCTCATTCTTACAACAGGTTGTGGCGAAAATTTGTTAGGTGTGGATTTGCTGAAGAGATTGTATGCAACTTTATACTGTTCTCCTTCGGGAGTACAACTCACCCTTGGTAAGAAAGTGATTTCCCCGATGTATTTGGCAAAGGAGAGCATTCCGACTGAGTTGTCATCTCTTCCAGATGTACTTTGGGCGAAGGGTTCAAATGATATAGGTCGTTTGGAGATAGCACTGTATGTCATAACATTGAAAACTAATGTCAGGTTGCCACGCATTCCCCAATATAGAATGTCAAAAGAATGTGAAAAGGCTTTGCTAGAAATAGTCCACGATCTAATTGCGAAAGATGTCATTGAAGAAACTACAGGCAACATTTGTAACAGTCCTGTTTTGCCTGTCTTAAAGCGTACCGATCCTTCACAGCCCCCTGTGTACCGATTTGTGATTGATCTCAGGGAAGTGAATATGATCGTTGTACCGCAGTTTCCAGTCGTCCCCGACATCACTGCCTTATTGACAATGGTTCCAGCCTCAGCCAATTGGTTTTCAGTGATCGACCTGAAGAATGCCTTCTTCAGCATCCCGATCGCCGAAGAAAGCCGAGACATCTTCGGCTTCAATTTAGGAGGTCGAAGTTTCCGCTTCAGACGCGCTCCCCAGGGCTACTGCGAGAGTCCATCAATATTCAGTCAAGCTCTGAAAACGCAACTTGATACGATTACTCTACCTGGTGGCGCGACTCTGATTCAGTATGTAGACGACTTACTGATCGCTACAGATACTGAAGAGATTTGCAAGCAAGCCACGTTGTCCTTGTTGCGTCATTTATGTGACATGAAACACAAGGTCTCGCTTTCCAAATTACAATTTTGCCGACAAGAAGTAACCTACTTAGGTCACATCTTATCGAAGGAGGGAAGGAGACTGACCCCAGAAAGAATACAGGCAATTGCAGAATTGAGTATCCCAAGGACACAAAGAGAAGTGCGTGCCTTCTTTGGCATTACATCATACTGTAGACAATGGATACCGAATTTCTCACTGTTGGCCAAGCCCTTACTGGCATTAATGCGTAAAGACACACCCAATCCTTTGCCTTGGTCTAAAGATTGTCAGGCGAGTTTCCATGAGTTGCGTGAGGCATTATGTTCGGCTCCTGTGTTGGGCAACCCCGACTACAGCAAGCCGTTTACACTATACGTCCATGAGAAGGAAGGGTGCGCATTATCGGTCTTGACACAGCACTTTGGGGACAAACAACGCCCATGTGCATACTTCTCCGCGACTCTAGATCCCGTAGCTAAGGCATTACCGAGTTGCTTGAGGGCCACTGCCGCAGCGGCTGTCTGTATTCGACAGTCGGCTGGGTTAGTCATGAATAATACTCTGACCGTTATGGTCCCACATGCAGTAGATATCCTACTGAACAGGACAAAAACACAGCACCTAACTAGTGCTCGACTGTCCAGCTACGAATTGACCCTGTTAGCAAGCCACATTCACATAAAGAGGTGTGATACACTCAACCCCGCTACGTTACTACCCATTCCACCAGCAGAAACGGATGAGGTCGACAAACATGATTGCTGCTTTAGGACAGAGGAAGAGACCAAAGGGAGAGTACACTTAAAGGACACTCCCTTCCCTGAATGTAATGATAATTTTATGGGTTGATGGTTCATGTTTCAAGTTGCCAAATGGTGATACGACTGCAGCATATGCCGTGACAACATTACACACGATTGTAGAGACAGCTCGCATCCCCCACAATTCTGCACAAGCAGCAGAATTAGTCGCACTCACAAGAGCGTGCGTGTTGGCGAAAGGAAAACGAGTGAATGTGTACACTGATAGTCAGTACGCCTTTGGCGTCGCCCACAGTTTTGGAAGATTGTGGCGTGAACGTGGGTTCCTGACGTCGCATGGTGCAAAGATACAACATGGCCAGCTAGTACACGACCTTCTCGAGTCACTGACCTTGCCCCTACAGGTTGCAATTGTGAAATGTAGCGCGCATAGAAAGATCCGAGATGATGTTGGTCGAGGGAATGCATTTGCCGATGAGGTCGCGAAAGAGACTGCAAGGAACACAATGAGTCGGATGTATGTGGTAGGTCCTGCTAGATGGACCCCTGATGTGGGTATGTGTGAAGACACCATTGAAAGTGTAAAGACTATACAAGCTGATGCTACCGAGAGAGAAGTGAATGAATGGAGAGAAAGCAAGGGTAGGTTAGACGCGAATGGTTGTTGGGTCGAACTGTCAGAACATCAGCGATGGTTGTTACCTGATGCTTATGTGCTCGCAGTGGTAACGATGGCCCATGGAATGGCACACATCAGCGTGAAAGGAATATGTAAGCTGTTGGCCCCAGTATGGCAGAATAGTGGTATCCCAAAATGTGCAGAGAATCTGGTCAGAAACTGTATGGTATGTTTGAAACACAAGCCCGGTAGGGGAACCCCAACCCCAGCTGGTCATTTCGCCCCTCCAACATACCCGTTTGAGGTCTTGCAACTCGATTTCATTCACATGGAGAGGTGCAATAACCTGAAATACGTCCTTGTTGTCGTTTGTGCTTTCTCCAGGTGGGTGGAAGCATACCCCCTTAAGAACAACACTGCCTTGTCAACTGCTAAAGCCCTTGTCAAGAAATTCTTCCCTAGATTCGGGATACCTAGGATTGTCTGGAGTGATAACGGAAGTGAATTTGTGGGATGAGTGATGAAGAGAGTGTGTGAGTGTCTAGGCATCCGCCAAAAGTTCCATGCTGCAAATCATCCCCAATCGGCAGGATTAGTAGAATGCTATAATGGCACTTTAAAATTGAAACTGGCCAAGATCCAAGCCAGCACAGGCCTCAAGTGGCCACATGCCCTGCCTTTAGCACTCCTGTCTACCAGGATGATTGTCCATTCTAGACTGGGACTTAGCCCACACGAGATCGTGTTTGGGCGCCCAGCTAATATATGGGGAGTACCGAGGCCAAGAAAGCTCAATGAGATCGAGTACCCTGTACTATTTGACTATTTGCACGAATTGACAACTAAACTGCATACTTTACATCAACAGGTCCACAGCTCCTCTCCACCGGCGTCCGACGATCCAGGCCACGCCATCGAGCCCGGCTCCTGGATCCTGATTCGGAATTTCAGACGTACCAAGAACGAGGAGCCTCGCTGGACCGGACCTTTCCAGGTTTTACTGTCTACCCGCTCTGCAGTACGTGTCCACGGGAAAAAACATTGGGTGCACGGCGCCCACTTCAAAAGGGTCCCGTTGCCCCTTCCATACGACCGATGGGTCCAGCAAGGAGTCGCTGACTCCGAGACTGAAGTCGTACCACGTTTTGTCCCCTTCAGCGATGCACGATTAAAAGGAACTGGTACTGACAAGGAGAGTGATTGTATTTTACAAGGATCTGTGCCCCCGTCGATGCAGTTGGACATTACAGAACCTGAAACATTGTTTGAAGATCACGCCATGCCTGGAAAGGAACGATATAATCTGAGGCCAAAACCAAGGAACTGACTTAACCGAATTTGTGCGATTTCCCCCCTCTTCCCATGAACTATTTTTGATTCCACAGCTCTCTCGCCCAGGGAACTAGCTCATTTTTGATTTTCGAACTGCCATCCGGTTCTGCTGCTAAGGCCGCGGTTGAAGTCTGAGGAGTGCAGCCGGGGACGCCTAGGTCAACGGTTCTGGTCAGTCTGAGGGAATCACCCCGGACTGGACAGAGCGCACATCTTGGCAGAAGCAACCTCCCACCGCGGGCAGCAACCAGAGGATGGATTTCCCAGGGGTTGAGAGACCTGCTAGACCAGGGGTCTCCAACCTTTTGTGTAGTCAGAGCTACTTCTGGCCAGTGAAAATCGTCGTGAGCTACTGAACCCGAATCAACTCGCGCATTTTTCCGAGAGACCCCCCACGCCCAGTTTAATTGACTTTAAGCCTAATTTAATCAGAGCCCATACTGTGGTTTGAGCAAAATACCCAAGAAAGGCCTGACTTAAGAGTTCCCTAGAACACCAAAAGGAATGACTTTGGATTTGTGACGCTTCAAGTCATTTCAATTAATAGATCCAAAATTAAGGTCCAAAAATAAGACCTTCCAGTAATAGTGGTCATTGAAGTAATCATTGAAATGTGGCTCAATTAACAAACATACATGGAAAGCGATCTTTCCTTCAATGTGGAACTGATTCACACAAAACCCGAAGCCAGACATACTGGGCCCAGTGCCACCTCACAAGCACCCCCTGATCACACGTTCCCCTTTCTGGGAGCTTCCATGAGACTCACTGGGCTGGATGAGGAAATAGTGAGTGCTTGTCCCAGCAAGTTGTCTTTTTGTGTTAAAAAATGACCACCTTCCTTTTTCTGCATCCCACTCATTTCTGTGTTTCTGTGTCTTTGTGTCTCACACCCTTCACCATCTCTGCCACCCTCTCCTTAGCTGCCCTCTGCACTTCCCCCTCACCTTTGGGTCTCCCTGTCACTCTTTCTACCTCCTGTTTCCCCCCATACTGCTCTGACTGAATTGCACCCTTTTTCATGTTCATCCTTTCACTCTCTCCTTGCTGTCACTCTTTCCACTCCCCTTTGCCCTCCCCGTCCTCTCTGTGAACCTCTCTCTCTGTCACTCTCCTGTCATTGCCACGCTTTCCACGCTCATTTGGCCCTTATGAATCTCATCTCACGCTCTTCATCTCCATCCGTGTCACTCTCTCCTTGCTGTCACTCTTTCCACTCCCTTTTGCCCTTCCCTCCTCTCTCTGACCTCCATCCCTGTCACTCTCCTCTCATTGTCACTCTTTGCACTCCCCTTTGCTCCTGCCCTTACCATTTTTTACTTCTTCCCACTCTTCCTTGCCCTCTCTCTCTCCTCTTACGCTTTTATTTTAACTCTGTCCATATTACACCAACAGCGGTTCCTCCTTTCCCCACTCTGCCTATAACATCTCACTCCCTATTATGTTTCCATTTTGTTTCTTCATCTACTTTTCTCAGTCGCCAACTTTTTCACTGACATTTTTTCTTCTGTGCCTCTGCTGCCCTATTCCTTTCCTACATCTCCTTCTTGCTTTTCATCTCTCAGCCCACTTCGTTTTAGCTCGTCCTCATCCCCGCTGCATCTCGGTCAACTCCGATTTGTCAAAGGGCACCTTTATCAAATCTTGGCTTTATAGCCTGCAGGACAGCTCATGCTGTGACACCCAAGCCCACATTTCTGGCCATCACCCACGCGCGGCATCCAATAATGGATTGCCTGCCCCAGGATGCTGAACTCAATGTCTCACTCAGACAATTAATACATTTGGTTTATAGCTTGCGTGTGTAAGTAACATACCTACATACACATGCTACTTTGAACACGGCAAACATACCACAAACTACCCAATGCTCAGAAGCTTTTACCACTCACTATTTCGATATAAACTGTGCAATCGAGTGCATGCATTACAAAGGAGGAGAACTTTATGGCACCAACTTGTAAAGTACTTAATAAATGCGCAGTACTATAAAGTAACAATACGACTCGCAAACAAAAATGCATTTCACTCAAGCCTTCCTCATTAGGGGTACGGTCAAGATTACAGGGGGAAAGGTGAACAAACTTCACAGCTGGAGGACGAGACGAGAAGAAAATAATATGTTGTGAAAAAAACAGAGTGAAGGAAGAAAATGGGCAGCTCTAAATTCAAGCCATAATAAAAATACCACTAGTAGAGGAATGAAATTGATATGTACCTTGTTAGAATCCTCAGTTCGTTTTGTAAGGAAGCCTCGCAAACAAAAATACATTTCACTCAAGCCTTCCTCATTAGGGGTACGTAACATGGAAAACATGCAATCTACTGAATATCTTTCTGATTCAACAGCGCCATACTTTACAGGCGGCTCTGTGAACAATGTGACTACAAGTAATAAACTGCAGAGTTTTAGACTATCTCCGTCGCTGGGAGGAGTGCGAGGGAACAGCAGCCCGGGAAGGGAAGAGGAGCAGAGGCAAGGAGGAGGCCAAAACAGCAGCCCGGGCTGGGGCAGAGGGAGGGGGCCCTGACTACTGGGAAGGGAGGGAGCGGGGAGGGGAGCAGCCCGAGCAGGGGTCAGCGGGAGGGGCCGAAGTATACGTTTGCCACACACTCCAACTGCTGCATAATCTGCAGATTTTAACAATAAAGGCACGAAAAACGGCACAATCAGGGGGGGGGGGGACGAAAAAACGAGCTTATCTGTAGTGGCTGCTTCTGGCAGTGAAAGTCACGTCTACTGCTTCGCGCTGGCACCCGTTGCACAATGGCAGACAGTGCAATGCCAGCGCGTTTTCAGTAGGCAATGACGTCAGACTCACGAGAGAAGTCGGAAGCTCCAGGAGAGGAGCGTCATCGCGTCATCCTTTTTGCCCGCCCTATCCACACATTATGCCCAATCAGTGAAGGGCTAGACGAGCTACTCCCGGGGTCTCCGCGAGCTACCGGTAGCTCGCGATCGACCGGTTGGAGACCCCGGTGCTAGACACATGACCTTTGAAAAGAAAATATGTACTATAATGGCAAGAAGACGAACTCTAGTGTTAAGCATCTTAATGTTGTGTAGTATAATAATGTTTTTGACTGGCTTTGCTCTGTCCATTTTTCGAGTTCCATTCATACACAACACACAACTCGCACCTTCTCCCACTGATCCTACACACTCCTTTCACCCTCTACCTGAACATGAGTCTGCCAGAAGACTGGAATTCGCAAATAACTCCTTTGTCCAGCTCCTACACCAGCACCAGTCTATTATGAACACATTGAACTGTTGGATATGCGGACTCATGCCACACACTGCAGATAAGGGCATCCCTTATTTTGTCCTGCCATTCAGTTATTTTGGTTCCCTGTGGGCTTTCCAGACTATGTTCCTGTATTCCCTTGAACCCTACATTCAAGGGGAGAACTCAAACAATAAGGCACTAGTGGCAGGGATCCGAAATATGAGTAGAGATATTGACACGGTTAGAGCAACTCCCAAGGATGAGTTTACCCCATACAGCAGGTGGAACATCACCAAGTATGGGATTTCCTTAAGTGAGAGCCAGAAATCAACGAAATCCTCCCACGTCTGGATAGTACCCCACCGAGGTCACTTATGTCTGCAAGGTATTGGCAGGGATCCCAAAGCGCAGTTGGGGAAGAGCATATGTACGGAGACGTATGTGTTCGCCTCCCGAACTTCCCCTCCATTCTTGGCGGCTAAAGGCACCTATTTCGTCTGCCATGACAAAGCCTACACATGGTTGCCCCCTGACTTCTCGGGCACATGTTTCATCTCGTTTCTGCTGCCACCCACCTACACGGCCGGGGCAGATTACCATCGGACAAGGATAGTTAGGGGTGTCGTGAGTCAAGACGACACCGCGGGTCAGTAGTTTGGAGACTTCGCAAAGGGTTTTCTGCCATTTTGGGGGCCCATGGTGAACAGCAGGAACATTAGACAACTGACAAGAATAGTTGAATCCGCCGTGACTGAAAAGGCCGGTGCTCTTAGCAACTTAACAGCTGAGCTTCATTTGGATCGACTTATGACCCTTCAGAACCGGGTTGCCCTAGATGTCATACTTGCAGACCGTGGTGGTGTATGTAGAGTGATCCAATCTAGTTGCTGCATTTTCATCCCCGATAATGCTCCGACAGTGTACCAGGCCATCTCCAAATTACACAAAATATCTGATTCCCTTCACACAGAAAAAGGGGATTGGTCTCTGCTAGGGTGGTTCTGGGAACTGATCTCTGCCTGGGGATGGAAAACTCTGATCTTCATTGGGATGATCTTAGCCATTCTGTTTATGTTCTGCCTGTTTGTGCAGTGCGCTCCTGCAATATGTGGCCTCTGCGCCACTTCATGTGTAAGGAAGCCTGTGTCAAGGGACGAATTGAGCAACAGAATGATGCTACAGCAGCATCTCCGTGAATTCATCAATACAGACTTGGACTCAGATTAGTGTGAGTTATTGCCTAATATGAGGGCAAAAGGAGGGTCTGTGGTACTGCAAATTTGGACCCCGCTGTTTTACAGATATCGAGGTCCAACACTCGCGTCATAAAACATCATCGTACCATGACGAATTTGGTATCTACGAACCGGTAATGATCAGGACATTATCCCTATGTATTTGCGTCACGATTGAGTGATGCTAACACCCCTAAGTCTTAGTTTCCGTCCCGAACCCTCGGACTCCGTTTTTGTAAACGGCCTCCATCTTAGGACTTGCCCTCATATAAGTCAATTGATTAAAGCCGATCTAAAGGACACGTCCTCTGTAGCTGACTTCCCCATGACCTGGCCGAAGCTGCCTCCACTGCCTCCAGCCAAGCCTGCCCGGGCAGCTCCCCGCCCAGTGGCCGAGCAAGATATCATCAAGGCACAACATGTCATAAACCATTCACTACATACAGACTATGTTTTTCATACACACACACACCTGTCCATGATTCTTGTTTATGACCCGTTTTATGATGGGAGGGTGCTCGACCTTATTGGCATTTCATCGATATCTGATGGGAGTTCTGGATTTGGCGGGGTAATCCATCACCAACTGGACATCTGGAAAGGGGCGACCAATCGGTCCCCCCGAACGTATGGCAGAGTACCACGATCCCCCCGGGAAGCCATCTTGGGCGGGAGGCGAGTCTCGGCTGGTATGCCCGAAGCGGCGTAGCCGGGGCGCGCCTTTTCCCGCCCTAGAGTGGATTGGCCTAGACACTGACGCGGCTGGCCACGCCCTTGGGGCAGGCAGGGGCGGGTTTACGCCCGCCCTGAAGACGGATAAAAGGAGGAACAAGACCAGAAAGCATCCTCTTGTTCCTGTGCTCTGAAGCTGCACCTCCTCGCTGCACGTGAGCTCGAGACGGAACGAAGAGCCAATTTTGAGCGTTGTAATCGTTCTTGTTTGTTTTCCAGATACTCTGTTGGAGAATGCCGAAGAAGGCGGGAAAGCGAATGACTACCGACCAGATGCTGCGTGTTCTCATGAAAGAGGTGACCGACCTAAAGAGGCGAATGGATAAAGACGAGGAAGGGGGGCCGAAACGTCCTTTGGTGGGAGCAGCCCCGGGAGGAAAAGGCAAGAGGCCCAGGAGGGGAGCAGCTGGGGGAGATATCCCGGGTCCCAGTGTCCCGCTCGAAGCACCCACTCCCGTGCCGGAGGAAGGGAATCCGATTCCCGTTGTGGTCACCCCCGTGTCCGGGGAAGATATGCCGCCCGAGCTGGCAGCACAATTAGCAGCGTGGTTGGGTAAAGGTAGCGAGGGCGCCACGGCTGTCGACGCGCAGGTGTTGATGAAGCAACTGCGTGAAACACGGGAAGCAGCGAGGGTATCCACGCCGGCTGCGGCCGTAGAGAAGCCACAGGGGACGGTTTCAGTCACAGACACAGCGTCCGGTTCAGGTAAGCGGCCATTGCCGATTGCGAGGGAGGAGTCGGCACCCTCTCGAAGGGAGAAGTTGGGTCAGCATGTCCCTTTAGCTATTAAAGAAAAGATATGGGCAGGGGAGTATGTAAACATCCTCTCGTTGCTTACTGATCATTATGAGATGGAGCATGTTAAAGGCCAGAAGGACCTCATGCATCCGAGTGTTTGGCGCGCAAAGATGGCCGCCTTTAAGGTAAATGAAAACATTGGCAATTGGGGAAAGGCGTGGGGGGTTTTCACATCGATCTTGGGAGAACGAAGGCCCGAATTGCTACCCGAATTGCCGATTTATCAGTCACGGATCATGGGGTACTCTGTATCACACGAGGGTAATCATTGGTTCTGCTATGATAATATTTTCAGAAAAGCAAAAGAACATGATAAAAACTTAACTTGGGATTGTTATGATTCTGTGTCCTGGTCCAAAATGAAGGATACTGGTATGTTGAAATTGCCATTGGTAGGGAGTAACGTGGGCGAATCCCCCCGTCAGTATGCCGACAATCACTCGAGGCCCACCGGTAATACAGGTAAAAAGGGGGTTTGTTGGAACTTTAACAGGGGAAAATGTTCTAGGCCCCAGGGGTCGTGCAAATTTAGACACGAATGTAGTGGGTGTGGGCAATCATCCCATCCTGAGTCCACGTGCAGAGCCAAAACGGGTGATAACGGGGGTAGAGGAGGTGCCAAACAGGTCTAACATAGTCCGAGGGGCGCCTTTACCTACCCCGATTGATACCTTGGCAATGATTCCCTGGCTCAGTGAATACCCGGATCGTGCTTCCGCTGGGGTGGTGCGGAACGGGTTTTCATATGGTTTCCGCATCCCAGTGGGGGACTTTCAGGGTGTGGAAAAATGCAAGAATCAGTTATCGGTCTTGCAGCATACGACCGTGGTACAGGAAAAGATCCGGAAGGAGGTTACTCGAGGTCGAGTCGCCGGTCCGTTTAGTGTACCCCCGGTTGCTAACTTTGTTTGTTCGCCTTTAGGAGTGGTCCCCAAGAAGGAGCCGGGTGAGTTTCGGCTGATACATAATTTGTCAGCCCCACGTGGTCTTTCTGTAAACGAAGCGATAGACCCGGAAATGTGTTCGGTGCGGTACGCATCCTTCGATGAGGCCGTAGCCATTTTGAATCGCCTGGGGCCCGGTGCGCTGATGGCAAAATCTGATATCGAGTCAGCGTTCCGGTTGCTCCCGGTACATCCAGACGATCAGCGTCTCCTGGGATTCATGTTTCAGGGTCAGTATTACATGGATAGGTGTATGCCGATGGGATGCTCTATATCTTGTGCCTATTTCGAGAAATTCAGTAGTTTCCTACAATGGGTCTTCACTAAGAAGACGGGTTTCCAACATGTGATGCATTATCTCGATGATTTTTTGTTCCTGGGGGCAGCCGGGGATCCGGAATGTGGGCAAGCTTTGGCTGCATTTTGTGTTTTAATGAATCAGTTTGGCGTGCCATTAGCACCAGGTAAGACGGCGGGTCCTTCGACTTGCCTCGAGTTTCTGGGGATCGAGTTAGACTCCGGAGAAGGTTGTTTCCGTTTGCCAGGTGATAAAGTGTTAAAGTTCAGGGCATCCCTGCAAATGTGTATGAGTGAATCTAAGGTTAAGCTACATCAATTACAGCAGTTAGTGGGACAGTTGAATTTTGCCCTAAGAGTTATACCAATGGTCGCCCTTTTTCCCGTTCGATCGCTCAAGCCATGGTCGGACTGAAGGAGGGCCATCATCGCACAAGGCTCTCGGCAGAGGTCCGCCAGGACATGCGCATTTGGTTGGCATTTCTGGCGGATTTCAATGGTCGAGTCGTCTGGAACAAACCGGCCGTGTCCTCTGAGGAGCTGGGGCTGTGGACAGATTCGGCAGGGAGCATGGGTTTTGGTGCCATTTTCGGCACTCGATGGTCTGCACAAAAATGGCCGGAATGGTGGCATAACAGTGGACTGACAAGTAACATTGCTTTCCTGGAACTTTTCCCCATTTTGGTGGCCCTGAGAACGTGGCCCGAGGGGTTCAGAGATCACTCTGTGGTATTTTGGTCTGACAATATGACCGTGGTTGAGTGTATCAATAGCCAGGCAGCACGATGCAAATGGATTTTGAGACTGCTCAAGGAAATCGTATTACTGTGTATGCAATTGAATGTGCTATTCAAAGCAAGACATGTCCCGGGGGTAATGAACCAGGCGGCTGATGCCCTTTCTCGTTTTCGTATGCAGGCCTTCTGGGGTTTTCTTCCCACAGCGGACCCGGAGCCAGCACCCTTTCCCGAAGCTCTCTGGTCTCTCGGTGCCCCGAACTTCGTAACCTCGTGGGAGAGAGTTTAGCACCCAGGACGAGGAAGGCATATGAAGGGGCGTTCCGGTCCTATTTAGCCTTTTTGGGGGCCGCTAGGGAGGAGCTTTGGGGCCAGGAAGAATGGGTAGTGAACTTTCTGATGTCGTTACATCTGGCAGGGAAATCGGTGGCCACGGCCCAGAGGCATCGGGCTGCCATTTCCTTTGTTGCTAGGGCTCATGGGATCCAGGACCCGACAGCATCTTTCGTTGTGCAAAAAGCGCTACGTGGGTGGCAACGCCTTGAGGGTCGCAGAGTAGATGAGAGGCGCCCGATAGGTTTGGATAGGTTGGCCCAGTTATTATCCAGACTCCCTACAACATGTTCATCTCAGTTTGAGACAGTGTTATTCCGAGCCGCTTTTACGCTGGCATTTCATGGGGCTATGCGGGTAAGCGAATTAGTGGCGAGGAACAAGCAGGATGTGACGGGAGGGCTGTGCGCAGAGCACGTTCAGTTCAGAGGGGAGACAATGACTGTCTCGTTTGTGAGGTCCAAGACCGATCAGAGTGGGATGGGTGACTGCATAATTATACGCAGGATTCCCGGGTCGTTCATGTGCCCAGTGAAGTGTTGAGAGGATTATTTAACACGAAGGGTGGCATCATGGGGGGGGGACCTTGTTGAGACACGCGGACGCCACCCCACTGACAAGGTTTCAGTTTCAGCGGGTGCTTGCGATGTCGATTACAGCTGCGGGCTTGAACCCGGGCGAGTTTGGGACCCATTCCTTTCGGATAGGGGCTGCTACAGAGGCTACAGCCAGGGGTCTGAATGTGGAACAAGTTAAACGTGTGGGGCGTTGGTCCTCCAATTGTTATAAAAGGTATGTGCGTTTGCACATGTTGTGAAGCTGTAATGATGTACTCACGCTTCTTGTTTTGTTTGGTTTTCAGTTACGCAAGCCTACGAGGCGGGGCGGACTATGCAGTCGACCCAACACCGGGCCAGCGGTCAGACATCACCGGCTGTGAAAAAGGAGGTGTGGGTCGTGGGCCACTCATACGTGAGGCGTGCCGCGGACGTATTCAAGGCAGGTGACATGGTGCACGTGGCTGGGGAATACGGGTACAGTGTGTCCTTCTACGGAAAGGCCGGTCTCTGTATTGACCAGTTTCAATCATTTTTCGAAGGTTTGCTAGGGCGGACGAGGTCACCGCCGTCTGTAGTCATAGTACATCTTGGGGGCAATGATTTGGTCATCACTGGTAGACGACTTCTCCTGGAGGCGATGCTTTCCACTGTAAGTTGGTTAGCGAGGAGAGTTCCAGGGTGCACAATTGCGTAGTCCCATATGATCCCACGAAAAGTGTGGCGGGGGGCTTTTTCTGTTTCTGCTTTAAATCATTCTGTGAGAAAAATTAATAACAAAGTGAGTAGGTTGTTCCGTTCCAATGCACTGCATTCTATCTCGCATGGGTGTATTAATGATGACAGTATGTACTTGGGGGATGGTGTTCATTTGTCTCGGATGGGGAATGAGTTACTCATAGGAGACTTCATAGCTTGGCTGAAGACGTTAAAACATGACCTTTAGGTAGGAGTGTGGTGGGGGGTCCGGATAGCCGGTCAACTATCCGGACCTGTGGCGGTAAGGTCATGATCGGTGAGCACTAATTGGAAGATCCCTATGAGTGGGCGTCACCCATTACGGATGGGGGCGCTCGGGGGAGGTGGCCATTGGCCCCTCAACGGGGAGGCGGTCCCTTCTAAGGATGGGTCGCCGAAAGGAAAGGGAAGGCGGTCAAGGCCCCTTCATGGGTAGGAGGGGTTACAGCCCCCTCCTGGGGAATTTCCCGGGGCCAGGACGTCTGCGACAGCAGATGTGGTAACTTGTGTGGGGTTTGGGGGGGGGGGTCTACGCTACCTTCTAGATACCTCACACGAGTCCTCGTACGACCTTTAAGTGGCGTCGAGTTTTATTGGGGCCCCCGTCAAGTCAAGGGAAATTGGTAGTTGCACTTGAGGTATGCCTCCGTGCCGCCCCTCACAAGTGAGGGGGATATGTCTGGGTTAGGGATCTTGACACCGGTTACGACCTTGCCGTTGGCCCTTAAACGTTAGGATGTACAATTTCAAAAGTTAAGTAAATGTTTGGTAGGATGTTAGTTCGGCTAGGAGAACCTTTGTATTAGAGGATATGTTAAGGTTAGCCAAACATCGCAATGTGGTAATGAAATTGTACATAATATGAAACTGTTGATTTAATGTTTTAATTTTGTTTCATATTTTAATAAATACGGCCGGGAGGGTCACTCCCTCCCGTCTTCCAAAAACTTCAGAACTGTTTCCGGATTCCCATCCTTGGGGATTGTGTTGAGAGGGGGTGGCGGGTATCTCAGCCATTTGGAAAGGGGCGACCAATCGGTCCCCCCGAACGTATGGCAGAGTACCACGATCCCCCCGGGAAGCCATCTTGGGTGGGAGGCGAGTCTCGGCTGGTATGCCCGAAGCGGCGTAGCCGGGGCGCGCCTTTTCCCGCCCTAGAGTGAATTGGCCTAGACACTGACGCGGCTGGCCACGCCCTTGGGGCAGGCAGGGGCGGGTTTACGCCCGCCCTGAAGACGGATAAAAGGAGGAACAAGACCAGAAAGCATCCTCTTGTTCCTGTGCTCTGAAGCTGCACCTCCTCGCTGCACGTGAGCTCGAGACGGAACGAAGAGCCAATTTTGACCCACCCACCAGCCCCTGAAGACAGCGAGTGGTTTTAAATAAAGTTTGATGGATAATTCTGATTTTCGCTTACAGGTTGTGGTATTATCGTGAAGATTTTGAGTATGCAATAAAGAATGATCGATTTGTGTTATGTTTTGCAAATAAAGTAATTCTGCTTTAGTGTTCATCAGTAAGCATGCTTTGAATAAAGTTGTTGTTGCTACTGTCTGTTATATTTAGTCTTTAGTTATTTAGTTATCATTGTCGTATTTATTTTGGTCGGGCGGTAAGGTCATGATCGGTGAGCACTAATTGGAAGATCCCTATGAGTGGGCGTCACCCATTACGGATGGGGGCGCTCGGGGGAGGTGGCCATTGGCCCCTCAACGGGGAGGCGGTCCCTTCTAAGGATGGGTCGCCGAAAGGAAAGGGAAGGCGGTCAAGGCCCCTTCATGGGTAGGAGGGGTTACAGCCCCCTCCTGGGGAATTTCCCGGGGCCAGGACGTCTGCGACGGCAGATGTGGTAAGTTGTGTGGGGTTTGGGGGGGGGTCTACGCTACCTTCTAGATACCTCACACGAGTCCTCGTACGACCTTTAAGTGGCGTCGAGTTTTATTGGGGCCCCCGTCAAGTCAAGGGAAATTGGTAGTTGCACTTGAGGTATGCCTCCGTGCCGCCCCTCACAAGTGAGGGGGATATGTCTGGGTTAGGGATCTTGACACCGGTTACGACCTTGCCGTTGGCCCTTAAACGTTAGGATGTACAATTTCAAAAGTTAAGTAAATGTTTGGTAGGATGTTAGTTCGGCTAGGAGAACCTTTGTATTAGAGGATATGTTAAGGTTAGCCAAACATCGCAATGTGGTAATGAAATTGTACATAATATGAAACTGTTGATTTAATGTTTTAATTTTGTTTCATATTTTAATAAATACGGCCGGGAGGGTCACTCCCTCCCGTCTTCCAAAAACTTCAGAACTGTTTCCGGATTCCCATCCTTGGGGATTGTGTTGAGAGGGGGTGGCGGGTATCTCAGCCATATGAAATATGTGCTGACCAGCATGACTTCGCTCTTTGTATTGTTACGAAAATATGTGTATAGCCATATCATAAACTCAAGAATTCTTGCCTACAGCTATTATTTATGTATATAAGGAGAAGGCTTGTTCTGTAAAAACGAACAGTCTCCTGAGAACTTACGGCCCGTGTTGTCGTACTTCTAGGACGCATGTTACTTGGTTGCAGCCAATAAAACTCGATCATTGACTTCACCTAGAAGACTCTGTGTTTCTGTAAGTCCAGAACAGGGAGAACTCAGAGGTCTTTGGGTGTGATCCCCTGGCACCACCGGGTCTCTAAAAACCCGGCACCTCACCGTCCGCGACCCCAGAGCAGGAGGGAACCTCCGCATGGCATGCGGAGTTCCCTCCTGTGCAATTAGGATGTGACCGCCACCCTGGCGGTCACATCCTCTATTTTTAACATTGCCGCGGGTGCAGCTTCAAGCTGCACCCGCGGCAATGTTAAAAAGGCACGCATTGCATTTGCATGCAGAAAGAGGCAGGCCCCGCGCGGTGCCTGCCGCTTTCTGCATGCAAATGCAGGGGGGTACCATAGGTACCCCCCATGTGCACCCCCCACCCCCCTTCACCTAGGGGGCCCGCAACGGGCCCCCGCAGTGAAGTTCCGTATGCTTTACTGGCCATCCTAATATGGTGGACGGTGTCTGGAAGACACCGTCACCATATTAGAGCTTTTCCGCCGCGGTTGTAAGCCGACCGCGGCGGAAATGCTGCGGACGGAAACCAGGACCCACCAGCCATCCTAATCTGGCGGTGGGTCTTTGGTGAGTCCGCTGCGGATTTTCCGCATCCTCGGGGCCGGCGGTGGCTTCCGCCGGCCCCGCGGATGCGGAAAATCCGCTATCATAATGACCCCCTTAATCTGTGTCTGATGCCATTGCAATGTAAGAAGTCTTTCATTTCTTGGGAGCAGAACTGTACCCCACTGTCTGTCAGTATGGAGATAGGTAACCCCTCTCTAAGAAATACCTCTAGCATGAAATTGATTACAGACTTGGTGCTGATGGCCGATACAAACTTTATCTCTGGCCGCCAACGTGAGAAAAGATCCACCAACACGAGGATGTAGGGGAATTGCTTCTCTCCTGTTAGTGGATCTACAATATTTAAGGTGATGTCTACCCACGGTCCCTCAGGCGGCGGTCTGCAGTGCATGGAAGGTGTGTTTAGTTTAAGTATCTTGTCACCGGTGGAGCAGGGCATGCTCTCCCGCACCTTCTTCTCAATGTCCAAGTCTATTCTGGCCCACCAGAAGTCCAAACGTAGTCTCTGTTTGGTCTTTGGGATCCTGAGATGTTCCTTATGGGCCAAGTTGATTCATTTATCTCCTAAGACCTTGGATTAAATAAGTCTCGTGCCCGGGAAAAGACATCCATCTGCAACGGACAATTCCTCACACACCATCCAATATGGTTTGAGGATTTCCTCGTGTTTGTTTTGGCTTGCCCACCCTTCCTGCATCTTATTACTACCCTCTGTAAAAGAGACTAACTTTTTTAGTTCATCTTTCCACTGTGTTTCCTCAATTGCTCACTGTGTTATGGCACAGATAATCTCATCTAGCAATTCTACCTCCTCTTCCACCTATGAGCTGCTCGTACTTTCTTCCTCCCTAGGCTCCCCATACGAGACGTGAAAGACAATCAGCAGCATAGTTTCCTACTCCCGGCACATACTCTACCACAAATGTATACTCCTGCAGGCTCACAATCCATCTCCTGGTCCTACTGGAGATGGAATCCAGTCCTTTCTTAGTGAAAACTTCAACAAGTGGTTTGTGGTCTGTCTTCAATCTGAATTGTTTCTTCACACAAAATTTCTGAACTAGTTGATTGCCCAGTGTGCTTCCAGTGCTTCCTTCTCGATCACCGAGTAATTGATTTCGGCCTGACGTAATGAGCGAGAGGCAAATGCACTTGTCTCTACTCACTTTTCTCCTTTTTGTGTTAGAACTGCACATACAGTGCAGCTTGAGAATATGGTTACCTTTAGTAAGTCCTGGTTCTCTTCAACTAACAGCACTTTGGATTATGGGATGTGTAGCAGCGGCACTTGGAGCACAGAAAAGAGGAGAGATTAGTTGCAACAATGTGTAATGTTTTTCCCATGTAATAGAAATTCAAAATTTTTTGGTTCAGCCTTGAGACTGCATGTGCACTGCATGCACTCTTGCTTGCTGTGTGGGGTATTGTGTACAACAACGTTTTTGGAGCCCGCCCATTGCTTACCATTCTTTGACTTCATTGTCACTGTTCTGTGCTGCCTCCTAACTGACCAGTGAGTGCCAAGTGTCACTTCCTTTTCTTTCTGTGGCTCATGGACCAAGCAAAAATTGATTCAGCCTAATTAGTGCCCATCTGCTGCCTGCACTGGTATTGAGGTACTTTTACTTCTTCCCCCTCACTCCTCATTTTGCGTGGTGCTACTTCGCCCTCTCACCAACCCCCTTCTCTGAGTTGCCTCCCCTCACGTCTTCCTTTCATTTTGATAACTCCACCCCCTTATACTGTCCTTTCTTGCCTGTCCCACCTGCATGATCTGAAAACAAGCATTCGCACAGCTGATAGGTTTCGCCTACAAGAGATCTACTGGGCTTGTCAATGTTTTTTTTAAACTATTTTGGGCAGCAACATAGCAACTGTGCAACATGGCTGAAAGTAAAGAAAATAAAAATGCTATGATGTATTCAACACAGGCCACATCTTATCACTTATTTTTTTTACTTTAAGCCATGTTGCACAACGGCCATGGTGCTATGCACATGGCTTAAAAACACAGGCATAGCCAATAGATCTTGTATAGGTGACATCCATTGGCTTTACCAATGCTTGTTCTCATTTTTAGTTTTAGCAGAATCAAGACTTTTTAATTTGACTACATTTATATGTATAATATGCTTATGGGGTCTTTCAGGTTATGTTTATCCATTGTTGTTCACATTTTATTTCCGCCCACTACAGCATACAGCATGGGGCAGTAGTGCAGCCCACTTTAGCCATTGGCTGTGTGTCACTGTGCGTCTTGTGAAAGGGCAGAATACAGTCACTTTATAATGAAAGTGTTTCCCTTCGGTGGCAGATACTACTATGGCAATGTGTGCTTTTTGAGACCATAAATATTTTTACTGTTAGCTTATTTTTTGTTTAGATCGAGGAGATCCGACAGCTTCCACAATAATAAGTTCTGCAAAACCATACCAAAAGAAAACTAGCATTGACAAAGCTGAAAGGCTGACAGCCAATGTCAGACCATCTGTCTTTGACAATGCTTGCTTCAAAATGTGCTTTTGAGAGAACACCACCCTATCCATTCTCACTAGTCCCATTGGTATCATCAGCGCTATTCTCATTGTTGGCATAAGCACTAGTCCCATTGGTATCATCAGCACTAGTCTCATTGTTGTCATGGGCACTAGTCCCATTGTTATCATCAGTGCTATTCTCATTGTTGGCATCGGCACTAGTCCCATTGTTATCATCAGTGCTATTCTCATTGTTGGCATCGGCACTAGTCCCATTGTTATCATCAGTGCTATTCTCATTGTTGGCATCAGCACTAGTCCCATTCTTATCATCAGTGCTATTCTCATTGTTTCTATTACCCCTCTCACTCACATATTTAACTCCTTTCGATTATTTCTCTTCTCAGTATTTCACTGTCCTTTTCACCTCACTCCTGAGGTCGGCCAGGGAATACAGTGTTATTTATGAGTGTTTGTCTGCAACATGCAGAGAAGTCCCAGAAAAAAACAACAATTATTAAGTGGTACCCAGCTTTCCAGCCCTTGGTACTAAATGCACCCCCTTCCCACTTTAGCTACCAGTGTAAGGGTTTCAGGGTGCCACTGAATTCTGGGCATAAGGTCTGCGCTCATGGGAGGAACAATGTCCAGAGGCACCGAGGATACAGATTTCCTCTCGTTTCCAATTGCACTGTTTGCTCATGTTCTATGCCGAACGTGCTTTGAATCCTTTTCCAGGAGGAACTAACCAAGGTTACCAGCTTTCAATCAGTCAACCAATCAGTAGATTTGTAGAGCGCTTCTTGTCACCTGTGAGGGTTTCCAGGTGCTTGCACGTGGTTCTTTTATCCACAGGGTGTTGTCACCCCAAAGATTATGCGTTGCACACACTCTCCTACAGCACTTATCTCTCTACAAGCCCCTTCTCACCTCAAGCAAGGTATGTGCTTATTTCACGCATTCCACATCAGGGTGGGGATCCCTGAACACAATTCCCTGGAGGCGCTCTGCTTTCTCTCATCCTCTTTCCAAGCATGCCCAGGACTCTGAAGCGTTTCTGAGCCGACTGGTACCCCCTGGAGGAAACTGGGGTGGAGATTAAATGCATACAAGGTACAAGGCTATCCATTCAGTGTCGAGCATTACATTCAGTGCCAGGCAATCCAGTCAGTGCCAAGCTATCAATTGATCGTCAATAATTCATTCAGTGCCAAGCTATCCTTTCAGTGCCAGGGTATCCATTCAGTGACAAGCTATCCATTCAGTGCGAAGCTATCCATTCAGTGCCAAGCCAGCCACCCAGTGGATAGCTATATATCCAGTGCCAAGCCAGCTATTCAGTACCAAGCTATCTATTCAGTGGATAGCTATACATTCAGTGCCAAGCACTCCATTCAGTACCAAGCTAGCCATTCAGTACCAAACTATATAAACCTTTCAAATATATAAAGCTATCCGTTCAGAGCCAATCCCTCTATTCAATTCCAAGCCATCCATTCAGTGCCAATCCATCCATTCAGTGCCAAGCCATCCATTCAGTGCCAAGCCATCCCTTCTGTGCAAAATCATCCCTTCTGTGTAAGGTCATCCCTTCTGTGCAGTCATCCATTCAGTGCGAAGCTATTCATCCAGTGCAGAGTCATCCATTCAGTGCCAAGCCATCTATTCACTACCAAGCTATCCATTCACTACCAAGCTATCCATTTACTACCAAGCTCACCATTCACTACCAAGCTACCTTTTAAGGTCCGAGGTTTTTTTCCAACACAGCAGTGAAATAGACCAATTTCATACAAATTTATGGTGTGGCTGTGAGTCTGCCTCCTTTCAACCATAGGCTTTCTTCCACCAGTCACTTTTATCCATTGGTTGGAGACTAGTTAATTATGTTTTGGCTCTCGCCAGTGGAGTATTAATCTCTCACCTAATGCTATTGGCAGTTTTAGTGTGTCCTTCCACCTTCACTCCAGTACTTGCATTGAGAAGCATGAGGAACTACTCTGCAAATATATCCCTCTCTGTTTGCTTCTGCTGGGTTCCTTTCATGTGTCTTGTTCTTATGCACTAATATGTGACGTTTGGCTACAACAGAAACATTTAAAAAAAATAGATCAGCTTTCAGACCCAGTGCTTTAAATGGGCCGGTACTCACCGGTACTGAGTACCGGCACTTTTTCATTTTCTCGCATCAAGTACCGGCACTTTTCATTGAATAAGGAGAGTACCGGTACACACAAGGGCCAGGCTTTGATGCAGGTGGTGCTCCGTTCATCAATCACCTCGTACCTCGGCGGCACCTTCCACCCTTAATCACAGTGGAAGCCTGGGCCAGGCTCGTACAAGAGAACAGCTGCTCTTGTCACCAGTGCACAGTGATCTGCCTGCATGTGCTACTCTGGAAGCCATCAGAGCAGAGCTGTGGCTGCAGGGAGGTTCGATTAGCCTTTGTTTTTACACAGCGCGGGCAGAGAAGTGGCTGCTAAATCTACTGGGCGAGGGTGTGAGAGGCATTGTTCAGGGTAACACAGTGCTACAATGACGCTTCTGTAGCAGAAAGCGCTATTTGTATGCTGCTGCCATTCGACTTTTTAACACAAATTCGCCAGTACATCTGTCTCAAGACAAGATGTTGAGCACTATGTAAAAGTCAACTGCTTGATATTGTGCATCTTCAAAACACATATCAGCATTTTTTCCAGCTACTGATGCCTGTGGTGTGCCGAGAATGAAAAGAGTGTCTGATGAATTGCTAGCTTTTTTGCAGCTAAGCATTTACTAATCGTATGACACAGGAAGCCAGTGCCTTTCCTGTGTCATACGGAAGATTGGGGCACCATAAGTAGCAATAAAGTGGATAACTCTGGTGGTTAATGCGCTTGTTAAAAAGATCTGTGTGCATTCTAATCTAAGGTTCAACTCACCATAAAATTGCATGGCGGGTCATTGTGCCTGCTGGAAAGCATAGCATGCAACATGTGGTTCAGAGATTTTTTTAATGTAGATAGCTCAGTAGGATACTGTTTTTGTTGCATAGATCCGTGTCTACCCTGTAGGACACAAGTTGACATCCTTGGCATATATCTTAGTGAATTATGTCCCTGCAGCAAGGACCTGCATGCAAAAACAAGGCATATATTTATATATAGAATCTTACTGTTTTTTTCTCAATCTTGTCATTTTTTTAAGGTTGCTAATAAGGGGATACTTTGGGTAGTAATAAACAATTATTAGTAAGTGCTATATAAATGTTTATTAGTGTACAAAGCTAATGGACAGATACATCTGATATTTTAACAATGCATGCATATTTCTTGCATAAAAAACCTTAGAAAGGTAAAAAAAATCCCAGTAGTGCTGTTGTATAGAAAAGCCCCATAAAGGCTTGGCAGCTATGTGTGTCTTCACACCTGGGCTCGCATTACAGATAGGGCTCACTGAGCTGCAGCGTACCTTATCTGGGTGCACCTGGGCACAGTCTGAGTCCGTGCGTCCTATCACAATGAGCTCACTGCCCCTGCACAGCCTTGAACTCGTGCACACCCTGAAGGCAGCGCATTAGTGAAAGGTAAACTGGCTGTCTGAAGCCTCTGATCCGTCTATTTCTTGTGCTGAGGGCAACGCAGCCAGATTTTGGAAAGCGGCAGTGACCAGTTTGCAATTGGGTGCAGTGAGTGGCTGTACCCACCATCAAGGGGATACCTCTGGAGGTCCAGGGACTTTCTTACCCCCCTTTTCCAAGGGATGCCATCGACGGGGCTCACTGAGTCTCACAGCTCCTTTGCCTCTGAGCCTGCATCTGTATTATTATCGGGCCATGACCCCATGGACACGAGGACACGCTATCTTAGGTTCTCACTGGCACTACATTCTCTCTTACAGAAGCGACCGTACAAGTGTCTGTGGCCCCTTCCTTCTGAAATACCAAAGTACCCCAGGGGTGCAAAAGGCAGATAGACAGGCCCGTTGTACCACTGGGGCACTTTTAATATTACAGCCCATGAGGTCTTACCAGGTCTCATAACTCCCTGCTCCCTCTGAGTGTAAAGTCTACTCAGAGTTAAGTTCCTGAATCTGTCTTCATGATAGCTGTACTCTAAGTATTGTCATTTCTCCTATGGACTCCTTACGTGTCCTTTTCGAGACCCACTTTCAAAATAGGCACGCATATGGATCAGATGCATGTTGGCACAATGATTGAAATTGTAATTGGATTTATATAGCGTTTACTACCCCTGATGAGGCATTGAAGAGCTTTACAATGAGTAGCACGCTAACCTGGAATGCTCTTGAAACGTTTCTATTACCTCCCTTACACCTAGGATGGTCACCTCACTCCACATGATACAAACACCCTTTGCAGTACTGGACATTCATTGACAACTTAGTGCATTATGGGCATTAAAGTTCTTATCTGCTTCCCTTAATCTAAAACAACCATTAGTGGGTGAACCTTTCTGAACTGGAAACAGGATCCTTCATGACAGATAGTGAGACGGCTACCCTACGCACCAGTTTGGGCAGGAAATTACCTCATTGCGGCCGCCATCTGGCTCAGCCTCTGACCACGCCGCTCAGGATCCTTGTTCAAGGTGCCGCAAAGAAGGTCTTGTGGGGAAGCTGAGCGTAAAGAGGTCTGCCCCCCGGGGTGTTTGGGGAATGGAAGCGGCTCAGGCACTGGTCCGCCGCCGTTGGGCTGATTGGGTTGGTTGGGCTATTTTGCAGCCCAAAGGTATTTATCTCTACATTTTGTTCGACCAGCCACCATTTTGTGGTATTCACGGTGGCTGGTCATAGGCATCCTGCAGCTTTTTGCCCCTATCCCCCCCTTCCCCCCCACCACCCCTCCCAATTTCAGTTCACTCTTGGGGGAATTTCATTTTTTCACGGTGAACAATTTGGGTTTTCGGGTTGGCTTTGCTAAGGAACTGGTGTACATGGTGTCTAAGTGAATGTTTTGGGGGTTGGCGCTTTGAGACGGTTGGCAGTCAAGTTGGCATGTTTAGCCAATTTATTCGTTATTGACAGAGGCAATCCAGGCTGAAAGCGAATGGGTAGACAAGTTCACGAGGTAGGATCTTTAAGGTGCATTAGAAAGTTTGGTTAGTTACAGGTTAATAGTCGTAAAGGTTAAAGTTGAAAGGTCAAAGGTGAAAGGGTAACGTTCAAAGGTGAAAGGTCAAAGATTACATTTCAAAGGTGAAAGGTCAAAGATTACATTTCAGAGGTGAGAGGTTAAAAGGTCACAGTAGGGGTACTGATTTGCAGGTTTAAACTGTTCTGTGGCAGAACCTTAGGGGTGGGAGGGTAATTTAACATAGGTAACAGTTTTGTATAGTGAGGTTGTAGTTTTGTAAGGCATCAGGCCAAGGGCTTTTAATTGTGATGTGCACCTGTTTCAATAAAAGCCGCCTTTTTCACACACTATTTCGGTGTCAGTGGTCTGTGCTGCTCCCCAAATTCCTAAAGCTTCTCTTGGCTACGCCCTTTATGCCTCGAGCTTGTCTCAAATATCACCTCCGCTGCTTTTCAATCAATTACCGTGTACACTCTTTCCAGGATCAGCAGCCTCTTAATATTTCATTGGCGCCGCCGGCTCCAGATAGCCGCCTTATGCTTCACATGAAGGTGATCTGCTTCAAAGCGCGCCACCGGATCCGCCTGCGCCGCGGACGGCTGAACAAGGACGCGGCTGCAGGACATCCCGCCTAATGCACCTGCTAACACCACGGTAAACACAGAGACCGCGCAGAGGGCTTTCTGTGGAGGGACCATCAGCTGTTAAAAATGTGCGAGATGCAAAGAGGGAGGGTTCACTCATGGCACGAGTGTAAATACAGCCCTGAATGCTCATGCTGACCTTCACTTGTGCATATGTTTTTATTTCAAATGCAGAAATACAATATTCCAGGAAAGCTATGACTGCCAAACCTTTTTTATTACTCAGGAATGTCTGTACAGGGCCTACTGAGTAAACGAGCAGCTCAAGTGAATGGATGAATGAATGAATGATTTCATTTTATAAAGTGGCGTCACTAGGGGTGGGCGGGGGGTGCGGACCGCACCGGGTGACACCATCTCATGGGGTGACACCGTTACGCTGCAGCCTCACCTCACCTCTGCTTTATAATGAACCCTGAGCCTAATGAAACGTTGACTATTTTATGCTCAGTAATTCAGATTCTCAGTTCTCACTTTACATGATGTGCGTCCCACGTGAGTGAGTTCACACGGACAATGCCAGGTATCACGTTCCCACATTGGCTGCAATCCCAGCATTTTTTAATGCCAGTATAAATACGTGGTGCCAAAGAAACTTTTGTCTTCAGAATTTCTCGGATATTCTTACACCGTGTGTGCGCGAATAAGGGTTTGTATGTGAAAACAGTTTTGAAAAAGGCTTCTCGGTCCAAGACTTCCCATCTGCGTGAAATTATTTTTTGTAATTTGGCAGCTTGGTGAGAGAACTTCTACACGATAACGTCTCTCTTTTGCTTCTGGATCGTGATGTTGATGATAAAAAATATTTGCGGGCTTTCTGAGTTGCGCAGTCCTTGGCAGAATCCAGTATTTCCCAAGGATATCCTGGTTTGATATAGCTCTTTGCATTTTGGTCACTGAAAAATACGCAACTGAAAACATTGATTGATGCGTTATATCATATTTTGATAATATTGTACAATCTGATTTGATTTGTCAATCATGCACTGTTTTGTTGTCGCAAAGATTTAATTGTGAATATATTCAAAAAATGTAATTACTAATCTGATTTACAGAGTCTTTGTTGCATTTATGTTTCAGTGATTAATTATTGTGTTGAAAGTAAACCTTAGGAGCTATTTGCTGTGCGCTTCGATAGAGCACAGAGTTTTCTTCGTACCCATTTGAGTGACAATCTTTAGGAATCTGCCTGCACCATCTCACTCCCTGCCTGCATGGTGCAGACAGGGGGTGAAATGGTGCGGGCAAAGGGTGAGATGGGGAAGGCAGGGGATGAGATGGTTCAGGCGGAGGGGAGATGGTGCGGACAGAGAGATAGATGGTGCAGGCGGAGGGGAAACGGTGCAGGCGGAGGGGAAATGGTGCAGGCAGAGGGAGAGATGGTGCAGGCAGAGGGAGAGATGGTGCAGGCAGAGGGAGAGATGGTGCAGGCGGAGGGAGAGATGGTGCAGGCGGAGGGAGAGATGGTGCAGGCCGAGGGAGAGATGGTGCAGGCGGAGGGGAGATGGTGCAGGCATAGGGAGAGATGGTGCAGGCGGAGGGGGAGATGGTGCAGGCGGAGGGATAGATGGTGCAGGCAGAGGGAGTGATGGTGCAGGCCGAGGGATAGATGGTGCAGGCAGGGAGGGAGATGGTGCAGGCAGAGGGAGAGATGGTGCGGGCGGAGGGAGAGATGGTGCAGGCGGAGGGGAGATGGTGCAGGCGGAGGGATAGATGGTGCAGGCAAAGGGAGTGATGGTATAGGCAGAGGGAGAGATGGTGAAGGCAGAGGGAGAGATGGTGCAGGTGGAGGGAGAGATGGTGCAGGTGAAGGGAGAGATGGTGCAGGTGAAGGGGGAGATGGCGGAAGGGAGATGGTGCAGGCAGAGGGAAGATGGTGCAGGCAGAGGGAGAGATGGTGCAGGCAGAGGAAGAGATGGTGCAGGCGGAGGGGAGATGGTGCGGACAGAGTAAGAGATGGTGCAGGCAGGACGGCTATGGTGCAGGCAGAGGGGAGATGGTGCAGGCCGAGGGTGAGATGGTCCATGTGGTAAGTCGAGTTACCTGCACCAGGTGACACCAACCCTAGTGACGCCACTGCGCATGAATCACTCCAACCGCGGTATCTCGGCACAGCAGTCAATTCAAGAGGCTTAGACACAGAATCTGGATTTTTAAAACAGGTCCGTTTTTAATGCTTTCTCAAATTTGCTGGAGTCAGGGCAGGTACAAACGGAGAATGGTCGATTGTTCCAGAGGGTGGGGGCCAAATGAGAAAAGCATCTGCCACCACACCTGGAACTTCGAATACGAGGGACAACCTTTCTCGAGGGTTTCTTTCCCGTTGGGAACCCCCTCACCACAAGGGCTTCCCCGTTAATGAGGCGTTTCCATCTCACCCTATTCCTCGAAAATGACCTAACTCTGCCCATGTCAGGGGCCTATCCTTTGAAAAGAGTATCGGAAAGAGCGCTGAAGGTTCCCATGTCCGGGCATGAGACGGTCAAGTTTTACCTTTGCATTCTGAACCTTAGTTTCATTAAAGGGTAAACGAGGACTACGTATCCCAGAATGCAAAGAAAAATAAAACATGAGCTACTCAAGCATGGAGCTTGAAAAGTTGAGAAAGGTGTTCTAAATAACTACAAACTATCAAGTTTTAGTGTTCACCAAATTTCCAGGCTAGCCTTGCTCCGGAATGAAACCCTCCACCCATGAGAGCAAATTTACTGCATGTAGTAGATTCCAGCTATGCCACCACTTTTACCTGCCTCCTTATCATCATGATGATAACTGTCGGCCCTCTTGGGGTTTCATCCAAAGGTACAAAGCATAAAGGCAGTTGCAGGCCCAAACTTAGTGACAAAGCAAAAGGACAGGCCACAACATGCCACTGCTGTAACTTGGATAGCAATTAAGGCTGCTTGGAAGTCATCCTCATCCAATCGGTCTAGTACAGCGGTTAGTTTATAAAAATGTAAAATTTTTTTTTTTTTTGTATGTTCTTATATAGCGCTCGACTACCCGGAGGCATCTCGGCGCTTGCCTTGGGAACCCGTCCTGGCTTTTCCCTGTGAGATAGCCTCTAACGGGCATCACCGAGGTGAAAGCCATGCATCCCGCCGCGGGGGCCGTTGTGGAGATTAAGCAAGCTTAATGCCCAGAGTTGCAGAGTGTGAACCCATGATTAGGTCAGGCACCGAAGCAAGAATTGTCGAGTCCGTGGACATTTGAGCTCAAGACCCTGCCGCGTCGGGAATTGAACCCTGGTCCCGGGTCTGACCTCTGCTTCAGGGTCTGTCTGCTCTAACCAGTGAGCCACACTTCTCCAAGGACAAGGGTATTTCACACGAGTCCATTGTAATTGGCACCACCCCCTTGCCACCTAACACTGTAGGTTTAAGTCCTAGTTTCATCCATTTTGAAGGAATTTTAATTAGATAAATGCTCCAATAACGAACTCTTCAAAAATAATTCACCCACACCGCCACCATGTTGTAGATTCTAATACATACTTGCCAGCGTTTACGAATAAGGTCGGTGTTGAGCACCGACAAACACTGCCACAAATTAAGCTCTGGTAGTAGACAGAGTATGCACTCTGACTTTTATAGCATCAGAGATCTCAGGTTTCTCGGGAGCCGAGCCCGCTCTCCCAGTCCAGGGGTTTTCTTTGTATTCTGGGACTGTGTAGTTCAGATTTAGTAACAGAATATAGTAGCTCTAAATCCCAGAATGCAAAGAAAAAGAACCAGGCCGCGGCGAGCTACTCAGGTATGCACCAGGGAAGCTTGCCCACTGCAACACCCTCTGCATGCCCCTTTCATTCTACGTGAAGCGTGAAAAGGGGCCTTATTTACAAGGCAGCGTTTAACACAGCTCTACAAATAAGGAGAAGGGAATATCTCCACCAGAACGTCATTAAATGTGACTTCTGGTGGCGAAATGCCCTTGTGAATATGCCCCTGTGATTTAGAGTGATAACGCTAACCTATGCTGTAGGCAGTCACATTCAGCCACTTACTCACCTGTGCAATATAACATGGGTCTTCACATGAGATAGGCGAATTATCATTCTGCCAAGTGGCGCCATGAACGTGTGACACTTTCAACCAGTCCTGGCTTTTAGTCAACAGCACATTGCATTTCTGGGACTTGTTTTGTTTTGACAATCTAAGCATAGCATACAAAATCCTAGCATGCCAATGGTGTTGTTTAAAAAAACACAAGAATGACTGAAGGTGTCACACATGAAATAGTGTTTCTTTTTACCTATGAATTATGTCTAAGTTAAAAGCATTCAAGGAATGTTTCTAGGAATCTACACATATGACACATAAATAAAGGCACAAATATGTGAGAAAGACAGACTGGAATCCTCAATCAAGGCACGTCTAAAATTGCATTTGACCACATTGAGTGGGGATACCTCTTCCATACCCCAGATAGTTTGAGTTCTTTGAGGTGATTTTCCTTAGCAGGTCCGATGGCATTACGCCAGGCTGACGTCGCAAGTCGGCTGGGAGGGCTTTCTTTCCAGGTTGGTCAGTGTCAGGATAGACTCAAAGCAAGACCCTGCTTGCCTCTACTCCCCCTCTTGTTCCTGAATCTCCTCTCCCAAGCTATTAAGTTGTCTCCTGACATCCAGGATTCACACACACAGCTGCAGATTAGGTCAAATCCTTCATTTATGCCAACACCATAATGTTAACCATAATGGACACAGCTACCGCACTGCCTGCTGTGATTGCCCTGATTCAAGGTTTCTCCCTATTTTTGGGGTGCAAGATCAAATGGAACAAATGGGAGACACTGCCCATGACCCCTTTACTGCTGCTGCCAACGTTTCAGGTTGTCTCGCATGATGGAGACCGAAGTACCTGGTCATGCTGTTAAAGAGAGGCTTAGAGGAAATGGTTGAAGGTAATCTTAACCCTTTAATATCTCGCACACAGCATGACTTAGTTCACTGGCTCCATCTGCAACCTTCTCTACGGGTACGGGTTGAAGTGAGTAACAGGATTGTGCCTTTGTTGTAATAATGTGTTTGGAATGCTACCACTCCTCATTCACAAACGTCTTTTAGCACAAGTCATGTGTATGGGGGTTGTTACTCGAGATAGTGGCCACCTGAATTACACATGCATAACACATCTAGTGGACTGTATCTACCCCATAACGACAGTTACTACCTGGACCACAATGTCTTGCAACTAACATAGTTTCTTCTCAGAACTGTGCCATCTCCCACCTTGATGACTTTGGAGACATACATGTTACTGGGGTCACATGTTTAGATATTTTATACCCGCACAAATCAATCCTCGGGCATCTCTCTGACTACTATCCAAGGTGATGCTTATCTAAAGGAACTATGACCATGGCTTGCTGGGGGTGTACCCAAGATTGAACTCAGGGTGTGCTTAGATGGCTCCCTAATACACTGGAAGAACAGAAGTCAGTGTCATCTGTTGATCTTGGACCAGCTCATTTCAGGTAGTCTAATTAAGTCCTGTATGACCCTTACATAGGAATTCGGATTCAACAAGTTACACTTGACAAAACGAGGAACTTTCCCATTGCTTCAGAAGAGGTCTGGGCCCTGGCCATGTTTCTATGCCTGCTTCACCAATTAGAAATGTCCTCAAAAAGTGGGGATTCTTCAAGGGAGTGATCTCTGGGATTAACATCGTACTTAGATACATTCTCCAAACTGATGGAACAACTCACTCGACTACATTGGCAAAGTCTATTGAACAGAGGCTGCAAGGTTGATGATTATTCTACCTTACTCACCAACCATGACTGATCTCCTAGGGAAGCCCGCCTGAAGTTTGCATACTTTAAAATTATAAACAACTGTTACTTGGTCTCCTAGGAAAATCCAAGGCGGCCAGACTACTACTCCGCTTTGACTGCTGGTGGTGCTTCACCCTGAATGCAACCTTCTAATGCCCAAGACTTCAGTGGTACTGGTATGATGTATGGCATCAAGTATCTAATGTTCATGGCTCACCTATGCTTACTTTGTGTCATGGCATGAGTCAGAGTCAGAGTGAGTCAAAAACACTTTATTCGATTGTTTTAAAATCATAAAAGTATGCTACAGAACCAGTTTCAATCATACAGACAAGTTATTAAAATCATGTTAAAAATCAATGTTAAAAATAGGAATTGATATAAAAACATCTTTACCATTACATTTAACAATAATAACAATTTTACAGGGCCTTACAATGTACAAAAATTTAAAAATGTTGGCAAACAAGAATATCGTTACAGTTCTATGTACAAAGTACTAACAGCCTGGGGAAAAAGTGCAAGACGTGCGGATCATGAGTTCATATTTAACAGGAGTCAAAATATCAGATAACATTGGCCTATTATTAAAATCAAGAAATCAATCAACATTAGTTATTCAACCTTAATCTTTTTTGTTTTAATCGGATTGACATTGTCAGGAAGTTGGCTACCCCATACATTACTACTGTAGTTTCCATGAGCTGCAGATACAGTAGGGCTGGTTTAACCTGCATAAAATCTTGACCTCTCAGAATTGGTTTAATGTATCTTTCCCTCCCCTCCTTATAAAAGGGGCAGAAGAATACAAAATGTAATAAATCCTGATCTGAGAAGTGATCACATTTACAGGGAGCACTTTCATGAGGCTTACACCATTTTTCATATTCTCGTAGCAGAAAGTGAGTTTGGTTAAATCGGAATTTTGTGAGGACCCACCTATGAAAAGGTTTGTTTACTATCGTCAGATAAAGTTGGGTGGATAACGAAGTAATCATCATGTAGTGGGCCCTAACAGTTGGTTTTGAAATTTCGCTAGCCTCTCTCTCTGCTTCCTTTTTCCCTATGAAATTTTTCTTCACCCAGTTGATATCCTCTCTCATCAGGCTCTCGGGGTTTGTATATAGCTCTGGTCGGCCTAGGTATACTGCTGTTGTTTTAATATATTGTAACCAACCAATCTTAGCCACCTTTTCCCTCCCCATACAATCCCTAATGATCACATGATTTAAAATTAAAGCTGGATTAAGCCATGTCCTCATCCATGACAGTAGTGGGGCCAAAGACAATGAATCTTCAATGTACCCTATCCCCAATTCCATGTGTACAGAAAAAGCTGGGGTGGATTTAGGAAGGCCCAGTATGGATCGCAAAAATAGGTTCTCCTCTCTTTGTATATGGGCCAGATTTTTATATCCCCATATCGCTGCCCCATACCTCGCAATGGACAGAGTTTTGGCTCTGTAGATTGCTAATATTGCCTCAGCAGGTTTGCCACCCAACCTTTTTGCAAAACCTAGGATGGCGGCAGCCTATCTTTTTACTGCCGCAGCTTTGCTTGTAATTTGAGGTGCCCAGGTCCCCTTCTCATCGAACACCACACCCAGGTAAGTAAAAACTTTAACTTTGGATAACACTGAGCCATTACAGGTAAGGGTTTTAATGCTGTTCTTACGTTTACCTACTGCCATAACATGAGATTTCTCGATGTTAACTAATAAATCCAAGCTTTGCATAAAAGCCCCAAAAGAATTTAAAAGACGTTAAAGGCCATTAGGGGTTCTTGACAACAGTACCGTATTGTCGGCATATAATAAGACCGGCATTAAAAAGTCACCCATACGTGGTACGTGAATGGAAGCCGTCTCCAAAGTCTTTCCCAGTGAATTAATATAAAGCGAGAAGAGCATTGGTGCCAGAATGCACCCTTGGCGCACCCCCCTTCCTGATTTAAAAAAGGCAGTACAATTTCCCTCTTGGGACATGCGAATGGTCGCCCTCAAATCACTATGAATTCGTGCCAGAAAATTCACTAGTGCTTGGTCTAGACCCAGTTCCAAAAGTATTGTCCACAGCTTTGACCTATTGACTAGGTCAAAAGCTGTGGACAAATCCATAAAAGCCAAATATATCATCCCCTTTGATGCTACTGTATATTTGCCCAGGATGAGATGTAAATTTAGGCATTGATCCTCTGTGCCTCTCCCGGCTCGAAAGCCATACTGAGCTTCACACAGGATGTTATTGTTTGTTGCCCAAGTTGAGATTCTTTCCAAGATGACTTTACCCAGTATTTTGAAGGAAGAATCTAACAAAGATATGGGCCTGTAGCATCTAGGGTCTCCCCTTTGGCCCTTCTTAAAAATGGGGATTATGACGGACTGTGACCATGATGTTGGGGCTTTTGTCCCTTTCAGGCTAATCACATTAAAGACATTAGTGAGGACCACTGCCCACATGCCCAGGTTTGATTTGAACATGTCGGCCGGTACGCCGTCTGGGCCAGGGACCTTCTTACCTGCCGTGTCCTCAATTGCCTTCTGCACCTCTTTAACAGTGAAACTGGATAAAACCTCTTCTGTTTCAGCCAGTGGTTTATCTAGGGGGTCTGCATTGAGATTGCTACCATAGATGTTTTGAAAATGATCCAACCAGTCTCGTTCTGGGATATTTACTTCTAGTGGTGCATTTTCAATCCCGTTAAATAAGGGGGTGTTAACGATTTTCCAAAATTTAGTACTGTCCCTCAATGTGGCCTTCTCGTATAGGTCTTCCCATGCCTGTTATGGCATGACAAATGTACTAGACCTTTCTGCTCTTGGGTGCAAATTGTTAGTGAAAGCCAAGCATGCATCCTAAGACACTGCTGGGAGATGACCATACCAATGTTAGAATATATAACACAAATTGCCCGAACCACAAAATCTCTACAAGCTTATTGGGAGGGAAAATATCAATTTATTGTGATCCCCCTCGACATCCTACTTAGTGTCAATGTTTATTATCTTTTTCAAGTTATGACAAGCTATATGACAGAAAACAACAATACATTAAATATTTACACACCTATATATATTTTGTACATACATGAAAAACAGATTCTTTACACAGTACAAAAAGAAAATTTCTTGCATCAAACATTACAAAAAACTAAGAATACATCACAAACAACATTAGAACAAAAATTACAATCAAAAAATTAGAAAAATAGGAAAAACCAATCAAGTGGGAATTATAAGCAAATGAATGGCTCTTAAACAAATCAGTACTGGACCAGCCGGTCCTAGTATCGTAGAGATGACATTTTATTCCACCCTATGAAAGTGCAGACGCGTTTCGAGATCAGGCACAGTGTCACTGATCTCTCATCAGGGCTGTTTTATTCTTTGTATCAAACTTGGTTGTAAGTAGAGCAGGGCATTAAGGCGTAAAGGATTTCAAACCAAATATTTCTAAACGTTGCCAGGCAGGACAACCTTGCTATTGCCGCCAACCGGCGTTCTTATATATAATCCACCACCAAGAAGGTAGGCACAAGTCTTGTGAGAACACTTTGATCACACCAGCGGCTTGCTGTTATTTTCGAGCAGGACGGCAAATTGAGAGCACGTTTCCAAAAATTAAAAAGGGAATAGAAATACATCATTAAGGAGCCTACCTTCATGGTGGTGGATTATATATAAGAACGCCGGTTGGTGGCAGTCGACAATAGCAGGGTTGTACTGCCTGTCCGCAAAAAGTGGTAGTTCATACCATTGGCAAGTTAAAATGTTTTGGGTCTGTAGCAAACTACAATCTTAACCTCCTATGCAAGGTTGGATATGGAAATAGTTCAGCTCCCTACAACAAACCTGGCCTGCACTCACTGCTGGTGCTTTGTTGAGGTTCATAAAGTCCTAAATATTGACTTGGGATTGGCCTGGATCATTGGAGCCTCCACTTTCCACTCACGAGCTGATCGCAGGCTGGTAATTGACAACTTTGGCTGTTGTACCCAAGGCTTTTCCATCTCAGTGGTAAATCCACGGAGACACGTGGTTGCCATATGACTCCATGTCACCCATTGTCACCCGTGCCCAGTCCACTGGATTTATTTAACACCCACGTGCATTCTAGGAGTTGTATCCTTGTTCATGTGCATTGAACCAGACTGACGTTTTAGGTTTTAACTAGTGGCGAGTAAGACCTGAACTGCAGTGCCCACATGGACGCAGACGGGCACCCTACCCAATTCTACAACGCCCCCTCCGGCGGCTCTGCCAAGCGCCTCGTCCCTGCTTCAAAGCGCCCCGAAGTAGCACAAAAGCAGCAGGCAGTGCTTAACAAACACTTCAAATAAAAAGAAATGAATGAATTTAATCTTTGCAAGAATCTCTTGGCAGCTTTTCGAGGGCATAGAAATGAAGCCCAGGGGCACTGGGCGTGCCCTGCATTAGAAGAAAGGGAAGGTAAATAAAAACTTCCTTTTGAAATACACTGGCCTGAAAATATTTCCAAAGAGAAATGGAGCTGAGTGTAAATTCTTCACTTCACGGTGTCTGTATCAGGATGGAGGGGCCCTGGGCCGGCCGGGATGTTGTTCCTATAGAATGCATGCATTCCGCCTGCCTCTGTAAACACAGGCTGCATAGAGCCATGAAATGCCGTTCAAAGTCTTAGAAAGAGGCAAGTGTGTTCGTGAGTGTAAGACGTGCTGCCACCAGGCACGCCCAACACAAACAAAGGCCTTGGTGATGTGCAGATAACCGCAGCAGGATGGGCAGCATGGCCTTGTTTCAGGCTCCTTCCCATTGTCTCGGTTGGTTCTCAGCCCTCCTTGTGTGGGGGGAGGACTCTCCTGTTGACAGGTAGTCAAAGAAAGCCACCCATTCCTGACAACACCTTGTTTTCTTCAAACTTGTGACATACTCGACATTTTACTGCAGCCTTCAGGTGTCTGGGGTCACCTGAAGCGAAGCTAGGCACACCTCAAGGGTGGTGGAAAAGGGTTTCCTAGGCTTGTTCTTCAAAAGCGCCATATGTCTACTGTGTAAAAGTTACAAAGGATATGCCATACTTTCTTTTTTCAGATTGTTTTAAAAAATGAAGAAAGTTCATGAGGACTGATAAGTTTAAATTGCAAGAAAAGAACTTGCAAGGATTTGTACAAAGAAACATGAATTTCACCCACTCCTACTGCAGAGTCGGTTACATGTTGTGACATGTAGCTGGCTCTGGCCTTCTTGGGTGGTCTGAGCGCGGGGCTGGGGGGATATAAAACTTTTCTACTCCAATTACAATTACCTAGCTGCAAATTGGAGTGGGGAGGCTGTGCCTGGAGATACAGGGCGTTGTAAAGAAAGGGGGCGGCAGGAAGGACTCCCAAAAATGAGATTCATCCACGGATGCAATGTTCTACACATATAGGGCCAGATGTATCTCTATACTAGTCACAACAAATGGTTGAAAATTGCGGCCTGGGTTTTTTACGAACAGTATCGAATTTTACTAACCAAGGGCTTTGGGTCCCAGCTATATACAAATTTTAAATTGGAGTGAGTAGCCATCCGACCTAACCCATTAATTTTATGAAGTATGTCACAAAATGCAGCTCACCCTGATTAGTGGCATCACAAGGATGGTGGCCGGAAAGCATGTGATTACTTTGCAATAAAATTGTTTTTTTTTCGCAGCTGATTTCCTTAAAGGAGACGGTGGTGCTTATTTAAAAACTTTCTTTGAGAGTTAGCAGTGAACCACTGGGCTGCAGCCTACTCCGAGTCCCCTGAAGCTTAATCCACAACCGACAAAGCAGAAGTGAAGCAAAGGGGTCCCCTCGCCTTTTGCAAATCAGTTACCACCCTAAATTGGGAGTTTATACCCTTTCAGTGGTTTGTGGGTGGAATCCATCAGGACTGTGGGAGAACTGAGCTTCCCATTTTTTCGCACAGACATTTCACCTCCTCAAAGCAGATGAAAGTAACTTCAGATGGAAAATCGACAAACACATGAAGAATAAAGTAAAGATATTAGTTTAGGAACACTGATTCCTACGTGATGTTTCTAATTTTCATGATGACCATGATCATAGACGTAGATGAGTGAAGGGAGGGTCCCAATGTACCAAGTCGAATGACTCCTGTGAAGTGCACCTTATCACTATATTGAAAACTCAATCTTACTATTTTGCCTTCTGGAGCATGTATTCTGAACACTAAAAGTAAATAAATATGAAACACAAACCACAAACATTTCCATATGTTGTTTTTGCATAGCACTTATCACGTATTTTACTGTACAGCACATTTAAACATTAATAAAGAGGGCTATTTTGCCTTCTGTCACGTGAGTTTTCAGAAAACAATTCATTTCGGAGAGCACCTTTCTCTACAAGTTAAATCTCTCAAAGCATATTCCTATAAGGAAAGAAAAATACACGCGGGCCTCCTTCTGCTTGCGAATGTGATGCATAGCTGTCCTGCTTTACTTGCTAAGGCTCTGTCACTGGGTGTGAAGGAAGCTTGCTCAGCGTCAGTGGATCAGAACTAGCCCTGTATGTGAAAGCAGCTCGCAGTACTACGGTCCCTCATGTACCCCATCGGTGTGAGGGAGGTTTGCTTTGGCTGCTGCCTGCTAGGTGTGAGGATGCTTAAATGTTTGCTGCATTGAGGAATGTTTGCAGTACTGCTGGCCACATTAGTGTGAGTTGCGAGGACTTTCCAAAGTTGATATTTACTGTGCTTGGCCAAGTCTGCATCTACGAGAAGCCTCCACTGTTCATGTCTCCTCTGTGTCTGAAGGAAGCTCTCACTGTTACGGCCAGTTGGGTTTTTGTAAGTGATGTTTGTACTGCTCCTGCCTTGGCTGGCGCGTGGTGTTTGCTACGGTGTCTCTTGCACTCTTCCAGCTTGTGAAGAAAGAATATAAAGCAGATTCCTTACTTTGTCTCCTTGGTAAAAGGGTAGTATCCGGAATTCCTCAGTAGTTCTTTTGCCGTACAAAGTCCGCGCCTGTGAAATTATGTAGCTTGATGTACGTCTCCGTAAGGCCTTAGTTGGTAACATTTATGTAGCCTGGGGATGAGTTAGATGTCTGAAGATTGAGTCGGTATCATTTACTCAACATAAAGGATACCTTTTAGTTATATTACCGAGACTGCAATTTTTGTATAACCTGAAGAATAATTTTGTGTTAAGATGCTTTAGTATATGGAGGGATATTTCCCGAGAGGTGCCCTGCAGTGAAAACCCTGAGTCTGCAAGATCTGTCATTTCAGGAGTGGCGATGCTGTCAGATAGCTAAACTTGACACTGCTGCCCGAGCTAGAGTCTAATCAAATCAAACCCACTTTTCATTTCAGCGTTACAGATGTAAGCCATGCAATACTAAATACTGATAATAAAAAACTTCATAATAAAAGTTTCAACCTTCAGTGGACCTCATTCTCTTGTGTTATTCCTCTCGTGCTACATATCAATAACTACAGTGAACAAAGAATAATAGTTGATTCCGTACTTTCAACTTGCCTCGTCCATGATAGGATTGGTGTATCATTTAGATCTTGAGTCTACTGGCCTGCAATATTGAGCAGGTACGTAGGTAGACTCATGGGATTTACAGGGTAGACATGAATAACAAGCACATTTTGTCTCCTTTTTATGTAAGTGTACAGTTCAAGATTCAACATGCAGGATTAATTAAGATTGGTAGTAGAGTGAAGCGTTTCTCCTGGTTGGGATTCACGCATATGTACACTGGGGCAGATTTACAAGCCCCTTGCTCCACGTTTACGCCACCTTGCGTGACGCAACAGCGGCGTAAACGTGGCGCATCCCTGCGGGGCATTTACAATGTGACGCATCTAGGGAGATGCGTCACGTTATAAAGCCCAGCGCCACAATGGGGGCAATCCCACGCAGGGTTGGCGTTCCGACGCCTGTGTGCCTCGCAAAAGTGCCTGCGTGTAATCTACAAGATTTCACGCAGGCACTTCCGCGACGCTGCTACGTCAATTCCTTACGCCTGCTTGAAGCAGGCGTAAGGACTGACGCAGCATGTTAAGTATTGGGCGGCCCTGAGCATTGCTGGAGTTGCGTCACGCTTGCAACGCGACTCCAGCGATACGCCACCCTTACGTCACGAGACGCATTTGTTCTGGCGCATCTCTGCTGATATGCAGAGATGCGCCAGAACTCGTAAATATGCCCCTATATTTTTAAGAGTAAGGCTGAATGAGGAAATGTCAGACCTAACACTCTATCGTTTGCTAAAGTTGACTAGACAGAAGAAGATGCTATACCAGTGGTAGCTAGACCTGCGGCCGCCAGAGGCGGTCCCTGGGTTTGCCGCTCTGCGGTGGCCATACAAACCAGCGGGGGCTGCGGTTGCTGGCAAGGTTTCGGGGGGAGCCCCTCACCGCCAAAACGTGTGCCGCTCGGGGCGGACGTCCCACCCCCTTGCTACGCCACTGTGCTATACATTTTCAGAGCTGATCGGATGATGTCCCTGCAGTGTCTGGAAACACCTTATGGGCCAGGAGAAATAAAGGTTCAAAACAAAGCGCATCCTCAGGATCCTGTCTCTACTCCAACTTCGGAAAGTCGCTGATTACATAACAACTGCAATACTGGATCATTACTTGAAATTGTACTACATAAGAATATGGCGCTATATATGGAGCGCCTCTTTCTTCTCTTGTGATATACATTCAGGAGTCATGCTGTGTGCGGGAGGATGCCCTTTTTTCATGTGCTCAGTATGACTTAAAGTGCATGTGCATCCCACTCCCCTCGGCTGTCCAAATAAATGAATGTACTAATATAAAATAGCTTGTTCTATGTGCAAACGATGCTACAGGCCAACTCCCCCACCTAAATATGCACAATATGGTTTGAAATATAGACTAAAAGTAGGAACATCTCACCCTCCTCTGTGAGTTAAGAGTCTCTAAGGCCTGTGAAACATATGCAATAGAGTTGCTGACTGGGATCTGAGATTGCACAATCTGTGTAACCAAGACAGGTTGCTTAGAGGCTTGGGTTTAGATCCCTGCAACCTGAGTAATTGCTACCTGGGCCTTTAGGACATCTATAAGAGAGGGGATATTTTTCTGTAGAAGCCAAAGTCTGTATTAAGACCCATGTAAATAGAGACATTGTTTTTCTGTCAAAAGCTGGGATTCATATTATTAACTTATATGCCCAAACTCAGTTTTATAAATTCAGAATCTGTGTCATCTGTGCTGATCCCAACTATCCATACCTCAAAAAATGGGTATAATATTCAGATGTTTATGTTTCTTACAAATGTTTAATGTACTGCGGTTGTAGTTCTTGTAATTTGATGACTTTTGCACATTGTGGTCCTTCTTGCACAAAAAGGATGCAATGTATTTACCATTTATTTTTTAGTAAGAGGGGAGAGGATGATGTGGGAGTCCATTATAACATTTTCCCAAATAAATATTGTACTTATATTTGTTAGCCCAATGCTAAATTCATAAAAAAGTTAATTTAGAGCCAAACAATTTCTCACTCTTGAGTAAAGTGAGGGTCCAGATATACTAATTCTAATGACTTCAGTGAGCTGCACCTCATCATAACATTGTAAAGTCAAATGTTACTGTTTTGCCTTCTGGAGCATGTATTCTGAATGCTAAATGTAAAATAAAGGATGAAATATGGGGAATTGCCTCTCGGGGTTTGTTATTGATACCGCTTATGAAAGGGAAAGGGATGTCCAAAATATGCTTGTACCTAAGAAGACCTCAATAATCCTTAAACTGACAATGACTGTGAACTGGCTTAAAAGGGCTTAAATGACCTGAAAATGAATAACAAATTCAAAGTTATTCCACACAGGGGATCACAACCTGTGTTTGTACCAGGCCCCCTAAAAGTCTTATGATGTCCCTGATCAGGATTCCAGCAACTCAGATGTAGTTATAAGCGCTAAATCGCTACTTCCAGGTGTGGGACTAATGATGCCAAACTGTATTACTGCACTGCTTGTAATCGATGCCCACGAATGCATTGATCGCAGTATTATTACCGCTTCAATTCATTTATATACCAAATGTAGCATTCCTATGTTAACAATAGGATAATACTGGACTCCGTGTCACAGGTGCTTCTGGCTTCGGTATATGCACTCCGTAGTTCAAATATTGAATTACTGGAGTTAGAGCATCAAGAGTTACAAGACATGATCGGTGCAAACACAACACATAAGGAACCCTCAAAGGAGAAAAACCTTCATAATAAGGATGATCAAGTAGCACCCTGTCACATGGACACCAACTGTACATGCCTGGACTTTAATTTACATATCAGTGAATTCTGGAGTGTTGTAGTCTTGGTTAATTTTAACTATGCCAATTGGACCAACACATCTGATAACAAAGATACATGAAAGGAAAGTCCATGAATGGAAAACTGTTGTCCCAGAGACATGGAACCATATGATCACTCTGTTGACAATTCTGAAAAACTCTCCTGGGTATTGTCCCTCCAGAAAGTCTTGACCTGCAAAAAAACATTGTACTCGTGAAGGAATGGCACTCAAGCTGGGGACCACTGGACTGGAGTACAAGCGGGACCTCATGTGCTAGGACTTTTCTTCTAAGGGCCAGGCCGACTGGCCATTCTGCCACTCTCCCATTTTCCTAGTGCTCTGCAGGCTTTGTCAGCTTTCAGAGCTAAATGGACCGTCATGACCAAGGCCTGAAAGCCTCATTGCCCCATCTTCTTGTGGCCTCCTGCAGTGTGGGCTAGTTTGAACATTTTTGCCATGGCTGATTTTGGTCCCTAGTCGGGCCCTACTCAAGCTTTCCACAGCGGTACCTCCATAGCTTCTCACCATTCACTGCCTGGGCAGAAAGAATGAGATTAGGTTCACTATGCAAATACATAAGTCTATGACACATTACTGGAAAATAAATACTAACCCCGGCATAGTGGCACAGAGAAACTCTCACACTTTGGAACAGATAGACTGGCATTGAAGTTTTTACTGGGACAGGCAAACAGAGCCACACAGACACTGGGACAAAAAGATTTGAAAACCCAGACACTGTGACAGGGAGACATGAATACACTGGAAGAGAGAGATTGATACACACCGTGGGGCAGACAGTCACAGGCTAATAGACGGCAACCTGGAGACACTGAGTTGTTGCCATTACATAAAACAGGAGACCATTGACCATACTCAAATTGATTTGATGGAAAGTCACATGTCCAGACCTTTCTTCTAAGCCGTGGACTTCAAGAACACCTACAACCTACAGATAGCAGCCCACATACAGACACACCTAACAGTGCCACGAGACCAAGGAAATGTTGAAAAATGTGTACAGAAACAAATGACCCACCAGAGTGCATTCAACTTAGTCCATGTGTACTAAGCAACCGGTGTTGAACAATCATTGTTAAAATCATTCTGCATTGTTTATTAAAAAATAGTGGTGAGCAATTGGCTTTTCAAATGCTTGTTTTGACAGAGGGCAATGCTTTCTGCCAATGCTGTTCAGCATCATAAACAAGTGCAATGATGCATAAGTGTGCATGCATCATCATGCATGAGTGTTTATGTTTCATGACGCTACAGTGTCCCCAAAGTGGTTATGTATCCATGCATATGCATCATTACGCATATGTGTGTCTATACATCATGATGCAACATTTCAGGGGAAGCAACAGATGAGCGGGGAGTTGGAGAGAAACATGGAGAGTGCCAGAGGGGTGCTGGCCTTAAGGGGTAACCAACTCACAGGCGTGAAGGTTTCCTGAATGTAAGAAGTGGAAGAATACAAGCCATCTACTCAGAAAAGGGTAAATCTGCTCCAGAGGTGGGACAAACAAAGACTAAGGAGAAAAGCCATCAAATGAAAAATAGGGAAATTGGATAGAAAAGAAAGACATCTAATCAAGAGTGAGGGATTGATCAAAATATACATTATAGTTATTTATTTTAAGGTCTTATCGCAGGGGCGACTGGAAGATTCTAAAAGTGGTGTGGTGGAAAGTTCGAATCTCAAAGGAACTATTATCTCGATCTAGGTTTCTATGCATAAAGTAATACAACCCCCAAATTCATCTGTCTTTTTATTCCCTTACAGACTACTCACAGACCATTACAATACTAGTGCAGCTGACCACAGTATCTCTCGAATCTCGATGACATTAGTACAAAACATTGGGCATTGCTCTGTTTTAATGGTGCAAGCAAACCACCCGAGACTGCCACGGCACACTGCGCCTACCTTTGAGTCAATTTCAAACACATTTTTTAACTGGAAACTAAAAAACTCGAACAGCAAAGTGGATTAACGACATTTGTTTCGTATTTTGCCTACTGGAAATGCAATCGTGTGTTAGCTTCTGTGTTTGGAAACTGGTGTTCTAAATTAAATGGTCCGAGGCAAAGCACCAAATCAGTGAATGCTGCCTTTTCCGAAAACTGGCGCTAGTTAAACAACATATTAAAAGTGTTTCTGAATATCGATGGCCACGTGCACTGCCAATGAAACCAGGAGCAGTCACGATTGTATTGATTTTTACAGGGGAAAGTAAATGTCCTTTTTCCAAGTGTCTCTGGAACTACAAAGCGCCTATATATTGGGGAGTCGGAGAAAGGAAGCCTAGGCCCAGCTCCCATACTGATGCTGGCCGCCCGGCAGCTGCAGGGCGGGGGCATGAGGGCTGTGGAGCTTTGCTGCTCAAGCAGTCATGAAAATCATTTCCATGTCAGTCAGCAGCATGAGCGAGAGGAGCAGCTTCACTGCAGCATACCAACAAACCTGTTCTTTCACTCGTCAAGGCCTCCGGCTCCTGGGCACAAGGAGCTACAAGACTCCTCCCTCCAACACGAACCCTCGCATCACCCTCTTCTGCATGCGTGCAATAATCACGCAACCAGCAACTATCGGTGGCGGCTGCTCCGGTGCAGAAGTAGAACAGCAGGAAGGAGGTGGAGGGGGGTTAAAAAATAGAAAAGAAAATATCGCCTCTCCTCCTTTCTCTTTTGTCAACCGGAAGCACACAGGCTCCCAGACTTCCCTAGTCAATCACAATGCTGCTTTCACCAGCATGACTATTTAAAGGAAAGAATATCCCAACTGGTATAATTAAAGGACAAATAATAAGGATATGAAAACATTATCCATGAGGGCACAAGGAGACTCTATTCACTCATTACATGTGCTAAAAGCATCCGTTTTAATCAACATTTAAAGAATAGGGCAGAGAAATAGTTCACAATTAATATCAGCACTGCAATTGTGAATACACAAATTTCATTGTAACCCAAGTGTATACAATGTGCACGAGTGAAAGGTGAGTGACACTACGGCGTCACAAGTGACAGAAAGGTCAGCGTGAACGGGGCAAAGTGCTCTGTGCAAGGATATTTACAGTGACTACAAACATAGAGGTTTCTAAACACTTTCAACAATTGACTTGGTTGGTAATTTATACAGAGAACCGCTATGCAGGAGGCGCCTAAATTTTGGCTGAGAAGTCGACGGCGTTTCGATCCGTATAGTTTAGGATCATCTTCAGGACTAGATGGGTAGAGTGCAGTGCCGGGTTAAAATTCAACCGGTAGTGATGGTCGGGCTCCTATGTACGACCTGGAGTCCCGTGGATGCCACACAGGGCAATCCTGAATTGTAGAAGGAATAGTATCAGCTTGGGCGTGGAGTCATTGGAACGTCCAAAAGGAGCGTCAGGGGGGTTGCGGTCTCGTAAGACCTGAGAATCAAGCCGCTGTTGAGGAGTCGGCAGGTACGGGAGCCGGTCAAGGAATGATCGGTAATGTGACAGGAGTCAATCTCTGGTCGAAGAACGGAACGAGTGAATCGCGGTGCCGGCGTTGCTGAGGGCATGACAGCAGCTTTGTGATTGGTCTGAATGGCCTGATTCCACGCTCAGACAGCGAGTGGGAGCCTGTGCATGTTCTCCACCCAGGCTGTGCAATGCAGCTGGGTGAAGAACATGCTAAGTGCGCATGACTGTTTTGCCGGCCCAAGGCAGGAAGCCAAACAGTCATGCGCACTTAAGTTCATCAAACCCTCCACCCCCGGCTGGCTGTGACGACAGTCAAGCCCACCACCCCCCAAAACTGGCTTCAGCACGGAAAAATAAAGTGATAATAACATTATGTTATTCTCATTTCATTTTTCATTTTTGCAGTGCTGCAAAGTAGTGAGGCGACGCTTTTCCACTTTAGCGGAGGAGCTGCTGCTGGGAACTACCAATTTACTGACAGTCCATACAGTGCAGTAAACATACAAGCAGGAACTACAGCTCCCAAGATGTACTGAACAAAGCTCCCAGGACCAGGCCTGAGCAGCAAGAGATTAGACCTAGGTTGTATAAAGGAGCAAATATAATCCTGTATTTGTAAAGCGCACAGCTACCCGTAGGTTTCCAGGGGTTGGGGGCCGTCGGGAAGATTAAGCAAGCTATTGGCCAGAGTCACATGGTGCTGGGCAGACCCCTGCCGCCTGTGCCGGGGATCGAACCGTGATCCCCAGCGTCCGGCGTCAGTCGCCCTGGCCGCTGCGCCCCACCTCTTCCACGAGCAGGTAGCACTAAACTGAGACTACAGATGCCCTCAAGAAGGCGGGGAAGAATGTGTGCCCACAGACTGTGGTGTCTTCTGCCCTCTGCGGTGCCACTCTGTGCCCCTTCCTTTATCTGACCAGCCCTGGGAACTTCCCTGTGAGCTCAGCAATCAGCGCCATATTTTGTTGTGTAACGAGCAGAGTATAAAGTTATGCTGGCCGCGGGGTGCACACAAAGTGTACCCCTTCTCTGTACCCTGGCCATGCAGGTGGCAGCCGCTCTGATGGCACAAGGGCATGGATCTGTTCTGTGCCCCTCCCTGGGATAGAGCATGGAAAACCCACCCACTCTTCATAATGTTTTGTAACATATTGTCTTATTGAAAACGTAACAATAACAGCTGTTGCAGCTTTGCAACATTTCATCCATATGTACCAAGAGGAGTCCAGTAACCGTACCATGTGTGCCTGTGCCTCACCCCTCCCTTGACACCCCAACCTTCCCAGAGAGCCATCGATCCACAGAGCTCAAGTCAGACCCCGATATGTTGGCCAGTCCTGCCCCCAGTCATTTACTTGCCATAGCGCTACTGACTGCACCATAGGCCACAGCAATCAACAATCAGTGCCCAAGGGCAGACTTTTGTGAAGGTGCTTAAACAAGGCCTGCCAACTGCTCCTGACGTCACTTCACTAGTTTCGGCTTTGACGGTGAGTAAAACGCCACCTGGCATATGTACAGTAGCAACCGCTCCATCTTCCCTGATCCCTCTTCAGAAATACCCTGCCTCAACAGCAAGGCCCGATGACGTCCCCAGAGCCTGAGCCTACTCGTTAACTAATCCTGATGCTGCTATCATGCCGTTACCCAGCATGAAAGCAGTGCCGGGATTGGTTGGAGCGGGCTGGCTCACCGCTTATTCAAGCACTAGGGGCCTGCGCTGTCTATCCAAATAGCCATATAACAGCTTAGGCTGGATAAATTTAAACTGCGCATGTCAGGCTGACCGTCACAAGACAGCCGGCCAAAGTGCCATTTGCAGTTTACACTGGTGTAACCAGGCACCCCTCCTCCCTGCATCCTGTCTCGCCTGCAGCAATGGCCCCGTCCCGCAATGCCCTAACACTTGGCACCAGTGGCTGACTGAGCCAGTGGGTGGGGCGACGCACCTCTGCCCTAATGGAGCCGCTGTCTTATATGAGTTCTAAAAGTTATGGCTTGCTCATTTGAATGAAGGTCTAGTAAAGTCAAGTGCTACGCATGTCTATCAAGGATGTGTGGGTGCTGGGGCGCTGCAGGACCCCCAGAAAAAAACATGCAGTAGTTTAGTAGGTGAATGATCAATAAAGATGCATTTTCAGTGCTCAGAGGTAGAGGTCAAAGGTCAAGCTACGTATTCTGAAAAATTGCTGCTTATTGCTTTAAAATGGAGACTTGCCTTCTCTTTCTCTGACTGCAAACTGAGAAGCTTTTGTAAGCTTAAATATGTGTCCATTTTGCTGAGGTACAGGTAGTGTGAAATTATAGGCTGTAAGATATCAATTCTTTCTAACACACCAAAATTGTAAATATCTGTAAATGAACTGTATAAATATTTAATAATATATCAGCAATTATGAAAGCACAAATGAAGCACATTTTTTGTAACCCTGATGCTTGATGGAGACAGAGATTTTAATAGGACCAAAACAAAGCAAGAGGCTTCACGTGGTGATGTGCAAATTAGAAATATTCACTGAAACACTAATTCCACACATTATCTTTTGGGAACTGTATCATTGTATCAGTATAACTGCATCACTGTGCAGATTTAGTGGCCATTTCAAGGGGAAGTGTGCTGTCTGTAAATGACTACCCCATGCTTTAGTAATTACATTGTGCTCTAAATTGCACCACCGGCTACATGACACACCATTACCATTCTCCTGATAAATGGGGGCATACTTATTAAGGAATCATGCAGCGCAGAGAGGCATTTTCTACAGCACACCTAGAAAGAGGAGACAGAAAGATATGTCTCCTCTCTAGGCCTCACCTGGGAGGTGTGGCATGTTGATACATTCCCAGGTGTACTAGTGTTGGTAAATCTGGGAATCACCAAAATCCATGGGTAGAAGCGTCGGAACACCCACGCTCCACCCATGTAAGCCTTCCCAGGGCAGGGTAATACAACACAGAGATTTGCGCTGCAATGCGTTACTCTGGATTCATCAAGCCATGCAGGTTTTAGAAATCCGATGTAGGTTTTGCACCTCCCGTGTGCCCCTTGTGTGGCGTAAGGGCGACGCAAGACCTACATAAATATGCCCCTTGTTCTGTACGTAATACCTGGATTTTGTACAGTTGCCATGACTTCCGTGGTCTTACAATGAGGGCAGTACACCCGCTGTGAAAATTATTCCAGCACCACTACAGTGTAGTGGAAGAGGGAGTCCCTACATTGCTCCGAAGAAACCACAGTCGTGGCCGGCATGACTTGCAGGTGGGGGTTTAATGTAAAATAAAGAACTTACCTACGCTGCCCCAGTCCTGCGTCCCACAACGTCCTCTGCAACAGAAAGCAAGCAACTTCCCTCCACTCCCCTCCCCTCCCCTCCCCTAAGCCAATCACAACACTGCAATGGCAGCATTGTGATTGGCTGGGACGCCAACCGCACAGGCGTCTATGGAGAGGCCAATTTCTCCACGTAGGCTGAATGCAGGCTACATGGAGAAAATGGAGAGTGTGCATGACTGGTTTGGTCGGCCCTCTGTCAGGGCCCACAGCTTTGGACTCTTCTCCCGCCCACGAGCAGGCATGCCCGCCCTCAACCAAACCCTTATACTTTCTCGCATTGTGAGAAGCAGAAATATAAAATGGGATTTATAATACCATTTTATGTTTCTGCTTCTCGCACACGAGAAAGCAGTGGGGAGACGCTGCTCCACCCACATGGAGGAGCTGCCTTTGAGCAACCAAAAGGTGACGCTGTATTGTTTTATAACGCTCTGTAAAAAAAAAAGAAAAATCATATTATGTATTCAAGGAAAGCAATGGCCTCTGGATAATGAAATCACATCCTGCCCATCCCTAAACCCTGCTGATTCTTGTGCCACAAAATGAGTGACTTCTGCTAAAATTAACTTGATTCCCTTTTGGCAGTGAAAAAAACAAGCATTTGCAAAGCAATCGTTCTCGCCTTTGGGACCTTATAAGTATTTAGCCATGTAGCACATTAGCCTGGGTGCTGAAACATCTACTGTTCTTTAACATGGAGGGAAAGTAAGCACCAAACTGCGTGACACACCAGGTATGGGAACAAATGGAGAGAAATATTGCCTGTTTTTAATATAAAATCAGGGCCGTTGGTGATCATATCACTGAAAATACAAGATTTAAAAAAAATATTATTGTCTACTGGTGCTCGTAGAAGAAAATTTCTATGGACTGGAATCTAGAGAATGCTAAAGTGATTCTGGTATTTTACTGACATCTGCTGTTGTTTTCTATCAAGAAAGTTTAATAGAGGCAGTTGCCAGAACATTTTTAAAAAAGAAATTCCCTCGGCAGAAGCAATTCTGGTATTTTACTGACCTCTACTGGTCATTTTCTATTAAGACAGTTAAATAGAGGCAATTGAACAAATAAAAAAGTCCCTAAGTGGAATCGGACAAGTCCTAGGGCTGATCTCCAGAGCCAACAAAGTTCATACACATATAAGTATATACTAATATATAAGTCTATACTAAAGCATATTCAAGAGGTCTCGAATGTTCGACCTAAAAATAATCATCGGTGCCAGGTCGCCTCTCTCGTGAAAATAGATGAATACACACCTCCTACTGATAGTAAGCCAAACAGGTTTGCTCATAGGACTGCCCATTCACCAGCAGGGCTCTGTTGGCACAGAGATACCATTAAGGATGTAGTATTGTCCAAGGTGCCTTGAGTGATTCATTTATTGAGCTCTGCAGCTGTTTGTTCTCAGACTCTGAGGCAATGTTGCCCTGGGGCTGGTGCTTGATTATGAGATAGCAATGTTCCAGAACAATGACATGAAGCAGCAGGAGCCATAACTCAAAGGGTTCAAAGGAAGGGCGTGTCTGCTAATGCACTGCATTACGTGGGACCAGACCCTGTGCAAAAGAAGGGGGTTTTCAGTGGGGAATTACACAATTTTAAAGAAGGAAACCAAAATGCTACACCGTAGCACTAGTTGATAAGGAAAACTAATGAAGAAGTAAAATATAGTGAAAACAGTGAGTGTGGGAGAAAGCAGTGTCGAAAAAGAACCAATAAGAGTGCGGTACAGATGTTGGACGTATAGGGTGGTAGAGGAAAGAGGCCTACAGTGAAATTCGGACCAGGCAGGCTTGGTATTCGACAACCCTGGCTTCTGACTGTGCTGGTGAAGTGCGCCTGAGAGCAACCTAGGGCTCTTCCACCTATTTAAAAGAATATATATTTATGTTACAAATAAAGCACCGGACTGTAGGGTAAACGTTGTTTACAACACGGTGTTTACACCGCAGGACCTTTACCACGCTGCCATTACAACGCAAGTCATTACTACCACTTGCGCTGGATGCGCTGTTGGTTAAGGAATATTGTAATTTTATATTCCAACACCTTCCCTACTGTTACGTGGACTGGTGTTGGAATATAAAATTATAATAATCCTCAATCCGCGCCCTCTAATGCAAGTCGTTGTAACGACTTGCGTTGTAAAATCCGCTATGTAAAGTACCGCGATCAAAATGATCGCGTTGTACTGACATACATCCGACTGTAGTATTCCTCGATTGCACAGTTCTGAAGGTGCACTGATATGTCTGCATTGCACAGTGACGCAGCTGCACATTGGTGGCAGGCTATCACTGCACACTGGCCTTGAGCAGCAGTGTAGAGATACATTAAGCAAACACAAGACATTGGGGGCATGAAACTGACTATTTCATGTTGTCAACATTGGTGCAGTTTACTATTGCAACCATGAGTTTACTGATGATTTCAGATGTTTGCAGAGTGATTTCTAGTTGGTTTAGGAGACTGACCACTACTAGATAGTGGTAGCAAAGTGTACTTGTGTAAGAGCCAGTCAGCAGTTTATCTAATTTTGCAAGGATCAGTGGTTGCCACATGCCCTTTTGGGGTGTGCTGTGAGGGTGGCGGTACTTGGTGACTTGGGTGTCATGTTGGGCATTTGACAATACTGATATCCTCTATCTACTGGGTTCTGCTGCGGACGGCTTTATCAACCAGCATACTGTAAAGTGAAAATTGCTATTGTTATAGCATCTAGAAATTTTCTGAGATTTTATCACTCAAAGTTTAAAGCATGTAACACACTTTGACAAGAACATACATTAATACCATAATTAGAAAACACAGTGGGCCAAGCAGATGAAATCGTCCATACCCCATTCCTTTCTCAGCCTCTGTGCAATTCTGAAGCAGTTTTCAGGGTCTTAATAGCATCTTAACAAATACCTAATTAACAAATATAAAAATACATAAACCTAACAAGAATTGGCAAACCAAAAAGATCTTGCATTTGTGACCTATTGGCGTTACAATGGTTTATAGCTACACTACACAGCATCCTCAAAGGTAACAGCATTTAGATCGCATGTGAAAGATTGCATGCCATTACAACGCGGTCATTACAATTACTGCATTGTAACATTGCGAACCATTACTTTGCAAGTTGTTACAACGACTTGCAATAGGGGGCACAAGGTGTTGGATTACTAATCCAACACCTTCCCTGCTGTTGCAGAAACTGGAGTAGGAATAGTAAATAATTCTATTCCTAAATCCAGTGCGTCCCCTACAGCAAGTTGTTGTAACGGCTTGCGATGTAATCCCTTGCGATGTAACAACCTTGTTGTAATGGCATGCAATCTATCTCATGCGTAGTAAAGCGACATATTCCATCCTCAATGGTGTGCATCATAGCTAAAATAAAAAAATAAAATAAACTTTTACACCCTGTCCTTTTGTAGATGCATGCGCCATGCATCAGTGGGCCTACAAAATGTTGAGGCTGCCTTTTTATTTAACTCAGTAACTAAAAACAAACTGCTCAAAAGTATGTTTTATCTATTTTTTAAAGTGGACAGGGAGCAGAAGCAACAAGAAAGTGGGACGCAAGACGGGAGAGGACGCGGGCACTCGGAAGCCACACTGCAAAGAGTGTGGGACATGCAAGCAACAAGGGTAGGGTAGGGAGACACAAAATCAACAGGGCAGGCCGGATATAACATGGAAGAGCATGAGGATGAGTGCAACAGGGAGGGACAGAGAAAAGCACACAGAGACAGGGAGTGTCATGGGCGAGAGAAATACATGAGGGAGACAGCTGGATAACCGATGCATTCTCTGTGAAAGCTTACACAAAAAGAAAAAAGTAGTTCCCTAACATCGAGCACAGACACCAGGCAAGCACATATATAGTGACGAGGCAATACTACATGGGAGGAACAAACACTAGGTTTAGAAGCTGGGACACAAACAAGAAGCCGACAAATGAGAATGAAAATGAAAGCCAAATAATGGTAAATTGACAGGGGGCTCCATGAAACTCTATGTTCTTGGTAAGCCACAGTATGCTTCACAACAGCCAGCACATTTGCTATCTAGTAGGCTTGATCACAAAATGGTATTTAGAAACAATTTTATTTATTTGTAGAATTTTATAAAGCGCGAGCAAGACCCAGACTGATATTAGAGCGCTGTACAAAGAGGAAAATTAACGTTGACGTGAAAATACATAAAAGTACAAAAGGCAACATAAGAGGAACCTGAGTAATAAAGGAACATGTTCGTGCTTGGGGAGGACGAGGTAGCAGGTGATCAAATAGGAAAGCCCTACTAGACAAGGCCAAGCAGTTTTAGTAGCGCACTATGTCCAATGAATGAGAAAATAAATTTCAAATCAAACATAAAAAAATGATTGTCAAGTACATATTTCAAAACAGAAAGATTGTCAAGCATATACATTTCAATACAGAAAGTAAAACGGATTGTCCAGCACTAGGGGGAAGAGACAGTCCCAAGACATAGAAACTATTGCTGCTGAAGTTCTTCCAAAAGTAGCTATTTAACCTGTTTCTTAAATGAAGCAGTTGAGGGGTTGGTTCATATCTCCTTCGGTAGGGCATTCGGATTCTTGGGGCCAGATCTGAGAAGGTGCGATTGTAGGTTCTTTTTTGTTGAATTTAGGTGGTTTCAGGAGTAAGGTATTGGAGCTTCTTAAGTTTTGACTGGAACCAGAGAGCTCAAGTTTCTTTGCCAGGTAAGTGTGGCTATTGAAGTGTTTAGCTTTATGTGTCAGACAGGCTATCTTGAAGCGGATCCTTGCTTCAATGGAAAGCCAGTTAACTTGAATTAAGTCAGGTGCTTTCTGGAACCTGTGATTAGTCTGGCAGAAGCGTTCAGAGTAGCTCTTAGCAGATCTAACCTAGATTGAAGAAGCCCAGCTAGGGTCACCAAGCCATATTCTACTCGCGAGATAGCAAGGGATTGTACTGCTGACTGGATGTCCTCGGACGGTAAGAAAGATTTGATTTTCCTAAGAGTGTTGAGCTGATGGTTGGCACTCTTCATGGTGGCACTGATGTTACCTTGCATATTTAGAAATTTGTCCAGAGTGACACCTAGAGAACAAGCGAAGTCCACCATATGCGGGGTGCAGTTGAGTGCAAAGATATTTTTGATCCAGTTTTGCATTGGGGACTCTTGGTCGCGGGGGGTAATCGGGAGAAATTCTGTTTTGAGGGAACTTAGTAACAGGTGGTTATAAGTTAGCCATTGTTGAGTTTTTTGGAGTGCTCCATTAATAGTTTTAATGTCATCTGTAGAGGAGATCTTCAAATACAATTGAGTATCTTCCACGTACATATGGTACTGAATGTTTGACCCATTCAAAATAGCAGTTAGTGGTTCCATGAAGAGATTGAAGAGTGTGAGCGAGAGAGCATATCCTTTCAGTACCCCAATAGTGACTGTGGTGTTGGCAGCCAAATATTGGTTGACTTTGATTCTTTGTGTTCGGTTATGTAGGAGGGAGTAGAACCACTTAAGACAGAGCCAGATAACCCTATCCTACATTGCAGAAGTTTAATCAAGTTATCATGTTTGATAGTGTCAAAAACAGAGGACAAGTCCAGAAGAATTAGAAGAAATGAAATGAAATGAAATTGGATTTATAAAGCGCATGGCTGCCCGTAAGCGTCCCAGCGCTACCATGCGAAAATAAGAGGCTCTGAAGGGGGGCAGGGGAATTTAAGCTTTGGGAAAAAGAAGGAATTTAAGACATTTGCGGAATTTGCTAACGGATGGTTCAGTGCGAATGTGTCTCGGGAGGGCGTTCCAGGTCTTTGCTGCATTTACCGAGAAGCGACGGCCTCCCGAGCGGGCTTTCCTAACTCTGGGGACTATGACCAGGTTTTCAAGGTCCGATCTCAAGGCCCGTGAGGGTCTGTACGGGCGTATCAGGCTATTTAGGGCCTGGGGACCTTTACCTTGAAGAGCTTTGTGGACGATGCAAGATGATTTAAAGGAGATACGTTCACGCACTGGGAGCCAGTGCAAGGTTTTCAGCAATGGTTTTGCTGATGCTCTTCTTGGGGCGCCCAGGAGCATCCTGGCAGCAGCGTTTTGTACACGTTGTAGGGTGTTGATAGTGGCTTCCGGGGCTGCCAGGAGCAAAGCATTACTATAATCCAGTCTGGACAGGATCAGTCCCTGAATTAATAGTCTTCTAGATTGGAAGGGCAGCAGTGGCAGGACTTTCCGCACAGTTCGGAGCAAGCCGAAACATGTGCCTGCCACTTTCTGGGCATGTGCCCTGAAGGTTAGTTCAGGCTCGAACCATACCCCCAGGCTCTTGATTTTGTCTTTTGGTGAGGGCACCTCTCCCATGCAGGGGGGCCAAGATGTAGTGGGTAGAGAGGAAAGTTGGTGACCCAGCATTAAAATCTCGGTTTTTGCTCCGTTTAGTTTGAGCTTGGAGTTAGTCATCCAGGAGAAAATTTCCGAGAGGCAGGCTGAGAGGTTGTCTGAGCATCCCGAATTTTGCGTCAGCGAGACAACTAGTTGGGTGTCATCAGCGTATGTGACGCATTTAATCCCGAACGGGGCTACTAACTCCTCCAGTGGGGCCATATAAACATTGAATAGGGTAGGGCTCAAGGATGAGCCCTGGGGGACTCCGCACTGGAGGGGAGTAGATTTGGACATGATGCCATTTTCCCAGATCTTAAATGCTTGTTCATCCAGAAAGGATTCCAACCATTTCAGGGCCATTCCCGTAGAAGACAAGCCATCTCTTGGTCAAGAGCTCTCAAGGCGTCGTCAACAATGTGAGTAAGCGCTGTTTCTGTACTATGGCCTGATCTAAAACCTGACTGATGTCGGTCTAGGAGCTGAAATTTCTCGATGTGGTTGCACAGCTGCATGTGAATGCATTTCCAAAGCAACTTCGCTAGAGACATGATGTTGGTGATCGGCAGGTAGTTACTGGGGTCTGTTAGGTCTGCATTGGGTTTCTTGGGGATGGGTGTGACTTGCCCCATTTTAAGGCAGTCGGGGATCCTCCCCTGTAAGAGAGATTGTTGGATGATCTTGGCCCAGAGAGGCAGAATGGCCAGGTTGAGGCCTTTGAGGAACTTAGCGGGGAGAGGACCATGAAAATGGTTTAAGAGCTGCCAAGGAATTTGACAACTCCTCAAAGTCCTGGAGGAGGAAGGTATTCCAGCAGGCATTGTTTTTGGGTGTGTACTCTGTGGTGTGAAGCAGCTCACACACTGCTGCCGATACTGTCGAATCCATAGAGCTCATCAACAATAGGTTAGCAGTGGCACATTGCAGCTCTTGATCAATATTCCTAGACTTTTCAGAAAAGTGCTCTGAGAAGACCTCCTCACTGGGACCAGATGTTTTGATTGCTGGAGTAGGATTAGCCTGTTGTTTAACACCTTCAGCGCGGCGCGAATTTTTGCGCTGTGCTGAAGGTTATCAATAATGGGTGTGGTCGTGACGAACGGTTCCGTCATCAGCACAGCCCAACCGACGCTGATGACGGAACCGTCTCGTCATAAGCATCGAAGAGGTTAAGGATTTCAAACAGTTTTTTGGGATGGTTTTTCGCACTGTAAAGCTGATCTCTGAAATGATCTGATTTAGCAATGCGAATGTGTTTGTTATAAGACCTTCTCATCTTCCTTAACTGTTTGAGACTAGAGGTGGAGGGAGCATTTCTCCAAAGTCTCTACGAGAACCTTAGATTGCGTTGTTCATCATTAAAGGCCCCATTGAACCAAGGTTTGGATTGTTTGCAAGGAATCCTTTTTGAGTTGCTTTGGGGCTGCAGCGTTGAGAATGTTTGACATGGCGTTGAAATAAGCAATGAATATTACATACGTAATTAATTATCAAAACCACATTCTTGTATCTAGATCAAATAGAAACCATCTGCACATGGCAACTGGGATTCCACCAGCGCTGTGTTTCGAAACCTGTCCTTTGAAAGACAATATGAGGTTTATTCTCTTTAGACAATTTACGGTAGATGGAAGCACTTATTATTAAAAGAAACAGCACTCATCACAGTCTGTGTAAGCATTTTCTCATCAGGAGGCCCTTGATGATTTTATAAATGGAGAATATGTCTGACCTTAAAGCAGGAAATATACATTTTACTTAGTGAATTGTATTTTTGATGGAACTATGGCCTTCAGACCTTATCCTTATAGCATAGCAACAATGAACACAATGGCCTGCATTTCAGGGGAATTGCATTATGTGATTATAGGCATGGAACAGCTTACCTTTCCATCTTAGAAACTCAACTGAGCTCCTCCCCTTCAGGAAAGAATTGAAAACATGGCTTTTTACATGAACAGTTCCATCTTATCTACTTCTAGGTAGGCAGTGCCCAGCGCCAGGACACCCCAGGGTAACAGAGCGCTTTAGGCGTCTTAGTAACATTAACATAAACTTGCACAGTGGCATACTTCAATACATGGCAGTGGACCACTATTGCATATATTAGGCTATGTTATGTGCATTTATAAAGCGCGCTATCACCACAAGTGTGTTCTACCACTCAGCAGGGGTGTGTAACTAGCTTATCATAGGATGTAGTTTAGTTGTAGAGCCAGGGCTTCAGCTTCAATTCAAGAAGAGAGGGGGTGGCTCTGATTTATTGTTAGAGGTGTTTCCATGTTTTAGGAGTGATATGCAAGAAGACCTGTCCTCTGGATCTGTTTCTGTGGATGCATGGAAAGTGTGCGAGTAGGAGTCTGGTGGAGTAGAGCTGTCTGGGTGGTTGGTGGAAGGAAATGGGGCTGCTCAGGTTGGCCGGGTCTAAGATGTGTAATGCCCTGAATGTGTGGGTGTGGAGCTTGAAATCAGTATGCTTGTGTATCAGGAGTGGAAGTCACTAAGGGGTGGAATGATGTGTGTTCTGTCTAGGAAGTTGGGGATAAGTCAGACCGCTGAGTTCTGGATGAATTGTAGTCACCTGGTGAGTAGATTGGAGATTCTAGCATAGATGGTGTTCCTGTAGTCCCAATTCTTGGTGATTAGGGTGTGACAATTTTCCTGGTGTTGCTTGTTAGCCACTTGAAGATCATATACCTGAATCCAATCGTGATATAAAATCACAGTACGGTGTCATACCAATATGCATAATGGCATACTGCAGTAGGAGTGTGTAAGACACATTGGGGCATATTTTCTAAATATTGGTGCAGTGCAGAGGGAAGGAATGCTCCACATTTAAGGCATACAGCGCATTCCTGACTTTACCCCTGCATTGGTGCACAACGATCTGCCTAGTGCCAATGCAGACACCCTTGCACCATGGCGCCACCTGGCACCAGGGTGCCTGTGTTGCATGCAGGATTGCTTTTGTGCAGGAATGGACAGTTTCCTGCATCGAAACAGTCCTGAGAGCCATTTTCCCAATTCTAATTGTGCTGTAAATTTCAGCAAACATAGAAAGAGAAAGTAAGAAGGAGGAATAAAGATATTTCTCATTTCTCCTCAATATGCCTCTCCTGAAAAGGTGTATCTTTTTGGTACATTCCAAGGTTTACAACATCTTGTAAATCTGGGAATGTGTCAAAAACCATGGGAGTTGCATGGGATCACCCACACAATGCCCAAGGAACGCCTTCCCAGGGAAGAGTAATGCAACATAGTGATTTACCCTGTATTGCGTTACTACAGATTTTTAGAGCCACACGGCACCAAGGAAAGTGGCTTAGCGTTGCTTGAAAAATCAGACTTATGGTTTGCGTCACTCTTAAACCACATTGCGTGGTGCAAGAGTGATGCAAACCGAATCATAAATATGGCCCATTATGCATAATGAAACGTCGCCAATTCCAAATGATATACTTACTGTGCAAGGCAGCATACATTGGTTAATGTTATACTTTCACTGTAATGTAACCTCACTTCCTTACATTACACATTTGCATATATGTAGATAATTGCAAGATGATAGGGTTTCGTGCCCTCAAGGTTCTTTTCAATCACAGGGTTAGTGCAATCCCAAAGGTTTTTAGCTGATATCAGAGCAAATTAAGGAAACATGCTCTGTCGTTGCAGTTGCGGTATTCAACAAGGAAGCAAAGGTCGTAGTAGTTTTATCCTTTTTATTTTTACTTCGCTTACAATATGAGTGAAAACAGAGTTAGCCTGCTGGCCAAGGCTTTTTCAAGGCAAAAGGGTTATATAAAAGTCTTCAGGCTAGTCAAGCAGAAGGTTTTAGCCAAAGGTCCAGGCTAATCATCAAAAATGTCCCGGGACGAATCCTGCATCTCTCGGCGGGATGCCGAGAGATGCAATGCTCCATGCGGTCTGCTTGTATCATAAGCGAATAAAAAAATAAAAAGGATACAACTACTATGATGATAAGTGCCCAATGCTTTGTGTGGAACCATGAAGTTCATTTTTAGGTCTCACCTGACGAGAGAGCATGCTGTCACTGCTGCAATTGGTATTGTTTATTATAAAGTGCTTGGAGCCCGTCCATTGCTTACCATTGATTGGCATTATTTTCACTCTTCTTCGCTGCCTCCTAATTAGCCAGCTTGTGCCAGGAGCACTTCCTCTTCTTTTTGTGAAGCAAGATGGAGAAAGCTCATAGTCATTCATCTTAATTAGTGTCCGTGAACAGCTTGCGCTGTGATTGAGGTACCTTTTCTTCTTCCCTTCCTAACCCCCTTCTCCTTGTTGCTTCTTCCTACCATCCTCCCACCCTAATGTCTAGTTCCACAATATTGCTGCCCATCCGGTACGATATATGTTGCTCCCTCACCCACTAGCCCCTCCTGGTCTAAAACGCATTAATTTATAAACAAACCTATTTTCATAGAAGCTTTTTACATACTAACAAGCTCGTGCATTGGATAAAGATATCACAAATAGGGGTGGGGTCGCACACTACTCACACACCGGCGGTGTCGCCCCTAAGGACTCTGGTCAATGTAGGAAAGTGTTTGCGATGCATCATCTTTCGATCTTCTGCTATCTTCGCTGTCTTCGCCATCCCTGGACACGTGTTTCGGGGTATTACCCCTCATCAGCAGGGATAGGCAGTGTTCTGGGGTTGCCGGTGGCTGCCAATATCTGCCAGGTATAGTACCACTCCGGCGCGTAGGTGCGGGATCCCAGGCTCGTCAGCCCGCTGCTCAAGGGAGCTTTAAAGTTACAAATAGGGGTGGGGTCGCACACTACTCACACACCGGCGGTGTCGCCCCTAAGTACTCTGGTCAATGTAGGAAAGTGTTTGCGATGCATCATCTTTCGATCTTCTGCTATCTTCGCTGTCTTCGCCATCCCTGGACACGTGTTTCGGGGTATTACCCCTCATCAGCAGGGATAGGCAGTGTTCTGGGGTTGCCGGTGGCTGCCAATATCTGCCAGGTATAGTACCACTCCGGCGCGTAGGTGCGGGATCCCAGGCTCGTCAGCCCGCTGCTCAAGGGAGCTTTAAAGTTACAAATAGGGGTGGGGTCGCACACTACTCACACACCGGCGGTGTCGCCCCTAAGGACTCTGGTCAATGTAGGAAAGTGTTTGCGATGCATCATCTTTCGATCTTCTGCTATCTTCGCTGTCTTCGCCATCCCTGGACACGTGTTTCGGGGTATTACCCCTCATCAGCAGGGATAGGCAGTGTTCTGGGGTTGCCGGTGGCTGCCAATATCTGCCAGGTATAGTACCACTCTGGCGCGTAGGTGCGGGATCCCAGGCTCGTCAGCCCGCTGCTCAAGGGAGCTTTAAAGTTACAAATAGGGGTGGGGTCGCACACTACTCACACACCGGCGGTGTCGCCCCTAAGGACTCTGGTCAATGTAGGAAAGTGTTTGCGATGCATCATCTTTCGATCTTCTGCTATCTTCGCTGTCTTCGCCATCCCTGGACACGTGTTTCGGGGTATTACCCCTCATCAGCAGGGATAGGCAGTGTTCTGGGGTTGCCGGTGGCTGCCAATATCTGCCAGGTATAGTACCACTCTGGCGCGTAGGTGCGGGATCCCAGGCTCGTCAGCCCGCTGCTCAAGGGAGCTTTAAAGTTACAAATAGGGGTGGGGTCGCACACTACTCACACACCGGCGGTGTCGCCCCTAAGGACTCTGGTCAATGTAGGAAAGTGTTTGCGATGCATCATCTTTCGATCTTCTGCTATCTTCGCTGTCTTCGCCATCCCTGGACACGTGTTTCGGGGTATTACCCCTCATCAGCAGGGATAGGCAGTGTTCTGGGGTTGCCGGTGGCTGCCAATATCTGCCAGGTATAGTACCACTCCGGCGCGTAGGTGCGGGATCCCAGGCTCGTCAGCCCGCTGCTCAAGGGAGCTTTAAAGTTACAAATAGGGGTGGGGTCGCACACTACTCACACACCGGCGGTGTCGCCCCTAAGGACTCTGGTCAATGTAGGAAAGTGTTTGCGATGCATCATCTTTCGATCTTCTGCTATCTTCGCTGTCTTCGCCATCCCTGGACACGTGTTTCGGGGTATTACCCCTCATCAGCAGGGATAGGCAGTGTTCTGGGGTTGCCGGTGGCTGCCAATATCTGCCAGGTATAGTACCACTCCGGCGCGTAGGTGCGGGATCCCAGGCTCGTCAGCCCGCTGCTCAAGGGAGCTTTAAAGTTACAAATAGGGGTGGGGTCGCACACTACTCACACACCGGCGGTGTCGCCCCTAAGGACTCTGGTCAATGTAGGAAAGTGTTTGCGATGCATCATCTTTCGATCTTCTGCTATCTTCGCTGTCTTCGCCATCCCTGGACACGTGTTTCGGGGTATTACCCCTCATCAGCAGGGATAGGCAGGGTTCTGGGGTTGCCGGTGGCTGCCAATATCTGCCAGGTATAGTACCACTCCGGCGCGTAGGTGCGAGATCCCAGGCTCGTCAGCCCGCTGCTCAAGGGAGCTTTAAAGTTACAAATAGGGGTGGGGTCGCACACTACTCACACACCGGCGGTGTCGCCCCTAAGGACTCTGGTCAATGTAGGAAAGTGTTTGCGATGCATCATCTTTCGATCTTCTGCTATCTTCGCTGTCTTCGCCATCCCTGGACACGTGTTTCGGGGTATTACCCCTCATCAGCAGGGATAGGCAGTGTTCTGGGGTTGCCGGTGGCTGCCAATATCTGCCAGGTATAGTACCACTCCGGCGCGTAGGTGCGGGATCCCAGGCTCGTCAGCCCGCTGCTCAAGGGAGCTTTAAAGTTACAAATAGGGGTGGGGTCGCACACTACTCACACACCGGCGGTGTCGCCCCTAAGGACTCTGGTCAATGTAGGAAAGTGTTTGCGATGCATCATCTTTCGATCTTCTGCTATCTTCGCTGTCTTCGCCATCCCTGGACACGTGTTTCGGGGTATTACCCCTCATCAGCAGGGATAGGCAGTGTTCTGGGGTTGCCGGTGGCTGCCAATATCTGCCAGGTATAGTACCACTCCGGCGCGTAGGTGCGGGATCCCAGGCTCGTCAGCCCGCTGCTCAAGGGAGCTTTAAAGTTACAAATAGGGGTGGGGTCGCACACTACTCACACACCGGCGGTGTCGCCCCTAAGGACTCTGGTCAATGTAGGAAAGTGTTTGCGATGCATCATCTTTCGATCTTTTGCTATCTTCGCTGTCTTCGCCATCCCTGGACACGTGTTTCGGGGTATTACCCCTCATCAGCAGGGATAGGCAGTGTTCTGGGGTTGCCGGTGGCTGCCAATATCTGCCAGGTATAGTACCACTCCGGCGCGTAGGTGCGGGATCCCAGGCTCGTCAGCCCGCTGCTCAAGGGAGCTTTAAAGTTACAAATAGGGGTGGGGTCGCACACTACTCACACACCGGCGGTGTCGCCCCTAAGGACTCTGGTCAATGTAGGAAAGTGTTTGCGATGCATCATCTTTCGATCTTCTGCTATCTTCGCTGTCTTCGCCATCCCTGGACACGTGTTTCGGGGTATTACCCCTCATCAGCAGGGATAGGCAGTATTCTGGGGTTGCCGGTGGCTGCCAAAATCTGCCAGGTATAGTACCACTCCGAGGGTTGAAAACCCGAAACACGTGTCCAGGGATGGCGAAGACAGCGAAGATAGCAAGATCGAAAGATGATGCATCGCGAACACTCTACTACAATGACCAGAGTCCTTAGGGGCAACTTCCGCCGGTGTGTGAGTAGTGTGCGACCCCACCCCCTTTTTGTAACTTTAAGCTCCCTTGAGCAGCGGGCTGACGAGCCTGGGATCCCGCACCTACGCGCCGGAGTGGTACTATACCTGGCAGATATTGGCAGCCATCGGCGACCCCAGAACACTGCCTATCCCTGCTGACGAGGGTTGAAAACCCGAAACACGTGTCCAGGGATGGCGAAGACAGCGAAGATAGCAAGATCGAAAGATGATGCATCGCGAACACTCTACTACAATGACCAGAGTCCTTAGGGGCAACTTCCGCCGGTGTGTGAGTAGTGTGCGACCCCACCCCCTTTTTGTAACTTTAAGCTCCCTTGAGCAGCAGGCTGACGAGCCTGGGATCCCGCACCTACGCGCCGGAGTGGTACTATACCTGGCAGATATTGGCAGCCATCGGCGACCCCAGAACACTGCCTATCCCTGCTGACGAGGGTTGAAAAACCGAAACACGTGTCCAGGGATGGCCAAGACAGCGAAGATAGCAAGATCGAAAGATGATGCATCGCGAACACTCTACTACAATGACCAGAGTCCTTAGGGGCAACTTCCGCCGGTGTGTGAGTAGTGTGCGACCCCACCCCCTTTTTGTAACTTTAAGCTCCCTTGAGCAGCGGGCTGACGAGCCTGGGATCCCGCACCTACGCGCCGGAGTGGTACTATACCTGGCAGATATTGGCAGCCATCGGCGACCCCAGAACACTGCCTATCCCTGCTGACGAGGGTTGAAAACCCGAAACACGTGTCCAGGGATGGCGAAGACAGCGAAGATAGCAAGATCGAAAGATGATGCATCGCGAACACTCTACTACAATGACCAGAGTCCTTAGGGGCAACTTCCGCCGGTGTGTGAGTAGTGTGCGACCCCACCCCCTTTTTGTAACTTTAAGCTCCCTTGAGCAGCGGGCTGACGAGCCTGGGATCCCGCACCTACGCGCCGGAGTGGTACTATACCTGGCAGATATTGGCAGCCATCGGCGACCCCAGAACACTGCCTATCCCTGCTGACGAGGGTTGAAAACCCGAAACACGTGTCCAGGGATGGCGAAGACAGCGAAGATAGCAAGATCGAAAGATGATGCATCGCGAACACTCTACTACAATGACCAGAGTCCTTAGGGGCAACTTCCGCCGGTGTGTGAGTAGTGTGCGACCCCACCCCCTTTTTGTAACTTTAAGCTCCCTTGAGCAGCGGGCTGACGAGCCTGGGATCCCGCACCTACGCGCCGGAGTGGTACTATACCTGGCAGATATTGGCAGCCATCGGCGACCCCAGAACACTGCCTATCCCTGCTGACGAGGGTTGAAAACCCGAAACACGTGTCCAGGGATGGCGAAGACAGCGAAGATAGCAAGATCGAAATGTGATGCATCGCGAACACTCTACTACAATGACCAGAGTCCTTAGGGGCAACTTCCACCGGTGTGTGAGTAGTGTGCGACCCCACCCCCTTTTTGTAACTTTAAGCTCCCTTGAGCAGCGGGCTGACGAGCCTGGGATCCCGCACCTACGCGCCGGAGTGGTACTATACCTGGCAGATATTGGCAGCCATCGGCGACCCCAGAACACTGCCTATCCCTGCTGACGAGGGTTGAAAACCCGAAACACGTGTCCAGGGATGGCGAAGACAGCGAAGATAGCAAGATCGAAAGATGATGCATCGCGAACACTCTACTACAATGACCAGAGTCCTTAGGGGCAACTTCCGCCGGTGTGTGAGTAGTGTGCGACCCCACCCCCTTTTTGTAACTTTAAGCTCCCTTGAGCAGCGGGCTGACGAGCCTGGGATCCCGCACCTACGCGCCGGAGTGGTACTATACCTGGCAGATATTGGCAGCCATCGGCGACCCCAGAACACTGCCTATCCCTGCTGACGAGGGTTGAAAACCCGAAACACGTGTCCAGGGATGGCGAAGACAGCGAAGATAGCAAGATCGAAAGATAATGCATCGCGAACACTCTACTACAATGACCAGAGTCCTTAGGGGCAACTTCCGCCGGTGTGTGAGTAGTGTGCGACCCCACCCCCTTTTTGTAACTTTAAGCTCCCTTGAGCAGCGGGCTGACGAGCCTGGGATCCCGCACCTACGCGCCGGAGTGGTACTATACCTGGCAGATATTGGCAGCCATCGGCGACCCCAGAACACTGCCTATCCCTGCTGACGAGGGTTGAAAACCCGAAACACGTGTCCAGGGATGGCGAAGACAGCGAAGATAGCAAGATCGAAAGATGATGCATCGCGAACACTCTACTACAATGACCAGAGTCCTTAGGGGCAACTTCCGCCGGTGTGTGAGTAGTGTGCGACCCCACCCCCTTTTTGTAACTTTAAGCTCCCTTGAGCAGCGGGCTGACGAGCCTGGGATCCCGCACCTACGCGCCGGAGTGGTACTATACCTGGCAGATATTGGCAGCCATCGGCGACCCCAGAACACTGCCTATCCCTGCTGACGAGGGTTGAAAACCCGAAACACGTGTCCAGGGATGGCGAAGACAGCGAAGATAGCAAGATCGAAAGATGATGCATCGCGAACACTCTACTACAATGACCAGAGTCCTTAGGGGCAACTTCCGCCGGTGTGTGAGTAGTGTGCGACCCCACCCCCTTTTTGTAACTTTAAGCTCCCTTGAGCAGCGGGCTGACGAGCCTGGGATCCCGCACCTACGCGCCGGAGTGGTACTATACCTGGCAGATATTGGCAGCCATCGGCGACCCCAGAACACTGCCTATCCCTGCTGAAGAGGGTTGAAAACCCGAAACACGTGTCCAGGGATGGCGAAGACAGCGAAGATAGCAAGATCGAAAGATGATGCATCGCGAACACTCTACTACAATGACCAGAGTCCTTAGGGGCAACTTCCGCCGGTGTGTGAGTAGTGTGCGACCCCACCCCCTTTTTGTAACTTTAAGCTCCCTTGAGCAGCGGGCTGACGAGCCTGGGATCCCGCACCTACGCGCCGGAGTGGTACTATACCTGGCAGATATTGGCAGCCATCGGCGACCCCAGAACACTGCCTATCCCTGCTGACGAGGGTTGAAAACCCGAAACACGTGTCCAGGGATGGCGAAGACAGCGAAGATAGCAAGATCGAAAGATGATGCATCGCGAACACTCTACTACAATGACCAGAGTCCTTAGGGGCAACTTCCGCCGGTGTGTGAGTAGTGTGCGACCCCACCCCCTTTTTGTAACTTTAAGCTCCCTTGAGCAGCGGGCTGACGAGCCTGGGATCCCGCACCTACGCGCCGGAGTGGTACTATACCTGGCAGATATTGGCAGCCATCGGCGACCCCAGAACACTGCCTATCCCTGCTGACGAGGGTTGAAAACCCGAAACACATGTCCAGGGATGGCGAAGACAGCGAAGATAGCAAGATCGAAAGATGATGCATCGCAAACACTCTACTACAATGACCAGAGTCCTTAGGGGCAACTTCCGCCGGTGTGTGAGTAGTGTGCGACCCCACCCCCTTTTTGTAACTTTAAGCTCCCTTGAGCAGCGGGCTGACGAGCCTGGGATCCCGCACCTACGCGCCGGAGTGGTACTATACCTGGCAGATATTGGCAGCCATCGGCGACCCCAGAACACTGCCTATCCCTGCTGACGAGGGTTGAAAACCCGAAACACGTGTCCAGGGATGGCGAAGACAGCGAAGATAGCAAGATCGAAAGATGATGCATCCCGAACACTCTACTACAATGACCAGAGTCCTTAGGGGCAACTTCCGCAGGTGTGTGAGTAGTGTGCGACCCCACCCCCTTTTTGTAACTTTAAGCTCCCTTGAGCAGCGGGCTGACGAGCCTGGGATCCCGCACCTACGCGCCGGAGTGGTACTATACCTGGCAGATATTGGCAGCCATCGGCGACCCCAGAACACTGCCTATCCCTGCTTACGAGGGTTGAAAACCCGAAACACGTGTCCAGGGATGGCGAAGACAGCGAAGATAGCAAGATCGAAAGATGATGCATCGCGAACACTCTACTACAATGACCAGAGTCCTTAGGGGCAACTTCCGCCGGTGTGTGAGTAGTGTGCGACCCCACCCCCTTTTTGTAAGGATAAAGATATCAGATGTTTACATAGATTGGAGGTCGAGATAACTGGTAACTATACTATAATTACAAAAAAGATTGGCCAAAAAAGATTGGGAAGAGGAACATTGGCAGGCTCTAAAGGAAGCGGCTCAAGGGAAAAATGCCACTGCATTTTGGAAACTGATCAACGTCATGGATAGACGAGGTGCTGAGCCTATACCAAACCATATTACTGAGTCCCAATGGTATTCCCACTTCTCAAATTTATATGGCGTGGGCTCCCTAGAAGCTGCGCCAGTATCCCCTACACTAGGTACTGATTGTACGGTCCATGGGAATGATGGCTCTATTGATGTACTGTTTTCGCCCCGTGAGGTACAAGAGGCAATCCTTAAAATAAAACCGGGTAAGGCACCTGGCCCGGATGGAATACCGGGTGATTTATTGTTGTCTAACCCACTGGTTTGGGCTGATTTTATTGTAAATGTTTTGAACCTTATCCATTTAGGCCACCAGGTACCGGACTCATGGAAGGGTGCTGAAGTTGTTACCGTTTTTAAAAAGGGCGAGAGAGAGGACCCTGCCAACTACAGACCAATTAGTCTAATTGACGTTATTCAAAAAGTAGTTGGCAGGGTAATTGTTAATAGGATTGAGGGTTGGCTTATGGAAGGAAATATTCTGTCCCACTTCCAGGCCGGATTCAGAAACAATGTTGGGGCCATTGACCAAGTTTTCAGATTCTGTGCAGTTTTCTGGAAAACAGTATCAATAGCCAGAGGGAGCCTCTACTTGGCTTTTATTGACCTCAAAACGGCTTTTGATGTAATACCCCGTGCTAAACTTTGGAATGTCCTATTGGATATGGGTTTCCCATCTTACCTGCTAAATCTTATCATCAAACTCCATGAGGGAACATATGCAAAGATACGCTGGGGGGCGCAGGGGCAACTCACTAAGAGTATACCTGTCAACAGAGGGGTGCGGCAGGGGTGTGTGATGGCCCCTACTTTATTTTCCCTCTTTATAAATGGGGTTGTGAAGCATCTGCAAGGTACACTGGCCGATGCCCCCATTATAGCGGGGGAGAAAATACCATCCCTCCTCTTCGCCGACGATACCCTCCTCTTATCTAAAACCCCCACAGGTCTCCAAACTCTTCTTGATCAGTTTAGTGTTTTTTGTCAGGAACGGGGACTCACAATAAACACGACTAAAACTAAACTAATGGTCATGACCGCTAAGAGAAAATATAGGAATATCCACGTTACCCTGAATGGATCTCCTTTAGAGGTGGTCGATGAGTTTGACTATCTTGGTGTTAAGATCAATAACCACTTGAAATGGGAACCCCATATATGTAAAATGAATTTAAATCTTAAAAGGGTCTCCGGCACTATTTTAAAAAACCAACGCCTCTCTATAAGTAGGCCAGTTGCCCCTGCCTTATCAGTTTACGAGGGGAAAGCAATTGCCTCAGCTGTTTATGGCTCGGAACTGTGGGGCAATGAGAACACCAACGACCTAGTCCGATCAGAGAACAAGTTTATGAGGGACTTGGTGTCGCTCCCATCCTCTACCCCACTCAAACCTTTATTCTTAGACCTGGGAAGGAAGTCTATTCGGGATATCCTCCAACCCCGTCCCCTCTTATATTGGGTTCGTTTGAGGAGGACCCCAGAACTAGCAAATTATGCCCTCGTGCTAGATGAATTACTAAAATCAAATACCTCAGGCAAAATCAGATGGCTAAATGAACTAAAAAAGCTTGTAGCAAGTGTGGGTTTAAGTGATGCTTGGGTATCCCAATCACCTCCACCAAAACAAGTGGTGAAAAAATTATATTGGGACTGGATAGAGACCAATGCGCTACAGAACCCACACTGGGGTCATCTGACTGAGACCTTTTTGACCCATAAATGCACCCTAAAACTGGAACTGTTTTTGGACTTTATTCAGGTTCCTCGGGAAAGGACTTTATACCTTAAACTTAGACATGGAACACTGCCCCTCAAAACTTTTACTTCTAGATGGAACAATAGGAGGGAAGAAGATACAATGTGTCCAGGGTGTACAAACCCCGAGGAATCATTGGGCCACTTTTTCTTTGCCTGTAAGGCATATATCTTACCTAGGAAGAAATGGCTAAAACCAGTACTAAAGATCCTTGGGGTTAGAGATTACAAATCAGCTTTGCGTATTCTTATCTCCGATACCTCTTCGATGGTTACTATTTGTGGGGTTGCAAAGTTCTTATCATGTGCCTGGATCATTAGGACTAAGATTTTAAAAAATGCCCATCAAGTCAATTTTTCCGCATAACTCTTAGATGTCTTTTTTAAAAATAATGAACTGTTTTGTAATTATGTATGTAATGAATTGTTTTTATAATTATGTATGTATTTCATGTTTGTACTTTTTATGATACATGTGTCGAATAAAAGTATAATGACTTGACTTGCATATATATAGCACAAGGCTTTGAAACGACGAAGCGCAATTCATTGGCAACTCAGGCAACTTTCCATGCCATTCCACTGTACTCCAAACACTGTCACTCAACTCTACTCAATGCCACCACACTCTACGCTACTCCACTCAATATCACTCCACTTCACTCAATGCCTCTTCACTCTCCTCTACTCCAATCAATGCCACTCCACTGAACTGCACTCCACTCCACTCAATGCTACTTCACTCCACTCAGTGCCATACCTCTATATGCCACTTCAGTCCACTCTACTCCACACTATTCAGTGCCACTCCACGCCGCACCACTCCCCTCCACTCAATGCCACTCCACTGAATGCCTCACCACACTACTCCATGCAACTCCGCTTAACCTCACTCCACTCCAATAAAGACAATGGATCTCACATAGGTGAGACCTACTACCTTTGCCAATGCATGATGTCATAATGCCTGTGAATGAGTGTTTGTCAATCAAACGCAGACTGCTCTGGGCCTCTGGTGGGGGCTCAGCAATGGTTGGCTGATCTTCCAATTGTTCCTTACAGAGGACACATCAATGCTGGCGCAGGTACCAATAGCATCATAAGATTGTCCAGTCATCATGCCACAACGCCGCAACGGGAAAGCAGAGACGGGTGAGGGGTTGTTTTCATGTGGGGTGGGGCTTCTTCTCCTCCACCATGTCGGCTAACAACTTGGAGACAGAATAGAAACCGATACTTAACCCCTTTTTCATCAAACCCAATAGGCAGAGGAAGGAATGGTGAAGGGGGGAGGTGTTATGGTCTCCAGGATCCCTACACAACGAAGCTTCTATAGGATGTCTGGGAGAAGGAGCTGTTGAAGAGAATAGAGAGACATACATCCCATTCTCTCATTCTGTCTCTTGCCAGGCACGTGGAGATGGATTTTAGAGGAGGGTGGACTTTCCCTGGGTGGCAAGGAGACGGAACTGAAGTAAGAGGACAGAGACTGGTGCACCTTTCTCTCCCTCTCCAATTGACTGCACTGTAAATGTGTGCAAAGGAATGCCAGCAGTCCCTCCTCAGGCAGCAGCACCAGTCTCAATATTCAATAGGACGAGCTGTGCCTCTGCCTGGAGGAAGCAAATCACACACATTGGGGGTCCTGTAGCCCCGCCCACCTCTGCTGGGCAATGGGTCACCCCATCAGTATTAATGGTCACCCTTGGACTGGAGCCAGCTCTGCTGTGAATCCTTCTTATAATTGGAATTAATTGTGTTCTTTGAGCCTTTCTACACTGGTCCAGAAGAAAGTAAAATACTGGAAAAGAGAACGGGGCGTCTCCTCCGCTAAAGTGGAGGAGCGTTGCCTCACTTCTCTGAGAGCAGAAAAAAAATGGTAATAACTTCGTCATTTTGTTTTGCTTTGCTACTGGGCTGGGCTAGGGCAGGGTGGTTGCTGGGGTCGGAGCTTGGGAGGAGTGGTGAATGCACACTCTCAAAGTGCGCATGACTGCTTGGATGGCCATCTTGGTCCAGCCAAAGCGTCTTGCGCACTTAGAATGTTCCCCACCAGGCTGCATTACACAGCCTGATGGGGAACATGCCCAGGCCCCCAGTCCCTATCTGAGCGAGGGGAGAGAAGGAATGGAGAGACATGGGCTTTGGAAAAAGGTACATGTATTTTTTTTGTTACTTCTTATTTTTCAACACCCCTCCTCACCACACCCGTACCCTGCCAGCCGCCACCGAAAGAGAATGTGTCTGACCCAGAGGTCGAACAGACTTTACTCAAGGAAATGTGATGTAAAGTTACGTAAGAGGCTTGATTTTATAAGAGAGGAATGAAAGAAACTGGACGGACAGTGGTGGGGCGGGCAGATGGATGTTTAATTAGGGCATACACACTGAGTAAAATTACATTACATTGCCAATATGCAATACATTATCGTTTTAAAGTTCAAAGTTTAACTTTAAAACGGTAATGAAATGCATGTCGGTGATTTAATGCACATTAAAAATAAAATGCTCATTTAAAAAAGACAATTAACTAACCTTACTGCACGTCCTCGCTTCGGCACGTCCTCGCTCCAGTGTCCTTTTCTCCTACAAGCGAGCCCGAGCTGACTCCCTTATCCAATCCTGCTGCTGCTCTCATACTATAGACCAACATGAGAAAAGCTCCAGGAGTGAATAGAGCTGGCCCTCTCAGCGCTCCTAAGAGCACTGGATGCCTTTGCTTGCTTTTAAACCATAATCGTGAACCCTAAATATCCATTATTGTGTTTTGTGTTTTTTAGTTAAGATTTTTGCAAACTTTATGCTGGAGGAAGACTAGTTCAACTACAAAATTTCTAGCAGGAGCTGTGCAACTATATATGTGCTATGGCCGCCTGCAAAGCAGTTAGATTGCTCACTGAATTACTTTGAAAACTGTATGGAAAATACATTTAGCAGGTGTCTCACATTACTTTTGTAAGCAAGGATATAGCGCAAAACCAATTTTTCACACATTACTTAAGACATGACATTTTTATGAAAATAACACAGTACAGATAGAAAAAAACGTACTATTTCGCGCACCACAATTGAACCAGGCAGTCATGGCAATAGTAGGCTTTCAAAATCCAAGTTTAAAGTGTGCCTACTTAGGCTGGCAGGTCGGTAGAGACTAGAACTCTTTTGAATGAAGATCAAGGTTACGACTAACAGGGCGTGATGGGGATAGCAGCGCCATATTATGACTGCATCTGGGCAAAGGACCAAATGTCATCATAGAAGCATCGCAAGAATTGAAGCCTTTTATTTAATCTCACCTGCACATCCAGGTGCCACATCACACTATTAGACTGTAGACTCATGTAGGACTGAGCAAGCATTTCAACAATTATACAGCATTACAAACCCAAACAGTTGCAAAAATGTTTACATTGTAACAACAACACAACAGCTCAACAACATTGCAGGACTATGCAATGCCGCAGCACTGCAAAGCACTGAACAATCCAACTTAACATTAAACAACAAAATACAACCTCACACATGAGACTTTACAACATCAACACAACTCAAAACAACCTCCCAATGTAACATGTGCTCAAGCTGAGATGTTGACTCTGCCCGCGGTTGAGAGGTACGTGGGACTGGACCTCAACTGCTCAAAGGGCTCTCCACTCAATTGATCTTTGTGAGGATTGTCAAAGGAGCAGCCACCAGTGGCACCCTCCTACCAGACGCCAGTGATGCTGCAATCAGTGAACAGGGAGTTGGGGTGTGGCAGAATGAAGAGATAATCGTATGAACAAAATTAACGAATGAGTAAAGTCAAAGTCAAAGATAGCTTTATTTGATTTCCATGTTAAAAATCATAAAAGCAAGCAGAACAGAATAAAAAATACATTCCAACAGATCCAATTAATACATAATGATACGAAGTGCGAGTCCAATAAAAAGTCAAGTCATTCAAATTATTGAATGTCTACATTTGATCAAATTTTTCAGAAAACTTGACATTAGGTGAATTGACATTTCATCTTCCAACATCTGGAGTTTCAAGAGAGCAGGTCTGCACTGTCTCAAGCCCCATTTCTTCAGTAGAAACATTAAATATTTCTACCTGGCGAATGAGTAAAATTTATAGAATGGTACACAATGAATTGTAGACTGTTGTGAGACATCATCACAGGGGCACGGGAGCAATACTTTTGACCATATATTTGTTTCTGGGAAAGTTACCATTCTGAAAAAACTGTCTGCCCTAAAGCGTGTTAGGAGGATCCTAGAAAAGCTGCTCTGTATATAAATTAGGGGCAGACCATGGTGCGCCGCATTTATAATGCGGCGCACCATGGTGCAAAAACGGCACAGATGCGTGACGCATCTGTGCCGGAAATGTGTTGCATTGCTGGAGTTGCGTCGCAAGCGCGACGCAGCTCCAGCAAGGCTCGGGGTGCCCCATTTTAACAATGCTGCGTCAAGACCTACGCCTGCTTCAAGCAGGCGCAGGCTTTTGACGCAGCATTGGCTTAAAAGTGACTGAGTGAAATCTCATAGATTTCACTCAGCCACTTTTGCGAGGCGCACCTGCCCCGGAACGCCCACCTTGCGCCGGAACGCCCACAAGCGGCGCAGGGCTTTACAACGTGACGCATCTGCCTAGATGCATCACGTTTTAAATCGTTCGTAGGGATGCGCCACGTTTACGCCGCCTTGCGTGACGCAACAGCGGCGTAAACGTGGCGCAAGGGCCTCATAAATCTGCCCCTAAGTATTTTTGAAGACCGTATCCCTGCGTCATGAAATGGTTTTGAATTACATTCCCCTTCTTTCCCTCTATCTGCCACCGTTTTGTCTTTGGTAATTCAAGGCACAATTCCTTCAGCTTTTTCCTAGGGATAGATGCTAAAATGTTGGGGGAATCATAATATTCTGGATGCCCAATCTCTGATAAAAAATGACTTCACGTAGGAAAACCACCTAATTTTGTGCGCACCCTGAAGCGCAAGACAATCCTGTACGATCTCCCTATTGAGTTCAGTTTCTTCTGCTGCCCACACCTTATGCCACAGTAACACCGGGCCTACTTTAATAAGATCAGACACATATGGCAAACCTAGTTCTCTGTGGCATACATAGGTGGATGTCGAGTTTGGGATTGCTAATAAAAACCGAAGAAAGGAGTTTTCACATATTTGAATATCACTAGTATCGACAATTCCCCATATCCCTGCACCATATGTTACAGTATAAACACATTTCGATTTATAACGAACTAGCAGCCCGTCCTGACCTTGTCCGGGTGCAACAGGCTTCCCCGACCCGGCCCGTCCCCGCCTGCCCCGACCCCGGCCTGCCTCGACCCCCGCCTGCACCGACATGGGTCCCCTTACCTGAGCCGCCGCTCCTCCCGCCTGTCCGCTGCTCGCCCCGACTTTGGCCTGTCCGCTGCTCCTCACGTCACCGCTCCTCCCCCGCGCCATGTCCACCGCTCCTTGTCGCGCTCCTGGACGCCGCTCCTCCCCGCGCTCCTGACGTGAGCACGCACGTCGCGGCCGGCGCTACTTGGGAGGGACTACTTTTTTTTTACTGTACATTTTTTAAATAACGTTTGTTTTTTTAATTTATATAGCCTATAACCATCTACACACCCTGACGATTCCAACGGTGTATCGGGTGTGTGGATTGGCACTGCGGTTCCCGAGTTTACCCGCCTCAAAGGCTGAAAGTTCTTCCTTTAATATAGTAGTATAGATGAGTAAATATGGAAGGCTCGTGCATACTGGTACTCACCTACAAAAATCAATACATAAATAAAGGACTAAATAATGCCACCAGAGCTTGGAAAGAGTCATATCAGGGAGAATACTTGCTGTGTGACTTAGGGCCTTACTTACAGTCTGGGAGATGAGATACTCCATCACAGACATCAAAAGATGTCCAATACACGTGCATTGTAGCCTTTGGCATTTATAATACAGATTTTTTCCAGCTTGTGTGAAGGACAAGTCTATTCGAAAAACTTATGATTTATCATTAATCCTAAATTATGATAGGCATTTGCTTTGTTGGACATATCTTTGTGGATTCTTTCGTTTTTGTTTTGTTTGCTTGAAACATTTTCTCGTATGTGTTGTGGCTGACTTCAGCCAATGTTGACAGCTCCCTGTCAGTTCCTTAATATTTAGGAACTACAGGTGTTTTTGTCAGCTACTCCACAAAGGCAGGTTTGGCACAGACTTTTCATGCAGCAGGTTTGGACAAGCACCCGGCTTCTTTCAAATCTCTTCATTAAAAAGAATCCCTCTTGCTCATTTCTTTTTCTGCTCAGGCAGGAAGGGTGTGGGTTGGTGACCTGGGGGTCTCGAGTGCAAATTTGTTTCACAGCTGCAGAGTCTGTGATTCACAAAAACAAAGGGTTTACAGTGGCAAAACTCGAATTACAATGTATGATAGTTCTTTTACGAGTCAAATAATTCTGTGTGACTTGTAAAAGGGACTTTTCCATCCATCACAATCGTAAATCGGAGGAGTCTGAAAGGGGCAGATATTAGAGTGCCTTACATGACCACCAGTTATTTTACACACAGTCACGTTTTTTGGAGGCATTGGAAGTTTGAGTGATTTGCCCAGAATTACAGATTGTTTAGCCATGGCAGAGACTCAAACCTGTTTACCTCAGTTCCAAAGTCAGCAGCTCTGGCTGTAGTGCCACATCCTCTCCAGGTATCAATGGTTTGTGACGAACAATTTGCTGTTTTAAGCACAATTGTTGTTTTAAGGCATTCACCTATTATCCACAAGCAAGCAAACAAAGCAGCCTGTGTCAAAGGACACAGGCTGCTTTGTTAACAACATTTATTCCACTTGAATGCAGGCCTAGAGGTCTACTGCCCCCTATCGGCCTCCATATGTACATTTACAGACAATCAGAGGCAGTTGCAAATTTCAATGCTGCCTAATTAACATTCATCAATCAAGATGTTTGTTCTGCGAAAAAACAAGTTGTAACTGCATTTCGCATTTCCATTTGCAAACCAGTTGGTGAGCAAATTGCACATCCCTGGTTGGCGAGTGGGAATACCACATAAGGCCTTGGGTTGTTCTGACATTGCAGTCGCTCCTGGGACTCTCAGATTTTGAAATATGTCCACTCTTAACTCAAACTTTATTGATCTTCTATTACCCAAATAATGCTAACTTTAACAGACCCTCATATTTAATAAAACATAAAAAAGGTCTGACTTTCTGTGTTGCTGAGTCCTTTTAAGTCTGTTGCAGAGGGCAGGACCCAGTACCAGGTAGTGTCTCTTTTTCATTATAAACTTGTGGGCCTGGCAGACACCCCCAGTGATGACAACTTTTAATAAAAACAATAGTGAGTTCCCCCATATTCAATGTGGACAGCAATATTGCTTTACGCTCCTCTGCCCACTGACAGTCTGGTATATAGTTATAAGATAAAAGGAACATATTGGAGAATGTGAAAGTGCAATATTGGAACGGCTATCGCTATTGAAGGGATGTAAAGATTGTTTTGAATTAATACGCCATACCGCCCTGCTGGTGCTTGCCTTCCATGTTTGAGCCTAAAGGCAAGAGGGAAAAAGCAGTCAGAGCTTGGGGGACTTCATGGTGGTCTCTCAAACATATTTCTTCTTCCTTCATGATTCATGATATGAGGTTACATATCCAGGGCTATCGTGGAGGCACTTGATAATTTTTAAAGGTTGTAGTCCAGGTCTACCTGCTTGGAAAGGAAAAAGCAAAGAAATTACGGCCAGGCAAGCTCTGGCACTGTACTGAATAGGAGGATCGCAATTTAGGGATCATCTGTTGTTGTGATTGTGACCCTACAAGTTCATAACTATAAGACCATTGCCTTCCGATTAAGTCTTCCAGGATCGGTATCTACAACAACAGCCATGCACGTCTTTTTTTGGGTTGGAACAGTCTTTTCATTGCATCAAACAGGACTGCTTCTTTGCTGTTGAGGTGCTCCAGCACCCTTGACTTTCTCCATTTGTCTAAGTGGATCAGGATATTGGCTCGAAGGGGTTGTATTTGAGTGGTAATCATGGTGAAGGAACAAGGAGTGACCAGTGTGAACATACAAAGTAGGTATCCACTTGAAATATATCAGAAAAGCATCTGGCGTTGAGGAGGGGATCATGGGTGTTGTGCAGGAGATGGAATTGTAGAAGAATATATGGTTGATCCTTCGGGAACTGAAATGGGGTATGGTTTTTAGGCTCGATAGGCCTGAAAAATATGGTAAGTCAAAGGGGATGGACCATTTGTGGTGATGAGCGCTACAATGGGGCAGATATGCAAAAGAGAATGGATCTTGTGTGGGTTTAGCTGTCCTCAATTAGCAAAGCATTACCCGATGCTACACGTCATCTTATCCGCCACCTGTACCCGCCACACCATTACGGCTTTATACGGCGATCACTACTCCCCCAATGAACCACACAGTGAAAGCGCGCACCCAGTGGAATTAAGCACTCCAATGACCGTTGACGGGCGGGGATTAGTCTTGTTTCCTCCAACCGACAAAAACTGTGTCCCGTAACCCCCGATTTTGTTACACAATTGTATTCACCAGCTATATCTCTCCCCACACCGCATCCAACAAACGTTTCCAATACACACCCCAGAATGTCCCAGATGCAAACTGTTCAATGAAGACTTCTACCACATAGTCTGGGCATGCCCCTCATTACAACCCCCATGGACAAAGGTAACGGAGCTGGTTGCTGACATGGCGGCACACAATCTCACTGCCACACCCGAATTGAGCCCATTGGGACTGCGCCCCCCCACATAGGAGGATAAACATCTACACCGATTTATAGATTTGGCTTTCGTATTATTTAAATGCAACATAGCCAAGGCGTGGAAGCCTACTGCGCCCCCAGATACACAGCAATGGTTGCATGATTTGTTAACCTGGACTAGAGCTGAAACACACAATCTCCGACTGCTGTGTATGAGTGGCGACTCCTGAGCAGGGAGCGAGATCTGGGAAATCTTCTTACTAGCAGTAGATGCTAAAATGGACGAGCAACCCCCCTGAAAGACAACCACTCCCGTTTTGTACTGAATTTGGCGTGTCGGGCGTTACACTGACTGTGCAACTGACACAAGTACGATATGCATTCCTATGCACGGAGGTGTTTTTTCCATATCCCGGTTTGTATGCCTGCCCCGCAATGCATCCTCCCGGCCTTTACCATGTTTGGACACAGACCACTAATGATCAGAAAACACACACATTTCTCTCTACTTTCTACAACACATGCACAATGTATTGTCTTTTTGCACCCACACCAATAGGCTTATATTCGTATGAACGACTAGACAATTTACCATCAGAAACACGTCTGCTATGGCGTGGCAATTGCGTAAGCCCCAACATATTACGGATAGATGCTTTGGTGCTATTGAGATCTCACGTTTTATGGGTTATAGTTCATTACTTGCTGCTTTTTTGTTTTGTTATCCCTTGTGCAACGATGTAACCCAAGCAAGGGGCATTAATATATTTACTACAACCTGTAGCTAATGGAAGGTAGTGCATGATCCTGTTGTTCCCCTACTGAATGATGTTGCACCACTGGAATTCTAGCTTAGTAGCACCACTTACGAATACTGTAATACAACAAAAAGACTGTTAATTAGGACATTTGGTAAAAAAAACTGGAGAGGCCTAACTAATGGTAAGTCCATAACCAAAGTTAGGGTATTATCATAATGTAGCAGAAGCAAAGATTTCACTAGCAAAGCTGTGAATCATTAACTTTGCTGAATCTTTATTCTCTCTCAAAAGTAAGTGTTGTGAGAGCTTTCTCTTTAAACAACATTTTTTTAGGGGGGGGGTTGCTCATCAATTGCAAAGACTTTGCTAACTTCATTAAGTTTACTAAGTTGGTAAATTATACAAAATTCGTGAAGTGGATGAACGTGAAGTTAATCAACTTTGCACTCCTTTAAACAGGAGGTTTTGTTGATGTAACATATAATGTGCTGGGCCTGCGACTTCCATCCAATAGCAAAAACCTGTGGTTATCTTTGATGAACATTTGCAGCAAGTTCCTCGTAAAAAAGTTGCACAAAACATGTATGAATAGAGAAAAGACCCAAAAGATTTCATAGAAATATGTGTTTTAATACACTCAGTGGGTGAAGAGATTTGACTGACATCCAAAGCCTAAGACCTACATCTAACCACTCTTCTTCTTCTATACCTCCTGTTTTAGACCACAACTTCTCAATTAAACCATGGCTTATATGGACAAATTCAATCCTTGACTAGACCATGGCACTTTAACTAAACTACACCTTATTCTAAAAGCTGTTACTATTGCACAGAGCAATTCACCTTCACTGTGGCTTTTTTTCCCGGAGTTTTGTATTGTGCGAGCTTGACCCGAAGATATCAGAGCGCTTTTGCGTTACACAAAGACTCATTCATTTTTTGTTTTGTTTGTTTCTGCCATTAGAGCTACGTTTGGAGCCTTCAGAGCCCACTTTCAGAAGGAAACTTAAGACTCACCTATACGGGAGGTAGGCGGCTGTGATGGCTGCTTGGACTGTTTACCCTACTTACCATAGCGCGGGGACACGCCGGTGCGCATAACCAGGCGCTCTACAAATTTCCCTAATAACAATAATAATAATAATAATTAGTCACGGGGAGATTTGCCCAGAAACAAAGGATGTTGAGCATCATTGCTGAGACTCGAACCCTGTTCTCCAGATTTGAGTTTGACCACCCTAGCCGTTAGACCACATCCTCTCCCCAAATCAAATCAAATCAAATCATATCTCCTCTGTCAGACCACACCTGTAAGGTAAGCTAGTGCCTCCCCACAAGGCACCCCATCTCCATAAGGCAACGACTCTTTCAGGGGAAGATACCTCTTCCGGTAGGCTATGCCTCCACATATGGGACACACTTCATCAGTCAGATCACACCTCCTCGTTCAGAACATTCCTCCTTCAAAGGACAACAAGCTATTGTTTTCTGTTCCATTAGACCATGTGTCTCCTACTAAATCATTCATGGTCCTCTAGGCTACTCTTGCTGTAGTTGCACATGCTTCACAACCCCATTAATTATATATAGAAAGAACGATGGTTCACTAGGACATCAATCACAATGAGAGAACATTAGGTCTTCATTTATTAAAGACACTTATCCAAGTGGAGGTGAAGAAGGGGAAGGCAGGCAATCAATACTGTCTAACAATGTATTAAGTCATTGCATACTTTGCTTCATTATTATGCATTATTTTGTTTTTGGAACGAGATCCAGTGCTCACACATAGGTGAAGAAAAGTGCAGTGATAAGTGATAAAAGGTGAAGAAACTTACATCACACATAAAAAGACATATGACTCCTTTAAATTATTGTTGCAATTGGGGAACGGAGTCTATGCATGTCTACTGTTGATAGCGTTTCGACCTCTGGCAATGTGAGGACTTCATCAGGATGGGGCGTGAGCACAGAGTATCTGGAATTAAAATATGCAATAAGGGCTCTGAGGGTAGCATGATGGAGCCTGTCTAAAGTACGACCATGATTAAAAAGGGAGAGAAAAGGGACTAGCCTGGGGCAACAGAAGGGCAGGAGTCAGTCTTGTGCTGGGTGCTCCCTTTAGCGTAAGGACGAGTAGATCCATGGGCATCCCAGTGTGCCCTAGAATAGAAGAGAGTTCCATGAGGAGGTGTAAACATGGGCAACAGCACAAGCGTACCTCCTACTATGATTACAAACGCATCCTGTGGGAAGAGGTCCTATTGAGATCTGGCGACCCTGCCGTGGTGAGTGTTGGAGCCCAAACCAATTGTGACTTGTTTAGGCACGGTCTGTGTGAATAAAAAGAACCAGAATAAATGGTAAGTCCGGAGGCCAAAACAAAGTGAAGGGTCCCACAAGTGTAAGGGGACTTACTGAAAATGATGAGCAGGTCACAAGCATTGCAACTAAGTGAGCGGTGTCGATTTAATGAACGGAGAGGGGAGAAGCGTGTAAAATCGCTGTTCTCAGGGTTCGCGTCGAATAGTGACTGCAACTGAGAGGAGTAAGAGCTGTGTTTAAAAATGCGTTGGGTTTGCTGATACACATGCTCCCTGCGGCGCAACTCATAGTTATAATTATAGTTACTGCTAGTTCCAGAGGGGGCTTGTAAACAAAAAGGAAAAGTGTCAGTGGGAGCTGCACACTTAAGTTAAATTGAGCCAAGCTGAGGATAAGGTAATACAAGCGTTGGGGTGCGGTGCAGCGTAATATCAGTAGCTCCCAATGGGGCTTGTGAACCATAAGTAAAAGTGCCAGCGGGGGCTGCACAATTAAGTGCAATTGAGCAAAGCTGAGGACTGAGGACACCACCAATAAGAAACACTCTCTCCACACCACACATCTCGGTACACTTTCCTCTTTAGCCCGCACCATTACACCACACGTCATTAGGCCACATCACTTCACTAGTGCACAATTGTTCCATCAAAAACACACCTCATTGGTCCACATACCTCTACTATGCCACACCCCTCCACCCCTCCACCCTTAGGCATCTCTTAGAATAACCCATAAATCTTTTGCTGGGACAATTGTCCTTCTTGAGATCAGCCCTGCTCTATTTAGAAACACATACCTTATCAGGCAACACCCCCCTCCCCACCCTCCGCCTACATGGTCATGCTTGTTCAACTGGGCTCCCCTTAGGCCACAACCCCCGACCCAGCCCAACACTCTCAAATATACTGCACCCTTTCCCATGCTTGGCAGCTCTTGACATATAACAAAGGAAAAATGGGCATGATTTCTGATCATGGTTGTTTGGTGATTGGGGTTTGCTGTCCCTATTCCGCTTTTGCAAAGGCTGGAACTGCCTTTTTCACAAATGGACTTATCACGTGTCTCCCTGTCACTCTGATGCCGTGTTTCTAGTCCTGAGCTTTTGTTTTGGAAGCCATGAAATTATTGTCGCGCTTGGAGCACACTCAATTTAATTTTGAACGCACAATGCATCTGTTTGAAAATGGATATCGAAAGGCTAAAATGACATGTTGTCGTTGAGTGTCATTTTAACTGCTTTGTTGAAACTTCTCCAAGTTACAGGATTAACAGATGCTTCAGTGACCTCTCAGGAAAACATTGTGAATGACCCTGCTGGGTTCCAGTCAGTGTCGTACCAGCAATCGGCCACAAGGTGTCACTGGTGCAACACTGTCTGTCTGCATCCGCGCTTTCATCCTCTCCTGTCACCACCTGTCACTGAATGCAGCAGTATCTTATCCTTTCTCGTTGGTTTCATATATCAGCAAGCTACCTATAGCTGTCACTGGCGTATCTCACTGATACCCCCCTACTTACTTTTAAGGCAACTCCATTCCACAAATCTGCCACTTGGTGCCCAGCAACAACAACTGACGTATCTGTATCTCTCCAGAAAACATATGTGGGTTCATTCGATGCAATAACAGCCTTTTACTAGTGGGGCAGCAGGGTCTGCTCTTCATGCTGGGTTGCAATCAGTGGCTTGACAGCAATGTTCCTATAGATGCCACTGACGCAGCAGTGTAGGTCTGCTGTTTCACTGTTGTGTTAATTCAGTGTCAGCAAGTTCCCCCTGGAGGTCAGTGGTCCAGCTACCATGCTGTCTCAGGTTTTACGTAACAGTGCCATAACAACAATCTACCGCTAGGTGCCACTAACACAGATGTCTTTCTATCCCTCTGTCGGGTTTTACTCTATACCATAACCACAATGTACCACAAGGTGTCACTGATGCATCTGTTTTAGCCGGATCTCTTCCTGCTCGGTTGCATTGAAAGCCAAACTAAAAACCTGCCACTAGGTGGCACTGATGCTGACGTGTCGCTCTGCTGCTGCCTGGTGGGCTTTCGCTGAGTGCCATAACAGAAGTCTACCACTAAGCGGCACTGTGAACCGTGTCTGTGTACTCTCTCCTTGATGTTATGTTAGTATGAATTTGTAGAGCACACGTTCACCTTGGGGTTTCTTGGCGCTGCGGGGAGCCCGTCCTGGCTTTCCTTGTGAGATGGTCCCTATTGGGCATTCCCAAGGTGAAGCAGCAGTGAGGTGGACATTGTGGAGATTAAGCAAGCTATTGCCCAGAGTTGCAGCGTGGAACCCATGATTAGAGAGGCACCGAGGCGAGATTTAATGAGCCCGCTGACATTGGTTCCGTACCCTGCCGCGTCGATAATTGAACCCTGGTCCCGGGCTGACATCTGCTTCTGGGTCTGCCGCCTCTAACCGGTGAGCCACACTTCTCCACACTTGATGAGTTTTAGTCAATAGTTACACACTAGCAGCAATGCCATGCTAGGCAGCGGCGTGTCCGTTTACGCTGACTGCTAGCGTAAACCGACCCTAGCGAACGAAGTTAATCGGGGTATCAAATTGAAGGAAATGTTAATGCAATGAAGGTGGCGTCAATCTTATGCGTCGCCTAATGTCTCAGCTAGTGCTGGCTGGGGTAGGCCTGCCGATGCGTAGGCCATCGTTATGAGCGGCCCCTGACAATCAGGGCCGGACTGAGACAAGCAACCAGCCCTGGCAGGTTGCTTCTCCACTGGCCATGGTAAAGGGAGGGGGTTGTTAACCGCAAAGCACTGCTACCGCTTTTCTTACAGAGGGCCGATTTTGTAAGAAAAGCGGCCCCCTGCGGCCACAAAACCGGCCCCCACCCCTCCAGCCCACCGGGGAAATGCCCGGTGCCCGCAAATGCCAGTCCGGCCCTGCTGACAATCGATTTTGGCAAAAAACATGAGTTCCCGCGTGCTATGTCACTGTGGGACCGAGGCTGCTAATGCTCGGTTGTTAACAGTGGTAATGCCGGCGTCAGTAACTGTGAGATACCGCCCCAGCAGTGACACGGCTCGTAAGATCGCATCACTTACAAACCCAGGGTCTGCCGGTTACTCCTGCTGCCGGTCGGGGCGTGCATTCGGGCCATCTCGTAATGGAGGCGCTGATGCTGCTACACCTGTCCTTGTGTTATAATCGACAGCAGACCTACAACCTTCCGCTGGTCTTTGGTGCAGTTGTGACTTCCCTTGACAGGTAGAGTTTTTAGCAATATGGAAGTCACTGATGTAATAGTGTCTGTCTGATGGGTCAGGGGTCAGGACAGTTTTTGTTTGGGTTTATTTTTCTTATCAATGCTAGACGTGGAGTGTGCCGGTAGTGGTCACTAGCAACACGATGTCTTTCCCTTCTGTTCAGCGAAGCCATTGTTTTTTGTTGCTGTTGTTGTTTTATTCCTGCAGTTTTTATATAGCGTGAACTTGAAGTCCAGGGACTCGACCCGAAGGTATTGGAGCGCTTTACATGTGCACCAGTTACGTTACACAAGGACACATCCCTTTTTGATAGGCACAGGGAGATATGGGGGCATATTATCAAGCCCCTTTCGCCATCACATTTTTGTGACGTTGTGGTGGCGACAGTGTCAGCACCCTATTACCAAGGCAGCGTTAAACCACATAACGTTGCTACGTTGAGTGGCTTAACGCTGGCTTGGTAATAGGGCCCCTTTCACGCTAAAATTAGCGTGAAAGGGGCGTGCAGTAGGTGTGTCGGGGCATTCCACCACAATACCCATTTTCTTCGACGCTGCCACCTATTATCAAGAGAGGCGATAATAGGTGGCAGCGCCAAACTTAAAACAAGGAAAATCCTAGTCTTAAGGTGGCGAAACAAGGAGAAATGCTTCATTTCTTCTAGTTTTTGCTTTTTCCATGTGTGCTGCCTTGTGCAGCGCACATGGAAAAAGCAAATTGCCAAGGTTTATTTATGTACAGGAAGGGACACCTTCCTGTACATAAACAAACCTCTCTGCTCGCGGACACCCTTGTGCCTGCATTGGCGTTAAGTCGTGAGACTTGAGGGTAGATGTATCAACAACATTCCCCTTAGCGATTTCTAAATAGCGATTTTTAGGGAATCGCTATTTAGAAATCGCAAAATGGGAGGTATGTAAAAAATCGCTATTTTTTAGCGATTTCTTAATCTTCCTTATTTGCGAATTTGCAAATAAGGAATAATTTCCCATTCATTCCAATGGGCCAGGGGGGCCATAGGAATGATTGTGAAATACATCTCAATTTGCGATTCGCAATTTGCTAATCGCAAAATGAGAATAATTTCAAGGGTGCAGGGGTGTCTCAAGGACACCCTGCTGCACCCATGAAATTAACATGTGTGTGCATATGGCGCACATACATGACCTATGGGCATGTATGTGCGTCACATGCCACCTTAAAAAATGCCAAATTGTGCATTTTTAAAAGAATTCGCAACTTACCATCGACTACAAGTTGTTGGTAATTTGCGATTTCTTAACCAAAATTCGCAATTAGAAAATGCTACATACATAGCATTTAAGGAATCGCAAAATTGTGATTTCTTAAATTCTAAAGCAAAATAAGGAATCGCAAATTTTTGTGATTCCTTATTTTGCGATTTTTTGATGCACGCCAAAATATGCAAAAAGACCGTTTGCGATTCGCAAACGCCGGAATTCTGCGAATTCCGGCCTTTGCGAATCTCAAATGGCTTGATACATCTAGGCCTTATTGCAATCGCATTGGGAAACAAGCCAAGCTGCACCATATCCTTGGTAATATGCTGCATCCTGGCGCTTCCGAAGTGGCAATGAGAGGCGTTAAGCCAAGAAAGCTAACGCCTCTCACCGCCACTTCCTAGATAATATGCCCCTAAGTGATTTGCCCAGAAACATAGGATGTTAAGCCAACACTAAGGTTCGAACCTGGTTCCCCAGCTCCAAAGTCGGCAGCTCTGGCCGTTAAGCCACATTAGACCACATCTGCCAAGTGTTCGTTCATCGGCCGGTTATAGCCTGAGCTGCCCTGATTGTTCGGCCGGAGATATGTAGGTTTGCAGGTAAACACCAGGAACGGTGGGTGACATTTACTTTACATAAAGGCACCCTGTCGCCAGATTCCTCACCCGCATATAAACTAAGGCGGAAGTTCTGGGCTGCGCTTTGCTGACCCCAGTCATTCCTAACGCTCAGCTTGGTTGCAGGAATTCTAGCTCTGTCGTTGGAGCGTGACTTATCTTCCCGCAGGGCACGCGAAGGGTGTGTTCGGCACATTTCCAAACTGATGTCGAGCAAGGAAACAGAAACGAAAGAGCTGAAAAGGACTTTAAAGTCAAAGACAAAAACTTAACCCGTCACTTGGGGCCAGTGTTGCACCACAGAAGAATGGAAAGGCAAACTCGTTCATAATGGGCAGAAAAGCTGTGAGTATACATCACAATATGCCATCGTGATAAAAACAAAAGCTCTATTTATGTGCCACATAATAAAATCAGCATTTTCTTAAACACAACAGTATTGCAGGCACTTGGTCAGCTGAGCTAGCTTACTTATTCATAGCTCATAGTAAAATCAAAATATTTCAGCAGCTGGATGTGTGATCTTGGGCGTACCTACTCCCAAGCTTAGCTATTGTGTGCTCGTGTGTATAAACCATGTTGCTGAACTACCGTGGGGATTTTATTGAAGGGTAGGTGTACTGATCATATAATAAATAAATAAATACATCTTTATTCGGAAGTAATCACCACCATCTGCCTCTCTCTTTCTGTCGCTCTCTCTCCCCCTCCCCCTCTCCTTCCCCCTCTCTTCCTCCCCACCTCCCTCCATCCATCCCTGCCTGCCTTCCTATAGTTCAGCTAACACCAAGAGATCTTCTTAGAGTCTTAGAGTGCAGCAAATGTGCAGTCTATTTTGTGTTACAATAACTAACTGCAGCTTTTTAAAACCAAAACCAACCGATGCTCAGAGAAAAGCATGGTCGTTTCATTTGCAAGTACCTTAGGCCATGCCACAGTCTGGTAAACCCACAATTTCCAAGTAGAGGCACAAGGAATTACTGACATATATAGGTGTATAAAATTTGCAAAAGCAAGTTAAGTTCAATTAAAGTTTGCAAAGAAAATATGTTGACGGCTGACCACATCCCAAAGGTGAACTGATCCAACCTTTGGGAACGAAAAGCTGATAGTGAACAATACCCAGCAAAATAATAAAAATCTCAGGAGTTAATTACCATAGATATATGTAATCCCTTTTCAGATGCCCCTTGTAGCCCACCACCCCTGAGAAGGGACTCACATTGTGATCAATTTGTGATCTGTCTAATGAACATTAACTATTCATGTGTTTTGCAACCCCCTACAGTCCCTTATTTTGTGAATCCAGTAATTTGTACAATAGCTTGGCTCGCAAAATAAATTGCTGATCAAATAAAGTCGGAGCACAATTTGAGACAGTGTTTTGCGACCAATATAATACTGCCTTATTATCTATGCCGGAAGATATGTGCAAATAGGGTATTACTCAGGCTTTTGAGTCCCCGGAGAGGGATGCCCACATTGTTTCATTTATATAGAAAAGAAGCAAGTTGAGATTATGTGCTGATTTGACTTTTCTAAAGAGGAAAAATCTTGTGGCTCAACATCCGCTACTCAAGATCAAGTATATGTGTTCAGCAGTGGGGTAGATACGTTTCTACTTTTAACCATTATCAGATTTAGTTATTAGTGGATTGCCAACACGACCACCTTTGTGACCCCTGATTGTGTCTCGTGCCATTTACAATGCCATTTGGTTTGACTTTTAACTTCGTCTTCCAAGAGGTTGATGGATAATCTCTTCTGGAACATGGAGGGCGTTGCAACATATCACAATGACATACTTATTTTTGCAGACTTTCTCAAAGAGCACAACTTCAGATTAATAAGGGACATTTGGAAATTAGTCAGAGTTCATTATTATTCGTCGGCTTTTATGGAAGAAAATAATAGTAAATAGGTGAAATCCTGTAAGGAGTGCTCCACTTCTGACAATTGTTCAAAGGCACAGACTACTCCCTTAGTTCCTGATCAATTCCCCAAGGTTCTTGGCAACACTTGTCTCTGGGTTTCTTGGCACTATATCATATTTCAAGGTCACATTGTAAATATTAGATTTTGCCTGAAGATCATTGCTCTAAATATCTTTCTTTTAGTCCCCTCACTCACCGGAGTTTCCTCACGGTGACATGCTTCATCATTGGGGCCATCCCAGTTCTCTACTAAAAGGGGCGTGCTGCGACTTGCGAACTACGTAGGAGCACTGTAGTAGTGAAGGACTATGTGTGGTATAGAAAAAGTGGAGTGGGTGAATGTGTGAGTTAAAAATACCGTGCTAGTGGGCCTCAATGTTTCATTCTGCTCCTAGACTGGTATGTTAAAAATGGGGTTATACTGTACACCAACCAATAATGTAGGTAGGTTCAGTATATGGTCAACATGTTTCACGCTACCCCTAGCGTTTCGTCAGGACCATACAGGGACCAGCCCTGTATTATGCCACTCCTAGAAACCTAAATTCGGGTTAAGGAATTATTAGTGAAAAAAGTATTTACAGTGAATGGCGCTGTTCCACTTAGATACATGCGTGGTTCAGAATACATATGCGTAGCCTTTAGGGCGAATGTATTGCTCACTGAAGAACCTGTAAAAGAAATGAATAAAGCAGAGTTAAAAAACACCTCGCCCCTATCTCAGCCGAGATCGGGGTCATTTACGTCCTTCATGATGCACGTATCTAATACACGTACATGTATATGCTCACTCTATATGGTGTTGTTTTCGCCATATTGGTGCGTGCATGCTTTCAGGTCCGGTGTCTGGTAGATAAATAACACGTGAGGTGATTGTAACGTGAAGTATCTTTACAAACATCCAGAAGTGACTTATCAAGACAAAAACAGTGAACACACATCTAACACACAACCAGAGAAAATGTCAGATATTTACATTGTTATTTATTCTTTTATATATGTTATGTTATGTTATTTATTCTTTTATATAGCGCAACGGTTACTCAAAAAGAGTGTCCCGGCGCTTTGTGTAAGGAGAACTGATTCACAATAACATAACACATTAAGAAAAGCAAAGAACACACAGGCAAAAAAGAGGGGACTGCTAGCGGGACTACTGAGTGAACAACCAGGTCTTAAGACCTCTCCTAAAGTCAAGCAGATTCGAAGCCCCCCTGAGAGGGAGCGGAAGCGAATTCCACATCTGTGGAGCCAGCAGGCTGAAGGAGCGGCCACCCAGGCGCGCTCTCTTAACACGAGGAACAGCCGCCAAGAGCAAAGATTCTGATCTCAGAGAACGAGCAGGATGGTAAAAGGCCATTCTCTTTTGAAGATACCTTGCTCCCACAGCATGGAGAGCCTTGTATGCCAGAGTCATAGCCTTAAAGGCGATCCGTTTGTAGGTGCTTATTAGCACATCATGGTCTCTGAGGGGGGCGGTATCGCCTCGGTAGAAACAATGCTGTAAAATTACGGGATTATAAAAAACGCGGTTAATTTTCACAATAACCGAGAGGTTTTTAGGCCTTAGCTTTGTCAGAGACTCGTTGTGCTTTTCTTTGTCATAGGAAATGAGATGGTTCACTTACTTCCTATTCAGCAACGCTGCGCAGTGCTACCTAGCTGTTTCCCCTCGGACCTCATCTTAGAATGCGATCCGCGGGCTCAGTTTATTTTCTACTCCAGTTTCCGGGTTGGAACTAGACCGTTGTGTTCGAGCGGCCATTTTGGGGGGATGCAAACGAACCGGGCAAAAAATTGTCTGTCTTCAGTTTCTCATACATAGCTGAACAGATGGTGGGGAAAATTATTAAAATCTTTGAAAAATTAATGAAAAATTAATGTAAAGAACGACGAATCGTTTGGTGTGTGTTTTTTTTTCGATAAAGTGGTTAGTCATGCGTGTGGTGGCTTTCTTGCAGCGAATATTGCTCCTGTGCTCCACAATTCGAGTGCTGACTTTCCTTGAAGTCATGCCTACATAATGTAAATTGCAGGTACATGTGATCAAATACACCACCCCACTTGTATTGCAGTTAGAAAAATGTTTGAGTTGCCCTTTGACAGTACTTTATTGTTTCTTCCCTTTTGCTGTTCCTTTGCTCCTCTCTCACTTCTTTTAACTCCTAGTTTCATAATCTTTCTCTATCAACATGACGAGTCCAAACTGTCCTATACGCATGCACCCCCTGTTCTGTCAGACCTGTTTCCTGTGTGCTAGATATTTATGAGCCTGTGTGTAAGAGAATGGGGTCCTTTTCAACACGTGCGTTAGAATGCTATAGTAATAGCAGCAATACAGCAAGTAGTGCAAGGTTCTTGTTCAAAGAACAGGTGCAGAAGATACAGGAGCAGTTTAGGTTTCACTCACTCACAGAAGCAGCAGTGCTTCCTTCACTGACATACCCACAGCAGGAACTATGAAGGTAGCTTCATTTCAAAGGAGAGCAAGATTTCCTCGTGCAGGGTATGGACAAGCTTTGCATTATCAAATTACACTTTTTAACAATCTCTTACATAACATGAATCAATCATAGAAAGAAGAAACCGGCACAATATGTTGGTCGGGAAAATATGTATTGCAATCAAAATGATGACAATTTACAATGTTATTCAATCTGGTGCTCCCTACGTGATAGATGAAATAAGTGCTCATGCAGTGCATCACTTTAGGTGGTGATTAAACAAATAAAACACAATGATTGACAAATACATTTGTAAGCCTGTCTATTGTGTTCAAAGTAAAGTTTCTCGTGGATGGATTGGATCACTTTCTCATTTTCTGAACCAAAAGAGTACACAAGTATAGGCTAAGTGTAAAATCTGTTGACGTTTCGACCCGTTCAGGTAGTGTGCGGTATCACAACTACTTTATGGGTCTTCATCAGGACTGTACATGGAAAAATCTGTGTGTTAGATATACATCATGTCAGACATCATGTTGTAAAAATTGAATAGAGATAATATGTACTCAATCAGTGTGCGACTTACCTGAAACTGTGTTCACTCTCTAAGGACAATTGCATATGCTCGTCTCTGTACAAAGTAGGCTTGAAGCAGTGAACCCTGGGATATCCAAAAATTATGGAAAATTATGCAGGGAACTGACATGGACGTTTATCCTATCAATTCAAATCAAGGTCTCTAGTTCACTCACCAAGATGTTGAAGTAATGCGCAGATGTGTGCAATTCTAATCAAAACATTGCATCGTGCCCACTTTTGAGGTATTGTATGGTAATCAGTGTGCAATACGCTACGCTTTTAGAAATCACCCCTGTGGTGTGAAAAAAAATTCCTTTAAAAAGCTGCCATAATACAAAGTTACGAGCCCCTGTTCCACTCACCAACATCTCCAAGTCTTTAAACGATGAGTGCCGAATTAATTTGAAAACTTAATAAAAGTAAAAGGGGAAATATATTTTTAATAGATTCCTCCTTTTTCCCATTGAGGAATGATTCTGGCTTGCTAAGAAAAAATAAATATACATACATTTCGTCCAACATTAGTTCTCAGTGCGATCAGTCTTTACCTTGGTGAGCCGCCTTTTGACCCTCATAGTTAACCCGTTTACCGCGGCCGTTATTTTGCCGCAGTGCGGCCGTTCCGTGGAATGGGCGGGGCCGCGTCAGCCGTTGGCCGTTCGCAGCACCAGCAAGGTAGTGCTCGCGACGGCCAGCGGCCGACAGGAGCACGGAAGGGGTTAAAGAAGAAGCCGATGTAAACAGATGTAAGTATATGTAAGCATTAAAGCGTCCTTGATGGCGATCAGCATCATTCCAAGATGGCTGCCTGTTGGCAACTGTGCTGTCTATGTCGCATTGCAAACCTGATTCGATTCAAGATAAGATGAAGACAATCTATTCGGTACAGAAACCTTGTAGCCAAAACAAAGCTACTAGAAAAAATCTCTGAAGTGGTTTGATGGCAGGGTGTCAGTGGAGCTAACGACCCTCTATACAATTCTAATAAATATGAGACATTGTTTTCCCAGAGTATTAATTACAGTGTTATTCAACCAGCAAGATTTTGTTACAACATCTTTGTTTCAAAGTAGCTCAACAAACGAAAATCCACAGTTCAAAGATAGAAATCCTCGAACAAGCTGATTCATAAAAAATGAATCACCACTGTTAAAAAATGGCCACTTGTTTGCTGATCTCCTCAAATTCATTGTGTCCATTGTTTACGGTGTCTAACATGTGTATCCAATTACATTCGCTCAGGTTTAGTATTGTATTTTTTACATCCTACACAATAATTACAAAGAGTTGACGAATCATTCATGTGCGTAAATCAATGTATATGAAATGTTATATAGGACAATGAGGGCTACAAGGTGTAGGAGACATGTCACCCATACTGGTAGGCATTATTTGTTAAGAGTACTTGGTCTGGAGAAACACAAACTCAGAATTTTTAAAAGTAACACTGATTGAGGTGGTCTATATGAATACACATTTTTACTCTCCAAAGGAGCCCTTTTGAGCAATTTTAGAATAATGAAATATGGAGAAAAAACAATATGGTTCTAACTAAAGAATCTCTATGACAAAAGTAGTAATCCACTGAGCTATCTTCATAAAATGCAAAACTGTGATCTGCTTGCTACACGTTGTGCTTTGCAGCAGGCACATTAATCCTCTGTGCTACTATATGATAAGTCAAAACTGTGACTACACAAAATACAGATCCCTCCAGCAAGTACATATCAAAATACCCACCCTGGGATGGAAATAATAATACAGCGTTAATGGGGATATAGTGTGACCCTCACACTGCTGCATACTGGCATCAGTAAACCTTCTGCATGAATAACAGCTGTACCCCTGCTTATGGGTCTCAAGTTTTAAGTTTCTTTCCTTCTCTTCTCTTTATTGACATCCTTTTCTCTGCTTATTCCTTTCCTCCTTTCATTCTTTCCTCTGCATTCACTCTCAGTATTTCTCTCCCCTTCTTCTTTCTCTCACTCATTATCTACTACAGCTCTCCCTGGTATCCTTATTTCTGGCCCCTCTCTCCTGTGGAATAGCAAGGATTGCATGCAGTGGTGTCATGCAAAATTATGTACCCCTGGCAGAATGTGTTGAGGGACCCTTGAGTCTCCCATATGTCACAAGTATCCATAGTTCTGAGGCTGAATCATGCTCTGCCCTCAAGTGTGAAGCCCCCTGAACTGCAGGTGCTGCTGGGGCCTGTGATCCGTGGGCCCCAATGCAACCAGCAAGTAAAAGGCCTCTCACCATTAATGCCTACCCACCCTCACATGCCACTCCTTGCAAAATGTGTAGCACCTGTCATGGACCACCAATGCCATGCCCAATCTCTATTGTATTTAAAAAGATTTACATTTGTTCCAGCTCCTTTCCACCACAGAGCCTCCAGAATGGCAGCTTGTGATCTTTGAAAGTGCTGGGGGTGATACAAGTCCTAAACGCCAGCGAGCCAAGAAAATGAGCCCAACCTCTTCTAGTTCAGGGACGGATTGGGGAAAGATTGGGACCCCATTCAGCCTCAGGACTATGGATATTTGTGACATATGGGAGACTTATGGGCCCCCAACACATTCTGCATAGGGGAATAACCTTGAAAGAAAATTGGTGAAATATAGCATTTTAAAGCAGAATTTTCAAATACATTTGCTTTTGAAAACGACGCTCTTTTAATATTTAGGTTATTTCATGGTGTGGCAAACCATTGAAGCTTGATATGCTCCAAGTGTTGACTTGTCATTTCAATAATGTGTAGCTGGTGCTGTTGGGTGTCCATGATTATGTCTACTGTGCCCAAGCCACAATTTTGTCATATGTGACCCCCATACAGCAAGGATGCTCTTGTGTGCACAAAATTATATCCTATATGCAACGCCAGTGTTTTGCCACAGTAGTCCCATAAGCCCAAAAATACCTTGTGTGCCAGTACCACTATTTTGCCACTGGTTCCCCATATATTGGGAATTACCTCTAGTATGCCAGTGCCAGCATTTTGCCATAGGCACCCTTATGCAAAGATTTACTACCAGTATCCTAGCATTTTGCCACTTAAGTGCGATCGGCCGAGAATTACCTGCAATATGCCAGCACCAGAATATTTCCACAAATGTCTCTGTAAAGCAATTACTACCCCTGCACTCCAGGACCTGCAGCAGCGCAACACACACACATACCTAATGTCAGTCGCTAATGCTCACTTACATTCACTAGCTCACACTCATTCTCACTCACACGTATTTTCACTCAGTCACTCACACTCACTTGCATTCACTCTCACTCAATCTTTGTTGTTCTTACTCAACGCCCTGCTTATTATGGGTCACGGGACAAGATGGGAGCGGGTCAGGTGAAAGCCGATTGTAGTGTAGCCCCAGGCCCTATATGGCTGAAGATTAATATGCCCATGGCTACAGTTACAGGAGATGATGCAGAACAAGACAAATTGGTGGCCCTGAGGCTTGCCAGGCCTCTAAGGTCTGGACTGGGACTTTTCCAGGTCTTGAAAAGGTGTCTGGCGGCTCTTTGCGCCAGCGCTAGTCTTCAGATAAGACTTACTGACCGTGGCTGCTTGGCTTCCGCTCACAGCACAGGTTGGCATGTTCTAATTATACACACATAGTAAATATTAAGCAAATATTTACTACTGGCCTAATGAACAAGCATTGGCAATGCCAATAGGTCTGGCATGTGCAAGAGTTAGTACTATTGGTGTTGTAAAAGACAATGTGGCAGGTCTACAAAGAAGTGCCGCAGTATGGCACAGCAAGCCCTTTGGCTGCGTGATTCTGCGGCACTTCCGAAGCACAGGAATGCGACAGATTTACAATAATATGCTGCATTCCTTTGCTCTCCCCTGCGTTGGCGCACAAACTACAGCCATGCGCCGGTGCAGGCATACTTGCACCACGGTGAAAGGATGCCTGCATCATGGGGAGATTGTTTTTGTGCAGGAAAGTGCTGCGTGTGAAGGGGCCATATTTACAAGGAGAGAAAAAGTAATGCAGGGTGGCTTTTCCTCTCCTTATAAAAATGGAGAAGTAAAATGCGCCTCCAGTATTTCACAAAATGTGACGTACTGGTGGTGCAGGGGGCTTGTAAATCAGCCCCAATATCTTTTACCCATGTGTTTTGGTTGGAGTGGATGTATGTAGTGTGCAGTGGAATTATGTGGTTTGGATTGGAATTGTTAGTTGTGGAATAGTATGGGGTGGAACTGTGTTGTGGAGTGTATTAGTTTAGTGGAATTATGTGGCACGGCGAGCGATGAGAACTGCACAGAATAGATAGACAGGAAGATAGAGAGGGATAGGTAGTTTCTGCGGGAAGTGCTGAATGAACTCTAGACAGAGGAGCAAAAAGAGTGTGTGAGAAATAGAGAAAGAAGGAGAGAGCAGGCAACAGATGCATAAAGAGGGAGCGCCTGTCTATGCAGAAGACACCCCAAGAAGAGGTGGAGAGTGTGGGATTGAGGGACCAAAACCATGAAAAGTCACGGGAAAGAAATTGTGCTTTAAGACTTGAAGTCAACCACATGAGAGAGGTAGGAAGAGTGTGTGAGCGAGAGAGAGTGGTAAGAGAGAGTACGAGAGAGAGAGAGAGTAGCTGGTTGCTCTTCCCAAAAAAATGACCTCCCACCAGCTGTGGCGGGGCACAGAGGATGGGCACTGTATGGAGAGAGGCGTGTGAGCTGACAGAGAGAGCAAGGAAAGAGACGGGCTGTGTAGTTCTTCCAGTTTTGAGTACAAATGACAGCAGCACTGAGACGAGTCGGAGGGGCATCCAGAGAGGGGGTGAGAGGGGGTTGAGTGCGCAGTTCAAAGAGATAAGGGGAGGTAGCAAGTGTGAGCAGGCAGTACAGAGTAGAGATGGGGAGCGTGAGGGAGAGATGAGAGGGCAGTGGGAGGGCAAGATGAGAGGGGGCATGTGGAGTATGAGAGGGAGATGAGAGGGGAAGTGGGGATGTGGGGGAGAGATGACAGGGTTGGTGGAAGTGTGTGGGAGAGATGAGAGGGAACAGTGGGATTGGGAGCGAGAGTTGGCTGAGTCTGTGGGAGTGGGACTGAAAGAGGAGAGGTGGCAGTAAGAGTGTGAGGAAGAGATAAGAGGGGCAGTGGGGTGTGGGGGAGAGATGACAGGGTCGGTGGAAGTGCGAGGAAGAGATGAGAGTAAGCAGTGTGAGTGTGAGGGAAAGGTGTCAGGGTTGGTGGGAGTGTGAGGGAGAGATGTAGTAAACACCGGAATACAGATGAATACAGGTAAATTGACAATTAAATCAATAAAATGAATTCCGTTGCGTGTGCTGCATCGCCAAATGTATATACACACACACACTCTCTCTTTCTCGCTCATCTATATTCTTCTGCTGGTAGCATTTTCTTGAATGGACACTTTCTACGTCTTCGACAAAGTCCCTCCAACCACTAATGCCCAGTGATATAATCAGATGTTACAGGAGCACTGGTGATGCAGCCAAACTAGTTCTTTTGGTAAAACCACATTCTGATATGCCCACAGACACTCATAACAATAGTACATCCTTATACAGACAACTGCATGTTTCCCTCAACCAGTGAGAAAACCACAAAGGTGTTACAAAAGTCGTGACCACTGGCAATCACTTGGGCAGCAGCACAATCCATCACTTTTTTTTATATAAGAAAAACAATGGCAATAAAAACATTTGATTGACATGAAAGCCAATCAACAGTAAGAAAGCCCACTCTAAGTTTTGGGATTATTTAAAGTAGGTGCTGGACAACAAAAAACTAACAGCCTGATTCATGAAGTAAAATTGCGCCCGCAATCGCTGCAAAAATGCAAATGCGGGCGCAATTTCCGTAATCGGCATTCAACATCAAAATAGCGAATTCGCAAACACAGAATTGCGAATTCGCTAATATATTCGCAGAATCCCGGCAGGTGAGCATTAGCGAATCGGAAAATGCGATAAACCACGGATTCTGCGAAAATAAAAGCGAATTCGCTATATAATGGTAATCGGTATTCAAGAAAAATCGCTATTAGCGAAAACCCCAAAAATCGCTATTTGCACCGCGCAAAATAAGGACAACTCAAAGCAGGTGGTAACCATAAAAGCCATGCAAAAAAAACTTTCAAAAAAACATTGTCCTATCACCAACAGGTTCTGGCCTGACCAATCACACATAAGGACCATCATCATCAGCAGCATTAGGAGTCCCACAATGCCAGGAATGTACATGGTGGTGAGGCGTCGAAGGCTAGAGCGATTAGCACGGAGGAGACGCAGGATCCAGGACAGGATATTCCGCCAGAGGGTCACCTTGCTGGGCCAAACCAGAGAGCAGATATATGCTAAATACAGGCTGAATGGGGAAATGATAATGCAGCTAATAAAGGACCTTGACCCCCTGATGCAGCACCCAACAAGCCGTACCAATGCGGTGCCTACACATGTGCAGGTATTGTGTAGCCTGCACCTCCTGGCCTCCGGGAGTTTCCAGGGGATAGTAGCGGCTGCTGGGGGGATATCCCAGCCCACCATGTCACGCTGCCTCCACACTTTTGTTGACGCCATGCTCACCCAGCTACACCGTCACATCAAATTCCCCGCCAGCCAACAGGAATTGGACATGACCAAGCTACAATTCTACAATGTAGCCCATTTTCCACATGTGCGCGGATGCATTGACTGTACCCACGTCGCCATCTGCCCACCAGCTGCCATGGAGTATATGTTCCGCAATAGAAAGTCCTACCACTCCCTCAACATCCAGATGGTCTGCAATGCTAAGACATACATCACTGACATTGTCGCACAGAACCCAGGGAGTACCCATGACTCCTTCATTTTCCGGCACAGCGGCCTCCACACACGACTGGTCAGGGGAGAGTTTGGGGAAGGACACCTACTTGGTAAGTACACTTAGTTGAAAATGTCACATTGCTAAGATGTAACAGCGCAGCACAGGCAATCACCATCTGCTCCTCTCATTCAGGTGACAGTGGCTACGCCCTCCGTGAATTCCTCCTGACCCCATACCTCAACCCTGCTACACCCCAGCAACGGCGCTACAATATTGCACACATACGGACAAGGAATTGCATAGAAAGGACATTTGGCCTGCTCAAGAGCAGGTTCCGCATACTGCACAAGACAGGTGGGGCCATGTATTACAGTCCTGAAATGTGCTGCCGCATTGTGGCTGTCTGCGCATTACTACATAACATTGCAACCAAGCGCCGGATACCTGTTGACATCTCTGGCAGTGAATCTGAGGGGGACAACCGGCCACCTGCACATGCGCGCCATGCACATGGGGAGAACCCAGCAGAAGGGCACAGACGTCGCAACCACATCACAGTGAACAGTTTCTAGTACAACCTCTTCCATCACCCCACAAATCAACAATGCATGCAAAATGTGATGATGACACAACGCTAATGTGTGTAGCAAAATAAATGTATTTGTTCAATTCACAAAAAATAAATAAGGTTCCAGTACAAATAACTACAACAAACAGTATTACAGCATACTGCTGTGTATTACAACATGGCAGGCTTAACGTCAGCCTGTGTCAATGATAGTCTGAAGTTCTCAGGTGCGCCTACTGCGCGTTGCGCCCAAGCGCCTCTGAGGGGCATCCTCCTCCGGGGCTTCAGGACCTGGCGTGGGCCTGGTGCTGCGGCTGTGTGGTGGGATCTGTGAGGCAGAGTGGGAGCTGACGCTGGACGCCCCCTCACTAGCATCATCACCCCCCACAGTGGATGGTATTGCTGGAGGGTGTAGTGCAATGACGGCCGTGGTGAGGTGCTCCAGCACCCTAGTCATGTCCTCACTGCACTGTACTAGTTGGTGCTGCTGGGTCAGGGAGCGCCGCGCCAACAGAGAAGTAGCATTTGCTGCTACATAACTTGCCCTGCTGTATGAGGCCAGCCGGCTCATAAGTTGGCGGTGGCGTGCTGCACTGCGCTGTGTCGACATGGCAGCGGTGTTGGCCTCCATGGCTGCAGCCATGCGGGCCATTCCCTCACCCACACCTGCCATGGCTGCAGTCATGTTGTCTAATCGCTCCCCCACACCTGCCATGGCTGCCCTCATGCCGTCCATGTGGCCTGCACCTGTGGCCACATTGCGCCCTATCATATGGAGCTGCAGCTGAATAGCTCCTTGCTGTTGTGCCTGGCGCTGGTGTATCCGCATCATGCGTCTTTCAACGCTGAGCCGCGCCAGTCCCTGTTCATTGGCCCGCCTGCTTGCTGGAGTGGAGTGCTGGCGTGACCTGCCACGCCTGCCCTGCTGGCCTGAGTCTGTGGCTGGCTACTGTGTGGCAACTGGCGTGGCCCCGGATGTTGTGGCGACAGCTGCTGGGGGTGTGACCGCAGGTGTTTCTGGTGCGCCAGATGCAGGGGGTGTGACTGCTGGTGTTGCTGGTGTACAAGATGCAGGGGGCACAATGGTAGCTGCCCTGGCTGCGGCTCTAGGTGGTGCAGCGGTAGCAGGAGGCAAAATGGTGGCTGGCCTGGCAGCGGCTGTGGGTGCTGCACCAGTCGCAGGGGGGACACTGCAGGTGGATCTTGCTGCTGGTGTTGATGCAGCGGCAGGGGCTGGTGACTGGGTTGGTGGTGGCACCTCCTCCTCCTGGACCTCCTCATCGATTTGCAGCCTTTCGCTATCGCTGCTTTCGCCACCTGTGGGGGTAAGTGGTGGATCATTAGTTGCATGTATCTGGCAGATGTGCAGTTGCTACATGCATGCTGGGTGACATTCCCTGAATGGCTGTGGCTTTGTGTGCTTTGGGACCTGTCTGGCTGCATTGTGGTACTACAACATTGTGGCCAGACTACATTTCCCACAATGCTTCAGGACATTCCTTAATGTGCAACTATGGCATGCCTATGGGACATTAGGGGAGCCTATTTGGTCATGGACATCCATAGGGGGCAGGGTCGCAGTCGCATGCCACTTACCTTGGGTGTCTTGGGTGGTACGGGATGAGTCTAGTCGTGTAAATCCTACACAGGCCTCCTTCTCCAGGGTGTCCTCCACCTGGTCCTCCATGGCAGTATTGGGTGGGACAGTTGGTCCTCCTTCTACAGTGCCCGAGGACTCCCCAAGGCGCGCCGCCACCTTCTCCTTGGCACGGCCTCGGAGGTCATACCAGCGTTTCTTTAACTCCTCGAGGGACCTGTCCGCCACTCCCACGGAGTTCACAGTCGAGGCAATCCCCTGCCATATCCTGCGCTTCTCTTGTTCAGGGACCCTCCTGGAATCTTTTCCAAACAGTCTCTCATGGTTTGCCACCACCCCCTCTATCAGGTGTTCTAGCTCCTGCTCCGAAAATTTTAATTTCCTTTTGCGCCCAGACGAGCTGCTGGTGCCAGGTGCAGGTTCCTCAGACATTGTAGCCGAGTTGTGGTTCTGTAGTTCTCTCCTGAATTGCTGCAGCTCTCCAACTTGCTCCCTCTCAGTCAGCCTCACTGTGGAGAATGGGGGTGGGAACCGGCAGCTTCCTGGTTGTGATGTCATCACTGGGCTCGAAATGCGACTTCCCGTTTTCCCGATCTCGCGAGTTTGCGATCTCGCAAATAGCGATATCGCAAATAGCGATATCGCTATTTGCGAGTTCGCAATCCCGGCGCGGGTAGCCGAAAATAGCGATTTTTCTGCGATTATCGGTCATCGCTAACGGAATTTGCGATCGCGTGCGAATCGCTTTTTTTTATCGCAATTCTTCATGAATTCGGATTTGCGATTTCTGAATAGCGATTCGCTTTTTTTCGCTATTACAGAATCGCAAATGCCGATTTTCATGAATATGGCGGATAGTGAGACCTAAAAATTACTTTTTAGGTCTTGCCTGGCGTCGAAGTGCACTTGCGCTCCTCACCCTGTGAGGGCTATAGTAAACACTCTTAGAAAGGGAACTTTAATCCACTCCCCTGTGTCTCGACCGTTTCCTATTGGCTTAGATCTTGATTAATGTTTTTTCCCTGCTTTTAGTTTGCTGGCTGTCACTTTTGTTGACGCCCTTGCCGTTTTGTGATGCCGCCCATCGTGACAAGCACATCTGTTTTCACTCAGCCCAGACACAAATACAAGCCTTGAATGAAAACAGATGGCGAGTGTTTTTTTTTCTCTTTGTACTTCATGGCTGTTGTGAAGACTTTTCCTAATTACTTGTTTAATTAACAAGCAGATAAGAAAAGTCTTCACAAGGGCTGTGAAGCAGAGTGGCATGTTTTCACGGGAGTGCACGTGCTGCCAGGGCGTAAATTCACAAGAAAGGTCTGCCTGTGCGGGGGTGTCTGCTGAATCACCACATGATGCACATCCCAGCCCCCCGGAATGCTCGGTTGCTCTCAGTGGCCCCCACTGCCACAGACCGCCTTTACTGCGTCTATTAGTCAGAGCTGTCAGCGCTGTTTAGAGCCAGGGCCGGCCGCCGCTCAGGTACGCTGCAGCTCCCATCATGAAGTGCAACCCCAGCCCAGACACCCGTGAGGGGGAACCCCGTTTACAGTGCGTGTTGGTGCAGGGAAGGAAACGGGACAAGCTAATATGTGTTCCTTGTCTTTGTATAGGCCCAGCTTGCCACCATTCCCCAGCATCTTATAGGCCATCATCCTATATAGAGCCACCCCCACCAACTCGCTCTTCTGGAAACTCAAAATTGGGACGCCTGACTCTCCAACCACAATTGAATAAAAATAAAATGGCCCGAAAACTAGACATCCCTGAGAGGAAGGGCATTCTCCTCTGTTTGAAGTGCGTGGCTTGTTGCCGCCACCCTCCTAATACCACCAGCGCTAATCACCGCACGCCCCATGGCGATGATTGGCCTGCAGGCCAGCAGCGGTATTCTCTGCACAGCCCCTGGCAGTGGTCCGCAGACCGGGTCGATGGATCGGACCATAAAGAGAGCGCTGTAATAGGTCTCAGGCAGCCCAAACACACTTTGGAAAGATGGGGGACTTCCTACAGAGGGGTGCTATTTTTTGGGGGTGGGTCATTTATTTGACCCAAACATGGACCTCCAAATGCCCACATCATGTAAACGAGTGGCTTCACTGAATAGAGCGGCTTTTATTGTAATCACTTGGAATTCTGGTAGCATGCCCTCCGCTTCTAAGCACTACAAGTAGCAGGTGCTGTTATTTGCCATCCTCTGGTACTGAACCTACAGACTTCGGAAGGATGGACAGCGAAGGAGTCCTTGCAGCGACGCAAACCCTTACGCGCAGATCACACTGGGTGTCAGCGGTTAGCAGTGAATTCACCCAGGTGCCTTCCCAGCGTGACGCGTTCGCAGAGTTCACAAAAGGACTTCAGTGAGCAGTGTCAGCACAGTCATGGTTGTTATGTCCTGGGCCGCTTCAGAAAAACCGTTATGTGTGACTCTGAGAAGTGATTAATTTAATTGACAATTGAGAAAATGGAATATTCCAATCCAATCCAAAAATTCTTTATTTCGGTCTTTTAGACCATAAAATATACAATAAAACCATACAACATTAAAAGACATTAAAAACATTTCGTAAAAATCATTTCCTTGGGAGTCTGTTCATCAGGGGGGGTAGCATTAGAGTTCATATCAATGTTCAGTCTTTTAGTAGTTTATTCCTTATCTGCCACATGGCCATTATGTATTTGGCAACTGCAAAGACTATGTGGGGCAGAGTACTAGTTTTCAATATTCTGTAAGAGTACAGATGGCTCCTTATGCCCAAGTTCCTACATACTGGCACAAGCCAATATTTCCTTGGTCTATTGTGGGCTGGGCAGAAGAACAGAACATGAATTTCCTCCTCATCATGATTACTGCACCCCGGACAGATTTTATCATCCTTCTTAGTCCATTTGCAGGTAAAAGTTTTAATGGGCAGAGTGCCTAATCTCCATTGGATGAACAATTTTCGTGCTAAAATGGGGAAAATGATATCCATAAAACCTTCAAATTGGTAGGAATTTTTGGAATCCAGAAATCTGTCTGTTAAAATGCCATTATTGGGTGCAGATGCCAAAGTAGATAAACTTTTTTCCTTGTGTATTTCCACCAGTCTTTTACGGGAAACCCTTTGGCAGCCTTGTTCAGGAACCTCCCATAACTCCGGGAGTCTCAGGCGATACAGTTCTTTCTTGATAAAGACCAACCAAGGAATTCTGTCACGCTTGTTCAAGTTCATTACGTGAATGAGGTCTTGCCTATAGTGAGCAAGCTCGCTTGTGGTCTAAAGCCTGTGCCAGAATCTTAAAGGCTTTAATTCCAGATCATCAGCTATGGAGGGAAGACCCACATCTAGTCCCAAGGGGAGCAGGGGTGTGCCACGGGGGAGGGCTAGGAGACGTCTAAGAAAAATATTTTCTACACTGAGAAGTTCTGTCCCTGCTTTATACCCCCATAGCTCACTTCCATAGGAGGCGGCCGCTTTGGCTTGGGTTTTATACATTTCTATTGCCGGGCTAATGGGTTTAAAGGTAGAGGTGTTTGCAACCTTCAAAATTGCACCCGACAGTTGAGACAGCTTTAGCCGGGATCTTGCTATTTGGGTGTCCCAAGATAGGTTCTCATGTAGGGTTACACCCAAATACTGAAAGGATTTTACCCTTTCCAGTCTTGCTGGGCCCAGGGATGGGTGAGGTCTCGTTTTGGGGGAGGGATTAAATATCATGAATTTGGTCTTTTCTGTATTGATCTCAAGACCATGTTGTCTACAGAAAAGACCAAATCCATCTAAAATCCTCTGGATCCCCATCGGGGGTTTGGAAAGCAGGAGGGTATCATCGGCGAACATGATAGCCGGTACCCTCCTGCCTGCCAAGAAGGGAGCGTCATTGTCCCTAACATTGTCGAGATGAGATATGACACTGTTAACAAAGAGGCAAAACAGGGTTGGCGCCAAGACGCAACCCTGTCTTACCCCTCTAAGAACTGGGAACCTAGATGACAACGCTCCATCCCTCCCACACCTAACCTGTGCAAAATTACTAGCGTGGAGCCTAACTATGGCATGCAATAGATGGGTAGGGACACTCAGCTCCTTAAGGACTTCCCACAATTTTGTCCTAGGGACCAGGTCAAAGGCTGACCTCAGGTCCACGAACACCATGTACAGCCTCCCCCCTCAATCCTCACAGTTTTCCAGTAGAGGAGGACGAGGCGGAAAATCTGATCCATGGTGGACGTGTTTTTCCTGAGACCAGCCTGGAGAGCCACCCCCACCAACTCGCTCTTCTGGAAACTCAAAATTGGGACGCCTGACTCTCCAACCACAATTGAATAAAAATAAAATGGCCCGAAAACTAGACATCCCTGAGAGGAAGGGCATTCTCCTCTGTTTGAAGTGCGTGGCTTGTTGCCGTCACCCTCCTAATACCACCAGCGCTAATCACCGCACGCCCCATGGCGATGATTGGCCTGCAGGCCAGCGGCGGTATTCTCTGCACAGCCCCTGGGAGTGGTCCGCAGACCGGGTCGACGGATCGGACCATGAAGAGAGCGCTGTAATAGGGCTCAGGCAGCCCAAACACACTTTGGAAAGATGGGGGACTTCCTACAGAGGGGTGCTATTTTTTTGGGGGGGGTCATTTATTTGACCCAAACATGGACCTCCAAATGACCACATCATGTAAACGAGTGGCTTCACTGAATAGAGCGGCTTTTATTGTAATCACTTGGAATTCTGGTAGCATGCCCTCCGCTTCTAAGCACTACAAGTAGCAGGTGCTGTTATTTGCCATCCTCTGGTACTGAACCTACAGACTTCGGAAGGATGGACAGCGAAGGAATCCTTGCAGCGACGTAAACCCTTACGCGCAGATCACACTGGGTGTCAGCGGTTAGCAGTGAATTCACCCAGGTGCCTTCCCAGCGTGACGCGTTTGTAGAGTTCACAAAAGGACTTCAGTGAGCAGTGTCAGCACAGTCATGGTTGTTATGTCCTGGGCCGCTTCAGAAAAAGCGTTATGTGTGACTCTGAGAAGTGATTAATTTAATTGACAATTGAGAAAATGGAATATTACAAATGTTAGCTCCAATTTTATGGATGAATAGTTAGATAGTGTAGGGTTGGAAATCTCAGTAGGCACAAGGATGGGAGCGTAGGCTGGCACCCGGGATGCCCACGGCTCGTGGCAGCCTCTGTGCCCAGGTGCTGTGAGGGATCTGTACTCGGCGATCCTTTACGTTGTGCACGCGCACCAAACACGACCCAATACACGCTGTGCACTGAGTACATCCCCACACCTTTATTATGCTGCTTGACGTCTTGGGAGATGGCACCTTGTACAGAGGGTGTTTTTCGTGATTAATGACCTGATACGTTTATTCAGATTATGAACACGTCATCAATAAGGCACCACATGTTACATCACAATTAATAATCTGTCTGGAGCTAAGGATCTCCCCCACACACATACCCAGCCGATAATTAGAAGATATTCTAAAAGATATTCTAAACTACATAAAGATTGATTTGTGTTAAACACATTTTTCATTTCCATTCAGAGAAGGTCTAGTGACTGTATTTGGATACTGCTTTCTCATCTCAGTTTAATATGTGCAGTAATGAGAGGGTAAGGGAAAGAGTGTAAAGAAAGGTGGGAAAGGTGGGAAAAAACAGACATGCTTTGGGTGGGTTCGGAGATCTGCTAATGACGTCATACCAACCAGAACGCAAGTCCCTCACAGCCGGTGCAGGGGGTATGGGGCTATGTGTGTGTTGGGGGCAGGGGTTAGAGCAGGTGAGAGGGTCTGTGTAAACGAATGGGCTCCGGTGGAGCAGTCGACAAGCGATTGTGTGCATAGGTGTCTATAAGCTCTCTGCCCATGTGTGTACGTGTTTGTGTGTGCGCATGTTTATGGGAGTGCCTGGCCTCCAGAGGGGCCCAGGTCTCACAGCCTGGCTTGCTGCCCTTTTGGAGTTGGTGTCTAGCCTTGGCGACTATCGTAGTAACCCTGCACATGTATAGATGGAGTCTATGTGAATGTGATGTGCACATGTGTGCCTCTGCGAGGTCTGTTTGTGTGTGTGTGTGTGTGCTTGCACAAGTGTGCTTATTATTTGCTTCCATAACTGTCTGGCCTACAGAAGCCCCAGGCCTCGGTAACTGTCCTAGCCGCCGCACCAGCATCAGGATATATGTGTGTGCGCACGCATCTACATGTGTGCACAGGAGTGCGAGCGCCTGGCCTACAGAAGCCCCAGGCCTTAGTTCACTGTCCTAGCAACGTGTGCAGTAGGATATGTTTGTGTGCACGCGTTCATCAACACTCGGCCTCTCTGCATACACCGGCTAAAGTGGCACCCAGCCCTGGCTTCCGTTCACTTGGACCAAGGTTGGGGCTTGTGCAAAGTACCCGGCCTCTCTGCTCAAATGCCCTGGGCATCTGAGCCCCCAGACAAGAGCACCGCACGTCGCAGAACCCCTCCACCATGCCAGGCTGCAGTGGCCCGGGCAGCGTCTCCCCAGGCACCACCCTCCCCTTGCTGCCCCCACCCCTGCAAAGTAATGAATCCACCGGAGGAATCAGAACGGGGAAAGGTGCCGCCCGGCCCCCAAGAGGAGAAACAACCCTCCCCTTGCTGCCCCCACCCTAACAAAGAAATACACCCCACGGGAAAAAATGCATTCAAATGCGGGTGAAATGAGCCGTCCGGCGCCCGGGAAAGGAGCCCGAGGGGAGCACTCACTCATAACTTTTGGACTGGAAACACGTGTGCGCCCCCCATTTTGGGACCGTCTCCTGTTGTCGCTCTTGTCCTTGGTCCGCCATCTTGCGGAACAGCAGACATTCAACTGCCCTCTTCTTGGTGCTGTGACTGCGTGCCCCCTCCGACCCCACTTAATGGAACTCTGCTCCCCTTGTTTTTTGGGTCCTGACCTGAGAAAATCCACTATTTATATATATACGTATATAGAGATAACTCTAATCACTAGTATATGCAGTAGACCTTTGTACTCTCTACCATTCCTATGTGACTCTTAGAGTTTATCCATTTGTATCTCTTCCTTGAGTGACTTTACTACTTGTACATTTGCAAATTTTTTTCTGTTTGTATCTCTTCCTTGTGTGACTCTACAACTTGTACATTTGCAAATTTTTTCTGTTTCTATCTCTTCCTTGAGTGACTTTACAACGTGTACATTTGCAATTTATTTTTATTTTTTTTCTGTTTGTATCTCCTCCTTGTGTGACTCTACAACTTGTACATTTGCAATTTTTTTCTGTTTCTATCTCTTCCTTGAGTGACTTTACTACTTGTACATTTGCAATTCTTTCCGTTTGTATCTTTTTGTAACTTATGTAATCCTAAATCCTTATGTCTCGCAACTGGTTCTTATGTAAAGTGCTCTGACACCTTCGGGTAATGTTCGAGCTATAGAAAATCGCATTAAATAAATAAATAAATAAAAATGGTGCCCATACACGGGTGTTGTGACAATGGACACTCGAGCGCATGCGCTCTCTCTGTGCCCCGGTGTGTAGTGGGGGCCGCTGGTGCCATGTATGACCTTCCAGCTCAATAGAAGGGCTGCGTGGGGGAAGGATCAATCAACTTCTCCACTCAGACGGGGAGGGTTGTTGCCCACATCTAGCCTCTCAGCTGAGACAGACTGGAGTGCAGGGTGGGGAAGGAGGCGCTGGTGCCCATACCCGACCAGAGTCCGTTTTAAGGATTTTGAGGGACAGTGCAACACATATTTTGTGGATCCCATATTTGGAATGCTTTTGAATTGTATTACCTATTTTTTGCTATATCAGGCTCGATGTTGTTTAATGATGAATCACGCCTTCAAACTTAGGATACAAAAATACACAGAATGAGTGGAGTCACTTGTGTGTGTGGGGGGGTCATTAAAAGATAGGGGTCCTGGGTAATTGCCCCTTTTCCCAAAGCATTAAAACTCCTCTGTGACCCCCACCAGTTGGCTTGGACGGGTCTGTTGAGTGCAGGTGACCATACCGAGCTCAGATACTCGGTGGACGACAGGGGGTGGTGGGCACTGCTGGTGAGCATACCTGGCCTTTCAGTCCAGACAGGAGGTGGAGGGGCAGGGTGGGGTGGGGGACGGCAGGGTGCCCATACCTGGCCTCTCAGCCAAGACAGAATGTGGAGGGTGCAGGGTGCCCATATACTGCCAGTTGGCTCAGAAGGGTGTGTTGAGTGCTGGTGAACATACCGAGCTCAGAGCTTAGGAGGAGGACAGGGGGTGGTGGGCACTGCTGGTGAGCGTACCTGGTTCTCAGTTCAGGCAGAAGGTGGAGGGGATGGGCACACCCCCAGCCTCTCAGTCCAGACTGAGGGTGGAGGGTGCGAGTGCACAAACCCGGCCTCGCAGTCCAGACAGAAGGTGGTGGAGGCGGCGGTTCCATACCTGGCCTCTCGCTGTTGCGCCCTGTAGCGCCTGGCACTGCAATCCCCACCCCCCCAGATGTGGGGGAACAACCAATGTACTGTAACCAGCCCACTCCATTCTTTTCTGAAAAGGTTCCCCGCCTTAACCTTGTAATAAGACCCTTTTCTGCCCGTCCTTAAGCCACCAAAACGAGTGCCCCTCCCCTCTCACCGCTCCTGCGCTTTGTCTCCCTCTAACCTGCCTCAGAAATTGTAGCGTTTTTATGCACCCCACCCTCCCCCCGTTGCGTCACGCCAGGCGAAAGTCCTCTTTGTCAGTACTATGGGAGATTACTTATCTGCCCAGGATCACAGGATGTTGAGCCACACCGAGATTAATATTTCATTCCCTCTCTACAAAGTCAACAGCTCTGAGCCTAGGACACCCTTGCTTTCCCCCTCATACCCTGCCATTTACTGCTATTGTCTTACTCAAAACCTTTTGCTCTTGTGCACAATCACTAAATATACAACTCCTAAGCTGAGGCTCCCGCAGCGGCCCCCGCCACTCGCGCGTTCCCCTTGCACGCCTTTGTCCACCCTTTAACCTGACTCCGCATTGAAACCTTCTTCCTAATCCTCCGTGCGTCACCCCATGCCAAATACCTGGTTTGTGGTACTCCGAGAAGAGTAAATCATCTGTGCAGGATCACAGGATGTTGAGCCACTCCCAAGTCGGCAGCTCTGTGCATAGGCCACATCGCCTCTCCTATGGTCCCCACCATAAACTACAGTTGCCTAGCGGACCCCATTGACTAACTCACACCTCCTGTAATCCTGTCCGCCCTCCGAATTTAGCCTGCCACTCACAAATTGCAATTTTCTAACCACCATTGAGCCAGTCCCATACCCAAGACTTCAGCCCCCCAACCTCAGACATCATTCACCTACTCTCCCGCATATTGCTCCACTCCTGCTGCCATATGAACTATCGAGCTGGGGGCAATGCAGTCCTCCATGCGCGCTGCTGCTAGGCCCGTAAGGTGGTACCTGGGCTAAACCTTGGGTGTAGCCACACCCTATTGTCTATTGGAATTGTATACCACTCTCTACCCCCAAAACTCTGCCCCACATCCCTGCATGCCCTTTAATACTGACAGAACAGCCGCAAACTACCTGCGGGCTCTGGCTGTAGCACGCATATCACCTACTCTTTTCCTGTTTAAAGGTACTTGCATGCTGTTCCACCAATCCACCCCACCCTGCCCCTCACGTCACACCATCCGCTCAGCGGAACTTTATCTACTCTCTGCCCCACTTTCCCTGCTCCCCCGCGTTGTTCCATACCCTGCTACTTTGGAAGGTGACCGTCTGCTCTGCGCCATCCGTGCAAACAACCCTTGGCCCTCCCTGCACTTCTCACCGCAATACCACCCCTTCATCCCTCCCCAGACAATGCTTCACCTCCCGCCCAGGTCTCCCGAGCGCCCATAGGCACCACGGCTGACAAGGAACTGCAACCAATCTCACTGGCACCAGAAGGATGAAAGGCAAAGGGCATTAAGACTGGGCCTCGAACCGCTACACAAGTGATGTATGACGATACAACGCATGCTATTACAACGCATACTTTTACAACACATTTTTCACAACGCATATGCTGTTACTACGCAATATTTTACATCGAAAACCATTACAACGCAATTTATATAAAAAGCATTAAAAGTGCCATTACAACGCAATACAATACTACGCATACCATTACAACGCATATTTTTTCTTTTTATTAAAAAAAAATATTGTAAAATACCCCCTGCCATGGGATGCAGGGAAAATAGGGGTTGTGGGTGGGTAAGTGTATTAAAATGTGTTGAGAAATTGAACACACAAATAATTTAAACGGTACTCCATTTTAAAATCATTACTCGCGTATTCATTTTAATACTCGAGTATTTAACAAGTAGTAATATATTGATTTTAAAAATGTATTACTTTCACGATTGAGCAATTATGAAACAAATATATTCTTAATTTTATAAAATATCAGAAAATAACATAATTCAAAAGGAAGACTACAGAACCGAAAAGAAGCGGAGCATAATTTTTTGACCTAGGGTCAAAAACAAGTCCTACTACAGTTTCCATGGCATGAAATACATCACCTAGAACACAAACCATTGCAACGGGCATTTCCTAAAACGAAAATTAAAATATATGTTTCCACATGATATTAACAAGTAAAAAATAAGAAACACAATAGATATTTTCTTTAAAATTATGGTGGTACTCAAAAAAAGATATAAATAGAAGTCGTCCACCATTTTGAAAACAATGGTCAACTGACTATCAGCGATAGCAGACGCATTTTAAGCCCACTCTCTCTCTGTCACAGAAAAAGTTGCATCCAAGTCAGATAACAGCCTCTGATAACCAAGAAGTAAGTATAAAAATTGGTAATGAATATGTAGCTAACCAATTTGAAAGAACAATACATTAATTTTAAATATGTTTATTAATTTTCAGTTCATTCCAAACCTGTCAACTGAATTTAGAGACCGAGAAAAACATATTGTTTTTGGGTTACAAAACTCGAAAATAAATCAAAATATTAAATATATCATTAAAAAACAATTAAAACCAATTAAAGAATGTTTTTGATTTTTATAAAAAAATAATGTCAAATATTTCAAATATTCTGCGTCCGATGAAAAGATACATACAGGATGAGGTAATTAAAATATCTAAAAAGTTATATTCATTCAACCTTGTTCTATATTCACCAAAATCATGAAATGTGTAGTTCATATTAATATGTATAAACCTACATAATCTACCTATGAGTCTGATTTTAAATGAAAATGTAGCTATACGATGTTTTAAAATTAATTAGTCGAACAACACACTCTTTTGTTTTAAATAACCTAAAAACGTCCATTTATAATATTTCCAACAGACAGTGTATTCACATTCGATAATTCTCTAAAGAAAAGAAAATTCTTCAAGGAATTCAAGTAAAAAAAATACATTCATCCTAATTGCACATAACTTTTTTCGGTGAGTTGTATTTTTGAAAAATTCATTAACTTCAAATAAACATCACAATATAAACATAGAACATTTTCAATTTTTTTTTTTAAATTACTCAAACAGTTCGGAAGAAAAAAGAAACACTTCCTACGAACAAGTAGGAAGAGACATCTTATAAAAAAAAGGTAACATTTTCAAACAATTATACTTAATATAATCTGTCTTTTTCCAACATGAAGATGTTTTCTTATAGTAGTGGGTTGCTTTTTTTATTAAAAAAAAAAGATTGTACTCGTACCACATATTACAAGCAGTAATCAAAATTATATCCACTTTATAATCCCTTTTTCAATGTCATTTGCAAGCTAAAAAAGCTATACATTTCCGATGTTAAGCCATTTTTTTACATGTCTCTCTCTTTTATAAAAGATGCAAATTTTTTAAAAGAGGGTGAATAATGAAACTTGTAATGAATAAAATCATGAACATTACATTTTTTTTTAATCACAATTCGAATCTACTTTAGTAAATATTGATTATTTCTGTTTGCTTCATTATTTCAATGTTGTTAACCATTTTATTCTTGGTCAACTTTAATAATGCATTTTTTAAACATAAAAGATAATCTGAATTCCAAATCTAATAAATGGTATGTTTCATAACTTTCCACAGGTTTCGACCATAAAAAATCTAGCTAATTCGAAAAACCATAAAGCAACTACTTTCCCAGGCCTTCCATACAAAATTATGAACATCTTCAGAACCTCATAAAGAATTAGTGAAGGTAAGATCTTGATAAAAATGTATATTAAATAATATAATTACACATTTTTCTCCAAAACAACCAACATACAGCAAATTGTTAAAAATAAATTAACAAAACATATATCCTTTTTGTCTTTCAGATTCAAATAATCTATACTACAAAGACCAAATTAAAGATCAACAGAGACCAACTAGAAACCAAAACAACCAAAAGAAAAGGTATAATGAGCTGAAACCAATTCTCTAATGTGTTATATTTAATAAAACAATGGAATTTTCATATGAAGGAATAAAATAATGATAGCAGTTAATTTCCCAACTACAATAAAAGCATCTCGAACAGTTTTCGTACAAAATAACCTACTTTTTCTTATAATTTCAGATAATGTCAACTGACAAAGCAGCACATTACATCACTTTGAGCAATGGAAACCGCCTCTGAAAGCATGCAGGGTACATTTATTGCAAGGAGAGACTAGCAGAACCAAGGTGTCATTGCAGGTGTGTGCAATGCTACTCAACCCATTGCACAGGCAGAGCGGTTACTCTGGGTGAGTCTGTTTTAAAAACTACAGATCATAACCACTCTGCCTCTGCAATAGAGATTGAGGTGAGAGAAACTATAAATTAAATGAAGGATATTGCATGCACCTCCAATGACTCCTGTGATTCTATTTTAAGGGAGGTTGCACAACATGTCCCAAGTCATGTTGCCAGCAGTATGTCCATTATATCCAATCTGAGACAAATTTTACAACGTAAAAAACAGGCATGTAACCCACAAAGAGTTACACCACAAACCTTTTCTGACATTCTTATTCCTCCTGAGCTCTCTGTATCTGTTTCTAACAAACCGTTCGTACTACATGACAACCAAAACCCTCATAAACGAATTCTCATCTTTAGTACTCCACGTAATCTGGATTAAATTGGAGAATAGGGATATTTGGATGATGGATGGGATGTTTAAAAGCACGCCCCATCCTTTCACCCAAATATACACTATTCCTGCCAACATTTCTAATACAGTAGTCCCCTTGGTATACAGTTTGCTACCTGATAAGCAATCCTCAACTTACACTGTACTTTTAACAGTGTTAAAATCTAAAATATCCAACAAAAGTGCTAGGAAAATTATTATTGATTTTGAATTTGCAATGATTAATGTTATTTCCAAAATGTAGGTGGATACCCACATTCAAGGATGTTTTTTCCACTTTTCCCAGGCATTTTGGCGTAAGATACAAAAAACATCCTTAGTTGTGGATTACGTATCGGATAGCAAACTGCAATTTGAACTAAAAAAACTAACTGCACTTTGCTTTGTTCCTCCTGAGAGTGTAGACGAGTACTACACTTCCATTACTGTATCTGACTTTTATACAATAAATGAAGAAAAATTGACACCCGTACTAAATTATTTTGAAGACACATGAATTGGGCATCTAAGCAGGTCAGGTCGCAGGAGGAAACCACGTTTCCATGTGGAGTGGTGGAACTGCTACTCAAGCTGTTTAGAAGGAGAAGCAAAGAAAAACAATGCCATAGAGGGATGGCACAACTCCTTCAACCACACAATTGGAAAAGCTCAGCCTACCTTTTATCATTTTTTGGAAACTTTGAGGAAGGAGCAAAGTTTTCAAGAAATGAGAATGAGTCAAGCATTAACAGGTAGTCTGAACCCACAAATTAGCAAAAAAAACTAAAGAGATGTCTGAAAGACTATTGGCAACTTTACAACAATTTTCGTTGTGTGTGGCTTCTGACTACCTGGATAATGTTGCTCACATTCTACATTCTAATAATCACTACACTTTTACTTTCCTGTTTTGCCCTAAAATGTACAAGTCTATTAAATTGGCATTTTTTGTTAACAGTACATTAAAGTTATAAGTCGGGTCACCGTTCCCTAGATCTAATCTTTTTTCTAGTCTTTCTCTTTCAAATCCATAAAAAATATGCGTTGCAATAGCATGCTTTGTATCGTCATTCTATCTAAACAAGTGACCCATGATTTGTGACATGTTACGATTTAAAATTCTAAGCACATTATTTACATCTATAAACCTCCCTCTTCTCTCCTTGCAATAAAAGTCACTCATGCACAATATAAATTAACTTTTAAAAAGTTTATAACCTTTGAGCAGGTCTCCCTTGCTTCTGCTCTGTCCGGTGATGTTCCTCAAAATGGCTGCCTTCATGCTTGACATCTACGCGTAAACGACATATCGAACAACAACAAAAAGAAAAGGAGCAATTTTTTTACCATTATGTTTATCTTTCTTTAAGTAATAAACTATGTATTTGAAAGAAAAAAATTGTCATTATATTTACATGTTAATTTTTGTTATTAATATATTTGGATATAAAATCATTATTAAATTATTTTTATTCAAAAAACAGTGTCGCGTATTCTAACACCAAGGGGGGGTGCATATTTAGGGTAAGTGCTGGATAGTGTAGGAGTAACAATTAATATTGTAAATCCATGGGGGTGCATATGTAGGATAAATGCTGGATTGTGTAGGAGTAACCATTATTAATCTAGCCCAAGGGGGGTGCATGCTTATTGTAAGTGCTGGTAAATTTAGGAGTTACAAATATTATTCTAACTCCAGGGGGGGTGCATATGTAGGGTAAGTGCTGAATTGTGTAGGATTAACAATTACTATTCCAACTTCAGTGTGGTGCATCTGTAGGATAATTGGTGAATTGTGTATGAGTAACAATTACTAATTTAACTCCAGTTTGGTGCATCTTTATTGTAATTGCTGGAAAATGTAGGAGTCACACATATTATTCTAACTCCAGGGGGGTGCATATTTAGGGTAAGTGCTGGATTGTGTAGGATTAACAATTACTATTCTAACTCCAAGGGGGCTGCATCTGTAGGGTAATTCCTGGATTGTGCAGGAGTTACAATTTACTATTATGACTCCAGGGGGGTGCATCTTTAAGGTAAGTGCTGGAGAGGCAAGTAGTAACAATTACTATTCTAACTCCAAGGGGGGTGCAAATTTAGGGTAAGTGCTGGACAGTGTAGGAGTAACAATTACTATTCTAACTCCAGAGTGATGCATCTGTAGGGTAAGTGCTGGATAGTGTAGGGGTTAAAGTTACTATTCTAACTCCAGGGGGTGCATCTTTAGGGTAAGTGCTGGATAGTGTAGGAGTAACAATTACTATTCTAACTCCAGGAGGGGTGCATCTCATCTTTAAGGTAAGTGCTGGATAGGGATGGGGGTAAAATGACTATCCTTAATCAAGGGGGTGCATCTTTAGGGTAAGTGGCGGATAGTGTAGGAGTAACAATTACTATTCTAACTCCAGGGAGGAGTGCATCTTTAGGGTAAGTGTTGGATAGTGTAGGAGTAACAATTACTATTCTAACTCCAGGGGGGTGCATCTTTAGGGTAAGTGCTAGACAGTGTAGGAGTAACTATTACTATTCTAACTCCAAGGGGGGTGCATCTGTAGGGTAAGTGCTGGATAGTGTAGGAGCAACAATTACTATTCTAACTCCAGGGGGGGGGGTGCATGTTTAGGGTAAGTGCAGGATAGTGTAGGAGTAACAATTACTATTCTAAATCCAGGGGGGTGCATCTTTAGGGTAAGTGCAGGATAGTGTAGGAGTAACAATTACTATTCTAAATCCAGGGGGGTGCATCTTTAGGGTAAGTGGTGGATAGTGCAGGAGTAACAATTACTATTCTAACTCCAGGGAGTTTTGCAGCTTTAGGGTAAGTGTTGGATAGTGTAGGAGTAACAATTACTATTATAACTCCAGGGGGTGCATCTTTAGGGTAAGTGCTGGACAGTGTAGGAGTAACAATTACTATTCTAACTCCAAGGGGGGTGCATCTGTAGGGTAAGGGCTGGATAGTGTAGGAGTAACAATTACTATTCTAACTCCAGGGGGGGTGCATCTTTAGGGTAAGTGCAGGATAGTGTAGGAGTAACAATTACTATTCTAAATCCAGGGGGGTGCATCTTTAGGGTAAGTGCTGGATAGTGTCGGAGTTACGGTTACTATTCTAACTCCAGGGTGGTGCATCTGTAGGCTAAGTGCTGGATAGTGTAAGAGTAGCAATTACTATTCTAACTCCAGGGGGGTGCATCTTTAGGGTAAGTTCTGGATAGTATAAGAGTAACAATTACTATTCTAACTCCTGGGTGGTGCATTTTTGGGTAAGTGCTGGATAGTGTCAGAGTTACACTTACTATTCTAACTCCCGGTTGGTGCACCTTTTGGGTCAGTGATGGATAGTGTAGGAGTAACAATGACTATTCTAACTCCAGGGAGGTGCATCTTTAGGGTAAGTGCTGGATAGTGTAGGAGTAACAATTACTATTCTAAATCCAGGGTGGTGTTTCTGTAGGGTAAGTGCTGGATAGAGTAGGAGTAACAATTACTATTCTTACTTTGTGGATAGTGAAGGGGTTAAAATTACTATTCTAAATCCTTGTGGGTGCAACAGTAGGGTAAGTTGTGAATAGTGCATGGGATAATATTAGTATTCTAACTCCAGGGTGGTGCATCAGTAGGGTAACTGCTGGATAGTGTAGGGGTTTGAAGTGCGCATTAAAGTTCTGAGCCAAAGTCGAGGGACTTTAACAAGGTATCCTGACATTATTTGCCTGTTTAGCCCAGCAAATAAGCTCTATATGACTATTAAAACATTCAACAACTAAAGGGTAGTAAGTTCTAACATATAAAACAAAATGCTCTCCATGCTCGTTTTGATGTATGTCCCCTCGTGCTTCGTGACTCCTTTGTAAGACATTTGAATGTTGCTCTGTGGTCCTTTACCGGCACGTAGAAGCATGGAGCAATCCATTTTCTAAAATGTAGGTCACTACTTTCCTAAATATTTTTTTTTTAATTCAACAATAGCTTTAAATATTATTTCTATTTACGTACCATGCGTTACTCTATAACTCTTTCACATATCAAGTTGCACCGAACCATGAACCCTTCGCATATGAATGGAGAATCTTTCGCTTACACATATTTATTTTACGTTGTGCGTAATCTTGCACCTCGCAATCTTCTTTTTTACAAACACGCATGTGTTTTGATGCTAGGCGTGGTTGAAAATTATCTTTTTTTTTTGTCTTTGTTATTAGCAGCCATTCCCTCCCCCTGCGTGGAGTTGCAAGGACAAATAATTGGCTCGTATTTAGAAAACAGAAACTTTCTTTGCTTTTTTTTCATTGGTTGTGAACCATTTTAAGAAGAACTATTACCAACCATTCCCTTCCCCTGCACGGAGTTGCAGAGACATTTTATTGGCTTTTGTGTTCTGAACTGGACCTTCCTTCGCCTAATGTTGATTGGCTTTTTTTTTCTTTATGAGACGTTAAGCATTCCCTCACCATCTACGTAGCCATTTTGTGACGCACTTTAAATTACAATGCGTGAAAAAAACAAGTTGTGGGAAGGTATTTTTCACTTAAACTTTCTACACTGGTTACGAGTTGGTGGACTGTGAAGGGAAAACAAATATTTTTATAATTTTTAAACTATAATACTTGTGCTGAGTTGTCTTCTTTAGCGTGGAGTACTATTTACTCGCATTAAATGTATAAGTCTTGTTACGCCGCTGAAAAAATAGACATGGTTTGAAAATATTTTTATTAAGGAGCTTATTAGGATAGCGGATTTTCCGCATCCTCTGGGCCGGCGGAAGCCACCGCCGGCCCCGAGGATGCATAAAATCCGCTGCGGACCCACCAAAGACCCACCGCCACATTAGGATGGCTGGTGGGTCCTGGGTTAGGTCCGCTGCTTTTCCGCCGCGGTTGGCTTACAACCGCGGCGGAAAAGCTCTAATATGGTGGCGGTGTCTCTCAGACACCACCAGCCATATTAGGATGGGTTTCAAAACATGCTTTTCCGCGGCAGGTTTTCTGCCGTGGAAAAGCATGTGGAACTTCACTGCAGGGGCCCGTTGCGGGGCCCCTGGGTGAAGGGGGGGTGGGGTGCACATGGGGGTACCTATGGTACCCCCCTGCATTTGTATGCAGTAATCGGCAGGCACCGCACGGTGCCTGCCGCTTTCTGCATACAAATGCAATGTATGCATTTTTAAAATTTTTAACATTGCGGCGGGTGCAGCTTGAAGCCGCACCCGCCGCAATGTTAAAAATAGAGGATGTGACCGCCATGGTGGCGGTCACATCCTAATTGCACAGGAGGGAACTCCGCAGGCCATGCAGAGGTTCCCTCCTACTCTGGGGTCGCGGATGGACGCAAGTCCGTCCGCGATCCTAATGGGCCCCAAAGTCTTTAAAAAACATCACATGGTTGACATGCAAAATCAGTTTTCAAAACAATTGTCTTACGTGTTGGCACACACTTTTTCTGCTACCAGTATTTCCTTATGTAAACATTTTGTGTTGCCCCATCATCTTTTAAATATAATAGGGTTTGTTTTTCTTTCAGATAAAGTAGAATAGAAGTGCTATGAGGAACACTCCCTCACTACATCATCTTTTTTTTAATGAACATTTCATTTCAAATAAACTTTTTCTAAACAGTATGACTTGTGAAAAGCATTATTATTAAACTATTAAATTGACAATAATATTTATATTTTCATGTTAACTGCTTGCGAAGATAATCCTACAGTTCATCATGAGTGAAAATTGGTAAAAGCACTACACAATATAAATACTTTAAAACCAATTTTCACTCTAGAAAAAAAGAGTATTAGTGGTACTATTTTATTAAATAATTTGTACATTTTTCTAACCCTCTATTCTCCTTTTCTTCGTAGTATTTTCTTTTCGCGACGATAGTTGTTTAACTGATCTTACGACATGTTGTTAGTAAAGTACATTTATACTTTTTCATCCTACTTTTTTAAAATTCATTTAACTATTCTTGCATTTTAAAAAATATCAATCATAAACTTATAGCATTAATTTACCTCACTTTAAAATTCTTTCCATCTTCCGTCGACATACATCCAACTCCTCTGGAGGGAACATAATGTTTCATGTATTTCAAAATATACATTATCAATATATTCCCTCTGAGGAAATGAAAGATAATCTCAAGATGATTCCGTCACTCATAAACTTTACCTTGCTCGTAGTTTCGTCACCAGTTATTGATTCTCTGAATCAAAACTAATCATCCCACAGGTGTGGTTTATATACTTTTTGGTTATAGAAGTCACTATGGAATCAATTTACTGCTCCTCCCATTTTTGGGTCACGTTTTTCCGTTGACATGTGCTCTCATTTCCACTTTTAACTTACTCACCTGTTTATGTAAACGTGCATCTTGTAAAACAGTTTTCGTTTTGATTTATTTCCTCATACGTTTTCGCAAGCATCATTTACTTTTAATTCGTTCTCTCTTATATTATACAATTATTAATATTGATAACCAAGTATTTATTTTTTGAATTCAACTATTTTTATTGATCTGTGTGTATAGTTTCTGCCTACATTTTAATACACTTCCCCCACCAAAACCCCTACTTCCCCTGCATCCCACACCAGGGGTACTCTCTTTTATTATACGAGTATTAATTTATTAAATTGACTATTTATTTTAATCAGTGTCTGTAGTTTCTACCTACATTTTAATACACTTCCCCACCCAAACCCCCTATTTCCCCTGCATTCCGTGCCAGTGATACCTTCTTTTATTATAAGAGTATTTAAATTGATACCCGAGTATTAAGTTATTACATCGACTATTTCTTTTAATCAGTGTCTATAGTTCCTGCCTACATTTTAATACACTACCTCACCTAAAACCCCTATCATTCCTGCATCCTGTGCCAAGGTTAATTTTACAATTTATTTAAATATGGTGCAAGTTGTTTATTTTATTTTATTATCGTTCTAAAATTAATAACTGAGTATTATTTTTAAAGCGAGTACTTTTTTTCATTAAAAAAAAAAATATGCGTTGTAATGGCATGCGTTGTAATGGAATATGCGTTGTAATGGCATGAGTTGTAATGACAAGCATTGTAATGGGCCATACGATGTAAAAGTTGTGTTGTAAGTACGGCGTTACGTTGTAAAAGTTGCGTTGTAATGGCTGTCTCCCCTACACAAGGAAACCAGCCGCTCCCTGAATCTTCTTCCTATGTGTGCGGGTTGGAGCCAAACCAGCAATCACCTCGAGGGCACGGGACCAACAACCATCCCTTGTGCCTGTGCAAGGCGTCAAGCCTACCCACCCATCCACTGGCACCGTGATCCGCGCTGCCCCCCTCCCTGCGTGCCCCCCTCCCTGTGTGCCGTGCCCTCAGTACCACCGGCCACATCAGCACACCCCACTGGCTGCCCCACACATCTCTCCCACCCTGTCCCCCTGGGCAACGGCACCTCCTCCCTCCTAAGGCCCACTGCTCCTCAAACCTATATCTGCAGGAATACTGATCTCACACCTATATCTGCAGTGATAGTGATCTCACACCTGTAACTGCAATCATAGTAACAATACATGGGTATATGTAATAGCCACTCAGAGTCCTTAATCCAAAATGAGTGGGTATTAACATTTTTAATGCATTAGATTATTGGGATAAAAAAATAATTAAAGCGAGTACCATTGACAATACAAAACTCACACTTGTACAAATGCAATGCAATAGATTTCAAAATTACAACAAAGTGAGCTATTGCCGTTTTGCATTACACCATTTGATTATTGCTTAACGAAGGGGAAAAACCCAATAACATTTACAATGCCGATAGCTCAAAACAATGTCATTGCGACACCTATTGCATTGTAAATGCTTGTTTATATAGTATTTCATACAATGCTTCTGTGACTAGTCAGAGCAGAAAATGACATATTTTAGCAGCAACACTACTACCAGCCTGTCATTGAATCAGACTTAGCAGGATTCGAACTGATGGCCTGAAGGTTACTGCACCGTTCAGTACCTAAAATGTGACTCACCGATCCAACATTCAGGCTTACAAAATCGAAAACCCCATTGGCACAGGGCTATACACTTGCAGCATTGGCCACAATGCTTCAAAAAGCATTTAAAAACTGTGATGGAATATACACCGTTGCAGTCCTTCAAGAAGGACCTCCAATAACGGTTGGTAGTAAAATCTCCAAACTGTAAATGTTGTGAATAAGAGCAAAACCTTTAAAGGGGCCATACACGAATGGTATGATGGGTATTACGACCCAATATGTCATCAAACAAATTGATAATCTGCCCCCCACCCCTGTCTTGGTGATTATTGATGAAACATCAAATTTAAAAAAACATTATTTTAAACTTTCTACTCGATAGCCCTTTAAGTTGAAGATCCGAAGCAAGCAGTGTAAAGTGAGGAGGGGGGAATCAAACTGTATGCATTGTAAGTGGTTTATGGGTAAAATAAGTATCATGCATTTTTGCAATTGTTCCATCTGCTGATTCAATTCTGATTAAAACTAGTAGTGGAAAAGAGCATTGTTCCCATGTATGCTCCACTGCACAGTTTATTGAATGTGGCCCACGGGCAAGCAGAGTAGCACAACATTCTGGGGGCCCCTGTAGATTGTGATGGGGGTCCTTGAATTCTTATATCCCACGGATATCCATAGGATTTATACTGAATGGGGGGCCTTGAAGTGTGCTCTCCCCCGCACAGCAGGGGATGCGGGGGCCTGCATTACGACCCAGCGATTGAGATATTGCAGTTAAATAGCCCCATTGTCACAAATGTTGTCTTATCCAGCTCCGTCTTTTAATCAAACATCATCTTGCAATGCAGGACATGACTAATTGCAAACACAGGGGTCGATTATGATTGCGGTGATTCTGCGGCTTCCACCAGCCGGGAGTATGTGGAATCACCGCTGCGGACCTTCAAAACACCCACTGCCAGATTATGATGGCGGTGTGATCAGCGGCGGACGGCAGGTCCGTCCGCCGCTGATCCGCGGGGTGTTGGCCGCAATTTGGTGGTGGTGTCTGCAAGACACCGCCAGCCAAATTACAATGGGTTTGAAAACATGCTTTTCCGCGGCGGATTTACCGCCGTGGAAAAGCATGTGGACAATAGCTTCTGGGGGGCCCTTGCGGGCCCCCAGGGTGTTGGGGGTTGGGGGGTGCACATGAGGGGTACCTATGGTATCCCTCAACATTTGCAAAGCGGCAGGCCCCGGGCGGTGCCTGCCGTTTTGTGCATGCAGATGGAAAGCATGCATATTTAACCTTGCGGCGGGTGCTGCTTAAAGCAGCACCCGCCGCAACGTTAAATATACAGGATATGACCGCCAGGGTGGCGGTCACATCCTAATTCCACCGGAGGGACCGCCGCTACCCCTGCGGACGGTCCCTCCACCTCGGGGGTGCGTCCGTCCGCCATCCTAATAGGCGCCACAGTGTTAGAAACACAACTGCCTACTGCTCCCATAAGTCGAAGTACTGTTGTCTGAAAACCGACTGCTGTTTAACGGTGTCCCAAAGAACACAGGGCCACTTGACATCTATGAAGAGGTGTAACTCGGATCGTTTAGTATCTCTGAACAGAGAGAATCAGAAATCCCCAATGAGTGAGAGGTGTTTAATGAAATTTGCAACAAGCATTTACATGATTCTGCAAACGTGGGATAGAACCTCAAGATGGGTGAAGGGAGATAGAGGGAGCACTTTTGCTGAAAGGAAGAAAGAGGTAATGAATGAAAAAAGTGATCAAGAGAAATTAGAACAAACTTGTGGAAGGTCAAGAGAGAAACAACAGAAGAGAAGAGGGTATAAAAGGAAGATAGAATAGAGGGTAAGAAAAGGTAGGTGAGAAAGTAAACAAAAAGGGAAAGACCTAAAGGGAATGAAGAGAAAAGAGGTGTACGGAATAACGTACGCGGCAGGGGTGAAGGAAGGCAATTTCGAGAGAGAATGAAACAGGAGAGATGAGATTAGATGAGCGATAAGGACTGGGACGAGTGAACGGTGACGAAAGAGAAAGGATTAAAATGAGACGAGAGCCAAGACAAGCAAAGAGTTGATGAGGAGAGAAAGTTGTGAGAGAGAAGTTAGGAAGGGAGAAGAGAAGAGCACGTGGAAAAAATTGGGAAAAAGACTAGAGATGGGTAGGGGGAAATAGGAGGGCAAAGAAGGGCAAGAAAGTGAGAGGGTCGGCATTTAAAACAGCATCTGATTTCTTATCAGCTGTCCCAAATACAAGAAAGAAAGGGGTGCCAGCACTCGGAATTCTCCAGCGAATCATCAATTCCATGCGCCCTTCACAGAATATGAGGACGGGGCCCCTGGGTCTCCCATATTTCACAAATCTACACTGCATTAGGCTCAATGAAGCCCCCAAAGGTTTGTGGCCCCCTTGAAAGGTTAAGACTCCCTTGTACTGCAGGTGCTGTTGTGGGGGTAGACAAAAGTTGAAATTAGGGTGACCAACTGGCATTGGTGCAAATTCAGGACGGTGAGTGTAAAAATTCAGGACAAAGGGTCAAAATTCAGGACACAAATTCAGGACAGGAGGTCAAAATTCAGGACAATTGAATACGTTTTACAGACACATCATAGGTCGCACAATAGTATATAAGTAAGCCCACCCATCCATCTACTCATCCACTCATGAATCCATCCATTGACCCTATCACTCATCCATCCTTTCTCTCACCCATTTATCCTTTCACTCCATCATCTATTCATCCTTTTGTCCATTTACCCTCCCTTTCACTCACTCATCCATCCTTACATCCACCCTTTCACTCCTCCGTCCATCCATTCACCCTTGCACTTATCAATTCATCAATCCATCTATCATTTCACTCATCCATCCACCCACTCACTCATCATCCACCTTTTCACTCATCCATCCTTTCACTCATCCATCCACCCTTTTACCCATCTAGCTACCCTTCCACCGATACATCCAGCTATTTACCTTTTCTCTCTTCCATCTTTCCACTCACTCATCAATCCATCCATCCTCTCTCATCTTTCAATTCAATCTTTCATTCATCCATTCAACTTTTCACTAATTCCTCCAGCCATCCACCCATCCCTTCACTTACTCACTCGCCCACCTTTTCATATTAATTTTGAGCTGAGCCTTTTTGAGAAGAGGCCCATCAAGAACTTCACCCTCGCTGCAGGAGCCATTCCCGTACTGGGACAGAAGCCACCCAGGGCAGAGACAGGATCCACCACAGGGGGGGACAGGAGCCATCACAGGCGGGGGGGGACAGGAGCCACCACCTGGGGGGACAAGAGTCATTACTGGAGGGGGAACAGGATCCACCAGAGTGGGCACAGTAGTAGGCATGCAGTATTTTAGTATCATCTTGGTCTCTTCCAGGATGGGGTAGGGCTCCTTACCCACTCCTGGACAAGACAACGAGAAGACAGGCTCTTTCCAAAACCATCCCCCATTGTGATGTACAGTACTTAAAGGAGATATTCCAAGAGAACTGATTTAACTGATTGTCCTCCATACTTTGTTAATCAGTGTGGGTGCGATTGTGGCATTTCTTTATTTTATTACATTATAGACTGCATGTTTGAAGAACCGAGGTTTGTTTACAATTTAGTGACAGTAATTAAGCTCTGTTAAGAGAACCACGTGCCGCCTCGGTGTAATCAGGGCCGGTTCTAGGATGTTTGCACAGCCAGGGGTTAGTGAGAGACTCCATAGCTGGTCCACCCACTGCTAGCACCTTCTGACTCTCTAAATATTGCTGCTCCAACCACTCTGCGGTGTTCGTCTTCAATTTATGAAAGCTACAAGTGACTCCAGCATGAAGAGGAGAGAGAGTACATGATTATCAGGGCTGCCTACTGACACACATTTGTACTAGCACCAGTAGCCGAAGAGGATTCCTTATATGCGTGACCCAGTCTGTGCCTGGAGAAGGATATGGTGTTGTGTTCTTTCATGACTATGGGAGAGATGCATCTTCTTACCTCAAATGCTCACTGTTGCATGCCCAAGGGCCGCAGTGGTGGACAGCACATGCACTGGCATTTGGTTTCTAGATTTGTGGATGCAAGGAGGCTATTTTTTACAAATAGCAAGCCTCAGCTAAGATCTTGGGTTTTCACTTCTTCTCACCTGTTAAAGATTTAGTTCAGTTTGTGACTGTGATTCAATGTTAGGGAAGCCTCCGCTTTAAAGGAGTCGTCAGGGTTTCTCCCCTTCTTCTGTATTACTCTTCTCATTTCCTGGCAAGAAAACTCACATTGTGGATGAGGCTATGCTAAGCAAGACGCCACGAGGCATCTCAATTTTATCCCTGCAGAATCAATAAAAATCAGCCCTACTGACCGTCACAGCCAGATCAAACCTGTGCAAAGTGATTGAGCTATTTCAAAGAATTACAGCATTTAATCTAGGGGCAACCACAATCTTCTGTAGAAAAACCCACATGCCTATTTTCTTCATAGGAAGGTAATGTGTGAGGCCCCCTCTAAATTGCAGAGACATGACACATTCGGGGCTGTTTGCATCTGAATAGATGCTCCTGCTCCTGAAGTTGCAGCCTCTCCCTCTCAGTCACCTTCAAGCACCTCTTAACAGCTCATCAAGGGCTGGATGTGTGAGGGTTGCCACCCTGCTGTGCCTCTCCAATGCTGCTGGGTATCTGAGCTTTGGAACAGCATCGGAGTCAAGAAGGGAGGTGGGTGGAAGCTGTGCCGTGTTAGGGTGGTGAGATTGGTGCCCAGTTAAAATTACAGACAAATGGCGTCCCTTAAAGAATCCTTCACGGACAATGGACAAATGGCCGAAATTACGGAGTGTCCATGAAATTTACGGAAGGTTGGTCACCCTAGTTGAAATTGATTGCAGAAGCAAGCTATGAGAGATGGGAACCGGTGAGAGAGGAGAAGGTCTCTGAAGAATGAAAATGAGCCTTTGAGACACATCCTGTAGGCACAGAGACCCCCCACACACAAGTAACACGAAGGGAGAGACATGCACCTTTACAACACAGACAGGAGTGATGATGCATTGCATGACTCAGCTTTTTTATTATTTAAATCTTGGAGCTGTCTTTAAAACAACCAGCTCTGTGATCCCCTTCTGGTGGAAGAGGTAGGACTTTAAGCTGAGCCACATTCTAGGCAACTGAATGACTGCAGGCAGGAAAGCCAGCACCAATGCTGCCTGCAGTGCCTGGGAGCTAGCTGAGTACAGCCTTGCTGCAGCCAGACAGTGCAATGCTCTACCTGCAGCACGTGCTGCTTCCCTGCTCCTTTCGCAGACTGAGAGAGTGGCACAGAGCAGGGGGCTGCTTGATACTGGCAGCCTGGACATAGGAGGAAGGTCTACCACCCGCAGGTTTCCAGTCACCTCGTCCTGCCTGTTATGAAAGAGGGTTGAGACACTGTGGCTAAAGCCTGTCGCCATCTTGGTAGGATGTAGATTCTAGTTAGTCGTCCTGAATGTGAGGATAAGAGCAATTATTTTTTCTCGCTTTCCCCTGTATTTGAGCGCTTATGTGGCATGTAAATAAATAGTGACAAAATATGCAACAGTATACAGAATTGCACAGAATGACGCCACCATGTTTAATTTGATGTTAATGTGGCCTGTGATAGAGCGCGATGGTGCTCTTTCATTTGTAGGAGTGCATTATAATCCTGACTAGTTCGCACCTACATGGATTCCTTTGTTGTGCTAACCTGTGACAGTAGAATGTGTACTGTAATAATGTGAAACGTGAGGTACTAGGTCTATTTTTCATATAAAAGTGGAGAAGTTATTGTCACAATACATGCGTGTTTAGCTGAAAACATCAACGTGTAGACTTGTGTTAGACGCTTGCTCTTATTCAGGCATCTGATTTGCTCATGTAACCTGTTGATTTGGAAATGCTCAGTAAAAGAGCTCATTTTATGTAAACTTATGAGGCCTATGTATTATTCTCTTATGTTGGCTGATTTCTGTAGGGATGAAAATATTCTTCCTGGTGTTTTTTACTCTAGGGTTAATATTCAAATTTCATGTGCATGTTACATTTGTTCTTCCCACGTTTCTGTTGCAAGTGGAGAAACCGTCTTTGTTAGTTAGAATACCGCTTTTGTTTTAGGAGCTAGGCTTATGGAGGAAAGATACATTTACAACAGAAAGCGCTGATAATGGTGAATGGTGTTCTTTCTCCCTGGAGAAGGCCTGGGAATTAAGGTAATCGATCCAGGAGCTGGGAGTATCTAAACTAAATGGATAATCACCTATGAGGAGTGCCCAGCTGGATGAGGTGATCGGGGATGAGCCGTGTGCGTGCTAAGAGATTTTTGGTGTTTGAATTAGAGGCAGTGCCCTGGGGGTTGAGTCAGGAGAGGAAAGGAGATGCATGAGGAGATTTGTTCTTGTTTTGTATCCTTCAGTGACGCCTGTCTTTCCCTTTATAATTTCCTACCCTCCAAGTGTGAAGCGCTCTGATACCCATCTGGGTCAGGTTCGCGCTATATAAAACTTTATAAATAAATGTAAATAAAGGAGCATCTTAGAACGAGCTATGTAGCCTTTGGCTATTTGACCCATGCAACTTGAGTGTACTTCTTAGGAAGTCTTCACGTGCTGACACCTTGTCCTGACTTGCCTCGGGAATGCTACCAAGGGTTGTCATCTTAGTGGTAGAGTAGGGACAAACTAATGCTTTTACTTACGAATCTCCAATGAAGACCGATCTAGACGTGGGGGGCACTTATTGCCTGCATTCTGGTTTTGTAATTTGTCATTATTTTCATGTTGGAGAAGCTAAATTTCGGTTGTAGGTTTAACTTTGTATTAGTTCCCATGTATTTCTACAACCTCGTTTTGAGGTGTTTGTATGTTCAACTATTTTTGGCTTTGTAATAAACCCACTAAACTTGACAACCTGGAGTCTGTGTTTCTTCGGAATCTTAATTCTTTGAGCTGGTGATACCAACTGAATGTGTCAATTTTCCACTCTACACTTCCAAAGCAGACACCAAAGGTCCATCAACTGAGGGTTCTGGAGTGCAATCGAGAGAGGGAACTCAGTGCCAGATGTAGGTCACCAAATACCAGTCGGTAATGGCCGAATTCGGCCGTTACCGACCGGTATTTGGTGATTGAGATGTAGGGGGCCTAAAATCTACAGAATCAGTAAATTTACCGATTCGGCAAAATACTGAATCGGTAAAGTTACCAAATCGGTAAATCTAGATGTAGGTGGCACTGAAAACAGTGCCACAGGCACTTAAGAATTCTTTATTTACCACCAAATAATATTTGGTGGTAAATAACGAACTCATGTGTACATGTACATCTGTGCATGTACACCTGTGCCATGTGACACACATACATGTCCTTTGGGCATGTATGTGTGCCATATGGCACACAAGCCAGAATCAGGGGTGCAACAGGGTGTCAAAGTGACACCCTGTCCCCCTTGCCAATTCGGTAATTTTACCGAATCTGTATTTACCGATTCAGTAATTGACATTGATTCCTATGGGCCTCAAAGCCCATAAGAATCAATGGCAATTACCGAATCGGTAAATACCGATTCGGTAATTACCGAATCATACCGATTCGGTAAAAATTACCGAATTATTTCCTACATCTCATTTACCGAATCTAGAATACCGAAAAATTCGGTATTCTAGAGTCGGTAAATGAGATTTACCTACATTGGGCCCTCCGTTCCTTAACCTGCTAAGCAAAGACTCTCCCAAAATAAAACCAAGCTGAGCTATGTAGAACAAAAGAAAGGCGTGACCGCCATGCTTAAGATAAAGAGTGGTGAGCCGCGGGTGGAGCTTGCCTGGCTGTACGATGGCCGCTCGGTGATCGAGCTCCGTCATCCACCGCAACTATCTGGCATAATTAGCTGCTTCTACAGCCTTGCTGGGCAGCGGCATGGCTGCTGAGGAATCCCCCAGCTGCTTGCTGATCCTGCTGAGGGGACCCTGATCTGTCTAGCGCCATTGGGTCACCAGACCTGCGCAGCCGCCTGCTTCGCCGGGTTGCGGTCTGGGAGCATGGCCGACATGCGTGCCTTGGTTCCCGCTGGTGCTGGCGGCGGGCGTGTCTGGGGGGGAGGTGCTGTGGATTTTCAGCATTCTCCTGACGGATTTGCGGTCCCGAGCTGTGCCATGGCTGCGCTCCTGAGCTCCGTAATTTCCCAGGTGAGCTGCGTTCTTTGGGGACCCTCTGCCCACGCTCCTGGGAGGTGAGTCAACCTGGTGGGCGTGCTCCTGCTGCCTGTGGTGTGGCCTTGCAGGTTGGCAATGATCTGGATCTCTGCTGTTGCCCCCATCTATTTGTGATGCTGATATACTGGGATATGGTCCTGCGCTAAAAGTAGGCGCTTGAGTTCGCAGTCCCGGGGGCCGGATTTGCAGATACCCCACATTTGGTCTAATATCGGGGATCTGAGGCCTAGACACTCTGCGTGTGGGGGTACGCCCTGCTTGCACCATCGCTTTACGTCAGTCTGGTCACCAGGCGCCCTATAAGGTGTAATTTGTGCTGTCCCCTGCGGCTTGAACCATTCTTCATTGTATTACAATTTGCATCTTGGCAGTGTGGATTGCGATTTTGCCCCTCCCCGTCAGAGCATATAGGACTCCTGGTGTTCTAGATCTGGTGCGTGGTGTTTGAGTGCTGCATAAATACATAACTCATTACTCCTATATTAAACCTCATTGCGTTTGTGCCAAGCTGCCAGAGGGTTAAGCATAGGTTAATTTAGTGACATTTGTGGTTCATCCTAACACGGACTGTGGTTGTTACTTGAGAAGGGTATTCACCCCAGTGAACCAAGAACCCAATTTCCTACAGCTGAGTTTTTCTGATTATTTAAATTCTTTGGGCTGGTCTGCTGGATCTCTCGTGGCCTCCTTTGGGAAGTAAAATGACAGAGCCCTCTATACTGCGGGGGACTTTGTTACCCCCCCTGCATGACAGAGAGGTTATGGACATCATTTAGAGGTCTGTGTGAACCAATGGAGTATGCAGGGTGGTAGAAAGGGGTCGGTCATCGTTTAATGAGCATACTGGATGACTTTTTTTTATTCCACTGCTAGCACGATCTTTGCCATAACCTTTGGGGTCAGGTGCTTACCACACTTGTGCCCTTTTTAAATATTCACTGTTATACTATGTATATTGACGGCTATCAATTGTTTTATGTGATTGGGAATCTTTGTTCGCAAACATACTTACACCTCCCCAATCACAACTAGATTAGGCAGTGGGTCCTGAAGAATTGCACTGCTCGATGGCGACAACCATTGGCAAGAAACATGTCGACCTTTGTACACACTATTTTGTGAGTTGCATTGGACCATTTTCTCCTCATTTTGCCACCCACTGCTTTTATCATAACAAGAGGACCCACTTATGAAATTTATTAGGGTAAATATTAGATATTTTTAATTCACATTACAACAATCTACAATCAGAGCATCTCCATTCACACAATAGTGTCTTATCATAAAAGATCAACGGCAAAGAGCCCCCTCGAGAGGGCCTGTGAGCATCGCAGCACTGGCCCTATGAGGAGCTGCCTGATCATGAAGCATGACACTCACCTGGTTTGTGTGGGCTCTTGCTCCTGAGTAAGCATGGGCGAATTTTGCGAATTCGCGATCCGCGAATTTGCGGATTTGCGAATTCGTGATCCGCAAAATTCGCGAATTTGTGTTTTTGTTTTTTGCGTGTTCGCGGGGTTTTTTGCGTGTTCACGGGGTTTTTTGCGTGTTCGCGGGGACTTTTTGCGTCTTCGTGAGCTGCTTGCATAGCGAAGTTACCCATGCAGCCGTTTATGGGAGAGGGAGAGAGAGATAAATAGATAGATAGATAGATAGATAGATAGATAGATAGATAGATAGATAGATAGATAGATAGAGAGAAAGAGAGGGAAAGAGAGAGGGAGAGAGAGAACGAGAGAAAGAGAGGCCGGATCTCTGAAGGGCCAGATTCCTGAGTTGCCCCTACAGAACATACAGCTTTTTATTTTTAGCAAAATGCATATGAAAATTGTGCTGTAAAGGTCTCTTTTAGTTTAACCCCTCCTGACAACTCAAAATGGGTGTATTTGCCATCCTCTCCCTTCTTCCTGTTTTTTATATCTGTAAGTGCTTCCTGGTGAGGTTTAATTCCTTGGACAAGTGCCTCGTTGCCTACTTGTAACTATTCTCTGACCCTGCATCAAGGGTCAGAGCAGGGTCAGAGAATAGTTGCAAGTAGGCAACGAGGCGCCAGGAAGCAATTAGCAGCAGGTGTCCACGTTGAAGTTAATTTGTTTGTAACCCTTTCGTAAAAGGTTACAAAGAAATTAGGTTCAACTTTTGCACCTGCTGCTGTAACCCTTGCTTGGCTGAAAATTCGTCCCCGCTGATTCGCGGATTTTACCGCGATTTCGCGAGATTCGCGGATCGCGAAATCACGGAAAATCCGCAAATTCGCCCGCGAAACGGATTTTACACCCACCCTTACTCCTGAGCAATGAGATCTACCCTCCGATCTGCTTTCTCAGTTCCCCACCGACCTGACCTTTCTCCTTCTCTTTCTTCTCCCCTTTGTCTCTGGAGCAACTGCATTCTCCATTGGTTTACATAGATTTGAAGGCAGCTTAAAGTCTTGATTAAGAAGCGTGCCTAGTCCCTCCTGTGTGCTTTGGCATCATTTAGAGGATGCCAGTGGTCACAGTTGCGACCCCAGGAGAGCCTTTATAACCCCAGACCTCCTGGATTGAAATGGCAGTGCCAAGAACTTTAAGCAAATCTGGGCTCTGATGAGCCCTGTTAACTTTCTGTTGCTACACTGAAACTGGGAAATAATGTTCATTAGAATGCCCATGATACTTCAGAATGTTTTTCTTTCAAAAAAGAAATACATGTATTTATTTATCAATTGATATAGCAAGTGATTACCCAAAAATGTATTGGGGCTTATGTATGGTAACAAGGGATTCCAGTTCACCTACAGTACATGTGCTCCTGTAGCATTAAGGCATCTGAACTTTGCAGTTCATTGAATTAGCATGCTTTTAAAGACTTACAACATTTTAAGATATTGAGTTCTGAACGTAGCTCAGTAGGAAGTTTGGGGCATATTATCAACAAATAGCAATATTTATCGCTAAGTAGGCATAGCCGCATTTTTTTTTATCGCCGCGCATCACCGGATTTTATCGCTGAGATAACGTGCTATTAGCAACGTTGATCTCAAAAGCGATAACATTTCCGGCGATAGCGGCGAAATCCGTGAATATCGCTGAGAATACAGCGATATTCATGCATTATCGCTAACAGGGTCTTAGCCATTATATCCACCTCCCATTGGAGATAATGGCTAAGAACTGGTCTGAGCAGGAGTTAGTTTTTGGAGATATTCGCGCTTAGCGCAAATATTTCCATCGCTACGCCCGTGTTGGTAATAGGCAATAGCGATGTTAGAGACTGCTTTCAGTCGCTAACAGGTTGGGTATGCCCACTTTGCATGTCATCAGCGATAAATATCGCTGACATGCAAAGCGGCCCCCAAACAGCTCGCTATCGCCTAAAGCTGTCGCTAACTGCTGTTAGCGACAGCTTGCTAATAGAGCGATAGAATTATCGCCGCTTAGCGACCGAAAACGGCCGCTAAAGTGGCGATAATTTCCTAGCCCCCCCTTGATAATATGCCCCTATGTTCCACGTCTGTGTTGTTATCACTGAAAAAGCACGTCTACCCGTTCTCGCCCTACAAAACAGGCACAACTACCAAATTGGCAGAGGCTGACTGTAGTTGTCTAGAAGATATGTTCTTTGAGAAAATGGAATAAATATAGTTGGCACCGTACTTTGGGTAGAAGGCCTGGTGGCACATGCAGAGGGCCTTGAACCAGCATCTCTTCTGTACAGGAAGCCAATGACGTTTTCTAGTATGTGTCGAAATGCTGTGTTCATTTACAAATATCAGCCTGGAGGCAGCGTTTTGAATTACTACAGTCTATGTATCAATGTAGGCTGGAAGGCTGACATACTAAAGTGCACGTGATGCATCCTTTATTGAATTTAAATGTTATCATGCTGGCAGCATTATGAACACCGTTATTTCAGAGCTCTTCTGGCACTTGAGTTTTGCAGTCCAAGGTCTCTCTCTTTACTAATGTGATGCAGTGAAGCGCCACTAACTGATTTCTTTCTCCAGAGCTCAATGCCTTCTTCTAAACGTAAATGTTTCATTTCCTGTACTTAATGAATTCTGGCTATCCTGGAGCAACATTCATTGTGTCCCTGTTCCCTACTGATGTCCAATACAAAAGTCAAAAAGCATTGGAAAAGCCAATAGTCCTGACCTTAGATGATTGCCCTTTTTTGGCTTTGCCGTTGCTTGTGTTCTTTAGAAATAGTTATGGTAAGCATGATCACAAAAGAACAGTAAAAAATGGCTGCCTGTGTGTGCACACAAGTGCACAGACAGGCGGCCATTTTTAAAATAACTTTTTGCAAGAACAATTTTGAAGCTCTGAAGTAAATTACATGCAATAGAAGGCACTATGCTGTGGAGAAAGAGATCATTCAGGGGTGCTTACTGCATTACAGACACCTGATACCATGCAGCAGGATCTAGTATCACTGTTTTCCCATTACGGCCCGCTCTTCTCCTGGGAAGAAATTGGGGTCCTCTGATGTCACTTCCTGTATTATCATTTTGGTCAAAGAGTGTAGGATGTCACTTCTGCTGTCCCTGACTTTTGATCAATCGGCATTAAAGTCTCTATTAAATATGAAAATCCCCAAAAAACATGAACAGATACAGGTGAGGCCAGCACAGGTAAGAGCGGTTGGGGGGGGGTGGGGGGGGGGCAGGGAGTGGAAGACGGGAGATGCTGGGATAGGTAAAACTAAATAAACAAGCATTGGCATAGTCAATAGGTCTCGCTTTTGGGACCATATGAGTGTTTATCTATGCAACGGTTGATGTTGTTGCGGCAAGGCTATTGTCCTGCATAACTCAATACTTATAAAGTCCCAAATGCGAGACCTATTGGCTATGAGAATCGATAGCTAATAAGTCTGGCTTTGAAACCACGTGGTTTCAAAGCACACTGATTTATCAAAAACAATGGGTGCTGCATAAAAATGGCATTCGTTTACAGTGGGACAGGGGAATGTTCATTGGAAATACTGGTGTGGTGCATAAGGAGAAGAGACAAACTGGGTGGTGTATTTATACATGGAGCCATTAGCCAGGTAGGGTAATTTCAGGAGACTGCTCAAGAGAATGGTAGTTTCTAGTAAAGGAGAGATTACTAGAAAAACGGCAGAGGGCAATAAAGGGATGTGATCAGCTATTTCCTCCATAACAAAGAAATGTCTTCAACTCGGCGCTCAACACAGCTGCCAGATGGTACAGAACAGATGTCTTAAATTATATACCAAAAAGTCCCACAGTTCCTAAGGCGACAGATATAGGGTCGCTCCATCAAGTCCAGCACCAAGAATGTCACTGCTGGAGTTCTAGCAGGAGAGAAAACCATGTCCAGGGGTTGGGGAGGGGGGCATGTTGGAGTGGAGAGTGAAGGCTGGGTCACAGCTATATGGCAGCTAAGTAGCTCCCGGCAACTAGGCAGAAAGACATATCACCTGTTCCTGAATGGTGGGAGAGAAGGTTAGGGCTCCATGAATAGACGGGAGGAGTTTGCAGCTCCAGGGCTCGTAGTCAAAACATCACATCTCTAGGGCAATTAGGGAACAAGGTAAAAGTTCTGAATTTAGTAAGTTGAAGGTCACAGCTACAGTGCCATTAGGAGGTAAAGTCTTGATTCCATGGCTGTAAGGCTGAAGGGGATAGCCCTGGGTCTTGTAAGGAGAATGCCATAGCTACAGGGTTATTAGGAGACAAAACCAAAGCTACAAGGACACAGCTCTGGGGTGAATAAGGAGAAATCGATAGCTACAAGGCAATTAGGAGGCAAGGTCACAGCTCCATGGATCAGAGGCTAAAGCTCTGGGTCTAGTAAGGAGAGAGTCTCAGCTACAGGATTATAATTAGGAGGTAACACCACGATTCCATGGCTGGGACGCTGAAGATGACAGCTGTGTGGCTAGTTACGGAGCAAGTCTTAGCTAGAAAGCAGTTTGGAGACAGAATCACAGTTTCATGGCTTGACTGTGGCAGCAGCTGGTGAGATAGCAAAATCTATACGGAGCTCTCAAAACAGCGCTCTCTGCTGTTACTGGAGGGCCAACGTAGTACATTTTGGAGTTTGTTTACTCGGGTCTGCCCAGTTGACATAAAAGATGGACAATACATTCCGTAATGACCACAGTGTGCAAGCAAGACTGGCAAAACAAACATCAACACGGAGAAAGGACCGAAAGGAATCTTGCGGGAATAATACAGAACTCTGGCAGACAGTATTACACAGCTCATTGACTATTTGGTACTTTACCTCGCTGTTTAAACAAATTTACGTACTTGGTTTGAAAAATAACGGAGAGGCATTGAAAAGTCAGTAGTTCGAATATGTAAGGAAAGTCTATTTTCGAGAAAGTTGCATTGCTTTTGGCGAAGGAAGACAATGAAACAAGCATAAAAAAAAATCGCAAGTGGTGACGCGAGTTGCGCATGCGCGCGCAATGGGAAAAAGTGGTGTGCACGTTGCGTGCTCTTGTGCACGTTCTAGCAAGCTGGTGGCCAGCAAGGTAGCGATTTTTGAAGTAGCTACTAAATGTCTCGCCTAGACAGCTCATGCGCTGGCTCAGGTGAGACCTAAAAACCACTTCTCTTGCGTTCGCCGCATTGCCGACTCGGGGATGCGGCGAGCGCAAGGTAAGTGTTTTTTTAATTTATTTAATTTGACCTATACCGTCATCTGTCAACACCCCTCCCAACCCGCCATGCCCCACCGCTCTTACCTGTGACGACCACACCTGATTAGATATAGATAAGACACCGTTAGAATAACATCACTTGCACTTTTGGAGCAGACTGTCTCCTAATAGTGCTTGCGTGAAGCTTATTCAAGCTGCAACATAATACAAGTTTCTGCGAAATTCTCTGCAACAATATTCCGATTCACCGCACTCCAACATAAAAGAAACAGTGCTCCGCCTGGACGTTGAAAGACGCTGCACGCATCTGACAAAGTGAATAGCTGCTGTCACGTGCTACTTTCAGATATGTGTTGTGGAACTGCATCAGACTTGCCCAGCAAACCGGAAGATTTTTGTGGAAAGCACCTCAGTGGAATGGCTGGCATCTCAGACACCCTATGTATTCACCTCAGACACCCTGTGTATTAGTATGTCAAAACATGGCACGCTCTGGTGAGCATGATGGACGAGGCAGAGAGGTTCACTGTTGTTTAAAATCTAGAGCATTTCTGAGAAGATTAGGAGCATCAATTGAGATTCTTGCCTGATCACTCATCATTTCAGGCCCTGATCTCCCGATATCATTACAGGAACACATTTTTAGGCACTAACAGCTTTACAAGCTAGCTAAGAACTGATCAACACTAGCTTGACCTGCGTCCAGTGCTTAATTAGTTAAAAAAAATACAAGTGCCAGAGTCTCGCCAGGAGGCCACGGCAGATCGCACCACACACTGCCCCTGTCTGCGCTACCAATGATATTACCAACACAGCTACAAACTATCACACCCGTACAAATGTGACAATTTGGACTATTCCAGGCCCCCAAGCTATAAGAATGGCTTGGGTGGGAGGTAATAGTCATTCTTATTATATACTGAATAAATAATTGACTGCTGTTGCGGTCATCGCAGACAGCGCCACCTTGTGGCACACTGCCACAAGCACCGGTTTTGGCAACTAAGTGTCGGTGACGAGCACCGGAAGCCACCGGTTCAAGTTAAACACTGACTGCGTCTTCAGTGTGAATAGCCAGAATTTTGGAGTGCATTGGTGAGAAGGTGGTGCTGTTAATTATGACTGACCAATTTCGGCATTTTCTAGACTTTATATCTAGTATCTGTTAATATAAGTGGCAAATTCCACACACTTCCATGCACCAGAAAAAGAGGGTGAAAAAATGTGTTTCACATTTTATCTGAAATGAAAACGTTGACTTGCACTCAAACAGCTGCGGCCGCTGCAGGTAAGAGCGGTGAGGCCCGGAGAGGCCCTGGGGGTGCGACCGAGCTCTTTGTCGGGGCCGGATTTCGGCCGATTTTGTTACAGGGCCGATTTTGCAGCTGTGCTGCAAAAACGGCCCTGTAACAAACACGGCCCCCAGGGCCCAAAACTGGCCCCCACCCTTGCGGCGCACCGGGGGATTGCCCGGTGCCCGCAACGGCCAGTCCGGGCCTGGCTCTTACCTGCAGCGGCCGTGCCTGCACTCAAAGCAAAAACTACTGAATGGATTTACACCAAACTTGGCATAAAAGTAGAAGTTTACTCTGAAAGGGCACTGTTCTGGCTTGGGTGAAATATGTTCAATAAGAATTTGAAAAAGGTGCTGTGTGGGCTCAGAAGAGTTAACACTCATATCTCTGTTGGTTTAAATTTGTGATTCAATAATGCAGTAAACCACGTTTGCATTTTTAGACAAATGTGATTGGTTTGTGAAAGACTTTATATAATTTTTTTTCACCATCTTAAATTTGTGGATTAGTTACAATTTGCGACTTCAGCACTGTGGAAAACAAATTTCCACAGGAAAGAAGACTATAACACATTTCTGACTAAAAGGCTGGTGGTAACATGGACGCAGGGGTGTGGAAAAATTGAATAATAGACCAAGACAAAATATATAAATTTACATGTGACTGAAACTCAAAACGCCATTGAGATCTCAACAGCCATCTCTTAAAGTAGTAGATTTGTGTGCTATTTTATGAAAAAATTATGAATCTTATACAATTGGTGACTATCATGAAGGGTTACAAAAAAGACCGAATGGTTGATAGGCAGGAGGATAAAGCGAAGAGAGAGGAGCCATGTTTTAAGTTCACCTGTCCAAGAATGATTTGTTAAAAAATAAATAAAGAAATAGGAGTGGCACACGGTTCTTATAAGGCGGACAGGCCAGCAGCAATTTGCTGCCAATTACTTAACCAATTATATTTTTAAATAATGCATTTTCAAAAAGCTACCCGTAGGTTGAGGGAACAGCAACGGGGAGCGCGCAGGGAAGGGGGAAGGAGAAAAGTAGGACTCAAGGGAGAATCACATGCATGAGAAAGAAACACAAGGTAGGCATAAGTGGGCAGGTGCAACATCAAGTGCTAGAGGTGGGAAGAGAGAGGAAGACAGGTTGAAAACACATGCACTATCATGGAGTGCTTAACCAAAAAAATGTACTTCCCGAAATGTAACCAGTGGAAGGACACAAGTAAAGAGGTTATGCTCCAGGGGAAAGACAATCACAGAGGAGCAAGGCAAACCCAGACAAGGCAACAAATAACAGGCAGGCTAATGAAAGTTAAACGTAAAGTCAACCAATAGGTCTTTCACAACTAGACACCCTATGCTGTCTGGTAGGGTCGAGCTAATGATGCCAGTGGGAGAGCCATAGCTGTGTGCAAGAGTTAAACATGGTGGGCAACACATTATGGTGTGCCTTGTGTGTGATGGTATGGTGAGAGATGTTGAGTAGATGTTAGGAAGTAGGTAGCACAGAATCATTGTCACTGACTGCCAGAGGACAGTAAGAATCAGCCTTCGTGAAGACATCTACCACTCACTGCATATGCGATGGGGTCTCTGGCCATTGTCCGCAGAGACCTTCCAGGACCTGATATGCTTCACATAGAGATATAGATAATTAAGAAAAAGCAGGCAAAACAGTGTATTGCTTCATGGTGTTTATTGGACCATAAGATGTCACAAAAAACAGGATACATTTCCCACCACAGAATATTTCCACGGAGGACACGCAGCATGTGACGCCCCTCACCCAGAGACGAGACAGAAGAAGGTTATTGGCATGAAGGGACTTGCCGTTTTATGGCTGCACTAAAATTCAATTTTTTGACTCATCTGATGAATAGGTCGTGCTTTTGGCTACAGAAGTGATTTTTGCTCAACAGACTGACGCCCTGGGATATGATTGGACACAAGATAGCCAATAACCGCTGATGCTTTTCTCTCTGTTGCTAGAATCGCTTCTGTTCCCAGTGGTGGAGCAAACTTCTTGCGTCACATTAATAGAGTAGTCATGGAGGTAATTGTACAATCATTTTCAGTTCTAAAACGAATCCACCAAACACCCCACGCAGCCTTCGGACCCTGGTATTACATCGACTCTTCCATCTCCTTGACTTCGGAAGACACAACTTTACCGTCGACCACTTCCTCAATGATTGTTTTCACTTTTCTGGTCTTGGTGGGATCTAAAAAATAATAATCAATGAAGAGGCATTGAGACGTGAGTTACCAGTGACAATGAGTCCCACTTAACATGCATTAGACAACGAGCATTCTCCTTTACACAGAGATAGCAGGCGCTTTGAAGTTAGGGACATTTGCACCACTTTTTCTATTTTTTTTGGGATGTGCAGTTTTCTGTGAGCTACAGCATCTCAGAAGTTTTTCCTCTGTTTGGAGGCGGGGAATCCGCGGGCTTCGCAATCTCATTAGAGTTTCACTTTCTAGCTTAACGTTTCACTAACGTCACAACCTGTTGATTGTAATAGTCGAGCAGTGAAGTCACATTTAGAAACAAATGAACAAATGATAGCGGCCTTATGTTTTAATTGCTATTCTAGCTAGCTTATGGCCTTACCCTTGTCCAACGTAATACAATATCACCGGGTCCACATACCCATACTATATTACACATGCTGGTGCACGGGCAAGAGGACTGGAAGACCTTCCCACTGGGCATCAACACATTACTTTTTACATTTATTACACTTGAAACTACTGTGTAATTTTATTACAATGCATATTAGTGCTTCAATAGAGATGACAGTGGTTTAGTGAAAGCCTGCCTAGTCCCTGCAGGCTGGTGATGGGGAATTGAGAATAGTACCTATACCACACACTTGTTATGCTCACTATTTGTGGTGCACCTGAAATTCGAATTGCTACTGACTTGCAAATGGTAAATAGTATTTGCCATTTTAGATGGCAAATTGGAAATCCTGTTCATCATTTTGGAGTGATCAATTGCAATTCTATTTAACCACTGACGGTCGGGGAGTCAGTGAACCGTCACACTCCTGAAGGTAAAATGGAAGCCATTAACTGTAGGGAAGTCAGTGAACCGTCACACTCCTGAAGGTAAAATGGAAGCCCTGTTGGTCAACTGAGATCCTGCAATCCTGATTGCACAATTAGAACTTAGAATTTCCGTTGAATCTCAGGAGCACCTGGCAGACTAATCAGAATCGAAAATCTTCATATATCAAAAGAAGCAACTTTCTGAGTGATCAGAATTTCAGATTCACAAATGGTTGGCAAGGATCCGTTTGGACAAAAGTGCCATCAACTTACCTCTCTTGGTTTCCGATGGGGTAGGTGACTGCACTACTTCCACTTTTGTTGTCTTTTGTGACTCATAACCGCTGCAAGGGAACACATGCGCATTAATAATCAGGCCTTGCAAAATTTTGTACGGAATATTGACAGCTAAATTATCGATTTTCCATTCTTTATAAACTTGCTCTATGTCACCAAATTCATAGAGTTAGGGGGAATTATATCACTTGACCTATAACTCCACCTAATGATGTCACGGAGTGAGTCATTTAAACATTTGACTCTTGAAGCATCACAGAAAGGGAAAGAAAGTAACAACACTAAGGGGCATATTTACAAGGGAAGTGGTGGAGCGCGGTGTTAGCCTTCTTGGCTTAACGCAGCGCTCCACCACTGGAAACGCTGGTCTACACTGTATTTACAACAATACGGTGCAGATCTGTGTTTTCCCCTGCACGGGCCCTAAATGTAGCTGCCTATTGCCAGCGGAGGCACCCTTGCACCATAGTGCAAGGGTGCCTGGGTTGTGGGAATAATTGTTAATGTACAGGACGGTGTCCCTACCTGCACATAAACAATCTTAAATGCACGATTTGTAACTGCGTGGTGTAGCATGTGTGCCGCTTTGTGCAGTTTATGTGCAGGAAGGAGGGACACCTTCCCGCACATAAACAATCCTTCCGGCGATTTGCTGTTTCTATATGTGTTTAACAATGCAGCACACATAGAATCAGCCTGGTCCTTACCTAAACTCTCCGTCCAGCAGGCGCCGGTAGGTCTCGATCTCCATCTCCAGCCGGGTCTTGATGTTCAGGAGCTGCTGGTACTCATAGCTCTGCCGTTCCATGTCGCCGCGGAGCTGGGTCAACTGCTCTTCCAAGCTGCTGATCTTCTGCTGCATGGAAAATAGTTGCTGGCAGTATCGGCCTTCTGTCTCAGACAGGGTGTCTTCAAGGGATTTTTTCTGAGGGGAGAGAACAGGAAAAAAGTTACATGGATGGATGGATATGGATAGATTTATGGATCAGTCAATAAAGGGATGGATGAATCAATAGATTGCTTTTATGGATCAATCAGTAAATATATGTGTGAATGGATGGAATAATTGAGTTTTGGATCAAACAACGCATGGGTGGGTGGATGGGTGGAGGGGGGATGGATTGATTTTTGTTTCATTCGGTAGATGGATGTGAGCATGGATTGACTAATGAACGGATTGATTGATTTGCAGAGCAATCTATAAATGGATGATGGATGGATCAATCTATAGAGGGATGGATGTATGGTTGAATGCATGGGTGGATGCTTGGATAGATACTTTGATAAAAGACTTCTTTTGAATAGCACACATGGCATGTCGAATTACCTTTGGGCTACTTACCATGGCCAACTGGGCTTGGAGTTCTATCTCCAGGCTCTGGAGTGACCGTTTCAGGTCAGACATCTCACTGCGACTCGATGACACTTCACTCGCGTTGCTGACGATGACCTTCTGCAGCTCTGCAACCTGTACCAAGAGAGAGTGAATCTATTCTGAAACACAGGTTTGAACAAATCCATCACTACTCCACTTGTGAACTGAAGATGAATCCAGATGTGACTGAATGAATCGATGGACACAAATTGTCCATTTTCAGTGGCCTCTGGGCTATTCAATCCTTGTTTCCACCAGTGGTAGTAAATGAACACCTAAGTCATCGTTGTCATCACATCGACATTCTTTGGCGCGTTACCATTGGAAAGGAAGGTAAATGTGTTTTGGGCACTTTTAGGAGCGTTTTTGCAAATAATTATATTTTCTAATAGCAGATAATTGTGATATTCCCCTTTTCAATTTCTTCTAATTTATTTCTTTGAGGCATGTATGTGATACTTGAAGACTATCAATGTATTTATAAATCATTCTATGGTGCAATGTCTTGAAAAAATTACCACGGCATAATTGCATTTAGAGGGTTTGAAAAGTTTACAAATTTCATAACTTGTGATTATTAGAAAGCTTTCTAAACGTTACTAAGCTTGCAAAAAAAGTTATCAGATACAAATTTCTTGCAAAAACGTGTATTGCAAACTTAGGTGGTGTCTGCTAATTGTTTTCTGCAATGAACGATTTTTAGGTTTTTTCCATTTTTTATTTTAAACTATGCAGCTTTTGTGAAGCGTAAACATTTTGAAGAGAAAAAATCACAAAGCGCGGAGAGGAAAGGAGTTGCCACTACGCACACCCCTTAATTTATATTTTGCGTTCCGCTGAACATTTTCTTACAGAAATTTGGTTCATCATCATTACTAGATTTTTGGGGGTAAAAACCCTATTGAATTTTTCCTCCATTTGGTAGTAGCTCTAAAGCTTTTCCAGCATCACGGTTTGGTGTGTACTTGTTGATCCATGCAGTGGTGTGCATGGCCCTTTCTTACCTTCTTTCTGAACATGTCTTCTGCCTCCTGGCGGTTCTTCTCTGCCAACAACTCGTAGTCGGCCCGCATGCTGTTCAGGTTCTGAAGCAAGTCCAAGGATGGTGCAGCGTCCATCTCGACGGACACATCACCTCTAGCACCCTGGCGAGCGGCGCTCAACTCCTGATATGGGAAAGAGTTTCAATAAAACTCTTTAGATCACGCTATAGTCTAACCCCACAACAACAATACATTAATAATGTTATGTACTAGTGAATTTCTTTATTTGTATAGTTAGTAAAAACCATTACAAAAAATAAAATGCCGTAATATTAAGAACAAGGAGTAATAAAACTAAACTGGAGGTACATACAGAATTAGAAGTTAAAATCAAGTAAAAAAAGATGACGTTTAAAGTTCAGGAGACAGTTACAGAGGGAATGGTTACACAAGTATTATATGTTCAGGGTAATAATGTTATGTATTATACAAATATTCCTTTGCAAAGGTTGTAATTGAAAAATGACTAGGAGGAAGAAATCCTTTAAGAAATGGGGAATGCATCCCATCCTTATGCAAGGCACGCTAGCCCCTGATCCTAAAAAGCAGGAAATCATTGGATGTACCTTGCCATGCACCGGATTTACCACTGAGGCTTTTCTTTTTAATTAGTAGATTTGTAGAGTAGGATACTATTTTAGAATTTCAGTTATTTAGGGATATTTAAATTGTTCCTGTCTTACACTTCAGTTATAGCGTAGGCTCTCAAAAATGCAAAAAAATTGAGAAATGAGTAATCTGTGTTTTTCAGCTCCCTTACTGACCTTATTCTCTCCTTTCTATTCACTCGACCAATCTTAATTCAGAAATTCAATGATTACATATCAAAACTAGAGCACCTTTCATTCAAGCTGCTCACGTTGTCTTCCATGAATTCGCCTCTATATTCACATTCACTTTACATACACACGTTGCTTGCCTGGGACACGTTTTCTGGAATATTATAGGAAACACCAAGAAGTCATGTTCTTGCAACAAGGTTTGACTTCTGCTCTGAGGTACTGAGGAGGTACCTGCTTGGCAGCATTTATTCGTGTATTTGATGGTGAATTACCAAGGACTGCATGCTGTTGTTGGCTGTGGTTGGCAAATGAAACCTTAAACAGCTATATGATATCTATATCTACCAGCCTTTTGCGTGACTCACTGACAGGCATCTTCAAAACTTGTGTAGGTCCTGTGATTGGCCTAGTGAACTCTGTTGGGTCCATGCATCAGTTGAATTTCAGAAACCTGTAATTGGCTCCATCAACTCTAGTGGGCACCAATAAAAACATACATGGATTGTTGACCACTCTGTTTTTGAGCTTCAGGGCTTGTGAAGGGCTTTTCAAACTCTTGTTGCCAGGTAGTTGAACCATCTACAATTTGTGAAATTGGCTCTGTAAACTTTATTGAATTGGTCTGTGTTTTATCTCCTAGGCCTGTCATTGGCTCAGCCAAGTCTGATAGCTAATGGTTCTAGAGGTTCTAGTATCATGGTTGACTGAGCCAGTTCTAGTCACCACTTGTGTGACTACATGTGTCGGGCTTTAGCTTGTCTTGCCAATGTCTAAAGGCTACTTCCACAACCCACTTTGGTTTAATCAACTCGGGTAACCATGTGAGTAAATATGTATGCAGGGTTAGTGGTGCTCCAGGGCAACCATGAGCAATGTTCTGGAGTGAGGCACATATGATGTGCCCAAGACACCTACCTACAGCTTCCTTTTTGTGAGTGGAATGCTGGGGATCTTTAGTTTAATGTGAATCATTTTTTTAAAGCTCTTTGCGAGGATCCACTTTAAGTACTATACATGACAGGTAGTTTGCAACATCTGAGCTTTGGTTTGCTCTACTAAATGATACAGCAGCCGGATTCCTCGAGAGAAGCCGGCGGAAAACCCGTCAACGAGACCAGGTGTACTCTACCTCCTCGTGGTTCTTCTTCAGGTAGGCCAGCTCCTCGGTCAGGCTCTCGATCTGCAGCTCCAGTTCAGATCTGGACATGGTCAGGTCATCAAGAACTCTGCGCAGCCCGTTGATATCAGCCTCCACGCTCTGGCGCATGGCCAGCTCGTTTTCGTACCTTAAAAAATAAATTGACATCATTATAACACAAGTAGTCATGTTACAGTAAAGAATGTTTTCTCATTTCTTCTTTCTCCTTCCTCCAGATCAATACCTTATTCCCTTCTTCTCCTTTATTTTTTATTTTGCTACCTTGCCATGTTTCTAGATTATGGTTAGCTATTGTAATACCTTTATCTTTTCTTATAATATTTTCATTCTTTTGCTTCGGTTTCATTTTTTTTCTTTCTTTCCTGCACTCGGTATATATTTTATTTTTTTCCTTGCATTCCTTTATTTCCCTTGACATTTATTTCTCTTTTTGCCTTTCTCCTTATTCCTTTCTCCTTATACGTTTGTGTTGCTCCTACTCCTCCTCCGTCTTCTTTACTTCACCTTCGATCCTATCCCTGTTTAATGTTGTAATCGATCTTCATTTATTTACATACTTGCCTCCTGTTGTTTTTCCTCTTTCCTGTTATGCATGTTTTGCCCTCATCTAAAAACAAATCCGGCCTTTCTGCAAATCCCTCTACGATGTCTTCTGAATAGACGCAGTCTAGGAGTTCAGGCGGAAATATTCCCATCACCAATGTTGCCTTGCATATAATTGGCCCCTTACTATAGTGGCACACTGAGAAACAAGCATTGGCAAAGCCAATAGGTATTGCCTTCAGGACTTACTGGTTTTGCCCATGCCTTTTGGCAGTGTTCTAATCTAGAGCATTGGCAAAATGCTGTGCAGCATGGCCAGATGAGAAAAAAAGAAAAAAAGGGATGATGATGTGGCCATACTGTCCTGGTCTATTTGTATGTGCCTGCGTTTTTTATTCACTTCTCCAAGATTAAAGTCCATTCTCTAGGGGCTGCACATAAACAAAATGTCTGCTACGTCATGGGGCATTTGCGTCATTGTGCCTTTTGCATCGTAAAAAGCAGTGGCAACACCAATAGGACCCCCATTGCAGCCTACAGGCAAGAGCTGCAGCCTTTGCCAATATTTTTGTTTTCTCAGGGGCTGGGGAGCATTAAAGTAAGCTACTTGTTGTTACTCACTTCATTTTGAAGTCATCAGCAGCCAGCCTGGCATTGTCAATCTGCAGAACGAGCTTGGCGTTGCCCACAGATGCAGCGAAAATCTGGAAAACAGGAGCAGAAATTGCTATGTGACTGTTGATCTTTGAATAAAGCGTTAATGCAGATATTCACAAAGCTGCAACATTTTGTTCTCCTACAACAGACACTGTCTACAGCTTTTCTTTTTTGTTTTTAACAACAGATGTTATTGAATTTTCATGTACCAGAAGGGCAGAGCCCAGCAAGCAGAGCACAACTGAAATGCATCATAGAATGCCTCTGGGTACTGTATAGCACACTCTCCCGTAGTCTGCAGAACATCAGACCAAGAAAAACACCCATCCCCCTCCAAGTGTGCACCATACATACTTCGAAAACATTATATGTACATGCCAAAGGAATTCCCATCTATGTCTTTTTAGCATTGATACTTTGAACAGGTAAATCATTCACCACCAGTCGTTCAATAGGGTGGCAGTCTGCGACATTGAGGACAGATCTATAACCCTGTACTTGGCCCACCGAGACTCCAGCTTTTCTTTAGCGAGTATAGTTTGTTGAATAAAATTCAAATCACGCATGGGGGTGGCACTTTGTAATTTTCTATAGCATTTGTGTGACACTACAATCCCCTCTATAGCACTTCCAAACCCTGAGCTCTACAGCATTGGGGAGTGCTTGGTTAGAAGACAGTATGTTTGCACTGGGATCCAACACTGTGGGGTTGTGCATGAGTGACCCGAGTGGGCTCTCATCCTGTCATGGACCGATGTGGGGTTGTAGCATGTCCTGAGGGTGTGGAATGGGATTTGTTGAGCAGACTGGAGAACATGTGTCTGCGTGTGGCGTTTGCTTGCATTGCTAGTGTCCTTATAGGCTTGTCTGAGGAATCACGCCTGTGTGGGCCAGGTTCGAGTGCATTGAAGGCAGGGTCGCTTCAAGGTATTTTGACACGCTTTGCAAAGTATGTTCTTATGTCTGTCTTTGTTGTGCAGCCATGTTGTTGCACCACTGTTCAATGGAATCATTGGTTACGCCCACCAGCATGGCACACCATTCTTGGCGTACTGCCTAGCTTCACACTGAAGCCTTGGCTGAAAAGTTCCTAAGAGCCAGTGGATTACCTCTTGATGAAAAGTAAAGGTGTAATGTAATCTGGTGCTCATGTAAGTGCTGTAACGCCCTGGAGCCAAGTTTGCGTTATTTAAAACTGCACAAAAAGAGGCACAGGTTTTTGAAGCTTTACATGAAATTCTACCCTACACATGAGAAGATATAAAAGTGTTTTAAAATATTTTTTGTTTTACGACCACTTTGCGGAAAATAAGAATATCTGAGATTATCTTCCGCAGTGGCATGTTAATAATTGGTGTTTGCAAACGATTGTGGGAAAAACACCACACCGAAAGAAAAATATATTGAAATATTTTCTTTGGGGCAAGTTTTTTACTGGTGACAGTTTGTAAGATCATGAGATTGCAAAGTTTGATATATTGCAACATTTTGCGAGCACAGTGATAATTCTAGATACTCCTGGTAAAACTCTCTATGTTCACTATGTTGAAGACGGTGAACGAGTGGGGTAGGACCCATCACTTGTCCGAGGGGCCTCAACAGGTCTTGTTGAAGAACTTTACACATATTACACAAAAACAACTTTTCCCTTTTGGAAAATAACCAATGATAATGTGCAACCTCTGTGTAGTGCATAAGTGTTTAATTCTCGAAACAGGTGACCCTTGTTCTTCTTTCCTAAATGTCTATAAATGTTATGAACTTAAGTATGCGACTTTATCTCCTTCTATCCCTCTTCATTTAAATTTAACCATTTAGACAGTTTAAGTGTAAGTATTTTGAGATCCAAGGGTAAATAATATTTTGCTGATTGGGTGTCCCCTTTCTTTTTGTTCGAGATATTTTAGGACACTATTTGTTTCAAGCTGGCTCCATCTTGTGTATCCTTCTGGCGGCACAGTAAGGCATGTGCACGTAGTGACCTTGATGTAGCACAACCAATGAATGTAGTAACAGAATAATTCCAGTAGCGTGCTCTGAATTAAAAGCGTAACCGTTGAACAATCCCTGACAATCTGATTGGTGATTTGCATCCAGCAGCTCTCAGGCACCTTGCACCTTAGCTCCGTCAGCATAAAATGACTATGTATAGGGCATCTCATCTTCACCTATAAAGTTGCAGTTTGCTCACCACTTTCCTCTCTATTAAAGGATTCCAAACATAGACCTTTGTAAATAAGATGTTTTTGACTAGCAGACTTTCAAGCCCACTAAAAGACCAAAACAAAAATGAATAACAAGCAATGCGTTTAGTTACTCAGTCCAAGCACCACCCACACATAAGGAAAAGTTTGATCCTGCCTGATTTGAAAACATTATTTTGTGGCATCCACTGGTCCATGGGAGGCAACTGGTACTTGTGACTGCATTCTTCAATTTTCTTCATAAAAAGATCCCACTTTTCTACAAAGCCCAACTGCCGCCCCCTCCTACTCCCCCCACCGACCCCCCATACTACCGCCACAGGCAGATGACTATAATTCGCAGGTGGAGAGATGATTTGTCTTTGTTATGGAGCACCAAACTCCATATTTTTCGTAAATATTTTAAAATCTCTGCTTTGTGAAATGTATCATATCAAGAGCACCTGGGGTGTACCGACATTTCACACTTTGGGGGGTTTGGCGACCCAGGGTTCTCATGTTTCCCTGGCGCTTTTAAGTGGGTGAAGAGCCAAGGTTCCATTAGTGTGAGGCCTGTGTGTTGCAGATGGCCCTAAATGTATATATCTTCTGATGAGCTCGATATTGAGCTTCAATGAATAGACACTTGTTGCAATGACTATCCCCAGAAAGAAACCCCCTTTATACTTTTAGTCTGATGTGGTTAGAGGTCTTTGTGCCCCTTAATCCGATAAAATTGACAGAATAACATTTCCAAGAGTTATGTATTGTAGTTCACAATCGGCAAAATTTGCAATTTTTTTCTTTTTTCTTTTTCTCATTGATATCACACAAAAAGAAAAAAACTGCAGACACGTGTTTCACCCAATGGCCAGTTGGCTGAGGGCTTTTTCAAGGTGAAATTTCAGAAGTGTGATCCTATAGTTTTAATCCAGTAGTCTGAGCAACATGGTCTCTGCGGTCCCGGGTGTAGCCATTTGTGAGGCGTGTGCCATCCCTGCATTGAATCTCTACAACAGTAGCGTGAATCCTAGATTTATCCACCCATCTGAGCATCCTCAACTTTATACTTTTATGTCTACTGATGGGTGAGCAGTCCCAGAGGTACATTTTCTGAATCCCTCAAAATCATGGCCAGGCCACACTTCTTCCACTCTAGTGAACATCTCACATTCACAGTTGGCGTGAATCAGCCACGCCTCTTCCTCTCTGGCGCACATCTCTGATTCACAGTTGGCGTGAATTAGCCACGCCTCTTCCTTTCTAGGGTAAATCTCAGATTCAAAGTTGGCGTGAATCAGCCACACCTCTCCCAATATGAGGAACATCTCAGATACAAAGGTGGCATGAATCAGCCTCGCCTCTTCCTCTCTGGCGCACATCTCTGATTCACAGTTGGGGGTGAATTAGCCACACCTCTTCCTCTCTGGGGTAATTCTCAGATTCAAAGTTGGCGTGAATCAGCCACACCTCTTCCACTATGAGGATCACCTCGGAGACAAAGGTGGCATGAATCAGCCACACCTTCCTCACTCTAGCGCACAATTCAGATTTACAGTTGGAGTGAATCAGCCATGCCTCTTCCACTCTGGCGCACATCTCTGATTCACAGTTGGCATGAATCAGCGTCACCTCATCCACTCTGGCACAAATCTGATTCAGTTGGCGTGAATCAGCCACACCTTTTCCACTATGAGGAACATCTCAGATACAAAGGTGGCGTGAATCAGCCACACCTCATCCACTCTGGCACAAATCTAATTCACAGTTGGCGTCAATCAGCCACACCTTTTCAACTATGAGGAACATCTCAGATACAAAGGTGGCATGAATCAGCCACGCCTCTTCCTCTCTGGCGCACATCTCTGATTCACAGTTGGCGTGTTAGTGCCCTGCGTTGTGCTCTGTCACGCAAACTGAGTGAGAAAGAGATGGTTGAATGAGTGAGGGTACTTTAAGGAATCACCTCTCTAAAAGGCAAAGGCAAAGGCTTAACAGAAGGCAGCAAAAATACTGAATATGCAAATACAGAAAAAAAAACAGAACAAAGAATTACCAAACTATTGTCCCACCAAAATAATGACATTATTTATATGTGTGACATTGTGGGCTGAGAGAGTTAATGGGAGCCGTGTCCTTTTTTCTTTGGAAGTTGTGCATTAAGGAATATACTATAACTGAATCAAAAACAGGCAAATCATGAGGGTAGAAGAAACAAAAAGAAAACCATTGCATGTGAAAAAGAAGTTTCATAAATGTTGAAGTAGAATGACACGGAGTCGATCGGAGTATTTCCTGCTATTATTGTTACCTTTTAAACATCTAAATGAGTACATAAAGTACAAAGCATGAATTAAAGGGTGCTACATAGCACAGACACAAACCTCATGGTAATTTGCACATTACACAGCTCCCTAAGTAGAAGGAATGAATGACTGTCTGTGGAGGTCATCACTTCTTTTAACCTGATACTAACTGTGTTATTCGATCTGATGCTCCAATTTTATCGTACATACACTTTACAGTTCTGTTGTTCAAAAAGAACATCAGAGGCATTGTGTTTATTTTTCCTTGATGCATTGAGTGTTCCAGTTTTATCTCATCTTCATTCATACATGTTTTGTCATTGAGTATAATGACACGACACATGTTTCGCTTGAGGCAAAGCTGTTGTTTACTTTACTCAAACTGTAGAAGACATCTGACAAGATTGAATGACACTGTGAGGGCCTGGTTAATAAAACTGATGAACAAAGGCTTGCATTGTATCTGCTCTACTGGGTCTATAACACACAAAAAAGTTCAACCTTCATAAGAAATCAAACAAATCTATACATCGGTTGTGTCTCTCCAGCATTGCTGGAAAAGGCTATCCATCGAAAGAACAAATAGTTGCCAAACATCCTCAGAACCCCGAGATGACATTACTGGGCCATACTATAGATTGACAATTGTGTCTTATTAAGTGACATTTTTAATCTTTTCTAAGTTTCTGGTTAGCAGCCAATATGTATAAGAGAATGATGCTGCGCCCGGATGCATTTCATGTTGTTTGGAAAAGTGCATGCCTCGCCGCCTCATGGGGGTGCTGTCCCAGCAGCCTTTGCATCTTTCCACCTGGGCTTTGTGTTGCTCACCTGAATGTACCCTGTTCCCATCGGAAAGTCTAAAATCATTAAAGTCAGCATCTCTTGCTGAGCAGGATTGCCCCGGGGCAGGCATGACTGTCTCAGGCACGCAGACGATTGCTCACAGATCCATCACACTTACAGCCAGGCACACGTCGCTGCTTCCGCTTGTGGAAGCAGGTGCGATGTCTGCCTCAACTACCTGTCTTAGGGCTGCCTGCCTCCCTCAGTCAAACACCGACTGCAGTTCAGGTAAGACAGCTCAGTGGGTCAATGCTACTGCTTCAGAGATCTGTCTGTCACGGGTAGGACTCGACCCTTTATCATTCCAAGCTCGATATAACGCATAGCGCTGAGATGGGGAATGCTTTCATCTAAAACTTACAGTTCTGCAAGAATCGAGCTGCAGGAGTTGTAACAACGAACATCCTGTTTTTCAAACATATAATGTGTTGAAGACAATAGACTCAGAGGAGGGGTATATTGTTTAACACAAATAGAGAATTTGGCCCAAAATCTCAAATCTGAGAGGCCATCGCACTGTGCCTGTTGTCACCCGTTCTGTCCTCGCCCTGGGCCCCTGCTTTGCCCGCCCTGTGGCCCCTGCTCCGGGTCAGGGCTTACCTTGGACTTGAGGTCGTCGATGGTGGCGTAGTACTTGCTGTAGTCGCGGCCGGCGCTGGCCTTGTTGTTGGCCTGCTGCAGGGAGTACCAGTCGCGGATCTTGATCTCCAGCTCGCTGTTGGCCGCCTCCAGGGCCCGCACCTTGTCCAGGTAGGAGGCCAGGCGGTCATTGAGGTTCTGCATGACCTGCTTGTCGCTGCCCGAGAGCAGGCCTCCATCTGCAAAGCCGGCACTGCCCCCGCCGAAGCCAGAGCTGCCCCCGCCGAAGCTGAAGCCAGAGCTGCCCCCGCCGAAGCCAGAGCTGCCCCCGCCGAAGCCAAAGCCAGAGCTGCCCCCGCCTAGGCCAGAGCTGCCCCCGCCGAAGCTGAGCCTGCTCCCGCCAGAGGCGACGCTCATGGCATTGGAGCTCCCGAAGCTGGAGTACAGAGACCGGCTGGAGGACATCTTGGAAGGCCTGGGGATGCACAAACTTCAGCGGTGAGGGAGGCTGGAGGCTGTGCTGGTCCAGGCTGCCGCTCTGCCCCTTATATGCGCGCAGGAAGCATCAGGGTGGAGCCAGGTGGGGTGGGGCGCGGCAGGGGAGGGGCTGTGTCTGGTGGGGGCAGTAGGTGTGGGTCGGTCACGCTCCAATGCCTCCTCTGGGAAGTGTCTAGGGACCTGCTGATTCAGGGACTCACGCACGTGATTGCCGGCAAGCATCGGGGCTTGTTTGTTAAGTGACAATGGCCGATGGGTGGGGTGGCCTTTCATTACATCGCTTCTCATCTTCGCAAGTTCCATCATTGCAGGCTGAGTGCTCCTCAGCGAGTCTGTGCCCGAGGGCTGGGCGAGGGTGGAGGACTGCGCCTCTGACGAGCGGAAAGTGCATTCAGTTTGATGTGAGGAAAGGGGGAGGGGGTGGGGGATTCACGCACCCCAAACATGTTCTGCAGACTCGGCCAGGCTGGACCACACAGCCCTCCTTCAACGCTAATGTATCATTATAGCATAGGCACTCGGTGATGGAGAAGAGGGTCTCCTGGCAGAAGTCACCGTTTTACTGGGTGGTCCGGGGGCACTGGGACATCCTTCATGGGCTGCAGATCTACCTACATACCTACCAATCGATCTATCTATCTATCTATCTATCTATCTATCTATCTATCTATCTATCTATCTATCTATCTATCTATCGATCGATCGATCGATCGATCGATCTAGCTATCGATCTGTCTGTCTGTCTGTCTTGCCTATGTACCTACCTATCTGTTTATCTCTGTCTGTGTCTAACTGTCTCTTTATTCCTGTATGTCTCGCCATCTGGCTCTTTATTTGACTCTCCATATCACTATTTTCATGTCTCTCTATCGGACTGTCTAGCTGTTTCTCTGTCTATGTGTCTCTCTATCTGACTCTCTAGCTGATTGCCTCACTATATGTCTGCCTGTCTCTCTAGCCGTGCCTCTGGTTATCTATCTGCTGCTCTCTCTGTCTCTCTGATTGCCTATCTCATTATCTCTCCCCTTGCTTGGCTTGTTTGATGCGCCTGTAATCCAGGTTTGCTCATTTCTGAGTGCATACAGTCGGCGCGAGGCGTCCCGTATCCCTGCTCTCTTAAGTAGCAGCTCTTTATTTTTAATTCTTAAACAGTTGAATGCGTGAAATCCGGATTTCACGCTGCATGGGATCAGGTTTCGAACCGTGCAAAGGGATTTCACAGAAACCTGTCCTCTAATAGCACAGCACATCACAGGCCCGAGAGCCGCAGAGGCGTCTCACAGGCCCGTAGTCACCCAGGACTCCCTTGCATGCGTTAGTGGAGTTATTTACCAACAGATACCTGCACTCTGACCCGGAAGGAGAAGAGGAGTGGAAGGAAGAAGTAGGGGGGCGATGATCTGTCTTTGTTCCACTCGAACAGGAGCGGTGGGCTCTGAGGAATGCAGAATCACCTTGGGGCCCAAGCGCATTGAGGCCTCCCGGCCTTTGGTTTGATGGAGGGGACAAAGCAGGCCCGGTCCTACCCCCATTTAAGGCTCTGGTTCCTAAGCCGATAATTTCACATTACAAGCTGAGGATTACTGCACACATGCATAATTCTTTCAGGTAATGGGAGTCCTGACTGACGGGTGTGAGGTCAGAGTTGAAGAACACGGACAGCCTACATTTCGGAACTTTTGATGTTATGGATTCCATTGTCTTTTTAATTAGAGTTTTGCATAAAAGCTCTCACTCATCACCCACCATTACCCAGTTGCTCCCTCACTTATCTACTGATCCATTAATTAAATCTCCCACTCACTCCCGAAGTAACTAGATCACACACTCACTCAGCCACTCTGACTATCAGAGGGCATATTATAACCTTCAAAGGCACGTGGCCCCTGGAGAGTGAAGTCCTGCATTACACTACACTCTTCCTTCCGTACTACCAATCTATCTGCTTAAACCCCACTTTTAAGGCAGAGTAGAAAGGGTAGGGCTTTGTGAGGGGTTCACAGGTGTGCAGTTTAGGCCACAAGATGTGTCCATGGACACTCCACTAAGACCACCAGTGAAGACACCACTAGGGTGCGTGAAGAGAACCCTGCACACGGGCAGCTCGACTTACACCAGCAGCAAACAGTGCACGCTCACATTCTTATATTCACTTAATTCACGGAGTCCTGGCCCTGCCTGCATCACCCATACAGAGTCAGGCATCACATCAAAGGAAGTGACATCCTGGCCAGAGCACGGCACGCATCTTCGATCATGGGGTACAAGTATTCTTGTCGTTATCTGTGGTGTACCACTCAGGAACCTACAGGCCTGGTCGCCCCCATGCTCCTCCTGCTGCCTGCCTGAAGTTCCTGTGCTTCCTGTGCTTCGCTTCGCCTAAGGTGACCCAGCCGCCGCTGAGCCGCTCACCCGCACCCGACTTTCCCGCCGCTGCCTCCCTGCGGCCTGCCCCCCGCCAGCCCATTGGCCGCCCGCTCCCGCCACCCAGCTGACCCTACCTTCTTAAGGAGACCCTGTGCTCCACAGCGGGAGCGACCGCTGAGCCTTGCCCAGGCCTGGTCGCCCCCACACTCCTCCTGCTGCCTGCCTGAAGTTCCTGTGCTTCCTGTGTTTCGCTTTGCCTAGGGCGACCCAGCCGCCGCTGAGCCGCCCGCCCGCACCCGACTTTCCCGCCGCTGCCTCCCTGCGGCCCCGCCCCCCAACAGCCCATTGGCCGCCCGCTCCCGCCACCCAGCTGACCCTCCCTCCCGGCTACCCTCTTAAGGAGACCAGGTGCTCCACCTCGGGAGCGACCGCTGAGCCTCGCCCAGGCCTGGTCGCCCCCATGCTCCTCCTGCTGCCTGCCTGAAGTTCCTGTGCTTCCTGTGCTTCGCTTCGCCTAGGGCGACCAGGCCGCCGCTGAGCCGCCCACCCGCACCCGACTTTCCCGCCGCTGCCTCCCTGCGGCCCGCCCCCGCCAGCCCATTGGCCGCCCCGCTTCCGCCACCCAGCTGACCCTCCCTCCGGGCTTCCTTCTTAAGGAGACCCTGTGCTCCACTGCGGGAGCGACCGCTGAGCCTTGCCCAGGACTGGTCGCCCCCACACTCCTCCTGCTGCCTGCCTGAAGTTCCTGTGCTTCCTGTGCTTCGCTTCGCCTAGGGCAACCCAGCCGCCGCTGAGCCGCCCGCCCGCACCCGACTTTCCCGCCGCTGCATCCCTGCGGCCCCGCCCCCCGCCAGCCCATTGGCCGCCCCGCTCCCACCACCCAGCTGACCCTCCCTCCCGGCTACCCTCTTAAGGAGACCCGGTGCTCCACCTCGGGAGCGACCGCTGAGCCTTGCCCAGGCCTGGTCGCCCCCATGCTCCTCCTGCTGCCTGCCTGAAGTTACCGTGCTTCCTGTGCTTCGCTTCGCCTAGGGCGACCCAGCCGCCGCTGAGCCGCCCGCCCGCACCCGACTTTCCCGCCGCTGCCTCCCTGCGGCCCCGCACCCCGCCAGCCCATTGGCCGCCCGCTCCTGCCACCCAGCTGACCCTCCCTCCCGGCTACCTTCTTATGATGCCCCCACGCAGCGCAGCGTTCATGTGCAGCGGGCGCGCCGATTGTGTGCCGACGGCGCGCCAAAGGCAAGCCCGTCTGCACCCGTCCGCGCCTGGACCGCACCCAGCGCCAGACCCCCTGGCCCCCGCAGAGGCCATCCCACCCGCCGGACTTATGACGCCACCACACTCTACGCTCTCAACACCGGCCAAATCTCCGGATGCTACCGAGCCACCCCGCGACGCACCCACGGACCCTTCAGCTGCCAATCCTGCTACTTCTCCTGCATCCGGACCTGCACCGCACCCGCCAAGCTGAGCTCCAGCAGCAACCACCTGAAGTGCATCCTGCTCAACACCCGCTCCGTCCACAGGCACGCCGTGGAGCTCTGGAACCTGCTCGACACCACATCTCCAGACGTCGCCTTCCTCACGGAAACATGGATGAACGCCTCCTGAGCGCCCGACATCGCCATCGCCATCCCCGACGGTTACAAGATCACCCGGAGGGACCGCGTCAACCAAACTGGAGGAGGCATCGCCATCGTCCACAAGAACACCATCCGCATAACGACCAACTCCGACGACACCCTCACAGCCGCCGAACATCTTCACTTCCAGATACACACCGACCCCAAGGCCACACTCAGAGGCACCCTCTTCTACAGACCCCCAGGACCTCGCACACATTTCAGCAAAGACATTGCAGACTTCATCAGCCCACACGCCCTCTCCTCCACTGACTACATCCTCCTAGGAGACCTCAACTTCCACCTGGAGAACAACAATGACAGCAACACCACCACCCTTCTGGACAACCTCGCCAACCTTGGACTCAAGCAGCTGGTGAACACCCCCACCCACTACGCCGGACACACGCTTGACCCCGTCTTCTCCTCCAGCAAGGACATCACCTTCAGCCGCTCCACCGGACTCCACTGGACAGACCACAGCTGCGTCCACTTCAGCTTCAGAAGGACCACGACTCACCATCACCCGCAGCCGGTTCCCCTCAGGAGCTGGAACAAGATCACCTCCGACCAGCTCTCCACATCCCTGAACCAGAATCCACCCGCCAGCTCAACGGACCCCAACCAAGCAGCCAACAACCTCACACAGTGGATCACCAACTGCGCTGACGACCTTGCACCCCTGAAAAACCATCCCAACAGGTCCGGCAGCAAGAAGGCTTTCTGGTTCAGCGACGATCTCAAGAACTCCAAGAAGAACTGCTGCACCCTCGAGAAAGCCTGGCGCAAAGACCCGACCACAGACAACATGACTGCCCTCAAGCACGCCACTCGCAAACACCACCAACTGATCCACACCACCAAGAAGACAGCATTCAAGAAACGACTTGACAACAATTCACACAACAGCAAGGAACTCTTCAGCATCGTCAAAGAGCTCTCCAACCCCAGCGCCGGAACCAACGACATCACCCACTCGCAAGAACTCTGCGACTCACTCGCCTCGTTCTTCCACAGCAAGATCGCCGACATACACAACAGCTTCGGCACACAGCCTACGCTCCCAACCACCGAACCGACGCACCCCACCACCACCCTCGGCGCCTGGACCCCAGTCAGCACCGAAGACACCATCCACACAATGAGCACCATCCACGCCGGATCACCAACCAACCCATGCCCCCACCACGTCTTCAACAGGCCGCCTCCGTCATCGCACCCCAACTCCGAGACGTCATCAACTGCTCCTTCAACACCTCCACCTTCCCGGAGAGCTGGAAGCATGCCAAACTCAGCGCCCTCCTGAAGAAACCATCAGCAGACCCCACCGACCTCAAGAACTACCGCCCCATCTCGCTCCTCCCTTTTCCTGCCAAAGTCATTGAGAAGACCGTTAACCGACAGCTTGCCACCTTCCTCGAGTCGAACGGATCCCTCGACCCCTCGCAGTCCGGCTTCCGAGCAAACCACAGCACCGAGACCGCCCTCATCGCAGCCACTGACGACATCCGAGCCCTGCTCGACAACGGGGAAACAGCGGCCCTCATCCTCCTGGATCTCTCCGCAGCGTTCAACACTGTCTGCCCCCGCACCCTAGTACAACGCCTCAGCAACGTCGGAATCCAGGAGAAGGCTCTGGAGTGGATCATCTCATTCCTCGCCAGAAGGACCCAGAGAGTCCGCCTCCCCTCGTTCAGATCCGAGGCCATCGAAGTCATCTGCGGCGTACCACAAGGATCTTCACTCAGCCCCACCCTCTTCAACATCTACATGAGCCCCCTCGCGGCCATCGCACGCCAACAAACCTCAATATCATCTCCTACGCCGACGACACTCAGCTGATCCTCTCCCTCACCAACGACCCAGCCACCACCAGAACCAACCTACACAAAGGGATGAAAGATGTAGCCGAGTGGATGAAGAACAGCCGCCTGAAACTCAACTCAGACAAGACGGAAGTTCTCATCCTGGGACCATCTTCCTCCGCCTGGGACGACTCCTGGTGGCCCCCTGCCCTGGGCAGTGCACCCAAACCAACGGACCACACACGCAACCTGGGCTTCATCCTGGACTCCTCCCTCTCGATGACCAGACAAGTCAACGCCGTCTCATCTTCATGCTTCAACATCCTATGCATGCTCCGTAAGATCTTCCGATGGATCCCCACCGAAACTAGGAAGACGGTCACCCTGGCACTCGTCACCAGCCGCCTGGACTACGGAAACACCCTCTACACCGGAACCACAGCCAAACTACAGAAGAGACTCCAACGCATCCAGAACGCCTCCGCACGACTATCCTGGACATCCCCCGGCACAGCCACATCTCCGGACACCTGAGAGACCTGCACTGGCTCCCCGTCAACAAGAGAATCACGTTCCAACTCCTCACCCACGCACACAAGGCTCTCCACGACCTGGGCCCAGGTACCTCAACAACCGCCTGACCTTCTACACTCCCACCCGCCAGCTTCGATCGACCAACCACGCCCTCGTCACCGTACCACGCATCCGAAGAGCCACCATGGGAGGAAGATCCTTCTCCTACCTGGCAGACAAGACATGGAACTCCCTCCTCATCCACCTCCGTCAGACCCAAGACCACCTCTCCTTCAGGAAGCAACTCAAGACCTGGCTGTTCGAGCAGTAGCAGACCCCCCCTCCCCAAGCGCCTTGAGACCCTCCGGGTGAGTAGCGCGCTATATAAATTTCTTGATTGATTGATTGAGTTGTATGTCGTGAAAACAAGTCACTGTATTGATCTACCCCTACATCTGAGCCACTCCATCCACCTATATCTACACTGAGCAGGTCAGGATGTAATGTAATATGCGACTGCAGCAATATCACAGTATTGTCTGTACATGTACATGGAACATACATTTGAAAATACAATCAACACTAACACTCCACCTAAAAGTCATATTCACCAATACAACAAGTACTCTTAAACTGAAACCTCCCACTTTAATCCTACACCTAACCATAAAGCTATCCATATTCTTCACTGTAAATCTAAGCCTATCCCTGAACCTAACTGCAAACCTTACCCTAATCTTTATCCTTGCCCGAACCCGAAATATAACGCTTACCGAGCACTAACTTTTATGCCTTAACCATAACCTAACCCTAAATGTATCCCTAAGGTTAAATGTAACCCAAACACTATTCTAATCCGGCTTACACTCATCATTGTACTTACCATATGTGATGTAATAGTAGTCTTGGTAATTTTATACTTTATTGAAGTGCATTTAATGTAGTGTCACTGGCATAGCTAAACATAGTAAGCGGGGTGCACTACACACAATGGGGCAGATTTATGAAGGGTTTGCGCCACGTTTACGCCGCCTTTGCGTGACGCAACGGCACGGAAACGTGGTGCATCCCTGCGCCCTATTTACAACGTGACGCATCTAGGAGATGCGTCACATTGTACAGCACTGCGCCAGGAGGAGGCGTTCCTGCGCAGGGGGGGCGTTCCTGCGCAGGAACGCCTCCTGAAAGTGGCTGAGTGAAATTTATGAGATTTCACTCAGTCACTTTCAGGGCAATGCTGCGTCAAAACCCTGCGCCTGCTTGAAGCAGGCGTAAGGCTTGAGGCAGCATTGAAAGAATAGGCCCCCCCAGAGCATTGCTGGAGCTGCGTCACGCTTGCGACGCAACTCTAGCAATGCGCCACATTTCCGGCACAGATGCGTCACGCATCTGTGCCATTTTTGCCCCATGGTGCGCCGCATCATAAATGCGGCGCACCATGGGTGGCGTAGCTGTGGCGCACTGTGGCGCATGTTAACTGGCGCATCCCTCGGGATGCGCCAGTTAACATAAATCTGCCCCTGTATATCTATTGGAATCAGCATTAGGGCAGGTAATCAGTCCTTAACCAAGATGGTCAAAGCTTCCAAACATGCTATTTCATCATTATAAAACCTCTTTTATGGACTCACTTTCCATCAGTTGTGTGAATAGCTCAATTTTTGGCACTTTAGACTTAGGGGCAGATTTATGTTAACTGGCGCATCCCAAGGGATGCGCCAGTTAACATGCGCCACAGTGCGCCACAGCTACGCCACCCATGGTGCGCCGCATTTATGATGCGGCGCACCATGGGGCAAAAACGGCACAGATGCGTGACGCATCTGTGCCGGAAATGTGGCGCATTGCTGGAGTTGCGTCGCAAGCGCGACGCAGCTCCAGCAATGCTCTGGGGGGGCCTATTCTTTCAATGCTGCCTCAAGCCTTACGCCTGCTTCAAGCAGGCGCAGGGTTTTGACGCAGCATTGCCCTGAAAGTGACTGAGTGAAATCTCATAGATTTCACTCAGCCACTTTCAAGAGGCGTTCCTGCGCAGGAACGCCCCCCCCCCCCCCTGCGCAGGAACGCCTCCTCATGGCGCAGTGCTGTACAACGTGACGCATCTCCTAGATGCGTCACGTTGTAAATAGGGCGCAGGGATGCGCCACGTTTCCGCGCCGTTGCGTCACGCAACGGCGGCGTAAACGTGGCGCAAGCCCTTCATAAATCTGCCCCTTAGTTTGAAGACGTGACCTTTCATTAAATAATTTTGACTTGAGATTTCCTTGTTTCTTTTTTTGTTTCTACCCCGGGATTTACTGGTCAGAATAACCCTGGTGCTGGTCGAGTGGATATTTGCATAATTTCACTTGCTTTTAATTCAAATTCTATTGTTCTCTGACCGTGGCTTTTTTTCGAGTTTTTGACTAATTTAGGAGCACTATAGGCAGGGTTTGCCCTCAATGCAAATAATAGATACATAATAAAAACACTGATCCACAGTTCAAATTAACAGTTCAGCATTTTAGATATTCCATGTAAAAGCAATTTTGAGGCTCCGCCCTCCGTCGGATGATCTGTTATTCACATGATTTATGCTGTTCGTCCGTAGTAATGGTTTTGAGAACAAAAATCTTTTCCCAGCTACAATACCTAAATCCGTTTTATGTAAATACATGGTCTTTGGCTTTTATCACTGCAGAGATAACAGTGATTTTGAAACCTGCAATTCACAGTAATTAGGTTATTTCCCTCAATTATACTGAGAAAAGCTTAAAAACATGCCTGTAAAATATAATACCTAGCGTGGAAAATGGCCTTCGGCCTTGTGGTAACTATTACTTCACTGAAATCCTGTGCTTGCTATACTGAACCACGATACACAAATCCCGAGTATATGTATGGACGGGGCCATACTGTGCTCTCAGTTTATGGAGTAATAACAGAGAAGTTGCAAAGCCTTCTCTTTTTTTAAACTGCACAAGCTTCTCGTACCCCAAAGCTGGCAAAGTAGATTTTTAAAAGAAATTGTGGGCAAAAAAGGGGCCAAGCAGTGATGTGGGAATGTTCCCACTGTCGCACAAGGCGGGGCTGTCAGCCAATTACTGTCTTTTTCCTGCGGTGCCACGCCCCCTCTCCTTTCCCTTTGGCTGGAAGTCTCAGAGGATGACTTCCGGCAGGGGAAGGTGGAGATAGAATGTGACCACTCGTCTGTTTTTGTGTTGCCCGCTGTCACTCACTTGACAGGGAAAACAAAATCCCTTACAGCCTGATTCTGATGTCTCATTCCTGTCGAGTGGGACATCCGGCTGCATTGGGTGGGCAAAACAAAGCTACGATTGCCCTTGGCACGTTTGAGAAACTTTGGGGCAGATTATCAAGGGCCATTATTGCCGCCTTAGCGGGACTTTTTCCCGCTAAAGTGGCGATCATTTTATCACCCTATTACCTAGCTGTCGCTAACACCAGTTAGCGACGGCTAGTAGGAGATAGTGATCATCTTGGGGCCCACTTTGCATGTCAGCGATATTTATCGCTAATCACATGCAAAGTGGGCGTGCCAAGATGTTAGCGACTGGAAACAGTCGCCAATATCGCTATCTTCAATTATCAACAAAGCCTTACTTTTGGAAATATTCGCGCTAAGCGCGAATATCTCCAAAAGCTAACGCCTGCCGAGAGCAGTTCTTAGCCATGTTATCCAATGGAAGGTGGATATAATGGCTAAGAGCATTGTCACGATAATGCATGAATATCGCTGATTTTTCAGCGATATTCATGCATTTTGCAGGATTTTTACCGCTTTTGAGATAAACCTTGATAATATCAAGGTATCTCAGCGGTAAAAATCGTCGGAGCGCGGTGATATAATTTTAGCCGCTAACCATGCATAGCGATATTTATCGGTATTGCTTGGTAATATGCCCCTTTGTTCATTGCAAAGAGCGAAATTCTCCGAATTAACCCAAATAAATTAAATCTGTGTTTACCTACTGTACACTACACACTGAAATGCCTCCTGAAACTTGTATAACAAATGATTTTATTATCCTACTTTTAGCCCTGAGGGATAGTGGAAATAACCACTTCTCAGCTCTGCAGTGTCCATTCCTTGCCCACCAGAGGCCTTGCCCCCTAGAGCGGGACCTCAGGTGGGCTGGGAATGGACAGTGCATAGATGATGTGCAGGGCCGTCTGTCATTTGTGTGTACTCCGTTTCCATTTATAATCTCTTTCAAACCTAGTGCCCCTCATGCTGTCTTCCACCCTCCTTTACTTTCTACTCACATGCTGGCTCTGACTAGGCTTAGCTCTGACTCTTTTCACTGTCATCCCTTCATTTCTCTTCCACCCTCCCTCTGCCACTCCCAAGTTCTCTTCTTCCACCCTCCCGAACACAGTGCTCTCCATGCCCCTTCTCCTACGCTCCTTTACAGTGCACTGAAACCCGCCGCGGCCACCCATCTTGTGGCCTTGCATTTACCACCACTACCTGCACTGCCCTCTTCTTTCATTAGTCACCTTTTTACTTTTGACCTTTAAATCCGCTCCCCTGCTTACGCCAGCCTTTAAATCACTCTGTATACTTCTCCCACCCTGCCTGCGCTTTGACTGCGTTTAAACTGGAATGGCACGGGCGCAAAAAAACTATGGATTTTTCCCAGATATCTGTACTGAGGTGAATGTTGACATTGTTCAACATTCTGTCCATTAATTGTTCATTTTGCATTTGTCACCCCGAGTGGGATGCGTATGCCCAGATGTGGGTCCTATGATATCCATGCCACTGGAGTGAAGCTAGCCTGGCTCATGAGGGGTGATACCCCGAAATTGGTCCCAGGGAGGACCTGGTCTGGCAGTTCGGGCTGGACTGTCCCCATGGGGAGCAGGGCCAAGAATGATTTGCATATGGCTGGATTGAAACTGGAATGGCACGGTGAGCAAAGAAACGATGGATTTAGGCCCAGATCTCAGTATTGGGGTGAGTGTTTGGCATTGCTCAAGATTCTGTCCATCAATTGTTCGTTTTGAATTTGCGCTTTGAAAGTGACACCATCCCTAGTGCCCCAACTCACAGTGTCTCACATTTAATTCTACCATTCTTATCAACTTTTGTGCTTTTGCACTCTTCTTTCTCGTGCTCTGGTAACATGTTGAAGTTGTAGAAAGATGACATAGTGGCGCAATATAAAAATTACCATAAAAAGGAATACTACACATTTAACTTATTTATATTTGTGGATATCATTTTTAGATTGAGGCGTCTGTGATTATGCAGAACCCTGAAAGGGAAACGTAACTGAGAAGGTACACTACGTTTTATTGCACCCCAGGCAGAACTGTTTCTGCCATATATCAATTTCACATAGTCTAAGGTACAGCTGCCATGTCTCTGTTTATTCAGCTTTTGTATTGAAAGGCGAAGATGGATGTTTCAGGCAAGAAAATACACGTTTACAGAGACAGAGAACATTATTTACGTACAAGGGGCGTTACTGACTGACAACATTAGTTATATTTACAATGTGTAAGCGGTGAAGTGGAAATACAGTGTTGATTCTTACTGCTGGACTGGGAGCATTATCAGCGGACAAGTGGAACAGACAATAACTCCGGTCATAAAATATCACAACCCCCAGAGGCCGACTACCGTACAAGAAAATTAGTCAATTTCGATAAAGGAGACCTCAGAGTGAGCAACATTTTTTTATTATTCCCACGGAATCTGGCAAAGTTCATAATTCCTGCAATTCATAGATTTATGAATTATTGACTTCTTTCAAAATATACCTCTGTCAAAGCTTCTTTCCTATTCTTCTGTAAAGGTAAATTTGCAGGTTGTATTTCCTTCAAAATATGTACAAAATACGTATTCAGCAAAAAACAATACTTCAAATTGTAGATCGCTGCTATTGTTGTATATAAAGCATATTTTACAGAATTTATTTTATTGCACTTTATTTAAAAGAATAATATATATATATATTTTTTTTAATTATCCTAGTTCTTTTGGACTTTCTAACAGTTTTTTTCCGTATTAGCAATTTAGATGATTTCCCTGTAGCCCAATAAACCTTTGTCTAATTTTAATATTTTTAGGGTAAAAATGAGGAGATTTTAACTAAGGGCGGGCATAGTTGGCAGAGTACTACTACACAGAAGTTGAACAAAAAACTCAGTGAATTCACTCCGTCGGACTCCCAATTAAAAAAACAGAGACCTCATATACTTTTGGTAAAATAACAAGTATCTCTGTCTTTACATGCTAAAATAAATATAGTCATTTCACAAAAATGAAAATTTAGCAAGCAGTGAGAGAGGTGATGATTTTGGGACCTCCCAAACCTCGGGAGAGAACCAAGCAGGTGCCTTGAAAACTACACATCTTGCTGAATTTTTCGGTGGTGGTCCCATCCTCTTATTGACCACCCCAAGCACAGTTATGGGCAAAAATACAATCCCAACCAAAGGCCCTGCAAAGAATTATGGGACGAGATTAGCAGTGGGCGGTGAATATTATATTATCCAATATCAAAATAATTCTACAAAGAGCTGCAGTTCAACTAGTCGTTATTAGGTGTCCCACACGAGTCAAATGCAAAAGCATTGAAAATATTACATCAAGCAGCAGTTCCACTAGTCATTACGAGGTGTCCCTCACGAGTCAAATGAAAAAGCATTTAAACCCTTTCATGAAGCTGCAGTTCCACTAGTCGTTACTAGGTGTCCCTCATGAAGCGTTTGACTTGAGGGACACCTAGCAAAGACTAGTTGAACTACAGCTCTTTGTAGAATTTAAAGTATTAGCTCTCAGCTCAGCCCGAGAGCTACTGCCCATTGAGGAATATTTGGTATTGCATACTATATTATTCACTGCCCACTGCTAATCTCGTCCCATAATGCTTGGCTGGGATTGTATTTTTACCCATAACTGTGCTTGGGGTGGTCCTAAGAGGATGGGACCACAACTGAGTCGTTCTGCATGATATGCTCTTCGTGTTCAAGGCATCGGCTTGGTCCTCCCCCCAGGTTAGGGGGGACCCCAAAATCATCATCTCTCTCATTGCCTGATTTTTTTCATTTTCAAAGTTCCCTTTTATGAATTGGTTATGTGCTTTTTAGCATGTAAAGTTGCTTCATCAAAGCATTTGTGGGTGCAGTTTGCTAGCTGACTCCGCCGGAGTATTTACCTGAATTCCGTCTTTTTAATGGATAGTTAACAAATCTCCGCAAGGGGTTCGGAGTTCATTGCCCAGGGTTAATTCTAACCATGAGTTCCATGTAATCTTACTGTTTTGTGTGGAAAATTCTACTGGTTGGATGCATTGTCCTTTTTAGGCCATTTTTCAAATGTGTAGCGCCTGAACCAAAGCCTGGCAGTATTAATATGATTTCACTCCAGTGATGGCAGGAGTGGAATCAGGCCAGCTGTTCGATCTGACTGTGTTCCTCAATCCAAGGTTTACAATCCATGCATGCAGTAAAGATGATAAATGGGTACATTTCTAGAGAGTGCAGTGGAAGGCCATCCAAATGCAATGGGACACTTGCAACGTGGTGACAAGTGCAGCTGCTAAGTCTAGATTTTATATAGTGCTTGATGATGCATCCAAGGAAATGTAGGCGCATGGCTCTGAAAGGGATTCGATTAAACAAATTAGAATCCACTCAGAAAGTGATGGTGATCCCTAAAGTGATGGGGAGCACACAATGTTGTTTAAATGCCCCTCACACACCAACAGGCCCCTTGGTGTCATGCTTCATCATCGGGGCCCTCGCACCCCTCTACGGAATGCGGCGTGCTGCGACTCACGAATACGTAGGAGCACTTGATAGTGAACTATGTGTAGGTGTGTGTTTAGGGAAGAAATGTGAGTAGTGAGGTGAGGTGAAAAAAGTGAGGTTTAATTAAAAAATACCTGGCTCGTAGGAAAAAATATTTATTATGTCCTCGGCTGGTATCATTAAAAAGTGCAAAGTGAGGTTGATAATATACGTCTTAGGGTATAACAACCATTAAATGTGTCAACATAGCTTATCCATAATTAACATTGATAGGAATATTTCACCTAGTTTTTGTTTTTGGTAGAATACACTTTGACATTCTACATCCCATGTGAGTAAGGTGAGGATAATGTGCATATCCTCGTCCTGAAGAAGGAGTCGCTGTACTCTGAAACATGTTGAGACTTTTAATGGTTGATATACCCTAAGACGTATATTATCAACCTCACTTTGCACTTTTTAATGATTTGTGCAAAGTGAGGTTAAATAATTTTTTCCTACGAGCCAGGTATTTTTTAATTAAACCTCACTTTTTTCACCTCACCTCACTACTCACATTTCTTCCCTAAACACACACCTACACATAGTTCACTATCAAGTGCTCCTACGTATTCGTGAGTCGCAGCACGCCGCATTCCGTAGAGGGGTGCGAAGGCCCCGATGATGAAGCATGACACCAAGGGGCCTGTTGGTGTGTGAGGGAATTTAAACAACACTGTGTGCTCCCCATCACTTTAGGGATCACCATCACTTTCTGAGTGGATTCTACTTTGTTTAATCATATTACTTAGGGAGACCGAATCCACTTGTCTCTCTCTCTCTCCCCCCTTTTGGTGTATTTAAGTTCTGAAAGTGATTCACCAAGGAGCACACAAGCATGGACAATGAAGGTCCGAAAACACATGTCTTAGTTCTCAAGTCAAAATAAACTTACAATTAGATTACTTCTCCTAACTAGTGTTTAGGCACTATATATATATCTGCAAGATGGGTGTCCCTTGGGCCGGAATCGGTCCGGGGAGGGGGGCCGAGCAGCCCCTCTCCCCCATTTCTAAATGGCCAGGCCTGGGCGATGGAGTCTTTGGGGCCTAAATCGGCCTGGGGAGGGGGGCCTGTCCCCCAAGTCCCTTATACAATATGATATGTCATCAGTGCTGTGATCAGTGATGTCACTGACAATGAGTGATGTAATATGTGAGGTAATAAGCAGTGCATTGTGGGCACGTAAGCTATAGTTAGCCCAGGTAACTATAACTGCTGAATTTCACTGGTTTTGTACAAGTGAAATATGAGCCTAAATAGTTATAAATACATACACATACACATATATATATATATACATATATATATATATACATATATATATATATACATATATATATATATATATATATATATATATATATATATATATATATATATATATATATATATATATATATATATATATATATATATATATATATATATATATATACATATGTATACACACACATATTCACACACAGACACACACACAGACACATACTGCTACAGTGCCAGCCAAAGGCAGTTTCAGGCTCCTTCACGAGGCCTGTCTCCATCCTCTGTTATACATAAGTAGTCCAGCCAGCTGAGCCATCCTTTTGGTATTCTGGGGTTGGAGAAGAATGACCTTTGTGCTTATGACAGATGTTTTTGGGCTTGTTTTATGTGCACTTGATGGTGTTATGTGAGCAGCTCCCCGGTAGCATCTGGTTGTAAGCCAGCAATGCATGGACCCTCCCTTGAACATTCTTGCTGTACAGGATGTAGAGTTAGTCACAGGATGTCAGGAAGAACAATGTCGATACATATTCTGGAAGCACATCATTGACCTCAGAGCCTCAGGGTGTAGTTACAAACCAGAAGATCTGCCCTGAATGGGACCCACATTCCACACCACCCACTGAACGAGGAAGTGTAAGTGTAAGTTCCTTTGGCGTGTGCTCTGCCAAGTCACAGTCTGGGCTTAATTATAGTCCTTGATTGCTTCAATTAAATTAATAGAATTAGCACATCTGAAAATGATTTGTCACTGAAAATTCTCAACACTGGAGGCAAGGGTGGCAGCCGACATGGAGTGATCTGGCAAGCCTTATCCAGGACATACATCCCTGGTTCATGTGATCATGGTTGTTAGTGGAGAAGCAGCGGCACGCTAAGAGGTTGACTTAGAAATGGCTCACTTGTGGTTTCTTCCTAGCTTTCAAAGAAATAGATTACTTTGACATTCTTTAATGACTGTTTAACTGGTTCAGCTTCCAACCGGTGATCCGTGACTTGCCACGTTTCGGTATTTCATTTCATATAATCTTACAGCGTGTGAGCCTTCAAGTTCAGTGGTGGACTTTGTTGCTGTACATGTTGCCATGCATAGCCTATATTGAGAAGACTCTAAAGGGCTTCTAAAATAGCTATATGCCTCCTGTGCATGCCTATTCATTACTCTTCTTAGATCAGAGGCACCTGTTTAGATCACTCACATTGTTGGTCTGTATCCAGTACGTGGACCAGCTTGTGGACAGACCCTTTGGGGAATTTACAAACTGGCTTATTAGATCACTTGGCCTATGCATGCCATGTTCTCCTGATCTCCCACTCCTGCGTTGAACCTATAAGGTTTTAAGCTGACAGCCTGTAACCAGAGCAAGACATGGACTTACTCCTGTTTTTGCATCTGAAAGGATGCTATTGGCCAATTCCATGAAGGTCTGTATTCAATCTATGCTCATGGCCTGGTTACACATGCTCCCGGTGGGCACTGTATGGCTTTAATCCAGCACTTCTTTATCACCCCCTTGGCATTTCCCAAATGCCATTTATTTCGGCTACACAGACAATGGAGTGACTTGGGGGGCGGAAATGCTCGTTGCCTTTGTGTCTGAGTTAGGGCTATATGCTAACTGGAATAAAACGTGTATTTACCACAGGTGCCTCTCCGAGGATGGCTTCACAGATGATCAAGGTATTAAGTGGGAGCCGACAATGTGTAATTATCGCGGCATCAAGATTTACCATGAGGACAAGTACACCAGAGACGGTACCCTGGGGAATGCGCTGAGGTCATTGAGAGCCACAGTGCCATTCTAGCATAGCCTGTGCACCCCCCTTATGGTTAGGGTAGCACTGACTAAAATGGTGATGTTCCCTCGGGTCTTATATTTCTTTGCAAATCTGCTGATGTGGGTACCCATTCCTGATTCAGGAATATGAATACACTCCTGAGGAAACTGATCTGGGATGGAGGAAGACAGGGGATCTCACTCTGCCTTCTCCAGTGACCTACTGGGGAAGGAGTGCTGGCCACACTGGACTCTGCACTGTACTACTGTGGAGAAGTGTGGCTCAATGATTAGAGCGGCAGACCCTGATGCAGAGGTCTAGCCCGGGACCAGGGTTCAATTCCCCGCCTCGGCAGGTCTTGGGCTCAAAAATTCCACGGACCTGATAATTCTCGCCTCCGTGCCTATTCCAATCATGGAGTCCCACTCTGGGCAATAGCTTGCTTAATCTCCACAACGGCCCCCACAACGCTAAGGATGCCTGGCCTCCACCTTGGGGGTGCCCAGGAGTGGAAGCCTCACAGGGAAAGCCAGGATGGGTTCCCCAGCGGTATTCGTGCAAGCGCCTTGAGACCCTTGCGGGTGAGTAGTGCGCTATACAAGTATCAATTTACAATTACAGTTTACAATTTACTACACTGAGTCTCTATTACAGTGGAAGGCCCAGCGTTTCGATGGCGGGAGGCAGGGGAAGCCGAGCTCCCTTGAGTAGGCTCCAACCGAGGGGCCCGTGCTGCCCTCATGCTAGGTGAGAAGACAGGTGCAGCAGGCCACACTAAGATGCTTGCCATTGCGCTATGGACCAGGAAGAAGGTGATTAAGAAAACTGGAGAGTGGTCACTATATGCCCCCGCTCTGTCACTGGTGGGGCTCCTAACAGCTGGAGGGGGGGATATTTTACCACTCAGAGGATGGAGCAATGAACGGAGGCAGGGCTGATTTCCACAGGGGACTGTTACACTAATTGGGAATTACAGTGTTTCACATTCATGGAAGAGGGGGATCGGTTTGTAGGGTCCCAGTTTTTGACTTACGGTGCACCCTCTAATGCAATATGTGGCACATGTGGGGAGGCCAGGTGGAACCCCCATCACAGGATGCATTGCAGATTCTCCTCACATTTGGCATCAAGCGAAAGCTTATCTCCTGGTTATATAGAACCATGTTCTTGATGACTATGGAGCCCGTAGATTTTATGCATATGGTCTGGAAATGCCCCACAATTGCCATCTTTAGGTGATGGGTGTCACAGGACCTAGAACGAACAACTAACCCAACACATCTTGGGGAGATAGAAGCATGTATGCTGGACCTGTATCCCAGGCGACCAGCTTACACGCTAGGTTCTAGTTTCATACACCTGGGAATGTTCATCACCAAAAGAGTGGTTGTGATGCATTGGAGGTTTCTGGAACAAGTGGAAGAATTAGAGACATGGCCATTAGGTGAAGAATCTGGATCGAGAGCTGAAGAACAAAGGGGTATGCATAGAAAGCCAATGGCTGATGACTGGGCTTTGGTAATTGCCACATTTGCATAGCATTAGGAAGAGGCACCTGGGTGTCTCTCACCAGCTAAACTGATATCTCCCTGATGAAAAGGGTGATGAGTCATTGGATAATTTTTGGTGGCACCGCACTGGATAGCCATCTTGGAGTAGAGGGATTGACACATGGTTTAAACATAGCTCCTAGATATCGGCCGGGTGTGGGTGTTTGTGGTTATAGTTCGAATTATAAGTTTACTGGACTTAATGACCCTGTGCTGAGACCATGCTACAAATGAACACAGGAACTTTACACTACTTTATAACAATCTACATTTACTCCGCATATTATTAGTACTCTATGTGGTTCTGCTTTATAGTGACCATTTTAGGCCTCTAATCTATGGCACTGGCTTGTATACAGGAACCGGAGGAGTTAAAATTCAATAAAAATACTTTAATAAAAGCCTCTATCGCGCATACTTATGGAGCTCCTGGATTACTCCTGAAAAATGACAAATACAGTAACTCTAGCAGGTTGAATTTAAACTCTTTGGTCAACAATAATACATAAATTATTATTGGACAACATTATAATTTGTACAAAGCATAAATTAAATGTACTTTTTTATCCAGACACCTCTCTCAGTGTTGCTATCTATCAAGGATTTATTTGTGAATTCTTATTTGGAATGAAATTACTAAGAGCCTGATTACAATGACGGCAGGATGGGGACTGCCATTGCTTCTTGGCTTTTAATCCATCCTGCTTCCTTAGTGGTCCAACCGCCCAATCAGGAAGTGAGCGGGAACACGACTTCAGGACTGCCACCACCACCGACATTTCTGCTACTGCTGCAGCCAATACCATGTTTTGGCTGTTTGTGGGCCTGTTTTTCTTCTGCTAGGCTGGACTTTACTGTTAATTTCCCTGATGTTGAAACAAACATTGCCTGCAACAAGCTCAAATACATACAATCGCCAAAACCCTGCAAAACATTATACAGCTTGTTTTTACAAGTTAATAATAGGAGTTACAAAAATACTCAATGCGATTCCGTGAACGGGAGGAAATAGGCATGTTGCGCTGCTTGTTCTGTGATTTAGTGCCGGGAGCTTGTTCTGCACTGAAAAATCAGCGTGAACGGTACCACACAGAGCACCGGAAGGCGCAGCTTCTTGAGTTGATTTTGCTGCAGCTCGTGTAGATATTCTACTCGAGAGACAGCTTTCTGACCATGAGTGGTCACCGCATTGCAGAAATCTTGCTGGGTGCTCTCCTATTGATCAAAACTCATGCTACGGGATGCCAAATCTCTCTCTCGCTTGCCTTCTTACTTTTTTGGAGAAAAAATTAAGGGCGGGCGAGTGCCACTACGCGGAGTTTTACAGAGTTGAAAAAAAAACTCATTGAAACACTGCTCCACTCCACCCCAATTAATAAAATGGGAACCTCACACACCTTTGGTAAAGCAACTCCACCTTCACCTGCTAAAGAGCATATAATCACCTCACACAAAGTCAGATTATAAATATCGCAAACAGTCAGAGAGGTGATGATTTCGGGGTCCCGCCTAACCTAGGGAGAGGACCAAGCAGATGCTGCACTCTAGAATCTCGCCCCATAATGGTTTGCGGGGCCCTTGGTTGGCATTGCATTTTTGCCCATAACTTTGCTTGGGGTGGTCCTAGGAACATGGGACCACCACCAAATCGTTCAGCATGATATGCTCTTTGGGGCAGATTTATGAGGCCGTTGCGCCTCTTTGCGCCGCAATTGCGTCACTTTCTTTGACGCAACTGCATCGCAAACAATGCGCTCAATTTACAACGTGACGCATATAGGAGATGCGTCACGTTGTAAAGCACTGCGCCATAAGGAGGCGTTCCTGCGCAGGGGGGGGGGGGGCGTTCCTGCGCAGGAACGCGTCCTGAAAGTGGCTGAGTGAAATCTATGAGATTTCACTCAGTCACTTTCAGTGCAACGCTGCGTCAAAACCCTGCGCCTGCTTGAAGCAGGCGTAGGTCTTGACGCAGCATTGTGCACATGGTGTACCCCCGAGCCTTGCTGGAGCTGCGTCACGCTTCCGACGCAACTCCAGCAATGCGCCACATTTCCGGCACAGATGCCATTATGCACCATTATGCAAAGATGCCATTATGCACCATGGGTGCCGTAGCTGTGGCGCACGTTAACTGGTGCATCCCTCGGGATGCGCCAGTTAACATAAATCTGCCCCTTTGTGTTCAAGGCATCTGCTTGGTCCTCTCCCTACATTAGGGAGACCCCAAAATCAATACCTCTCTCACTGCCTGATATGTTTCAAAGCTCACGTTTGTGAGGTGGCTTTATGTTTTTTAGCTAGTAAAGGTAAAGTTGTTTTTCCAAAGTGGAGCGGGAGTGGGAACTAACAGTTTTTGTCTGTACGCCAGGTTCCCAATGGAACACAGAGTTGGCAATATTCTGCAAACTCTGCAAGTGGAGTGGAGTTTAGTACCCACCTTTAGAAAAAACTACGCAATGCAGCGGGTGGTGGAATTTTGCAGGAACTCTGCGAATTTCACTGGTACAGCAGACTATATCACCAATCCCTAGTTAAAAATGTCCCCAAATTGGGACATGGCTTGGGACCCCAATAGAGATGACCCAGCTTAGTGAGGGTCTGGCTGTGATGGAAAGGATCTTCAGAATAAAGTAGCATAAGGATGATTTTGGACTGAAAAAAATAGATTTAGATAATAAGGTAACTTGTGGCAGCAGTTTCCTTGAAGAACATCATTCTTTTCCAACCTGTTGACACACATTGCTCCAGCCAGCTTTTCAAGACCTGCTGAGGAGATTTATAGCAGAACAATTAAAAGAAACTTGTGGTGGAAGATTTATTGAAGGATGAGCAAGTTTATCAATTCTACAGATATGTGAAATACTTTTGTTGAGATGCTATGTGTTTCTTTTTATGAGTGCTTCATGCTTGTCCTGTTTTGGAAGAATTGCTGAGGTGATTTGCGAGCTTTCAACTCTCACTTTATCTCTATTGCTGTGAAAGGGCCCTTTAACACAGATTTAATTTTGCTGTATAGCAAGACAGAGATAATAATGACTTAAAATGATACTGCTCTGTCTATCAAGTCAAGGCATCTGTTAAGTAAGGAAAGCATTCAAAAGCCTACCTGAAATTAATGTAAAGCACTCTTCTTGATACCGGACGAGGTTTTTATTAACAGGGACACACTGAAACAATTCTGAAAGGTACAAGAACATTTTTGTATGCAGCATATTTTGGAAAAGGCCATTTGATATATGGGGAAAAATTATGGCAGCTTGCTTATTTTTCTCCTCAGGATTCGTTATAAACTAAGGGCCCAGCACATTTTTTGTTGCTTATTTATATGTGACAACATACTGCTCTACCTATTTTCAATGAGCCCCAGCAATGGTATGAGTTTACCTCAGAGCCTGATTTGACATGCACTCTCTTTAAGGCTCTATTTTAACTGTTTTGCTAAGGTGTGGAATTATTGGTTCCTACAGCTATCTGGCAACAGTTTGAGGAATATTTATGCCTACCTTGCTGCAGTTTTATTTCTGGATTTTGAAATCATTAATGGTCCTCTGTATTGCTGAATGCCACTGCTTTATAATATTGATCCTGTCTTTTTGATTGGAATTGGTTATCACGTCCAGGGTCCTGAATGAGAGCCCTTATGAACCTTTTCGGCCTCGCTATTAACCTATTATTACTTGAAGGATTTGGCATATGCTTTTCTTTCTTGTGATTGTATGGGGACATTATGAAGGCAGAGGGCTATCACTAAGCCTACTTATTTTTCCATCCCTTATCAGGATCTTGATAACATATCTCTTGAGGCCAGCTTGGAAGCGAGAGGTGAATTTTCCCCAATGTGCTCTGCTTCTCCTCAAATTTCAGGAGCAGCTTCCAAGTTTCCGGAGCAGCTTCCAAAAAGCCTTATGTTGCTACCTCTCTTAAAAGACCTAGAAAGGATGAAGATTCTCCCTCAACATCACCTTCCCCATTGACCTTGGAGGAAGTAATGGAAAAGGTTGGAGCTCTGAAACCTTTTGTTCTTGAAACCAATGCACCTCTTCAAAGAATTGAGGACAAATTGTATTTTCATGATAAGAAAAAGATCTGCTGTTGAACAGAGAGTGAATGATGTTGAAGATTTCATACCAGATGTTTCCCATATGGTAAAAAAAAATTGAACAATTTGATAAAACATCAGAGGACTTGGAAAACAGAAATGGGAGAAATAATCTTTGCCTGCATGGGGTACTAGAGGGATATGAATGTTCGAACATGATCTCATTCTTACGAAAGGCTATTCCCTCAATTGTTCACCTGGGAGATTGTGGCCTACTCAGTATCTCTTCTCCATCGAGGACAAGGCCTAGGGAAATCATTAATCTCTTCCTGAAGTTTACTGCACTGATGGATTTTCTTTCAGAAGCTAAAAAAAATCATAAAATTGTCCTGGTCAGGGAACTAGGGGGCTCATTAGGATGGTGGATGGAGTGGAGTTTGTTTTCCATCCTGGTGTAAACCGGGACCGTGCTCCATAAATGCGGCGGTCCCGCACCACGAATTAGGATGTGACCGCCACAATGGTGGTCAAATTTTTGTATTTAACATTGCGGCGGATGCTGCTCACAGCAGCACCCGACGCAAAGCTAAAAAGTCATGTTGTACATTTAACTGCACTACATGGCAAGCACCACACGGTGCATGCCACTTGGTGCAGTGAAATGTACGGGGGTACCATGGGTACCCCCTAGTGCACAGTGCATACTGTCAAAAAACTACGGATATTACAGAGCATGTTAGATCCATCAAAAAATGGAGATATGAATAAGCTGATGGTGAATGTCTTGCTTCGCCTTTCAGATAATACAGTTTCCACATGGTGGCTCAACACTCAGCAAGAGACATTTAACACAAAACAAACACCTTTAGAAAAGGGTTTTATTTTACAAAATGCAAAGACTTTTTTTAGAATAAGGCTTTGGGTTTTATTTTACACAATGCTCTCTAACAGAAAGGCTTTCCCAGATGCCAAATGCACAACATTCAAATACACCAGCCTTACGTCGGTGTTAGCCCACATCCTAATTTGGTGTACGGTGCCTGCTATGCACGCCACCATTTTGGGCCCTATTTTCCTTCCGCCAGGCAATCGCAATGATTGCCTATGGTGGTTCCGTGGCGGACTGTCTTTGCATACCCCGCAGACTGAATTGGATTCCCACCGTCATCCTAATTCGGTGGTGGAAAAATCGAGGTCCGATGGCGGAAGGACCGCCTCCGCATGGCTGGAAGTGGCGGTCATTCTGCCATCATTATGAGCCCCAAGTCTTCTTTTCTCAAGATGTTTCTAATGCTACAGTACTTAGAAGGAAAGAACTTTTTACATATCTCCCGCAACTCAATCTATGAATGCTACAGATGGTTTACTGCAAACCCACTTTTTCAAGGTCACGTACAAAGAATATACTTTTATATGGAAAAGTGTGGCTCAATGGTTACAGCGGCAGACCCTGATGCAGAGGTCTGCCCGGGACCAGGGTTTAATTCCTGCCTCAGTGGGTCTTGGTCTCAATTTCCTCTGACCTGATAATTCTCGCCTCGGTGCCTATTCTAATCATGGGTCCCACTCTGCAACTCTGGGAAATAGCTTGCTTAATCTCCACAACGGCCCCAACAGCACTGGGATGCCTGGCTTCACTTTGGGGAATCCCAGGACATTTCACAGGGAAAAGCCAGGAAGGGTTCCACAGCGGTATGCGTACAGCGCCAGGAAACCCCGAGTGGGGTATAAGTACGCTTTACAAGTACAAATTCATTTAATTTCATATGATGACCCTGGCAACCTCAGAGTTTCTATCAAATGGCAAAGATCTGAAGCTTTGGAACTGAGTTATTCAGTTAATTTATGATTTTATTGTTCTTTTATCTGCTTAAGGAATGTCTAATTGCATCTAAAATGTTCTTTCTTTCCTGGTTTTTAGTTGATCACACAGCTATTAATAATCTGTGTCTCATTTTTTGTGTGGTTTCTTTTACATTTCAGGTTGGATTTACGACTAGTTCCTTGTTCAGTTTCTACCTCCTTTTGTTTGTCTCTCAACTTGTTTTTGACCAATCCTTATGTCATTATTGGTAACTAAAAACACTGATTCTTCAAGATTCCCTGGCTCCAGAATCAGAAAAGTAACGGACCCCAGTTTTCTTCATGCTCATAAGTTTTATTTGTACAACGTGCTATTCCACCATGATGCGTTTCATAGAGGCCTTGATCATATATATATATGATGCATGTGTCGGTCCCGTTTCTTGTCAAGAAGCGGGAGTGGTGGTGGATATGTATGCAGCAGTCGACGCTGCAGAACCGGCAAGCCTCTCGATCTGGTGCTCCGCTTCAAGTCGGCATCCTGGTGGAAGCGCAATAAGCGGCGCCCCCTCGCCCAAGACGCTGTTCCTGGTTTGAGGAGAGAGCGGCAGCTTGCTGCCGAGTTGGATGGAGTTGGGAGACGATTTTGCAACCTTGGTCCCTGAGGCGGTGGATGAGCAGACTCACGTGCCAGCAACAGCTGGGGCATTACTATATGCATGAACGGATCACTGTATCGAAGTTCGCAAGGTGAGGCTGTGACCAGGCTTTGTGGGACTCTAACTGACTTACTGGGACTACATGCACCAGCATGCTTAGCGAACACTGCTTGCAAAGGAAAATCTTTGGCCTGTGATTGGGTGCATCGGCACCAATGGGAACATCAGAAACACTAGTTAAAGTCCCAAACTATAACAATATGGTTTTAGAACACGGAGCTGGCAATGAATAAGGCACACGCCGAAACGCGTCTGCCAGGTGTTTTTAATCCTACTTGTCAAGAAGGTGGCGAAATAAATCTCCTGACCCCTCCAAAATGCATGTGTCGGTCCCGTTTCTTGTCAAGAAGCGGGAGTGGTGGTGGATATGTATGCAGCAGTCGACGCTGCAGAACCGGCACGCCTCTCGATCTGGTGCTCCGCTTCAAGTCGGCATCCTGGTGGTGTATGTGTTGGAAGCGCAATAAGCGGCGCCCCCTCGCCCAAGACGATGTTCCTGGTTCGAGGAGAGAGCGGCAGCTTGCTGTCGAGTTGGATGGAGTTGGGAGACGATTTTGCAACCTTGGTCCCTGAGGCGGTGGATGAGCAGACTCACGTGCCAGCAACAGCTGGGGCATTACTATATGCATGAACGGATCACTGTATCGAAGTTCGCACGGTGAGGCTGTGACCAGGCTTTGTGGGACTCTAACTGACTTACTGGGACTACATGCACCAGCATGCTTAGCGAACACTGCTTGCAAAGGAAAATCTTTGGCCTGTGATTGGGTGCATCGGCACCAATGGGAACATCAGAAACACTAGTTAAAGTCCCAAACTATAACAACATGGTTTTAGAACACAGAGCTGGCAATGAATAAGGCACACGCCGAAACGCATCTGCCAGGTGTTTTTAATCCTACTTGTCAAGAAGGTGGCGAAATAAATCTCCTGACCCCTCCAAAATGCATGTGTCGTTCCCGTTTCTTGTCAAGAAGCGGGAGTGGTGGTGGATATGTATGCAGCAGTCGACGCTGCAGAACCGGCACGCCTCTCGATCTGGTGCTCCGCTTCAAGTCGGCATCCTGGTGGTGTATGTGTTGGAAGCGCAATAAGCGGCGCCCCCTCGCCCAAGACGCTGTTCCTGGTTCGAGGAGAGAGCGGCAGCTTGCTGCCGAGTTGGATGGAGTTGGGAGACGATTTTGCAACCTTGGTCCCTGAGGCGGTGGATGAGCAGACTCACGTGTCAGCAACAGCTGGGGCATTACTATATGCATGAACGGATCACTGTATCGAAGTTCGCAAGGTGAGGCTGTGACCAGGCTTTGTGGGACTCTAACTGACTTACTGGGACTACATGCACCAGCATGCTTAGCGAACACTGCTTGCAAAGGAAAATCTTTGGCCTGTGATTGGGTGCATCGGCACCAATGGGAACATCAGAAACACTAGTTAAAGTCCCAAACTATAACACCATGGTTTTAGAACATGGAGCTGGCAATGAATAAGGCACACGCCGAAACGCGTCTGCCAGGTGTTTTTAATCCTACTTGTCAAGAAGGTGGCGAAATAAATCTCCTGACCCCTCCAAAATGCATGTGTCGGTCCCGTTTCTTGTCAAGAAGCGGGAGTGGTGGTGTATATATATATATATATATATATATATATATATATATATATATATATATATATATATATATATATATATATATAGATATATATATATATATATGAAAACCTTCTCCGTGGGCAAGAAGAAGAGGCCACAGCAGGGGAGAGGGAGGAGGTTACTTTAATGCCAGCAAAAAACCAAATGACAGGGCGGATGCATTTCGGCATGGTGTTGAGCCTCTTCAGCGCCCGATGGTTATAGCAGGATGCTAAAGTTTTCACCGGTATAAATACCAATTAACATCCTGCCAGGTGAAAGATAGGCTCCGCCCCCCGAACAGCACAAGATCGTGATGGCTGTTGGCTTTAATGATGTGGGACGCCCAGTGCGTCAGAACTTCATGTACCAGAATGCTGTGGGCTACTCTGATGCAGCAACGGGGAGAATAAAAATGTCACGGGCCAAAGTCACCTTGAAGTAGCATAGCTTGTGCCTCCTCGTCTCCCCAGACCGCACCAACCATAGAGTCCCGGCATTTCAATTAGCAGGGGCAGGTCCGGAAATCCAGCTCGCCCAGCACGGGGCACAATCGCTCCAAAACTGCCTCATAAGTTGCCGAGTCCGAAGGTGGGCCCCAGTCCACCCAGTAACCTGGGTACAGAAACATCCACCAAAGTAGAAACACCAGCGTGACTGGGGCCAGCTTGCAGTGCGGGGGCCTCTTTCAGCGCGATACTGGTTGTCACGCTAATTAATGTCAGCAAACCTTCTCCGTGGGCAAGAAGAAGAGGCCACAGCAGGGGAGAGGGAGGAGGTTACTTTAATGCCAGCAAAAAACCAAATGACAGGGCGGATGCATTTCGGCATGGTGTTGAGCCTCTTCAGCGCCCGATGGTTATAGCAGGATGCTAAAGTTTTCACCGGTATAAATACCAATTAACATCCTGCCAGGTGGAAGATAGGCTCCGCCCCCCGAACAGCACGAGATCGTGATGGCTGTTGGCTTTAATGATGTGGGACGCCCAGTGCGTCAGAACTTCATGTACCAGAATGCTGTGGGCTACTCTGATGCAGCAACGGGGGGAATAAAAATGTCACGGGCCAAAGTCACCTTGAAGTAGCATAGCTTGTGCCTCCTCGTCTCCCCAGACCGCACCAACCATAGAGTCCCGGCATTTCAATTAGCAGGGGCAGGTCCGGAAATCCAGCTCGCCCAGCATGGGGCACAATCGCTCCAAAACTGCCTCATAAGTTGCCGAGTCCGAAGGTGGGCCCCAGTCCACCCAGTAACCTGGGTACAGAAACATCCACCAAAGTAGAAACACCAGCGTGACTGGGGCCAGCTTGCAGTGCGGGGGCCTCTTTCAGCGCGATACTGGTTGTCACACTAATTAATGTCAGCAAACCTTCTCCGTGGGCAAGAAGAAGAGGCCACAGCAGGGGAGAGGGAGGAGGTTACTTTAATGCCAGCAAAAAACCAAATGACAGGGCGGATGCATTTCGGCATGGTGTTGAGCCTCTTCAGCGCCCGATGGTTATAGCAGGATGCTAAAGTTTTCACCGGTATAAATACCAATTAACATCCTGCCAGGTGAAAGATAGGCTCCGCCCCCGAACAGCACGAGATCGTGATGGCTGTTGGCTTTAATGATGTGGGACGCCCAGTGCGTCAGAACTTCATGTACCAGAATGCTGAAATGCATCCGCCGCTAACACCAGTCCGCAACCCTCAGAAGGTTCTGCAGAAAACATATCATTAATGAACACTAGAAAAATACATTATTGCTGCTAGCAGTGTGCGTCCCCGTTATGCCCTGGCTATTTCGAATATAATATAATATATGTCCTGTACAGCACCGCTGGCACGTGCTTAGTCTCAAATCCTTCGCATCCTCACCTTCTCCACACAGATGACAGACAGGTTTTGAGTAATGAGATTTCTTTACATCCTGTATATCTGTATTTATCATAGAACCCTTCTATCTGCTTGAATGTGAAGCAATGAATCTCACCATTTCGGATGTGTTGATGCTCCAGGCATCTTTCCGTTTGAGGTGCTTTACATTGCAGGGATGGGGTGCACATACACTCCAAACAATACCACTCAGTGCCACATAATTACACGCCACACAATTACACTCTACTGAATACATCATACACTCCACATAATTACACGCCACATAATTACACTGCACTCAACGCAACATACACTCCGAATACCACTGTGTCACATAATTACACGCCACATAATTATACTCTACTGAATGCAACACACTCCACACAATACCACTCAGTGCCACATAATTATGCTTCATAACTACTTTGCACTCAACGCAACATACACTCCAAATACCACTCAGTGCCACATAATTACACTGCACTCAATGCAACATACACTCCAAATACCACTCAGTGCCACATAATTACATGCCACATAGTTACATTGCACTCAATGCAAAATACACTCCGAATACCACTCAGTGCCACATAATTACACGCCACATAATTACACTCTACTGATTAGACTGCGCTCAATGCAACATACAATACACTCCAAATACCACTCAGTGCCACATAATTACACGCCACATAATTACACTCTACTGATTAGACTGCGCTCAATGCAACATACAATACACTCCAAATACCACTCAGTGCCACATAATTACACGCCACATAATTACACTCTACTGATTAGACTGCGCTCAATGCAACATACACTCCAAATACCACTCAGTGCCACATAATTACACGCCACATAATTACACTCTACTGATTAGACTGCGCTCAATGCAACATACACTCCAAATACAGTTCAGTGCCACATAATTACACACCACATAATTACACTGCACTCAATGCAACATACACTCCAAATACAACTCAGTGCCACATAATTACACACCACATAATTACACTGCACTCAATGCAACATACACTCCAAATACAGTTCAGTGCTACATAATTACACACCACATAATTACACTGCACTCAATGCAACATGCAATCCAAATACCACTCAGTGCCACATAATTACACGCCATATAATTACACTGCACTCAACATCTAAGTCACGTAAATACAACACATATTGCATTACAAATGCTATAGGTGTCACATTTGCGAAAGTTAAAACTATTGGCATTGTAAATGACAAAGCTATTAATTTTGGTATTTTCAAAACCAACAGATAAATATAAAATTTGTCATTTACAATACCAACAGCTCAAACTTTCCTAATGCGAGACCTATTGCATTGCAAATGCTTGTTTAAATATGGGGACTACGATTGCGTCCGACCAGGTGGTAATGAAACCGCATTTATTTCCCATATTTAATACATTAGTTAATAAGGGAACCCAGAAGTCCGGTTCTGATTTATAGAGATCCACTGGGGTGTGGTCAGGGCCGGGGGCTTTACCTGAAGGACTTTCTCTAAGGGCATCTTCCACTTCTGATGTGGTAAATACCAGTTGGTTAGGGTAAGGAGGTGCTGGAGAGACAGTTAGGTGGTTATCCTGAATTATGCTATCTGAGGGTGAAGTCACCTTGCATGGGTTTGGGGCGTTACCCTGTGTAGTGTTAGAATAAAGATTACCATAATGTTCTACCCAGAGCTCAGCCGTTATAGCCACTTCTACAGAGTTATCTCTATCTTTTGAGTTGTAAACAGATCTTATGACTTTCCAGAAGGCATTGCTGTCTTTGTTCCTGGCGGCTTCCCCCAGAGCTTCCCAGGCCTCCTGCTTCAATTTTGCCCTCCGCTGTTTAATTGCCAGCTTATAATCGTGTCTCGCTTGACGGATTTGGACCCTATCTTTTGGGTCGGCAGACAAAGCTTTCTTTAAGATTTTCAGTGTAGATGTACATCTAGAGTCAAACCACCCACGAGTATGCCTCCCGTTGTCTTTGCAGTTCCTAGTCAGTGCATTTTTTATATGGTGCTGAATGTTAGAAAAAGCAACCATGATGCTCTTTGGGTCGGTATCTTCCTCTAAACAAGCAAGTATGTCCGTGGAGCAAGAGGATAGGAAGTTTTGGAAGAAGGATGTTGGGTTCATTTTCTCACATTTAATTACATACCCATTGGTCTTAGTTAGGGTAACCTCAAATGGATATAGAACCCTACTAGGTTTCTTTACTTTGCCCTCCATGAGATTTACCCCGAAGGTGATGGGATAATGATCACTCATGGGGTCATCCCCCGTTTCCCAGAAGGTTATAAAGTCAGGATGGGTGGGTGATATCAAGGCAAAATCGATTGTGGATTTACAACCTCTTCCATTGTACGTTGGGGCAAAGGGACCCGGGGGGAGCATGCCTGGTTGATAAAAGTGAGGTCAAAGGTAAATATAACATTGTTAAGAAGAGACCCCATGTTGGTGTGGGAGAAGTGCAGAGGACCGTCCTCCCCGAGATCTGACAGGCCACACAAACCTAGCTCAGAAGACGGACAGATGGAACAATTGAAGTCACCCACCCACAACATTGTGTGATCCCCCGAACCTTGATCTCTCAGTTTGTGAATATGATGGATCATAATGTTCAAATTTGATTCCACCTCACTAATTGGCAAATTATTATAAAAATTCACAAGAATCACCTTTTGCGAAGTGCCCCATTTAAGTAGTATGATTTGGAAGTACTGATTGGATTGGAAATCGCAAACTTTTACATCCCCTACGTTCGAGATATATGTACACAAGCCCCCCTTGTTGCGGCCCTGGGCTGATGGGACAGCTGGGGAATGGAAGGTTCGGTAGCCCAACATGTGCACTTCCTCTATAAGCCAGGTTTCTTGTAGGCATAGAATGCCATACTTCTGCACAATCTCGAGCCAAGGTTTGTGGGTGATCTTACTACCGAGGCCTGCTACATTCCAAGAAAGGAGAGAGTGCATTGGGTTTCCAATTTCCTGTGGATGATGCCCTGCAATCCCCGTTGTGTCTGTCCGAACTTGCGGGTGAGTAAGGTCTCCCTGTAGTTTGACCTGTGCAGTAAGAGCGTGCTGTTCAGGGGGGTTTAGGTCTATCCCAATGTGGCTTGGAACTTGGGGTATGGGCATTAGTTTTTCACTCGGGACAGTCTCCGTTAGGGGATTTTGGGCATTGGTAAGGATTGGAGCGACACTAATTCCCAGTCAATCCACCTGATCCAGACACTCAAACCTGTTCATAGTGGGCGCTCCTTCCCACCAGTTATTAATGGGTTGCCAACCATCCCCATGACCTTTCCATCTATGGTTGTGGACTATTGACCAAGCCCCAGGTGGCTCAACAGTCTGTTTTGGGGGATAGAAAAAAGTGAGGGGTCTGGTGACAATAGATTGGTCAGTATCCTGTGAGTCCCATATAGTGATATGCTGGGCCGTATGGGGGTCTGCAAATGAAACCACTATGCAGTCTCCAGGGATGGATTTATAGGTACGACCCACCCATGGCACTCTCCTAACCATTAGAACCCTAGTCCTAACAGTATTGGGGAGCTGTCTATTGATGTTGAGCCAGTGAATCACCTTATTCTTTAGGGACCACTGGGTCTCCATGGAATGCGGGTCAAGTGGTGGTACACCAGCCAGTATGACGACATAGGGCCCGGCATCAGGAGGAAGATCAATGTAGCCCCCACGAAAGTTCTGGCGACCATGGTACTGGTTGGTTATGCGCGCAGTAGGTGGCATATTAGTCTTATTGGGCTTGTGGGCAGCCTTAGGGATAGGGTTGGGTAAGGTCTGGTTCTCGGGGCCTTTTGCCACTGGTATTGGGATTTTTGGTATTAGGGGGAAGGGGACGTTTGACTTAGAGCGGGGTTTGGGTATTGGGGTCGGTTTTGGTAGGGGTAGGGGCAAGACCGGGGGCAGCATTTCAGGGGCAAGGGAACTGATGTTAGTTTCTGGAGCCGGGTGAATACCATCGTCATCCTCCTGAGGAGTACTCTCAGCAATATGAGGATAAGTTGCTTCCAGTTGTTTTAGGCTAAGGGTGGCCAGGGAGACTAAGGTCTTGTCCATCTCGAGGAGATTATTCTCGATACGTGAGAGTCTGAGTTCTAAAGGTGACAGTAATTGTTTTAATGTACCCCAGACTATCTTGAGAACATCTTCGTCATCACCCCCCTTGTCTCTATCCCTCCCTGGCTCGCTTTGCCCTCCCTCTTTTGGTTTCTCACCGTGTGTGGGGAGAGGCCCTTGAATAGGGTCAAGGACCACGTTAAGATTACTGTGTTCCCTGTCCCCCCCTATTAGGTGGTTATCTAAATTTGGCGCTTGTATGGTCTCCCCCGTGGTGGGTAGTGTTCTTCTGTTATTAAAGAACTGCAGCCTTGTAATTTTTGCTTTTTTACGGGCATAAGCAGATCTTGCATTGTTTTTCTTTTTTAGAGTTGGGCCATCTTTGTTTTTATTCTTTGCTACAGGGGGAGAAAGGTCAGGGGGGTCAGGGCTGTCCGGCAAAATAATGGCATTTCCGGGTCCAGTGGGCGCGATTCCCTCGAAAGTTTTAGGGGGCACAGAAGTTGAGATGGGTATAGGCTCTAATGGAAGGGAAGGAGGTGGGGGAGCATGGTGAACATCGGCATGGTTATCAGTGGGGGAGGGCAAGAAGCATGTTGTGGAGATGCAGCAGACGCGATTTTTCCTAGGGAAGATTTTTTAGAATTGGCAAAGGTCTGAGAAAGCCTACGTGCCGCATCAAGCTCAAGTGACACCCTCTTCTGCATTTTGGTAATTTCAGCATCAATTGCTAGATTAGTCTTCACTAGGAAATCATCCAATGTCCCGCTGGGCTTGCTCAGCCCCATTGCAGTTTTACTGCGACTGCCCCGTGTACTCATGATATATTTAAATTGGAGTGCCCACAATGTACTTACTGGTGAAAAAGGGACGAGTCAAATAACAAGAACCAAGGGGGGTGGGCCAGGCCAGTCCTCTATGTCCTCGAACGGCCTCAAACGGCCCGCTCTTTGCCCGGTCTTAGCCCCGGACGCTCCCGCGCGCTCCCGCACAGCGGCTACCGCGCCCAGTTATGTAGGGTGCTGACAGGGCAGGGGGCGTGTCCGGCAGGGAGAGCGGCCACAGGTGTTCCACGCAGGGACTCCTGGTCAACGGAGTCCCTGCTAGCCTGCTCGCAGCCCTGCCGGTGCGGGAGGGGTCTGTTGGTTCTTCTCCTCCTCTCCCCAGGTGCTCCTGGCGCAGCGGGACCCGCGGAGCGGGTCCTGCAAGTTGCAACGTTTCTTTCCCCACAACTAGGGAGCAGGCGAAGGGTTGGTTCCTCTCACGAACAGCAGCAAACGAACAGCAAAGTTTCCCAGGGGCTGGGAGCACTGGACAGCTTTTGTGTTGTCAGGGGGCGTGTCCGGCAGGGAGAGCGGCCACAGGTGTTCCACGCAGGGACTCCTGGTCAACGGAGTCCCTGCTAGCCTGCTCGCAGCCCTGCCGGTGCGGGAGGAGTCTGTTGGTTCTTCTCCTCCTCTCCCCAGGTGCTCCTGGCGCAGCGGGACCCGCGGAGCGGGTCCTGCAAGTCGCAACGTTTCTTTCCCCACAACTAGGGAGCAGGCGAAGGGTTGGTTCCTCTCACGAACAGCAGCAAACGAACAGCAAAGTTTCCCAGGGGCTGGGAGCACTGGACAGCTTTTGTGTTGTCAGGGGGCGTGTCCGGCAGGGAGAGCGGCCACAGGTGTTCCACGCAGGGACTCCTGGTCAACGGAGTCCCTGCTAGCCTGCTCGCAGCCCTGCCGGTGCGGGAGGGGTCTGTTGGTTCTTCTCCTCCTCTCCCCAGGTGCTCCTGGCGCAGCGGGACCCGCGTAGCGGGTCCTGCAAGTCGCAACGTTTCTTTCCCCACAACTAGGGAGCAGGCGAAGGGTTGGTTCCTCTCACGAACAGCAGCAAACGAACAGCAAAGTTTCCCAGGGGCTGGGAGCACTGGACAGCTTTTGTGTTGTCAGGGGGCGTGTGAGGCAAATATCAAAAGCTGTAAAATGTATTCTTATTCTAATTCAAAAATATATTTTTTATATTTTTGTATTATATTTTTTTAATTTAACTATTTATTTAATTATTTTTTTTGGTTCGCTGCCGGTCCGCGAACCAGGCAGCTTCCCGTTAGCTTCAATTTGTTCCGAGACCCGGTCCGCCAACCGGTAAACGTTCCGTTAGCACAAGTACCGCGTTAGAAAGCAACATCGTGACGCGTCGCGTAAGCGCGACGTATCGCGTTACTGCATAATGCGTCTTATGACGCGCCGCGTTAGCGCACCCGGAAGCGCTCCAGAACGCGAACCGAGGCGCGAAACGCAGCGCCCCGGAAGCGATCCGGGGCGCGGAGCGCGTAACGTAAGCATAACAGGTCATGTGACTTGTTTATAAAACTTTTCATTGGTTCATTTTACTTTTAGTTTCCTAATGATGGAAGGCTTGGTCATATGACTTAAAATTAACACTTTTCATTGGTTTAGAAATTTTTTTTTCCCAAATGATGAAAGTCCCACCTTTTTTCCTCACTCTGACTTTCATTTTTATGAGAGAAAGACCTACATTGACGACCTTACAAATGGCTTCAATGATTGCTGCAGCTGGTGGACCCCCACCACCACCTCCAAGGAAGAGAGGACCATCTCCTCAGGTCATCCTCCAAAAAGAGGAGGAAGAAGAGGAAGAAGAGGAAGAGGAGCAAGGGACAAGGAGGTTTTTAAAAGAACAGCCAAGGAGGTCCCACATAAAAGAAAATTTTATTTTGGCAATTTTTTTCATTTCCCCCACATCAAAAAAAGGTAAATGCCCGGTACGTTACCTGCCTGATCTGCCACAATGAACTGTCCAGAGGAACAGAAAAAAATACAGTTATGGTAATTATACCATGCATCGCCATATGGAGAGGTGGCACCCGATAAATTATAGTGCTGCCCAATACGTGATCTGGTGGATAACCCCCGACCTGTAGCCAGTACATCCACCAATGAAGAGGCAGTGACGGGATCAGAGGCAAGGGAGACTGTCCCAAATCTACAGATGAACTTTGGCCAAATGAAATTAACCTGTTTAACTTGCGGCAAATTAATTTCCTGTGGAGAGAGGAGTGTAACTCTAATCAATAGAGCTTTTGAACATCATCAATGTACAAAACGTCCCAGAAAATAAATTTTCTTTTTTTTTGTTGCTCCTGTTGAGCCCTTTCTAATGAATCATTTTTGTTCCCCCCCCCAAAAAAACAAAAAAATATAAAACAACAAAAATAATAAAAAAAGTTCTTTTCAGAACTACCTGCCCTTTATAGAAAATTGCTAGAATGTTTAGCACTCTAGCAACCTCTATTTCTTTTAATTCGCTTCCCGGTTCGCGCGCCGGTACGCGAACCGGAAGCGAACTAAAAAAAATATTTAAAAAAAAAAAGAAGAGTAAGTAAACAGAGAGTAATGTTTAAAGAAAGACAAATAGAGGGTGTAGCACACAGTTACTGTTGAAAGAGGGACTGAGAAAAGGAGTTGAAAGAGTAGTATAAGTAAGTAATAGAAAAAGAAATGAGGGAAGTAGCAAAGGCAGGAAACTGAAGGTTAAAGAAATGAAGCAGTGGAACTAATAAAAGTTAAATTTGATAGAGATGTAACGTAAAGAGTACTAAACACTTACCTTATAATTGTCGTTAACCTAGTCAATTGTAATTTTTATACTTTTAATCTGTGTAAGAAAGAACAAAAAATTTTAAATTAATAGAAGGTAGTAAAAAAAGAGTGAGCATGAGACAAGATGAATACATATTATAAATCACAATTCAAAGTACAAAATTAATTATACATATTTAATGGTTTATTTTTGCTGTTCTCAGAATATATCAAATTTCACTGAAAACAGTGAGTTGAAGGTATTCATCATATAACAGCGGGGAAAAAAAACACAATCAAAATGATTGTGTTTAAAAAACCCTTAAAATATAATCAATCAGAAATAAGAACTCCTCAAAAGTAACTTACTTTCTATGACGTCAAAGGATGTCCTATGAACAGCTTATACTCTGTTGTGCTGTTACTATTTTCTGCCCGCCACTTTCTGAAAGATAAACTCCATCGTTTTAAGAAAAATGAGACATACAAAGCAATTTAAAACAGCACACTAAATTACAGCAACACCTAGAATCATTATAGTCCAGTTACCTACCCTAAATTCTCACTTCAGAAAACAAGTCAAAAGGCAACATTGCTTCATACTCAATTGGTAATGTTTGCTGAAAGACTAGCCTTTTTTATATTTCAAATAAGCTGTGTAATATCCTGATGTTGTCAAAGGACCATCTTAATATATAATAGCTGCAGTTGCAAATGTTCTTCCTGAAATCGATGACTGTGTAGCCAAAACATTTTTAATTAGACTTAACAACTTTTTTTCATCCAGTTTATGTAGTTGAAATTGTAAAATGACATTTCACCCATAAGTTTCCATAAATATTATGGACAGCATTGCAGACTTACATTTCCTCTACTCCTTGTTTTGATCTGCAGCTTGAATTAGCTTATAAACACAAACAGTTTTCGCTCTGTACTACACTTATCCACAAGGCCATATAGAGTAGGAGCCATTAGAACCTCTTGAAATTCCTCAGAACAAATCCCAAGATTCCTTTCCTAAAATTTTGGTTGTAAGAACACCAGGTAAGAATTTTGAAGGTGGAAAGGCAATCTTTTTTTGAAAGTTAAAACAGAATCATTGCAGAATGACCAGCCGTTTCCAGATTTTAAATAAGCTGTGTAATGTCCTGAAGTAGTTGAAGGACCGTCATGATATATAATTGCTGTAGTTACAAAAGTCCTTCCTGATATTGACAACTGCGAAGCCACAAAATTATTAATTAAAGTTGTCAATTTAGTTCCATCAGGCCTACATCGTTGGAACATTAAAATGACATACTGGCCATAACTTCGTATAATTAACGTGGACAGCATTGCAGACTTACATTGGCTACACTCCATGTTTTGATCGGCTGCCTTTACTAGCTTATTGAAGGATACTGATTTACTGTCAGGCAAAGTTAAATATATAAATCTTTCTGAGTCTACACTAGTAATACTTGATAGCCTACAGTTCTCGCAATCATTCTGCCATTGATAAGAAAGGCCAAACAGATAATCTACATCTACACCTTCATCTTGCAATACATCAAGCATATACATTAAAAACTCCTGACAATCCTGCTGAATATTTTGAGAGAATTGTGTTTGACCTGAACATTCGTCTAACAGATAACGAATTTCAGACACACTTTCTACTCTTGTTGTATCAGCGCTACATTTCTCTAACACAGAATTCAACAAACAGCATAAACTTTATTCCGAATTGATCACAATCTGTTCTTTTAAAGTCTCTGGTGAAAAGACAACATTAACCACTACATTAGCATAGCAGTTGACACCAGAACTATTTTCAAATTGAAAACTAACAACATCTTCAATAGAATTCATTTTATTTCTGCTTACAATTTTCGGTTCATCGACTTTTGGTCTTTTTGCTACAACCTCCCTACTATTACTGATATTTCTTCGTTTCCGGCCTACCACACGTTTCTCAAACAAAGGATATTGAGGCAAATGTGGCGCATACTCTCTTCTTAACCTATTGTATTCCTTAACACAATCTAGATCCGCACAAATGTTTGTGACATCACAGTCAATCAAGTACAATCCCGATAAAGTTCTGACTCGTGACAATGCTACATAAGCCATACCCTCTTTGAACACAGAACTGCCAATATTCACTAAAGCAGTGTCTACACTTAAACCTTGCGATTTATGAATTGCCACCGCATATGCCAAGCAAACAGGAAACTGCTTACGGCGAACATATAAGTCTTTTACAAGCAAAAACCTAGCTGTGCCACGACCAATTAGCTGTACTTCCTCAATACCATCAAATTAGATTTTTAATAATTCAATTCCATCTCGACTTCTGTATTTCTCAAAATCAACAACATTACCCATTGATCCATTTACCAGACCTCTTTCAACATGTAAATTCCTTCTCAAAATGATACGGCAATTTAAGCACACATTCAGAGTCTTTTCAAAACCTGCAGTTTTAGATATAGTCTTCTTTAATGAATCCAATTTAGATTTCAAATTCTCAGACAAAATAATTGTTGCTCCCATATGCTCTATTCTGTCAATAGCTTCCAGTTTCACAATCTCTTGGTTTTCTAAATTCAACATTTTGTTGTTGAAGATGGAACATTCTGCAAGAGTTGGCATCAAACATATTCCAGATTTCTTCTCAGTAATTTTCAGAAAAATATCCTCTGGCAGAACGTCTTCTTCTGGATACAAATTTGACAGTAATCGTGCATGTAAAGCTTCTTTCCCACGCTCAGTCACTTTCCCGATTCTAACATCTTGTAGAATATTCTTGTAATCTTCGTCCTTCGCCTGACGCATATTTTCACGCAGCTCAGCATAATTGAAGTTTAACCATATGTTAACGTTGCCAATGCTCCCTAGGCACTTCCTGGTATCTTCATGCGTAAGCAGTTTAAACACTGGTTGTCCTTTCACTGGTGTCAGCTGCAGAAGATCACCGAAAACAATGATGTGTTTGCCACCGAATAACTTTAAGAACTTTCTGCATTCTCAAATGCACAAAGGCAAGCATGACATTGGAAACCATGCTTACTTCGTCAATGATAAGAAGTTTCATCTTCTTCAGGACTCTAGATACTTCACAACAAGCATCCCCAGATAACTTGTGGTATTGTAATTTGTTATCATGCTCCACTGGCAGCATCAGTAGCCAATGCAAAGTAATACCTTTAATGTTATGTGCTGCCAGTCCAGTTGGAGCGGTGACAACACAAGACAGCGATGACTCAGTCCTTTTCTGCAGATAACATGAAATTGCTTTAATGAGGAAACTTTTTCCAGTTCCTGCTTCTCCACTCACGTACAGTCGGACAGGCTTCAACGACGTACATGAGCACTCTTTCTTCTCATGACTTAATCCATGATCAATTTGGTTGGTAACTTTGTCATATATTTTCCTCTGCTCAACGTTGAGTTGTCTTTCCAAATCTTCTAAGTTAACCGCATGCTTCTGAGCATGTGCCATGGCTCTTTCCACTTCAATCATAGCAGTGGCAGCTTCATTTTCGATAACTGGTTCTCCTAGTGGATCCTGACTCAATGAAACAGAACTCTGACTGTCTTGAGAACTGTCTCTAGCAATCTCAGCTGCAATTGTTGCTTCCTGCTCGATTTCTGCATTCAACATTTCTAGATATTTTGGAAAAACAGGACATTCTATGGACTCCTTGGCTGCATTAAAAGAGTCTTCGTAACAGAGGAAATCTCCAAGCAGTTCCTCTTTTGCACGCCAAGGCTTGAAAAGTTACAAAAGAGCTAAATAGAAAAACTCTTTTCTTTCTGGAGATTCGCAATTCAATTTTCGATGATTTACCAAATGACATTTTCTTTGCTTGACCAGACATCCCTCACTTCCAATTACAGCATACGCTCCTTTATCAATATCTTCTTTGATGTTCCTCTTGAAAATGTAATTTTGTAGAACCTCATACAGACAAACATTCTCCAGGTGACTGCTTCTATTTCGATAATATGTATCCAACATGTTGGTCTTCAAAATATCTGTACTGCTTTGCTCCTTCTCCGCCAAATACTCAATTTCCCATACAGGTTTCAGAACTCAATTACGCGTTGCAGCAAGACCAAGACTCGCCCAAATGATACTCCTAGATTTGGCATAGAGACTTGCTGAAGATAACCGGTCAGAACATTCGTAAGCTCCGATTTCTCGATGCGACAACATCTTCAGACTGAAACTGTACAACTTCTTACTGAGGCTCTTTTCATGGGAAATATCCTCCCACATATCCTTCAGTTTTGTCTTTTCTTTTTTGGTGATGTAAGACGTCACATACCGAGCCACAGCCATACAGTTGTCAGCCACAAACTGTATATCCATGTTAGCATTCCACATGGACAAAATCACTGGGTTGTAGTCGTTAATGTACTTGGACTCTTCGTTTCTTTTCAAATTGTATGTGTTTTTGGGTGATTTCCTCGTCACATTATGTCGCAGCGAAGACATCAAATTGTTCACTCTTCCTTTAGATATCACCGATCGTGGAAATGCAAAACGACATTTGGTGTAGTACTTGTCCTTGTTTCTGAATTTACGACGACAGTACTTTCCACAACGATGGCTTTGAAACCGTAAAACTTGTTCTCTTAGACTTTTATCTTCCTTTGTCTTTGGAACAGCACATGTAGAATACTGTTCTATGAAACTCATCACTAAGTCATCCGGATCTGTTCCAAATTTGGGTGCATCTTTGATCCATAGCAGCATATGTATATGAGGAGCACCTCTTGCTTGATACTCCTTTCTCCAGAAGAAATCCAACACCTCTCCAAGAGGTGGATTTTTCTTGTTCGTGATGAAAGACATCATAGCTTCAAATCTATGATTGAAGTATCTGCATACATTCACTGGATCCAAAGAGCACAGTTCTCCGGGTGTCTTGAATTCGATATTTTCAATGTTTCCATTTGCCTCTCGTAGAAATTCAAGTAAGTCTTCCCAGCCACACTCAGCACAGCTGAGAGTGAGGAACCATGTGGGAGTTCCTAAGTTCCTCAGCATACATTTTAAGTCACCATGACGGCGGTACCAATACTCATTAGTACCACGCTGACAAGCCATGAGATTAATCAGGTGAGAATCCAAAATACTGTCTTGCACATTGACTTTATCCATAAAGTCCCTTGCCGAGATATTTCGCAGTTGTACATCACTTTTCAAGATGTGGTTCACTGCATAAGACAATCCAGAGAGATCACTTTCAAACAGTAGATGAAACAAATAGGGAATGCATTGACGAAACCTAGGATCTTCTGCATACAATCGTAAAGTCCGGTATTCTGAAGCAGGAATTTTAACAGGTCGCTCATCATATCTTCCTCCTTGACCTGTGGGAAATAACTGTGGGAAACATCGAGCTTCCAAACTTTCCTCCCAAACACTAATGGGACTCCGTTTGGCTTGTTTCATTTGAAACAACTCAATAGCATTCCCCATGACTTCCTTGGAATGCAAAGGATGAACACTATAATGTTCATATATTTCTTCATTTTTAGAGGCTTCTACTTTCTCAAATTGTCCAGCACACAAATCGTTGTCCTCTTCTTCACTTACTTCCTCTTCTGCAACACATACATTCTTGTAGTACTCATTGTTTTTTATCAAATACAATGTTGCCTTTTTGACTTTCCTAACATCCACTAAATCTTGCCAGATTTTCTTACTCTTTGTCGGAACCCCATTAACTATGATAACCAGAGGTTCCTCTTCCACTTTCTCTACTCCAATTGTATTAATGTTTTTCTTCAAATCTAAAGGCAAATAAACAACTCTTCTCTTTAATCCTCTCTGTAAATCTGATGGAGGCAATTTCCCTGTCTTTGGCTCCATTCGTACAATAGCCTGGAAGGGATGGACACTTTGGGATACAAACCAAACCTATGAACTAAGAACTAGGAGACGCTCCCTTTATACTTAACTGAATTGTCAATGGCATCACCAGAAGACCCGTCAATCGTCTCACTCTACAAACGTCTAAGGCTCCAAAACAGGGCGACAGTCAGGGCAGCAGTCCTTCGTAGCCGTCGGGACGCGGGAAGCTTCGCAGCAAAGACCTTTGGAACCACGTCGACATGCAGGGGTCGCTGAAATGGCTGGCCAACCTCCGGAATTTTCACACGACACTCCTCACGAACCTCTGGCTTGGACCAGTACCGCTGAAGTCGCCCCACATTGGGCGCCAAATGAGGTACTGGGTTTTCTCGGAACCAATACTAATACAAAAACCCAGCGGTGTCAGGGCAACACCCAAAGACCCCGGATTTCCCTGTCTTGGCAAACAGAGACACAGGATACTTCTCGATGACGTCAAAGACCAAAGTTTAATGGTTGCAACCAGGGACAGAGGTCTACGAAGTACACACGGGTAGTTCGAAAGAGACTGCACCATCTCAGTGAACGAAACTCGGTCTTTTATGCCGAAAATTACGCTTCTGGCAACATCACAATTTACATTCGGTGCATACAAAACTAACCAATGAGCAAGTAGCATTTCAAAAAGTAGCGAATCACGACAGTCAAAGTTAATCCCATTTTCCGTTGTCCAGCCCACCACAAATGGTCACACATATGTTATTTTCCTGTTCGATCGGACCGGACAAACCTATCATAAAACCTTCAACTAGATCGATGAACATGTTGTAAAGGAAAGGCAGGAACAGATGGAAAGGAGATAGAGGAGTGGGAACGGTAGGCCATAAAGTCGGACCACGTCCTGCTCTTTGATCTTTATCAGTGCAGCTGTTAACCAAGGAACTGGCTCAGCAGGATTTGCCCCAGGGGAAAAGTCAGTTCGGCCAGGTCAACCAAGTGTCAGCTAAGGCATACATGTCAAGGACTCGTTCGGCCACAATCACAGGGCCTATGTTAGGGCAACCATACAAGATGGCTGCCGCTTTACAAAATGGAACCCGAGGGTTCAAACTAAATCCTCAAATGCAGAGTGTTCCCCTATATCGATTCATACGAAAACACTCAGACACGTTAGACTCGTCATTTGCGGTCTGCCGACATCAAGATCGTCCATTTCCGACAATCTTTATAAATCAGGTTTCAGAACTATCGAACCCAATTCGGAACTACGGAACCACAATATTCTCACATTAACACCAATGGGGGCTTAATCTGATAATCCACCCCCCATTTAATATACAGGTAAGTCAACTTTTTAGTAGGCGTTAGTTTATAGCAATAATCGTGCTTAGCAGGATTTTTTTTATCGCTTCGCCTGCCTTGCTAATAGGCAATAGCTGCGTTAGCGAATGTTTTCAGTCGCTAACGGTTTGGGTACGCCCACTTTGCATGTCATTAGCAATAAATATCTCTGACATGCAAAGCGGGCCCCAAACCTGTAGCTATCGCCTAAAAGCTGTTGCTAACTGCTGTTTGTGACAGCTTTCTAATAGGGCGATAAAAATATTGTTGCTTTAGCGGGAACAAGTCCTGCTAAAGCGGCGATATTGCCCTTGCTAATATGCCCCACTGTTAGTTTGATTAACATAATAAAACTATGTATTCAGAACTGGGTAGGTAGCTCAATCGACTGATAGCTCAGATGGCTAATCCACCTGCTGCAGAAATCTGTGTGAAGACTCAATCCATCGTATTTCGGAGGCTGATAAAACGGAGTGCCCATGGTTTTTATGTTTAGCCTACCAACCAGCGCAGCTGTTGGTAGGCCGTGGAGAAGTGTGGCTCAATGGTTAGAGTGGCAGACCTTGATGCAGAATGCTGGCCAGGGACCAGGGTTCGATTCCTGCCTTGGCGAGATCGGGCTTAAATTCTTCTGACCGGATATTCTTGCCTCAGTGCCGAATCTAAGCATGGGCCCCACGCTGCAACTCTGGGCAATAGCTTGCTTAGTCTCCACAACGGCCCCCGATACACAAGGGATGCCTGGTTTCACCATGGGATGCCCAGGAGAGGACACCTCACAAGGAAAAGCCAGGAGGGGTTCCCTTGTGGTAGGAGTACAAGCGCCGGGATGCATACGGGTTACTGTTCGCGCTATACAAATACAAATACAACACATTTACAGCTGTCTGGTTGCAAAAGCCATATTTTGGACTTATTAAAATTGTTAGGGGCCTTGTAATCATGTCTCATTCCTTGCCATCGTTTGGCTTGTCTTTCACTCTCATTGCCTCTACTTATTTGTGAACCAGCTTCTCAATCTTGTGTTGGGCCTCCTGTGAAGCAGAGCCTCTTTACAATGTCTTTTGGTTGGCTGGCTTCTATGCTTTCATTTGCTTGCGTTCAATTCACTACTTTTTCTTTTTGAATCATCAATCCGTGTTTTCCAGTTGTCTCACTTGTGTACTTCTCTTCCTCTGCACTTAGATTTGCTCACTGTTACCTGTGTGCTTCCCCTAGCCACATTCCATTTTGCACTGTGTGCCCTCTGTTGCTTTCTCGCCCATGTGCCTCGTGACCCGTCCTCTATTGCCCGTTGTTTCTTTTCCCCACTCTGCCCCTATTTTGCCTCCGTCTCTGTCCTGTGTTGCTTCACACTCCTGCACCCTCTTTCCTCTGTCTCCAATTGATACTCGTACCCCACTTTGCTCCCCTCCTTGCAGCCCTACAATGTTCTTCATGTTGCTCCCCCCACTTTATTGCATTTTTATATTTTTATTTTATGACCCTCTTCAGATCAGCACATTAAAAGAAAAAACACGTAATTTTGTAGGCTCACACATGTGTGTGTGAATGCATGTCTGTGCTACAAAATGATGCAGCCGCTCTAAGTCAATACTTATTTTTCTTATGTAGCCCTCGGAGGATCGGAGATGCTGTACAGCGTTGCTATAAACCATTCATAAAGCTTAAAGGACTCAAATGTGAGACTTATTGGCTTTGGCCATGCTTTTTTCTTTTTATTGCGGCACTTCATGAGAGTACATGTGTTTTCGACCTGCCTCCCTCGTACGCTTCTCCTCCTGTTCACTGCGTCGCTCTCTCATTTGTGTGCTTCCATCCCCCACCCGTGCTCATGTTGCCTTCTCTTGCCTGTGTGCGTCTGTCCCACCCCATTGTCACCCATGTCCTTCCGCATGATTCTCTGCCACATGGCTCTCTTCCATGCCGCTTTCCTTCTTTTGCGTGCTTCACTCTTCTGTCCTCATTGCTGACCCTTCCCTCAGTGACCCGCTACTCGGATCCCATCAAACATTTTTTTAACAAAAGAAAAGCACCATGACGTGGTCGCTGGGCTGCATCATTTTGTAGGATCATTCATGTGTATTTAACGGATTCACTTGCCTGAAACATAATACTATCCAACGTCTGCATCATACTTTTTTCAAATGTAAATTTGTACTTTCCTTCATTGTGTGCCCCATTTATTTTTATGCTGTAGAGCATGAAGAGAAGACACTGGCAGAGCCAATGTGTCTCTATGGTGAGACCTATTGGCTTTGCCAATGCTTGTTTTGCTTTTCAACTCTATTCAGAATTGGCTAAACAATTACAAAACTAAATTACTCAGTCGTAGTCCTATCTCATGAGTTATGCTCTTGGTATGGCAGTGGCTATTATGCGCAGCTGCAGTAGCACTTATATCCCTAGAGGTCTTGAGTATTGGACAGTTATTTTAAGTCTGTGTCCCAACAGATGAGCTTGTGTGGGCATCTTCTTACACTCAGAGGTGTGAAAACCTTCTCTTTAAATTATTCAACAGCATAAAAAGGCAAAGTCTTCAGCAGTCTGCTCATTTGCCTAAATAAGTGTAACATTGTGCAGCGTCTGTGGATCTAGGATATTCAAATATATATTTCCTCCTGTTGCCTGGAGACACAGTACAAAAGGAAGAGTGTTAGAAGTCTATATACATTGTCACTGTACACCACTAAATGCCCAGGACGATCTTTCCATAGTGGCTCAGATCCAGAGTCACTGCTGACTGCTTTGTGTTTTCTTTAGTCTTGAATAAAAATCACACTACTTGCCGGATAAGCCTATTGAAGTTTTTAAAAAGTGTTTGAAAGATCTGAAAAAACATATTTTTAGCAAAATTGTTGGTCTGTGTTAGACCTGGCATCTTTTGGTTGAGAAACAACCATTACAACGCCGTCATTACATTGCACTACCTTTACAACGCAGTCATTACAACGTTACTGCATTTACATTGCATGCTGTCATGAGGCAGGTATTAAATCGTCTGTCACTACAATGCATGCCATTACAACACATACCATCACAACACAGGCCATTACAATGCATTATAAAGTAAGTTATGGAGTTTTTTTTAAGTTTAAGGGTGGGTATGGGTTTGGGTGTACATGTGAATAGTAATTTTTTACCCCTACACTATCCAACACTTACCCTACCGTTGCACTCACTAGAGTGGGAATAGTAATTTTAACACATACACTATCCAATACTTACCCTACTGTTGCACTCACTGGAGTGGGAATAGTAATTTTACCCTTACACTATCCAAAACTTACCCCACTGTTACCCTAAAAGTATTATGCGTTGTAATGGTATGCTTTGCAATGGAATGCGTTGTAAATGTAGTTTCTAAAAATGCATTTTGATGGCATGTGTTGTAAAATCATGCGCTGTAATCGATGTTGCAATGTAAAAACCGTGTTGTATAAGCATGCGTTGTAAATGTTTGCGTTGTAACGTGTCCAATTCCTTTTGGTTTCCCCTATCTCTGTCTGGTTTTGATTGTATGCTGGAATTTGTTTTTGCTGGTTTAGTGTCTCTTCACACTTTCTCACTGCTGTTCAGTGTTGAAGTGCAAGTGCTTCCACTGTAAATTGCGTTATGATTAGTTTTACATGTTTGGGATATTTGATTTGCTGGTAAGCCCCTAGTACAGTGCACTGTGTTTGTATAGGGCCTGTAAATCAAATGCTACTAGTGTGCTTGCAGCACTGGTTGTGCCTCCCACATAAGTAGCCTTTCAAAGGTGCTGCATACCTTCCACTGCATTGTCTACGCACAGTTTTTACTGCTATATCGGCCTGGCAAGTGCCCTTTCTTGCAAGGCACAATCCTTCACTTTTCTTACATGTAAAACCCCCCTCAGGTAGGCCCAAGGTACCCTCATGGGCAGGGTGCATTGCACGTGAAAGGTAGGACATGTACTGCTGTATTTTATAAGTCATGATAGTGAAAGACTGTGTATTTCGTTTTCCACTACTGCAAGGCTATCTGTGTGTGACTTCAAGGGCCAACGACTCCTGCGCAGGCCTCCGGAACCGATGCCTGCCGACTCTTCGTAGTTCATCGCGAGGTCCCAGACGCCCTGCATTTCTAAAGGTACTGATTGCGAGTCTTCCTGACACTGTAGATTGCCTGCGATGCAGCGGCCATCCAGAACCGTTGGATATGTTTGTTCACAATGCCCTAATAGCCCAGGATGGAGCTATAGACTTCAAGGAACTGTTTTTGAATAACAGTATGTTGGATTTCTATCGTTTTGATCTTGTTTTCTGCAGATAATAATGTCTATTTTTCTAAAACTGGTGTGGTGTCCTTTTACAGTGTTATCACTGTATTACAGCTGGTTATGTGCAAATGCTTTACACACTGCCGCTAAGAAAAACCTGACTGCTTGTGGCAAGCTACCAAGGGGGTAAAGAAGGGTTATTTTAGAAGTGTAACTCACTTATCCTGAGTAGAAACAAGGGTCCCTACTTGGACAGGGTAACTAACAACCTGCCAACTAGAGACCCCTATTTCTTACAGTCTGTGAAAAAATATGTTGTGGGCAGAGCTTCACCTGTAAGTGAAGTTGTACGAAGTTCACAAACAGGTATACCCTCTGCACATCTCAGTCTGGGTAATGTTAGTTCGATGCACCCCTACCTTAACAGAGCAGCCACTAGAAGGGCCCAACTATATTATTCTGATTTTAGTCTCTGTGTTTAATGTGTGCTTTTCCTTGAGGATGATGTTTTTTGCTGTGAGTAGACTGGCTGGATTAGTAGAACAACTCAGTAAAGCAATAGCAAGGGCTGTATCATAGTTACACATCGTTTATGTAAGAAATTGGGTTACTGGTTGATGAGTGTGAAACTGAAACCTTACTCTAGCGGAAACCACAATCCTTGTCAGGGTGAATTCACAAATAAACTCCAAATTAACCTGTGCTCAACCCTCTAATAGCTTGGCACAGAGCACTCAGGCTTAACTCAGAGGCAATGTATAAAATAAATATATATATATATTTTTTTAACAACAATTTTTATTTCGTCAATAGTCACATACAATGCAGAGCTCTGTAATCTAGAGACATTCTGCCACCTAATACTCAAGCATAGTGCTTTGACATTTTACATAAACATAATGCAAAAGAATACTGAAATTATAAGAAAACATAACCTCCTTCACACTCTGTCGTTGTACACTACCAATGTTTGTACACAGTCGCCCGCACATAGAGAACACCATTCGCAGGACCCAACAAGCCCAGAACCACAACTCCTGTCCAGCTTATCGCTCAAGTGCCACATCTCTCACAACAGGGTGCTCCAGATCCAAGCCCCGATAAACCGCCCACCTCTTCCAGATCTTATAATGTTTCAGTAAGCACCCACATGCCTGAAAGAGGGGAACCTCCAGGCCCATATTAAAGTCCAACCCATTTTTCCACTCCAATAGCGGGGGTGGAGCCCCAGCCTTCCACATTCGTGCAATGTCCCGTTTAGCCAGCGTAAAGCCCAGCATTATCAAATGATGTTTGTAGATATTCCCCCCCCCCTCCATTAAATGTAACAACATCAATTTTGGGGAGTAAGGAAGCTCCCACCCCAGGATTTCTGCAAGGCAGGCCAAGACTCTCCGCCAGAACCTTTCTATTACCATTCATTGCCAAATTGTGTGAAAGAGAGTACCATCCTGCGAGCAACAGCACAGGCACACCGGGGTCTCTATCAAGCCAGTCCTCCACAGCCGGACACCAGTATAATTCTATCAAGCCAGTCCTCCACAGCGGGACACCAGTATAATACAAATGGTGGAGATAGTTAAATTGAATCCGCCGGAGACGCATAGCTATTGCCGCTCCACAAGGGGATGCAAGCGCTTCCGTCCAGTCCTCCTCATCCATGGGACCCAGATCTTCTTCCCATTTTTAGTCGTGCAGGTCCCCCATAAAATACCCTGGCTTCAACAGGGCTGAATTCGGAAGAGACCCCAACTCCACGATACTGGGGAGAATGGCATGTCTGAACTAAAGGTATTTGAAAAATTGTGTTTTCAGCATCTGATATTCCCGCTGAAGGTCCTGAAACGATTTGAGAACTGTACTCCGCATAACATCCCCCAGGGTAGAGATCCCGATATTATCCCAGTCGCGGAAGCCCCCCAGACCAGCCAGCAGCAGCAGCCTGCCATTAGACCACAGGGGAGTCTCCCATGTCAGCTTGCCCCACCAACCCATCCTGTGTAGGGCCTGCCTCCACAACTGCAAAACTACGCTCGTGGCGGACGGCAGTGTCCTGCAAATAGAGGCCAAGTACAAAACTGTGTGTAGGGGATAGGATCCCATCTATCACTGTTCCACTGCATATACCAGATCCGAACAGTCCCCATACTACCATTCATTCAATATCAGCAATAGCGAGGCTACATAAGAGGATTGAATGTCCGAGGTGGCCAGCCCGCCACAATACGTGGACTGAAAACAAGTTTGGAGTGCCACCCAAGGTGTTTTCCCAGCCCAAAGGAACTGTCTCAGAACCAAGTTAACCTGGCGGAACCAAGAAGGCTTAACAGGGAATGGATAATTTTGCAGCTGATACAGTAACCGCGGCAACAAAACCATTTTAAAAATGGCCGACCGATCTGGAAGAGAAAGGGGCATACGTGACCAAGTTTGCAACTCATCACGCACCCATACCCAGACCGGTGCCACATTGCGGTCCCAAGACTCACCTGCCGACCCGGACAAAAAGACGCCCGAATATTTCATGCCGACAGTGGTGACCTGCACAGCGGAGGCCCAGGCACCCAGTTCCGCCCCAGTGTCTACAACACAGATTTACCCACGTTCATGAACAGACCGGAAGTCACTCAGAATATCAATGTATAAAATATTTATGCAGCACTCCAAACATTAATAAAGTGGAAATACAAAACAAGAAAAATCCCACACCATTCAGAAAAATAGAGTGATTTCTAATAAATAAATCAAGATCAAAGTAACAAAATGCAACCAGTATAACCATGGATATCTGGTCGTTCTAGACCGGGACACAGTCATAAGTTTAGGCTAACTGCAATGAAGCTCAGGTCGGCTACAGGGACCCAGTTACACCAGCTGAAATAGAGTACCTTAAATTTTGAGTGTTGCGGAGTCCTGGTCGAGAATGAGTCGCACAGCAGCAGTTCCTTGTAGATGCGAAGCTGCAATGTGAGGTCATGCATCGGGGATGCGTTGCTCACTGGTTGGTTCTGAGGAAGCTGCGGGGCCTGCGATGCAGAGTGCCATGTTGCAGTTGCTCTAGCCCTTGGAGTCACTCTGGGGTCCTGACTTCCACAGATGCAAGTACAGTCCTTCTCACCCAGGCAAGAGAGCAGCAGGTCAGCGCAGCAGGGCAGCAGTCCTTCAGAGCTGCATCCCAGTAGAGTGGCAGTCCTTTCTGCAGCACAGCAGTTGTTCTTCCTGGTTAAGTCCACAGGCCCAGAAGTGTACTTAAGAGTTCGGGTTCAACATTTATACCTGGTGCCCACTTTGAAGTGGAGGAAGCCTCTAGAGGTTTCCACCTCCACCGACCCCTGTGAGGTCTCTGGCATCCCCTTTCTCCTTGTCCTGGCCCCAGCTTGTCTGGGACACAATAAAGTAGACAAACTCTTTGAGAGAGTGCTCAGGCAGAGCCTCTGTGATGTTTAAGTGTGGTAGGTGACATCTTCTCCCCCTCTGTAACCCAGAGTGCCCATCCTGCCAATACCTATCTTCCCCTTGTCTCATTTTCTTGCAGCAATGCACAAAGACCAGCTTCCACTACAGCTAATCATGCGACCCAGGACCAAGCCACAAGCATCATAAGGTTAGGACAAGAAAATGTCAACTTTCTAAAAATGGCACTTTCAGAATAGTGATAAAAATTCTTAGATCACTATTAAAGTGGGCTTTTTCATTACAATTTCAAAATGACAAAGCTCAACTACACTGACCTGCTCCCAATTGGAAGTTAATGCTTATTAAATGCAATAAGGTAACTCCTTTTCTATTAGCGAGGTAGGCCTTGCAGTAATGAAAAATGGCTTTAGGTGTTTTTCACTACCAGGACATTTTACATTTTTAATACACCAACCCCTTGCCCTTTAGGCTGTTCAGGGCCTACCCTAGGAGTGCCTTATATGCATGAGAAAAAAAGGTTTAGGCCCGGCAAAAGGTTTATTTTGCCAGTTCGAAGATGTTAGTTCAAAATTAGACAAACCGGTTGCAGTGGAAGGACTGAGATGTTTAAAGGGCTCCTTAGGTGGGTTTCACAATCAGAGCCGCAGGCTCAGTAGTAGCATTTAATTTACAGGCTCTGGGTACAGGCAGTACAAAATTACAAGGGACTTACAAGTAGATTCAGTGTGCCAATTGGGTGTATGCCAATTCTGTCATGTTTAAAGGAGAGAGCCCAAACACGTTAGCACTGGTTAGCGGTGCTAAAATGTATTGAGTTGTAAAGCCAGCAAAACGTCAAGTCAAGTGAGGCGGAAAGCCGGGAGAGAGCTTTTCTAAAACTATATTGCTGTGATTTCTTGTGTTTTTAAAGCTGATTGCACTTACCCCAAGCCTTGGAGTCTGACAAGCGGACCCCTCGCTGCATAGAAACCGGCGCGTAAAACGCCAGCGCCTCGAGCGATCGACAGGCCACGCCCCCCTTGGAGGCCACGCCCACCGCCCACTGTATAAGTAGGACGCTGACCACTAGCGTCTCTACTTGCATACTCGCTGCTCCTGAGGCGGAAAGCCGGGAGAGAGCTTTTTTAAAACTATATTGCTGTGATTTCTTGTGTTTTTAAAGCTGATTGCACTTACCCCAAGCCTTGGAGTCTGACAAGCGGACCCCTCGCTGCATAGAAACCGGCGGGTAAAACGCCAGCGCCTCGAGCGATCGACAGGCCACGCCCCCCTTGGAGGCCACGCCCACCGCCCACTGTATAAGTAGGATGCTGACCACTAGCGTCTCTACTTGCATACTCGCTGCTCCTGAGGCGGAAAGCCGGGAGAGAGCTTTTTTAAAACTATATTGCTGTGATTTCTTGTGTTTTTAAAGCTGATTGCACTTACCCCAAGCCTTGGAGTCTGACAAGCGGACCCCTCGCTGCATAGAAACCGGCGCGTAAAACGCCAGCGCCTCGAGCGATCGACAGGCCACGCCCCCCTTGGAGGCCACGCCCACCGCCCATTTACTCACCACTCCATAAGAATGTGCCTCCCCAGGAAGCGCAGCGGACGAGCGCAGCGGGCGCGCCGTTTGCGCGCCGAAGGCGCGCCTAAGGAAAGCCTGTCTGCGCCCGTTCGCGACCGACCGAGACCAGAGGCCATACACTCTGCTTCTCTCATCCAATACTCCCGCTCGCAACTCACCACCCTTCAAGGAAACTGGACCCTACCGGCTGCTACCTTAGCTCGCATCTCCAATCTCGGACTATTAACCTCACAGAACTTAGTCCATACCAACACCTTGTCTACGTCTCTAAATACCAGCCCCTCTAAACGGCATCCAGATGCCCTTCCCCCCACAGCTATCTCTGCCATATATCTAAACACAAGATCGGCAGTAAAACACTAGCTCGATCTCTTCACTCTACTTGACTCCCATAAACCTGACCTATTGTTTCTTACCGAGACTTGGTTCTCGGACAGCTCCCTCCCTTCCTTGCTAGCGATACTCCCCCCGGCCTACTATGCCATTCGAGCAGATCGCTCCTCTGGCAGACCCGGCAGAGGGGTCGCCTTGATCGCTCGCAAGGAACTCACCTTCCAGCCTCTGGTTTCCCCCCCGTGGGAATCTCAGACTGCCTAGTGGTTCGCTCTCTTTCCTTTTCCCCCCGCTAACCTGTGTCCTTGTGTACAGACCCCCGTCCTCCCCCCAAACTTTCCTCCCCGGTTTTCAAGACCTAATGGCGACTCTGGTTGTCAACCACGCTTCCATTATAGTTCTGGGAGATTTTAACTTTTGGCCCTCCGACCCTGCGGAATGTGCCACGTCCAAGGAGTTTTCAGACTCTCTTCTGTCACTCAACTTCACATCAGTTGTCAATACTCCCACACACAGGTTGGGACACATCCTAGACCAAATTTGGCAACGTGATTGCCCGGTCAATTCCCTTTCGATTTCCCCATGTATATGGTCAGATCATTCACTAATCACCTTTTCCCTATCCCCTGTTCCACCACTTAAGCCCACCTCTGCTAGAAATGTCTGGGCGCGTTCATGGAATTGTGTTGACATCGAAGCCCTCTCGACTCTCCTTTCCTCCTCCAGCCCTGATCTGACCGCGCTGCCTTCCTCAGGGCAGGCAGAAGCTATCACCAACTGGCTGCGGGTCGGGTGCGATGCCATCGCTCCTCTAAAACGCATCGCAACCAAACGCCCCAAAGACGCAAACCGCTGGTTCTCAGACGACCTAAAGATCAAAAAACTTACTCTCCGCCAAGCTGAACGACAATGGAGACGGAACTACTGCCCTACTGCTAAAAACCGCTATACTGAACTTCTTAGTCAGTACAAGAAAGCCATACTAGACACAAAGAAAAACTATTTCTCCTCTAAAATCCAACTCGCGGAGAATCGGCCAAGAGAAATTTTTTCTATCATCCAAGATCTTGCTTTTTCTGACAGAACTTCACTCAAGCCATCTCCCTCTCAAACACTATGTGACTCGCTCAATCACTTCTTCCTGGACAAAATCAATAAAATCAAAAGTAACATTCCTCCTCCATCCCAGACCTTCACCGACCCCACCCGTCCTCTAGTCACGGCACACCTGGACTCACTTCCTCCCCTCTCGACTGACTCATTCCTCTCCATTCTCCCGTTGGTTAAGTCCGGCTCCCCGCTGGACCCCTGCCCCGCCTACATTCTAAAGCAGATTTACACTTACTGCCCTTCACCACCTTTAGCGCTCCTAAACAGCTCGCTGGCTCAGGGCATCGTCACCCCTGCACTCAAATCGGCAGTGATCGTTCCGATTCTAAAAAAACCTGGAGCGGATCCCTCCGATCCAGTCAACTTCCGCCCAATTTCCCTCTTGCCTTACCTGGCCACGGTATTGGAACGGCACGTGGTAAAAACCCTGAGCGAGTTCGTGGAAAGCCATGGTGTGTTGGCTCCAAGACAGGCCGGCTTCCGCCCAGCCCACTCAACTGAGTCCGTTATAACATCAGTTCTGGACAACCTCCGACAAGGAATGGATACCAATCAACATCAGGCCCTGGTCCTTTTAGATCTCTCCGCCGCATTCGACACGGTGGATCATACCATCTTACTTTCACGTGTCGAAGCGGCGGGAATCAGAGGAACAGCCTTACTTTGGTTATCCTCCTTTTTGAGCGGCCGGACTCAAGCGGTTCGTCTGGGAGAGTTCTCTGCGGAATTTCAACCCATACAGTGTGGTGTCCCCCAGGGTTCCTCTTTGTCCCCCCTTTTATTTAACCTCTACATTGCCCCCCTCATCTTTGCTTTACAGCAACTGGAGGTTTCTGTGTACAATTACGCAGACGATCTCCAGGTCATTTTTTCCCTTTCCTCTACCCCTGAGTCCGTGTCCAAAGTCCAGTCCATTATGATCTTCATCCAAGACTGGATGAACTTCAACCACCTGAAGCTCAACCCCGATAAAACGGAGTTGGTGCTGACGGGTGGTTGCTCCAGCCCTTGGACCTCCTCCTTCTGGCCCCCCTCACTAGGTTCCCCTCCCACTCCTGTATCCTCTGTCAAAACTCTTGGATTTAAAATCAATAATCAACTCTCCCTACATTCTCAAGTTTCTGCTGTGGTCTCTTCAGCCTTCCTTTCACTTAGGACTATCCGCAGAGTCTCTCGATTCTTTGCCCCAGACGCGCTCAAACTAATTCTTCTAGCCATGGTAACATTCCGCCTTGATTATGGCAATATCCTCTACCATGGCATGCCCAACTACCTCATGAGACGTCTCCAGCTTGTTCAAAACCAGGCCGCTCGGCTGGTTTTTAACCTTTCTAAATCACACCATGTTACCCCACTTCTCTCTTCTCTTCACTGGCTCCCTGTCCGGCAACGCGTCTTATTCAAGCTCGGCTGCACCATTTTTAAAGCCCGGACAGGCTCCGCCCCTTCCTTCATTAACTCGGCCATTCAATCCTATACTCCCTCACGTGATCTCCGATCCGCTTCTCACCACCTCCTCCTGGTTCCCCGCTTCAAACGGAAGAAGTGGGGTGGTTCAAAATTTGCTACCACAGGTCCAGCCTTCTGGAATTCCCTCCCATTGCCCCTCAGAACCTGCACCCAGTACCCCCTCTTTCGTAGAGACCTCAAGACTTTCCTCTTCACCCAAGCCTTCCCATCCTAAATGCTCAACTTTTTCCCCTTTCCGACACACTGAGTAGCAGTTGCCAGTGAGCGCCAAGAAACCGCCAGGTGTACGAGCGCTATACAAATCCCTTCAAATTCAAATTCAAATTCAGTACAGCAAAACAGGAGGGTTCAAGGCAAAATGTTAGGGGAGAACCACACCACGGGTGCCGGGTTTAACAGTTATAATATCTTCCTTTTCCTTTTAATAAACCCTGAGAAATTCACAGAAAAAAAACTATTGTTAAAGGGAGCCTATAATTAGGTAAAAGGTTCAGTTAAAATGGTCAGTTAAAATTTTACATTTTAAATGCAAAAAAACCCAGAAATGTACCAGTGACAGTTAACTGAAGTAACTATAACTCACGCCCTGGCCATGCATAGTTGTAGAACTGCATGTCTCTCTGTAACAGAGTTTGATTAAGTCAAGTTGTTCCAAAAGCCATCAATGTAAACCGAGAATGCTAGGCCAGTGATATGACTTTTCTGGTTGATAAGGGGTGCACTAGAAGAGATCTCGAGGCACATAGCATGTTTAAAGGTCGATAATAAGTATAATTATAAACAGGCTTGATAAAGTATACAAAGAGTTTGAAAGATCAATATTTCGGGCACTAGCACCCAGTGGGCATATTCAGGTAAGGCTTGATGTGAGTTCTTCACAGTAAATAAGAATGTAATGCAACTACAAAAGAGCTGCAGACAACTTCACATACTTGCAAGATTTAAGATCATAGGAAACAGATATAGATATACAAACAATGGTGTACCAGCTACAAAGTGTCTCATCCCCACCTCAGTGCCCAAAACCGACCCGAAGGATACAAGATCACTCACAATATGAACATTAACAAGCCGAGGTGGGATTGCCATCATACACAAGGAATCCATCCTATGCACCACCACAAAAGACAACATCACCCTAGCCTTGGAACACCTCAACCTCCACCTCCACACAGATGGCAAAACCACCTTTAGAGGCACCCTTGCCTACCGCTCCTCTAGGACTAAGTGCAGGCTTCTGCAACTTCATTTGCTGACTTCACCTACCCCCTCGCAATAGACTCCAACAACTACATTTTCCTCAGCAACCTCAACTTCCAACTTGAAGACCACAATGACATCAACACTACCAACCTCCTCAATGGCATGAACATCGGACATACCCAACTCATACACAATTTCACACACACTGCAGGCTACATGCTAGACATATCTTCCCCTCCAGGGACTGCATTAGGTACAGCCACCCCAAGAAACTCACCTGGCCCAACCACTCCATGGTCCACTTCAACATTACAAGCTCACGCACCTCCACCCCTAATCTGCCCAAAGCCCTGCACTGCAGCTGGAGCACAGTCTCAAAGGAGATTTGGATAAATGCCCTCAACATCACTCACCCCATCTCCTTAAACAATCAAAACCAGAACATCAGAAACATCAACAACTGGATCCCCAACTGTGCCAATAGCATCTCTCCGATCTGAAACAAAGCCAACAGAAAGTCCACCAAGCAAGCTAGCTGGTACACTGAGGACCTCAGAACCACTGAAAGACACTGTGAACAACTAGAAGGGGGATGGCGCACCAGTAAGGACACAACCAACAAGACCGCCTTCAAGGCAGCCATCAATCACTACAACAGGCAAATGAGAGAATCAAACAAAATGACCTCAACTCACACATCCAATAACAGTAAAAAAACTCTTCAACATTGTCAAAGAATTCTACAACCCTTCAGCTGCAACAAACAACATTACCCCCTCACGGGAATTCTGTGATAACCTTTCAAACTTCTTCCACGACAAGATCTCCGACATCTACAGAAACTTTAAACCCCAGACCAAAGCCACTGAATTCGTCAAGCAACACAACGACCTCGCTACCACTACAGACACCCAGCTAATCAAATGGAGTCAGCTCGCCCCACAGGACACCGCCTCCATCATGAACTGGGTCCATTTAGGGGCCCCAATCGACCCATGCCCTCATGACATCTTCAACCTAGGCAATGCCAGATTCAGCCATCTACTCGCCACCTTGTTTAACACCCCAATTACCACGGCCACCTTCCTTGAGGACTGGAAACACACAGAAGTCAACACCCTTTTAAAGAAACCATCGGCAGAACCTAGTAAACTCAACAACTACCGACCAATATCCCTGTTCCCGGCCAAAGTATTAGAAACAGCCATCAACCAACAGCGCTCCTAAAATCTGGAACAGAACCTCCTAATCAAGTCTTCTTAATCCGGATTCCGCAGCAACCACGGCACTGACACAACTCTCATCGCTGCCAACTACGACATCTGAGCCCTACTTGACCGAGGAGAGACCACAGCTCTGATCCTCATAGACATCTTGGCAGCCGACACACTCATCACAAAATAGCACAACATAAGCATCTACAAAGCATTCTTCCCCCTTCACCTCTGAATGCAAGGAAATCATATGTGCGGTACCCCAAAGATGCTCGCTCTGCTCCACCCACTTCAACACTTATAGGACACCTCTGTCCTGCATCGTCAAAATCCATGGACTCAACATAATTATCTATACAGACGACACACAGCTTATTCTCTCCCTCTCCAAAGACACCACCAACAGCAAGAGCTACTTCCATAACTGCATGACAGATGTCACCAACTGTATAAAGGACAACTGCCTGAAGCTCAACACAGAGAAGACAGAGGTAATCATCTTCAGAAACAAATTTTCCCCATGGGACGCTTACTGGTGGCCCTCTGAACTCGGACCTACTAATATCGCCCCCTGGCCACATTAGGAACCGAGGCATAATCCTGGACAACAAGCTAACCATGACGACTCAGGTCAACTCTATCTCCTTCTTCATCCTCAGCATGCTTCGTAAGATTTTTAAAGGGCTACACGGAAGCTCAAGATGAACCATCACACAAGCCCTCATTTTCAGCCAACTGGACTACAGCAATGCTCCCTACGCAGGGATTGCAACTCACCTCCTCTGACATCTATTAACCATATAGAACACCGTAGCCAGATTCGACTTAGATCTCTCTAGACAGACCCATCACCCCCCACCTTGGGAAACTCCACTTGTTCCTTGTACAGAAAATATGCTAGTTTAAGCTACTGACCTACACATACAAGGCACTGCACAACTGCGGACCAGCCTACTTGAACTACTACCTGAACTTCCATCAGCCCACCAGACACATCCACTCCACTTCTCTCTCTAACCCTCTGCATCCGTAGCAGATGTGGAGGTCGCTCCTTCTCTTACCTAAGACATGGAAAGACATGGAACGAGCTACCCTTTCATCTCCAGACCTCATCTCTTCGAGAGTTTCTAAAGTCCCGAAGACCTGGCTGTCTGGCTAACCAACTGGACCTTGTCGAGGCCTGGATACCGTCATGGGTGTAAGCTGTGCTCTACAAATCTACTGATTGATTGAATTAATAAAAAACTAAAAGTCAATGGAGAGGGTCTGAAGGGGGTCTGTGTTGAATGTATAGACACCTTTTCAGAAATTTCTCCATCAGGAAATTATTGAGCACAAATTATCTTCTTTGTTTCACTACAACATAAATTCTTATTTTCAGTTAAAATTGAAACAAAGAAGATTCTTGGTGTTAGCCAGTAGGTCGTTATAATTAAGATCAATGTTCCCTCTAATTCTTTCCTCTCTGTGTGGCAGTTTAAGGTCTCTGTTCACTGTAGCCAAGGCTATATGTGCTAAGAACCTGAACGCGCACGTGGGTGCAGCAACAAATATCAGTGCAAATATCACTCTAAACATTTGCTTAATAAAGTGAAACGACAGTGCATTTTTACACATACAACACCACATGAAGGGTCTTAAGGCAGGTTTGGAACATTCAACTAACATGAAAAGTACACAGTATTCAAAAGCATATTCTCCATTAAAAGTCTTTAAATTGTGTAACAACTTATCCCTTACTATCACTTTTCAAATGTAAATGCTACATCCCTGAGAGGTGTCTGTGTTATTCAAGATTGCACCACAATGGAATCTGTGAAAATGCAATTATGTGTCCTATCCTTAGCCTACCACAGAGCATTCCTTTTATGCTTTTTATCTCCTGCAGCATATGTTGCATGCCTTTTGCATCCCTCCAAGTACCATGCATCAGGCATTAGACTAACGCATTTTAGTATTGTGGTTCGCATCACAGCACTAAAATATATTAATCAAGCATTTGTAGCACCTTGACAACACCTGCCCGCTATGAGGGAGAAGCTGGGAACGCAGCTGCAAAGTGCGCGTCACATGCACTGTTGCATGAGATAACCACGGTATATTCAAGCTGCCAGTTGGTGGTCTTGTTGTGCAACATACTTTTGATCATCTGGATATTCTTCTGCTACCGACACTACTAGACCAGTAGGCATAATTGGGAACAAATAAACAAATGGCAGCCATATCTAACCACCAGCATACCTCTGTCTTTTTTCTAAATTGCACACAGAACATACTGGCTGTTGGACTGTAGAAAATGCTGCTTAAATTGAACGCTGGGGTGACATTCGCAAACAAAGGAAGTGTTGCTGTAGAGAAAGTAAGATGGCAGCTATGTGGCGGCGTGGTTGAGATGCTAATCGCTTTCTGTTCTGGATGTGTGGACTGCCTGGGCCTGGCGCCGGGCCTGGAGGACACTTGCGGCTGTCTGAAAGGGTAGTTAGTGCCCTGAAAGCGATTCACCATTGGAAGCATTGTGCAGTAAATACGTGACAGGTAGCACTGCAGGAGATGGGCCCCTCTGCTCTGCGGTACATGGTGGCAGCCGTGGCCTGTACAGGTAAGTGCGGTACGGCAGAGTGTGGGGATTTTGACAGACAAGGAGGAGGGAAAATTAATTATTTATTTAATTTCCCCATGTGGTCTTCTGTCGAATCTTCCTCCCCAACCCGGCCCCATCGCTCTTACCAGCACATGCCGCTGCTGGGTGGTGGCCTGTAACATGGGGTTGCTCAGTGAGTGAAGGGGTTCGGGCACACTGGGGCCGCACTTGGTGTGAGTTAGAATGTTAAGACCCTTTAAACATCCCATACACCTCCGGACTCTTTACACAACAACAGCTTAGCTGCCTGCTCTGTTCCGTCAACGCTGTTGATGAGAACCCTCAGCTGTGGAGTTCCACTTTATTTGGGGACAAAGTGAGTTGCCCATTGTCTGGACCACCTGGCGGAACAGGCAGTCTTTGGAATGAGCGAATGTCTGATAGCCTTTTAGTGAGACAGCAACAAGGAGTGCTGGGCTATTTTCCCACAGGAGGAAGAAAAGCATACAAGGAAGAGAACAAGAGGAGCACAGGGAAGGGAGAGTTTAAAGGTAGGAGAAACAGAGGAGGTAGAAAGCTGCATGGAGCAGTTGGGGGTTGCAGAGTAAAGCACAAGAGGGACAGAGAGCAACACAGAGAGCAGGAGGGTTTTGCAGATGGAGAAATACACAGAGAGGAAAGTAACATGGAGCAGGGAGGCATAGAAGGAATAGAGTACATGGAGTGCAGGAGGTGGTGCATCAGTGGCTCTGCTTTAAACTATGCTTTTCAATTTCATGAATAGCTCTAGCACGCCACTGTGGTGCTGGTTCGACTACTTCATACCTTGATTTTGTTTGCGATAAAGTGTCACTCATAGTCATTGAAATGGCACTCTTAATTACACTGGAATTAAGAAAATGTCACACGTAGCAATCTGTAACTTTGGCAGCGAGCCTTTTGTTAATAGAGACAGGCAGATTGTATGCCTTTTTTAAAGTATTTATGTGAATTGCAGAGCCTGTCATGCCTATACATGGTGCTGCAATTAACAAAAATACTTTCAAAAAGGCACCCAAACTGCAGCGCTCTATCAACAAAAGGCATGCAGCAAGTCCAGAAGCACGACATATGCTTTCGCAATCAGTAATATATATCAGTGATTCTGAAAGCACACAACATGTTTCTGGACCTGCTGCCTGCCTTTTCCTAATCGAGCATAGTTGGGGGGCAGATTGTCTGCTTTTTAAAAAGAATTCAGGTTGATCGCAGCTCCCATCATGCTTGTACACGGCGCTGTGATTAACATGAATACTTGTCTCTTTGGGGATGTGCTGTGTGTGAGCACGCTTCAAAGAAGACACTGAGAGCTTGGAGTGACATATGAGCATTTTTCCCCATAGTGAGACTGATACAGGAGGAAACCGACATCATGAAAAGAGACCCACTGTGGACTTGATATATATAGCTAACTATGACCCTTGACCCGTGTCCATATAGGGTTTTTCTTGTGACATACTTGTTGAGCAACTTTTTACCACGAGTTACAGTTTCTTAACATAAGCATAACCGTAAATATAACTATAACTACTGAATTTCTATGGTTTTCTGTGGGTAAACCGTCAACCTAACTTTAACGTCCATGTAACCTTTGGTTTTTTTCAGTGTGTGCACGCGCACACACACACCCACACACAGATATTATTAATTCAATCAATCAGTAGATTTGTAGAGCACAGCTAACACCCATGAGGGTATCCAGGCACTGACAGGGTCCAGTTGGTTAGCCAGACAGCCAGGTCTACGGGACTTTAGAAACTCTAGAAGAGATGAGGTCAGGAGATGAAAGGGTAGCTCGTTCCATGTCTTCGCTGCTAGGTAAGAGAAGGAGCGACCTCCACATCTGCTATGGATGCAGGGGGTTAGAGAGAGAAGTGAAGTGGATGTGTCTGGTGGGCTGATGGAAGTTCAGGTAGTAGTTCAAGTAGGCTGGTCCGCAGTTGTGCAGGTCCTTGTATGTGTAGGTCAGTAGCTTGAAGTAGCATATTTTCTGTACAAGGAGCAAGTGAAGTTTCCCAAGGTGGGGGGTGATGGGTTTGTCTAGAGAGATCTAAGACACATCTGGCTACGGTGTTCTATATGGTTTATAGACGTCAGAGAAGGTGAGTGATCCCTACGTAGGGAACATTGCTGTGGTCCAGTTGGCTGAAAATGAGGGTTTGTGTGATGGTGCATCTTGGGCTTTGGGGTAGCCCTTTAAAAAAATATATATATATATGTGTGTGTGTGTGTGTGCACACTGAAAAAAAATAAGTTTACAGGGACGTTAAAGTTAGGTTGACGGTTTACCCACAGAAAACCATAGAAATTCAGTAGTTATAGTTATATTAGTTATTATCTAACCACACTCCTCCAAAGAAAGAGCAGAGGGCGCATTAGGAGATATCACGGTGGCATCTTTATTCAGCAGTACACTACTTGGCGAATGCATTTCGGCATAAATTTAACCTTCTTTAGCGCCTGGAGTGTTTCAGGAGGTGTGGGCGCAATCGTGGTTAAAAAGTGTCCTGCCGCACATCAATAGGTTGCAATCCGCTCCGCCCCCAAAGCTGATGCCTTGGCTCACCTGCTGCTCAACACCTGGGGCAGATTTATGAGTTCTGGCGCATCTCTGCAAATCAGCAGGGATGCGCCAGAACTGATGCGTCACGCAATTCTCTCCTTGCGGCACCACAGATGCGCCGCATTTACAATGCGGCGCACCATGGTGCAAGGAAGGGCAGATGCGTGACGCATCTTGTGGTGTACGGGCGGCGCATTGCTGGAGTAGCATCGCAAGTGCGACGCAACTCCTGCAATGTACAGAGGCCACCCATACATAACGTGGTGCGTCACTCCTTACGCCTGCTTCTAGCAGGCGTAAGGATTTGACGCAGCAGCCTCGTAAAACTGACTCAGTGAAATCTTGTAGATTCCTACGAGGGAACGCCCACCCTGCGACAGGACGCCCACATGAAACCTGACGCAGGTTTCATGTGGAGCAGGGCTTTACAACGTGACGCATCTGCCTAGATGCGTCACGTTTTAAATAGGTCGCAGGGATGCGCCACGTTTCCGTGCCGTTGCGTCACGCAACGGCGGCGTACACGTGGCGCAAGTCCGTCATAAATCTGCCCCCTGATGCGTGGAGACTACAGGTCCCAGAATGCTGTTTCAAAACACGGTGAGTAATGTGGGGGTAATCTGTTACTTGTGCAGGCTGATGGGCATCACGATATCGCTCGCACCAATATCCTACGTGCCGCCTGAACTCTAGTGTCTCCTTGAATCCTGAGACTGCATCAACTTCTGAGGCACAGGAATCCGAATGTCTGGGGCAAGTCCAGTAATCCAGCTCGCCCAACGCGGAGTAACATTTCTCCAACACAGCTCTATCTTCTCCCGACCCCTGAGGTGGGCCTGGGAACACCCAGTCCCCTGGAAATGCAAGAAGCCAGCAAATCCCAGGCCAACTTAGCAATGCGGGGGCCTCTGTAGCGCATCTCTGGCTTCACGCGCACAATATCTAACCACACTTCTCCAAAGAAAGAGCAGAGGCAGGGGATATCACTGAGGCATCTTTATTCAGCAGTACATTACTTGGCGAATGCATTTTGGCATGAGTTTAGCCTTCTTCAGCGCCTAGAGTGTTTCAGGAGGTGTGGGCGCAATTGTGGTTTAAAACATGTCCTGCCGCTCACCGATAGGTTGCAATCCGCTCCGCTCCGCCGCCCCAAAGCTGATGCTGTAGAACCGGCTTCCTGGAGACCTCTCCCCACTGGAAAGTCAAAAACCAGCGGTGCAGGGGACACCTAGAAACTTCGGGTTCTTCTTGCTTAAATCATACATTACCAAAGAGACCAGGACAACCAGCCGTGGAGGGAAATAAGTTATTTATTAGCTGGAGCTAAGGACAGGGTCCCAGAATGGTACAAAGACAATTCTACGGAGACTGCTGCTTTACTCCGCAGCGCACACAAACTTATAGCGCTAGCCACGCCCATTTGCACAATACATAGTTCCACATTTTGACAAGTTCCTCATCAGACAAGTTCCTCCATCAGTCTCATGTGGTTCAATCGTGGCCAGGGGACATCTGTCTCTGATTGCACAATGTACACAGCCTCGTGCTTCCTTGCCTAATTGTGTGGTCACAGGGCTCAACCTCGTGCTTCCTTGATCAGATGGTGTGGTCACGGGGCACAGCCTCGTGCTTCCTTGACCAGATGGTGTGGTCACGGGGCACAGGAGTTGGTCGTGACAGGCTCAGTTACCAACGGTGGGCAGGATGTGGCCAAGTCTCTGACACAACTGGGGGGTGAGGCACACAGCCAGCTTCTCGGAATTGGCTCGACCACAAGGAGTAAGGAGGGTTGTGCAAGTTTCAAAAGGGACGTGGAAAGCAATTCTTCACCAGGTTGTCAAGAGCATGGCAACACGAAATGGAGGCTCGTGGGTCATTTTAATTACAGTTCAACAGTCCCTCCTTTTGCCATGCAGAGGAAACAATCAGTCGTCATCTAGGTCAATGTCCATCATCTCCTGGACCTCTTTCTCGATCATCATCATGGCATTGTGATGTTATGAATTCACTTGTTTGTGTGCCAAAGAGGTGGCACAGAGCCCACACACCGTGGGCATGCATTGAACGTAGAGGCAGCAAGAGAACAATGCGGCTGCAAGGAGTGCAATGAAAATCATTTTCTTCCATCCCCACCGAAATACAATGCTCTAAAACCAGCCTGTTAGGGACCATGAACCCTCATCCTGATGGATGTCGGAAGCAATCTTATGGAGCTTCTGGATTGCTCGATAAACTGTTGGTGCATCATCAGGTATGTAAATATAGCAACTTGTTTTGATCAATGTGCAGACTCCTCCACGATCTGCCAGTATTATGTCAAGCACCATTCTGTTCTGTAAAGTCATGAGGCGGTCCGCTTGAAGTTCAGCCGTGATGTTACTGAGGGCACCGGCAGTTGCGTTAATGGTGCCCTCTACCACCCTGGTGAGATGTCGGAGATTGTGACTATTGGCCATAGGGCCCCAAAAGGGGAGGAACCCTTTAGCAAAGTCACCAAATTCTTGGCCAGCTCAGTCTTCAGTATCAACCACACCTCTCTTCTGGATGTGGTGTTTTGCATCGGCTGGGTAGGTATGGGGGAGCAACCGAGCAATGTAACAGGTACTTGCCTGAGACTTGGCAGCCAGGTGTAGGCCTTGTTCCCACACACAAAATAGGTATTCAGTGAAGACACCAGAGCTGGACGAGTCGAACCATTGAGCTGAGGTATGTAGACACAGTCACTTTCTCCCACCCATACTGTTGCACTGCTCTTCATGCAGTATTGTCCGGGATGTGGGTAGACAGGGAGGTCCCTGAGAGGTGGCAGTCTTTTCTTCCCCCCACCATTGTAGATGTTCGGTGGATAAAAAGACCCATGATTGTTCCCATATTCATTCTTTTCTGCTGAATCTTTATCCATGCTTGGCCACTCCGCAGCCATGATGTGGCGGAATACTTGTCTACTACTGATCTTCCCCAGGGATCATGTGGATTTGTCACCTGAATAGAATGCATCAAAGAACACAGTGTACCAGCCGTAGGCCGAACCAGCTCGAGAAAAAGGAGCAGGAATCAGGGACATCCCAGTGTTTGCAGTATGGGGCAGCAACCCACATACCCAACAGATTGTTGTGTTCACCACAAGCTGGTGTTGGTGTAACATTTGAATTAAAGTGTTGTTAAAGAAACCTGTCCTTCTGTTCTTCTCATGGGTGGGTAATGACTAGGGGTGGGCGGCCAGCTACGCTCCGTGCACGGAGTGTGCGTAGTGCCGCCTACTCCGCATTTTGCGTAGCGGGCGTAGCCAGGCGGCACTACGCACGCTCCGCAGACGGAGCGTAGCTGGCCGCCACCCGTCTCCCTCCCGCCCTCCCTAAATACTTTAAATGAAAAGTTTAAATTAATTAAAAGACAGTTACCTTGCCCGCCGCTGCCCGCCGCATGCCCGGGGCTCGCTATCTTCATTCTGCCGTCTTGTTTACTAATGCGCATGCGCGGGCGGCGGCGGGCAAGGTAAGTGCCTTTTAATTATTCTACACTTTTAATTTAACGTATTTAGGGAGGCCTGTGGTGCGTAGTGGGGCTACGCGGAGTGCGGAGGTGGGCGTAGTTTCTCGCCCACTTCGCGTAGCTCCGTGAAGCCCCACTACGCCCACTACGCCCAGGGCTAGTAATGACACATGTTGATGAGGTGATTCTGTAGAGGTAGGAGGCTCAGGTGCTGCAAGGGCAGCGTGTATTACCCATCCGAGGCAGGCCAGTCCCAGCGAAATAGTCATTAGTACTATTAGACAGATTGAGTACAGGCCACGTATTGTCTTTATGTACTCTTGTTTCTTTATTTCTTTGCTCTTCAAGCTTTCAGTGTTCATTTTGTTCATCATCTGCTTCACTTGGTCTTTCCCTAGTTGCTACCTGTGATTGGTGGTTGCTTCACCGGTCAGTGATTCCGGTGGTCCTATTGGCACGCTCCTGTTCGCTGTACCGGCTCCGGTCAAAATGCGCCGGTGTATCACTACCCTGCAGCGATTTGTCGGACCAGGTCAAGCAGAGGGCAGAGACCTTTGTCTCTTCAGTCCTTTTTTCTGGGTCGGAGGTTGTACCGGGTAGACCTGGGCGTTGTTTGATCAGGAAACAAAGGCTCTGGCTGTTGAGTGTCCCGCAACCTCAGATGCGGAGGAACAGCAGATTGCAGGATGTTGTCGTCCTCTCGTTCAGATGAAGCCCAGGCAATGTTGGCCTCACTGAAGGGTACAAAGCGCAGGTCTTTCTCACATTCGTCGTCTCCCAGGCCTTCCTTGACCCACCGGTCGTATGGTAGTGGTAGAGGCACCTTCTTGCAGTGCACTCCGTGAACCCAGTTTTTTTCTTCCTGCCACCTTCACTGCAGACCTGGTAGCCAGCAATACTTGCTGGGGCGGCTTCCACTTCAGCTCCAAGTTCTTTTTTCTCTGGAAATTGCGGATGCAGACCCAGTCGCCTGGCTGGATGGTGTGACCAGGGCCCTCGGGTTTGGGTTGCAGGATATCTTGTACCTGACGATGAATGAGACGTTGGTTAGTGGTCAATTCATGTAAATAATCAATCAACAATGGGTATTCAATGTCGGAATATTTCTTTGGGCTGGGTACTCCTCAAACATTTGCTGGCTGACCAAACACTATCTCATACGGGGATAGTCCGGTACGGGAATGTGCCGTGGCTCTAGTTGATAGGAGGGCAAGGGGCAGGGCGTCCGGCCATGACAGTCCTGTGTTAGCCTGGATCTTTGCCAATTTTAATTTCAGTGTTCCATTGTGGCGCTCAACCAAACCTGCTGACTGGGGGTGATTGGCGGCATGGAATTTCTGTCTGATCCCCTTCCCTACACACACGTTCTTCTTTATTTCCCCTGTAAAGTGGCTTCCGTTGTCGCTCCAGATAATTCTGGGCATCCCAAATCTGGGGAAAATTCCTTCAACAGTATTTTGGCAGTGCTTATAGCAGTGTTATCCTTAAGGGGGTAGGCCTCGATCCACTTACTAAAGGCACACATAACTACCAGGACATATCGGAGATTGTTGCATCTTTCCATCTGTATGTAATCTATTTGGAGCACTTCGAAGGGGTAAGATGGGGGTGCAAAATTCAAACAAATCATGCAATTCCTGACTACCCTTTCAGCATATTTTGGGATGTGTTTATTTTGCCATACCTGAGCTAGCAATTTGCAAATACCTTTTGAACTAATGTGAGTCGGGCCATGAGCCATAGTGACTACTGGCAAAACATAGACATCGGGTAACAACCATCGCTGTTGTTTAGACAGAAGCGTCCAACAGCCATTCTCATTTAATAGGCCTGTTTGCTCTTCCCAGAGAACCTTTTCATCTCTAGTCGCCTCTGCCTGTATTTCCTTCACATTCTCAATAGTATCCTTGTGCATCCCTTTCTTCGGTACCCAGTTTGAGGGGCCAGCTACATACATACGGGCAGAGACATCTTTAGATGTTACCTTTGCAGTCTGGTCAGCAAATGCATTACCCCTTCCTATGTCATCAGTTACTTTCTTGTGGGTGCTACATTTGACCACAGCTATCTTTGAAGGAAGAGTCAATGCTTCTAACAGCCTGCTGACCAGATGACCATGCTGTATCTTAGTATCGTGAGAAGTAAAAAATCCCCTCTCAGCCCATAGTCGCCCAAAATTATGGGCCACGTCAAAGGCATACTGGCTGTCAGTGTAGATGTTGACGGCCATCCCCATACTCAGTTCACACGCTCTTATCAGTACTACTAACTCAGCAGCCTGTGCTGATTGGTAAGGTATTCTCGCACTTTCCACTACTGTCTGTATTGTGGTGATAGCATAGGCAGCAGTTGTGCTACCATCAGGAAGTTTGAAGCAAGAACCATCCACATACAGGGTACCATCAGGGTCAGTGAGGGGTGTGTCAGTCAAGTCCACACGGCCTTTAGTCTCTTCCTCCGTCCGGAGGACACAATCATGTGGATCAGAACTAGTGTCATCATCAACAAAGGGTACCAATGTGGCTGGATTGAGCGTAGTGCAGCGGTGGATGGTGATATGACTGGCTAAGCGAGTCAATTCATATCCGGACAAACGTTCACTAGTAAGGTGTTGAGTTTTTGTCCTATTTAATAAAGTATCAACTGCGTGAGGAACCATAACTGTAAGTGCAGTATCAAGGACCAGGCCAGCAGATTAGCGAATAGATATGGCAGCTGCAGCTGCCACTCTCAAGCAACTGGGTAGTGCGCGGGCCACGGGATCTAGAACTGCAGAAAAATATGCACAGGGGCGTTGTCTGTCACCAAAACACTGTGTTAGCACTGACAATGCGCAACCATTATGCTCGTGTACAAAAACAGTGAAGAGCTTCTGATAACTAGGGGTGCCTAGCACCGGGGCCAAACACAAGGCTGTTTTCAGTTCTTCAAATGCATGCTGGCACTCATTTGTCCAATGGAGTGGGTGGGGAACATCTTTAAGTGTGAGGCTCAATAAAGGTTTAATGAGTAAAGAAAAATTGGGTATCCACTGGCGGCAGTGGGAGGTGATACCAATAAAAGCACGCACCTCTTTCTGCATTTTTGGTAGGGGCATCTTACTGATTGTTTGTATTCGTACAGGGGTGAGGCGGCATCCCTCCTTCGACAGGAGATGGCCTAAGTAGGGCACCTCATGTCAACAATATTGGAGTTTGGAGAGGAAAACTTTGTGGTTGAACAGTGCCAGATGCAGGAGCAATTTCATTGTAGCTTCTTTACATAACGCCTCGGTATCTGCTGCTATAAGTAAATCATCAACGTACTGGAATAGAGCTGTACCTTTAGGTAGAGACAGGGAATCAATTTGGCCCTTGATGGCCTGACTATAAATTGAAGGGCTCTCTGTATATCCTTGTGGAGCTCTGCAGAATTGGAAACTTCGTCCTGCCAATGAGAATCCAAAACGGTCCCTACTCTGTTCATCAACGGGTATACTAAAGAAGGCGTTTTTTAAGTCAATGACAGAGAAGAAACATGCAGACGGGGGAACCATAGTCAGTAGAGTGGTGATATCTGGGACCACAGGAAACTGAGGTACTACTAATTTGTTTATCTAGCGCAAATCAATGACAAAACGATAAAATGGGGGCTTGGAAGGATCGGTGCGTTTTAGGACAGGCAAAATTGGGCTATTGCACACGTTTCCTCTTGTCTCTTCAACCACACCCTTGTCAACAAGTTCACAAATGATCTGGAGTAATGCCCTTTCCCCTGCTTTGGGTAATTTGTATTGGGGAAGTCGGGGAGGGCGAGCATTTTCCTTCAGGGTAACAGAAAAGGGGGGTATGGACAAAAGGCCGACATCAGTATCACCTTGGGCCCAAAGAGCAGGAGGGACAATCTGATGTTCCTGGGGAATGGGATCTGATGAGGCTAAATATACTGGGTGTGTGGTAGGGGGACCCATAGTGATGTAAACCCCATCAGGAGAACAGTATATGGTTGCATGTAATCTTTTTAATAGATCTAAACCCAACAAATTTTCGCCACATGTGGAAGTCAAAACCAAAGGGGAATCTACTGTGTAGGGTCCTATTGTTAGTTCTAGTGGTTGTGAAACTGGGGTAAATACTGGGGTACCAGAAAATCCCACAGAAATATTATTTGCGCCAGACAAGAAGGCGACAGGGAATTTAGACCTAGCATTAGAACTTTTGGTTGCTCCAGTGTCGACCAAGAATTTTTCCGTAGAGCCCAATGTTGTAACATGGACATACAGTCCCTTTTGGTCAACAGGAATAGGCACGGGTCCCTTCTCTTGTCCTTGGCAATCCTAGTGGGACAGGAAACCTGCCCCTTCTTCAGGCTCATAATCCTCAGTAAAATCAGTAAAATAATTGTGGTCCTCAAAATTAGCGGTATCATATCTATTCTCTTGCATAAGGAAGGCGGCTCAATTCCTGACTCATTTCGGGAAGGAACTGTGGTTAGATTTCTGAAAAAGGGCAAAGAACCCAAAGACCCGAATTCATACAGACCCATTACACTATTAAATTCGGACTTTGAAATTACTACAAAACTATTATCCATACGTTTTAATTCCATCTCTGCCGATTTAATTCACCCGGATCAAAACAGTTTTATAGTCGGTCGACAATTAATGACTAACACACATTTTCTGATTGAGGCTTTACATTATTTTGAAACATGAGGGGTACCTGCGTTAATTTTGTTAATTGATGCCAAAAAAGCCTTTGATATGGTGGTCTGGGAGACACTTTTTATTATTTTACAGCATTTTGGGATCCCAGCGAAAATCACAGATTTGAATCAGAGTCTTTACACAGGTGCCCAAGCTAATATTATTATTAATGCAGCTTCGGTGGGATCAGTATTAGTTAAGCGTGGTACTAGGCAGGGCTGCCCATTGTCCCCTGTTCTATTTGCATTCTTCATCGAACCTTTAGCAACCGCAATTAGGAATTGTGTCAATATCTCTCCCCCGTTACTTCCATGGCTAAAATCAAATTATATGCCGACGATATAATGCTGTTAATTAAACCCGATATGCAATCTCAAATACATGCTCTGAAGATTTTAAAGAATTTGAGGCTTTTGGGGGGTATCAGATTAATAAAAAGAAAACAGAAATTTTGGTTTGTGGGGGTATAGACCCAGAACTTCATTCTGATATTAGTAGCTGCATTAATAACAGACCTAAAAGATATATATATTTTTTTCCTCCATTAGTCAAAGACCTGTACATGTTGAATTTTGATCCTCTTCTTCAGAAGGTTTGATCAATGCTCGCACGATGGAATCCATTGCCATTAACTATTCTTGGCCGGGTTGCGTTAATAAAAATGTCTGTTCTCCCTTTATTAACTTTTTATTTTCCACCATTTCTTGCTTTTTACCCGGATCTTTTTTTCTAGAGCAGAATCCTTGTTTTCTGCTTTTGTCTGGGCCAAAAAGACACATCGGATAGCAATAGGTACTCTGTATGAAGATAAGGAGCAAGGCGGTCTTGCCCTACCAAATCTTAAGGATTATTATAATGCATATTTTGCACAATATCTAGCAAGATTTAAAGATCCAATTCATAGTCAGAAGTTATTTATACATTTTTTTTTTATTTAATCTGCCTCGAGATTCAGATACCCTCCCCACTTCAGGTACCTAAATCACCTAAATTTGTTCGTTACAAGACATTAAATTGGTTTTTTAAAAGGCGCTCTGCAATGCTTAAAAGATACTCTTACTTTTAATTTAACCACCCCCTTAACCAGTGTATTTTCCTTCATAGGGATTGAAATTTGTCCCGAGATAGTAGAAAATTGGCAGCGGGCAGGCTTTACCATTTTAATGGACTTTGTCACTGATGAATCATGGATACCCTGACAGACATGGCATCCCTAATTCAGGGGAATTTTTTATTGATAGGTTCATATAATTTGATTTATAGGATTTTGGGACAAATGGATCTAACACTGATTAGCTCACCTACTCAATTATTTAATGACCTTTTTGTGCACTCACGGGAGAGGAAACCTGGGGAGTGGAAACGTTGCTTAATTTCGAGCAGGGAGGGAGACTTAAGTCTTAAAGCAATTAGTAAATGGCAGAGACAGGAAAATCAAGTGTTATCTCCAACTATTTGGAAGAACATTAATAGACTTAACTTTACTGTATTAAGGGGAGCCAATTGGCGTAGAATGTTATTCTTCAGTAAATGGCTTTTGTATCGCACTCCGGCGGCTATAGCTAAAATGTACATTAATATTTCATCTAACTGGTTTAGGTGTTTACATTATGCCCCGGCTAATTGGTCCCATATAATGGCTTTTTGTTCACAAATTACGGTATTCTGGGATGGAATTTTTGCGTTTTATCAAAATCAGTATAATATTCTGATTTCTTTGAATGTCAAGTTAATACTGTATGGTTTTGATCTAGAGCTTATGCTTTCCGAACAACTAGTAAAACTGATTTATAAAGCAATGGCGGTGGCTAGATCGCTGTTATTGCAGAATTGGCATTCACAGCATTGCCCCTCGGTACAGGAATGGCTTCATAAAGTGGAAAGAGTCAGAAAATGCAAACAAATTTATGCTCAAAGAATTAGAGGGGCAGAAAATTTGAAAAAATATGAGGATCCTATTTTGATTAACTGCTATGTAAGATTTAGTAGTGAATAATTTATGTATTCTTTTTTATTTACGGCCTAACTATGGGCCAGATGTAGGTAAAATAGATTTACCGATTCTTCATTACCGAAAATTACCGAATTTTACCGATTCGGTAATTGAGAATTGGTAAATCTTAGGGGTGGATATGTGGTATTCCAGATGTGATGGAATAACGAATCGGAAAAATTCGGTATTTACCGATTCGGTAAATACCGAATCGGTAATGCCCATTCATTCCTATGGGCTTTGAAGCCCATAGGAATGAATGGGCATTACCGATTCGGTATTTACCGAATCGGTAAATACCAATTTTCACAAGGGTGCAGGGGGTGTCACTTTGACACCCTCTGGCACCCCCAAAACAGGCTCGGTGCCATGTGGCAGGCATACATGCCCTAAGGGCCGGTCTGCCTGTCACATGGCATAGGTGTGCATGCACACATGTGCATGCACACCGGAATCGGTATTTTACCATCAAATTGGATTTGATGGTAAAATACCGATTCGGTAAGGCCTCTGGGACTCAGAAGAGTCACACCTACATCTGGGTGCCTCAGATTCGGTAAATTTACGAAATTTTTATTTTACCGATGAGGTAAAATTACCGAATCGGTAATTTTACCGAATCGGTAAAAAAATGCCCCCTACATACCTGTCACCCATTTACCGATCGGTAACGGCCAAAATCGGCCGTTACCGGTGGGTAAATGGCCTGAAACGGCCACCTACATCTGGCCCTATGTTTCTAAATATGCAATTTTGTTTTTGTGCTTAAATGTATGGTGTCACTAAAGGACTTCAATAAAAGAAATTAAAAAAAAGATGTTGCTCTCCAGCGCTGCATGGCTGCCACGTAATAGATTATTCACCAATTGCCCGAAGCATGCCTGGAGGCACTCAGCTGCTGTTGCAAAACCGAAGGTTTCTATTAAAGTCATAGCGGCCAGCAATTTCGTCCTGGCATTATGATCTCTATGCCGACACGTTTGGAGGATTTCACCTCTTCTTCATGGGCAACTGCATTGAAGTTGTTTGGAAGGACCAGCATGTCTTTAGTAATGTCCCACCCTTAATGGGTGTAGCTTAGTGCCCAGGAGCATGCTGGAACAAGTAGTTCATTCCCTAAGTGGGCTCCACCGACTTCTTTTGCCGTTTTAAACTTTGTACCTTTAGTAGGACTCCGGGTATGACGCTGGTCATTCTGTGCCGCAACAGTAGTATGTATATATTAGTAAAATCAAAAGGCCTTTGTAATGCTAAACTTAAAAAAAAACACTGGACTATAGTAAACATACTCTATCACAATAGTGATGAAAAACCACATGCAAAATCAAACGTTCTTTGTGACTCACCACAATAAAAAGGAAGTAAAATAAATGGATAAAGGCTCACCACTTTTTGAACGAATTACCCAGTCAACAGCTCCAAAAGTGCTCCAAAAGTGAAACTCCTGTCCGTAGATGTCTAACACCTGTTTCATTGCCATTGGTTCCAAGCTCCCCAAGTCCTTAATGATGTGTTGCTGCAGTCCAGGTTTTATTTGGATTCTGGGGCTTGTAAACCTGTTTTATATGACCCAGACTACAAGTTCCAGAAATTGAAGAAAAAACCTGAATTGGGGTAGCTTTTAACAAATGAATCTGGAAAAGATGGCGGGGCTGCCTGCATGGAAGACAGGTTGCAGTGGCTGTTCTGAGTCATGCGACCTGGCGCAGGATGTTCCTCCCCAGGGACAAACTGTGCCAAGAAATATGGGGGAAGATTTACAAGCCCCCTGCGCCACCGGTGCGTCACTTTATGTGTCATGCCAGTGGAGTATTTTATATGGCCCCTTTGCACGCAGCACTTTGCGTTAAAGGGATGTTCCATGGGTGTTGCTCTGGGTGTTCCCACGCAACACCCATGGAACCAGACACATTTCCAGATTTATGAGGAATCATAAATCTGGAAATGCGTGTTAATGCTACGCTTCCCCTAGGGAGGCGTAGGGATGCGCAACGAGGAGAAATGTGTTAATTTCTCCTCATTTTCTTTTCCTCTTTCATTGCGTGCTGGATTCTGCAGCACCCATAGAAGTAGGAAATCACCTCTAATGATTGTTTATATTCAGGAAGGGTTCCCTTCCTGCACATAAACAATCATTGAAACAATGACGTTTCTCAACTTCTATGTGTCCTAATGCAGCACACATAGAAGTTGAAAAACATCATTTCAGATTGTTTTTGTGCAGGAAGAGAACCTTTCCTGGGCAAAAACAATCTCCTCACGATGGAGGCATTCTTGAACCATGGTACAAGGGTGCCTGCGTTGGAGCATGGCAGCAGTTTGTGCTCTAGCGCAGGGAGATGCACAGAGATGCAACATATTGTTGTAAATATGTTGCATCCCTGTGCTTTGAAAGTGACTCAGTGCGGCGCAGTGACTTTCTTGTAAATCTGCCCCCACGGTGTGAACACTGTCCCGGTGCGTTTTAAATTAATTCATTGATGTCGGCCCCAATCATTAACATAGGTTGCCTATTCTTCATTGGGACTCTCTTTCCTAAACTTATATTATGGTTTGAAAAATGTACTCACCTCTTTTACTAGTTAGCTCGGTACAGTGGCGTAACACAAGCCTCCGCAGCCCCCAAGGTGCAGGGTGGCCTCCGCAGCTGCAGGGGCCCCTCAGCACAGTACTCTCGACCAAGAGCTGCTAATAAATTCCGGAGTGGGGCGCCTCCCTGCACCTAGCAGGTGGGCCTGCTCAAATTTCGGCTTGCCAAGGGTGCCCTGCCTTCTCTAAGTTGTTGAGACCGGCAGCCTCCACCCGCAGAGTCCCTACTGAACCTCCGGCAGGAAGTCACGTGGTATCTCCCGCCACCTCCAGACAATCTCCAAGTCCTACAGGTGAAGCCCCGTGTATAGGGGCACATGAGATACCAAGCTGAAACCCTCCCAGAGGGCACAGAAGCATGTCCATAACAAAGTAAACAACATTCGAAATATCTTCATCGCTGGGCATGTCTAAGAGCCTGGAATACACTTCCAGACTACATCCCACCCAGGTGCGTGCGGAGTGCTGATTATACCAAAACGGTGTCTATTGTGCTATAGTTTCATTATTCATTGCGAGAACAGCTGTGTATGTTTTTAGAACTCTGTTGCTTTGGAACCCACTTTGCAATTTTCTGGCGAATGTTATTTTGATGCATAATCTTTCTTCCATCTGCCGACCTGCTGTATCCTTTGTGTCTCTCTCCCTCCGTTTCACTCCCATTTTCACCTAGGCTGTTCTTCCTCTTGTCACTCCATTTCTCTCCCTTTCTTCTCCGGCTCACACGTCCCTCCATCTCAGCACTGCTCGCCTTGAACCTGATCAAACACAGCATTGGTGTGATCCAGTGATCTTAAAGTCTGAGACTCAGGGTTGGGCATACTTATAGGACAATCAGACAGTGCTCAAAGGGCTGGTCTGGCAGATCAAGGTATGGGCTGTTTCTTTGGGCTGTGGGACCTTTTCCGTGGTTTGGTGGGCCGGTTTTTAGGTATTGCCTGTGATAACTCAGGCACTACATGCGCTGCTGCTTGTTAGAGATATTGCATACAACAAGGGACTTACAACACGTTCATTGCTTAACATTAGTTGAATTATTTTCACTCTTATTTGCTGCTTTCTAATTGGCCAGCGCGTTTTGCCTTCACTTCCTCTTCTTTCGGCTGGAGCATGGACGAATTTAGTCGCGTGTGCTGCATCGCATTTGCCAATGCAGCGCACACAATTACATTTGTTTTATTTATTTATTTGTTTACTTACCTCTGTTTTGGCCGTATGCCGTAGTCTACTACCCCCCCATCCTGCTCCACCCCACCCCTCCTCACTGCCCCGCAGCACTCCCACCACCGGCCTCCACTGCCTCCGAGTTGTGGGGGGGGTGTACGGCCTCATTGAGGCATATTTACAATGGGTTATCACCACCAGAAAATAACTTTTAATTACGTTCTGGTGACGATAACCCCTTTGACCTTATTTACGAGGCTGTATGAAACTACTTAACATGGCTGAACACCGCCTAGTAAATAATGTCCCCATTCACGCAGCACTTAGGGTGAAAGAGGTGGGCAATGGGTGTTGTAGTGGGCGTTCTGCCGCAACATCCATTGCTTTTTGACGCTGCCCCCTATTTACAAGGCTAGCACATATATGTGGCCAATCTACACAAATGTCCCCTAAGGAATTATTTTTCAATTCTTTACTATTTACAAACAGTCACATAAAGTGAACGTATTTTGCATAACACATGGGATATTTCTCAATTCTTATTTATTCAAATCAAGATTTAGTTATGGCAACAACAATACTACTAACATTTCAAATCCTATTGTGAGTAGTATATAACATATTTTGCTATCTTTGCATGGACAGACAATATACCATACAACACGAAATTTCAATTAGGCATATGACTGTTTTCAAAATGACACAGAGGTTCACTTGTAAGCAAATCGATGTTAAAAGCGTCGACGTTTCGGTCCGCTAATGGTGAAAACATTCCCCTGGACTATCCTCAGGACGAAAAACTGTTGCACATTCCTAATTACAATGTAAAATGAACAAAATCAACAAACAAATTTTATTTTATTATCCCCGTGTCAAGTATCGTCTGCTCACCTCAAAAGACACCCAAAGGGTGAAACCATAAACAGGAAACTTAGCCCTGGGACACCGTGTGAATCAAAACAAAACAAAGTGCTAACCCAAGAAAGGTGACTGAATATATCACAAAATAATGTTAAATTTTAGATTTTAAATCCAGGCCAACAGACAACTGGTTTAGGGCTTACCTAATACTTCCAGTCGGAAGTATATGTTAATCAAATGGACATCAATGTCCAGAGAATCTAAAAATATATTAAAAGGAAAAAACCACCTATTAATTACTAAAGAGCTTTCTCACATGTTAAAAATGGTATAAATGCCACCACCTAGATAACGTACTCACTCGGAGCTGGTGTCCACAATGGTTGAACCTGTGTAATGAAACCATAAATACAAATTTTTACTCTACTCTAATGTGACCTTATCACCAAAGCAGCAGGAAGACCCAATATAGGGCGAAAACTTACGTGCTTAAAACGGAAAAATAATTCCTTAGGGGACATTTGTGTAGATTGATCATTATTATACCCAGTCCTCGAGGGATAATTGGGTGGCTCTGTCTTTTGTACAACATATATGTGGCAGCGCAAAAAATATGACCAGTAAAGACCTGGTCTTAAACTGGCGCAATAAGGATAATGTATTAATTTCTTCTTGTTTTTGCTGTTTCTAAGTCTGTTGCATTATGCAGCAGAAATAGTAAGAGCAAATTGCCAGTAGTGGTTGTTCAAGTACAGGAAGGTGTTCCTTCCTGCACATAAACAATCATTGGATAATGACGATGTGCAACTTCTACATGTGCTGCATTCTGCAGCATACATAGAAGTTACAAATCGTCATTAGTGATTGTTTATGTGCTGGAAGGGGTATACAACGGTTACCACGCATTTTTTACAACGCGGTACCGTTACCACGCTACTTTTACCACTCAGGTCGTTACAACGAAATGCGCTGGGGGGCGCTCCAGGATAGTAAATACTTTAATTTACTATCCAACTCCTTTCCCTAGAGTCCACGGGGACTGGAGTTGGAATAGTAAATTAAATAATTTACTATCCAGCGCCCCTCCACGCAAGTCGTTGTAACGACTTGCGTGGTAAAAGTAGCGTGGTAACGGTACGCGTTGTAAAAGTACGCGTGGTACCGTCATACATCCGCTGGAAGGGACACCTTCCTGCATATGAACTATCATTACCTGCAACGCAGGCACCCTTGCACTATGGTGCAAGGGTACCTGCGTTGGCGCAAGGCAGCTAAATGTAGCCCCAGCGCTAGTGGAAATGCAGGGGTGCACCATATTATTGTAAGTACAGTTCATCCCTGAGGTTTCAGAATGTCGGAGCACAGGGTTACGAATTGTGGTGTAACACTGCGCTCCACCATTCTTTTGTGAATATGCCACGTTGTCTTTTTACCAAAATTCAAAATAATGTAAAATTATAGACTTTGAAGCAAGAAATACTACATCACCCACTTTAACAAACTCTTTGATATTGTACATGTGATGTTTTGATAAATTGATCTCAAGAATTCACATCCTTTTTACAGTGTCTCCTCTCTAACCCAGATCCTTATTGCTTTCATTATACGTTTACCATAGGACTCTGTGTAGTAAAAGACGCAAAAACCATCCTGAGCTTTCCTTTTACAAACACTTCTCATACATTGAGTGTAGTCCAGTTGTGATCATTCATGGAACTCAAGACTAAGGGGTCCATTATGATATCGGGCGGATTGCCTCCACCAGGCTGGCGGTAGCCACCGCCAGTCTGGCGGAGGCAATCCGCCCGATATCACAACCAGATTTCCCCCCCGCCATATTAGGATGGCGGGGGGCCCACTGCGGACGGAAAGACCGTCCGCCGCTTTTCTGCCCCAGTCGCCTTGCGGCCGGGGCAGAAAAGGAAAAGGAATAATATGGTGACGGTGTCTAATAGATACCGCCACCATATTATGATGTCTGGTTTACAGTGCCTTTCCACTGCGGCGATGCCGCCACGGAAAGGCATGCGGTCTTCACTCTGGGGGCTCCCTGCGGGCCACCAGAGTGAAGTACAGGTGGGGGTTGCACATGGGGGGTACATGTGGTACCCCCCTTCATTGTCATTTACAAAGCGGCAGCACGGTGCCTGCCGCTTTGTAAATGACAATGTGAAAGTGCATTTTCAGCATTGTGGCGGGCGGTGCAGAGAGCACCGCCCGCCACAATGCTGAAAATACAGGATGTGCCCGCCACTGTGGCGGGCACATCGGAATAGCACCCCCGGGACCCCGCCCTTATGGCAGGCGGTCCCGATTTACGATGGGATGACGGGCGGGCAAAGTCCGCCCTTCATCCTAATGAGGCCCTAAGTCTACCACAATCTTTAGGTTGTGACAGAAAAGTCAAGGACTGGAGCATTCTTCTATCCTTGGTGACATGGAGACAGTGGGCTACCTTAAACATGAAGGATGTGGCTGTGATGTTTTGGTTATTTTATTTAGAAATCATTTATATGTTAGGCTAGTACAGTATGCACGGGTACACGGAAGACGTACCAGACGTGTCTGCGCTATCATTTTATATGCAATACTGGGCTTCTGAAGCAAGCATGAGCGAATAAACAAAGATAAGAACTCCATCCGCTCGTTCTATAAATATAGGAGTACCACGAAATTTAAGCAGATTATTTCTTCATTTTGGTCGAACTGGGAGAAGTTTAAACGCACAGGCACTTTATATCTACCGTCACTGCATTGCCGTAGCTGAATTAAACTAAAACCAAAGAATAATACAGTTACCAGTTATTGTGAAAGAAACACAGAATTCCTGACGAAGGCGCAAGCCGAAACGCGTTGAATGAATGGAATTGTGGTTCTATTGAGTAACTACAATCAATTGATGTATAAATATATAATTTGAATTTAATTATGGCTGTATAAAATGTATTTCAAAGAAACGGGGGTCCCCACATCAATATAAGGCAGGTAGACGGGGAAAGTACAGGTATCAAGACAAGGAAGAGAACCTGCCCTGTAATTTTAAAGGTTGGCCTACGAGAGGTCCAAAGGATTACGTACCACTCTGAACCCTAAAAGGATATCTCACAGATAAATCAACACATATATATTATCAAAACTATTTATTATAGATTATTAAACTTCATTTTTTTCTCATTTTCATTTTGTATTTCAGTAGTATAGACAAACATATTCAAAGAAGACAATTATAAATATACTGTCCTACAAGAGAACTACTTTGAGTTCAACAACGATTTTTTCCATCAAGTCGGCGGAGTCAGTATGGGTGCGGCCTGTGCCCCCAGCATTGCCTGCCTTTATATGGGTGCATTTGAGCGAACCCATATTTACAATGAAATGGCCCCCTTCCATGAAAATGTGCGACCTTGGTCTTGCTTTATTAATGACATTTTTTTCATCTGGGAGGGGGACCCAATCACCCTGATGGAATACGTAGCCTGGCTCAATGCAGCGGATTCCAACCTGAGATTCACTAGCCATTCGAGCAATGACAAAATCATATTTCTGGATATCTGGGTGGAACACCACAATAATGAAATCTTTGTTTCTCTGTTTACAATACCCATCGCCTGGAATACCCTCTTACAATACAGCAGCTATCATCCGTGCTGTCAGAGGGACAGTATCCCATTCAGCCAATTCCTCCGCATTAGGAGGAATTGTACTGAAATGCGAGATTTCCTTACCCAGGGAGACATTCTGAAGGACAAATTAATACAACTGGGTTACCCTTACTGGCTGGTTAAGGATACCTTTAAACGAGCCTGTTACTATAATCGGGACTCCATGTTCCAACCCAAGGAGAGCAACACTAAGGAAAGCATTGTTTGCATTACAAAACATTCCAGCCTAAACTACAAACTACCGCAGGCCATTAACTCCAGTTGGTTCTTACTCAACTTGAACCAACAACAGAACCCCCTACCTAAACCCATCTTCGCCTTTAAAAGGAATAGAAATCTTAAAAACCATCTGGTTAAAGGTAAATTGCCTGAGAAAGGATCCCCCCTCCAAAGTTCCTTGGCCTGACCTAGCCCTGTGACTGGCAACTATTGGTGCGGTTCCTGCCAAGCCTGCCCCAATGCAATAATAGGCCCCACCATCGCCACCCCATCCCGTACGATCAACCTCACCTAAATGACCAACTTTCGCTCTTCAAATATTGTGTACATCATCATCTGCCCCTGCAACCTCCCTTATGTTGGAGAGACAGGAAAGGAGGTCCGACTCCGCATTGGGGAACATAAGTCCAATATTAGAACTGGCAGGAGGGGTGCTCCCTTGGTGGAACACTGGCTCAACAAAAACCATCTGGAAAAAGACCTAAGGTGGTCTGTACTGGAGAGAATGCAGGCCACTCCCGGGGTTAACCCTACTTCCCTAAGGAAAAAGAGAGAAGTAGTTTGGATTTTTTACCTCAATAGTGTTACCAAGGGTCTTAATGAGGAATGCCCTTGGACCAATGCCATAATTTAGACACTAGGCCTTTCCTGCCGCTACTTTCCCCTAGTGAGCCATGATCTACCCGCGTGAATATGTCCTGCTTAGGCCTACTGGGATCACCTCTACTTTTTAATATAAGGGCCTTGAGACCCTCTGTCACTTATCCAGTTACTGTGAACTTGTGACCGATTTAGTCTCCTCCGACCATGTGGACACGGATCCCCCTGTCTATATGAATCGGTTGAAGCTCCCCAGATTGATTGGACCACGGCTATACTATTTTTAGTTACCCGTTGCCGGTACCTTTTCTCATTTTCTAAGTCTAGATGCACTCTTCACTCTTTTATGTCCTTTTTAAGTTTTGTGCCCGCTTTAGTCTGGCTATTTATAGAACAAATCCTGTGCTAATACCTTATTGGGAGCTATTCAACCTTTCATCATTCCTTTCCAACATGGCTGCGCCTCTAGTATCCGCATTTTCATGGTGCTTATATCTGCCTTCCATGACCTTTTCTTAAATCTCGCGATGCCCCTTCCCTCCTCTATGCCTCTGCCCCCGCTTGTGATGGCTTTTGATCGCTGTATCTTTAATTATGCGTTAGGACTCTTGTGAGCTATTTTTAGTCTTATATTCGTTGTTTGTTTAGGAGGTATAACCTCTGTACCTGCCGCCCTCGCCGGGAGCATCTAGGGGAACCTGCACCTATCCCTTCGCTTCCGCCTATCTCGGTAGGTTCTACATACAGGTTTTGGACCGTATAATGTCGGTTATTTCATGCTATTGGGCCCCTGTATCCACTACTAGCGCCCCGCAATCCAGCACAAAACGGGAAACGTTTATTGTCTTTCTAAAAACGTATCATCTGACCCCCAGGTGTCTCCGTTGCCGACCCCTCTGAACACTATTATGAAAGAAAGCCTGCGCAGAGCCTATTGTTGTCTTTTAACGCTGTAAGTTCTGAAAATGTACTTTGGATCTCTGTGCACTCGACTCATTCTGAATCTGGCCAGCCGACCTATTAAGCGGAAAACAGTGTCATATAAACCATCCCCACTAGGTATTTCATTCAGCCGGTTCACACACTATGTCAGCCATCCTCTTGATACCTCAGTTTAGATGATGTGCCCCCCTCTGCATACCAAACCTTTGAAGAGACCTAATTGGACATATTGAATCAACCATTCTATCTGCCTCGTTTTTCAAATTGATTCCGTTGTCTCTTTGTTTGTAGCACTACCTATCCTTCGACATCCCATAACTTGGAACCAGAAACGGAATTCCCTCACCTCGTGGACTCCGTATTTCCTGAAGCCTACTAGGCTCGTCATGGTATGAGTGGGTTCCCTCTGTCAATAGGTTTTATGAATCTAATTGGGACCCCATCCCTAATCCTTAGGTATCTATTTTATACCATCTAGCTAAATGCTCCGGTGAATTTGATTACCTAGCGAGCAGGGGATTACAGCTCGTCCTGCCCTCCTCGTCATTTTCAAGGTATAATCTCTGCTAAAATTAGCCCCTTTATTTATCTGGAATGTGTGAGCTCTTTGTGTAAATTTTATGTTATTATAGTCCTGATATGTCTGTATTGGCCTAACTGATCACTGGAACCCCTGGATGTCGTTGTTATTTTTTTGTATACCTCCTGTTGAAATGTAATTGTCTGATTTTTTGAAAAACTCTGAACCCTTCTCTGGATATCCTCTAAACAAATGTTATTTTAAATATGTCATCCCTACAGAGAACCTCCCCCATCTGTGGCCCTCTCTCCTTCCACCTCACCTCCGCCCTGATGAAGGTGTAGCCCGTGCCGGGCTATACACCGAAACGCGCGTCGGCGTTTGTTCCACCCCTGGAACCTACATAACCAGCTGGGACTCTATGTCATCTGTCCCATATCCATTGTATACATCTGTGGCAACTGTGTGAAGTGTTGTATGAAGTGTGAATGACTGTGTATGTGTGTTGGTGGTATGTATCGTGGGAATATGGGCTATGAATAGGAATTATTCTTCTTACCAAATTTTTTATTATTGAATATTTATAATTGTCTTCTTTGAATATGTTTGTCTATACTACTGAAATACAAAATGAAAATGAGAAAAAAATGAAGTTTAATAATCTATAATAAATAGTTTTGATAATATATATGTGTTGATTTATCTGTGAGATATCCTTTTAGGGTTCAGAGTGGTACGTAATCCTTTGGACCTCTCGTAGGCCAACCTTTAAAATTACAGGGCAGGTTCTCTTCCTTGTCCTGATACCTGTATAAAATGTATTGCTTTGTCAGATATTTATATTTTTTTAAAAAAGAAGAAAAGAAAATACAGACAAAATAAGTGTTATCCAAAGAAATCTGAAGAAATAATAAAGTTACAATAAAAATAATATAAATAAGTAACACAGCACGTTTTTCTTTGAGACAAGGTTACAGGTCAGCGTCATTTAGACTATTTTATAAAATGCACAAAACCCGGTGCTGAACTCCACTTTTTTCTAAAAAAGGGTAGTACAGGGCTAACAGGCCGATTAAAGCTTGGTGGACGGGTGTTTTAATTCCCTGTGGTGACAAAGTAATGTACTCTGTCGCCTAAGGAAGTACCCGCCCGGTGTCATGGCAGTTCTGTCAATGCATTGTAAGTTTGATTGGCATCTCCGTCAACATGACGGAGGAGCATGGCAAGCTTACCATGTATTTGTTTATTTTTTTTTAAAAAGCAACAACAAAGTAGGATTTTGTTTTGGAAAAAATAAAAAAGGCAATGCCCCTCCTGCCGAGGGATTTTTTGCTCCTTCGCTTAGAGTGGGCCATTAGGTCCACCTTGACTATTGTGAGATGTTTGAATGATTTTGCAGACATATAGGGCTAATCACAAAGATAACTTACGCTTGTGAGTAAGCTCCACATATTAGTATATTTCTGAATAACTTTACTACGTTTTGCTATTTACAATTTACAAGTGTACAAGTCTACATACCTGCAACTTAGGATAGAAACACATTTATAAAGCGTAAATACTACAGACAAAAAGGACCATTAGTAAGTCCAGCACCACAATTAGCCAACAGCTGATATTCCATTGCCTTCCCATAGAGGCATGGACTTAACAAAGAAATCCGTAGGAAATAATTTTAAATTAAAATCTTTTATTTTGGCTTTTAAAAAACAAATATGTCTAATTGAATGTTAAAAAATATATAATATATTTAAAAAATAAATATTATGTAATTATAAAACCTTTAATAACCTTTTTACTTTGAAAATAGTTGTAATTTTATTTTTAGAAAATACATTAATTTCAAGAAATACCTTTTTCTAATTGTTCATACATACGTAAATGAAAATATTTTATATTTGTAATAAATCTTCAAAACATAGGGGCTGATAAGAATGGCGGGTGGACTTATGTCCGCCCACCACCCTATCAGAAATGGGACCAACTGACAGGCTGTCAGCGGTCCTGACATAGGCATTATGATACAACAGTCACCAATGCGGTCGCAATGCCTATGCTTTGCATTGCGGTGGGTGCTGCTGGCTGCAGCATCCGCCGCAGTTCAAAATAGGGAAACATGACATATCCCTGCACTACGTGGCAGGCACCATGTGGAGGGATATGTAGGGGGGCACCTAAGGTGCCCCCAGTGCCAATATTGGAGGGTCAAAAGGGAAGGGGAGCCTCTACAGGCCCCCAAAATCCCTTTCCGCCTGCCTTTTCATGGCAGGTTCACGGCCATGAAAAGACAGATGGAAAGGGACATTGTAATCCCTACTGCCATGGTAGGGAGTACAACCCTCTCCGCTGCACCGGAGGGCTCAAGCAGCCCGTCGAATGAGTGGCAGTCAGTTTTGTCGACCCCCAACCTTCCACCTGCCATTGAAATATGGCTGGCGGATAAGATGGTTCCGATGGCAGTGGGACTACCACCAACGGGCTGTCGGTGGCGGTCCCACCGTTACCATAATCGGCCTCTTAATTTCTATTTACTTTAATATATTTAAATTAATTAAATATTTAATTTCAAAATTAAGTCAATGGTGCTGTATAATTTTTGTGCTATATATGCATTCAAAATAAATAAATTTTAATAAACATTTTAAAGTTTCCCTGTACTGTACCATAGGAAGATCTCCACCCCGGTGGGAGATAAGGAGTGAGTCTGAACAGTTTCTGAAGAAATGGACACTGATTTATCTACACTGGACAGACACGCTGCTGAACGATTTTAATATAGGCCCCAAAATGTGTAATCTATTATTTGACATTATTTGTTTAGCTATAGCATGCTGTTGTTCATATAGCATCGATTATACCATTTATGAATGAATTAATGAATCAGAAAAAATTTATTCTTAAACTATAGACATATTTTATTAATTTATTGTTACTTTCATCACAACCTGTTTTGTATTACTACTTTTTGGAAGGAGTGCTCTGCCCCCAACTATTGTCTTAGCCCATCCCCCTCCATAATGGCCAAAACTACACCAGGCATAGATTAGAGGGGGGACAGGAAACATTCCAATATGGTGACCTACTTCTCTTTTCTGCTGTCTGTGCCAGGAGCTGTTGTGGCTTTTCTTTGCAGTAAAATAATTTGACGAGCAGCCACTCTTAAAGGCATCCTGCCCACCATTGTTTGGGTCCACAGCACTATTGTTCCTGGGCTCACGTCTTCATCTGCTGATGTAAATGATGGTCGATCCAGAACTAGGATGTGCTTGCTAATTTTTTAGGGAATACTATCCGGTGATTACTTTTATTCATTTTATGTTATTAGATCTCAGCTACTAGACAGTGATGCATTGTCTGTTGCAAGACTTGCAGTGAGCTTACCAAGTACTTACTGGGGCATGGAGAACGCCCATTACTTACCATTGGTTGGCTTTCCATTCCATTCACGCTCATTTGCCTACTTCTTATTCTTGTCCCAGTTTGTCAATCCTGTATGGGTACTTCCCATAGAGCATGGCCTCGTTAACATCTCTTTTGATTGGCTTGTTTCTATGCCTTCACTTCTTGTGTTCAAGCACCGCTTCTTTTCTTTTGATTTATGCACTCCATGGGAATGCATATGCTTTCTAGCTGACTCCCTCATGTACTGCTCTCCAACTGCACTCTGTGTTGCTTTCTGTTGCCCGTGTGCCTCTCCCACCCCCCCTCCATTTTTAACTAGCCTTTATGTATTCCCTGTTGCTTTCTCGTCTGTGTGCTTCTCGCTTACCCACTCAGTGTTGCTGTTTCAGCCACTGCCTCTTCTCCCCACCCACTCTCTCCGTGTTGCTTCCCTAATAGCCTCTTTTTCGCTCGTCCATTGCATCTCCTCCCCAACTCTCGCCCTCTGTGTTGCTTTACCTCTCCCTGGTATTGCTTCCCCCACTCGCGCTCTGTGTTGCTCTCCCCCACAACTTGGGCCCTCCATTTTGCTCCTCCCCACCTGCGCTCCAAAGAAGAAATGCTTTCATTACATTTCTTTCTATTTATTTACCGATTTAATTTGGTAATTGAACAAAAAATATCCTTGTGCTCACGCCCAGAATATGGCGCATATAAATTCTACAGGGGCAACCCATAGACCCATCTGGATGGAGGTATTAAAACTTATAATCAACAATGTCCACATGTGTATCAGTATTAGAATATGCCCACATTTACACAATATCAGCAATGTATTGTAATCACAATAAATGCATTTATTGTGATTATATTACATTGCGCTATTGTGTGCATTTCTAATATTGATACCTATATTGATATTGTTGAGTAGAGCCCATATTATGATGCAACAGTCACGTCATAGCTCCTTTTTGTTTGTTTTCTGTAGCTATGCTGCACAGCATCGGGGATATTGTAAAGCATGGCTTCAAACTATTGGCAAAGCTAACAAGCCCCAACTGTGAAACCTGTTAGCTTTGCCAAAAGGTGAATGGGATATTTTCTTTGGCCATCAAATGGAAGTGACTGCACAGGTAGGCTGGGAATGACAACAAAATGCTGCACTCTATGAGGGGAGCGACGACCACAGCAGGTGTGGGCAGGGGGCTTTTGTTCCTTTGGCCAAATGGTCTCATAATGGTGCACTTGTCTCACTTTGTGCAAGTCACACATTATCAAGATTAATAGGTGAAGCCCAAGTCGCTTCTTGTGGTCAGACAGTCTAACACGCCACCCATGCGACCTAGGTGATATCTAGGGGACAGTCGATCATTTGTTGGCTGGACATGCATAGTTAGAGACATGGGTCCTGTAGACATTTTGACAACTTTCCCTTTTCTATTTTTGTTACCTACAAGCGTCACAGAATGCTCTTAAAGGCAATTTTCTTGTTCTGTACGAAGCCCTGTAAATATGCAATACATAATTTCAACTCAATCTTTATTACAGTCTGTAAAAATACTGTTAGGAATAAAGCAACTGGTGAATTCAATTGTAAACCATTGTGAATAATACTCTAAGGGCCATATGTATGTAGGAAAAGTCTTGCGATTCGGAATTAGCGATTTTTACCGAATCGCTGATTCCGAATCGCAAATCGCGATGTATCAAGAAAATCGCAAATATTTAGCGAGTCGGTAAAAATCGCTAAATATCTGCGAGAACGTGAAAAGCGATTCCCGAAACCGGAAAAAATCTCTAAATTGCGATTCCTTAACGGGAAAAATTGCAAAATAGCGATTTTCGCAAAACAGCCAATCGGAACACTGGTGCAGTCTGATGACATCACCACCAGGAAGTAACAGACTACCCATGCTGCAACACTATTTGTAGAGGGAGAATCACAGAGAGGGAATGAGTGAGACTGAAGACTGATCCAGGCACACCATGGCTGATAGTGGCAGCAAGGAAATGGATGCAACACAGCAGCAGGAAGGAGAACATGCCAGAAAGCGCAAAATGAAGATTTCAGAGGCAGAAATAGAGACCCTAATTCAGGAAATGGTGCACAACCAAGACTTGCTAGTTGGCAAACATTCCATGAAAGTTCCAGAGGCCAGGAAAAGGAGGATTTGGGCAGAAATACAGGCAAAAGTAAATGCCCTGGGAGTAACTCACAGGACTGTAGAGGTGCTTCGCAAGCGCTGGTATGATCTGCGCCAGCGCTCCAAGGAAATGCTAGCTGCCAGGATGGAGCAGTCACACCTCACCGGTGGGGGAACATCTACAGTGCCCGATCCTACACCACTGGAGGAACTTGTGGAGGGTACACTTGCATCTGAGACCGTGAAGGGCGTGGCTGACCTAGACAGCTCGGAGCAACCACCATCCACTGCAGGTAAGAATCATGCCATCACAACCCCACCCCTCCACCCCCACCCCCTGCATCATCCTAGAGGGTAGGGGAAGCACATTCAGAGCCCAAGCAGTCCCAAAGGCAGTCAGAGTAATGCATTATGGGAGATGTAGTGAAATGTAAATATGAGTTGTGTGACGCAGCCCCGCTAAGCCAAATTTCCTTGTGCAGGTCAGGAAAGGGAACTCAATCAGTGATGTAGACCCAATAGTCTTAGAAATTTATTTAAAAAGAACAAATGAAACTAATAATGATGTGTGCTGTTCTGTCCACAGCACCAGCAATTACCCAGTCCACACGCAGTGGAAAATTGAGGGACCATCGAGAGTCCGGAGAAGCAGGGCAGGAGCCAGAGTCAGATGGGGAGGACAGCCCTGTCAATCCTCCCAAGAGACGTAGGTGACACGTAGTGAGATCACTGCCACCAATGGAGGATGAGGCAGAGGACAGCAATGCTAATCAGCAGTCCCAAGGAGCACAGCCACAGCATGAGTCCAGGCCTCAGGACTGGCAACGTCAACAGGGCATAGGAAGATGCACACAACGCAGAGCCGGCAGCGTGGCTGAACAGGAGGACGAGACTGTCTTTGCAGGCTTGGAATTAAATATGCTCCAGGTGCAGCGCCTGCAAGCAAAAAACATAAAGTCAATGCAACGTGAAATGAGAGGTGAGGGATGCCATGCGCGAGCTATGTGGGGAGCTGCGAGCAGAACGTGCTGCACGGCGCAGGGAGCAGGACCGCTTGGAACATTATACACGGGCCATCAAGAGATTGTCCTCTGCCATCAACGTGTCTTCCAGGCGCAGCATACTCATGCAGCGTGAGTTTGCACATGGCATGCAAGACATCGCCACAGCTGTCGTGCAGGCAACATCCGCTGTGGATGAGCTGAGGGCACTCCGTACAGCTGGGCCAGGAGTACTCACTCCCAGTGAGGAGGACGCACAGTCTGTGCGGAGCAACAATACCCCACCACCCAGCCAGGAGAGGCGCCGTAGTGGCCGGAGCGGTCGCCCTACTACGCACAATTAGGAAGACTTTGAATTCACACCTGTTATATTTTTGCACTGTGACTGGAACATGTGCTCTACATTTTGAGTGTGACTACTTGCCACAGAGGATATGTGGCATTGTTTACTGAGTACAATTAAAGCATTAACAAAATTAGAAGTTGTTGTCGTCTTATTCCTTACCTAGAAGTAGTTGCGCATAATCTCATCACGCCTCTGTCAGCCAGCTGCAGCACCAGCGACACCAGCTGCACCAGCTGCCATACGTCCTGGTCCAGGCCCCTCCACGTCAGAGGAATCGGATTCTGTCAACTCCACGGCCGTGCCTTTCCTTGTGGCGATGTTGTGCAGCATGGCACATGCTACAACGATTTTGCAGCAGGTTTCTGGGCTGTATTGTAGCGCTCCTCCGCTTTTATGGATGCAGCGAAATCTGCTCTTCAGTATGCAGAATGTTCTTTCAATGGTGCCTCTTGTGCTAATGTGTGCCCGATTGTATCTCCGCTCACCAGCAGTTGTGGGATTGAGGTAGGGTGTCAAGATGAAGTCCCGGACTGCATAGGCACTGTCACCTGTTGTTGTAAAGGTAAATGGTTAGTGGCTGTAATGGACATGTAAGTCAGTGGTAATGTACCCTATGTGGACAAGCATTTACCTAGTAAGTATCCCTCGCCAAACTCTCCTCTGGACAGTCTACGGTATAGGCCACTGTGTCTGAACATAAATGAGTCATGTGTGCTGCCAGGATACTTCACTACTATATCAGTTATGATATTTTTAGCATCACACACCACCTGTATGTTTAGTGAATGGTAGCATTTCCTGTTCCTATATATATACTCATTGTGTGAGGGGGGTGAAATGGCGATATGTGTCCCATCAATACATCCTATGACGTTGGGGAATTGGGCTATGCTGTAGAAGTCCAGCTTGGTCTGGGCAAGTTCCTGTGGGGTGCTGGGGAAGTGTATGTGGTGTGGCATTCTGTGTACCATGGCATCCAGGAATGCATGGAAAAAGCGCGACAGTGCACTTTGTGATACCCCTCCCAATGAGGCTATGACCCCCTGAAAACTACCTGAGGCCAGCAGGTGTAGTGAACACAGGACCTGAATGTGTGTGGGGATGGCTTGTGTCCTACGTGTGGGGTGTTCTAGATAGGGTCTGAGCTCATCAATTAAATCCATAATACTGTCTTCCTCCAGTCTGTAATGGCTGTAGATGTCCTCTGTGCGCTGGTAGATGGTGATGTGGTCACGGAATGTCCTCTCCTGGCGCCTCCTCCTCTGCGCAGCAGCTCTCAGTCTTCGCCTCCTTGCAATGACGTACAGCCCAGCCATTGTGGAAAAGAGTCTGTTGCATTGTGGGATTCCTTAAATACTTTGCACCTGGTTACCACCTGCTCCCACTTGGTGGTAATTGCGATGTGCTATTTAGCGATTTTGCTCATTTCGCTATTTGCAAATTTTTGATACATACCATTGCGATTCCTTATTTACGATTGCTTCATTTGCGATGTTCGCTAACTGCATGGTCGCAAAATAAGGAATCGCAATGATAATCGCAATTTTTTGCATCACGCAATTTAAGGAATCGCTATTATTGCGATTCCAAAATTGCGATGCATTTTTCCTTCATACATTGGGAAATGCTGGTTTTTGGTCGCAAACGCTATTTTTTTGCGATTCGCAGCGTTTGCGACCAAAAATTTACTTCATACATATGGCCTTTAATCCAGAAAGTAATCCCCCAGATAGTCAACTGCAATGCTATAAGGACCACAGAACATTTAACATAAAATACAGTGTTTTAATTCCATAGCGTGTTAACACATAGAACAGTTTTTCAGAAATCCATAGAAATAGTCCTCATTTGAGTTGTTGGACCCTACAGTGGCAAAAACTTGCATAGGACACTTCAAGAATTCTTACTAGTAATGCCTCTATTTTATCAGCGCAGCCTTCTTGATGTAATCTGCTGACACCAGGCCAAGGGAGTAAGCAGGAAATTGAAATATCCCCCACTTTGGACTCAAGAGATGATGCCTCTATGCAAAGCAAGTGGCTGAACTCTCTCTAGAACAGCTTTCATGTCTCTTCCATCCATGCATCTAATCATTCATTATTTCACCCTTGCATCCACCTATTGATATTCACAATTTCACCCTTATATTCTGTCATCTATTTATTCTTTCATCCATCATTTGCTCTTTTCCCAGTTTGCCGTTTTCCATCCATCCATCAATGCACTCTGCCATCTATACACTCTGCCATCCATCCATCCACCATCCATTCATCTACTCATCCACCCATCCATACATCCAACCACCCATCCATCCATCCACTCTGCCATTCATAAATTCTGGTATCCATCCACATCCGTCCATCCACTCTGCGATCTATCAATCTCTAGACATCCATGCATCCCTACAGTCTGCCACCCATCCATCAATCTACCCATCCACTCTGCCATCCGTTCATCCACTCTGCCATCTAACCATTCATCCACTTTGCCATTCATCCATCCACTCTGCCATCTAACCATTTATCCACTATGCAATCCATCCTCCCATCGACTCTGCCATTCATCCATCCACTGACATTTATCCGTCGCTGTCACTACCGCATTGTAAAGCCATGCAAAGTGGGAACAGCATTGTAAACACTGTTTCCTCCAAACCATCAGTCCAGTCTGCCATCCATCCATCCGTCGACTCACCCATCCACCCACCCACTAATCCATCCATCCTTCCAAACAATTCATCCATCCATCCATCCATCCATCTGCCTAATGTGCCATCTATGCAACTATTCATCCACTCTGCCATCCATCCAATGTGCCATCCATTCATCCATCCACTCTGCCATCACTCCATTCAGCACCTCTTCCATCCATTCTACCATCTATCCACTCTGCCATTCATCCATCAGTCCATGCATGCTGCTATCCAACCATCCATCCAGTCTGGTATTCATTCATCAATCTATCCACTCATACAGCCACCCACTTTACTATCCAACCATTCATTCATCCAGTTTGCCATGCATCAGTATACTCTGCCATCCATTCATCCATTCTGCCATCCATCCCTTAACTCTGCCATCCATCCATCCACTCTGCTACCCAATTACCCACCTATCCATCCATTAGGGCATTCATTTATCGATCGATCCATCCATCCACCCACGTCGCTATCCAACCATTCATTCATCCAGTTTGCCATGCATCCATCCACTCTGCCATCCACCCCGTCCCCACTCTGCTTTTAATCCACTCTCCCACCTACTCTTCCAGCCATCCATCTTTCATCCATCCAATCTGCCATCCATCCATTCATAAAGTCATGCCATTCGATCATCAATCAATCAATCATTCATCTGCCTTATTAAGCTCACAGCTACTCAGTGAGCGTCCCAATGCTAACTAGTGGGGGTCAGATGATACGGCTTAATCCTTTCCATAAGGTATGGAAGCCCAGAGTGGTAGAAGGCTCTCTGAGTCAGGACAAGGCCATGAAACCTGAATCTTTGATGGGAAGCGAGTGTAGCTCCTTAAGATACTGCTGCATGTGACTTCTTTTAGGGCTACAACAGCACTGACCGGTGTGCTTAAGAGATTTTATTGTCGAATTTTACCCCGAGATTTCTTGTTGCAGCAGTAGAGGCAGGTGGTGGAGGAACATGGCTAGGTTGGGGGGGGGGGTGACTGGAACAGTAATATCTCGGTATCACTGTAGTTACACTGCAGATTTCTCCAGTTCAACTATTGAAACACAGTGGGCAGGCAAGCCTTAAAAATGATTAGGGAATTGGAAACATTTTTGTCCCACGTGAGAACAATCTGAGTTTCATCAGCGTAGGACATCACTTGCATGCCAAAGGTTTGGAGTAGCGCTGCAAGTTGTGTCATGTACAAGTTAAGCAATGTAGGGCCCAGAACCGACCCTTGGAGAATACCGAACACTGGGAGTTAGATCTGACTCTACTATCCATTTATCTGTTTATTTACTCTGCCATCCATCCATCAATCCATCCATCTATCCACTCTGCCATCCATCCACCCATCTATGCACTCTACGATTCATTCATCCACTTTACTATCCATCTATTTGTCAACTCTGCCATCCATCCACTCTTTCAATTAACCACTCTACCATCCATCCAGCCTGCCATCCATCCATCATTCATCCACTACCCCATCCATTCACTCATCTTTTCACCCACTAATCCATCCATCCTTTACTCTTTTCACCCGTCCATCCACCTATCCAGTCACCTATCCATCCCTTTGCTCTGCCATTCTTTCACCTGTCCAGCTACATACTCATTCACTCACTCATCCAGCCACCCATCCCTTTACTTTTTCATCTTTTCATCTGTCCATCTGCTCAACGTTTCACCCACTCATTCATACACATACTCATTCATACACCTACTCATTCAACCATACTTCCTTCATTACACCCTAACCTCCAATATTCCTTCTTTCTTTCTCTGTTGAATTTACCCAGCTGTTATTTTTTTCTTGCTTTTGTTTGCTCTTCTATTGACTCTGTATTAAAAGTTAATTATGAGCTTTTGTATGAGGGGTTGCGGCCAGGGAGCCCATAAAGAACCCCAGCCCCGCTTTAACTGCTAAAGTGGGGATTCCTGACACCCCTACACCAGGTACACATCGAATTTTGGGACACATGTATGAAACAATTTTGCAAATGCAAACATGTGAATCTCAAAATTTGGCCATTTGCAAATGCAAAATGGCCTTTCATGGTGCATGAAAGACTTTTTAGTCACAATTTAATTTAATCGAAAAACTCGCAATTACCTAAAATTGGGACTAGTTATATAAGGGAATCGTAAATTGTGATTCACTTAGCATAATTACCAAGCATTTTCTAAATGCAAACTGTGCATTTAGGAAAATGCTATTACCATCAACTTTAAGTCGATGATAACCTTGTGCAAATTTTGAAAAAATGCACAAAGATGCATTTTTCAAAGTGCCATGTAGCCGCATGTGCACGCTTTATATGTGTACATTTGTTTGGGGAGTGGGGGTGCTTCAGGGGGGCTTAGGCCCCTGACACCTTTGACTTTGCATTACCTAATTTGTGATTACTAATTAGGTAAACGCTAATTAGTTAATACAAAACCATTCTCAGCTATGGGCCTTTAGGTAGAGTAGTATTACCTAATTGCGATTGCCTATTTAGTTAATCGCTAAATGGTAATATTAAGGAATCGCAAAATCTTTGCTGATTCCTTACATACATAGAATTTTGCGATTACTAAATGGCGATTCGGTAAAAATCGCTTTATGGTCATCGCAAATTTTCTTTTATACAAGTGGCCCTTTCTGCATATATTGGAAAGGGAAGACCACTCGGTCCCCCCGAACGTATGGATGGGTGCCCCGATCCCCCGGGAACCATTGTGGGCGGGGGGCGTGTCCTGGCTGGTATGCCCGAAGCGGCGTAGCCGGAGCACGCCCCTCCCGCCCAGAAGAGGTTGTCCTAAACACCCGCCCGGAAGTCCGCGCATGGATGGGCGTACCTGAGGCGGGCCCCCGCCCTCCCGCAGATGGATAAATAGAGTGGGAATCCAACAAAGCTTCCTCTTGTTCCAGTGCTCTAAAGGCTGCACCACTCGCCGCTCGTGAGCCCTCGAGGGAACAAGCTGCAATTTTGAGAATTCGTAATCTTTGTTATTTCTCTTTCAGTGTCAGGCGTGTGGAAGATCGAGTCACCCTTGCGGATCAAGTCGGACGGAGTAACCGAAGTCATGCCTGGCAAGAAAGCGGGAAAGAGCTCCGAGATGGAGAGGATGCTACGCACCTTGGTGAACCAAATAGCGGTGATGGACCGAAAGATGGGTAAAGTGGATCAGCTCGGTCGTGGCTTAGCGGCCATCAAGAAACAGATGGCGGCCCAGAATGCCCCCTCGGGCGGCCTAAAACAGTCATAGGACGGGCCTTGCCGAATGTCGCCACAGGGGGTAAGGGTGAGAGGAAGAAGGGGAGGGCAGGTTCCAGTGAGGTCCCAGTCCCAGAGGTAACTCCATCGAGCCCAGGCGCAGACATCCCCGTCGCGCCGGTAGATAGCCCGGTACCAGGACCGGATGGGGGTTTGCCAATTCCCGTAGTGATCACGCCAATTGGGGATGACCAAATGCCCCCGGAACTGGCACTTCAGTTAGCGGCAGTATTGCCATGGCTAAAGAAAGGAGCAGGGGGATCAGTGGCTGTGGGAGACCCGGCTGAAGAAGCCAGATTAATTATTGAGCAGTTGCGGCAGTCAAGGGATGCCGGGACAGCGAATGTACCTTCTATTCCCCCGCAGGTAGCGATCGGGGTCACGACGGACGGTCGGGCGAAGACAACGGACACGGCTGGGAAGACGGCTGAAGCCGGTAAGAGAGCGTTGCCATTGGTGGGGGAGGGTCCAGTACCTTCAAGGCGGGAGAGTTTATCGCAGCACATTCCCATGGCTACGAAAGAGATGGTATGGGGAGATAAGTACATTAACATGTTTTCACTTTTGACTGACCATCGTGAGTTAGAATATGCAAAGACCCAGAAAGATTTGTGGCACCCCAGCGTATGGCGGGCCAAGATGGCGGAATTCAGGGTCGATGAGACCATGGTGAACTGGGTCAGGGCCTTTTCTATTTTTACGGCAATTATTGGGGAGCGTAAACCAGAAGTGTTGACTGACTTAGCATGTTATCAGAACAGGATCATGAATTCCCAGGCAATGTACGGGGGAAATGAATGGAAGGGTTACGATGTTACCTTTAGAAAAGCGAAGGTGTTTAACGAGGCCTTGACATGGGATTGTCTGGACACAGTGTCATGGCATGCTCAGCTCTTGCCGGGACCGGCGGGTACGTCGGTACCAAGCACGAGCGGCTCTGGGACATTCCATCAGAAGCCGTCAAAGCCCTTTCGGGCGAGCGCCGGGGGGGATCCACATCCCAGGTCCGGCGGGAATGGAGGCAAGTGGGGGGTTTGTTGGGGATTCAACAAAGGAACCTGTACCATGCCTCAAGGAACGTGAAAGTTCCGGCATGCTTGTTCTGGCTGTGGGAATTCCTCACACCCGGAAGCCAGTTGCCGATCCAAGACCAATGGTGCGGGAGGAAAGTGGGGATCCAAGCAGGATTGATGTGGTGCCTTGGAAGCAAACATCTTCGCCCATTGATATCTTGGCTTTGACCCCCTGGCTGAACCGATACCCAGATCATGTGTCCGCCGGGACTTTGAGGAATGGCTTTCTGTATGGCTTCAAGATCCCGGCGGGAAATTTTCGGGGGAGCCCCTCTTGTAGAAACCAAATGTCTATTCAGCACAACCCGGCGGTGGCCGCCATAAAGATAGCGAAAGAAGTCAGCTTGGGGCGAGTAGCAGGGCCATTTGATTGCCCGCCAGTTGCGGAATTTGTGTGTTCTCCTTTGGGAGTGGTTCTGAAGAAAGACCCGGGGGAGTATAGACCATCCACAATCTATCGGCCCCTAAGGGGGCCTCGGTAAATGAGGCTATTGACCCCGAAGTATGCTCAGTGAGATATGCATCGTTCGATGACTCAGTCGTTCTGTTGAATCGCCTGGGCCCCGGTGCATTGTTAGCAAAATCAGACATTGAATCTGCATTCAGGTTACTCCCGGTACACCCTCAGGACCAGCGCCTGCTGGGATTCACGTTTCAAGGGAAATATTACATTGATAAATGTATGCCCATGGGTTGTTCAATTTCATGTGCCTATTTTGAAATGTTTAGCTCCTTTTTGGAATGGGCGTTCACCGAGGCCACAGGGCATAGACAGGTGATGCACTATTTGGATGATTTCCTCTTCCTAGGTCCGGCGGGCACTCGGGACTGTGCACAAGTGCTGCAGGACTTCTGCACACTCATGCGGGAGTTTGGGGTCCCATTGGCGCCAGGTAAGACGGTGGGGCCATCTACCTCACTGGAGTTTCTGGGGATTGAGCTAGACTCAGTGGAGGGGTGTTTCCGTCTGCCAGTGGAGAAGGTGGCCAAGTTCAGGGCTTCCTTGGTACAATGTCTCAGTAAAGATAAGGTGACCCTACACCAGTTGCAACAGACAGTGGGTCAGCTTAATTTTGCCTTAAGAGTGATGCCGATGGCTCGCCCTTTCTCACGTTCCATGGCACAGGCTATGGTGGGCCTTAAGGAAGGACACCACCGCACTAGACTGTCGGCAGAGGTTCGCCAGGACATGCGCATTTGGTTGGCATTCCTGGCGGATTTCAACGGTCGAGTGGTGTGGAACAAACCCCTGGCCTCGTCAGACGAACTGGGATTGTGGACCGACTCGGCGGGGAGCGTGGGATTTGGCGCGATCTTTGGAAACTGATAGACGGCACAAACATGGCCGGCGTGGTGGCACTCAAGTGGCCTAACAGGTAACATTGGATTCTTGGAGCTATTTCCCATTTGGGCGGCTCTAATGGCATGGCCAGAGGACTTTAGGGACCGCTCAGTAAGCATGGGCGGAAAATCCGTTCCGCTCGCGGATTTTGCGGATTTTCGGGAAATCCGCAATCCGCGAGATTTGCGGATTTCCCGCAAAATCCGCAAATTCGCACGCAGCGGATTTTTTTGGCGGCGCGCGGCGTTGGTGATACAATTTTTGCGGCGCGCGGCGTTTATCATCGTTTGCCGAGTTGTTTTTTTCGATAGTTTGCGAGTGCTGCGCCATTTTGGATCTTGCTGTGTGATCCCGCGGGAATTGGCGAGCGCGATTACGTCATCGCGGCTTGCCAGCGAGAGTTTGTCAACGCGAGTACGGCGAGATCACGTCTCGCGGTACTTCGCAATTGCGAGATTTGAGATGCGGCGCGCGAAAATATAAATTTGCAATTCTGCACAAGAAATCCACCAGCAAGCAGCATAAACCTTCTAGAAATGATGATTTTTATGTGAATAACTCCTTAGTTTGACATTTGCCTGCACTTTTTTAGCGAGGAGTCCATTTTGGGGAGGGGGGCAGGGGGGTGGGAGGAAGGAAGTGCCCCATAGTCTTCAACTTCCTGTTCCTGTTCAGCAGGCTCCTCCCAGTGCTTTGTCCATCTCCTGGTCACTTTTCATTCGGATGTGGACCTGGAAGGATTACCTTTTGTGGATGCTGCTGGATCTTTGGATTTGAGGCCTTTTTGACTTTCTTTGGATCACTGTTGGATTAGAAATTTTACAAGTAAGTTTGTTTGGGGCATTACAGTTGCTGCAACTAAAATTTTGGGATTTTCGATTTTTGGGCTGTTTTGGGGCCTTTTCCCAGGGGTACTCAGTGGTGGGTGGACTGATTCTTTCTGTGGGTTGTCTTGAACTTAAACATCATGGAGGCCATAGATGAATTGGGATTGTGCTGATTTTTCTGTGTTTTTCGATTTTTTTTTTTTGTAAAATTTTGTGTTTTTCGATTTTTGACCTGTTGTTGGGGCCTTGACCAGGGGTATTTGAGTCTAGCATGGGCCTAGTCTTTCTGTGGGCTGTCTTGAATTTAAACATCATGGAGGCCATGGATGGAATGGGATTGTGCTGATTTTGCAGTGTTTTTCGATTTTTGGGGGTGTTCATGGGGAGGGACATGCCATGTGGCTGGTGGCCATTTTGAGTGCAGCTACAGGCACTGGCCATGTGCTGGCAGGCAAGTGGCCATTTTGAATGCAGGCTTTGTTGTTAGGCCTCCAACCATTTTGCCTACTTTTCAACCTTTATTTATGCCAGGGGTAGTGAGTCTTGCATGGGCCTAGTATTTCTGTGGGTTGTCTTGAATTTAAACATCATGGAGGCCATGGATTGAATGGGATTGTGATGATTTTGCAGTGTTTTTCGATTTTTGGGCCTGTACTTGTGGCCTTTTCACCAGGGGTATTTGAGTCTAGCATGGGCCTAGTCTTTCTGTGGGCTGTCTTGAATTTAAACATCATGGAGAGGCCATGGATGGAATGGGATTGTGCTGATTTTGCAGTGTTTTTCGATTTTTGGGCCTGTACTTGTGGCCTTTTCACCAGGGGTATTTGAGTCTAGCATGGGCCTAGTCTTTCTGTGGGCTGTCTTGAATTTAAACATCATGGAGAGGCCATGGATGGAATGGGATTGTGCTGATTTTGCAGTGTTTTTCGATTTTTGGGGGTGTTCATGGGGAGGGACATGCCATGTGGCTGGTGGCCATTTTGAGTGCAGCTACAGGCACTGGCCATGTGCTGGCAGGCAAGTGGCCATTTTGAATGCAGGCTTTGTTGTTAGGCCTCCAACCATTTTGCCTACTTTTCAACCTTTATTTATGCCAGGGGTAGTGAGTCTTGCATGGGCCTAGTATTTCTGTGGGTTGTCTTGAATTTAAACATCATGGAGGCCATGGATTGAATGGGATTGTGATGATTTTGCAGTGTTTTTCGATTTTTGGGCCTGTACTTGTGGCCTTTTCACCAGGGGTATTTGAGTCTAGCATGGGCCTAGTCTTTCTGTGGGCTGTCTTGAATTTAAACATCATGGAGAGGCCATGGATGGAATGGGATTGTGCTGATTTTGCAGTGTTTTTCGATTTTTGGGCCTGTACTTGTGGCCTTTTCACCAGGGGTATTTGAGTCTAGCATGGGCCTAGTCTTTCTGTGGGCTGTCTTGAATTTAAACATCATGGAGAGGCCATGGATGGAATGGGATTGTGCTGATTTTGCAGTGTTTTTCGATTTTTGGGCCTGTACTTGTGGCCTTTTCACCAGGGGTATTTGAGTCTAGCATGGGCCTAGTCTTTCTGTGGGCTGTCTTGAATTTAAACATCATGGAGGCCATGGATGGAATGGGATTGTGCTGATTTTGCAGTGTTTTTCGATTTTTGGGGGTGTTCATGGGGAGGGACATGCCATGTGGCTGGTGGCCATTTTGAGTGCAGCTACAGGCACTTGCCATGTGCTGGCAGGCAAGTGGCCATTTTGAATGCAGGCTTTGTTGTTAGGCCTCCAACCATTTTGCCTACTTTTCAACCTTTATTTATGCCAGGGGTAGTGAGTCTTGCATGGGCCTAGTATTTCTGTGGGTTGTCTTGAATTTAAACATCATGGAGGCCATAGATGAATTGGGATTGTGCTGATTTTTCTGTGTTTTTCGATTTTTTTTTTTTGTAAAATTTTGTGTTTTTCGATTTTTGACCTGTTGTTGGGGCCTTGACCAGGGGTAGTGAGTGGTGCATGGGGCCTAGTCTTTCTGTGGGCTGTCTTGAATTTAAACATCATGGATGGAATGGGATTGTGCTGATTTTGCAGTGTTTTTCGATTTTTGGGGGTGTTCATGGGGAGGGACATGCCATGTGGCTGGTGGCCATTTTGAGTGCAGCTACAGGCACTGGCCATGTGCTGGCAGGCAAGTGGCCATTTTGAATGCAGGCTTTGTTGTTAGGCCTCCAACCATTTTGCCTACTTTTCAACCTTTATTTATGCCAGGGGTAGTGAGTCTTGCATGGGCCTAGTATTTCTGTGGGTTGTCTTGAATTTAAACATCATGGAGGCCATAGATGAATTGGGATTGTGCTGATTTTTCTGTGTTTTTCGATTTTTTTTTTTGTAAAATTTTGTGTTTTTCGATTTTTGACCTGTTGTTGGGGCCTTGACCAGGGGTAGTGAGTGGTGCATGGGGCCTAGTCTTTCTGTGGGCTGTCTTGAATTTAAACATCATGGATGGAATGGGATTGTGCTGATTTTGCAGTGTTTTTCGATTTTTGGGGGTGTTCATGGGGAGGGACATGCCATGTGGCTGGTGGCCATTTTGAGTGCAGCTACAGGCACTGGCCATGTGCTGGCAGGCAAGTGGCCATTTTGAATGCAGGCTTTGTTGTTAGGCCTCCAACCATTTTGCCTACTTTTCAACCTTTATTTATGCCAGGGGTAGTGAGTCTTGCATGGGCCTAGTATTTCTGTGGGTTGTCTTGAATTTAAACATCATGGAGGCCATAGATGAATTGGGATTGTGCTGATTTTTCTGTGTTTTTCGATTTTTTTTTTTTGTACAATTTTGTGTTTTTCGATTTTTGACCTGTTGTTGGGGCCTTTTCACCAGGGGTATTTGAGTCTAGCATGGGCCTAGTCTTTCTGTGGGCTGTCTTGAATTTAAACATCATGGAGGCCATGGATGGAATAGGATTGTGCTGATTTTGCAGTGTTTTTCGATTTTTGGGGGTGTTCATGGGGAGGGACATGCCATGTGGCTGGTGGCCATTTTGAGTGCAGCTACAGGCACTGGCCATGTGCTTGGCAGGCAAGTGGCCATTTTGAATGCAGGCTTTGTTGTTAGGCCTCCAACCATTTTGCCTACTTTTCAACCTTTATTTATGCCCAGGGGTAGTGAGTCTTGCATGGGCCTAGTCTTTCTGTGGGTTGTCTTGAATTTAAACATTATGGAGGGCATGGATGGATTGGGATTGTGCTGATTTTGCAGTGTTTTTCGATTTTTTTGTGCTCTATAACTGAACTGATGTTCCTCTGTCTTCCATTTTTTTTAGGTGCACAAGACTCAAGAGAACCACCAGTGCCAGGAAGAAGTCCTGCAGCGGTGTGTGTGTGCAGCATAACGTCACGCGACGTCACGTCTGGCCTCAGACAACTCTACAATTCGTGCAACTGCGGCCTGCTGTCTGACCTGCTCTGAAGAAGATGGCCCCAAAGAAAGTTCTCCGTAGCTCCTCTAGCAAGAAAGTTGCTAGTAAGGAGCAGAAGAAGCAAGTTACCAAGGAGGCTGGTGTGTCACCCGCCACTTTTTTTGGGAGCAAAAAAAAAAGTACGCCTGCAGCAGCAGGATCTGCTGGGGACCAACCTGAGAGCAGCACCCCTGCTCCATTGGGTTCAGTGCCTCCACCACCACGCCAACTTAAGTCAAAGCCCTTGAGTGCTTCAGAGGCAGTCAGTGTACTTCTCCAATCACCATCGACCAGTGATGTTGGCTCATCGCAAGAAAGTAGCAGCAATGTCCCTGAATCAACACAGGTTGTTGTAACTCATCTGACAAGTGTTGAACAACCACAGCCGCAACAACAACACCATGTGCAAGTACACGCCCAAGTACATGTGGAAGGAGAGGCAGCAAAAGGAGATGCGCAAGCAAAGGTGCATGGACGTTCACAAGTGCCCACAATAGTTGTTCCTCCCGAAGTAGGGGCACATTTGGAAATCGACAATGAAGCTGAGGTATCATTGGAAGCCACTCCTCCTGATGATCATTCATTGTCTTCCACATCCCTAGCAAGGAAAAGATCAAGGGGGGTGTCTACATCTTCTTCAAGCCCACCTCGTTCTGGTGCAAGTGATCTGTCTTGGGAACCACGACAACTGCGGTCTGACAGTGAGGCAGAGGCACACCATGATCTGCCACCGGTACCTAAGCGTAAAAGGAAGGTCGTCCAAAAACTCAAACCTATGGAGTGTGATGAGGCTCAACAAGAAGTGACAGATACTGCTGGTGATGAAGCCTCTCACGATGACGACGAGCCAGTCATCACAAAGGTCACTGCAGCCCCACCGGGCATGCAGCAAAGAGACATTTTGACCCTATCCCGAGAAGCTGCTGAGCGTGATGATGATGTCGGCGAGGAGGCAATGGAAATGGAATCATTAGATTTGGAGTTAAGTAGTACACCAAAACCTACCGCTTCCATATTTCTTCCTCGCAAGAAGGTACCCACCTCGTCCTCGACCTCAATTCGTGGTGGTGAAAGTGCAAAACGTACTGAAGTTCGGCAATCCACATCCTCCACTTCATCTGTCATTAGCAGCAGGACCACCACCACCAGTATCGACGCCTCCTCCGGCGGCGGCCCCCGAAGACATTTCAAGTCTCCAGTTTGGGACTTCTTTAGTGTTTGCCCAAAAAAGGAAAACGTAGCCATTTGTAGCCTTTGTAAGCTTCGATATAGTCGTGGTAAGCTTGGTTCTAACTATGGTACCGGAGGCCAGAGAGGTCATCTTGAGAGAAGGCACCCTGTCGAATGGTTTCCGCACCTAGAGGCGGTCAAGAAAGCCGGAATTGCACGTAATGAAAACGTTGATTTGTCATCTGCTGATGACGAGGAGGTAGAAGAAGACGATCCAAACACTTCACTTACACCCAGTTCCCATGTCAGCAGCACACCCCATGGGAGCCACACTAAGAGTGTGGGAGAGAGTGAGACATCAATGCGGAAAAGTTCATCAGCGAGCGTAACTGGGTCGAAGAGATCATCATCCCGTAAATCATTGGTCCAGGGCAACATTAAAAAGATGTTGTTTACAGAAGCGCAATATGAACGCAACCACCCAATGACCCGTCTGTATAACACTAAGCTGGCTAAAATGCTAGCTCTGGACCTTCTCCCTTTTTCTTTTGTCGAAGGGGTTGGTTTTCTAGAATTAGTGACAGCGCTCTGCCCTAAATGGAAGGTTCCTAGCCGGTTCTATTTTGCCCGAGTTGCGGTTCCAGCACTACATGAAGATGTTCTGAAGGCGATTGGGGCAGCTTTGCAGAAGAGTGCTGTTCACACTATACATCTGACAACAGACATGTGGACCAGTGGCGCAGGCGCTGATTACATGTGCATCACTGCACACTGGGTCTCTTTTTCAGGGGCTAAAGCAAAGCTAAACTCAGGTGTTGACACTAACATTGTTTTTAAAGGTGCTCGGAAACATGCAACACTAGCCATGTTTGGTTTGGAGAAACGTCACACAGCAGAAAACATTTTGGATGTCTTTAACACAAAGGTCCTTAACTGTCTGTCCCCACTAAAACGCAAGGTTGGTTATGTTTCCACGGACAATGGCTCCAATATAGTTAAGGCCATGAGGGACGGTTACTATTTCAGAGTGCCGTGTTTGGCGCACTGTATAAACCTGGTTGTCCAAAAATTCTTGGGTAATAAACTCAGTGCAGCGTACAGTGTATTGGAGAACTGCCGAAAAATTTGCAAGCATTTCAGGCATTCTTTTAAGGCCCGCAAGCAGCTGAGGAGCATGCTATATCAATGTCAAATGCCAGTGAAAGCACTCATCCAGGAGGTGGTAACACGTTGGAACTCAACCTTCTACATGCTTGAGCGTCTGTATGAGCAGTATACGCAACTCGATCAATATTTCTTGAAAGAGGGTATAGAGGAGCTGAGGATGGGTGGGCCGCAATGGAACATAGTTGAAAGCCTAACACGCATGCTTCGTCCTTTTGAGGTCTTCACGCGTGCAGTCAGCAAGGAGGACTCTAATTTGGGAAAAGCTATCCCATTGTTGTACATGCTGGAGGACCAACTGAAGGAGGTGTGTTCTGTGTTTCGAAAAGATGACAAAAAGAAAGACTCTTCTTTGCTTCTGGCTGAGCAATTATTAGAGCTCCTACAAGGTGATGAACGTCTTCAAAAGATCCACTCAGAACAGCATTACATTTGTGCTACTATTCTGGATCCACGCTACAAAAAGGCGCTGGCAGGCAGAGCATTCTTTCCTTTTGCTGATGAAGATGTTACAAAGTACAAACGTTGGCTAGCCTTGTCAGCCAAGAAGTTTGAAACAGAACGGCTGGAAATTGAAGGAAATGGCAGTACATCAGCAGGCCATCCCCAGTCAAAACAATCCACTTCTGCACCTGTGGCTGTGGCACAAGTGACCTCTCAGCCGTTAAAGACACCGGCAACCGCATCATCTGCACGAAAGACAGCAGAAACATTGGAGGCTGAAGAGGATTGGCTAGCTCTGCGTGGGTTTGGTTCTCAAAAGGCCAGAGGCACAGCAAGAGCTACGCAAAGTGGAGGAACCTTGGAGGAGGACCTTGAGTCGATGGTGAAGGACTATCTGAATGACTCCACAGAGGTCTATGTTAATTCTGACCCATTGGCGTATTGGCATGGGAAAAAAGAATTGTGGCCACAGCTCACCAACCTGGCTTTAAACTACTTGTCTTGCCCACTCGCAAGTGTGTCTTCTGAACGGGTTTTCAGTGCGGCTGGTGGGATTGTAACTCCCAAACGGAGCCGCCTCTCGCCCAAAAATGTGGAGAGGTTAACAATGATCAAGATGAATCAGCACCTCATACCACCAGATATAAGAGTACGAGAGAGCGTGCCGGATGAAGAGGAGGTGGCCAGCACCATAGATGAGGGAATTTCTACTCTGTCAGGTGGCACTGACCTCACCCGGGCTGAATTCGCAGAGTATGATGACGAAGCCTTATTCTTATTCCTGGACCGTGATTCCGACTTCGAGCCCTGAAAATGAGACAACGAATCAATAACTTTCTTTTTCATCCTTATTCACTTTTATTCCTGTGTGTCTGTCTTTCTTTGTTGTGCACAGTTAATATAATTCAAACTTTAATCAGATTATCACAAAGACAAGCCCATCAGCAGAACTGTCTTCACTTGTTTGCTAATTTATTTGAAGGTGCCGCAGTCTGCATTCCTCAGGTTCACAAGTTCAGAAGAACATGCTCCTCTATCCTCCTCCTCCAGACTCCTATTTCCATCAAAGCAGAGGGCTGGTTTACGCCCAATGAAGAAAGACTCAGCACTTGTGGGGGTGTTGTTCTACCTCTTTGCAGGTGAGTTGACGGGTCTGGGGCCATTGCTGGGAAGCACTAAAAGTGGTTTGTGCCAAATCCGAGGCGGAAATTTTTTTGTGTTTTTGATGACTTGCTTGCCTTTGAGGTGCTCTTAGGGGGGGTTCCGTCTGTTTGTGGGTGAGTTTCATGGTCTGAGAGCATTGCTGGGACACTCTAATCTTGATTGCATTTGCTTTTCAGGAAATCCGTCGTGCCAACCCCGACTTATGGCCTAGCTACGCAGCGCGTTTGGACCGAAGGCCCAGAAATATTGCAAGTATGAGATTTTGCTTTTGGCCTGTTTGGGGGTGTTATGCTTCTTGGCGGGTGGGTTGCCGGGTCTTGGGGCATTCCTGGGAAGGTCTAATACCGGGTAGAAGTGGTTGGGACAAAATCCAGGCCGATTTTTTTTGGGCTATTTCAGACATTTTGCTCTATGTAGCGTTTTCGGGGGCCTGTTTGGGGGGCTTCCTGGTGTTTTGCGGGTGAGTTTCGTGGTCTGGGAGCACTGCTGGGACACTCTAATCTTGATTGCATTTGCTTTTCAGGAAATCCGTCGTGCCAACCCCGACTTATGGCCTAGCTACGCAGCGCGTTTGGACCGAAGGCCCAGAAATATTGCAAGTATGAGATTTTGCTTTTGGCCTGTTTGGGGGTGTTATGCTTCTTGGCGGGTGGGTTGCCGGGTCTTGGGGCATTCCTGGGAAGGTCTAATACCGGGTAGAAGTGGTTGGGACAAAATCCAGGCCGATTTTTTTTGGGCTATTTCAGACATTTTGCTCTATGTAGCGTTTTCGGGGGCCTGTTTGGGGGGCTTGCTGGTGTTTGCGGGTGAGTTTCGTGGTCTGGGAGCACTGCTGGGACACTCTAATCTTGATTGCATTTGCTTTTCAGGAAATCCGTCGTGCCAACCCCGACTTATGGCCTAGCTACGCAGCGCGTTTGGACCGAAGGCCCAGAAATATTGCAAGTATGAGATTTTGCTTTTGGCCTGTTTGGGGGTGTTATGCTTCTTGGCGGGTGGGTTGCCGGGTCTTGGGGCATTCCTGGGAAGGTCTAATACCGGGTAGAAGTGGTTGGGACAAAATCCAGGCCGATTTTTTTTTGGGCTATTTCAGACATTTTGCTCTATGTAGCGTTTTCGGGGGCCTGTTTGGGGGGCTTGCTGGTGTTTGCGGGTGAGTTTCGTGGTCTGGGAGCACTGCTGGGACACTCTAATCTTGATTGCATTTGCTTTTCAGGAAATCCGTCGTGCCAACCCCGACTTATGGCCTAGCTACGCAGCGCGTTTGGACCGAAGGCCCAGAAATATTGCAAGTATGAGATTTTGCTTTTGGCCTGTTTGGGGGTGTTATGCTTCTTGGCGGGTGGGTTGCCGGGTCTTGGGGCATTCCTGGGAAGGTCTAATACCGGGTAGAAGTGGTTGGGACAAAATCCAGGCCGATTTTTTTTTGGGCTATTTCTGACATTTTGCTCTATGTAGCGTTTTCGGGGGCCTGTTTGGGGGGCTTCCTGGTGTTTGCGGGTGAGTTTCGTGGTGTGGGAGCACTGCTGGCTATATATACTTTACTTTGCAAGAGGTTTGAAGCAAATCCATGGTGGCTGAGGGGACTTAGGGCCTAGCTGCAGAGCGCGCGCGGAGTGATTTGGGAAATTTGTGAAAAAGTGACTAAGTCCCCATTTTTGTACTTTTGCTCTTTGGCTGTTTGGGGGTCTTCTACTCGTTTTCTCCTGGGTTGACGGCTCTGGGGCCATTGCTGGGAAGCTCTAATACCGGATAAAAGTGTTTTGGACCAAATCCCAGGCGGAATTTTTTTTGTGTTTTTGATGACTTGCTTGCCTTTGAGGTGCTCTTAGGGGGGGTTCCGTCTGTTTGCGGGTGAGTTTCGTGGTCTGGGAGCACTGCTGGGACACTCTAATCTTGATTGCATTTGCTTTTCAGGAAATCCGTCGTGCCAACCCCGACTTATGGCCTAGCTACGCAGCGCGTTTGGACCGAAGGCCCAGAAATATTGCAAGTATGAGATTTTGCTTTTGGCCTGTTTGGGGGTGTTATGCTTCTTGGCGGGTGGGTTGCCGGGTCTTGGGGCATTCCTGGGAAGGTCTAATACCGGGTAGAAGTGGTTGGGACAAAATCCAGGCCGATTTTTTTTTTGGGCTATTTCTGACATTTTGCTCTATGTAGCGTTTTCGGGGGCCTGTTTGGGGGGCTTCCTGGTGTTTGTGGGTGAGTTTCGTGGTCTGGGAGCACTGCTGGGACACTCTAATCTTGATTGCATTTGCTTTTCAGGAAATCCGTCGTGCCAACCCCGACTTATGGCCTAGCTACGCAGCGCGTTTGGACCGAAGGCCCAGAAATATTGCAAGTATGAGATTTTGCTTTTGGCCTGTTTGGGGGTGTTATGCTTCTTGGCGGGTGGGTTGCCGGGTCTTGGGGCATTCCTGGGAAGGTCTAATACCGGGTAGAAGTGGTTGGGACAAAATCCGCGCGGAAAAGCCTTTAGTTTTGGCACTTTTTGTAACTTAGGGTTCGTTAGGGTTAGCCCTAGCAGCAGGATTGCATGTGTATCGGGGTGTTCTAGATTTTTCAAACTGAGTTCTGGGGTCTTAGAGCACTCGTGAGAATGTGTAATTTTGGTTGCAAGTCATTTGAAGAAAATCCATGGTGGGAAAGGGGGGATTTGGCATAGTTAAAGAAAGCCTTTGCCACTATTCTTAACTTAGGGTTCGTTAGGGTTAGCAGTATTTCTATTGCATGTGTTTGAGTGGGGGGGATTTCGAGTCTTGGAGCGATGCTGGCTATGGCTACTTTTGCTTGGTTGCTTGCAAGTGGTTTGAATACAATCCACGGGGGGTAATGGGTAATTAGGGTACTTCGGCCTACTTTTACTTTCAAAGTAAGTTTTGTCTCCAGTTTTCTGCTAGGCCTCGTTTTTTGGGTGGGAGCACTGCTAGGAAGATCTATTTTTGTTCTAAAACACAGTTTACAGTACACCTAGCTTGAGGGGCAAGATCCGCTACATTAATTTGCCCATACTTACTTATCCTTCAAAAGGTGACTCAGAGTACGCACTTTCAAAAACATTGTACTGTCTGTCTACTAGGAAAAACAAATTGTGACTTTTTGCACTCCACAGCCTACATACCTTATATTTATTTATCAGTGGTGTTGTAATATTATATCACTTCCTGTTTTTCGTTGAATAATTACAGGCCGGGTTTCAGTCTCTGCAATGGGGAAAAAAGGATGGAGTCAGGCTTCACAGTAGCGAGCCACAATTCAGCATCAGGCAGGCAGTGGACAGGGTGTCTTCTGGTGACCAACATCGGTGGACGAAGCGTCGGCTGCAATGGAGGAGTGCCGCTAATAGGAGGATTTTTTTTCTGCGGGCAACTTACTTACCACTTCCAACAGGACCACTACAACCACATAGATACAGTATCCCTTGCCTTTTTCTCTGACTGTGACTGCATTTCTTTGCTCTCTCTCGGCTTCTACATTGATCCCTTAACACATCACTTAGTCCACTCCACTATCTGCACCACACATAGTCATTTGTAAGTGCTCCTACGTAATTCGCAAGTCGCAGCACGCCCCAGGCCGTAGAGGACTGGGATGGCCCCAATGATGAAGCATGTCACCAAGGGGCAACCCTGGTGAGTGAGGGGACACCTAGAAAAAAAGCAATTTCTCCTTTTCTATCTACTATACCTTCTGTCAGGTTACGCAGCCCCTAAGCGCCTACCGTACTATGAAACTACATTTCCCATGAGTAGGCGGGAGACTTGCAGACTATTTAGTGAGACTATATGAGAGTACCCTTGTATGTTAGGACATCACTTCACTGATGCCTGTCTTGTCTTCTCTTACAGGTATCCTTTCCCTGCTGACCCTACCTTTACCCATCCCACATTTTTTATTTTAGTTTGTTATTTTTCTCCCTCGCCTAATGCCTCGAACACCCTGTGTTTACACTTCTGGGTGTTGGTGACATTTGGAGGTGGAACCATATTTGCATCGACTGGATCACGGGGAGTAAACGTGACACCTTCCAGACCAACCCCATTGAGTGTTGTTGTGAATGGATTTATAGTGACCAGCAAGGCTCTCGGGTATCTGGCTACAGAGACCTTATGTTGAATATAGTTATCAATAATTCCACACAGGCCCTGTACTGTCGCATTCTTTCTTTCCACAGTTGTCGATGATATATTCTTACTCTGCTTGACAAAGAACCATTGCTAATGTGAAAGAACTTCAACCGAATTAGTAGTTATACTTTACCATTTGTTAGGCTACAATGTGGCACTGCTCTACTGTACTTCTGTCACCTGCTATATTCTCAGTTGTACCGTTGAATTGCTCAGGAGGACAAACCAGATTTCATTTTCTTTTTTTTCATAGGCATGCAACTGCCACTGTGTCACACCACTACTACCACCGCTATGAGGAAATTTTATCCGACCAAGATTGCCAACGTTATTCGGTGTTTCCCGTGGAGCCAACCCTGGGCCTAGCCCTACTTTCAAACACAAATTACAGGTAAGATAAGCGTTTGGTGGTTTGGGGGTATAATGGAGTATTAGTACGAGAGACGAGAGCCTGAAGGTAGTACTACTAAAGTCCTAGGACTCTTGGATTCACTTCACTTAGTCTGTGAGAGGCACTTAGTGTTGAAAACATTTGGGCATTTACACTTAAAGGAAGAAAATGGAACTAAACTTTCAGGAAAACAGTCAACGTTAAACCCCCACCCACCAGGCAAGCAGTAAAAAACAGGTATGCTCAGATAAAGTTTGAAAAAGTATATTTATATCCCTAACAAAATAATCTCCCGCAAGACCCTCCCTAACCCCAACGATTGTCCTTCAAAAGTCCCCAAAAACCCAACTCCCAATTCCCACCCCCCAAAAGTCTCTAAAAAAGGGGCAAGGGACACTATGGGTGGATGCTGTTAACTTTTTGGGCCAGGGCATCATGCTCCTCGCGGAGCAAGGCGAGCTCCTGCTGAAGGCGGGACACCATCAGGGTAGTGCGGCGCAGGCGTGCCTTCACTGCCTTGCAGGTGCAAGGCCTGTGAGAAGCAGCTGTTGGCCTTGCTGCTCGGCGGTGGCGTTTGCCTTTGGCAGCCCGGCTCAGTCTCGGTGGACCACTGTGCTGGGTCACGGTGGCAGCCGGTGAGGCCACGGAGGACGACGTTGTCGTTGTTGTCGACCGCACACTTTCCTCGTCCTCCAGGGCCACCAGCCGCCGATATTCCGCAACAGTGGCCTCGATTCTCCGTTGCCGGGCCGCTCTAGCCAGCTCCTTCCTCCTTGTTCGTTTGGAAGGAGAACCTATATGAAGAAAGAAAGACATAGTCTGTAACCAATGCTCTTTAAGATTAACTCAATCATTCAGCAGAAATGTGTGCTGCAGTACAACTAGCAACTTGCAAGCGCATTACATAACTATTGAGGCCAGTATCTATCTAACCTCACACTTCTTCATCCTTGCTCTAACATTAGTGGGAGTTTAAGGAACAAATTCTATGAGCACTGTGGACTTCCATTGGAGTCGACTATGAAAGTACACCAGTCTTATTCTTCTTCTTGTCTCTTGTTTTGGAAAATTGGTACGTTATTTTCTGCAAGCCGGCATAATGCCAGCGCGGTAAACTTGCACCCGAGAAAAAGAGACGCACGCCATGAGGAGTGACCTAGACTTGCGTTGCCGTTGCGTTACTGTACCCGTCCAGTACATGCAGGTGGTGAATCTCTTACTTTTCTATTACGGGTGGCACTGAGAATACTCTGTTACAACTCAAGGGCTACTGCTTAATTAATTTAACTTTCACCCTACAGTGGAAATGAGTACTAGAAATGGAAAATTGAAGAAGATAAATAATCTGATTATCTATCACTTCACATGGGATGTTTTTGCTTATATATGGGATGACTTTAGGTGCTTTGCTTTTTATTGAGTGACAGGCAGTGATACATCCACACATGAATGACTGAGTACTACTAAACTTATTAAGAGAGGTAGGGAGTGGCCACCATAATAACCGGATCTATGCAGTGCTTGCAATACAAACTACTGCTACTACTTATGGTAGTATTTGGACAAAATTAAAAGTTCTTTTCCTTGCCTTTCCTACACTGGAACGGACGTGCGGGTGCAGTGTTACATGCTCTTCAAAGTTACACTTAGTTCATCCACTGACCATCTACTCTCTCTAGATCATGGGTACTCACAAACTTTCTCTCAGGGGCTACATTTACAGTGTAGTTTGTGGCCGAGGGCCGCACTGGTGGGGGCGGAGTCAGAGGGGGCGGGGCTAAAGCAAAACGATAACTTGTGACCATGAGGTTGCACACAGGTCCCTGCAGCAGATGCCCTCATCCACTGAGCCACCAGACCCAGCATTTACATACATCTCTCTCCCTCCTGCTGTCCCTCCTGCCCTCCCTCCATCTCTCTCTCCCTCCTGCCCTCCCTCTCCCTCTGTCATCTCACTGTGTGTGTGTCTATCTGTGTCAGCCTTCAGCCCGGGTTGAGACCGCTTCCTCAACGCGCACACACAGACAACAACACCAAAGTACTTAACAGGTCTTTAAAAGACCATTAACATATTATTGAGGCTTTGTTTGTTTTAGCGCCCCTGCTTCTCCACCCTGACAATCACTGCTTGCCCGGCCCCACAGAGCAGAGGCTTTGTTCTATTTCACCTCTTTGTGGCCTTGCATCTCCACTCTGCTCTGTGGGGGCCGGGGGAGCAGTGATTGTCAGAGTGGAGATGCAGGGGCGCTAACAGGTGAAATACAAAAAAGCCTCTGCTCTGTGGGGGCCGGGGGAGCAGTGATTGTCTGCAAGGTCTGCGCACCGCCAAGGAAGGCTTGCCGGGCCACCACCGGCCCGCGGGCCGTACTATGAGTACCCCTGCTCTAGATACACATATGCTATCTAAGAGTCAGATAGTAGCATGATCCAGGTATATGGACACATACAGTTTCTGTGTCACCCACCCAGGCTGTTGTCCTTCCACCCATCATTGCTTCATCATTCACCCAGCCATGCATCTCATATTCTTGCCTTCCCAGCTAGTCTTCAATCTCAATAAGTAAGGAATATATAAGAGCTTACCTCTGGCCGCCACCACCGTCTCAACTCTCACAGCCGCCGCCTCCTCCCCTGATGATGAATTGCCCTCCGCCTCCGTGTCGAGCACCACCACCACACTGGCCCCGCCACCAGATGTTCCACCTACAAAGTACATTTAAGAATCTTAGAATAAAGCACTCACTAGTCACTAGTATTTGGTCTAGGAATGAAGACATGTGAAAACAATGTAATTTGTGACTGTCTACGTTAAAGTTAAAAAAAATGTCCCTTTTTCCAGGGAAGGTTGTCTTGCTGCACTTTTTGGCACAACTGATGAAGGCTGATTTTTTAACACGCACCATTTTTCTCCACACAGACAGAAGATGGACTTCTAACAACAAGATCAAGTTGAAACCAGGTGAGAGCTCGGCTCGACCACAAGAAATGTCTTCAATTAATCGTCAGCACTAACCACTTTTCCATTATCAGTTAAACGTTTAGTTTTATTATGACTTCATTTTAATAAATGTGTTTACTTTTAATAAAGCTTTTAAATTTAAATACAATCTGTGTTTTTTGGTCCTCCAGACTAGAGTGACTGAACGAAAGGTTTTGCAATTTTTGCAAGCATGAGTCCAGATAGAACACTTCAAAAGACATTATGGACAATCCCAGAGGACTGCACTAAGTTGATAGAGCTATTGCTGACTAGAATCATGGGAGTTTCGCCAACCGTGCAATCTTAGTTAGCTACACAGACAGACTAATAAGAATAATCTAGTAATACCACAGGGAGTCATAGTAGAGGCAGGATAAGAATTTAGATACAGTCTACAAGAAGAGCAAAGACAATTTTGAAAAAATTCAAATGAGGAACGCTAGGAAAAATAGGTACTAGTCTAAAATGAAAACTTACTGGGGCCAGCAGAGGAGCCCTCGCCTGCCCGATCCTGGCCCTGTTGATGAACAGCATCCGCCGCCTGCTGCTCCTGTGTCCTCCTCTCGCCCCTGGGGGGAGCTGACGTACAACATGAAAGAAAGAACAGAAAACATGGATGATTGTTGCTTGTCAATGTCAACCAAATCAAACATTTCAAAAGAACAATAACAAAATATTTCCGCGAAATTATATTGATTATGGTTACTTTTTATTTATTTGCGGACCTGTGACTTCGAAAGTCACGTAACTCACTAAACAAAGTACTGAAACGTTCACCTAGGACTGGCAGGCAGCAGTCCGCAGGCAAGACGCAAAGTGACAGACAAACTCCATTGTGATTTCAGTCAGATCAGTGACAACACTAACAGTTGCCTGCTACATTACCAGTCATTTAAATAGTCAAACTATCAATCCACCGCCACTATTTTTCTTATTGTCAGGGTTACAAAGGAAGGGGCAGATTTAAGCCCTTGCGGCTCTTTTGCGCCGTTCTTGCGTGACTTTTGTGACGCAGCAGCTAAACAAAAAAGGGCGCCATGGTGCGGCGTATAATATTATAACAACGTGACGCATTTGGGAGATGCATCCCGTTATAAAGCCCTGCGCCATCAGGGGGCGTTCCGGTGCAAGGGAGGGCATTCCTGCGCTGGAACACATCCTAATAGTGGCTGAGGGAAATCTACAAAATATCAATCAGTCACCTTTAGGACAATGATGCGTCACACAAACCCTGCACCTGCTTGAAGCAGACGTACGGCTTGACCCAGCATTGGGGAGATAGGGTACCCCAGAGCATTGATGGAGCTGCGCCATCGTTGCGACGCAACTCCAGCAGTAAAGCTTCGGTGACGTTTTGGGCCCATGGGGAGCCGCATTGCAAATACGGCGCACCATGTTTGGTGGTGGTAGCGGGCCGCACAATTAATGGCGCATCCCTGCTACTTTGCAGGGATGCGACGGTAATTGCAATTCTGCCCCTTAGGGGCATACTTACTTACGCGTTCTGGCGCATCTCCAGAGATGCGCCAGATCAAATGCGTCACGCAAAACTACCCTTGCGACACGGCAGATGTGCCTCATTTACAATGCGGCGCGCCCTGGCGCAAGGGTAGGCACTTGCGTGACGCATCTCGTCACGTAAGAGCGGCGCATCGCTGGAGTCACGTCGCCAACGCAATGCAACTCCAGTAATGCTCAGGGCCACCCAATACTTTACATGCTGTGTCAGTCCTTTCGCCTGCTTCGAGCAGACATAAGGAATTGAATTGACGTAGCAGCGTCGCAGAAGTGCCTGCGTTAAATCTTGTAGATTTCACGCAGGCAATTTTGCGAGGCGCACAGCCGCTGGACCGCCCACCCTGCGTACTAGGAACGCACCCATTGTGGTGCAGGCCCATGGCTTTATAACGTGACGCATCTCCCTAGATGCGTCATGCTGTAAATGACTTGCAGGGATGCGGCACGTTTACGCCGCTGTTGCGTCACGCAAGGCAACGTAAACGTGGCGCAAGGGGCTTGTAAATGTAATCTGCCCCCTAGTGTCTAGCATTACGCAGTTCTGTTAAGTACACTCATACATAATAGTTACTCAGGCCAATGAGACCACGAAATAGAAAACAAATAAGCATAGTAGCAACCCCACTGAGAAGGAGAGCAGTGCACCTGAAATGCACAGAAGATTTTGAAATATAATTTAACTACAATGTAATCGTCATCAGCGGCATTATTGGCTTGCTCCATGTAAAAAACAAATATTTGCAATACAACAACACAGAGCAGGAGAAAACATCATAGTAGTGAGTGATTAAATGCCAATGGCTACTACTACTCACCAAGCCCGGGGATCTCCAAGCCGAGCTGGTCCAGCAGGTCGCGCTCGCGGTCCAGGAGGTCCGTCCAGCGATGGGTGACCTGGCTGTAGGTGCGCTGGACCCCGTAGAGGTGGGATATGGCCCAGCACACCTTCTCCCACCGCTTCCGGCGCTCCCGCATGTTATAGCCGCCGGCCGCGATCCTGCCGCCTCCCGCGATGGTCCTGGGCAGGCGGCGCTGGACGAAGTAGACCAGCGCGCCCACTTCCTCCGGGCTGAATATCTCCCGGCGCGTAAGCATGAGCGGATTTTGCGGATTGGCAATCCGCGAATTTTGCGGATTTGCGGATTCGCAATCCGCAAAATCCGCGAATTCCCGCGAATTTGCGGATTTTTTTTTTTTTTGTGTTCGCCCGTGTTTCTGCCAGTTCGCGAGGGTTTTTACAATTTCGCAATTTGCGAACTTACCTGTCGGGTCGCAAGTTTTGCGAACTTGTTGTTTCTACATGTCCAGCCTGTTTGGGACACTCTTCTTCATCACTGCCACTCTCTGTCACCACTGCCACTCTCTGACTACTCATGCCACCCTCTGGCCCACCCATGCCACCCTCTGTTTCATCACCACACCCTCTGGTTGTCCAGTGTACATTATTTTCGGCAAAGCAAAGCACACCTTCCCTGCCTCAAGTGACCTGAATTAATTTGGGGCTGATTAATGTGTCACAGAATATTTTTTTAGCTGGCACCTGCTTCCTTAGTGCGCCCTGATTAGTGATCTTTTGCACTTGCTAAGTGCTTTCATTGTTGCAAAATTAGTTCGCGGATTTTGCGGATTGCGAATCCGCAAATCCGCAAAATTCGCGAACGCGAGATCCGCAAAATTCGCCCATGCTTACCGCTCAGTGGTGTTTTGGTCAGACAACATGACAGTGGTCGAGTGCATTAATCACCAGGCTGCACGCTGCAAGTGGATCTTAAGACTGTTGAAAGAAATTGTATTGCGATGCATGAGATTGAATGTACAATTCAGGGCAAGGCATGTGCCGGGTGTACTCAATAATGCAGCTGATGCACTCTCTCGTTCACACATGCAGGCTTTCAGGGGATATCTACCCACAGCGGAACTAGTGGCGGCACCTTTCCCCGAAGTACTATGGCAGATCGGTGCTCCGGACTACAAGACCTCGTGGCAGCCAGTTTAGCGCCCAGGACGAGGAAAGCTTATGAAGGAGCGTTCCGTTCATACTGCGCCTTTTTAGGGCCAGTAGGGGGGCATAGCTGGGGGCGGGAAGAGTCCTTCCTCCGGTTTCTGGTGGCACTTCACAAGGTATAGGGCTGCCATATCATTCACGGCGCAGCTCCACGGGGTACGGGACCCAACGGGTTCATTCTTAGTCAGGAAGGCGCTCCGGGGCTGGCAGCGCCTGGAGGGTCGCAGACAGGATAAAAGGCACCCGATTGGGTTAGACAGGTTGTCCTTACTACTGGCGAAACTGGATGAGACATGCTCCTCGCCCAGTGAGGTAATTCTGTTCCGAGCGGCTTTCGCATTGGCATTTCATGGGGCTATGCGGGTAAGTGAACTCGTGGCGAAGAATAAGAAGGATATGGGGGGAGGTCTATGCAGGGATCACGTCCAAATAAGGGGCGATTCTCTGCTGATCTCGATAGCCAGGTCTAAGACAGACCAGGAGGCTTTAGGGAGTAGTGTGGTGCTCCAGCGCGCCCGGGGGAACCCCAGTTGTCCGGTAAGATATTTGGAGGCCTACATGGCACAGAGGTTGACAACTTGGGGGGGGGGGGGGGCCTGCTTAGACACAAGGACGGCACCCCGCTGACAAAATTTCAATTTCGGAGGGTGCTGGCAATTACGATTGCAGCGGCGGGCTTGAACCTGTGTGATTTTGGGACCCACTCATTCAGAATAGGGGCCGCTACGGAGGCTACGGCTCGGGGGTCTGTGTCCGGAGGAAGTGAAACAGTTGGGCTGTTGGTCCTCGAACTGTTTCAAGAGGTATGTGCGACTGCACATGTTGTAAAAGACTGATGAAATGCACTCACGCTTGTTGTCTTTTGTTTGGATTACAGTTTCGCAAGCCTGTGACGCGGGGCGAAAATTGGGATCGGCCCAACACCAGAGGACCAGCGGGAAAGGATCACCGACTGGAGATCAAGTGGTATGGGTCGTGGGCCACTCATACGTGAGGCGTGTTGGAGACATATTCAAGGCAGGTGACGCGACTCACGCATCTGAGGAATATGGGTTCAGAGTGACCTTCCATGGGAAGGGAGGCCTCTGTTTTGACCAATTTCAAACCTTTGTGGAGGAACTCTTAGGGCGGCACAGGTCACCGCCATCTGTAATCATAGTGCATCTGGGAGGCAATGACTTGGTAAGTCTGGGAAGACGGGTGTTAGTAGAGCACATATTGTCAGCAGTCAGCTGGTTGGCTAAGAGGCTCCCGGGGTGTACGATTGCCTGGTCCCACATGATCCCCAGAAGAATCTGGCGGGGGGGTATCTCTGTGTCGGCGTTGAACCACTCGGTAAAGAGGGTCAACAACAAGATTGAGAAACTCTTTTGCTCCACTCATTTACAAAGCATTCCCCATGGGTGTATTCGGGGTGATCACTATTATTTGAATGATGGGGTGCACCTGTCAAGGGCTGGGAATGACTTACTCACAGGAGACTTCATAGCATGGCTAGTGGCATTGAGGAGACATGACCTTTAGGAGGTGTGGGGGGGCCGGATAGTCGGTCAACTATCCGGCCTGTGGCGGTAAGGTCATGATCGGTGAGCAGTGATTTCAAGGTCCCTAGGGGGGGCGCCACCCAGTATGGATGGGAGCGCCCGGGGGGAGGCGGACATTGGCCCCTCCCACGGTGGGGCGGCACCCACTACGGATGGGTCACCCAGGGGGAGACGGCCATAGGCCCCTCCTACGAATTTCCCAGGGGCCGGATATCCGCTCCGGCGGAAGAGAGTGTGGGGAAGGGGGGGGGGGGGGTGAGTCCACGCTGTCCTTCTTATGGATACCTCGCACGAGAACGGACGACCTTAAGATGGCGTCGAGTGAAAGGGGGCCCCTACGACAAGGGAAGTTACAGTTGGCTGCGAGGGTAAAGTCCTCTGCGCATGCGCCACTCACACCGTGAGGGCGGGAATTTGGTAGTAGGGATCTGACACCGGTTAAGACCTTGCCGTTGGCCCTTAATGCTAGGATGTACAATTTTATTTTAGAATGTTATGCATTTTCAGGATGCTAGACTCGGCTAGGAAACCTTTGTATTAGAGATTTGTTAAGGTTAGCCAAGAACTTGTCTTCATCAAAATGTAATGGAAGATAAAATTGTACATGATTCATGAAACGTTTTAATTTAAAGTTTTAAATTTTGTTTCATATTTTAATAAATACGGCCGGGGTTGTAACTCCCCCCTGCCTTCCAAAAGTTCAAACCTGTGTCTGTCTCCTCCCATGGGGAATTGGTGTTGGGAGGGGTGGCGGGCATCCCGGACCATACTAAAAGTGTTTTGGATAAAAGCACTGTTTCTTTTTCACCCTGGCAGCCTGTAGGCTCTGCTTGGCTCTCTGTTCTTATGCCTCCAGTGCAGGGATGTGCTCCTGAACAAGGCTCGGGGAATCTCGCCTCTCTGCTTCGGTTGTTGACAACGAGGGAGAGTTGAGAGGGTTTTGGGGCGGGGAGGGCCCTTTACCGCCCTTTGCCCGGAGGCACTCACGGCTAAGAAATGTGCACGTCTCTCAGCGCTGTCATGTTTATGACTTAATTGGCTTTGAAAAGTAATTTCCAAGACACTTTGCCTCCTTTGATGGTTTTCATCAACTGAACAATGGCCGCCCTGCCTGAGATCCTTAATCTATAGTATGAACGTGGTGCTTTATAGAAATTCTGCAAAGGATGCCTTCACCTTGCAGCTAAATTCATCTGGTCCTGTGCCAAAAGGGCGGCAACCGGGCTCCATCTAGTCTCCAGCCCCAGCCAGATGGCTTCCATCAGATGTCAAAACGCTGATGGGTGCTGGGTGTGGAAAGCCCCGTGTATTTCTCTCACGAGCTTTCTGTACTTCTTGCATTTCATTGTTGTAACTTGTCTATTTAGTGTAATTTGGTGTCCCTTATTCTTGCAAGCATGAGAGGATGTGGCCTCACGGCCAGAGCGGCCGACCTTGAAGCTGAGGAGCCAGGTTTGAGTCTCTGCGTTGGCTCAACATCCTGTGATTCTGCGCAAATTATTTAAAATCCCCGTGCCTACCGAAAAATGAATGTGTACTTGTGTAACGTAACTGGTGCTATTGTCAAGCCTCCAATACCTTTGGGTCGCGTTTGCGCTATATAAAACCGCAAAAACACAAACAAACCAAAAGTGTTGAGTTTCCTGTGCAGAATGTAAGAACTTGCGCACAAAACTCTGATCTTTATCCTCCCATCTACATATATTCGGAATAGGAGACGAGATACAGAGTTAAATAAAAGTTATGGTGTTACTTTGGGCGTGCTATATTGCAGTTGTGAATTGAAGTACAAGGGAAAGCTATCCCCAGGTGTAAGGGAAGTGAAGGCAGGAATCGCCACCAATTAAATTAAGGTCAATAATTGGGAACTACCCAAACCTACACTTATACAATAAACACTTTGCAGATTCCTAGCCCCATTAAACATAGGTTGCTGACCTCCAACCAGCTTCGTAAAATAAATCCACTTGTCGACTTGAGCCTCGATCCAGAGACTGAATGGTCACAGTGTGGAAGAAACATTTCAGTTCTTTCGAAATATTGAGACATTACAGTGCCTAATTTATTATAAGAGTGCCGTGCCCAAAAACTGTGCCCTGAACCCTCAGGCAGTCCAAATACATGTGGGCACACCGAATGCCAAAGCTGTGCAGTCCTGAATCCATATCATGCCTCTTTAAACCCCTTCCATCCTGAGCCCCTCTTCATAAGCCATGCCCCGCAGCCGGGTTCCATCACCTCTTTGCTCTGCTCTCCCGCTACTCATATTGTGCCTCAGTTAAAGGGATGCTAGTCGCTCATATTGAAAGGAGTGCTCCTTTAGATGGACCCAATAATCCAGCAGAGTATTCACTTTCTTGGTGAGAAACATACAAAATCACGTATAATACTTGTAAGGAGACTTGTGACATCCTCCAGGACAAGAAAACATACCAAGTTGGTTAGGCTGAGAGAAAATGGAACACAATGGGATACAGACATTGCGTATCTCTTATATCGAAGCTGCACCACCTTCCAGATATGTACTTTTTAGGTATCTGATTGGGTTATATGGGTTATGTTTAATGTGGTTCTGTCAGTGATATTTTTATGTATATATATATGTGTTATACAGTTGTTATGTCAAATGTGGTTTTAGTATTGTATTTTATATGTAATCTTTACATGTATTTTTTATATGTGTTTTATATATGTTTTAACATTACAGCCCTGAAGAAGTTCTGTTCGCAGAACGGAACGCGTCGGCTGTGACTTAATTATAAAGAAAAATAAAAGGAAATAAAAGCACTCAAAGAAAGAATCCCATGCATCTCTTCAATATGGACTTAATGTGAAATTATCTGATTGTACATATCTGGAAGGTAGTGTAGCTTCGATATAAGAGATATACAATACTAACCCTGTTGATAAGGGTTGTGTCCCTGGACAGAAGGCACCTTTGGGGCTGGCACACAGAATTATTTCTGTATTTAGTTAATTATTGGTCTACTTTCTGAGGTTGGTGCTTATTGCAGGTAAATTGGTTGACTGTCCAGTTTATGTGTGGATACAGACATTGTGCAGGGACTTTAGACGCTTGGAGTACCACCAGAAGCTTATTAAGCAAAATCGAATCGACCAGCAACAAATCTACTCGAGAAGCAGCCTTGACTGCCCGGGACCACCTGCAACTGCCTGCATTAAAAAAGGCGCATTTTAGGTCTCGCCTGCACAGCGCATGTGCTTTGCTGCGAGATGTATTATTTACGAACAAGTTAGCTTACAACCCACTCACAGCATACCATTAGTTGTTTTCATTGTCACTCTCACTTGCAGTCTTTCGATTGCTTAGCACTCATAGGCTTCCCTTCCATTCTTGTGTTAGCTCCTTCCTGAAGCATGGATCAAGTACATGTGTTCGTCCTCATCCAGTGGCGGCTGGTGACATTTGAAGGTGGTGGGCCGGAAACTGATAATCAAACTGCACCGTAGCGCACACACAACACTGCCCTATATGACACAAGTTACCCCCAAATCCAAGCTCCTATTTGGGGCCTCCGTGGAGAGACAACCGACCACTGGCACTCACACCATTCACAGGGGTCAGGTCGAAAGGTCACACAGGACACCTCCACGAGCATATCTCACACCCCAAAGCCACCAACCCATAGCAATGTTTAGGAACATTCACGTAAAGCGCCTGGAGGCCAAATAATTGCAGAATATTGCGCTATAGAAATACCCGGTAAAATAGCATAACATACAGAAGGCCAAAACTGCCGTGATTGACGCTGTGTATACCAAACTGGTCTGCAGGAGAGAATATTTGTCTACAAAAGAGGTGAGATTGAGAAATCACTCGATTTATCAACAAAGCAATCAAAACATGAAGGCGAGCATCACATAATCAGGGGGTTCGCAGTACAATATCCTCCGAAATTCACATTTTTAGGAAGTTCTGCTAATGGTTTCTAACAGCTGGACAGAGCAGGTGGCTTCGGGGGTTGGGGGTGGGAGGAGGACATGGCCCTCTCGTGTTAACTTTGTGGGTCCACCTGTGGGGGGGGGATGGATGCAACTTGCAAGAAAGTCACTGCTCAGCAGCGTGTGAGCAGTGCTCACTGCTCAAACACGCTGCTCACCTGCACCCTTTACCATACTCGAGGCCTCTATATGTGTATGCGGCCTGTGTGCACTGCTTTCACGCTGCTTACCGGCTGTCCTCTTCACCGCATGCACATGTGTGTGCAGCCTGTGTGCTCACTCACACGCTGCTTTTACATGCCCCCTTCACCGAATGCTCCCGGCCTCTATATGACAATGCGGCCTGTGGGAGCTCACAATCACACGCTGCTTAACTGCCCCCTGGCCCTTCACCAGCGTACTCGAGGCCTCTAGCGGCGGCCTACATGTGTATGCACTGCAGCCCGTGTGCTCACACGCTGCTGCTTACCTGCCCCCTTCACCGAATGCTCCCGGCCTCTAGTCTAGACTATAAAATATGTGTATTCGGCCTCATGGCAGAGATTCTAGTTCCCGTGTTAGTCACTAGGAGGTAAGGTAGCATTGCTCCATGGCTTGGCACGGGGACACAGCACTCCATCTTTCCACCCGTCGGACTCGTCCTGAGAGGCACACACGCACAGACCCACCCTGAGCTAGAGCTCTGTGCAAACCCACATTTTTTTACCCCAATAATGGGTTCGCCTGTCCCTGGTGAGCTGGAGACCCCGGCCTCTTCTGTAATACCCAGGACTCGACACAGTTGCGGCCGGCAATACGGGCGGGTGAGAGGGGGGGGGGAACAGGTCCAGGAGTGTTGCACAGGGGACGAAGGCGGGTAATAAAATAAAGAGAAAACTTACCTTCCTCCGGATTCGAGTCGGACCTCGTCCTCGGCTCCACACCAGGGGCCGAATCACGCGCCGTGCCGCCGCCTCAGAGACTCGAGCGTTTTTTTAAATGCACCCAGGCTGCGCAGTGGAGTCTCAGCCAATCCTGGCGCTGCATTAGCAGCACCACTGCGCCAGGATTGGCTGAGAGGCAGGGTTAGTGTCTGCCCTTATGAGACCACGGGGGCACGGGTCCCTAGCACGCTGAGTCGCTGTTGGGGAGGGAGGGGAAGGTAAAGTGCCAAGAGCGCATGCGCGGGCAAGTCCAAAAAACGAGTATCCAGACATTGGCATGCGCAGACTGCAACTGCACTGTTTGTGCACACTGCTGTACTGTGCTGTCAATCACTGCCACAGGCAGCCCCGCCCCCACACCTTCCGCGATGTCAGCCAGCCTTGTCCCGGTAATTGAGGCTTGAGGGTTGCCGGCTGCCGTTTCGTGCGCGCAATATGAACATTTTTAATCCTGCCAGTGCCTCAGCGTGACGGTCGTCCATGGGGGCTAGTGGCTAGTGGGGCAACGCCCCAACGCCCCCAATGGACGCACCGCCACTGTCCTCATCCTTGTTCTTCTTTCTTACAGCACACAACTTTTTTTATGAGCTTTTTGGTACTAGGCCTTGACGTGCAATGTGTTTTCCTACTTTTAACACGAGCATGTGGCTTCTTATTTATGCTGCTTTCTCCCTATCTACTGTCACCCACAACTATACCAATCTGCTCTATGTTACTCCACTCTATATCACTCCACTCTACTGTAAGCCACTCCACTCTGCACCACTCCCCTCTATGCCACTCCACTCCACTCTATGCTACTCTACTCTATGCCACACCACTCTATGCCACTTTACTCAACACCACGAGATCCTTATAACACGCCTAAAAACAGCACAATTACATGACTTAGCTTGTGCCCTCATTGCTTCCTACTTAGAGAATAGAACTTTCTCAGTAGAATCGGGAGAAGCAAAATCAAACCTATTCAACCTACCATGCGGAGTCCCGCAGGGCTCCTCGATGAGCCCCACTCTTTTTAATATGTACGTAACTCCCCTTGCACAAATAATAAGGAACTGTGGCTTCACCCCAATATCCTACGCCGACGATACCCAAATCGTGGTGTCAATAAATAAAGACGTAGAGAACACAGCAGAAAAATGTCAACTCTGCATGGTACAAATCAGCCAATGGATGAGAACAAACTGCCTAAAACTAAACGGGGACAAAAGTGAGGTAATGATACTAGGAGGGGACACAAATATATGGTCCCATGCATGGTGGCCAAAAGATCTGGGAGGATGCCCCGAACCATCAGAAAAGGTGAAAAACCTCAGAATCACTCTAGACACCAATCTCTCATTTGATGCCCAAGCCAGTAAGCTAGCATCATCACTTTGGTACATCCTAAAAATGATCAAGAAAATCCTACCTTACCTACCACATGACTCGCGCAAGACAGTGGTGACAGCATTGGCATTGTCCAGACTGGACTACGGGAACGGTCTATACGCCGGAGCCAGGAAGAAAATCCTACTCAAACTCCAACGCCTGCAGAATGCAGCAGCCAGGCTGATACTCGGAATACCAAAGTTTGAAAAAATTAGCCACAAACTAAAAAATCTGCACTGGCTGCCAATTACAAAAAGAATACAATTCAAATCACTATGCCTAGCATACAAAGCAATCAATGGAACGGGATCACAATTTCTAAAAACCCATTTAAAACAATATGAGCCAAATAGACTTCTCAGATCCAGCCAAATGAAAATCATCAGGGTCCCAAGATTTAAGAGAGCCAACTGGGGCGGAAGAAGCTTCCTGGTGCACACAGCAAGAATTTGGAACCAACTACCGCTAGACATAAAAAACAGCCCATTTTTGAAATCCTTCAGAAAGGAAGTTAAAACATGGCTTTTTTCCGCATAGCTCTAATCAACATCTTCAAGAGCCAGTAGTACATCTCAGCGCCAAGACGCCCTTGGGCATTCGCGCGCTCTACAAATAGATAAATCAAAATTAAATCAAAAATCACTTTGCTCTTCTCTATGCCACTCCACTCTATGCCAATCCTAGCCACGCTACACTGTTCTAAGCAACTCTACACCACAAGCCACTACCTCTCTATAGGCCCTTATCTACTTATGGTGGTAGTAAGGTACACTCCTTCAGGAAATTCACACCACAGTGGGGTACCCTGAATACAATCTTCTGGTAGCACCATCCTTTCTCTTTTTCAATTTCTATTTCCAAACTCGCTCAAGATGAGGATCCCTTACCAGGTACTATATTTTAAGGAAGCTGATAGCAGGATTGAGGCTTCCCTTCAAAGCACTTGACTACTGTAGTATACTGTTTCAGTAACTTGATGTTGTTTAGAGTGGGAAAAGAACTAGAGCAAGTGAGCTACAAGGGCGGGGCAGAGTTACGTGTATACCAGAGAAATGGCGATCATCTTACAGTCATAAGTAAATCATGTGTAAATAAGAGAAGACAACCCCATTTTACTAAGCTACAAAGGAGAGTCAGAGGCTCTGAAAAGGATGCCAGGCATTCAAAGAAAAAAGAAAACAAGGCAATTTAAAGAAAGAGAAAAAGGAACAACAAACGTGATTTTTAAGAAGAGCAATTTTAAATTAGTATTTTAGTAATTTACTTTAGGTTAGCTGTTTTCTTGATATTTTACATAAATTCCCAGAAGCATAATAATTTCCATCCGTGGGAAAACTGAGGGCCATATTATCAAGAAAGGGCGATACATTATATCAGCAGGAAACTGCAGCTAAAGTGGCGATAATGGGCTTCATAATATGCCCTTGTGAATTCCCATAGAAGCCCAGGTTAACACCAGAACTAGGGCTTCTATGGGAATTCACAAGGGCATATTATCAAGCCCATTATCGCCGCTTTAGCAGCAGTTTCCTGCTGATAAAAGCGGCGATAATGTATCTCCCTTTCTTGATATTATGGCCCCTTGTGTGATATTAAATCAAAAATTTCAATAATTTTAAACTCAAAAAAACTTCTGTAGTATTTAGTGAAATGTAAGAGCCGCTTTTAAAGCATCTGAATCAAGTACCTTCTGATGAATAATGAAGATCTCTAGTTGTCAGCCTTGCTCTGCATGATTTCAGTACAGTAAGTGGTAGTTTTGGAGGTGTGTTTACTGTGATGTCAGAAGGTAAGGGTTTCAGTTTGTGTCTGTATGCAACCACGTAGTAAGTAGGACTGTATTTCATTACAAGACAGGAGGCTACATTATGCATTAATCCTTTAATGCAACTCACAAACAGCCGCTTACATCACAAAGAATAAGAACAAGAATGAAGTGACATCATGTCAACAATATAAGGCATGAGCCAGAGAAGAGCTGCCTCTTTTAAATGCGGCTCGCAAACAGATATGTTGTCTCCTCATTACCTCTTCAAGTTATTTAGTGTTTACTTGTTTAATGATTTATGGTTGCCTATGTTTATTTGCATAATGATTTACGATTGCCTATGTCTTAGAACTGGGACTTTATACTAAACTTAACATTTATTCTGACCTCCTTAAGCTTTTCACAGCTCCTTTCCTGTTCACACCCCCCCCACCCGACTTCCAATTTATGGTTGTCGTTTTTGCCCACCCACCACCCTTTGATGTCAGAGTGTGTGACTCTTTCTCCTCGAGCTGCTCCCGGCCCTCGAGCCTTGCAATATACTTATATGTCCCCACAAACATTAATACACACTTAAATGTTACCTCGGAGGTAAGAAGTGTTCTTTAGACGTTTCTTCGATGCTTTTATGGCCATTTCGTGATACTTTTATACCATTCCGTCACATGCTCGTGTTCAGCGGGAGCACATCTCTCTCCCCTTCTTGCTTCTGCCCTCCCTGAGAAATAAACCCTGGTAGCGGTGGCGTTACGCCCCTGCCTCCCTAGGTTCATTCCTCATGACAGCTGGCTCGAGCGCGTCGGTTGCGCTTTTCCGCTCTGCCTGCCAGTCAGCTGTGAACTTCGTCGGAAAGAAACGCTTTCTCTCTTAAACGCGATCGTAATTAATGAACGCGTTTGCTACCCTTATAATTCTTTTAATTCCCTATTGGGTGCTCTTTGATGCTATTAGTTTAAAAAAAAAAGCTGATTATTTGTTAGATACTACCAAGAAGGCCTTAAATTATCACAATTATTTATATATTTGATTAAAACCAAGATAATTACCTACATTAGTTTACTATACTGTATCTTCTTTTTAAATTGAGACAAATACTTATATATATCTAATTTAGAATAAATTAAATACTTATATACCTTATTTTGAAGAAAAATAAATACTTATACCTTATTTAACCATACATAAATTGGGTTATGTCTGACATGGAATCAGACGACGCTGTTGCTAGCTCCCCTAGCCACACTAGTGAGTCTTTTATAAACTTTCTGAGGAAAGAAATTAGGTCATGTATGCTGGACACTCTTAAGGAGGTGATGTCGCATACATGACCATTGTTTAATGATGACGACACTCCTCATGATCCTGAATCTACATACTCTAAAGCTCATAAGAAAGTCAAACACTTAGAAAGCACTTCTGGAGTTCTTACTACTCCACTTGACATGGGAGGTGTAAGCACCTTGTGTTGTATGGGAGGCCTTAGCGCCTCAAAAGCTTTGGGTGCCCCTCGCGGCACAAACAGGATGGGTGTGCCTCGCGGCACAAATTTGGCGGGTGTCCTCAGCAGCACAATTGTGGATAGTGCACGTGTTGACTCGGACTCATATTCTGATGAAGATGAAGTCTTTAGTGAGCCCTACGACGAGTTCGTACTTGACCTTAATGACCACGACCTAGACGACTTGGATCTTAATCCCCTTTCTGAGGTTGACTCTTCCCCTTCCTCTAAGGACGCAATTCTTGACCCCCTTGGCGGAGAGATGTTCTCCCCTAACAACATCTCCCGTCCTAACAGTTCTAGATGGTTCCCACATGACCATGTCGCCAAGTTCGTTACTAAATGGCTGAGGAACTCTCTCTCTCTCTCTCTCTCTCTCTCTCTCTCTCTCTCTCTCTCTCTCTCTCTCTCTCTCTCTCTCTCTCTCTCTCTCTCTCTCTCTCTCTCTAGAGAGAGAGAGAGAGAGAGAGAGAGAGAGAGAGAGAGAGAGAGAGAGAGAGAGAGAGAGAGAGAGAGAGAGAGAGAGAGAACACGTAATACCATGCGGTGAGAATGCCCTAGGCCATGTATCGAAGATAAGGTCTGCCAGACCCCCAATCTCGATCCTGACCTCATAAAATTTTTATTTAAATTGGGAATAGATCCCAGAAAAGGCTTTGAAAGGGCCCTTAAGGCTTGTCAAGATCGCCTTCTCGATCCCTTACTAGAATCCTCGACTTGCCAGAGGAATCCCATATTTAAAATTCCCCCCTCGACACTAATCTAATTAGGGGCTGGAGTCAGAGGGCGATTGTACTTCTAGGTAACGCCAACTCTGGCCTGAATATCGAGAGAAGGAAGACTATCCTTAATAGGATCAACCCCAAGCTAGGTGACCTTGCAGAGAAAGAACCATCAAGTAAACCAAAGGCCTCCTCTTCGGAGAGGACATGATTAAGACCATCGGGAAGTATGTTGCAACTTTCACCGCTCTGGATAAAGCCCAGAATAATATGAGACGCGTCTTCCCTACAAACCTTTTTGGACAGGCCGGAAGAAGGGGCCGCTCTTCCGGCCGTGGAAACTTCCGGCCCTTCTCATCCAGTAGAGGAAGAGGCGCCACTGGTAGAGGCTTCTACCCCTCCAACCGACAATTTTATCCTCAGAGAGGAAGAGGTTCCTGTGGCAGAGGCTTCCCTTCCCGTGGAGCTTCTAGCAACAACACTCAAAGTAAGTGCTTCTACTTCTCTTTCCCCTCCCAGGGTCGGGGGGAGACTCAAACACTTCTGTCATGTTTGGAAAAGATTTACGCAAGACCCGTGGATCCTCGAGGCAGTCCGGGGATTCAAAATAGACTTTATATACATCCCATTTCAGAGCGTTACACCCAGACATCTGGATCTTCCCTTAGAACATCTAGCAATTGTCTAAGAGGAAGTTTTCTCTATGCTCCAGAAAGGTGCCATTATTGAGGTACCTTGGTCTCAAAAAAAGTTTGTAACTACCCTCTTCTTAGTCAAAAAGAAGGACAAAGGTTGGAGACCAGTGAGCTTAGCCAACTGGTTGTTCCCAGAGCCAAGAAGGCTAGATGGGGGAGCAGAGCTTTTTCCATACTGGCTCCTCTGATGTGGAATTCACTCCCCCTGGAAATCAAAATACTGCCCTCCCTCGACCTCTTTAGGAAGTCATTGAAAACCTGGCTCTTTATCAATGCATATCAGTAGGCTCTGTTTCTATCTGCTCACAGTCGATATTTGGACTAGGCGCCTTGACGCCCACTGGGCATAGCTGCGCAATACAAATAATAAAAAAAAAAAACAAAAAAAAAAAAAAAAAAAAAAACCGGTGATAAACCTTCAGGAGGTAAACAAATACCTTGTTTATCGACACTTCAAGATGGAGGGCATCCATCTTCTCAGGGACCTTCTCCTTCAGGGAGATTCGCTGGTCAAATTGGACTTAAAAGACACCTATTGTACAATCCCTATGGCAATAGAACACCAACCCTTCCTTCAATTCATATGGGACGGGCACCTCTTTCAATTTCAGGCCCTTCCTTTCTGCCTCTCATCCGCCCCTTGGTGCTTCACCAAGGTCATGAGAACAATTGTCTCCATCCTGAGAGCACGAGGTATTCACCTTACTATCTACCTAGACGACATTCTCAATCTCCCAGCTCTTGGAAGATCTCAAGATCTCCATGAACCTCATAGAAGACCTTGGCTTCATCATAAACCCGGAAAAATCCATTCTTACCCCTTCGAAATCTCTACAGTTCCTAGGTTTCACTGTGGACACATCCAGATGTCTCCTCTTACTCCCCAAAAAGAAAATCGACAAAATTCGGAAGGAGATCAGGTTTGCTCTGAAACAGCAATCCCTCACTGTCCGAGACTTGGCCAGACTCCTGGGCCTACTCTCTTCTTCGATCTAAGCTATCTTCCCAGGACCCTCAACTACCGTGCTCTCCAGAGAGTGAAAGCCAATGCCCTCAGGTCCGGCCTGTGGTACGGGGATCTTGTTTCCTTAGATCACCAAGCGAGATTGGAACTCTCTTGGTGGCTGGACAATTTGGACGCATGGAATGGGAGGGCCATCTTCGGCTCAACTCCAGACTTTGTCTTGGAGTCAGACGCCAGCCTTCATGGTTGGGGGTCACGTCTCCTGGACCAAGACACTGGCGGGGTATGGTCTCAGTCATAGTCATCCCACCATATAAACTTCTTAGAAATGACGGCCGGCCTATATGCCCTAATGAGTTTCAGACACTCACTTCAGGGCAGATTCGTTCTTTTGAAAATGGACAACGTGTCCGCAGTCTTTTATATCAACCGACTTGGTGGAACGAGGTCTGCGGACCTTTCGGATCTGGCAAAGAAACTTTGGATGTTCTGTTTGGAACACAAGATTTCCCTGAAGGCAGAATATCTTCCTGGGAAATCGAATCTCTCAGCGGATTGGAACTCAAGATTCCTTCAAGACTTCAGCGACTGGAAACTCGATGTGACCGTTTTCAATTCCCTGTCTCTTTTCTGGGGCCCTTTGGATGTGGAACTCTTTGCCAGCCGGTTGACCTTCCAACTCCCTCAGTATTTCAGCTGGATGCCAGACCCGGGTGCTCTGGCTGTGAACGCCTTTCTCCAGTCATGGGCTCCTCACCGACCATACGCCTTTCCCCTGTTCGCTATGATTCAACGGGTTCTACAGAAAGTGAGGCAGGAACAGTGCTCACTAATCCTAGTGACCCCTTTCTGGCCCTCTCAAGCATGGTTCCCCACAGCTCTGGAACTTTCTTGCAACATTCCCTTCCTGATTCCTGCAACACAAGGTCCCACCTGGTTCTTTCAGGGAGTTTGAACCTTCTTGCCTGGAAAGTGTCAGGCAATCTAAAGAATTGTCTGGACTTTCGTCATCTGCTCTCACTCTCCTCGGAGAATCTTGGGCACCAGGAACTCACTTCAGATATAATAGCATCTGGAGAAAATGGTCTCGTTGGTGCTTGGAGAGGAACTTGGATCCCATGGAGGCTCCTATCATTGATATAGTTAATTTTTTAGTAGAACTTTTCGACAATGGTCTTTCATATAGATCAATTAATTGTTATAGATCTGCAATTTCCGCAGGACATTCTCTTGTCAGCGGTAAAATGGTAGGTAAGAATGTTATCATTTGTAGAGTTTTTAAAAGTATTAGGCTTAAAAGGCCTCCTCGTCCTAAATACAAATCTGTGTGGGATGTTAAACTTCTGCTTGACCTTTTTTGCTCTTGGCCTGACAATTCTCTTCTTAATAGGAAATGTCTCTCAATTAAACTTGCCTCTCTCTTGTGCCTAATTTCCTGTCGCAGATTCTCTGATGTCAAAGCTTTGGATGTCTTTAACAGATGCTATGACATCTTTGGTGTGAAATTTGAAATCTTTAGGAAAACTAAAACCATGTCTGCCTCTATTTTTTATCCTCGTTTTGATTTTTGCAAAAAACTCTGTGTAGTTGATTGCATGAAGGAATACGATTCTAGGATGAAAGACCTTCGGCCTCATGATGCCAATCAACTTCTTGTTTCGTATGTCAAACCTTTTAAACCCACCTCATCCTGCTCTATTGCCAGGTGGGTTAAATTGGCTATGAACCTTGCTGGTATTGACCTTTCAAAATTTCAAGCTCATTCTCTTAGAAGCGCAATGGCCAGCAAATCTTACTGGTCTGGTGGTAAGTTGGATGCTATCCTTAAGGCTGCTGATTGGTCTAATGCCTCTACTTTTGCTCATCATTATTGTAAACCTATTGAACATGTTTCTGACGCTGTTATTCAAGGCTACCAACATGCATAATGTAGCCTCCTGTCTTGTATTGCAATTGAGATTCTCCTATCAACATGTCCAGAGAATCTGGATTTCATTAAAGACACAGAGGCTAACATTATCCCTCCTGTCCCTCCCTTGGTCGGAGGATGTATTCATTGATTCTTATTGTAAAATATTGTTTACATTTGATGATGCTCTTGTTATCTCATGTTATCCGATATCCTCTTTTTATGTTCAATGTTTGTTGGCTACTCTGTTCCTTTCTTTGATGTGCTTCTCTTTATTTTCAGATAATTCTAATTGATGGATCTGCATGGATTTCCCTTCACTTCCTTCCTTTTTTCAACGTTTGCAGCACCCTTGGAACAAGCTTGCAGCTTGATTCTTCGTTCCCAGTTTGATCCGTTATTCATTTGCGTTTAAAAGAGGCAGCTCTTCTCTGGCTCATGCCTTATATTGTTGACATGATGTCACTTCATTATTGTTCTTATTCTTTGTGATGTCAGCGGCTGTTTGTGAGTTGTAATAAAGGATTAATGCATAATGTTAGCCTCCGTGTCTTTAATGAAATCCAGATTCTCTGGACATGTTAATAGGAGAATCGCAATTTCTTTGACTCTCATTATTTAGGTGAGGGTCTGACCTTGAAAGTGCAATACAAGGAGGCTGAAATATGTCTAACAATGTAAAAAACAGTTGTTAGTTTTTGTTTTCATAGTTCATTTTAAAATAAAATTATATAGTCCACCTCTTTTTCATTTCTTTTGTAAAAAATGCCCATGTTTTGGAGGTCTTGCCTGAGGTAGCCCACATGCGCTGTTGCTAAAGTACAGCGTAGTAAAGGTACAAAGACTTACCTGCATGGTACTTACCTGTGTGGTAAAGCTTGTGTGGTTAAGTTCTTCAATGGTAAAGGCTGTGAGTTATAGGCTGATTTCCCTCAGGCAGGACACATCCGTGTCCCTTCTATAAACACTCTCCTATCTTCACCCTAGTGCCCCTAAATGTTTTTGTGGTACTGTCTGTTGTTTTATGCCCTTGAGTATATTTGGCAGGCACCTTTGTCTCTGTGACAATTTCCACCTCTCTCCCCCACTCCCACCTCCACCACACCCCATCCTATACTCACTGTCTTTCACTTTCGGGACATTTTGTTTAAATGAAGGGGCTTTAGCTGGCACATTAGAGTTCACTCAGAAATTGATCTCCTTGGAATTCTGGGGTGGGTATACAGTCTAAATATCGATTCCTAAATATCGACCTACAGTAATATCGAGTTGGCAATATCGAAGGTACAGAATATTGAGGTCAAGAATATCTACCCTAAGGTAAGTAATATCGAATTTTTTATACCGATGTAAGTAATATGGAAGTTAGTAATATCGATATCAAATATATCGATGTTACTAATCTTTGATGTTACCAATATCGATATTTGTTTTATTGTTATGCTTTTTATTATGTATTTAATATGAATGTGTTATATGTTTTTTAAGTATTTTATTTGTTTTAAATTATATGTGTACTATTTTTATATATTGATAATGTTATTTTTAAGTAAATTGTATGTTTTAGTACCAGAGCGGGTAGTGGGTTTATTGGAGACTAGGGTGGGAAGTAATTTAATTATAGTAAATCAATTATTAATTTTTAGGAATTGTAAATTAATTTTAATTCATTTTTGCGTTTAAGTTCTGTAGCGGGTTTTGGGTTTATAGGGGAATTGGGTGGGAAGTAATTTAATTGGAATTAAGTAATGATTTATTTTTATTTATTGGCTTGATAATTATTTTATTTTTAATTAATTATTAATTGGCAATTACATATTTTAATTGGGAATTACATTTTTTAATTGGTAATTAATGTTTGTAATTGGTAATTCTTTTTTTTTATTGGTAATTACAGTTTTAATTGCGAATAATTTTTTAATTGGCAAATAATATTTTGTATTGTAATTAATTTTTATTAACTGAATATTATTTTTTATTAATTAGTCATTATTGTTTCATACACATTATTTTTTGGTATAAAAATAATGTTATTGTTTAATATATATATATTTTTTTAAATTTTTGGAAGACCTTTATTGATAAGAGGTTATACATACAGTCCAATACGCAGCCCGAAGGCTCACAAGTGTAGCACATATCAATAAATCGACGCTCCAAGGATCTATTACAGAAGTATTGCAGTCTAATTTTCAAATTAAAGTCTGTAGGATAAACGATTTCAGGATGTCGTAAAACAACATGTTGGTCCCGGCCCCAGAGAATTAGGAGAAAGCAGCTTACAATGTACTTAGAAACACACCAGAACTACGTATCGCCACGAGATAGAAAAACCGTCTAACCCAGAAGAAGAGAAAGAAAAAGAAAAGAGGAAAAAGAATAGAAGGCCCATAGAACTAAAGAAAATAAACAAAAAACCCTCCCACCCCCCACCCTGCACCCCTACAGCTGGCTACGGCCTATCCCCCCGTAGCAGTGTGCCTGTCGCCCCACAAAAGGAGTCCCGAAATATAGAGAAGAAGAAAGGTCCTAATCCTAAACTACTATAAAGAAGAAAATGCGGGGGGGAGCCCACCACCCGTCCCCCGGATGCACCCTCCCACGAGTCCAATATCAACAAAAGGTAGGTAGTCCGGTGACATAAAGCATAACTTAGCAAAACAGTGTAAAGCACAAAGTCGGCACACCGCGCCATCAAGGACATAAGCACGCCGTCAATCTGCCACGGTCATCCACGATGAATCAGCCAGTCTGTGGGAAGAAACATTCATCCCTGTCCCGTTTTCACCTTACCACCACTGCCGACCGATGTAATCCAGGAGGACGTGTTTGGCAGTACAAAGGAGTCAATATGGTGCAAAAGCCCAACTGCGTCAGGTACAAGCAATTCCATCGATCTCAAGCAGGGCACAATGTACACCATCCTCCTTTCGTGGAGCGTATCGAGACAGGGAAAAAGGTCTCAATGTCTAGCTTCCTCTGGAGCGGACTTCGGGGAGCAGCGAGCATGAAGCGGGGAGAACACTCCCGTCGCGATGGACATCCGCGAAGTACACACCGTCCCGAGAAATCGCCATTTGCAGCGGGAATCATCGCTGGGCTCGAGATCCCAAAGCCGTCCCTGTCGCATGGGGCAGCCATCTTGTCGCAGGTAGACGCGGAGCAAGGAGAGACACTGCGACCCTGTAAGTCAGCCATTTCCAAGCGACCCGACATACCCATTATGTCATCCATCTTGCTGACCAGGGTGTGAGCAGATTGTAACATATCGTGGTGCAGGGAAAGAACAGCAGACAGTAAAGCGCCATAGCCCTGGGCATCGCCACGTACCCTTCCAGATATGTCCTCCCGCTCACCACGTCCGCAACCACAATGAGTCCCCATCTCCTCAAGCTGCATCTCGTAGTGCCCTCCGCAAATTCTCGTAGGGGCACTCTGATGTGAGTCAGGCTGCGCACCACAAGGCATCAGGGTCCTTTGTAGCAGGGAACGGCTGGTAAAACCGGGATACGTCCAAACACATTGTCCCCTCAGAACATCGCCCCGTTAGGTAGCTAGAACTCGGCAAATTCGGGAGCCCCCCGCCGTTAGCAGGAAAGTGCGTGGCCAGACATTCGGCAGCCAACAGTCTGGGCGTCTGAGATCATACAAGGGCCGCAGTCCAATTGCCAGGTTCGCTGGCTCTGTGTCAGCAGCACAGCGGGCGCAGGTTGCAGGTCCGGCCGTCACTCGGCAAAGTTCCGACCGGCGCCCCTCCGTCATGAAAGTCCGATGATGGTCGTCTGGTGGCCGGTCACGTCATCAACTCGAGGTTCCGGCCTCAGGAGTGCCGTGGGCCGCAAAATGCGCTCGAGCGTTTCGCCCGTTTGGAAGGCAGCACAAACCCCAGGTTTTCGCGGTAGGGCGCCCGGATACATCCGCTGTCGCAGCGTGCCGCCTCAGTGCAGGATCTCCGGCAGGATAGTCTCGTGGGGGGAGATGGTCCTCGGAGCCGAGGGACTACACGTCCGTCCCGAGCGCCATCTTGGCTCCTCCCTCTGTTTAATATTTTTTAATTGTTAATCAATTTTTAATACTTATGTTTTTTGTTATGAAAAATATTTTAGTGTTCAATATTTATTATTTGGTAACTAATATTTATGAATTAATATTTATTGGTATGTATTGTTAATTTATTGTTAATTAATTATTCAATTGTAAATATGTTTATAATAATTATTAATGGGTATCTGTAAATGATGTAGCGTTATTTTAAATACAAAAATTATTTATAAATATGTTATATTTAACTTCTACGCTATCCAACGCTTTCCCTACTGTTGCACTCTCTGGAGTGGGAATAGTAATTTTTACCCCTACGCTATCCAACGCTTTCCCTACTGTTGCACTCTCTGGAGTGGGAATAGTAATTTTTACCCCTACGCTATCCAACATTTTCCCTACTGTTGCACTCTCTGGAGTTAGAATAGTAATTTTAACCCTACGCTATCCAATGCTTTTCCTACTGTTGCACTCTCCGGAGTTGGAATAGTAATTTTTACCCCTACGCTATCCAACGCTTTCCCTACTGTTGCACTCTCTGGAGTGGGAATATTCATTTTTACCTCTACGCTATCCAACTTTTTCCCTACTGTTGCACTTTCTGGAGTTGGAATAGTCATTTTTACCTCCTACGCTATCCAACGCTTTCCCTACTGTCGCACTCTCTGGAGTGGGAATAGTAATTTTTACCTCTACGCTATCCAATGATTTCCCTACTGTTGCATTTTCTGGAGTGGGAATAGTAATTTGAAGTTCTACGCTATCCAACGTTTTCATTACTGTCGTTTTTTGAATAGTATTCTTATTTATTTAGCTATTTAATATTTTTTTTATTATTTTAGATAATGTAGTATATAATTAATTTAAAAAATGTTGGAAGTATATTTAATTTTTACATTTATTAAACATAATAATTAACTTTTTATTTATGTTATTGTTTTATGTCTGTAGATGTATTTGTAATTTATAATATTTTTTATTAATTTATAAATTACTAGCAGCCCGTCCCGACATTGTCCGGGTATGAAATAGAATGTGTGCAATGTGTGTAATAGGCAAGGGAAATTTATTTTAAAATCTCGCAGTAGCCAACATTTTTATCATGAAGTGTCACAATAGTTAGGCATGTGTGTGCAGATACTGTGTGTACCTCGGAGTAAGATGTCTCTAGTGTGTATGTACTCCACTTCCGTAGGTAAGCGTGTGTGAAAGTGCATTCAGCTCTAAATTTCGTGTCTCCGCAGGCACGCTGAATCGCGTCATCCCCCGCTTGAGGCCCGGCTCGAGTTTTGTTTGATGTTGTGCTTGTGGTGTAAAGTCGTTGATGCAGAGAGTTGAGTGGGTGACAGCGCGTGCTGGAGACACTGCGCGTGTGGGAAAGTGCAGTCAGTTCAAAGGTTAGTGTCCCAGCAGGCACGCTTACTCGCGTTATCCGCCGCCTGAGCCCGGCTCCACCCCTGGTTGATGTTGTGCGCCTGGTCTCAATTCGTTTATGCAGAGAGTTGAGTGTGTGCAGGAGACGCTGCAGTTAGTGTCCCCGCAGGCATGGTCCTTTATGCAGAGAGTTGACTTACTGTGCAGTTATTGTCCCCGCAGGCACGATCAGTCGCGTCTGCCCCCGCCTAAACCCCGGCAATTGCTGCGCCCATTGGCCACGCCCCTTGCTCCCGCGCAATTGCCCACCCATTGGCCTTGGCCACGCCCCTGACGCAACGCACACGTTTGTTTTCCACATGCTCTCAAGGCACGGTTTATTGTTTTGGGATGTGCTGCGCGATTGTTGCCGTTTGTCGCACCCATTGGCCACACCCCTTGGTGCCGCGCAATTAGAATTGCCGTACCCATTGGCTTTGTTCACGCCTGTTCTGACCGACTTTTTGCCCCTTTCTTGAGTGAAGATGATTGGAGGTGACTTTAGTCTGCTATCATTCTAATAGGAGGACTAGAACCTTGGATAGGGCCTATTCATTAGGCGTTTGATGCAATCCCTTACCCTTCCTTTCATTTTAGGGCTTATAAATCTATGTTAAGGGATAGATTCCTTAGTATTAGTAGTAATCCGTCCTTTTATAAGAGTGCTAGTATATTTCCGATGGAGTTATACTTATTTCAGGCCTTGTAGGCCTCAAACGGGAGAGACTCCATCTTTCTTTCTGCCCCGGCAGCTTGAGATCCTTCTAGGTCAAATGTAATGTTTTAGTTACGAGGTGTTGTTCGCTTGGAGAGAACCGGCTCAGGCTGGCCCTTATCGAAAGACTGTATTTTTCTTCGTGTCGAAGACATAACATGAGGCCGGACGGCTGAGAACGTGTCCTTGGTACAAGGAGGTACGAGAATTTGGTGGGCGGCAGGTTACTGGCCGTAACTTTCCATGAAAGAACAGGCTTCCATATTAGTGAAAGCATGAGGTAGTAAGTCAGTCAGTACGTAGGCGGCAGCTAGTCGTTAGCATCAATGCGATTAATTATTTCAAGTGAGACAGTCGCCATCTTGAAGTCCGAGAAAGACCGAGAAGCTGATACTCTCTTAGAAAGATTGAAATTATTTTAGTTGGAGAAGCTGGTGAGCTTTGACATTAAGATTAGAGCATACAGAGTGAAGCAGTTAGTTGAGAGAACGAATACCAGAGTGGTAGAAACTGATTCATAAGATCGAAGCTGAAAAGTGAAGACAGTCCGTGATTGAGAGGAGAGAGGAGTAGTGCAGAACAGCCAGAGAGAGAGCAGCTGATGAGACAGAGAATAAGAGGAAGGTTTCAGTGACTTGGAGAGAAACGACGGAGACAGAGCATAGCGGTGCAGACGTGTATCCGTGACTGCAGAGGTGTGATCCTAAGACGAGCCAAGGCACAGACGAGAAGGGAACCCAGATGACTGCTGAGTCCAGACTTCATATTCATAAGGTGACGTCGACCCTTTCTTATTAGTGTGCACACACATTCTAACCTTTTCTTTTCCTTTTCAGGCTATATGTTATAGTGCAGTATTATATTGTTGATATTGTTAATGAATAAAGATACCCCAGTTCTTAGTGAACCAGTGTGTATGTTTTATTATCTTATGGTAAAGTTAGCCTTTCTTCTAGTCAGATGCTGTTATGTGAACGGATGCAATTCCCGTCCAGGTAAATGGTAACTGAATAATGAGGGAGAGAGGAGCTCTTGAAATAAGGAATAAGTCGTACACCGTGTATTTTGGCCATTCTTGTGTGATCCATAATATTGTAGTATTGTACTTTTAGTGGATAGTAAGAGATTTCCCAACATGGAGAGCTGAAGGTAGTCATAGGAAAGTGATCGTCGTTGTAAAGCGGCGTTAATGAGAGCACCGGAGGGAAACAGTGTTTAGTGAGATCGCCTCTAGGGAAAGCGGTGTTAATGAGAGCATTGACCGTAGTCGATGTGTATACCCACAGGATTGTGGCTTGTGTAATAATGAGAGCACTGGGATGATACAGTGCCTATACCCACAGGATTGTGGCTTGAGTGAGCACTGGTTGTAGTCAGTGTGTAACGGTAAGTAATCAGAACTGCCTTAGGGTAGACTAGTCTGGGCTCATGTGGTCGCAAGACTATATTGTATGAGTGTGGTATTTCAGAAGATCTAAGCTTGTATATTGCTAATTCCCCATCCTTAGGTAGGAACACAGATACCTGTTGTAAATAGGTCCTAAGGAGGGAGGTAGTTACGTTTCGGCTGGGTTAGTGGTGTCTTGGCGAGCTGATCTATCTGGTCCAAGAATCCGGTCGTTACAACGCCCCAGCACACACCCCCAGCACAACGCACACGTTTAAGGAATGCTTTTTTTTGTCGTCATGCCGCGCCCCGCCCACAAGGGACTACTTTGCCGGTAAGGTTCTTTTACATTTCTAATATATATGGTGGGCAGCTGTATAGCCCATGTCCATCTGCTGCAACTGTCCTTTCCAATGCTGTATTGGGTGTTGTGATTGGCGCTGTGGTTCCTGAGATTACCTGCCTCAAAGGTTTGGGCTCTCTCTTTATTATATTAGTGTAGATTACAATAATTATTAAAACGTATTATTAAGTAAGTATATATTATATATTTTATATATATTTCTAATTAATGTTTTATTATTATATATGTATTATTTATTAATTTTAAGCATTATTAGATATGTTTAACTATCTTTATTTTATTTATAAGTATTATTTACTTTATTTTACAGTTTTTATTAACAGAATAAAACGATATTTTTAACTACGATATTTTTAACATCGATATTTTTGTTTCAATATTTTTGTACTTACCATGTTGTAGATAGGATGTCGATATTCTTGCCTTCGATATTCCTGTGTCGATATTTCTGTAGGTCGATATTTTGTAGGTTGATATTCTGTCAGTGATTTTCTGGGGTGCGCAAACCCTCAACTGCTACTCCCTCCTCTTCCGTAATACTGCATTGACAGTGGCAAAACGTGATGTACTTAGACTATGTGGAGTGGCAAGACCTCAACGCATCAGGACTGGGGATCCAATGTGGACTTTGCACTTTGAGAAACTGTATACCAGACAGGAGGCTGATCAAAGAAGTTCGACAAAGTGTGGGGGCACTGGCAGTATGCAGATGAAGCACTTTTGTGAGTGTGGGCCCAGACCGGCACAGTGATACAACAAGACTAACCGCATCAATACTTGCTGATGGGTGGGTTTAACCGTTTTATGATTATGTGCCTTCACCCAGTTGGACACAGGGTAGTGTCTCGACTAGCAGGTTCTGATGTACTTGGTTGTCATGCCTTAGTTCATGGAAGGGTGGCCGCTTGCCACCTGTTACTGTTAAACTTAATAAAGAGATTTAAAAAATAAATAAATAAAGGTGGCTTAAATCCAACCCATTGCTTACAATTGGTTGACTTCATAGCCACTTTTCATTTTCTTGCTTCACTTGGTCAGCTAGTGCCTGCTCCACTTCCTGTTCATGTCTTTGTCACTACCCTGGAGCATGTCCCAAGTCCTTCTTCCTTTGTCTAGTGTCCTTCCACTACTTACCACTTTCAGAGCTACTTTTTCATCTCCTTTTACTTGCACCGCCTTCCTCCTTCTTCTTCCCACATTGTAGGTTGACCTGCCTCCCACCCATGGTTGGACTGGCCAGCCGGGCAAGCTGACGATCCCCCGGGAAGGTGAAGCCCCAGGAGGCCGGTTTTGACACTTGGAGGTTAGTTTCGGCATCTAGGAGTGGGGTTGCGTGTTACATGATCCTGCTCTGGTTCTAGCGTGCATTAGCACGTCTGCACTTGGGGCCTGAATTTATCAATTTTGCCAGGGCTCTTTTAAGTTCCCAGTTTGGCCCTGCTCCTAGCCTGTTCTTGCCTGTCCGGTCAACCATTTCCACGTTGTGGCTTGTCCTGTCCACCCCTCACCCCCAGACTTCTTGGTTGCTTCAACCCTCCTGTCCCGCCATAAACAAAATCACCAAAATTTCACACCAAATGAGTTTAAAAAAAGATACTGTGTACCCTGCCCTCCATGAACTTTTTGTTGCTGTCTTCATGCAGGGACAACACAGCAAACATCTGGTCTGACATAAAATAATTAAATGTTTTTTATGTGAAGGCAGAGAATAATCCCATACAAAGAAACCAGATCACTATCCTATGTGGTCAGCACTGGCAGTTCATAGCACTTTTGTTTACAACTTTCAGGCATGCTTCGCAGCAGCCATGCTGCTGTACAACATGGCTAAAAGAAACTGACAAAGTAAATAGCTCTCCCATGGTCGAGACCTATTGGCTCTACCAATGCTTGTTGATCATTTCTGCTGCATTTTGTTGCCTGTCAAACATTGACTGCTATTAGTTTATGGTGTGGTTCGTCTTCTGATGTCATGTCCAGTAACCATCCCACCAAACTACTTGGGGTTGGGTCTCATAGGGGAACCTTGCATGGCAAGAGTTTGGTTTTCTAAATTATACTGATCCTAGCTGAGTAGGAGGTTAGTAGAAAGCAACAATGAAATAAGAGGGCTAGGTGGGAGTTACTTGACTCTTTTTTCCCTCACAAATGTTTGACTCCAATGTGGTGCGGCGGTCGGGCTCCACGGTATACTTCTGAACTGGCGGAACTCAAGAAGGAGTCAAAACAAATTGAAAGAGTTTGGAGGAAAGGGTATGACCCGGGCAGCAAAATAATCTATAGACAAATCATAAAAAAGTATCAGCAGGCCATAAGACAGGCCAGAGTCTCCTACTTCTGCAGCAAATTTGAAAAGGCCAGCAACTCCTCCAAGGAACTATACAAATTAGTCAACACCCTTATGACAACACCCAACCACATAGCAGCCCCTCCGCCCTTTATCAAATGATGAGAAAGTAAAGAATATTCTAACCTCTTTCCCAAGAAGCTCATCACCTGGCCCAGTTCCCCTTGAAGAACCGATAATGACAGCTCAACTGTCATCTCTTCCATCTCTAAACATAGATGATATTGAGAAAATCTTAACTTACATAAACTGGCTCTCTATTAGATCCAGCTCCTCCTGATGTCTTTCTAAAAGCTGGTGGCATTTTTCTGCCTACTCACGTGAAGATTCTTAACAGCTCTCTGGCACTAAGCACTGTTCCTTTTGCATGGTACCTTGCCATAATCAAATCTCTACTGAAGAAGCCACAATCAGACCCCTCAATGTTCGATAATGACAGGCAAATCTCCTTGCTTCCAATTGGCAGTAACATTTTAGAGAAGAACATCAGTGCACATCTCTCTAAGATTCTCGAAAACGACTCTTTCATGTTACTCAAACAGGATTTAGGCCAGGAAACAGCACTGCACAGCATTATTAGTGGCTACTGAAGAGTTTTGGGCCATCCTGGCTCGTGGTGGCTCAGCGGCCATGATTATGCTGGATCTCAGTGCTGCTTTAGACACTGTATCCCATTGTTCTATAGTCCAAAGACTGGAAAATGTGGGTATCACAGGCTCCATTATTAAATGGCTAAAGAGATTCTTGAACAATAGAAGTTTCCAAGTTTGCGATGAACCATTTCTCTCATTTACCTATCCCATTGAATGTGGAGGCCCGCAGGACTCCTCTTTGAGCCCAACTCTTTTTAATGTTTACGTCCTTCCGCATGCAAGAATTGTGCAGATACACAGTTTAGACCTTGTCTCTTACACTGATGATACGCAGCTGATCCTTGCACTTGCCCCTGAATCTAAGCAGGCATCCAGTGATCCAAATGCCTCCCTTAAGGAAGTAACTGAATAGATGTCAGACAGCAACCTTAAGCTCAACGGTGGTAAGATGGAGGTGTATTTGTATTTGTATTTGTATTGTGTATTTGTAAAGCGCAACTATCGCTCCTGAAGGAGCATCCTGGCGCTGGCTAGATAGTATGCATACAGTTGCAGAAGCATAATTAAATGGCGGCCATGACATATTCGTCTGGGAGATTAAAAATCCAGGTTTTTAGTTGCTTCCTAAACTGGGTTTCTTGAGTCTGTGACCTGAGATTTTTGGGCATGGAGTTCCAGGCTCTAGAGGACAGATGGGCCAGGGTCTTTCCACCTTTGGTTTTGAGGTTGAATTTAGTTAGTTTTATCAGATTGTCATTAGAGGATCGTAGCGTCCTGGAAGGGTTGTAGTGGGGGTAACACCTGGTAAGATACTTAGGGCCTGTGCAATTGAATGCCCGAAAGGCGATGATTAGAATTTTAAAAAGTATCCTTTTATGCAGAGGTAGCCAATGAAGAGTTTTCAAAGCAGCTGATACTGAAGATTTCCTAGGTAGTTTTAGTACTAATCTGGCTGCTGAGTGTTGTACACTTTGGAGTTTTTTCAGTGTAGATTTTTTCACTCCCGCCATCAGACCATTACAATAGTCTAGGCGGGCGAGGATTAAAGCCACTGCTACCGCCTTTATTGAGTCAGTGGGTAAGAAGTCGAAAAACTTCTTAAGAGATTTTACGATGCCAAAGCAGCTTCCTGCCACATTCCTAACATGTTGGTCAAAAGATAACTCGGAGTCAAACAGGACTCCGAGATTTCTTGCTGTCGCCACGGTCTGGGGGGGAGCAGTGGAGTCCTCTGGCCACCATATGCTGGGACAGAAATTGACATTTTTTCCCATTGGGAGGATTTCTGTCTTGCTGGCGTTACATTTAAGGTGGTTGTTTTCCATCCAGTGGAAAACATCCTTCAAGCAATTCTTAAGATTTTGTTCAGCATTAGTGGAATTTTCATCTAGTGGCACAATGAGTTGAGTATCATCGGCATACGATGTCACAAGTATGCCGAATGATTCAATCAAGGAGATAAGTGGGACCAAATAAACATTAAAAAGTAGAGGGCTCAAAATGGAACCCTGAGGAACTCCAGACAGAACCTTTTTTTCTTTAGGGAGGAAAGGGCCTAATGCAATGGTTTGGGATCCATCTGTTAGAAAGGATGTTATCCACGCTAGAACCACATCTGAGATACCAATATCTTTTAATCTGTCCAACAGTATAGAGTGCGAGATGGTATCGAACGCCGCTGTGAGGTCCAATAGAATCAGGACGGCGTTCTTTCTTTGATCCTGCAGCAGCTTTATGGAGTCTGTCAATTCAATCAATTCAATCAATGCCGGTTGTAGGCAACAATGTATGTAGTTGGAAAGAACGCTCTGGCCCCAATGCCTCGCAGAATGGCCATTACCCTCCATGGTAATAAAAAACTTTGGATTTTGGCTTGGCAGCAATCTCATTATGGAAACGCAAGCCAGAAAACTGTCCACAACTTGTTTCCGGCTACTGCACACGGTAAGAAAAATCATGAAATTGTTACCTCCTTCATCTAAAAGGGTAGTCATACAGGGACTGATCAATTCCCGTCTTGATTACAGCAACTCCCCGTTCCTATTAAACCTTCACTATGTCCCAAGACATCTGCAGACGATTCAAAATGTCACAGCACAATCACTTTATAAGATCCCAAACGCCATTCAGCAGCCCTATCCATGGCTGCGCTGCACTGGCTTCCAATCTAAAAAAAGGATACATTTTAAGGTCCTACGCATAGCCCACTGAGCAATGCAGGGGAAAGGTCCCCTTCTAATTCAAAGACTAGTCTGCCCATACATGCCAAGAAGTACTCTTCGCTCTGAGAGCTCCTCTCTGTTGACCATCCCCAAGGTCAGAACAGCCAGAATTGGCAGCCAGTCTTTTGCCTATCTGGCTGCCAAGTTGTGGAATGCCCTCACTGCCAAACTAAGACTAATGCAGCCAGGCACTTCAGTCAGGAAACTTCTAAAGGCTCATCTATTCTAACTTCAGCATGACTAGCCTAGGTCTTGCAGCTGTGCCTGTCTCAGCCCCGGGAGGCCTCTCAGGGGACTTGTGTGCTACATAAGACGCCTAGAATTGAATAAATAGAATAGATCACAAAACATGTCTTAACCTTATCTAGAGATGATCCCGGCATTGTTATACCACAATAAATACAGTAGTCGTTTACCATATTCCCAGAATGAATTCTAACTGCATATGGACACATTGCATGAGTATACTTCATTTGTCTGATCAAGGGAAGTGCACAATTCAAAGCTACAGAAGGAACCTAGGGAACCTGTCATCTGTATTCAACTGGATTCCAGTAAGTGCACAAAGGGGCTGTACTCAAAACACCGTACAAGGCCACACCTGCAATGCCCAATTACATAGTCAACAAAAACACTGTTTGCAAATTCCTTGGCTGCAGAAGGCGCCAGCTGCAGACATTTTACAACTTCAAGGTCACAGGTTAATGTCAACTCAGACTTTTAAGGGAGCTGCAAGATATTCTCTCCTTTTGGATAACAGAAATATTACTCGAATCATTGCAAAACATATTACACGTAGAGCAGTGTCACTGGCAGCATCTTGAGAGAAACGTGAATGAGAACATCATATAATTTTACCTGACAATTGCACAAACAAGAAAGGTCTTGATTCAAAAATGGATTTATAGAAAAGTCACAACTAGCAGTGTGTTCTTGTTTCTTACCTGCAGCCTTATGGAAATGTTCTTAATTTCTCAAAGGTTGCAAAGTTTTAAGCTTCACTAATTCATCATGCCACACTATGTAGTGAACAGCAACATAAATCCCCAGCAACGTTTGACAGCAGAAATCATAAAAACCTTAACAAGAAGTCTAACAATTCATACGATACGGATGACGGATCAATAGACTGTTAGGTTTCCAGGGTGGCAAATTCAGGAGCAAAGCTGAGCAGATCCGATGGGATATTGCAGAAGAATATAAATTCCAAACACTGACGTGATCGGTCCAATGCCTACATGGTGATATAGTGAAACGCAAGCTAAAGTACACCGTGCAACCCAAACATAAGATCCACGGGTAACTACCTTATCTTCAGAAGACTACTCAAGAGTTGGTTCTTCCCCACATAACCACCGTACTCAAACATAAATATACAGCATATCCCTCTGTATATAAGCATTTGTTTGGACTATTGATGTGTACCTACATATGTGTATTGCTTTGTATAAATGTGTATAATAATTATGTTTCAAAGATATAGATATTAGTTAGTTCTGCCTAACAAATGTACATATTATTTATGATTATATTATTCTGTGTTTAACATGCTTATAGGCGACTGCATAAATAAGTGAATCTTTTATCATAACTATCTACAATTGCGTCACTATTGAATTACAAAAAAATACAAATATATATATATATAAACAAATATATTAACTTAAAGTACAGCAACACTTGAGAGTCAGAGTTTATTAAATGCAACTTACTTCTACATATAGTACCTTCCTTATGCATACATACCTTCAATGTACTTATGTATCTTTATATTTATTTCTTTACTTCAAATTCAGCATCTCCAAGGCACTAACCTATGTCTCACCCGATAACTCTCTTAATATAACCCTCTATCTCCACTCTCTGACTCATCCCAAACCCCATTCTATTACTATGATCAACAAATTAACCCTTTCTAGACTCTTCCCTCATCTAACCCCCCTTCCATTATCTCATACCGCTTTTACAATTAGATCTCCCAATCAAGCCTTTCTAAGCCCTTCCCTCCGGCTCTTCCCCCTTTACTCATACCAAACCTCCTCCTGCTATGATAAGCTACAAATAGAACACTTTCTATATCCTTCCCTCTTCTATCCCTACTATTCTTTCAATTCAACTAACATTAATTTCATATTTCCCTATACCAATTCCCCCCAATCATTTTTTGGTTCTGGATTAGCATACTACTTGCAGAAAAAGCGATTTGATGCCTTGTCAAGGGTATTAAGCGCTGTATGTTATGTAATATACTCTTATAACACGCACAGCTACTCTGAGGAGTGTCCCGGCGCAAGTCCAAGACGAGTCACCGAAGTGCCATACTATCACCAGGGGAAAAGGTGAGTTATTAAAAGTTTCTTGAAGCCTATCAGGGCTTGGGTATTGCACAATCGAAACGGAAGGGCATCCTAAGCCTGGGCAACCTTGACGGCCAAGGAACAACCGCCCATCTTGTAGCAGGTGAAGTGGGGCACATTAGCTAAGAGAAGAGCTGATGAGAGCAGTTGTCTCAGCGGGACATAGAAGGAAACCCGCTTCTGTAAATAGGCGGGACCATGACCATGGAGGGCTTGATGGGCGATAACCAGGAATTTGAATTTGACCCGATCCACCATGGGAAGCCAGTGGAGTGAGTGGGGATAATCGTGCATGCTGCTCCTCTTGGAAATTCTTAGGAGAAGCCTGGCGGCCACGTTCTAAATGACCTGGAGTCTATTCAAAGAGTATCCTGGGATGCCCACATCCAAAGCATTGGCGTTGTCCAAACGGGACAGGATCAAGCACGGATTACCGTCTCATTGGCAGGCCTAGGGAGGAGAGAGAGAAAACTCCTTAATGTTTTAAGGAGGCCAAAGCAGCTTCTTTACCTGAGCAGAGAAGGAAAGGTTGTCCTCAAACTACACTCCCAGGTTCTTTGTGGATTTTCCATTGGCGGTTGGTAGGAGAAACCTAGGAGGCCAGATTGTGTCTCTGAAGCCAGGATGGAATTTACCAGAGAGTAGGATCTCTGACTTGTCTTCGTTACATTTGAGTTGAGCGGCTGCAAGCCACTCAAAAACCGAAGACAAGCACTGCTGAACAAAGCATACAGATTCCTCATCCTTTTCCCAGGTAACGAGACGCTGGGTGTCGTCTGTGTAGGCTATCATCTTAGCCCCCAAGTCCTCGGCTAGATAGACCAGAGAAGTAACGTAGATGTTAAAAAGAAGGGGGCTAAGGAAAGACCCCTGCGGGACACCAGTGGTGACCAGCTGCGGGGTTGAAGCGGCCTGCGGCAGCCAGACCTGTTGGGCCCGCCCTTCAACGAAGGACCTCAGCCAGCCACAGGCAGCGCCTGAGACACCAATCTCAGTGAGCCGGGAGAGCAGCAGTGAGTGCGGGACCATGTCAAATGCTGCCGATAGGTCGAGCATTACTAATGCTGCTCTCCCACCGGCATCGAGACACTCGCGAATGGCCTTGGAAATCTCCACCAGTGCTGTCTCGGTGCTGTAAGAGGAGCAAAACCCAGACTGTGCTGGATGCAGGACGTCTGACCCTTCAACAAACTCCGTTAGTTGTCTGGTCACCACCTTTTCACAGACTTTTGATAAGCTGGGCAGGAGGGAGATAGGGCGATTATTCCCTGGGGTGGGCTTTTCAGCAGGGGGAGGATTTTTGCCTGTTTCCACGCCTCTGGTACACGAGCCTCAAAAGGGAGGGGTTTATGATGGTATTTACTTCAGGGTTGATAATCTCCGTGACTGAGGCTAACAATCTAGCCACGCAGGGGTCAGCGGGCGAACCCGATTTCAATCCCTTCAGGATTTTAAGAGAGCTAGACAAATCCACAAAAGAGAAAGCCACAGAGCGTGCCTGGGGGCAGCAGGCAAAGTGGTGCCAAGCACAGGGTCAGAAGGAGGTCAGGGGCAAGGAGTGAAAGCCGCCTGAATCATGCGCATTTTATCCATAAAGAAATTGGACCATGTATTACACAAGTCCTCTGTGGCCGGAAGTGAGCACAATTGCGCCGCGGGGGACATAAAAATCTGAACTATAGAAAAGATCTCCTTGGAGTTGTTATGTGCCCGCTCAATGCGGGCTGCATAATAATCCTTCTTAGTCTGTGTTATCGCAGCATAGTAGATTTTTTGCCTGCCCCTGAGAGTGCCCCTAGCCAGGGGACAATACTCACTAAGACTCCAAGCATGTTCAAGTTTTTTGCACTTCTGCTTAAGAACGGACAGGTCCCTGGAGAACCCGTACGAGGTTGGTGTGGCAAGCATGTTCATGGAATTGGATCATCAGTTTGAGAATCCCGCAAGGCTCCCATCAAGATCTGGGGTAAGTTCGGGTCTAGAAGCCAACTGGACTGTGGCGAGTTTGGAGGGTTCTATTTTTTTTAAATCTGGTTTCCCATAGCAGGGCCAGAGGGGTAGGCAGAGGCTACCTCCCAGGAGAAATAGGTGAGACAGTGGTCTGACCAAGCGACTGGAAGAGGATCTTCAACCATAATAGAGAAATTGGAACACTTAGGGTCAAGAATATGGCCTCTTTGATGTGTAAGGAGATTGCCCCGTTGAGAAAGTTGGGCAAGCTGAAGGATGTCGCAAAAAGCAAGTGAATCATTCGAATCAGACTGGTCTCCCCTAATGAGATCTCATTTGTCCCTATACATAATAGCCACTCCACCTCCCCTCCCCACAAGGCGATCTGCTCTGGCGATCTATATAAATGCAATTACAATTATAACTATTCTCTACATGCATCATTTAATCTCCTCCATACATGCATGAGTACTGGAACAGTCCTGATCTCATAAAAAGTTCCATGCTATAATATTGCCATCTCCAGCCTGTAGTAAAGAGTTTCCATCACCAGTCAACCCCAGGCTGTTGTAAAACAGTGGGCCACAGCACATGAGAGCCAGTCACCTGTCCCAAACAGGTTGTGTATGTGCCCTTAGTAAACCAGCCCAAAATCTCAGGCACGGAAATACAAACCAGCCTAAAACTGACAGGAGGACACAAGAAAGACCACACACTTTCAAATAGTTTAAGTTGGAAATCCTGTAACCTCAGATACATTTCTGAAAAAGATCTTTACATTTTGAATTTGAGGAAAAGATTTTTGCTTCTTTGAAGGTGGCGGCCGTAGTATGTGAAAATCCAATACACAGCATTACTCTCTAGGTCAGTTTCAGCTTGAGCAAGCTGTTCTTGGAAAAACGTGCGTGTGTTGTAACGTAAACACTTATCTAGGCCCTCCAAGACTTTGGATCCATAGGATTTGCTCTGCGGGTAATCAATTAACATCAGCAGCATGATACCATTACACTTGTAAACTCCGAGCTTGACTGTGTCAACAAACTGTACCTTGGAGACCCTATAGTACTCCACCTTTACCCAAGGGAATGCATGGCTCTAGTCCTGTAATCACTCCCCACTGGAAACCTATGCCTACAAGAGCAACGTTCAAGGTGCTCTGCATTATTCACAGAGTCTCCTAAGGAACAGAACGACAATACCCACCTACTATACCTACTAGTTGCAAGCAATACAAACCAAACAGGATACTGCGCTCCAGGCTTGCACCATGAATTATCATAACACCATACTATAAGAGATCTATAGGAGGCACCGTTTTTTCAGTACAAGGCTCCAAGATCTTGAACTTGCTACCAGCCAAGATACTAAGGGGCATATTTACATGTTCTGGCGCATCTCTGCAAATCAGCAGGGATCCGCCAGAACAGACGCGTCATGCAATCCCCTCCTTCAGCCACCACAGATGTGCCGCATTTCTAATGGTGCAAGGAAGGTAAGATGCGTGGCGCATCTTGTGGCGTATGGGTGGCGCATTGCTGGAGTTGCTTCGCAAGCACACCACAACTCCTGCAATGCACAGGGGCCACCCATATTCAACATGGTGCGTCACTCCTTACGCCTGCTTCCAGCATGCGTAAGGATTTGACGCAGCAGCGTCATAAAACTGACTCAGTGAGATCTTGTAGATTTCACTGCGTCAGTTTTACAGGGCTTTCCTGTGAGGGAACGCCCACCCTGTGACAGAACGCCAACATGAAACCTGACGCAGGTTTCATGTTTCACAGGGCTTTACAACGTGACGCATCTGCCTAGATGCGTCACGTTGTAAATAAGTCCCAACGTTACGCATTGTTTACGCCGCCGCTGCGCCACAAAAGTGACGCAACGGCGGCGTAAAAGTGTCTCAAGGGGCTTGTAAATCTGCCCCTAAGCATTTAGGAGCACAATCATTTCAGAATAGTTGAAAACATGGTTATTTCCAAGATAACTATCATCAACCCTGTGATAGGATCTAAAAATATAATTGCATCTTTAAGTGCAATCTACGGTTTACAGTCCACAGATATGGAATAGTCCATACAGTACACTATGTTGTATATCCAGGTAAGTTAAGAAGGGCTGACCTATGGCTAGCCTGGGTATTATATTGTAATGCCAATTCATATATAGGTTTTCTGTCCCCCTCCAATGCTAATGTCATAACACTTAGTGATCCGCAACCAGTTGTAGCTTATAGGACTGAACAATCACCCCTTATATTAGCTCATTTAAATAGCTTAATCCTCTTGCTCTCACATAAGCCATATTGGTCTTGTCAATCACCCAGTACTGTACCAGCCTATAAAGCAACCAACATCAACGTAACAAGCACGGAATGATTGAAGACATCTGCAACATACTGCGGGCAATGCTGACTTACATATAGCTCTTGTAACCACTCCTTCATCTTTGCAGTCAAAAACTATCTCATCAATAAAAGAAAATGTATTTCATTTTAGAGTCACCCTCATTCATTGCCCAACTACACAATGCCATTGAACACCTGCTTCATAAGCAAACATTTAAATGATTGATAAGAATTTTGCTCCAGTTCATGTCTGCACTGAACATGGCTAATTTATTCACGTTATGGCCGCCGTGAATTCTAGTGACCAACCCACCAGACTACAATGGATCCTAATTTAGTCGACCATTGCAGGTCCCAATGTGCTACATACTATGACCACTTTTTACATATCACAATGACATTCTGCTCTGGGATGATAGTAACGAAGTCCATCTCCCCCTCTCTCCAGCCATGCCTGATCAGGATCATACATTTAAACAAAATATCAGGTTGGACAACCCAGTGCAGCAACCAGGTAAGTAGACTATGGTCATAAGAAATACCATAAAAGGACCTGCAGAGCTGCTTAAAGTTACCAGCTTACTGAAAGCTATAATCTACATGCCTATCTCCCTCATTTTGTCATCCACCACACTGATAGTCGCTGCGTCCCAAAAGACTACAACCGAACCTAGATGGTCATTATACACGACATGGGATTACTTACCACTTAGGATCAAGAAATAGAGACATCAGCCACAGACACTATAAGGCGTAGCTTGCTGTCCATGTCTGCAAGCGCTTCAGTGACCACATAGAGATAGTAAGTGCTTTATAAATCTTTCAGTACAATACACTATTCTCAGGAGCATGTAACATCATCATATCAGCCACCCTGTGAAATCAATTGTAGGTGCAATTCTGACTCCACAACCACAAGGGTTGCAGATATAAATTAACACAACACTAATGCAATACAAGGTCATTATAAAATCCACACCAAAATTAAGCATTCTTTATCAGTTTTAGTGACTTATCTTTGGAGATTTATTCTGCATTTTCAGATAGTTTTGAAAAACTAAAAAAGATTTTCAAAGAGGAGACATGCCTAGGCTGTAATTGCCAATCTTAAAGTGGGTGTTCTGCCGCTCTACTTGTCAAGCACATATGCACTTTATTGGAAACGCAAGTTTTTAGCCCTGAGGATGGGTGAATGGCCCTTTCTGAAGAACCTCCCGGAATGGCGGCGGCCTAGTAGTTGCACAAAATGTAGATTGTGCGGCTACCATTCAGAATCAATTGAACATATCGTCTGTGCATGCCCTGCACTGCTTACAGCCAGACGGTCACTGTTGCGAGGCCAATGTATCCAGTTGGAATTTCGATCTTGCCGCCAGGCAATAATGGCCGCTCTCGACCCTGACAATGTCAAGCTAAACATTGGGCTTTCAAAATTTGTCCATAAAGCGTTAAAATACCTTGAAGCCGCTCTCCAGCCCAAAGTCTCCCCATTATAGCAGACGGTGGTGTTAACAGACACAATATCCAAATCAGAGTCTACAAGTAATCCAGATTTAAGTACTGTACCAGAACATTATTAGATCTTATTTGCCCACTGAATCAAAGCTATTTTAAATTAATTGTTTTAAATTCTTTTTTATCACATTCATTTTTATTAATTTTTTGTTATGTCGCAAATTGTAAATGTTTTTTTTAACCAATCAAGAAAGAATTTACAGCCCGATTCATCATCGGCATGTTTTGCGAGTCTGTAATAGCGAATAATAAGGAATCGCTATTATAGACTCGCAAAACGGGATTCATGTAGGAATCGCAATATTTTTTGCGAGTCCTACAGATTCCTTATTTGCGATTAGCTAATTGCTAATCGCAAATAAGTAATAACTCCCCATTCATTCTTATGGGCCTAAAGGCCCATAGGAATGCATGGGGAGTCTTTCCTTATTTACGATTAGCAATTAGCTAATCGCAAATGAGATTGCGATTTCAAGGGTGCAGGGGTGTTCAAAGGACGCCCTGTAACACCCCTGAAATGTTAAATTACACAGATGTTACACACACACATGTCCAAAGGACATGTGTGTGTGTGTAACATGCAACTTAGAAAAATGCTTTTAAAAGCATTTTTTTAAGTTTTCGCTATTTACCACGAGGTTTGACCTCGCGGTAAATAGCGGCCCGAAATTGCGATTTCGCAATTTAAAAATGGATGATGAATTGCATTTAAGGAATCTCAAATAGAGATTCCTTAAATGTAATTCCTCGCAAATTTGCAAATTCGCTATTACCGATTTTTGCATTTGGGATGATGAATCCCAAATGCAAAAATTGCGCTCGCAAAGGGCCAGATTCTAAGAATCTGGCCCTTTGCGAGCGCAATACGCTTCATGAATCAGGCTGATTATCATTTAATTTTTTTAAAAAGATTGGGATGCATTCCTCCTCCCTCAAATGCCTGGCATAAATTCTCCTACACTCATACCATGATAAATATTGTTTTCATTAGAATATAACTCCATCACAGTCACGCTTCTTTTCAACTTTTTTTATGTTAACATTTTCTGCCAGCCTGGCCTTTATGCCATCTTGGAATCTAAATAACCCACTAGCCCTACTATCATTCTGTGGGATTTTAACCTTTATTTTAGCAATCAAACCCACTCGGTCCTTGCCATTAAATTTTTTTCCGATCACACATTTCTCAAAACTCCTTTCTCAATCACATATATATGAAAGACATCTGAGCGATCCAGCATGTTACAGAAAAGGCAGCCCCAATGATATCATGAGCCTGAAGGACATTATCCACAAGGAACTAAATCAATGGAAGCGTGAAGGAATAATAGGCAAACAAGAGCATGCTTTTTAAAAAAATGATTTTCCTGTTACACCTTTTTTTTATTTGATCCCCAAAATCCATAAGCAGATCTCACCGGTCCCTGGCCGTCCTGTAATTTCAGCTCAGGGCAGCTTATTGGAATCTATCTCACGTTATGTGGATCATTTTCTACATGAGTATGTGGAGGCTTTGCCATCGTTTATCAAAGACACAGGACACTTTTTGTCTAAAATCAATGACATTGTTTGGGATAGTGAGTTTGTGTTGATAGCCTTACATATAGATTCACTATATACAAGCATACCCCATGTGGATGGATTGAATGCCATCAAATTTTATTTGGGGAAACAGAATATTGCGTTTAGTCAACATAGCAATATGCTGTTGAGAATGTTGGATTTATGCCTTAGCAATAATTATTTTTTGTTTGATAGGGAAATCTACCAACAGGTGAGAGGAGTGGCTATGGGGGCCTGCTTCTCCCCTAGCTATGCATGTTTACATGTAGGGTGGTGGGAGGAGCATGTCCTCATGGGTTCACTTGCAAAATTATTCCCCAACAATATAGCTCATTTCTGGTGTTTCATCGACGACATTTGTATGATTTGGAGGGGTTCGGTAGCATCTGCTGCTGAGTTTGTCAAAGAAATCAACGACAACCAATTGAATCTTAAGTTTACATCCCAAATTAGTACCACCAAGATCCAATTTTTAGATGTTGAAATTTATATCTTGGATGGTAAATTGCAAACCCGACTCCACAGAAAGCCTACGGCGGGCAATGCAATTTTGCACGCCAATAGTTCGCACCCAAGTCATCTGGTCAAAAGCATCCCTTACGGGGAATTTCTGCGGATACGTAGAATTTGCAGTTCAAAGTCAGATTTGGAGAAATGCCAGAATGAAGCTTTTTTGAGATTTTGTGCAAGAGGCTATCAGGCACCCTTATTACAGGAGGCTATGAATAGGGCTAACAGTATGAACCAGGATGATTATCTCACTTCCATCAGTGTTAACAGGATACATAATGTGCAAGAGTTGAAAAAGGAAGCCCTTGACAAGGTTAGCTTAATCACTACCTTTAACAGTGAGGAAAGGAAGGTGAGGGGGATATTGAAAAAGCATTGGCCCTTGCTGAAGACTGGTATTAGTGTGGCACCCTTGTTACCAGATGAACCATCCATTGTCTTTAGAAGAGCACCCTCAATGAGGGATGCTCTGGTTAAATCTATTCCCGAGGTGATTATAAAGAAAAATTGGTAGTCTGATAAATCTGGATTTTATAAATGCATCTCTTGCAGAGCATGTAAATTCGGTACGAACACCAAGGAATACTACTCTGCATTTGATCCTATGCCCATCCAGATTAGAGGTCATTTTACGTGCCGCACAGATTTTGTGGTCTACGTGCTCCAATGTACATGTGGGCTCAAATACATTGGGAGTACCAAATTACAGGCTTTTAACCGTATCCTTCAACACCGAAGGGCAATCGTCAACTCTGATGAAAATTATCCAGTTGCGCGACACTTTGGCTTGGTCCATAAGAAAAATTTTAATGATCTGAAATACTTCATTATTGATGCAGTGCCCAAAAACATCAGGAGGGGTAACAGAGAGAACATTTTAAGGCAACTGGAAAGCAAATACATTCTGCTTTTAGACACTAGGATTCCTAATCGAATGAACACAGCGGAGGACCTGCATTGTTTTTTATAATTAAGGGTCAATGGAAGGGTGGCAGACTTCTAGCTACTGTTTATGCACCCCTATAGTTCCTATAACCTAATGAATCCTGTGGTGTTAGTGCTCTTTCATAATCAGTTATATAGCTATTTGATATCTTTGTTCTCTGTATTGACCATCCCGACACCTCAATTTTATGATGGCGTAATGTAGCACTGTATCTGTATATAAACTGGGTTTGCTGCATCTGTTATGATAATATTGAATATAGTAGAGCTTCGTTAGACAGCATTACAGATATAGGATGTAAGGGGCACTAGGCCAAAAGTTCCTTCTATTACAATAAGCTGTCATTAAATGATTTATTGTCATTCCATAGTAGGATGTGCTGCTACAAGATCCTATAAATGCATGTAAACCTTCATAATAAGGCTCAACATGCATCATTATATTGTCTTCCCAATCTTATCAATCAGCTGGTGACTGAAGATTATATGAGTTAGGTAGTTGTCCTACCTCTAAGTCACGGTTGATTTTGTACTTTGCACACTGCACGTTTTTGCACTTTTTTATATCAGATTCTAGCACTTGCACTTTTAAAAGACTTTGGGTCGTCTTAAATATTTATACCATCCTAGAGTTCACAGACTATTTTTATCATGGTTTATTTATAACCAAAACATGCTCTTCGTAAATTATTTAAAAGGTATGAGTGGAAGAACAAGAATATTGTTTTTGCATTATCCGTGGTGTATTGTAATAATGAATTTTGAAAAGTTTTTACAATGATTGAATTTATGGCACTTGGATTCATCATTGAAGCAATACTAACTGTTATAGTGTGTTTTCTATGTTTATGGATTGGTAACGCCCGCCAATGTCAATTGTGCACAGTATTTAAACACTAGTATTGGTTCCTCAAGTCATTTGATCAAGGCTACTGTGACGTAGCCGAAACGTGTCATGCTGGCGACAAGGGGTCACTAAACCACCTTTGAAATGTAATCACAGCGCTGTGAGTGGTCTGTACCTGTTTTTCTTCGTTGGAATCCATACCCGAGAGGGAGGTGCAGCAGGAGTTCGGATCGTATATATACTTTCTGTCCCACAAATGACCTCGAATATAGTTATCCACAAACAAGGATCGACTTGTTTCGATTCACCAGGAAGCTGAAGCTTCATAAACATTTCAAACTGCGCCCGCATCTAAAAAATACTAAGAAGGGCCCTAAAATGAACGAAATGGATATACTCAGCGCAAAAGATTTACCAGCTATCGAGGCATTAGAGGACTTAAGACTGGATCAGGATTCCGACCAGCAACAAGAAAATCTGACTATCGCACAACGGGCTGTCCTCCAAGGGGTCGAGCAAGAAAGAGAGGAGAGCTCATTTAAACCTGCATCGACCTTTGTACCTCAAACATCTTGGGACGCAATAGATGTCTTCACGGAGGCAATGAAAAGAGACCTGACAACATACAGAAAATCGCAACCGTCAATCTCAACAAACAACATCACTGAATGCCAACACCAAGCTTTGAAGGACCTGATCAGTGACGAATCTATAGTGATCAAGCCCTCGGACAAGGGGGGCAACGTGGTTCTTATGAGTAGAGACCTATACAGAACTGAAGCTTTGAGGCAACTTGCGGATAGAAATTTCTACAAGGAATGCACGAATGCTGTGTACCAAACGAGCATAACTAGATATGACGCTCTAGTACAAAAATGGTACAACCACAACATGCTCGGAAAGGACGAAAATCTCTTTCTAAGGAACCACACCCCCATGCTACCAACTTTTTACCATCTCCCCAAACTTCATAAAAACATGGAAACCCCCCCCCGGCCGCCCAATAATATCATTCATTGGCAGCTTGACCGAGAACATGTCACGTTTCGTTGACAACATTCTGTTTCCCTTAGTAATTAAGTTGAAATCCTATATAAGGGACACGAAAGACTTCTTGACCAAGATCCAGGAACTAACATGGGATTCTGGGTACCTCCTAATGGTTTTAGACATCACTAGTCTTTACACCCGTATAGACCACAGGCAGGGTCTCGAAGCCATTAAACATGCTCTGGGTCAACGTCAAATGAAGTACGCATGCCACAATGAAATGATCATGGAGTTCACAGAGTTCTGTTTAACCAACAATATTTTCCTCTTTGAGGACCAGCTGTACATACGAACATCAGGGACGGTGATGGGTACCTGCTTCGCTCCCAGCTATGCGAACCTTTGTTGGCTGGTGGGAGGAGCAGGTACCCAGGAGCTGCACAGCAGGCACAGACACAGGGCATGTAAAATGCTGGCATCGTTATATTGACGATTTGTTTATTGTTTGGGATGGAGGAATAGACTCAGCAGAAGAATTTATTAAAATTCTAAATAGCAATGATCTTAACCTACACTTTTCGGGCTCGGTTAGTCCGGTGAGAGCGGAGTACCTTGACCTGAAGGTGTACATTGAGAATAACCAGATGCATACCACCCTGCACAGAAAGGACACTGCTGGCAATTCAACACTCTTTGCCAGCAGTAGCCATCCCACCCAGCTAAAGAACAGCATTCCCTACGGAGAGCTATTAAGAATCCGCAGGAACTGCTCAAAGGACTCTGATTTTGAGGCAGCGCTTCAGAATGTATTAACAGATTTTCCATGAGGGGGTATGGCAACACCTTACTAAAAAATACTCTAAAGAAGGTAAGGAAGATGCAAAGATCTCAACTCTTGGCAATTGACGATCCTGTAGTGGGAAGGAACAGAAAATCGACTCATTACTCCATATTCAAAGGGAGCTAGAGATCTGAAAGCCATGCTCAATAAAAACTGGCACATCTTGAAAACGGACAGTGTACTCGCGGATGACCTACCTGCTCATCCTCTAATCACTTTTAGCAGGGCCAGGTCACTCAGTGACATGCTTGTCTCAAGTCATCTAGACAAACCGACACCCAAAACTAATTCCTTGAAGCGGATGGCGGGCTTCTTTCCCTGCGGCCACTGCAAGGCCTGCAGTGGCAGCAGACGGGTGCTATCATTTGATATACCTGACACCGGTAATAAAGTGCCGATCAAGCACTTTATTACGTGTAGCTCCCAGTTTGTGGTTTATTGTTTAGTCTGCCCGTGTGGCTTACGCTACATAGGCAGTACTATCAAGGAGCTCAAACTGAGGATCCTGGAGCACCAACGGGCAATCGAGAAAGTAGACACCTCATATCCGGTTGCCCGGCATTTTGCGGAGGAGCATAGCAAAGACCACAAACAACTCCGATTCTTTGGATTGGACATTGTTCCACCCAATGTAAGAGGAGGTGACAGGTTAAGGAGACTCCGCAGACTTGAGTCCAGATATATTGTAGATCTCTCCACTAAACACCCTGGGGGACTCAATAGCGGTGAGGAATTAGCATGTCATCTGGGTAAATAAGACTATAGGAGGAAGATAAACTCTCTCTTAGGAAGTCTGGTACATTAACTGTCAGTCCAGCAATAATATGTACATTCCTCCTATAGTACTTTAATCGAATCACTGTAAGACCGTATTTCTCAAATATGTTTTTCTAATATGTTTTCCCATATTATTTCAATCTTGGGTCTGTTCCTGATCTCGATTTTTGAATTTTGATTTTTGATTTTGAATCTGACAATAATATCAACTGTGATACCCCTTTGCAGACGATGACAGGCTACCATAGGTGTGTAAATATGTAGATATGTATACAGTAATGTATGTACATATGTGTATAGAAATAGCCAGCTTGAATTATGACCTAATGTGTGAGGTCTGCTGTGATTAATACTTATCAACCGAGGCTCTTCTATATTACAATGGACTGTATTTCATAACAGTTGAACCATGATTTGGATGTAGATATTTGCATCTAGAATTAATTGAAATTCAAGTCCTTGAAGCCTCCCTTCGGCTAACCTAGCTTTATTACCTATATACACATACACCGGATGGTGCCTCTGCTTCTTCGTTTATATATAATTTTATATATATCTTATATATATTTTTCCTTTGTTGGCTTATTGTTTTGAAAGAGTACCCTTCTGTTATAGACTCCATGGAACAAAAATCTTTTTTGCAATATCGTGATGAATTTCAATGATGAATTTTGGACGATTTCCATATGAAGGATAGTATTACTCTTTCCATGTGCTAGATGATTTTTGTTATGATTTGCACTGTTTATTCACTTGTAAATATGGCATTGTACATAAAACCATAGGACACTAGCCGATCCACGGCTTTATTTCAACGTGAGAACAGTCACGCATGAATCAGATAAGACCCCCACTCGGACAGAACACCTTTCCAATATGGCGCCCACAGTGGCCAAAAGGGGTATAGTCCTATGTTTATGTCAATGTTTATGAATCTGTTTATTTAATGGGATATCTGATACTGACGAGTGACACACTGACAAAGGCTCACGCCGAAACGCGTCTGTGCTTATCTGTTCCCTTTGATTAAAACTTTGGTTGACTCTTGGACTACGAGTGCTGCCTCCTTCTTGTGTAACGAAGAAGAGTTTGAGCGTTAATATATATATATATATATATATATATATATATATATATATATATATATATATATATATATATATATATATATCACACACAAGAGTTGCCCCCTCAGAGAAGCCACACAAAGGTAGGTATGCTTTTCGTTTTATTTTCGGAAGTTACAGCACAGCTGGTATGACACTCTGCATTTAAAAGTTTTCCAAATCGCCGACGCGTTTCGTGCTACAAGCACTTTTTCATAGGCAAGTCTATGTTTGAACAGCGCAAAGCAGGATGTGCACTTATATTTCAAGTTCTGATTCCTGCCCCAGTGGGTGTCACCTCCTCGCAGAGCCTCATGGTCTCAGTAGTGCACACTGGTAATCCTCTAGTGAGTTGCAGATTGCGTTGTCACCATTGTAGACTAATAAAGCCCAAGTGGGTATGCAAAAGTGTCAAACTCACACTGCGCTGTTTTTGAAACACCTTCCAAAACGACCTCCTTTCCCAACGCGGTGATTGTCTGTAATTAACACCACAGGACCGCTTTCATGCAGCAGGGCTTCTCCATGACCGGACCAGCCGTCAAAATTCATCACACACAAGAGTTGCCCCCTCGGCGAAGCCACACAAAGGTAGGTATGCTTTTCGTTTTATTTTCGGAAAGAGTGATTACAACATATGTATACATATATATATATATATATTTATATATATATATATATATATATATATATACATATATATATATATATATGTATATATATATGTATATATATATATATATATATACACACACATATATATATATATATTTATATATATATATATATATGCTCCTCCAACCGGTTCACCGTGCAACAGAGTATCCAATGCACGTTCCCCAGCACGCAGACATCCAATCAATAGTCCAAAGCCAGTCTTAAGATGTTCTTAATTTTTTATTTTCTCAGCATAAAGTGCAGGGTGCAAAGAAAAAGAACGTCAAACAGACGCGTTTCGGGCGTGAACCCCCTTGCTCACTGTTAGCAGCCATTAGACCAACTTACACTTAAATAGCACAACACAGTTTTGAAAAAGCGCGCTCTAATGCACCTCATTGACACAGTAAAAGGACTTACATCAGTACACGCCTTGAAATAACATCATGTATGGCGGCCATCTTTGCCTAGTCAAGATATTATTAAAACATATCAGTAATGTGTATGGTTGTTTTCAAGTGCAAATACTCGTTTAAAACATTGTCCAAACATTATATATTATTTTCTCTTTTCTATAAGGACAATATGCATGTGATCCATTATTTTATAATGCCAATAGTTTAAAGTGCAAGTGCATTTTAAAAAAAACGTGCAGATCTTTGTTTATCAACAATAAAGTGACAACGTGCATTATTTTGCTTTCTGTACAAATACGCTATTTAGCTGTGCAAATAGGCTAGGTATTTCTTGTGCAAATACGCAATGTTGACAAAGCTAATCATCATACATTTAGTCTCAAAGGATTTTTTATAGCAAACGACAATGTTGGACAAAAATATCACATATCTGATAAATCTCAGTCATAGGGTTTAACCAACTAAATCCACGCTATTGGATACATGGTATAATTTATGTTTGCACAAATGCTTATGTGCCTGCTGCATATGTCAATGGAATTTTTCAACTATTTTGTATAGTGCATATTCTAAGAAAGAATCGCAGTCCATTGCTACTGATAGAGACGGAAAAAAATGAAAATGAAATTAAAATTGAAAAACGGTGAGGAAGTGAGTTTGAGCCCATGATTAATTTCATGTGGGCAAATTGGGTAGTGAAGGGATGAATAAAAGGAAACATAAAAAGTAAATATTTCTACCAAAATATTTATGGTGATTAAAAACCTTATTCTTAGGATGTTAAATCACATCCTGATTTGCCTTTCAGTTTAACAAAAGTGGTTCATGAGTTGATGAATTTTCTTTATTAATGCTATATGGGGAGTTGCAGATTATTCATATTTAGAGCTTTTGTTGGTTAGTACTGAAAAACCCGTTTTTGTAAAGCAGATGATACTTGGCATGTTTAGAGAAAGTTACTTAAATCTTCCCCCATATTCAGACCTCCCGGGATTTTACTGTTTAATCTGACAATATATAATGACTCCAACTGCCTTCGTTTTTTCTCATAATCACCACCCTTTTTAGATGTTCTCACGGCATCTATCACAAAGTATTTTAAATGTGATAAGTTCCTATTGTGATGTTGGTCAAAGTGCCGGGCTACCGGGTAGCTCTGGTCACAGTTCACTATCGCCCTAAGATGTTGGAAAATACGTTGGTACACAGGTAATTTTGTGCTCCCAACGTATCTCAAATTGCAAGAACATGTTAACACATATACCGCTAGTTCTGTTCTGCAGGTATAGTGGGCTTTAATGGTGATGGGTTTGGAGTCAAAAGGGGTCAGATATGATCTGGTATTTATGCCAAAATGGCATGCACGGCAAGAGATGCACCGGAAGAACCCTTTACGGGGTGACAACCAGTCATAATTTTTTGGTGTTTCAGGTGAACTGGAAACCAGTTCATTGCGCATGCTGAATGCCCTTTTATATGTTACTGTGGGTTTGTCAGGTAAAATTTCTTTCACTACCGGATCAGTTAGGATTACAGGCCATTGTTTTCTTACCAAGCTGGAGATCTGACGTGCTTGGCGACTATACCCTGTAATCAATCTGATATCATTGCTAGTTTTCATTGGATTGGTTGCTTGGGGATTTGGGGTAGAGGCTTCTAACAAACTGAGCCGATCTAGGCTATTGGCTTTAATCATCGCTTGGTCAAGCGCACTGGTTTTATAGCCCCTAAACTCTAACCGTTTCTTAGCTTCATTTTGGTGTTGGTCTCGAAGTTCCACTGTACTGCAAGTCCTATGGATTCTAAGGAATTCCCCATAGGGGATTGCCTTAATTGTGTGTTCCGGGTGGAAACTTTGTGCATGCAAGATGGTATTGCCTGCCGTGCTCTTTCTGTAAAGACTTGTAGTGAGCGTGTCATTTACTATATCTACCAACACGTCTAGGAAACTAATTTTGTTCCTACTGATTTCAGCAGTAAACACCAGGTTAGAGTTATTTGCATTGATCTTCTCCACAAAATGATTTGCATCTTCCATGCTACCTCTCCAAATGATGAATATATCATCTATATACCTCATATATTTCACAATGTTCTTGTTCCAAGCTTCCGAGTGTTCAATATAATATATATATATGAACAAATCCTGCGCGGCCGCAGCGTCTTCAATCACGCGGTAGTCAGCAGAACAGGACACGGACCCAATTTCTCGTGCTTAATTATATTTTATTCGCCCAAGTTGTCAGAGACGCGTTTCGCAGCGCGAACGCCGCTTGTTCACTCAACAGTTTGTATTACACTCGAAGGCTCTTTTAAAGTGACAGTGCATGAGTTTGTGAAAACACGTGAGTGATTTCGTAATAGACATGAAAGATATACTTTCCGCTGGGCATCATTTTGCTACATTTTCTCAACAGTTTAAACTAAAATACATTTCGTTTAAATGAATTTAAGGCACCATATTCAAATACATGTGAAATACATTAGTGCATTTGCCCGACTTTATTAGTGGACATTGACTTCGTTTGTCATTCATCAAAGTTAATTGTAAAATACAATAACAAAAACAAAATTTCAGTTTTTCTGTATTATTAAAAAAAGCGCAATATCATTGCCTATAACAAATTCATTTACCTTGTGCATATAAAGTGCAAGTGAATTAAAAACATATGATTTTAACTTCTCCATATTCATTCACTACCTTTTGTTTCACAATGTTATCTATTTATCTCCCTTTGGATCACAGTACCTCTTTCGATAAACCAATCACTTTCACGTTTTGTCACTATTGTCTCAATATACTGAGTTTTATTATTTTTTTAAGCATATTCATTTCACCTGCTGTTTGTTGTTACATCATGATTATCCTCATTATTGATCTCTCTTATGGTATCTGTTCATTTTACCCATATTTAAACAACCATTGATAATTTTCTCTAATCGTTCACAACCATTGATCACATTATAATCACATTTCTCGTCAAATTGATCTATGTACAAATTGTTTTTATAAAAATATTTTTCTTCAAAAATATCTAAAAACATCCTAAAATATTTACATTTGTAAAAAAACACCTTTTCATAAACTCATCATGTTTTTCATTTATAAATATATATAGGGTAAGTATTTAAATAAGTCTGTAAAATTGATCTATGTGTACATTGTATTCAACTTGACTCATACTGATTGTGGGGATTGTTCATGTAGGATACTGCCAATTTATCAATTACTTGAAGGAGTTTTGCGGGATTGTAAATGATTCTCATTATTCCAAGCAAGTATATAAATCCTCCGTTAGATTCAATCCGTTAGGATGTTTTGAATCTAATAATAAGATGTATCTTGTTTCCAACTTTCTTAATTTATTTTCACGATCTCCACCTCTCCTATTGGGAGGGATTGCGTCTATTAAAAAATAGGACAAACCTTTGTTATTTGATCTGTGAAATATTTTAAAGTGGCGAGCCACCGGATAGGTATTGTCCATATTAGTTATGGCGCGGAGATGTTGGAGAATTCTAACGTGCGCCTGTAATTTCGTACTACCTACGTAGTTCAAACCACATGGGCATGTTAGTACAAACTGTATATTCACTTTTACAGTTCAACATCTTATTGATAGAATAGGGTTTAGATTTAAAAGGACTTGTGTATGTTTTTGTGTTGGTCCCGTGTGTACATGCTTTGCATGTTAAGCATTTTTTAAAACCCTTCAAATTTTGATACCAGATTGGTTTACTTATTATTTCTGGATCTGGTATGACCAGGCAATCTCTCATTGAGGGAGCTCTACTATATGTAATGGACACCCTCTGCGGTAGCAGGGGTCCTAATACGGGGTCACTGAGTACTATGGACCATTCTCCCTGAATAATTTTTTGGATTGCCTGATGTTGTTTGCTGTATCCAATTATGAGTTTAAAGTTATTCTCCTCTACAGTGGTTTGGTTGTAAGGCTGATTAGACTGTTTTTTTCTAACCAGTAAGTCCTCTCTGGCTAATATATCTGTTTTGGCAATGGCTTGATCTATAACTTTTTTAGAGTAACCTCTATTCATGAATCTCTCTTTGCTCAGTTGTTGGGCTTTGACTAATTCCTCCTCTGTGCTACACACCCTCTTAATTCTTAACATTTCGCCATAGGGAATGCTATTGACTAAATGGCGGGGGTGAGAGCTGGTGGCATGTAATACCGAATTTCCTGCAGTTTTCTTGCGAAATAAAGTTGTTTCAAGGTTATTGTTATGGATATAAACACTAGTATTGAGGAAATTGACACTGGTATTACTCATTTCAGCAGTAAATCTTATATTTAGATCATTGTTGTTGATTTTGACCACAAATGACTCTGCTTCATCCTTAGTTCCATGCCACACCACAAACAGGTCGTCAATAAACCTGAGCCACAACTTGATTTTAGTTGATACTGTATTGCCATGTGTTTCCATGAGGTCCAGCTTCTCCCATTTGCCCATATGGAGGCAAGAGTAACTCGGTGAGAAGCTGGCCCCCATTGCCACTCTTTGAACCTGACAATACAACAAATGATTGAACATGAAGAAGTTATTATTTAAGCAAAATTCTACCATTGCTATCAGCATATCATTGTGCTGTTTATAGATGGGTTCTCTATTTGCCAAAAATTATTCCACAGCTTGAATGCCATCTTTGTGTATTATACTTGTGTGTAATGAAGACACATCAAGTGCCATCATTACATACTCAGGGTTCCATTCAAAGTTTTTTACTTTGTTGATGAAGTCGCTCGTATCCCTTACATACGATGGTAGGGATTTTACATAGTCTTGAAGGAAATAGTCAACGTATACTGATGTTTTTTCTAAAATACTGTTCCTCGCACTAATAATTGGTTGTCCAGGCGGTATTTTGTTGTCCTTGTGTATTTTAGGTATGAAATATATCGTTGGTACAGTTGGTGTGTCATTTTTTAAATATTTGTACTCCATCTCACTTATAAGTTGTTTATTCCGCCAACTTGAAAGTTTTTTATAGTAAGTTCGATACATCTCCTTCAATTTTGAAGCATCAGTTCGTATGTAACATTGTCTATTATTCAGTTGGCTCATGGCCTCCTTCATGTAGTCATCATGTGCCCACAAGACTATGTTTCCTCCTTTGTCGCTGTTGCGTATCACGACTTCTTTGTTGTTCTTTAATTTTTTCATTAGCTGGAAATACTGATGGTCTTGGTTGCGTGTTTTTGTATGCTTGTACCTATTTTTTTATTCAATTTTTTGATTTTTTTTAGTAACGACCTCGTGAAAGGTGTCTATGGCATGGTATATATATATATATATGTTGTAATCACTCTTTCATCTGAGTTGACAAAAACATCCCGTCACCAAAAGAAAATGTATTTAACTTTAAAGCCCTGTTCTAATTCATCAGCCAATTTCACAAAGACATTGAACAGCTGATTCACAAGCATACATTTAGTTGAATACTAACAATTTTGATTCCGTTCATTTCAGCACTTGCACATGGCTACTGTATTCATGGAGTGGCCACCATATATTCTGGTGGACACGAGACCAGAATACAATGAGTCAACATTGCTTTTTAATACTCACAGAACCCTCTTCATCACCAAATGCTCTGGTTTTTAGGTAAGGTTAACCCATAGACATGCAACATCTAAAGATGAGGAAAAAGATGGGAGGAGAAGGATGGTACAAGGCAGAATGGAAAACTTCCAACAAAATCAAGTATTAACCTTTGTATCTCTGGAGATACATAGAGGACATTATTGGGACGCATTGATGGGAAATGAACACTTAGCACATTACCAAAGTGAATAAGTAGTGTAAGTTCACGCAGTGGGCAATTCAGATGTGGGAATATCGAGCCATATATATGAACCACATTTGTGGTCTCAAACCCTTCCATCGCAAAGGCATATCTTTTGCGACCTCAAATCTTGTTTGGTATGTACAAATCTCTTTGGGAGTCGGAAAAACCTTTCCACCTCTTTTGTAATTCACATTTCAGGTATCAGTGGTTTGAGATTGCAATTGTGGTTGCAGACTATTGTTTAGATACTGACAGCAAAGTGAAGTGGTATCTGAATCCCAAAGGGATCTTGCGGGGAGAAGGAAACACTATATTCTCCTCCTGATGTGTTCCCAAACCGCAAACGTATTTTTAAAGCAAAACCCATTCCATTAATGAGGGCTGTCTGATTAAAGAAAGGTTTCTAGTTTAGTAATGCAAATTCTGGGAGGCAGTCTTCTATCCTTTGCAGGACACCATACTTGAATTTTCTACCAGTCATGGTGAGTGGGGCTTAATTTGAGACTTGCCTGATTAATATTCATTAGGCAAATAATGTTGCTAACCTTTGGAAATAGACATTTGGCCATATGCCCTTTTTAGGTTGAAGCCGTCCAGGCAGCACAGCTGTCTAGTTTTTTAACAACATCTTGGGCGCATTTGGATACCTTCCCTGGGAATGCATTTCGCTCATTGCTTATGATTGGCTCTATGGTTTGTAACTTACATTTGCTTGCTTTCTATTTACTGGCTTTATTTGTTTTAGTCTGTCCAGTTTGAGTTTGTCCCTTCTGTTCCCCAAACCCTATTCACTGGACTATTCCACTAGTACTTGTATTCTGTAAACAGGCCTTTAAATCTTGGTCTTATCTTGTCACATTTGTGGCTCATTTAAAGACAAGGGTCAAATGTCAGTCTGTGTTTTCCAGGGAGCATGGTGTTTGTTCTTGTTTCTCATTCTTCAGAATTAGAGGCTTTATGTGACAATCATGCTGGCTTCTGGTGGGTGTGTGTTTGAGGAAGGCTGCACGATGTTATTTTTTTTCTATAACACAACAAAATGAAAATGTCTGTAAATGAACTATGCAGATACTTCAGAATATATCAGAAATAGAAAAGACCATATAAGCAAATTTTTGGGTGATTCTGTAGTGTGATGGTAACAAACATTTTAATACAATAAGAATAAATCAATAACTAGGTGATGAAATGTTCACACATTATTGTTTGTACTTTTATCAGTAAAATTGTATGTCTGTGCAAATGTAATGGTCATTTCAATTTAAGATGTGTTTTCTGTACTCGCAGTGGCTACCACATTATGTATATATAATCCACTATACCCCACTCCACTCTGCATTGCACCACTCCACATTATGCCATTCCAATCCCCACTGTGTCACTGCACTCTACTCTGCACCACTGTACACCCTATGCCACTTCACTCTAAGGTTCTCTACTCAACACCACTCTACTATATGCCAATGCACTCTACCCCACATTACAATGCACCACTGCAGTCTTTGCCACTGCACTCTCCACCACCCCATTTCATGCTACTCCACTCTATGCCACTCTATTCTGAAACACTGCACTCTATGCCACTGCACTGTACACCAATGCACTGCACTTTGTACCGCTCAACTCTTGGCCAGCGCACTCTGCGCCAATCCACTCTACGCCATTGTAGTCTCCTCTACAGCACTGCACTCTACTCTGCGCAACCAGACTATACTCTGTGCAACTGCAGTCTACTTTGCACCACTGCACTGCACTCTGCATCACTGCACTCCACTCTGCATCACTGAACTCATTGCTAATGCACTCTACACCAATTTATCAAAACCAATGCATTCTATGCCGCTGCACTTTAAGCCAATGTACTCTACACCAGTGCACTCTATGCACTGTACTTTGTACCGCTCAACTCTTGGCCAGTGCACTCTGTGCCAATCCACTCTACGCCATTGTAGTCTCCTCTACAGCACTGCGCTCTACTCTGCGCAACCACACTATACTCTGTGCAACTTCAGTCTACTTTGCACCACTGCACTGCACTCTGCATCACTGCACTCCACTCTGCATCACTGCACTCATTGCTAATGCACTCTACACCAATTTATCAAAACCAATGCATTCTATGCCGCTGCACTTTAAGCCAATGTACTCTACACCAGTGCACTCTATGCACTGTACTTTGTACCGCTCAACTCTTGGCCAGTGCACTCTGTGCCAATCCACTCTACGCCATTGTAGTCTCCTCTACAGCACTGCACTCTACTCTGCGCAACCACACTATACTCTGTGCAACTTCAGTCTACTTTGCACCACTGCACTGCACTCTGCATCACTGCACTCCACTCTGCATCACTGCACTCATTGCTAATGCACTCTACACCAATTTATCAAAACCAATGCATTCTATGCCCCTGCACTTTAAGCCAATGTACTCTACACCAGTGCACTCGATGCCACTATACTCTACAACACGTTATGACACTGCACTCTAGGCCATTGTACTTTATGTCACTGCACTTTACACCACTCTATTCTACTCTGATCCACTGTACTCTAAACCAATGCTCTCTATGCCACTCTACTCTACACCGCTCTATGCTCTGCAACACTGCACTCTCTGCCACTGTACACTAGGCCACTTTAATCTACACCACTCTACTCTATGCCACTCTACTCCAATGCACTCTATGCCACTACACTCCACACACCACACTCTGCATCACTACACTCTACGAAACTGCCTCTCTACGAATATACCACTCTACTCTGCAATACTAAACTCTCTGCCACTGAACTCTTCTCTGTACCACAGCACTCTATGCCACTGCACTCCACTCTGCACCAGTCTATTCTACACCACTGTACTGCACCCTAAGCCAACGCACTATACACCACTACACTCTATGCCACTCTACTGTGCATCACTCCACTCTGTGCCACTGCAGTCTACTCTGCCCCCCACCAATTCACTCTATGCCACAACAGTTTTTTGCAAATGCACTCTATGCTACTCTAATCTACTGTGCACCACTGCCACTCTACGTCACTTTACTGTAAGCCTCTCTGCTCTACTCTCCAACTGTTAGAAATTGGGTTTCTGGTTGGCAGAGGTAATCACATATCCAAGCAGAAAGCAAAGTCCTAGTCAGGGTAAGTCACAAACACACCTTAAAATAACCTGTGCTCACCCCTTGGTAGCTTGGCACTGAACAGTCAAGCTTAACTTAAGAGACAATGTGTAGCGAATTTGTGCAACACATCACACAGTAAACAGTGAAAACACCACACAAAAAGCTCCCACATCAAGTTAGAATACTGGCTTTAAATTCTGAAATAAAACAAGACCAAAACACCAAAAATCAATATGTAGAAGTCAAGATATGATTTTTGAAAGATTAAATGCAAAAATAGCGCTTAGAAGCAATAAGTGCTTAAAGAGTTAATTGGTAGCGCTGGACTGCGACGAGTTCTGGCGGACCTTGATGTGGGGTGTAGCAGAGCGTCAGTGTCAATCCTGTATTTGTGGTGATGCATCAATTTTCTCCACGCAACATTGGTGATGAGTTGTTTGTGAAGATAAAGCGCTGGTTCTGAGATGCATTCATTCCGAAGCTGATGCACCAGGTTTTTCCATGCAGTTGAGGTGATGCATCTATCGTCTCTTGCAACTGTGGCAGCGCTGCAGCGGTTTCTATGGTGATGTGCTGGTTCCAAATGCAATGGGACAGTTCTGCTCCCACAACAGTATTGATGTGTCAATTCTGTTCTTACAGCAGAGGATGTGTCAGTTCCACTGGAGCAAGCACCTGGGTTCACTTCCAATTAACCAGAGACAGGAGCTAGGTGAAAGACTTTGATGTCCCTGAGTCTTTGAAGATGTGAAGGCTAGTCATTAGCCCTTGGAGTCACACTGGGTTTAAGTGATGAAGGTCCAGTCAGAGAAAGCAGCAGGACAGCACAGCAAGGCAGCAGTCTTTCAGAGCAGCAGTCCAGAAGAGTGGCAGTCCTTAAGCGCAGTAGTTAATTTTCTTGGCCGATTGGTTTCAGGTCCAGAAGTGTGCTGAGTGGGTAGGGTCAGAGGTCTATTACTTATACCCAGTCTTGCCTTTGAAGTGGGGGTGACTTCAAAGCATGGTCTTTGAAGTGCACTGATATCCTTTCTTCCTGCCTTGGCTCCAGACTCAATGTATGGAGCCCTTTGTGTGTGGTCAGGCAACAACCTATTCAGATGTCAGTCTGGTACTGTACCAAGCGCCTCCCTCCCTGTAGTGTAGCTCCTATATCCCTGATATGCTCTGCGCATTGGAATATTATACACTTTAGTTTTGGCATAGGACTGAGGCAGGGGCGGCTGGTGACATTTGAAAGTGGTGTGGCGTAAAGTTTCTGTCAGAGTGCACCGTGGCGAGAGACTGTAGTAGCTCATGCATTTTTCAAAAACTTTCTGCAACATTTTTAATGTTGTCCACCTGCACTAAGGGCAGATCGGAGTCAGTTGATGGATTAAAGATCCTCTATCCAGAACCACAATGTTATTTGGAGCTTCACCTGCATATCTCTTTGCGCGTTCAATCCTTTTAAGGGGAGAGTTACTCTCCCCTTGTCCCAAGCTGCTAGGTATCTATCAATACTTTATTTTCCTATGTCCCTAAGAAAATCACCACTCTCCTGATGATTGATCGTCACCATCCAGATGTATTTATTCTGAAGGCTGACCCTGCTGCTATTAATCCCTTTTCATGTTAAAACCACATGAATCTTTCATGAACTGAAGTCAACGTTTCACTGCAGGCGGCATTGTTTCTGCATTAGAACGACAAACAGCTGTGCTTCGGGGATCCCATTGCCTCTTGTTCTTATTAATCTGCTAAAGACACCTTTGAGGTCGTGTTTTCTGTTAACTAACTGATCTGCAGCTCCAGCGCCAGATATAATTAAATGATAAGCACACAGACACGCGCTTGTGCTCACATACTAAATGACTGGACCTTCAGTAAAAAACGCTCTCTATGACCCACATATTTTATGTGCACCACCAGTCTGAAAAATGAAGAATCAAAGGGCTTCTGAAGTTGAAAAATATAGCATCACCACTTTGATTCGAACCGCCGAAAATCACACCGTGCAGCAAACACGCCACAGAACACTCCCTGTAAAAATCAGGCACTGACTGCTCAAAGGCAGCCCAGATCCACGAGCGTATCAGGCACATGTCCATGCCTCTTTATTAATGTAGAGGGGGGAGCAGTTGCGGCAGGCATGACGGGGGGAGAAGGGGGTGCGCGCGGGGGGGAGCAGTCACGGCAGGCATAACGGGGGAGGGGGTAGGCGCGGGGGGAGCAGTCACACAGAGTCCCAGGCCCAGCCCTCTCATGGCAAACTGGCAAATCATAAGACTGGATGTGACTGGGGGAGGCTACTCGGCGAAATCCTGCCATTTAACAGGGCCTGGGGCGAATGCACGTCACCGCCCGAGCAGGATCCTATCTTCAGGCTCCTGTACTACACTAGGCATGCACAGCAGTTTAATGTGAATGGAGTCAGGTGCAGAAATTAAAAGCTCCCCTCGCAGATGTGCAGTCGGAGTACAGTTCTGGACTCCTCCTGCTCTCGCCTGGAGTCAGGTGCAGAAATTAAAATCTCCCCTCGCAGATGTGCAGTTGGAGTACAGTTCTGGACTCCTCCTGCTCTCGCCTGTGTGCGTTCGCTTGTTGAATGGCTCATGCAGGCATACTTGACTTGAGGTTGTGAAGCTCGGGCCGGAAATGTAACCAGACGAATTGTCGTCTGCCTACATTTTCTGCTGCCCGTGCTGTGAGCATTGTTTCTGTGTTGATTCTGCTTGCCTAGTGGGGCGCCGCCCCTGACGGCCCTATGGACCAGCCGCCACTGGACTGAGGTCAGTATGTCTCTATCGAGTACATTAAATGTAATTACTTGTGTGTGCCAGCTAACTCAGAGGTCACTAGATACTTCTCGAATGAACAAGAAGGGATTAGTTTCTGACAACCGCATAAACATGACAACTTTGTTTCCCTTAGAGTCGGAACAATATCTTCAGAGTCGTGGAAACAATAGAATACAGTTTCACTCAGTTAATCGTGCATGCTTCGTTTCTAATAAGGGTTTATTGAACAGTCTTCTTTCTCATGTAAGAGATATGAACTGCTACAATCGTAAGACAGAATGTGAAGTATAATACGTACAGCATTAGCAGTAAGATAAAATAATACTGCAATAGCATGGTCTGTAGCTATGACATATATAAAAATACATACATAAATAACACAGGCTAAAATACTCAACTGGTGCTTCTAAAATAATCCTACCCCAGTGTGCCTAACCTAAGTGTAGTACGAGGGAAGGTGCTGTTTTAGCTATAGTTTAGTTTAGTTTAGTTGTGCCAACAATTGCCAAAAGGTTCTCTAGGTTCTAATCAGCTCGAGACCTTAGAATGAGAGAGGTTTGAATCTCTTTCCCGGGACTCAATCTCTAACACCACAGATGGGGAGTCAGAAACACTGGAGCTGGATTCTCGGGGAGGAAGATGGCAGCGTCTGGTCAGTGCGTCAGTTAGGGACTTGACTTCCTTCGGGACTTGTTGTGGTGAGCCGCGTCACGCAAGTTGAATCGACTGTAAGTTTTTCAGCGTTTATGGAGGTTCTAGCAGCGCAAATTTTTCTAAAAAGTTCACTGCCAGGCTTTTGCCTTCACTTGAAAGTTCATCTCCTAGAAAAAGGACGTTGAGATGTGCAATTCTTGTTTTTATATAATTGAATTTGTACCCTTCAGAGGTGAAGCCCAGTATAATGGTGTTCACCCTGTCCGAGTGCCTATTCAGATCATCGTCTTTCAAATAGATATCATATCATCGACATATGACAATGCCTCGTCATCATAAGTTTGTAGTAACTCTGTTACCTTTGCTGAGAAAAACCCCGGACTATTCTTGAATCCTTGAGGGAGACGACAGAACTGACTCAGTGTCCCCATTATTTAGAAAGTGGTCAGATACCTGCTTTCAGGTGCAATGTTTTGACAAAAGAAACCGTTAGAAATATCTAATGTGGTTTTATATTTTTTACGCACAATGTTATTCATTAATACTGTTCTATGTGTATTTTGCACTGCAAATGTTTTACAACAAGAGTTTAGATGTCTGTAATCCAAAACTAGACGATATGTATTGTCTGGTTTGGAAACAGGAAACAAAGGATTGTTCATTGATGAGGTGCATGTTTAAATCACCCCTTGGTATTCAAGTTGATCTAAAATCTACGAGACCTGTTGTTTTAGCTTCTTGCTTAATTGGATACTGCCTTTGTGCAGCTGGTTGATTTTCTATCTGGATTTTGTGGTGAGGTGAGTCCTCATCCCATCCTACATGATTTTTGTATAATGCTGGGGCTTGGGCACTGCCCATTTCCTGGAATAAATATATTTTAAATGTACTGGAATATGGTTGGAGAAGGCTGGTATAATGATTTCTTCACCATGTGGCCATTCCCTGACAAATTCTGGTGGCCAGTCTTGTTCTGCTAGAAGTATATCATAACCCTTAGAAAGTCACTCCCAAAAGAGTGCTTTCACTTTTCTTGGTATGTCTCTCTCCATCCGGAGTGTTATTTCATATAACCTATGTGGAGAACTAACCCTGGTGTTTGCAGTTTCAACTTCAATGCCTTCATTCAAGTCTTTGTCTCCTGAAGTCCCTTCAGGTTCTGGTGAGCTATTGATACTTCTTCTGCACTGTCCAACATTGTCTGAGCCCATTCTCCGTTCTTGAGTTGTGTCCTCAAGATCCTCGGGATGTCTGATTTTCAGACCTGCAACCTTCTTGTTAGTGTATTGAGGTTTTGGTTTGCTTTTCTGAACGTGTTGATTGTCTTTGGACTTCACACGTTCTTCCTTGTTCTCTGACCATCCTTTTCTTTCGGATGTCTGTGACGATATCTGAAAAGTACGAGAGGAACGTGCATCAGTATCTTGATTCCTGTCAGGTTTTCTCAAATTATCCCTATTCCTGAGGTTATTCCTCCATTCAGGAGGCTCCTTTTGAGGAGACCCACCTCAGGATTGAGAATCTTTCTCTTTTGAATGCTGTTTATTATTTTCCCACTTCTTTTTAGAAGAGGTAGGAGTGTTTTTATTAAACACCTTTTCAGGACTTTCAGACAGTTGTGGTTTAACTGGTTTCCCACCCAAACTGTCTCTGCCTAATTCTTCATAGGATTTTTAAAATAATCTGGCTGGTTCTTGTGGTTGTTCTCTTACATCAAATTCCCTTAATTTCTGGCGGATTGCCAATGATGCTGCTGCTCCTTTAATATTAGATAATATTATTGATGAGACCTGGTTCAAATTTTTCAGCAGTTTCATACCTAAATTCAGAGCAGGCTCTACCCCGTATTCATTTTGAATCTGTTTCAGGACATCAGGTATTACCGCCATAGATGTAACACCATCTGTTTTAGTGTAGATGGCAGCAAAGACTGTGTCCCAAGTTGTGCAGTCTTCCAGATGTGGTATTATCCCCATTGGTAAACAGATTGTTAGAATTCTATGTTTGTCATAGGGACTGGTATTCGGAAATACCACTTCGATTTGAGTCATTTTCTGCGCTATCCAGAATGGAATCTGTTCACGTTTTGCGCGTAATTTACCCATGACTGTGTGTAAAGTCTGTGGTGTAATTTTTAGTGTATTCCCCTTATGAGAGGTTTGTTGTAGAATAACTATTGGAGGTTGGACTGTGAGAGTCTGCATGACATATTGAACCAATTGTCTATAAATTTCGATTAACTCTTTGAGTTGAGTGAGTAATTCTACGTCTGATATGTCATCAATGTCAGGATGTGGTGTATAGCTGGCTAAAACGGGTCATGTTGCTCCTGATTTACCTAGCGGACCAAGCCTGGTAATGTGATTTAAATGTTTTAGGGCGCCTTTAAACCAGAGCTCATGCTCCTGGTATGTGAATGGAATTTCAATATCCTCAAAAGGAATATATTACTGTGGTGGATCATCTTCTTTGTAGAAGTGAAAGAAATGTGTTACTGAATTTGCTTCTGGGAATATTATCCATGAATAGAATACCTCCGTCTTGTGATATTCTTGTGCCTCTATCACAAAAACTGCTCTAGCACCTCTTGATGTTAGGCCATGTTTTATAAGTTTTAGAGTGATGGCTCTCCTTAAATTTGGAGGAATGATTATAGCATTCTCATCGGTTTCAGTAAAACCTGTTAAGTTAAAAGCTGGAACGGTGTTGTCGCCAGCAGCTCCACCGGTTTCGGTGTTGTTGCCGTTTTTGGTCATTGTTTAAAAAAATGCAGAGCAAGTTTCAAGGGAACAAAAATAAGGTGCACAATATTTTTGAACACTGTATCCTTCAACGTTGAACAAACCAAAAAGCAAATACATAGGAGTTTTCGTCCTACTCTGCTATGGTGGCTATTATCCCTACCCCCTCCAGATGTCTTATGGAGTATTATGAGTGGAGGGTCTTTGCGAAAAGCACGACTAAGTTACTTCAGTATCTAGCGTTGAAATAGTACCTTCCCAAACCGTTGGGCGCCATGTAGTGTAGTTCCTATATCCCTGATAGGCTCTGCGCATTGGAATAATATACACTGTAGTTTTGACATAGGACTGAGGTCAGTATGTCGCTATCGAGTACATTAAACTTAATTACTTGTGTGTGCCAGCTAACTCAGAGGTCACTAGAAACTTTACAAATGAACAAGAAGGGATTAGTTTCTGACAACCGCATAAACATGACAACTTTGTTTCTCTTAGAGTCGGAACAATATCTTCAGAGTCATGGAAACAATGGATTACAGTTTTACTCAGTCAATCGTGCATGCTTCGTTTCTACAGAGTTGCACAGAAATAGAGAGACGGGTGTTTCAATACAAAGGGTTTATTGAACAGTCTTCTTTCTCATGCAAGAGATATGAAATTCTACAATCGTAAGACAGAATGCGAAGTATAATACGTACAGCGTTAGCAGTAAGATAAAATAATACTGCAATAGCATGGTCTGTAGCTATGACATATATAAAAATACATACATAAATAACACAGGCTAAAAAACTCAGCTGGTGCTTCTAAAATATTCCTACCACAGTGTACCCAACCTAAGTGTAGTACGATGGAAAACGTAGGAGCTGTTTTAGCTATAGTTTAGTTTAGTTTAGTTGTGCCAAGAATTGCCAAAGGTTTCTCAAGGATCTAATCAGCTCCATACCTTAGAATGAGAGAGGTTGGAATCTTTTTCCTGGGACTAGATCTCTAACACCCCGCAAGGGGAGTCAGAAACACTGGAGCTGGATTCTCGGCGAGGAGGATGGCAACGTCTGGTCAGTGCGTCAGTTGGGGACTTGACTTCCTTCAGGACTTGCTGTGGTGAGCCGCGTCGTGCAAGTAGGTACCTGAACCGCACCGTGCCTTGCCATAGCAAGTGAAGGTATATTTATACCTTGAAGGTATTTAGGAATGCCAGTGTTGACATACAAGTCGGGCATAAGAACGTCATGAATGAACCTCTAAGGAATAGATGTTCATGCATAATAAATGAGTTCTTGGAGAAATCAATATACAGGCAAGGGGAAGTCCTAAAGGCTTAAGAGTCTGGTTTTCCAAGAACTCGTTCTGACGAAGATGAACGGATGTAGTTAATCATGCCTGTATTTGGTTAGCATGAGCAATGCCTAAGTAAGGGCTGAATTTCTATGCCTAAATAAGGGCAATGTGAATTGTACCTCCCAGGAAGATGCTGTAGCATGAAGTCCCACCTGGCTTCTCTTGTGTGTGGCTGTCTAGATGGTATTCACAAAGTGAAATGCCACCCAGCCCAGCCTGTGATCAGAGACAAGCAGCAGACACCAAATGGCAAAGAGCAGGAAAATGTCAAGCTTTTTAAAAGTGGATTTTCAGAATAGTAACAACAAATCAACTTTACCAATAAAGAGGATTTTTATTTACTATACCATAGGCACTAAACATGAGACCTCTACCTTCTCTCAACTAGGAATCTCAGTAGTGAAAAATTAGTTTGGAAGTTTTTTACTACCAGGACACCTAAAACTTGAAAAAACATATCCTACCTTTTAGCTAGATAACACCCTGTCATACGGCCTACCTTGAATCTACCTTAGGGATGACTTAGTTGACATGGCAGTGTAAACTGCACACAAAGGGTCTGCAGTGGCAGGCCTGAGACATGTTTGTGGACTACATGAGTGGGTGTCACAAACGGTGTTGCAGTATCACTAGTAGCATTTAATATACAGGCCTTGGGGACATGTAGTGCACTGTACTAGGGACCTATACGTTCATTAAATGTGAAAATTGGGTAGGAACCACTTTTACCATGTTTAGAGGAGAGAGCACAGGCACTTTAGCACTGGTTAGCAGTGGTAAAATGTTCAGAGTACTAAAACCAACAAAAATGAGGTCAGAAATAGAGCAGTAGAAAGGCAAAAAAGCTTGGGATGACCCCGCAGTGAGGGCCATTTTCCAACAGCACCACTCTACTTCTTTCCAGTACACTCTACCCCACTCTACTATGCACAACTTCACTCTATACCACTACAGTCTAGGAACTTTACTCTGCAACACTGCACCCTATGCCACTGCACTCAATGCCCATCTGCTCTAAGCCATTCTAATCTACTCTGCAACACTGCACTCTATGACTCTGCACTCCAAGCCACTGCATTATACTCTGAAACAATCTACTCTATGCCACAGCACTCTACTCCACTTTGCACCATTTCACTTTATGCCACCCTACTTATGCCACTGCAATATACCCTGCACCACTCTGCACCTTGCCACTCTATTCTATGCCGCTGCACTCTACGCCTCTGCACGCAATACCAATGCACTTGACACCACTTTATTCAATTCCAATACACTCTAATCTACTGCACTCTATGCCACTCTTCTCTGCACCACTGCACTGCATGCCACTATACTTCACCCTGCAACACTCTACTTTATACCTCTGCACTCTAAGCCAGTCTACCCTGGGCCTGGGCAGAGTTTGCGAAGTTCCGCTGCAGGGAACTTTGTGTAGTGCCCAAAAATCTCTGCTGTGCAGTGCTATGTGGAGTTCAGCAAGCACCAGAGTATACTACGTCACGCTGATTGTGCTGATTTTTACTGCCAGGTGTTTGTCCCATGTTGTAAAATCAGCATGCACAGCATCACGTGCAGCACAAGAGGGCGCTACTTCTTTCTGATGCTCAAGTAGATGTTCTACTCGAGTGGCTGCTTTCTCAATGTGAGCAGAAGGTTTCTCAACGCGAGCAGTAGCAACCTGCTGCAATTGACGGTGTTGAGAAATCTCGGTGGGGGGTAGTCTGGAATACCATTTCCTCACTCGGGCTCGACAACTTAATGTTGGGGAGCCATGAGAGAGGGCAAATTCCCTCTGTGTCGCTACGGCTGAGTTTTTTGGAACTCTGCACTCAACGCTGAGTGCAGAGTAGGAAAAACCTGCAAACTCCATGAGCAGAGCGGGATTTCACGACCAGGTCTACTCTAAACCATTTCACTCTACATCACTTTATTCTCCACCACTGCACTCTAAACATTGCACTTTACAACACTCTACTCTGCAACGCTACTCTCTCGACCACTAAAGTCTATGCCACTCTACTTTGCACCACTCTGCTCTGCGCCACAGCACTCTATACCACAACATTCTACATTACCATACACTTTGACACTCTAATCTATTGTACACCATTGTACACTATGCCACTTCACTCTACGCCTCTCTACTCTACTCTGCACCACTCTACTCTGTGCCAGTGCACTCTATCTCACTCTACTATGCACCACTGCCCTCTTCAGCACTACACTCTACACCACTCCAGTCTAGGCCACTCCACTCTACTCTGCACTACTCCACTCTACACCACTCCGCTCTATGCCACTCTGCAGTGCAACACTGCAGTATATGCCAATACACTTTACACCACTACTCTATGCCACTGCACTCCACCCTGCACCACTCCACTCTACCCTGCGCCAGTCCACTCTACGCTATGTCACTCTACTCTGAAACAACCTACTCTATGCTGTTCTTCTCCACTCTGTGCCACTCCATTATATGCCACTGCATTCTACACCAATTTACTGTACTCTGTACCACTGAATCTCACTATGCTCTATGCCACTACTCTATACCACTGCATTCCACCCTGTACCACTTTACTCTATTTCACTTCACTGTACTCTGAAACAATTTGTGTCACTTTACTCTATGCTTCTGCACTCTATACTAATATACGCCACTCTGTGCCTCTGTACTCTACGCCGCTGCACGCTACACTGAACTACTCTACACCACTCTAATCTACACCATTGCCTTCTATGTGACTCTACTCTAAAGCACTGCACTCTAGGTCAATGCACTCAACACCACTTTACTAAAATATGCCACTGCACTCTATGCTAAATAATGTGCACCAATGCACTCTACACTACTCTATTCTACTCTGCACCACTATACGCCATTGCTCTCTGTACTACTCTACTCCGTGCCACTCTACACTATGCCACTCTACTCTATGACACTGTACTCTATAACACTATACAAGACTACACTTTCTGCCACTGAACTCAATGCCACTAACCTCGATGACACTCTACTCTGCACCACTGCACTTTATGCCACTGCACACTACATCACTCTACATAATTGTGCTCTATGTCACTGCACCGTATGCCACTCTGGTCTACTCTGCAACACTCTACTCTGTGCTAATCTGCTGTACTTTATGCCACTGCACTCTTTGCCACTGTACTCTACACTAGGCTGTGATGGAGTTTGCGGTGTTCCGCTACGGAGAACTCCATGAAGTACCCCAAAAACTCTGCTGTGCTATGTGCTGTTCCGCAAACAACAGACTACAATACATCACACTGCTTGCATTGAGTTTTTGAGCCGGGTGTTTGTACCATGCTGTAACATCAGCTTGAACAGCAACACGTGCAGTGCAAGAGGGCGCTGCTTTTTTTGCAGCTCAAGTAGATGTTCTACTCCAGCGGTAGCTTCCTCAACACAAGCGGAATGTTTCTCAACGCGAGCAGAAGCAACCTGCCACTACCGCCCCTGTTGAGAAATCTCCCTGGAAGGTGGTCTGGTGTACGATTTTCCTCCTTCGTACTCATCAAATTAATGTTGGCGAGCCACACAAGAGAAAAAACGCAACTCTGCGCAAATACGCAGAGTTTTGTGGAACTCCAGTAGAGTGGGGAAAACTCTGCAAAGTCCATGAGCGGAGTGGGATTTCACACCCAGGCCTACTCTTTACCATGTCACTGTACGTCACTTTATTCTCCACCGCTGCACTCTACACCAATGCACTCTACTCAACATCACTGCCCTCTACAACACTCTACTCTGCAATTTTGCACTCTCTGCCACTAAAGTCTATGTCACTTTACTCTGTACCACTGCACTCTATGCCACTGCACTCTACTCTTCATCCCTCTTTGCCTGTGCACTCTACACCACAAAACTCCATGCCACTGTATTCTATGCCACTCTTGTTTACTGTGCACCACTGCACTCTATGCCACTTACGCCTCTCTACTCTACTCTGCACCACTCTACTCTATGCTAATGCACTCTATCTCACTCTACTATGCACCACTGCCCTCCTCACCACTGCACTCGACAGCACTCCAGTCTAGGCTACTCCACTCTACTCAGCAGCACTTCCCTTTATACCACTCCACTCTATGTCACTCTACAATGCAACACTGCACTCTTTGCCACTGCACTATATGCCAACGTACTTTACCGCACTACTCAATGCCACTGCCCTCAACCCTGCACCTCTCCACTCTACCCTGCACCAGTCCACTCTGACGCTTCACTCTACTCTGCAACACTCCACTCTACGCCACTGCACTCTACGCCACTTTACTGTACTCTGCACCACTCTCCTTTATGCCATTATGCTCTATGCCACTACTCTATACCACTGCACTCTACCCTGCACCACACCACTCTACTCAACTTCACTCTACTCTGAAACAATCTCCTCTGTGCCACTCTACTCTATGCCACTGCACTCTATGACACTCTACAAGACAACACTCTCCGGCACTGAACTCAATGCCACTGAACTCAACGCCACTCTGCTCTGCACCACTGCACTCTACACCTCTGCACACAGCACTCTACACAATTGTGCTCTATGTCAATCTGGTCTACTCTGCACCATTCTACTATGCACTAATCTGCTCTGCCCCATTCTACTGTATGCTATTGCACTCTAAACCACTGCACTCTACGATACTATGCAAGATTGCTCTCTCCGCCACTGAACCCAATGCCACTCTACTCTGAACCACTGCACTCTATGCAACTGCTCTCTGCACCACTCTACTCTGCATTTCTCTATGCCAATGCCGTTATGCCACTGCACTCTATGCCACTGCACTCTACTCTGTACCACTCCACTGTATACCACTCTACTGCACTCTGCACCAATGCACTTTATGCCACTACACTCTAATATATTCTGTACCTCTGCACCCCACACCGCTGCACTCTACATTACTGCACTATATGCCACTCTGTTCTAACACTCTGCACTCTAGCCTGCCCCACTCCACTCTATGCCACTTCACTCTACTCTAAAACAATCTACTCTACGCGGTATACACCTGTTACAACGCATCTTTTACAACTACCTACTATTACAACGCATATTTTACAACGCATACCATTACAACGCATTGCGCTGGGGGGCGCTCTAGGATAGGGAATAAGTATAATTTACTATCCAACACCTTCCGCAGTGTCCACGGGGACTGGAGTTAGATTAGTAAATTATACTTACCACTATCCAGCACCTCAAAGCGCTATGCGTTGTAATGGTCGCGTTGTAATAGTAGGTAGTTGTAACGGTATGCGTTGTAACATGGTACATCCACTCTACGCCACTGTACTCTCACACTTGCACTCTACACCCCTCTACTCTACATCACTGCACTCTACACCACTTTACTTAAAACCAATGCACTCTACTTAAGTCTACTCTGCACCACTGTACTTTATGCCACTTCATTCTAGATTGCTTTACTCGACTCTACAGCACTACACTCTATGATACTCCACTCTATGATGCTCTACTCCTTTAAACTCTACTCCACTCCATGGCACTGTATGCCACTCCACTCTACAACACTGTACTCCACAATATGCCACTCTACAACACTACTCCACTCTACAACACTCCATTCAACCTCCTCTATGCCAACCCCATTTACCTCACTCTATTCTATGACACAATACTCTACTCTACTCCACTCCACTCTGTGCCACTCCTCTCAACTCTTTGCCACTCCACTCTATGCCACTCAACTCTACAACATTCTACTCCACTCTATGCCGTTCTACTCCCCTACACTACTCCACTCTCTGACACTCTACTCCACTCTGACACTCTACTACAGTCTACGCCATTCAACTCTACGCTATTCCCTTCCACTTTACGATGCTCTACTCCCTCCATGACACTTCACAGCCCTCCATGATTCCACTTCTCTGCACTCCACTTCATTTCACTTCACACTACTCAACTTTGCTCTACACCATTCCACACCACTGCATAACACTCCACACTACTCTACTTTATGACTCTCCACTTCATGCCACCTTTGGCCATGTTAAACAGCAACCATGCTGGTGTCCAACATGGCTAAAACATATTGGCAAAACCAATAGCTCTTGTATACGTGAGACCTATTGGCTTTGCCAATGCTTGCTGAATATAGATCGCATCGAAATGTGCATCAATTTTCCCAAACTCGTCACTGTACAACTTGCATATCCTGGCTTGCATGATCAAGGAGAGTGCCTGACGCTTCTAAGTGACCTAAGAAGTCAAATCTACCCTGCATTTAACATAGCCACTCTGAATAACTTCCTGGGCCAAAAGTACTGAGAGTACCACGACATCACTATGCAACTTTCAGACAGTCAGTTGAAAGCGATGGTGGTCCTTCAAACATGATCAAAGGTCACATACCTACAATGCCCTCATTACCATTATAAACAAATGTTATCTACAAACCTGTCTGCTGCCTAAGGCGTCAGCTTGAGAACTTGTACCACTTCAAGGTCACAGGTCACTGTCGACTCAGCCTTTCATGCCAAATACAAGACATACCGATCTGCTGGATAACACTAGGTTTACATTAGTCAGAACAAAACATTCGTTTTTAGGACAAAACACATGCCACAAAGAGCAGTCTCAAAATGAAAACATATTCTGGTAATGGATTTAAGGCAAACTAAGAACCGAACTTTGGAACGCTGAACTAGAAAGGAACATGTATGATGGTTTGGGTGTATTTTCTAATGAAAATCTTATATTTTACTGCATGTTTTTGCTCACTCTGCATTCTTTACATTTTCCACTACTCTTGCGGATTCCAGGTCTGAATACCAGCTACAATCGGCTTCAAGGAGGGACCGGTCTGAGAGAAGAGGATTTCATTATGTTTAAATTAGTTAATATGTTTCTTCAATAAAAGTAATAGACATCCTAGTCCATTCATGACCCAAATAAAGATCTGGGTCACAAAGAAAATGTCAGTCCCCAGCTATGCTTGGGTAAAAAAAAGCTATATATGGCGCGTATGATCCAATGACAGAAAGAGTCAGGTTTCAAGGGTTGTAGAATGGAATGGAAAGATTTTTATGTAGCGCATGGCTACCTGGGAGCATCCCAGAGCTCTAGTGGTTACTAGAGTTGGACGGGACCTTTACGGAAACAGCCACATCTTTAATTGTTTCCGGAATGATAAACGGTTGTGTCCTTGCGCAGATGCAGCGGCAGGCTATTCCAAAGTTTTGAGGCATTATATGAGAAATGCCGACCGCCACTTTTGGCCTTCTTAATCCTAGATACCTCTGCTAGGTACAGCTCATCAGAGCTGAGGCGTCTGTTGGCCTTGTAAGGGCGAATCATGGCTTTGATGATAGGAGGACCATTCCCACCTAGAGCCTTTTGGGCAACGCAGAGGGCTTTAAAGTTCATTCTCTCCTGCACCGGTAACCAGTGGAGGGCGCGTAGTGCTGGCTTTGCCGAGCAGCAATTGTGGGTTCCCATAAGCAGTCTTGCAGCAGAGTTTTAAATGGGACAGGCTCATCCACTTGGTAACTTACTCCAGACAGGCATGGAGATCGGAGGATGTATGGTCGGCCTGGGTTAACTGGCACAAATAACTGAGTGTCATCGGCATACGTTACTTTATGAATCCCAAAGTGTGAAATGATATACGCCAGTGGACATTAAAGAGGGTCGGGCTCAAAGATGAGCCCTGTGGGACTCCACAACTAAGGGGGAAAGGTTTAGAGGAGATGTCACCTTCAAAAACCTGAAAGCACCAATCCTTCAAAAAGGATTGGAGCCACAATAGCGCCTTGATGGACACTCCTATGCTCCTAAGACGGTGAACCAGGGTACAGTGATAAACCGTATCGAAATCCGCACTTAAATCGAGTAGTATAATGGCCGACATACCTCCAGTGTCAAGGATTTTCCTTGCTTCTTCCACCACTGCTAATAAAGTGGTCTCAGTGCCTTGGCGAGGACGGAAGCCAGTTTGCGATGGGTAAAGCAAAGTGGAAAGAGTATGGTTAACATGTTTTTCTGCAACTTTGCTAATTATCAGAAGAAAAGAGATAGGAAGATAGTTGCCCAAATCTGCGAGATCCAGTTTTTTTTTTTTTTTAGCAAAGCTTTTACCATAGCTCTTTTCCATTCGGGGGCGACTATACTTAATGCAAGGGAGGCATTAATAAGGCTGGTCATGATGGGGGCAACTGTGGGTGCTACCAGTTTTAGAACGTTGGGTGGTGCAAAAACCAGTGGTCCAGGGTTGAAGTGCTCAAATTTAAGATCCGGGACATCTTCAAAAATTAGTGGATGTCCAGACAGGAAATCTCCACTAAATGCTAAATAGGCCCCTTAGCATGCCAAAGTATTTATTTTTTTTTCTTCATTTTTTTGTTGTGCTCCATCTTAAAATCTGGGGACCGCTCATATATATTGTGGTTGGTTGGAGAGACAGTGAGAGTCTGGGAGTGATGAATTCAGTTGTGTAGCTGGGGTGGCGGCAGGCCGCCCCAGGCGGCACTTTTTTGGGGGACAGCGGGCGTGAGCAAGTCGTGTCTGTTGACTACCACCATCCTCCTTGACCCCCCACCCCTGAGAACAAGTCATTCATCGGACGCCACCTCAACCCCCACTGCCTCACTTCATATCTAAAAGGCCATGAAAAGTCACTCAGGATGGCTTTTCAGGGACTTGTAGATATGGCTAAGCCCTGTACACTGCCGGAACGTCACAAAAAGTGACATTCCGGCAGCGCACAGGGCTTGTAAATGAGCCCTCACTGTGGCCGTAGAGGTTAGACAATAATCTTGTCTATGGATTGGATGGATGATCCTGCACCATTCAATCCTTGAGAAAAGTGTGGGCATGCAATTTGCTGCTTCCATTGAGCAAAAGCTACTAGGCCCATACAACATGGGATCCTGAGGCTGCAATATTAAAATGCTCAACTACATTTATTGCATGTTAGATAGTGGTGCAGCAGATCTCCTTGTCCTTCTTGATTTGTTTGAGGCCTTCAACCCCTCTAGCATTTTTAGGTCCTGGATAAACATGTGGGCAAAAGAGCTGAGCTTCTAAGCTTGATCTCAATTATATGGAACTGCTTAGAATCCTCAAGGATAAGGCAGGTGTGGTATTATACTACTACAACACAAATTTACTAGAATGCTTTTATCACCACAGCAATGTAAGTTACAAAAAGACAGGTTACAACACATTGCACTTACAAGACGTTTATGGGTTTAATGGTGGGTGAGTAATAAGGTTCTGGATGGGCAGTGTATAGAGGTAGAAAGGGTTGTATAGGGTACAAGGACTGGTAATGCATATGGGTAGTAGTGGGTTTTATGTTCAGGGTTGGGTAGTGACAAGGGATAGTAAAGTTTTTTAGGGTTCATGTGGAGAAATCAGAGGCAAACGAAGATGACTGACCTCCACGAGAGCACTGTCACTCGCTACATGCAGATAAGAGCTGCAGGGACCACACATAGCTTATGCTGCTGTTTGCCATGTGCAAAGGGCGAGGGGTCAAATGGATGTGGGTAGCGGCTAGGCCTGTAGGGGCACCTTTAGTGTCACTGACCAGCAGACATCTGGCAAGTGATAGAGTAACAAATGGGGTCCAATGGGGAAGTAGGGTGCAGGAGTGGAATGAGACTGATTACACACACGATTTGGGGAGGGGTTGACATTTGTATTTTTTCTTTTTGTATTGTTCATTTTGAGACGTGAATGTAGTTGCAGCAGTTGCCTTTACTTCTGTGAAGTAATTCTCTCCGTACTTGCCATAGGCGAGTGCTTAATGACATCCTCGCCGGGCCCCCGCCTCCACCAAGTCAGTGCAGTCTTGTTGAGGGAGGGGGCAAACCCCGCATGTTGTACTAGAAGGTGATATGAACAAATACGGTTGAAATGTAACTGACTTGCTGCTTCCTCTGTTACGAAGTGTTGATATTGTATTCCATATGTGGATTTGTTGACTATGTAAAAAAGCAAAAAATGTATAGATTTTAAAAGTGTTTTAGGGTTCAGGGATGGGTAGTGGTTAGGAGTTCTAAGGTTAGGAGTTCCAAGATTTTAAGTAGTAGTAGTTATAAGGAGTGTTTAGATTTCAGGGATGGGTGTGCATATGGGTAGTAAGGGTTTTTAGGATTCAGGGATGGGGAGTGTGTAGCGGTAGTTAGGGATTTTTCGGGCTTAAGGATGGATGGTGCTAAAGGATATGAATGCGTTTTTAGGGTTCAGGGGTGTATGTGTAAGGGATAGTAAAAATATTTTTAGGGTTCGAGGAGTGGCAGTATTAGGGACCTGTAAGGGTTCTTTAGGCTTCAGGGATTGGTTGCACACACGGGTAGTAAGGGCTTAGACATCGATTTACCAATGTGCCAGGGGTAGCGAAAGTGACATCACATGACCTTTCCCCTCAATGACATCACAGGAAGTTACATCGTATGACCCTTGATCCTGAGAGTTTCCAGAAAGGTATGTCACATAACCCTAACATCACACTTACGCTCTCTTACACCTCTTCTTATTGGTTCCCACTGTCTCAGTCACTCACTTGCATTCACTCTTATATCACTCCTACTCACTCATGCTTACTGACACTCAGGGATAGGTTTACTAATGCTTTGCACTGTGTTTGCATCACTCTTGTCTTATGTAAACCCAGCGCAAAGTGCTATGGTGGGATTTACTATCCAACGCAAATCCTGATTTGCATTGGATAGTATTCCAAAGTAACCTACAATTGAGTTGTGATCTGCTGTGCGTTATTTTGAATCGAGGGAGCGTTACATGGGTGGAACTTGTGCATTCCACTGCAAGCGCCCATAGGTTATGACGCAAATCCCTATTGTAAAACACTGATGGACAGGAATTGTGGCAAAATCTTATGATGCCTCGAGGCAGGAGTAACAAGGATAAATGTTTTCATTACTCGTTTTTCCAACTTTGCATGTTTGTTGCATTGTACAGCACATAGACAAAGTAGTATAATCTTAAAGCATAGTTTTTGTACAGTAAGTGACCCATTTGAGTACAATACCTATGCTGCGCACTCCAATGCACCATGGTGCAAGGGTGTGTGTTTTGATTCATAGCGGACAAAAGTGCACCAGCACACAAGGAGAGAAATATACATCATAGCATCCCTTTGATGCAAGGCCGTGCAGCAACTTTGGTTCAGAGTTGCCTTGTATCAAAGAATAGTAAATCTGGGACTCAATCTCACACAATCTTCCTCATACCCTCTTACTTGACTCTAAATAACTTTCACTTACACACACATGCTTACACATAAAGGCACATGCTCACACATGCACACGATCTCCCTTACATACAAAAACTCTCACCCACAAACACACACACAACATACATTTTAAAAAAATGTTATTACGGCAGTTGCCAGGAAATATCCTGTTCCTGCTAAGTGTGCTCAATTTTTTAGTACACTAATAGTGAATAATAAAATATTACTTACTATTAGTATAATTAAAAATGGGCAGAAAATAAAGAATGCAGACCAGGCATTGATTTTGTTACTTCTGAGGCCAGGGGTCACAAAGGCAGTGGTAGGGGTTGCAGCTACGACCCTTGAGTAAGGATTTTTAGGGTTCAAGGAGGTCTAGGGGTAGGTTAATCAATCAATCAATCAAACCAGACTTCTAAAGCACTAATCACCCGCAAGGATATCCAGGCACTGTAGGTAGGATTTTTATAGCCAGATTTTCGTGCAACGCAACGCAACACAGCAAGACAACTAGATGCTCTGTGTGACAGGTAGAGAGCAGGAATAATCCATATCTACTAAGATATGGGCCATGGGTGTCTGCATTACACCCAGGATTGTTTTTGAGCAGGAAGGAGCACTTTTCTGCACAAAAACAATTTTTAGAGGCGTTTCCCTCTTTCTACATCTGCTGAAGAATGTGAACGAGAAAAAATCGAGGAAAAATAAAGATATTTATCCCTGTTGCGACACTCCAGGGAAGGTGTAGGATTTTGATGCATTCCAAGGCTTACCAGGGTGAGTAGATCTGTGAATGTGCCAAAATATATGGATGGATGTGTGGAAACACCCTCTCTCAATCCATGTAACTCCTTCCCCGTGCAGAGTAACGCAAGGCAGCAACTTGCGCTGCCTCGCGTTACTCTAGATTTCCTATGCCACGCCGAGCCACACTGAGCACAGTAAAATTCACTTAAGGGTGTGCATTGCCCTTGCGTCACCTGGCTATGACCTCCCGGAGTTCCTCGGGGGCAATGGGTGCTGCTAGGGCGGTTCGCTGGGCATCGTTGAGTGACGGTAGCGGTACCTGGCTGAGATATTCCTCTGTGTCCGGGGCGGGGGCGGGCAGGCAAGAGCGATACAGTGTTTTGCATGCCGTCGAGCTCTGGGACCTGCTCACCACCACTTCACCAGACATCGCCTTCTTGACCGAGACCTGGATGAAAGAGGCCTCCGCCCCAGACATCGCAGTGGCCATCCCCGATGGATCCAAAATCTCGCGCAGAGACCGCACCAATGGAGTGGGAGGAGGCCTCGCCATCATCCACAAGAACACCATCAAGGTCTCCACAAACACCCACGGCACCCTCACCACCGCCGAACACATGTACTTCAAAATCAACACGGACCCCAAGACCACCCTCAGAGACACCCTCGTCTACAGACCACCTGGCCAACATCCCCAATTCTGCAACTCCATCGCCGACTTCATCAGCACGCATGCGCTGACCTCAACCAATTACATCCTGCTCGCGACCAGAACTACCAGCTAGAAAACAACAACGACAGCAACTCCTCCACCCTGGTTGACAACCTCCCCACCATCGGACTGAAACAGATCGTCACAACCCCGACCCACATCGCCGGCCACATGCTCGATGCCCAAGGATCCTCCCTCAGCACAACGCACTATACACCACTACACGCTGTTCAACGTCTACATGCCCCCCTCGCTTGCATCGCCAGACTACACAACCTCAACATAATCTCCTACGCCGACGACACCCAGCAGATCCTCTCCCTCACCAAGGACCCCCTCACCGCCAAAGCTAACCTACACCAGGGCATGAAGGCCGTCGCCGACTGGATGGAGGCAAGCAGGCTCAAGCTGAATACGGACAAGACGGAGATCCTCATCCTCGGGCCCAACCCCTCAGCGTGGGATGACTCCTGGTGGCCAGCATCACTGGGAACCCCCCCCGGCACCAACCAACCATGCACGCAACCTAGGAGTCATCCTCGACTCCAAGCTCAGCATGACCAACCAAGTCAACGCAGTCTCCTCCTCCTGCTTCCACACCCTCTGCATGCTCCGCAAGATCTACAGATGGATCCCGACAGACACACGGAAAACCGTCACCCATGCTCTCGTCAGCAGCCAACTTGACTACGGAAACGCCCTCTACGCCGGAGCCCCGTCCAAGCTCATTAACAGACTCCAAAGAATACAGAATGCCTCAGCACGCCTGATCCTTGACGTCCCGCGCAGGGACCACATCACCCCGCACCTGAGAGACCTGCACTGGCTCCCCATCGACAAAAGAATCACATTCAAACTCATGATCCACGCACACAAAACACTCCACAAGACCGGCCCTGCCTATCTCAACAAAAGACTCGCCTTCCACGTACCAACCAGAAAACTTCGTTCCGCCGACCTGTCCCTGGCCGCCGTATTGCGCATTCACAGAACCACTTCCGGGGGCAGATCCTTCTCCCACCACGCCGCAAAGCATTGGAATTCCCTCTCCCTCCACCTACGACAGACCACAGACCTCCTGGCCTTCAGAAGACTGCTCAAGACCTGGCTCTTGGACTAGCTGCAGCTGCCCCCTTACCCCCCAGTGCCTTGAGACCCTAGCGGATAAGTAGTGCGCTTTACAAATTCCCTGATTGATTAATTGATTGATTAATGATCGTGCACTTTTCACTTGGAAAATAGTCCCTCGTACATTCCAATAGAAACACTTACTAAAAAGGCAGGTGATACACCAAAGAGCCATTAGCATGATGTGAGAGAAGCCAAATGCTACTCTATGTGGGTTTTAAAGAATTGCTAACAATAAGACATGAAAGACAACTGCGCTCTCAAGCTAGACCTAATAAACATGACCGGCTGAGGGTAGCACATGTGACATGGGGGCACTTGGCAGCTGTGTGGGAGCTGTTGTGAATGGCGAAAACAGTGAGCTATTTGTGTGTGGCAAGTATGCGATGTGTGAGAAACATCATCCACCACCACCACATCCACCACATCCACATCCACCACCACCACATCCACCACCAACACATCCACCACTTCACCACCACCACCACATCCACCACCACCACATCCACCACCACCACATCCACCACATCCACCACCACATCCACCACATCCACCACCACCACATCCATGTGTTTGTGTGTGTGTGTGTGTCTCTGTGTGTGTGTGTGGCTCTGTGTGTGAGTGAGTGAATGATGGTATTTTTAAAGCGCACTAATGCCGAGGCGTCTTGGCGCTGTGCAGTGTAACTGAGTGTGTGCCGCCCAGTGTCCTATCGCGTAAAAACCCAGGTCTTAACCCCCTTCCTGAACCTCATGTGGTTTGAGATTTGCCTCAAGTGCAAGGGCAATGAATTCCAGAGCCTCGGGCCAGGAGGGAGAAGCCCTTCCCACCCCAGCGTTGTGTATGGAACTTCGAGACCATCGCCAGCCCCTGAGAGGCAGACCTCAGGGGTCGGGTTGGCATGTTCCTCGTGAAAAGGTGTTGCAGATCTAACGCTTCCACCTCAGCTAAGGACTTGTGGACCAGGCAGAGTGCTTTAAAATCTATCCGCCTCCGAACAGGGAGCTAGTGTAACTGCCTGATGACCTCTGAAGTGGGGTGGTATTTGGGCTGGTGGAGGAGCATCCTGGCTGCTGCGTTCTGAATTGATTGCATCTTGTCAAGTTGACCGCATCCTATACCTAGATAAAGGGCGTTTCCATAGTCTAATCTGGAAAAAATAGTGGCAATTATCACCGTTTTCCTGAGATGGTAAGTAATAAACAGTAGGATCTTTCTCAGCCCCTTAAGCATGAAGAAACAGGCCGAAACCACATGATTCACCTGGGGCTTCCAGGACAGATGTTTATCGAAGATAAGCCCCAGGTTCCTAGCTTTCGCCACTATGACCGGACAGACTCCAGCCGATGTAGGCCACCATTTAGGATTCCAGATGGACTCTTTCTGTCCGAACTCTAAGACTTCCGTCTTTTCAGTGTTTAATTTTTAAGAAGTTGATATTCATCCATTGCATGACTTCGGACATGCATGCAGCGAAGTCAACAGCTATGAAATCCATAGAGTGGGACACGGAAACGATGAGCTGAGTGTCATCAGAATATGAGACCAGCTTTAAACCCCGCTTCATTATTATTTTGGCCAGAGGGGAGACGTAGATATTGAACAGGGTGGGTGATAGCGACGAACCCTGGGAAACTCCTCCTGGAAGGGAAAACTTGTCTAACTGATGTCCATTCCAGTAGATGGTTTGTTCCCTATCGGACAGGAAGGAGGAAAGAAGATCTAACGCTAGGTCTTTGACACCAATATCCTTCAGCCGATGAATAAGTACCTCATGGTTTACGGTGTCAAAGGCCGCTGTGAGATCCAACAGAACCAGTGTGACCCTGCCTCCTTCGTCCATCCCCTTCCGAATTTCCTCAGCTGCGATTAGTAGAGCGATCTCTGTGGAGTGATTAGCACGGAAACCATGCTGGGTGGAATCAAGAATCTGCCACGTCTCTGTATACGAGGATATCTGCTTGTTCATGGCTTTTTCCACTCGCTTAGCTGGCAGAGGCAGACAGGAAATAGGGCGGTAGCTCTTCTCATCGGAGGGGTCTAGCTCGGGCTTCTTGAGCAAAGGCCGTATACAGGCCCTTTTCCAGGCCCTTTTCCAGGCCGATGGGAAGATTCCAGAAATCAAAACCTGGTTCAGAACCGGCAGTAGTAAGCCGCTTATCTCGGCCGGTGCCAGGTCGATACATCGATGGTAATATGCAGGCTGGGCGAGGAGCTGCCAGGCGAACCCGGAACTGGAGCGCTACTCTTCAGGCGGGTCGGTGAAACAAGCCGATCCCCGCGGTAGCGTTATCAGTCCAGTTTAAAAACCTGGTATGCTCGTGAGTGGGGAGACTTAAAAGCAACAATCTGCAAAACAGTAGGCGCAACAGAAAGAAACTAAAACAAAACTTTAAAAACGAAGGTCGGTTAGGTCAGCAGCAGCCCACGTTATATTACAGCCGCGCTGTGCCTAATGATCTGCTTAAATGCAGGCTGGGGGAGGAGCTGCCAGGCGAACCCGGAACTGGAGCGCTACTCTTCAGGCTGGTCGGTGAAACAAGCCGATCCCCGCGGTAGCGGTTCCAGTCCGGTTCAAAAACCTGGCATGGGCGTGAGTGGGAAGACTTAAAAGCAACAATCTGCAAAACAGTAGGCGCAACAGAAAGAAACTAAAACAAAACTTTAAAAACGAAGGGCGGTAAGGTCAGCAACAGCCCACGTTACCTTACGTGTGTGTGGGTGCAAATGCAATAGGTCTCGCATTTCCAAGAGATTAAGCTATTGGCATTGTAAATGACAATGCCATTTATTAATCTGTTTTCAAAACCAACACATTAATAAAAAAAATGTGCCATTTACAATGCCAATAGCTCTAACTTTGCAAAGGCAAGACCGTTGCATTGTAAATGCTTGTTGATATCTATGACCCGTCCAGTATGTCCATATGCATAGTAATCTCCTGCGGTGTGTGATTAAACAACTTTCTTCTAAATTCAGGCTTACACAAATTTTTGGTAAGGATCCCCTTTTTTGAGGTGTCACGGATTAGTTTATAATTCCTATTAATTATTGTATTTATTTGATTTTCCCGATTTACTGACTTCTTCCCGACCTGACTCTTTTCTGTCCCTGTGGATGTTGTTAGTATATTCCGTCCTTTTGATTTAATTACCATAACATGGTATCGGCTCACAAGTTGTTTTAACTACTTTATTCAACTTGTTTTAAACTTGAACTAATTGTGTATTTAGCACTGTCTGCTTATACTCATGGTAATTTTGTGGGTATTGAGGCTTTATTTATTTTTTCTCCTTTTTTCAGTAACTAATTACTTTAGGAACGCTCCTATGTTGCTAAGTGGTCTTGATCTTGCCTGAACACCGTTCAACTGGTATCATTTGCTGGTTCCTTCCGTTGACGATTTCACATTTAGGGGTCGATTACGATCGCGGACGGACTTGCGTCCGTCCGCGACCCCAGAGCAGGAGGGAACCTCCGCATGGCATGCGGAGTTCCCTCCTGTGCAATTAGGATGTGACCGCCACCCTGGCGGTCACATCCTCTATTTTTAACATTGCCGCGGGTGTAGCTTCAATGTTAAAAAGGCACGCATTGCATTTGCATGCAGAAAGAGGCAGGCACCGGGCGGTGCCTGCCGCTTTCTGCATGCAAATGCAGGGGGGTACCATAGGTACCCCCCATGTGCACCCCTCACCCCCCCTTCACCTAGGGGGCCCGCAACGGGCCCCCGCAGTGAAGTTCCGTATGCTTTTCCGCGGCGGAAAACCCGCCGTGGAAAAGCATACTTTACTGCACATCCTAATATGGTGGACGGTGTCTGGAAGACACCGTCACCATATTAGAGCTTTTCCGCCGCGGTTGTAATCCGACCGCGGCGGAAAAGCTGCGGACGGAAACCAGGACCCACCAGCCATCCTAATCTGGCGGTGGGTCTTTGGTCAGTCCGCTGCGGATTTTCCGCATCCTCGGGGCCGGCGGTGGCTTCCGCCGGCCCCGAGGATGCGGGATATCCGCTATCATAATGACCCCCTTAGTGTATGATTTCCAAATATACAGGTATGAGTATTGGTCTCAACCTTGGATCCTGTCCTCATTTAATCTATCCATGGCAGAATTATAACAATCATTTTTTCTGCCCCCATTTTTCTCTGTTTTAGGACTTCTCTGTTTTACAATTGATTTCCAATAAACAAACCCTTTATGTTATATAAAACGAGGAGTACCCTGCAGAACAGATTTTAAGGTTCTTTTTTCTCTTAGTTCCTTATATTTCACTTTTTCCCTGATTTATTGCACTTGGTGTAACGGTTGGGGTGATTGGTTCTATTCTTTCTTTCATTCTTCCCCCCTACTATAAACTTCTCTTTAGTACTTCACCAATCTAAAGATTTCTGAGCACAAATTCGGTGTTGATGAAGCCTGACCAGTTCTGATTTGCATTATTATTTATCAATCCCATGTACTTGTTTTTTCATTTTTGTAGAAAACTTTATTAAGTGGTCGCTTCTCACTCCTGAAGCTTATAGTCCTGATGATGACCCTTGAACAACTTTGGGTTGAAATGCCATCGATGCTTCTAACATGACCTAAATTCCAGAGGACACTATTGTTTGATTATGTACTGTGTTAATTGTTGTATATATATATTCCTCTGACACTGTTTTTGATTTTTCACATGTTATGTGCTGTTTCATGTATAGTATGAGTGTAACTGTTTGAGCGCCCTTTGCTTTTCATGAAAATTTGTTATATAATGTACATGGTTATTTGTGATATTATGTCTATATCAGGCTTTTTTCTTTTCTTTTTGATTTAACTCTATGGGTATCTAACTGTATAGTGTGTGAATATAGCTCAAGAGCCATTGTTTGGAAAATAGCTATTACAGCCCCTGGCTCCTGTTCTAGGGTTGCCCTTGTGGTCAGATAACGATCCTAGACTCGCCATGCAACAAAAAAATGGCCAAAATAAGCAGGACCACAGTTTGCTTGCTTTTACTATTCCCACTTCAGTGTTTGTGATAAATATCAAGCTAGCCAATACATTAGTGCAGTCCATTCAGATTTACCAAAAGTGCACCCAGCCCTTCAGCTGAAGCATTTTTCTCAAAGAGATTTCCTGCAGATGGGCAGGTAGGTCTTCCACAATCACACATACCAAAGTCTATTGACCATGGACTCTGTTCTTGGGGATCCACTCAAATTCATTAACTCTTTTACTGTAATCCCTGCATTCAGTAGTGAGGTTGTTAACAGGCACAAGTAAATATGACCACAAAAGCACCAGTTCTTAGGGACATGCGCTGATTCCCTTTCTCATTCAAAATAAAATATTAATTGGCCTTTCTCAATTATCTTGATGTGGTCCACTTATAGCAATATTTCAGATGTTTTTTAAGCTGTAGACTAAAAACTACAGAAAAAATAATGCTGCAACTCAAACCTCTTCAGGACCAACATTCAAAAAATCTGCAATTGCTTTTGAAAGAATCTCAAAACCTATTTATTCAACCAATATCTCAAGTAATCTCATCTGTAATCCAGTAACGATTGATGTTTACTGCTCTTTCCTTGAATTAACCCTGACTGTAGATCTACTTTCTCCTGGCTTTATTTCTTCTTGCACTTTCTTTGCTCTGTTCTCAACTTGTCACACCTAATGCCATGTCACTTACTATAAAAACAATTTTTTTTTATTTTTTATTTTGTATACCCAGACCTTCTCCCTCAATCAATCCATCAGGATTTATAAAGTATACCTAATAGGGTATACAAGCGCTTAAAGGTCCCAGAGGTTCATTCGAAAAGCCAGGTCTTGAGGGCCATTTGGAATTCCAGAATTGAGGTGATGGTCCCGAGGTGCGTGGGGAGGCTGTTCCAGGTCTTTGCTAGAAGTAGGACAAGAAGTTCCTCCCCTTCTGCTTTGTTAGATGCTGGGAGTATGTGCAAGTGAAACGGAGGTGGAGCATAGTCTTTTTGACTGTTGGTGGAAGTTTAGGCAGTGGTGAATGTACGCAGGTCCTTGGTTGTGTGGAGCCTTGTGTGCATGGGTCAGCAGCTTGAATTTGCATCTCTTCTGCACGGGGAGCAAGTGTAGTTGCCTGAGGTGAGGTGTGATGTGGGTTCCTCGTGGAAGGCCGAGGATGAGTCTTGCTGCAGCATTCTGTATGGTTTGAAGTCTCTGTAGGAGGTGTGTGGTGATTCTTACGTACAGGGCCTTTCTGTAGTCCAGTCGGATGTTGATGAGAGGCCTGTGTCATTGTGCGTCTCGAGTGTTGGGGTAGTCACTTGAAGATTTTACATAGCATGTGCAGAGTGTCGAAACAGGTGGAGAAGACAATGCTGCTATGTGATTTCATGGTAAGCTTGTTGTCAATGATGATTCTGAGGTTTCTGGCGTGATCAGCTGGATTGGGTTTGGGTCCTAGGTCTGATGGCCATCAGGAGTCATTCCATGTGTTGCTACTGTTGCCAAAGATCAGTACTTCCATCTTGTTTGTGTTCTGCTGCAGACAGTTTCTCTTTATCCTGTCGGCAACGTTTGTCATGCATCTGTAGAAGTTAGTTCCGGTGGTGGTCGTTGGTGAGTGAGAGGATGAGTTGGGTGTCATCTGCATAGGGCATTATGTTGAGACTGTGGGATCTGACGATCTTATGTTATGTTATGTTAAGTTATATTTATAAAGCGCCAAATCACCAGAAGGTCTCTAAGCATTACAGCATAGATCAAGAGGTCAGGAATCCATTAGTCCAACTGTACTCAGCACACAGTTGGATAGACTTATCCAAACGCCTCAGTGAACAAAATGGTCTTCAGTTTCCTCCGAAACGGGAGTAAGATGGCTTCCTTGCGGATACTGTGCGGCAGCTTGTTCCAGATCTGGGGGATGATGACTGAGAAGGCCCTCCCCCCAAGGTAGCTTTATTGAAACGTGGGCAAGCCAATAAGCTAGACTCAGATGACCAGAGACAGCGTCCAGGCACATAAGGCCTCAGCCGGTCTTTGATGTTGTTGGGTGCCTCTCTGTACTGTGCTTTATGAGCAATGCACAGACGCTTAAAACTGATCCTTTGCTTGATAGGGAGCCAGTGTAGCTGTTTTACCAGGGGGGTGGCTTGTGCTCTTCTTGGCAATTTATAAATCAATCTTGCTGCATCATTTAAAACCACCTGAAGTTTCCCCAGAAGTTTATCAGGAAGCCCAGTGTAAACTGCGCTGCCGTAGTCCAAGCTTGATGAGATTAATGCCATCACGACTGCCCGCATGGTGGAGAATGACAACCAGGTCACAAGTTTCCGGAGTTGCAACATCAGACAGATACAGCTCCCCACTACAGCAGACACCTGGCTGTTTAGGGTTAAACCAGTGTCCAGCTTGATACCCGGGCTCCTCACGACAGGCACTGGTATAGGGGTGCTGCTCAGCTCTTGAGGCTAAAATAGGCTGGACCAGGGCGAGAACCCTGTGGTAAGAGCAAGCACTTCTGTTTGGTCAGGGTTTACCTTTAGTGAGTTCAAGGTCATCCAATTCATAGTGAACCAGAGGATATTCTAAACATTAAGCTATGCCTGTGGGGAGTTATCATTTCGCACAATTAACTGGGTGTCATTAGCGTAACTAAACACCTGACCGTCCGCTTTAGCCAGTAGTTCTACCAGAGGCTGAAGGTAAATATTAAATAGCAGAGGGGACAACGCAGAGCCCTGTGGGACCCCCCATCTTAAGCCGCCCTGCCTAGACGTGCATTCTCCTAGTTGAACTTTTTGAGACCGATCCTCCAGGAAAGAAGTAATCCATTGGAGGGCCGTCCCAGTAACTCCCAGCTGCCGGACACGGGCTAGCAGCTGCACATGGTTCACTGTGTCAAATGCGGCTGAGAGACTTAATAGAATCAGTGCTGAGGGATTGTTCTCATCAGCTGGAAGCCGCAAGTCATCCAGCACTGAGAGCATCACCAGCTCAGTACTGGTATGAGCCCTGAACCCAGCTTGCTGAGTGTGTAACAGCTGATGTTCTTCCACGAAGGATGAGTGAACTCTAAGTATGTGTTTCTAAAGGACTTTAGCCAGAAAAGGAAGTCTAGAGATGGGTCGGACATTTCTAAGATTCCTAATGTCCGCCCTTGTTTTTTCCAGCAATGTGGCCAGGAGGTTCATATAAGCCTAATCCGTAAAATGTTGGAATTGCGCTCCCTGTTGTAAGGGGCTACTACTAGGCGTCCCCCCTGGTGACTATCAGCGATTGGTCATTTGCCAATCGGTCACACCTCCACTACTTGTATGATGATAAAGGTCTCCAGACACTACTACCCGCAATACTGCTGGTGGTGGAGGCGTGGAGGAGGGCCACTGAATATATGGGTTGTCACAGGAAGCTGACCGGGGTGACTCCCATCTGGGAGGGGGCATGACTGCATGAATTGTGGAAACTCGTGGTGTTCTCTTCATAGAACTTGATGGGAATCGCCTGGAGAAAGGTTGTCTGATGCCTTTCTCCTCCTTTCAAAGAGAACATAGTATGAGTTCCAGCCAATTCTTGAAATACGCTCAGTTGTGCCAACTGCTCCTTAAGGAGATACCATCTAAGGCCATCTCCCATGAATGCTAAACTCTCAACAATAGTATGCCGGATACACTGGTAAAGATGAGGGCGCACTGGGAAGAGGAAATGGGGGGATTTGAAGATGTAGACTGGGAGGCAGCCCGGATGCACCCAAGGGAGGTTGCCATAAGATCTTGGCTGTGCTTGATCCAACTCAAAGTGCTCCATCTGGTATATTAAAACAGGAACCGTCTGCACCTCATGAAGAATGCCTCGTCCCCTGAGTGCATTGTGGGATGTCCGGGGCAGTGGCGGCTCCTCCGCTAAGGTGGAGGTGCGTCGCCCTACTGCTCAAATGATAAAATAAAACGATAATAAAGTATCGTTATTATCATTTTATTTTTCCTATTGAATCAGTGGCTCTCTTTTGAGGCAGGGCAGAGCTGGCCAGATCAAGTAGAGGAGAAGGCTTACACTCCTTAAGTGTGTATGACTGCTCGGCCGGCCCTCTTGAGCTGGCCAAACAGCCCTGCACACTTTGCATCTTCCCCACCATGCTTGATTAACACGGCCTGGTGAGGAACATGCAAAGCCTCCCATTCCCATTCTCAGCGCCGGTCAACCGCGCTCAGCCCAATCACAACGCTGCTTTCCACACCCCTGCCCCCTCTGCCCCCGCCCCACCACCAATCCTGTGAGTGAAGACGTGATCTATCAAATTAAAGAACATAATTCAAATAATGCAGTAAAGAGAGGCAGGAAAGTCTTCTTAACCCATCAATTAATCTGTCATTATTTAAGCTGCTGGAATCCCGCCTCGCCCGGCTGCATGAATTTTATTTAGATTGGGCGAGTCATTTTACCTCTTATATGGTGACCAGAGGGTGGAACGATGCTGAAAAGGCAAAATGAATCCCACAACTCTGGGGAAGATAGCAGGCACTAAAACAATGCCGTTCCAAGGCTTGAGTGTGCGGATTCAGAGCAAGGGCCTAGTAAACAAAGTATAAAGCACGAAGACCACAATGGAGGTTTAGGGCCGTACTGAACGAGAGCTGTACTGCTGAGGCCTGGAATTCAACCACAATGAACACCAGGTAGAGGAAACTGTACAGACGTCTTTTTAAGACCTGTTTGAGCACAATATATGAAAGTGACTGGTCAATGGCGGTTTATAATTATTTATTGTTATTTTGAAGGAGGAATTCACCCATAATTTTATTTTATTTCACACATATTGGAACGCTTCTGGAAATTAAAGAATCTTTTGCTTCTAGGTTTCTAAAGCTATAATCTTGCTTTCACCGAATTGTGCTTTGGGCAGATTGCATGCCCTGTGTAGGGCATGTCCGACCATCCCCGAAAACAGAGAGAACAAGCTGACTCTTCTTTCGCGGGGACTTTCGATTATTACTCAATGACTTATTTGTTTCCGGTTTCTGCTAAGCGGTTCCTCCCTAACCTTTGTGTCTTGCTAATGGGTGTGCACAATAATTTCCAGGAAAATACACGAGCAGCAGAGGTTCCTCTTTAATGGCACAAGAGCGTTGGCCCACGGCTTTCATTCAAACCCACCTGGAAAAAAGAAATAAAACAATCTCAAATGTGAATTCATATTTTTGGTGCATTAAAAAACTCCCGTTTATCGGGGCCTCATACTGAGACAGGGCTGGCTGCAATTACTTGCATGGAAATCCTGCCATGAAGGGGGGCTGTCGTGGTTGCGATGAAGTGTGCTCTACTTAAAGTGCGCATGACAGGCTGGACGGTTGATGGACTCGGCAAGCCTGACATGCGCATTTCAGCCTTCTCTCTTCTAAATCCACTATGCCTAGAAGGCAGGGGCTGGGCCAGCTAATGCAGCCCTCCGTTTCTTTAGTGTGGAGCTGCCTTGTCCATCCAATCCGGACGCAGCTCTCATTTATTTATTTTATTTTATTTTATTTATGCAATTTTATATAGCGCGAACTTTACCCGAAGGTGTCAGAGCGCTTTACATAGGATCCATTTGAAAACATGAGGACTGACGGTTACATGCGTAAAATGATTGCAAATTTTTGCATTACGTAAGAACCAGTTGAAAACATACGGACTTAGGATTACATGCGTTACAAAAAGGTATAGAATCACACGAGGAGGAGATACAAATGGATATACTCTAGGCCTATACTGGTAATATCTCTATCAACCTAGGGAGGGGATACACATGGATATACTCTAAAAGTCACCTAGGAGACTAGTCGTTAGAGTTATCTCTATATACATAGGGAAGGGATACACATGGATATACTCTAACCCATAGAGGACTAGTCGCTAGAGTTATCTCTATATACATAGGGAAAGGACATGACTGGATATACTCTAAGAGTCACATAGGAATGGTGGAGAGCACAACGGTCTACAGCATATACCAGTGATTAGAGCTATCTCTATATACATAGGGAAGGGAAGGACTGGATATACTCTAAAGGTCACAGAGAGGGCAGGTACGTGAGATAACGAACTTTACCCGAAGGTGTCAGAGCGCTTTACATAGGATCCAGTTGAAAACATAAGGACTGACGGTTACATTCGTAAAATGGTTGCAAAATGTTTGCATTACATAAGAACCAGTTGAGAGCATACGGACTTAGGATTACAAGCGTTACAAAAAGGTATACAAAAGGATATACTCTAGGCCTATACTAGTAATATCTCTATCAACATAGGGAGGGGATACACATGGATATACTCTAAAAGTCACCTAGGAGACTAGTCGTTAGAGTTATCTCTATATACATAGGGAAGGGATATGACTGGATAAACTCTAAGAGTCACATAGGAATGGTGGAGAGCACAGCGGTCTACAGCATATACTAGTGATTAGAGCTATCTCTATATACATAGGGAAGGGAAAGGACTGGATATACTCTAAGAGTCACAGAGAAGGCAGGTACGTGAGATAAACGAGAGAGGGAAGCAGATAGTGGTGAATAAGACAGTGAGGAGTGTGTCAGAGGCAATAAGAGAGACAGTAGGAAAGTCAAAAGGACAGTGAGAGATCACTAAAATGGCGGCAGAAAAAGTTAGAAGAAGAGGCACGTCATACAGAGAAAATGGCGGGGAGCACGAAGGTCCGAGTCCGAAAGTTCAGGAAGAGGGCTGGCATAGCCAGCAGGTCCAGGGGGGGACAGGCAGTCCGCAGCAAAGTCGCAGCCTCATCGTTCAAGAGGAGCTGGGGCAGAGGAGATCAATCCGGAGACCAGAGGAGGGTCAGGGGAGAAAGACCCCAGGCGCCCAGGCAGAGATGGAAGGCAGCAAAGTTTGAAGCAAAGGTTTGAAGGGAGGGAGGGGCCTCTCACCAGAGCCCAGTTAATGCGGTCGCGCTCATGTTATGTCATGCAATAAATATAATAGCTTCGTGGGCACGGCACACAGGAACCTCCAAGCTCGGGCACAGAAGAGCCAGACAGCGCTGGGCGCGAAGGTGCACACCATGCTGGCACTTTACTTTAAAGAGCACAACGATTAGCCATGTTTCTTTAAAATTGTTTTCTTATATGCTTCGTTTAGGCACTATGCTGGAAGATATGGACATCAGTTGTCCATGCTGACAGCAGAGCTGTGTGAATGCGGGTTGTCCGAGAACGTGTGCAGGCTTTGCTTGCTTTTCTTCTAATACTTCTACAAGGTGACACGCTGCAAACAAATAAGGCGCCGGATGCCGCCGAACCAGAGAAGTACACAGTGGTGTTATGTTGTCAGATTGAATAGCCGAAATGTGAGACGAGTGTGCTTGCTGCAAATTATCAAACACAGCTAAGTTGGACTGCACTTTAGGAAAAAAAACAGTGTGTGAAACTGGTCCCACGAGAAATTTCTTCGCAACATGTTCACATTTTTTTGGGAAAATAAAACTATCGCATGACAATCTGAATTAGAATTAGACATGTTATGGAGTGAGTGACCGAAAGGCAGCAAAAATAATGTGCAAGACCAATAACAAAAAATGTATGGCTGGCCTAGTTTCAGGATTTCGTTCTTTACCTGAGATGTTTGGTGCCAAGAGAAAGATAAACAAAGTGGCCAATGTTGAAGGAAATGAGATTAAATAAAGTGTTCATTTCAATTTAGAGACCAGGAAAGCCTTTCTGCATTTTAATCTAGGGTTGTATGCACTAGTAACTGGGTAAATTATGATAAAATACTATCCATCATTTACAGGGCACAAGTCCTAAAAAAAGAAGTGGGGGGACTGACCAAGTCAAGCATTATGCAAGTGACATCATAATGCATGCTATCAAAGCACATGACGTCACAACACGTGACATTCCACATGGCATCACATGAAATGACCTCACTGGAAGTGATGCTCTGGTATTTGTATGTTATAACATATGCCAACTGAAAATGGAATAAAATATATATTTTTTTTAAATGTCTCCTGCAAAGCATATCATGTAACATGCAGCTCACAAATTTAAATTTTATGTTGATAGATAAGTGAATTACTGCTATGAACACAGAGCTCCTTTTGTTACTTGCAGTTAATAAATTGTAGTCCTTCTACTAGACCACAGTGAGCTGTGAAGTGTACTTGACTCCTACACCTTATAACCCTGACTTGTCTCATGTAACATTAATTTACACACTTACATGATATATTTGAAATGAATATTGTGTATGTAATCTAAGGTGTACCGATACTCTGCATTGGGAGAAGTAGCGCTATAAAAGAAATAAAATAGTGCTATTTAAATAGTTTTTTGTGTAAATATTGAGATAGACCAACCCATTTGATATTCTTACAGTGCATGCAGTTATATGTAACAAAGTAAAAACCATGCATCTCTTAAGTACCTGTGAAGAGACAACAAGCTGTGCGCTTTTGTTTTCTCACCTCCAGTCCCATATTCGATCAAAAGGAGGCTTGATGGCCTCTTAACGTCTTTCTTTATCTTTGCCCAGCTGGAGGAGGGAAAAAAACCCTTGCTGCAGGCACGGTGCTACTGGGAAGCGTAAGCAGACAACGTGCAGGAGCTGATGAACGTTTCGCGGTGTTTCAAAATTACACTGGGGCAAGTTCAACATATTTCTATGGGGCCCAACTTCTTAGCAGGGGGGACAGCGTCCACCCTGGAAAAAGAGTGTGTACCCCCGACTTGTGGCCTGATCATTTACTTAAGTTGTTTAATATAGTGATTACAATCTGCCTTATTACTCCTTCAGAATCATGTTTTGGGATTATGTTAATGTAAAGCCCATCTGTATATATGTGCCTGCCTGCTGATTGTTGGAGACAGTGTCCATAATCCTGAAACACTCCTGGGTCCATTGGTGTCACTCTCTTTGCTTACTTGTGACAGTCGAAGGTGACCTTTATGCCACACCACTTTCAAAAGCTTCCATCTGCTACTGGTCCCTGGGCAAATCTTTTCATACAATTAGGAGCTGCCCGGCCATCCAGTTGCACTCATCACAGATGATTGGGGACCTCATTGGAGTGTTGGGGGAGTGCATACTCCTTGACCCCAAATATATTTTGCTGGGGCAACCAGGAGACGTGGACGGTCCTATGGGCAATGTGAGAAGTTGGCCTGATATGTGATGTCCACTATTCTAGTGGACACCCTGTATCAGTCCAAACAACCCTTATGGTGATGGTTGTAAAGTCAACCTTATAGACCAGCTATCCTAGTGGTAGCATGGACAAAGAAGTCTTAGGCTAATACTTCAGCGAGCATGTGAAGCCAATTGTTTTACCAATTATAATCCCTTGAATACCAAATGAAAGGACACCACACAAGGTATATATCAAATATATATATATGTATTTATTACTAACACAACCCCTCTGCACTCTTTATGAGGTCAGAGTTCGAGATACAGCACAAGTTACTCAATAAGCATACCATAAGTTGCACAAATACAATTCTGCTCTAGGGGCCTCATGAACCATATACTAAGTAAGTGGTATAAGAACCACTTCAGGAAAGGTAAGTAGGCCTAGGGCCTAGGAAATCGCTGGGGCTACACTGATCAACCAAAGGTTAGGAAGTAGGAGTCCCACAGGATGTGCGTGCAGTGTCTTTACACACACGCGAGTTACCATAGACTTTCAATGGGAACGTAAAAGTTACAAAGTAGTTGATTTCGGACACTTCCGGATGGACTACGGGAAAACCCAGTTAAACTAGGACACTTGGATAGTTGTTACCCACGGGAGCACCGGAGTACTCGAGTTACCTCACCCAAGGACGCCGGATGCATAGGTGTTCTTTCGTGTCAGGTTTTGTCACCAAATCCTATGTAGAGCTGCAAAAAGATGCTGCAGGCGACCAGGAGGAAGATGTCTGGGTGGATCCAAGGGTGGATCGGAGCAGTGAATAACCTGAAAGCAGAGGGGACAGAGCCTGGGTCACTAGCCAGTGACCAGGAAGGAACCAGGCAATATCGAGATGCAATCAGGTGAAGATGTGAAGCTTGTCTCTGCAGCCACGTGGACCAGGAGGCATCGACGACAACCAGAAGCTGGGTACGGAGTGTCCCACTAAGGATCTAGCTGTTGGCGGGGTTGGCTTCCGGATCAGAGTCAACAAGCCTTGGCAACGGCAATCCACACAGGAAGGGAAGATTGGCTTCTTATTCAGACCAGTAAGGTCTGAGGAGCTTTCCCTTTACAGGAAAGCAGTAGCAAGCCCATAGCAACCAGGCAAGCAGTGTTGTTTCAATAGGATGTCTTCAGGAGGGCCACTAGCCAATGGGCTAGCAACCACAAAGACGCGTCAAGGAGAAATGCAGGCCCCACGTGGCACTCGTGGTGTGTGGAGGGCTGAGCTTAGGTGCACTTACGACTCGGGGTTGGGGCTTCTCAAACCCCAATGCACAACTTCGAGGGCACCTGAGAAGCTGCACAGTCAGCAAAAAGCTGGTACTGCAGGTTGTCCGGTCCCACGTCTCTTGTGTCCGCCACGGGTCTCAGCTTTGCTGTGGATGTGGGTCGGAGTCAGAGAAGTCTGGAAGTCCATAGGCTGCGTAGCTAAGTCTTCGGGTTCCGGCGGGAGCGTCGACAAAGCAAACTGGCAAGTTACTGTTGGTGCCTGTTTGCACAGGGTGGTCACTCCTTGACCACAAAGGAGGTGTCTTCAGTCTTCGAGTCGAAATGGAATGTCGAAGGTCTAAGAGTTTGTTTCAGAGTTTCTTTCCAGGATAATCCAATGTCTCTAGGCACAGCTCCTAACTTTATAGTAATCTAAGGGGCTGGATTACCTTCTAGGTGCCTCCTATGGGTGGAACCTGAGAAGGGTGTGGTTACACCCCTTTCTCTTTGTCCAGTTTCGCGCCAGAGCTGGGGCTGGTGTGCCCCAGCAACTGGTTTGAACCGGGCTATGCATGGAGCACCTTGTGTGCACCAGGCGGTGTCTCATTTATTTCAACCCACCCTGCCCCAATACACTATAGCCTGTCTGGGGAGGTGTTTGCACCTCCCAAGGCAGGAAACCTATTGTCAAGTCTTCCCCTGTTGGAGTTTCATCCATCAGTAGGAGGTCAGACTCGTGTCTGTGGCAGCAGCATCCCTTTTGTGATGATGACACTCTGTTTAACTTTAACTGGGTAAAGCTACAACTACATGTCTTCTCCCTCTAGAAGGGTGGAATGCTACCCCCGCCGCCAGGACTGGTGGGGGTTAGTATTCCAAAGTGTTTGACACCTTACACAGCATGTTTTGATAAAGCCAAACCAAAGTTAGCATTAACCGCGAGGATTATAATGCACTTAAGAGTATATGCTATGGCTATATCATAGAACAGCTATAAGGACATGGTTCAGAAAGCTGCAGACAGGCTCAGCTCATGCTACAGCACCATCTCACATGAAACCAAGCACTCTGCCTTCAGGATTGTCAAGGCCTGCCATAGGAGTGACTTATAGGTATATATGTGTCTATATATAAGAGTAGATATAGGAATACTATATCTAAGCAAGGGGTGATTACACCACCTTGCCCAAGCTGAGTGATCAGCCTGTGGTGTCAGTTTGGATGGCCAGCCAGGGGTGGCATAATACATGCTGCTGCCCCTGGTAGGCCTTGGGTGCACCTATGCCCTGGGTTCCTATGGTACACTATACAGGGGCTCACAAGGTGACCCAATACCTAATTGGATATGTACCTAAAGTACATGGAGTCCATTTTACAGAGAGAGCAGAGAGCCTGGGGCACTGATAAGCAGGATCCCAGGCCAACTATGTAAAAAAACAGCTAAACACTAGGCAAAAAGTTGGGGTAACCATATAGTCAGATATCCGCCTTCCTACAGGCAAAGCTACTCTTCTGCAACCTGGGGCGTGCAGTAGCCAAGCATGATATAGATAGGCAGTCAGGTGCGCAAGCTTCCGACTGTGGGAAAATGGAGGTCGGGATGGACCTCTACATGGCGGTGGAAAAGGTGACGTATACAAGTAGAAGCTGTCCGCGCAAGTTCTTCAAGGCCTGGGGAAGCTGGTTGAAACACTATGACATACAGTAACCTGCTGAGGCAGTGGCTGTTTTCTACCTAAACTATATGAAATGGGTGTTAATGTTTTGTATCCTACTTAAGTGGTCATGTACCAGTACTGTAGGCAGGACGGCCTGTGACTGCTGTGGTGTGGGTGATGGAGCCTCTTGGTTGTTTGCTCTCTGACTGTTTCACTAATTTACGGAAATGAAAAAACAGAAATTAAAGAGATTAAAAAAAATAGCAAAATATGAGATAGGTCTGCATTGGGTGAGAGGCAAGACCAATAAGTGTCGAAGAGGTCAGGGTATATGTGATGAAGAGTGAAAGGAGAAAAAAAGTCTGTTATAAATGTAGAGTAGAGTTTGGGTTGTATTAGCAACACATGAGGTTTTCAGGAATTTAGTCTACTTTTGTTCCAAGTGTATATGGGCCAAGTGACATCCAGATCACGTTCCCATGGCAATTTAATATCAGTTTTTTGTCTGTCAACAGATCAATAAATCAATCAGTTAGGGTTTTTATGAAGCGCGCTACTCACCCGTGAGGGTCTCAAGGTGCTGAGGGGAGCTAAGTCTTGAAGTTCTTCCTGAAGGCGCGCAGGGGAGGGGGCGTGTCTGATGTTAACTGGGAGCCCATTCCAGGCCTTGCCGGTGACGTAGGAGAAGGCTCTTCCACCTGCTCTGCTTCTGCGGATGCGGGGGTCTCTGCAAGGGCGAGGTCGGCGGAGCGGAGGATCCTTTTGGGCACATGGAAAGAGACTCTCTCATGGAGGTACTTGGGTCTGTTGTTGTGGAGGGATTTGTAGGTGTAGGTGAGCAGTTAGACGGTTACTCTCTTCTCAACGGGGAGCCAGTGGAGATCTTGTAGGTGTTGAGTCATGTGTTTGTGCTGCGGGGTCCCAAGGACGAGTCTGGCTGTGGCGTTCTGGATGGTTTGGAGCTTGTGTAGGAGAGTTCTGTTGATTCCGGCATATAGGGTAAGTCTAGTCAGCTGGTTATGAGTGCGTGGGTAACTGTCTTCCTGCATTTGGGGAGTATCCATTTGAAGGTCTTACGGAGGATGCAAAGGCAGTTGAAGCTGGTGGAGGCGACAAAGTTGATCTGGTGGGTCATGGTGAGGAAGGAGTCGAGGATGATGCTGATGTTCTATTTGTGGTCGGTGGGGAGTGTGGGCTTCCGAGGGCAGAGGGCCACCAGGTGTTTTCCCATGCGGAGTGTCCGAGGACTAGGACCTCGGTCTTCTCCGGGTTGAGCTTTAGGCAGCTACTTTTCATCCAGGCTGCGACATCCCTCATTCCTTCCTAGAGGTAGAGTCTTGTGTCATTGGGGTTCTTTGTGAGGGAGAGGATGAGCTGGGTGTCGTCGGCGTATTATACTATGCTGAGCCTATGCTGTCTGACGATGGCAGCGAGGGGGGCCATGTAGATGTAGAAGAGTGTGGGGCAGAGTGACGATCCTTAGGGTACTCCGCAGTTGGTCTCTGTGGGTTCGGAGGGGAAGGGGGGGAGTCTGATCCTCTACCTTCTGTTGGAGAGAAAGGATTGGATCTAGTTGAGGGCAGTTCCTCGTATCCCCACGTCATGAAGTCTGGCTGCGAGCATGCGATGTGAGATGGTGTTGAAAGCTGCAGAGAGGTCTAGTAGGATGAGGGCCGCAGTGTGACCCTGGTCGAGTAGCACGCGTATGTCATCAGTGGCGACGAGGAGGGCGGTCTCTGTGCTGTGGTTGCTGCGGAATCTGGACTGGGAGGAGTCTAGGATGGAGTTCTTTTAGATGTACTCGGTCAGCTGAGCGTTTACGAGTCTCTCAGTGACTTTGGCCGTGAAGGGGGGAAGGGAGATGAGCCGGTAGTTTTTCAGGTCCGTTGGATCGGCAATGGGTTTCTTGAGGAGGGGTATGACCTCTGCCCGTTTCCAGTCATCTGGGAAGATGCTGGATTTGAAGGAGGCATTGACGGTCCGTCCTAGTTTGGGTGCGAAGGTGGCAGCGGCCCTGTGGTAGATGTGCATGGGGAAGGTGTCCGTGGGGGCTCCTGAGTGGGTGTTCTTCATAGTCACAGTGGTGTGTTCCACGGTGGTGGGATTTAAGTTTGTGATGGTTGGCTTGTTGTCGGTGGTGGGGAGGGGGATGCTGTCCGGCATCTGTTTGCTGAAGTTGTCACAGTGGGCCTTGATTTTCAGATGGAAGTAGAACTGAGCTTGTCGCAGAGTTTCTGGGATGGTGTGACGTCCGTGGCTTCGCTGGGGGGATTTGGTGAATTGCTTTATGACGTTGAAAAGTTCTTTGGCGTTGGTATTTTTGGTGTGGATTTTGTTTTTGTTGAAAGTCCTCTTGGTGCCTCTTATGTGCTGGTGGTATTCCTTCAGGGCGCTGCTGTGGCTGTTCAGGTCTTCTGTGGTTTTCCGGTTTTGCCAGTGTTTCTCGAGTCGTCTGCAGGAGCACCTGGCGCTCCAGCAAATGGTCGCTGTAAGAGGCGGTAAGTGACTGAGGCTTTAGGAAATGTACGTAGAAGAGTACACTCGTTAGATGGAGCTGTGAGAGACTGTGGGGATAGAGATTGGAAGTGGCTAAGAGCCTCTGTAATGATAAGTTGCAATAACTGAAATTTGGAGTGAAAGGAGTGTGGAAGATGAATGAGGTTTTTGGCTTGGGAAAAACTCTTCATTGGTTAGTACTTGAATTTGACACAACATTTTAAAAAACCACGTATAAATGAGCTCACGTGGCAGAGTTCAATGCAGATGCGCCAGGCAGTTGTTGGGAAGTGAAAATGTCCCAAGGATAGGAATGCAGTGGTAAGAAGGACACACATATGAGGAGCAGTCAGGTCTGCATGGAAAATTTAAGCAGGCGGTAGAGTGGAAAAGGACAGAAAAAGCCTTTGAGAAGAGAGACAGATAGACCAGAACAGTGGCCAAACAGAAAGACAACAGTCACTGGAAAGAAGTTAGTTAGGGCAGGTTTTAGGGGGGTGGCGCTCGAAGGTTGGGTGCATCAGGTGTGACAGCACTCCCAGACTTGCTGCAAAAAAATAATAAACAGTGATGTCACCTTCTGTTTTATGCATTCACTCTTAAATAAAGAGAGCACAGACAAAAATGCCACAATAACCAATTCATATTCTTTTATTTTGTTGATGTATCTTCACATTTGACTATCTGATGGCATTTTAAACTTAAACTATATCCTCCCTGGATACTGGAGAGTTTGAAAGGTGACTTATGATTCTAAAATATTATCTATCATGTCCTAGCTCTCTTTCTGAAACAGACAAATATTTAAAAAGCAATTTTATTAGGCATCTTAATTCAGGAATATGATGCGAACAAAGGGTCTCATTTACAACAGTTTGGCACAGGGCAGTGCCTCAATGCTTCTTGCTGTGCGGCCTGCTTCAAAAGAAAAGGGCAGGAATGCACCGTATCTATGAGAAATGGCACATTGCTGCCCTCTTTTACTGTGCTGGTGCACAAATGGCTGCCTTGAACCAATGCAGGTACCCTTGCACCATGGTACAAGGGTGTCTGCGTTGCAGGAATGATTGTTTTTGTGCAAAAAGGGACAGCTTCCTGCACAGAAAACAATCAATTTCTTTGCGTGCTGCAGAATTCAGCACACATAGAAAGCGAATAAAACAAGTAATTTCTCCTCATTACGCCACTCCTGGGAGGGTGCAGAGTATTGACATATTCCTAGAATTATGATATGTTGTAAGTCTAGGAATATGTCAAAATCCATGGGCTTTGCGTGGGAACACCCACCTCTACGACCGTTGCATGCCTCCGTGCAACACGGTGTGAAGGAACGCAGCAGGTTGCGCTGTGTTGCCTTACACCATATCTACAACGCCATGAATATATATCTATATATATATTACATATATTACCTACTGGCTATCGCCAGTAGGTATATATAGTTAGAATTTTTTCTCTATGGGACTTTTGAAAATTCTATGTCTAATAACTTTGGCGTTTGTGGACGGAATCAGCTGAAATTTTCAGGAAAATGGCACATTTTGATTCTGAGCAGCCCCTGAAAATTTGGGGGGGTTTCGTCAAGGGGGGGCCGAGAAAAAAGGGGGGTCCCAAAACGCGTTTTTTGCATTGAGTTTTCCATAGGGCGGTTGGACTCACTTTTAGCTCGAACGGCTGAATGGATTTGCACGAAACTTGGCAAAATTGTAGGGACTGTTAGCCCGATGTGCCTTTGCTAGGTCTCAATATATGTGCTCCAGTAGTTTTTGAGAAATTAACGTTCAAACCAAGATATATATCTGTAACAGCGCTCTGGGCAGCGATCCGGTCCGCTTACTTTTCGCTTATCGGAACTTTGCGCGCAGAAAGCTGATTGGCTCTCCGGTGTCTGTCAACATTCTAAACAGTCCGGAGCGGACGCCATCTTGTCTCTCGGTAGGATCGAGAGAGAAGAAGAGGTGGAAAACGAAAGGGGAATTTAATGAAAGGGGGCAAGGTATCCCCCTCTTGACCCCCTAGGAATGTTGTTGGGGTTATTAAAGGGTCCCGTGGGGAAAATAAAAAAAAAATGATTTTTCACGGTAGAAGCGCGGCCGCGAACTGGTAGCGTAACGGGAATTCGCCATTTTGAGCTTCGTTAATTAAATTACTAGTTATAAGTGGGTGCGGGAGACGTATCCTAATCCCCTATGTTTCCTGAGGGTGGCTGAGGAGGCTGATATATGTTGATACATCTCTTCCAGCGGCTGTGCGTGAGCTTTTTTTTTTTTTTTTTGCTGCGTGACAGTCCGGAGCGGCCGCCATCTTGTCTCTCGGTAGGATCGAGAGAGAAGAAAAGGTGAAAAACTAAGGGGGAATTTAATGAAAGGGGGCAAGGTATCCCCCTCTTCACCCCCTAGGAATGTTGTTGGGGTTATTAAAGGGTCCCGTGGGGAAAATAAAAAAAAAAATGATTTTTCACGGTAGAAGCGCTTCACGGGCCGCGAACTGGGCCGCAAACTGGTAGCGAAACGGGAATTCGCCATTTTGTGCTTCGTTAATTAAATTACTAGGTATAAGGGGGTGCGGGAGACGTATCCTAATCCCCTTACTAGTTATAAGTGGGTGCGGGAGACGTATCCTAATCCCCTATGTTTCCTGAGGGTGGCTGAGGAGGCTGATATATGTTGATACATCTCTTCCAGCGGCTGTGCGTGAGCTTTTTTTTTTTTTTTGCTGCGTGACAGTCCGGAGCGGCCGCCATCTTGTCTCTCGGTAGGATCGAGAGAGAAGAAAAGGTGAAAAACTAAGGGGGAATTTAATGAAAGGGGGCAAGGTATCCCCCTCTTCACCCCCTAGGAATGTTGTTGGGGTTATTAAAGGGTCCCGTGGGGAAAATAAAAAAAAAAATGATTTTTCACGGTAGAAGCGCTTCACGGGCCGCGAACTGGGCCGCAAACTGGTAGCGAAACGGGAATTCGCCATTTTGTGCTTCGTTAATTAAATTACTAGGTATAAGGGGGTGCGGGAGACGTATCCTAATCCCCTATGTTTCCTGAGGGTGGCTGAGGAGGCTGATATATGTTGATACATCTCTTCCAGCGGCTGCGCCATCTTGCCTTTTTTTCGAATGGCACAATTTTGTCGTGCACGGCAGCCATTTTAGATGCCAGGCTGGTCCCAGGATATCACCTAACCCTGCGGATGTAGTTTATGGCCCCAGCTGTAGAGAATTCAGACATGCCAATCCTCCTGATTTAGGCGTGTGACTACTGATTTCAGTGCTAGTCTCCCGCCTCCCGATTTCTGCAAGCAAAAACCCGGGGGCATATTACGAACAACTAGCGATAATTTTTGTCTCTAACTTGTTTAGAGACAAAAATTATCGCCGCACATCGGCGATTTTTATCGCAGATAAACCTTGCTATTATCGCAGAAAAGTCAGCGATATTCATGTATTATTGACCTAATGCTCTTAGCCATGTTATCCACCTCCCATTGGATAACATGGCTAAGAACTGCTCAGGGCAGGTGTTAGATTTTGGAGATATTCGCGCTTAGCGCGAATATCTCCAAAAGTTGGTAATAGAAGGTAGCGATGTTAGGGACTGTTTCCAGTCGCTAACATCTTGGCACGCCACTTTGCATGTCATTAGTGATAAATATCACTGACATGCAAAGCGGGGCCCAAGATGGTCGCTATCTCCTTTTAGCTGTCACTAACTGGTGTTAGCGACAGCTTGGTAATAGGGAGATAATTTTATCTCCGCTTTCATGGCTTTTAAAGCCAAAAAAGCGGAGATAAACCCCCTTGATAATATGCCCCACGATTCCTTGGGGGTTTCAGCCGACAGGGCTTGCTATTGTGTTACATGGTAATTTTTCCATGAAACGTCAGAGGGTCGATGCAGGGGTTCTAGAAGAGGTGATAAACCATTTAAGCCTCATGAACAAGCGCATGGTCTTTTAAAGATTTGTGAAGTACTCGGGGCGGCGGTGTGTGTGTGCCCTCTTTCAGGAGCGGGCGGGGGGGCACTGCCAGCAACTTGCCAGGTCAGGTAGTGTTCAACACGTGCATCACCCTTTCTCTGCCTGCTATTGCGCTCCATGCTTCGGAAAGGTAAGAAAAAGAACGTGCATTTGAGTTTGAAATGTCCGATCCTGCAGCAGCACACTTCCAAAGCCCACACATGACAATAACCCGATTCAAGGCCCCATTCACCCGTTTTTCAAAAAATAGATAACACTCCAACAAATTAAGGTTATAAAACTTTATTAACTTTTAACGATAATGAACAGAACAAAAACTAAAAACATTTAAACATTTCTTAACACAAAAAGCAACAATGGTTAGAAGCTGTCTTTTGTGCGAATAGTCCCAAGGCAGCACAACGTGCAGAGTTCTGGACGGCACCCAGGTGATGTCGCCTGGGTGCCGCACTGGTTTAGGGATCCTACAATGCTGCTCCGAAAATTGGCGTGGGGCGTCCCGGGTGGGGCGGGGGGAGGCCTCGTCAGTAGCGGTCTGTTGTGCGAATAGTCCCAAGGCAGCACAACGTGCAGAGTTCTGGACGGCACCCAGGTGATGTCGCCTGGGTGCCGCACTGGTTTAGGGATCCTACAATGCAGCACAGAAAAACAGCGTGGGGCGTCCCGGGTGGTGCGGGGGGAGGCCTCGTCAGTAGCGGTCTGTGTCCAGTGTCACATGGCTGACACAACATGTACGACAGGCACCCAGGTGATGTCCAGTAAACTGCCGCACTGGTTTTGGTATCCTACAATGCTGCTCCAAAAATTGGCGTGCGGCGGCCCGGGGGGGGGGGGGGAGGCGGCGTGAACGGGCCTCCCCAGGTGGCGGCCATCTAGCTGAGTTGCGCTCGCTCTTGCGGCCACAGCGTCTCGCTCACCATGTTGTGGAGTTGCTCCCACTCTTGCAGTGCAGCGATAGGCGGCTGCCACATGGCTGTCAAAATGGCGGACGGCTCATCGGTTTTGGGCCTGGTCCACTGAAATGGCCCTGGGACACCTTGGAACTCGGACGCTTGCCTGCTAGGGCTTGGGCTCCATTCTCGAAAAGCGTCCCCTCAGCCGTGAAGATTGTATAAAAGTCTTGGGGGCCCCCGACTCCCGCAGTCTTCCGGTGGGGAGCGGCTGCCATGATTGCTCGCGGAATGACCACGACGGAGCCACGAGATGGTGGTGCTCTCATGCTGACGCCAGCTTCAGTCTGAATGATCCAGAAACAAGGTGGGGCTTTCATCGTTTGGGAAAAAAAATGTTCTAAACCAATGAAAAGTGTTATTTTTAGGTCATATGACCAAGCCTTCCATCTTTAGGAAACCAAAAGTAAAATGAACCAATGAAAAGTTTTATAAACAAGTCACATGACCTGTTCTGCGGCATAGGGCTACAAAAAGCGTAGAAAATCCGTTGGCACGTGAGGCGGCGTCAGTAGCGGACCGATGTGCGAATAGGCCGAAGGCAGCACAACGCGTCGAGATCCGGATGGCACCGAGGTGGTGTCCAGCAAATTGCCGCACTGGTGTGGCCATCCTACAATGCTGCGCCGAAAGACGGCGTGTCCAGCTGAGTTGCGGTCACTGTCAGTAGCGGACCGATGTGCGAATAGGCCGAAGGCAGCACAACGCGTCGAGATCCGGATGGCACCGAGGTGGTGTCCAGCAAATTGCCGCACTGGTGTGGCCATCCTACAATGCTGCGCCGAAAGACGGCGTGTCCAGCTGAGTTGCGGTCACTGTTGCGGTACAGTGACTCGAACGCGCCGAGATCCGGATGGCACCGAGGTGGTGTCCAGCAAATTGCCGCACTGGTGTGGCCATCCTACAATGCTGCGCCGAAAGACGGCGTGTCCAGCTGAGTTGCGGTCACTGTTGCGGTACAGTGACTCGAACGCGCCGAGATCCGGATGGCACCGAGGTGGTGTCCAGCAAATTGCCGCACTGGTGTGGCCATCCTACAATGCTGCGCCGAAAGACGGCGTGTCCAGCTGAATTGCGGTCACTGTTGCGGTACAGTGACTCGAACGCGCCGAGATCCGGATGGCACCGAGGTGGTGTCTAGCAAATTGCCGCACTGGTGTGGCCATCCTACAATGCTGCGCCGAAAGACGGCGTGTCCAGCTGAGTTGCGGTCACTGTTGCGGTACAGTGAGTCGAACGCGCCGAGATCTGGATGGCCAAGTTTCAAGTTTCATCTGGCAGTTTTTCTCCATCCCTCCTGGATCAAAGAAGGTGAATGCTATGCTGTCCTATGGCAACATGAGCATCAACCTGATGAATACGGCATTCGAAAATCATAAATGCCCTAATGCACCCAAGAAGTAATTTTTTTTTTGCTCCAGTTGAGCCGTTTTCAATGCCTGTTTTTTGTTGTTTCCCCTCCATCAAGAACAAAACAAAAATACAAGGCGCTAAGATCCGAATGGCAAGTCCTGGATGTTGAGTGCCTCAGTTGAGAGTTCTGAGCAGTGCTTGTAAGACTGTCTGAAGCTTATTTGCACCTGCTGCAGCTTCACTAGGTCCGGCGGAACTTTTTGCCTTTTCTTTTCTGCTTCTTTTCCTACAATGCGTTTCATCTGAAGACACGACCAGGTCCCTGAATGTGTGCAGGGGGACGCTATTGATTGAATGAAAATGGCGGCTTGACACAAAGCTGACTCAAGCGTTACTGTTGGTGCTATACAGACAAAAATTGGTTTTCAGTTTGTACATTCTTCAGGTTTTTTTTTTCCATTCAAGTCTGATTGAGAGTTTGTAGAAAAATGGCTTCAGATTTACCACATACTACTCTTCAACATTCTTCCTAAATGTAACAATGTGAAACTCGAGAACGGCTGTTTCTGTTTCCTTTCAAAATGCTGCCCCCAATATTTTCTGAATGGAAGACACCATCTTGTAGCATAAAGGACCGAAAGGGGTTCTGGTCTGGCCGATGGTTGGTGGAGACATTTTGACTATATCTTGGACCTGCCCGGCCTCGCCCAAAATGGCGCCGGTATAAATGGGACTCGTAACTCCTTGCCCGCAAATGTATATCTAGAAAATGTTATTGTAAGTGGCCCTGTCGTATTTTAATTACAAAATGTACGTCCACCGATTCCGCAACTGTTAGACACCTTTGTTCTTGTCAAATAATGGCCCGCTCGTTACGTTCTTCTACAGTGTAAATGTCTCCTCATCATATACGATTTCAGTTTGCTCCGTGGCCGGCCCACGTGGTTATAGGCCCGTATTTGTATACTGACATTTTCACAATAAAGGTTTTTAAAACAAAACTCGGTAGTAGTATTTACATTTGTAAAGTTTTTACTTTTAGTGACTGTTTTCGAATCAGTAAAAGGCAAGTGAAATAAAGCAGTCCAATTACATGACGGAAAAAAGGTATAATATGTAGGAACGCAGTAAAGATAAATGGTCAAGGGCAGTTGTGTTTTCCACTCCTGCAACATAAAGTGATCGATAAGAATCTGATAATCAGGCGTATCGGCGACTAAGACAGCAGGCCGAATCTCTTTTACTCAACGGCTCCGTCATGGAAGGAAGAAACGCCCTTTTTCTCGAAAAAGGAATATATTTTACTTGCAAGACAGTTGTAAATTTTCCGGGAAAGTACATTAGCCTGGAATATTATAACATATGTTTGAAAAAAAAATATTGTTCGAAAATAATAAATAGCGTAATTTTTAGGTCATATGACCAAGCTTTTCATCATTAAATTAACAAAAGTAAAATGAACCAATGAAAAGTTTTATTAACAAGTCACATGACCTGTTATGCTTACGTTACGCGCTGCGCGCCGCGCCTCGGATCACTTCCGGGTGCGCTAACGCGGCGTGTCATAAAACGCATTACGCGACAACGTAGGTCAAGAATATAGTCAAAATGTCTCCACCAACCAGCGTTCACAACACAACCCCTTTCAGCAGTCCAAAAAGTTCTGTTAAATGACAACAGAGGGGACAGGCAACAAGAACCATCAGTCAAAGAGGGGAGGGCAAGTTCTTCTCTTCCGGGTCATGTTGGGGCGCTACCGGAACTGATCGAATTGGTAGTCTATAGTGTTTCTGGATGTTTCAGACTAAAGCTGGCGTCAGCATGAGACCACTACCATCTCGTAGCTCCGTCGTGGCCATTCCACGAGCAATCATGGCAGCCGCTCCCCACCAGAAGCCTGCGGGAGTCGGAGGCCCCCAAGACTTTTGTAGAATCTTCACGGCTGAGGGGACGCTTTTCGAGAATGGGACCCAAGCCCTAGCAGACAAGCGTCCGAGTTCCAAGGTGTCCAAGGGCCATTTTAGTGGACCAGGCCCAAAACCGAAGAGCCGGCCGCCATTTTGAGAGTCCTGTGGCAGCCGCCTATCGCTGCACCGCAAGAGCGGGCGCATCTAAACTACATGGTGAGCGAGACGCTGTAGTCGCAAGAGCGGGCGGTAAACAGCTGAATGGCGGAAGAGGCACAGTGTAGCAAAAGCGGGCGGAATGGCAACTAAAACGATAAAGGGGCGCCCCACTACAGCTTGTCTTCAGGTCAAACGGATTGTGGGACAAGGTCCAGAATTGAAGAGTCATCAAAAGGCAAAAAGTTCAGCCGGACCCCGGGAGCCGGCCGCCTATGTCGGGGGCGATCTCAGGCTACACCAGTGCTATAAGACTTGGGGAGGGTGTCGGAGCCAAGCGTCTTCTCCGAGTCCATGGCCATCACACCGCCCCTCAGGGGCCTCCGTCAAGCTGTTTAGGAAGGTAACATATCACATTGTTTTCTAATGCAGTCAGGTCCACAAACGACACTCACTTACTTTGAGAATAGTGAAGCTGCAGTAGGTGGAAATAAGCTTCAGACAGTGTTACAAGCAGTGCTCAGAACTCTTAACTATGGCACCCAACATCCAGAACTTATGCTATTTGAGAATGGTAGTGACATCGAAGCATCTCAGGGACCAAAACCATTAACGTACTTTCACGTATGAAAATCTTACTTGGGGAGGGGGCAGGAGCGAAGCGCCCCCTCCCAGTCAGCGCCACCACATCGTATGTTGAAAATCTGAAGCCATCGTTCTACAAAGTCAACCAAACTTGGATTGAAAAATCTAGAAAAATGTACAAACTGAAAACCAGTTTTGGTCTGCATAGCATCAGTAGCAACGCTTGAGTCAGCTTTGTGTCAAGCCGCCATTTTGATTCAACAAAGCATAGGCATTGAAAAAGGCTGAAATTCAGAACTCTAAACTATGGCACCCAACATCCAGGAGCTTGCCATCTGGATCTTGGAGCCTTGTGCTGTTTTCGATCTATTCACACATCGGTCCACTACTGACATCATCTTATAAAACAACGTTATGTAAATAGTTTTTTAATAAAATGTTTTACCCTGTTTCTTTGCTGGTGTGTTGTCTATATTTTTAATATTTGCATAGGGTTTGTCGTTATTTTGTGCGGTATGGGTGATGGAGCCGAGCTGTCTTGCAGTTCTCATGGTGTGGAGCTCAGTTCATCTCACTATTTTCGTATTTCTCATGAAGGGTTGTTCCTAATATTTCTATTTTAGCGAGGTCAAAAAGAGATCTAATTAGTGGCCTACTGATTTTGCTCGATTACTTTTATTATTTTACACGATTTTTCACTATCTGCAAAGACTAAACAGAGTATTGCGACTTTGTGCTTGTTTGTAAATAGAGAATGATCCAAAGAGAACCAATTCTAAAACAGTAAATGCTTGGACAACAATCAATCAAATGGAGAGACAAGGAGGCACGACGGATTACAACGGGGGTAAAGGCCTGCGTTAACTACCCTTCAGTATCTGCAAAGAGAGAGTACTACTAAGACAAAAGAGGGGAGGGGGGGGGGTGCAGCGTTCAAAGCACATCAGCGTGCATAAATACGAAAATGTTTTTATCTATCACGTACTTGACATTTTAAAGCTTTTCATATTTGCTATTAAAAAACCAATGAAATTCACAGAAAAAACCATAGGTTATAGTGGATATATAGTTAGAAATTTGCATTTAGAAAACCTTGAAAATTCAATGAAAAAACCATTGGTTTTAGGCCATATATAGTTAGGAATTAGCATTTACAAAACCTTATTTTACTCGCATAAAACCATTGAAATTCCATATATAGTTAGAAGCGCTAACTATATATCGCGCACCCGCAATCCACTGCTGATGATGTCACATATTACATCATTCATGACATGGTCAGTGACATCACTGATGACATCACTGATGACATCTCAAATGACATCACTGATGACAACTCAAATGACATCACTGATGACATCTCAAATGACATCACTGATGACAACTCAAATGACATCACTGATGACATCTCATTTGTCATCACTGATCACATCACTTATGTGATAATACAATGAACCTCTTCAGACTCTAATATAACCTTACATACACTCAGTATAAACAGACACTCACAGACTGTCACTCATCCATGGAGTTACTCACACACCTACTCAGTCATGCAAAGAATCAATCACACCTCCATTTCCTCAACTATAAAGTTATACACATCTTACTTATTCAAACATATAATAACACATATTTATTCTCTTATATAATCCCTGATACAAGCTCACAGTGATCGATACAGCCACTCACACATTCACTGGCTCTTATGTTCAGTTATTTATATATCTCAACTCTCACATGTATTGTGTTTTACATACGTACTTACTTGCTCATGTAGCAATGAGAAATCCATTCACTCACCAACACACCCATGCATAGTCAACCGCCCATATAGCTGTTTCCACATGCACTCTTGAACTCATACTCCTAGTGAATCAACTGCTTACACATCTATGCACAGAGTCACGCACCTCCCAGCCACCCACACACACACTCAGCCTCCCATTCAAATACTTGGGCAACCAATCAATAACCCATATGGCCACTCTTATAGCTACTGATCAACACATGCAGCAGCTTACACAACAACAAACATACTGATGCACAAATTAAGACAGTTTAGTCACTAACCCATGCACTCAGTGAGACACATTTAATCACTCACTCATACAGTCAGTCATGCACCTACTAAATTCTTCATCCAGACACTTATACATCCACTCATTCTTCAATATGTGAAACATATTTTAACTTTACAGAAACATACAGTCACTGGGTGTTGTCATCAGTGATGTCATCAGTGATGTCATTTGAGATGTCATCAGTGATGTCATTTGAGTTGTCATCAGTGATGTCATTTGAGATGTCATCAGTGATGTCATCAGTGATGTCACTGACCATGTCATGAATGATGTAATATGTGACATCATCAGCAGTGGATTGCGGGTGCGCGATATATAGTTAGCGCTTCTAACTATATATGGAATTTCAATGGTTTTATGCGAGTAAAATAAGGTTTTGTAAATGCTAATTCCTAACTATATATGGCCTAAAACCAATGGTTTTTTCATTGAATATAATATATATATAGATATATATTGGTATGTTGCATAGTGTTTCACTGGTATGCTTTGTAATGAACAGATGTCCTTCTGGCCTGTTTGTCCTTTCATAGGCTTAAGATATTTTGGGATCTGTGCAGTAGGTGCATGAGCTCAATTGACTGCCGTGCATTAAATGGCACATTAGATGCTCGATGAATGCTTACTCTTGGCATCCTGTTATGGCCGAGTGGTTGCTGCCCTTGTCTAAAACACTTCATCCTCTCTGCATATACACAAATAGAGATCCTCCAGCATGTAAATGTTTCTAATTTGTTACTTCAGTAATACCCAGATGTTTCAAGCCTATCATGATTTCAGTGAGCAGATGACATTTGCAGCATCCTCACTTTGCTCCAACACGAATGTGTATCTGGACGTTGGGCAGGGAGGAGGAAAGGGGGCTTCAGAGACTTCTTTCCAAAGCCACTCACACCACAGCAGGAACGGTAACTGCAAAGTTGCAGTTATGACAACTGAGCTGCAAACCTTTTTTTTTTTAATTTCAAAATATTTTTATTAAAAATACATTTTTTCATATACAAAGAACAAGCCGTTTGACAAGTTTCTTGGCGGTTTCGATAATTGTGTGCTGTTGGCTTAGTGGAGCCCGAGAGAGAAGAAAAGAAGAGAGAAGAAGAGGGGGTGGGGTGTGTAAACTGTCTACTGCCTCAGGTGGGCGTCAAGTGCTTCCCACATGTCTTCCCTTGCAGTGTGGTTCATGGACTCTGTTCCAAAATGTATTTACCTTGGTACAGTCATATAGCATGTGAGCTAAGTCACCCCTTGCTTTGTGACAGTTCCAGCAAGTGCTGCTTTCGCTTGCCCCCACTGTTTGCAGCTTCGCTGGAGTCCAGTGTAGCCTGTGTAGTATCCAGTATTTTGTTTGTGCGAGTTGCAGGGTTAGTTTGTTTTTGGACGCCGATGCCCATAGTCTAACCTTCTCGTCTTCGTTTAGTGGTCTCTGTATTTTCACTTCCCAGAAAGCTATTGTTTTGTTGTTTAGAGTGGTGGTGCGCGGTGTGATTAGTTTGTAGATCTGCGCTGTTTGGTGGCCTATCTTGTTTAGATTTTGTGAGTACTGTACAATGGTGGGTTTGTGTTTCGCGAGGTTTGCTTTGGTGATGGCTGCTTTTATTTTTAGGAATTCATAGAATTCTTTGTCTGGTAGTTTGTGCATCTGCTGTAGTGTTTTGTATGTGAGTGGGTTGCCTCCTGCTTCTAGTTGTGCCGGCACTGTGATACCTCTGCTGTACCACTCTTTGTTGTCTAGAGTCTTCCCTTTGTATGTTACTTTGGGGTTGTGCCATATCGACTCCCATTTGGAACCTCTGATGCTGATTTCTAGTTCTCTGTCTACTCTCAGTAGCGCCGTTTTTGTGTTCCGGAGTATTGCATTTTTAGCCTCTGGGTGCCTGTTGGCCGTTATTGCCATGATCGGATCTGAACCTCCCAGGATGCCCCTTTCCAGGTCCAGCCAGACCGGCACGTACTCTTGTGTAGGGGCGATCCAGTGTATTCCTTGTTTGGCTAGGCATGCCGTTTGGAAGGCCTTGTAGTTCGTGAGGTTCAGACCTCCTTGTTCTTTTTTCAATCTGAGCTTAGCTAAGCTCATTCTTGGCTCCCCCCCCCCATAGGAACGTGTTGATTGCTTTATCTATATTTTTGTGGAAGTCGGTGGTTAGGGTAAGTGGCAGCATGCTTAGCAAGTAGTTTAGCATTGGTGTGACCATCATCTTGACTGTCTCGATTCTGCCCCACCACCTAATGAATTTGGGGCCCCATATGTCTAGCTTGTTACTGATCTTTTTCAGCATAGCCTCTTCGTTGTGGTCTAAGGTGGACCTAAGCATGGGCGAATTTTGCGAATCTCGCGTTCGCGAATTTTGCGGATTTGCGAATTCGCAATCCGCAAAATCCGCGAATTCTCGCGAATTTGCGGATTTTTTTTTTTTTGTGTTCGCAAGTGTTTCTACCAGTTCGCGAGGATTTGGTACTAGTTCGCAATTGCGAACTTACTTGTCGGCTCGCAACGGTCGCGACTATGTTGTTTCTACGTCTGGTTCATCATCACAGCCTCCCAGCACCCTCTGTTTCACCACTGGCACCCTCTCTTTGACCCATGCCACCCTCTGTTACATCAATGCCACCCTCTGGTTCATCATCACTGTAAAAGATGGGGGGGGAAAGCAAGCCCACCTGCCCTGCTTGAACTGACATGAATTAATTTGGGGTTAGTTTATTAACAACACCTGCCCTGCCCCAACTGACAATAATGAATTAGGGGCTAATTAATGTGTCACTGAAAGAATTTCAAGTTCCAGCCTGGCACCTGCTTGTCTGCTCCTTTAGCTGTAAATCAGGACCTTTGTGGCATACAGTTAAGGTCAGAGCAGGGTCACACAATAATTGCAAGCAGGCAACCGAATTCTGGAGGGCCCCCTCAGGAAGCACTACAGAGAATCGTTACAAATCATGAGGTTGACCTTTTGCACCTGCTCATTGCTTTTGCTTTTGCTGAAATCGTTTTTCGGTTTTTTCGCGCTATTCGCGGGGCGCGGCGTCGTGCGAAACCGACCGCGGAAGCCGCCAATTCGTGCGAATGAGCATTTTATTTTTTTGCGGCTTGTTGTTTCGCGAGTTTTTTTGCAGTATTCGCGAGCCGCTTGCAGCGCAACACGCGAATTTACCCCAAGGTCGAGTACGGGCGCGGCCATTTTGTTTGTGTGACGTATTTCCGTTTCCGCCCGCTATGTATAATCTCGCGCAGTAAGCGCATTGCGAGTAGAGGTTCGCACGAGATCGCGCGGGAAATCTAGAGGTTCGCACGAGATCGCGAGGAAAATCTCGCGCGAACCTACTTTCGCGCTCGTGAACGGGCGCCGGCCATCTTGTTTTTCATTCATTTCCTGTGTCTGGGCATGGTGTTTAATCCTCTTGGTATCTTTGCCATCCTTTGCTTGTTTTCAGTTTTTTTTTTACGATTTTGCTTCTTATCTATCCCTCTCTTTTCCTAGCTGTATATTTTTGTCTTTGCTATTTTTCTTTACTTTTAAACTACTTTTTTAAACTCTTTTCTTTTCTTCTTCCCTATCCTATTCTTTCTTAATTTTCTACTTCTTCCTACCTTACCTGCCCAGACCATGGTCAAGCCAGGCGCCGTGAAGCTGCCCAGGCACTTGAGGGCCGCAGCGGCGGCGGGGAGTAGTGCTGGACCCAGTGCCAGGACAGCATGCGGGAGATTGAGGGGGGAGCAGGTGACGCGACGGGAGATATTCAGCAAGGAGGAAGTGGGCGCGCTGGTCTACTTCGTCCAGCGCCGCCTGCCCAGGACCATCGCGGGAGGCGGCAGGATCGCGGCCGGCGGCTACAACATGCGGGAGCGCCGGAAGCGGTGGGAGAAGGTGTGCTGGGCCATATCCCACCTCTACGGGGTCCAGCGCACCTACAGCCAGGTCACCCATCGCTGGACGGACCTCCTGGACCGCGAGCGCGACCTGCTGGACCAGCTCGGCTTGGAGATCCCCGGGCTTGGTGAGTAGTAGTAGCCATTTAATCACTCCCTACTATGATGTTTTCTCCTGCTCTGTGTTGTTGTATTGCAAATATTTGTTTTTTACATGGAGCAAGCCAATAATGCCGCTGATGACGATTACATTGTAGTTAAATTATATTTCAAAATCTTCTGTGCATTTCAGGTGCACTGCTCTCCTTCTCAGTGGCGTTGCTACTATGCTTATTTGTTTTCTATTTCGTGGTCTCATTGGCCTGAGTAACTATTATGTATGAGTGTACTTTACAGAACTGCGTAATGCTAGACACTAGGGGGCAGATTACATTTACAAGCCCCTTGCGCCACGTTTACGTTGCCTTGCGTGACGCAACAGCGGCGTAAACGTGCCGCATCCCTGCGAGTCATTTACAGCATGACGCATCTAGGGAGATGCGTCACGTTATAAAGCCATGGGCCTGCACCACAATGGGTGCGTTCCTAGTACGCAGGGTGGGCGGTCCGGCGGCTGTGCGCCTCGCAAAATTGCCTGCGTGAAATCTACAAGATTTAACGCAGGCACTTCTGCGACGCTGCTACGTCAATTCAATTCCTTATGTCTGCTCGAAGCAGGCGAAAGGACTGACACAGCATGTTAAGTATTGGGTGGCCCTGAGCATTACTGGAGTTGCATTGCGTTGGCGACGTGACTCCAGCGATGCGCCGCTCTTACGTGACGAGATGCGTCACGCAAGTGCCTACCCTTGCGCCAGGGCGCGCCGCATTGTAAATGAGGTGCATCTGCCGTGTCGCAAGGGTAGTTTTGCGTGACGCATTTGATCTGGCGCATCTCTGGAGATGCGCCAGAACGCGTAAGTAAGTATGCCACTAAGGGGCAGAATTGCAATTACCGTCGCATCCCTGCAAAGTAGCAGGGATGCGCCATTAATTGTGCGGCCCGCTACCACCACCAAACATGGTGCGCCGTATTTGCAATGTGGCGCACCATGGGCCCAAAACGTCACCGAAGCTTTACTGCTGGAGTTGCGTCGCAACGATGGCGCAGCTCCAGCAATGCTCTGGGGTACCCTATCTCCCCAATGCTGGGTCAAGCCGTACGTCTGCTTCAAGCAGGTGCAGGGTTTGTGTGACGCATCATTGTCCTAAAGGTGACTGATTGAAATTTTGTAGATTTCCCTCAGCCACTATTAGGATGTGTTCCAGCGCAGGAATGCCCTCCCTTGCGCCGGAACGCCCCCTGATGGCGCAGGGCTTTATAACGGGATGCATCTCCCAAATGCGTCACGTTGTTATAATATTATACGCCGCACCATGGCGCCCTTTTTTGTTTAGCTGCTGCGTCACAAAAGTCACGCAAGAACGGCGCAAAAGAGCCGCAAGGGGCTTAAATCTGCCCCTTCCTTTGTACCCCTGACAATAAGAAAAATAGTGGCGCTGGATTGATAGTTTGACTATTTAAATGACTGGTAATGTAGCAGGCAACTGTTAGTGTTGTCACTGATCTGACTGAAATCACAATGGAGTTTGTCTGTCACTTTGCGTCTTGCCTGCGGACTGCTGCCTGCCAGTCCTAGGTGAACGTTTCAGTACTTTGTTTAGTGAGTTACGTGACTTTCGAAGTCACAGGTCCGCAAATAAATGAAAACTAACCCTAATCAATATAATTTCGCGGAAATATTTTGTTATTGTTCTTTTGAAATGTTTGATTTGGTTGACATTGACAAGCAACAATCATCCATGTTTTCTGTTCTTTCTTTCATGTTGTACGTCAGCTCCCCCCAGGGGCGAGAGGAGGACACAGGAGCAGCAGGCGGCGGATGCTGTTCAACAGGGCCAGGATCGGGCAGGCGAGGGCTCCTCTGCTGGCCCCAGTAAGTTTTCATTTTAGACTAGTACCTATTTTTCCTAGCGTTCCTCATTTGACTTTTTTCAAAATTGTCTTTGCTCTTCTTGTAGACTGTATCTAAATTCTTATCCTGCCTCTACTATGACTCCCTGTGGTATTACTAGATTATTCTTATTAGTCTGTCTGTGTAGCTAACTAAGATTGCACGGTTGGCGAAACTCCCATGATTCTAGTCAGCAATAGCTCTATCAACTTAGTGCAGTCCTCTGGGATTGTCCATAATGTCTTTTGAAGTGTTCTATCTGGACTCATGCTTGCAAAAAGTGCAAAACCTTTCGCTCAGTCACTCTAGTCTGGACCAAAAAACACAGATTGTATTTAAGTTTAAAAGCTTTATTAAAAGTAAACACATTTATTAAAATGAAGTCATAATAAAACTAAACGTTTAACTGATAATGGAAAAGTGGTTAGTTCTGACGATTAATTGAAGACATTTCTTGTGGTCGAGCCGAGCTCTCACCTGGTTTCAACTTGATCTTGTTGTTAGAAGTCCATCTTCTGTCTGTGTGGAGAAAAATGGTGCGTGTTAAAAAAACAGCCTTCATCAGTTGTGCCAAAAAGTGCAGCAAGACAACCTTCCCTGGAAAAAGGGAATTTTTTTTTAACTTTAACGTAGACAGTCACAAATTACATTGTTTTCACATGTCTTCATTCCTAGACCAAAGACTAGTGAGTGCTTTATTCTAACATTCTTAAATGTACTTTGTAGGTGGAACATCTGGTGGCGGGGCCAGTGTGGAGGTGGTGGTGCTCGACACGGAGGCGGAGGGCGATTCTTCAGGGGAGGAGGCGGCGGCTGTGAGAGTTGAGACGGTGGTGGTGGCGGCCAGAGGTAAGCTCTTATATATTCCTTACTTATTGAGATTGGAGACTAGCTGGGAAGGCAAGAATATGAGCTGCATGGCTGGGTGAATGATGAAGCAATGATGGGTGGAAGGACAACAGCCTGGGTGGGTGACACAGAAACTGTATGTGTCCATATACCTGGATCATGCTACTATCTGACTCTTAGATAGCATATGTGTATCTAGAGCAGGGGTACTCATAGTACGGCCCGCGGGCCGGTGGTGGCCCGGCAAGCCTTCCTTGGCGGTGCGCAGACCTTGCAGACAATCACTGCTCCCCCGGCCCCCACAGAGCAGAGGCTTTTTTGTATTTCACCTGTTAGCGCCCCTGCATCTCCACTCTGACAATCACTGCTCCCCCGGCCCCCACAGAGCAGAGTGGAGATGCAAGGCCACAAAGAGGTGAAATAGAACAAAGCCTCTGCTCTGTGGGGCCGGGCAAGCAGTGATTGTCAGGGTGGAGAAGCAGGGGCGCTACAACAAACAAAGCCTCAATAATATGTTAATGGTCTTTTAAAGACCTGTTAAGTACTTTGGTGTTGTTGTCTGTGTGTGCGCGTTGAGGAAGCGGTCTCAACCCGGGCTGAAGGCTGACACAGATAGACACACACACAGTGAGATGACAGAGGGGGAGGGAGAGGGAGGGCAGGAGGGAGAGAGAGATGGAGAGGGAGGGCAGGAGGGAGAGCAGGAGGGAGAGAGATGTATGTAAATGCTGGGTCTGGTGGCTCAGTGGATGAGGGCATCTGCTGCAGGGACCTGTGTGCAACCTCATGGTCACAAGTTATCGTTTTGCTTTAGCCCCGCCCCCTCTGACTCCGCCCCCACCAGTGCGGCCCTCGGCCCCAAACTACACTGTAAATGTAGCCCCTGAGAGAAAGTTTGTGAGTACCCATGATCTAGAGAGAGTAGACGGTCAGTGGATGAACTAAGTGTAACTTTGAAGAGCATGTAACACTGCACCCGCACGTCCGTTCCAGTGTAGGAAAGGCAAGGAAAAGAACTTTTAATTTTGTCCAAATACTACCATCAATAGTAGCAGTAGTTTGTATTGCAAGCACTGCATAGATCCGGTTATTACGGTGGCCACTCCCTACCTCTCTTAATAAGTTTAGTAGTACTCAGTCATTCATGTGTGGATGTATCACTGGTCACTCAATAAAAAGCAAAGCACCTAAAGTCATCCCATATATAAGCAAAAACATCCCATGTGAAGTGATAGATAATCAGATTATTTATCTTCTTCAATTTTCCATTTCTAGTACTCATTTCCACTGTAGGGTGAAAGTTAAATTAATTAAGCAGTAGCCCTTGAGTTGTAACAGAGTATTCTCAGTGCCACCCGTAATAGAAAAGTAAGAGCTTCACCACCTGCATGTACTGGACGGGTACAGTAACGCAACGCAAGTCTAGGTCACTCCTCATGGCGTGCGTCTCTTTTTCTCGGGTGCAAGTTTACTGCGCTGGCATTATGCCGGCTTGCAGAAGATAACGTACCAATTTTCCAAAACAAGAGGCAAGAAGAAGAATAAGACTGGTGTACTTTCATAGTCGACTCCAATGGAAGTCCATAGTGCTCGTAGAATTTGTTCCTTAAACTCCCACTAATGTTAGAGCAAGGATGAAGAAGTGTGAGGTTAGATAGATACTGGCCTCAATAGTTATGTAATGCGTTTGCAAGTTGCTAGTTGTAGTGCAACACAAATTTCTGCTGAATGATTGAGTTAATCTTAAAGAGCATTGGTTACAGACTATGTCTTTCTTTCTTCATATAGGTTCTCCTTCCAAACGAACAAGGAGGAAGGAGCTGGCTAGAGCGGCCCGGCAACGGAGGATCGATGCCACTGTGGCCGAATATCGGCGGCTGGTGGCCCTGGAGGACGAAGAAAGTGTGCAGTCGACCACAACAACTACGTCGTCTGCATCGGCCTCCGTTCCCCCACGGGCTGCCAGTGCCACCCAGCACAGTGGTCCACCCAGACTGAGCCGGGCTGCCAAAGCCAAACGCCACCGCCGAGTAGCAAGGACAACAGCTACAGCTTCCTCTCACAGCCGTTGCACCTACAAGGCATTGAAGGCACGCCTGCGCCGCAGTACCCTGATGGTGTCCCGCCTCCAGCAGGAGCTCCACCACTTTTCCAACCAGTTGGAGGGGCTCCGCGTAGAGCACGCCTTGCTCCGCCAGGAGCATGATGCCCTGGCCCGAAAAGTTGACAGCATCCACCCATAGTGTCCCTTGCCCCTTTTTTAGAGACTTTCGGGGGGTGGGAATTGGGAGTTGGGTTTTTGGGGACTTTTGAAGGACAATCGTTGGGGTTAGAGAGGGTCTTGCGGGAGATTATTTTGTTAGGGATATAAATATACTTTTTCAAACTTTATCTGAGCATACCCGTTTCTTACTGCTTGCCTGGTGGGTGGGGGTTTAACAGTGACTTTGTTTTCCTGAAAGTTTAGTTCCATTTTCTTCCTTTAAGTGTAAATGCCCAAACACTAAGTGCCTCTCACAGACTAAGTGAAGTGAATCCAAGAGTCCTAGGACTTTAGTAGTACTACCTTCAGTCTCTCGTCTCTCCTACTAATACTCCATTATACCCCCAAACCACCAAACGCTTATCTTACCTGTAATTTGTGTTTGAAAGTAGGGCTAGACCCAGGGCTGGCTCCACGGGAAACAGCGAATAAGGTTGGCAATCTTGGTCCGATAAAATTTCCTCATAGCGGTGGTACTAGTGGTGTGACACAGTGGCAGGTGCATGCCTATGAAAAAAAAGAAAATGAAATCTGGTTTGTCCTCCTGACCAATTCAACGGTACAACTGAGAATATAGCAGGTGACAGAAGTACAGTAGAACAGTGCCACATTGTAGCCTAACAAATGGTAAAGTATAACTACTAATTCGGTTGCAGTTCTTTCACATTAGCAATGGTTCTTTGTCAAGCAGAGTAAGAATATATCCTCGGATTTCTTCACCAGCCTGTTGCTATCACCTTATCCTCCCCAGCAAGTGTGTGGATTTATTGCTGTAATTTAGTCACACATCAATCAAAACCACACAGCCCGGGGGAAGAGGGTTAGGGTTTGAAAAATGGATGGGTACGGGGGTTTTTGGGAAAGGTTTTGGGAGACAAGAAAAAATAGCACAGCATAGACAAACAATTGTGAACATAAACAAATCTTTGGGTACAAACCTATCCATCAATCTTTGAAAGTGCATGCACTACTGCATGCATGTCAGTGAAAAGTAAGTAGTACTTTCGACAACTGTGGAAGAAAGAATGCGACAGTACAGGGCCTGTGTGGAATTATTGATAACGATATTCAACATATGGTCTCTGTAGCCAGATACCCGAGAGCCTTGCTGGTCACTATAAATCCATTCACAACAACACTCAGTGGGGTTGGTCTGGAAGGTATAGTAGATAGAAAAGGAGAAATTGCTTTTTTTCTAGGTGTCCCCTCACTCACCAGGGTTGCCCCTTGGTGACATGCTTCATCATTGGGGCCATCCCAGTCCTCTACGGCCTGGGGCGTGCTGCGACTTGCGAATTACGTAGGAGCACTTACAAATGACTATGTGTGGTGCAGATGTGATAGTGGAGTGGAGTAAGTGATGTGTTAAGGGATCAATTTAGAAGCAGAGAGAGATCCAAGAAATGCAGTCACAGTCAGAGAAAAAGGCAAGGGATACTGTATCTATGTGGTTGTAGTGGTCCTGTTGGAAGTGGTAAGTAAGTTGCCTGCAGAAAAAAAATCCTCTTATTAGCGGCACTCCTCCATTGCAGCCGACGCTTCGTCCATCGATGTTGGTCACCAGAAGACACCCTGTAAAAAAAAGCACAGCATAGACAAACAACTGAACATAAACAATTCTTTGGGTACAAACCTATCCATCAATCTTTGAAAGTGCATGCACTACTGCATGCATGTCAGTGAAAAGTAAGTAGTACTTTCGACAACTGTGGAAGAAAGAATGCGACAGTACAGGGCCTGTGTGGAATTATTGATAACGATATTCAACAAAAGGTCTCTGTAGCCAGATACCCGAGAGCCTTGCTGGTCACTATAAATCCATTCACAACAACACTCAGTGGGGTTGGTCTGGAAGGTATAGTAGATAGAAAAGGAGAAATTGCTTTTTTTCTAGGTGTCCCCTCACTCACCAGGGTTGCCCCTTGGTGACATGCTTCATCATTGGGGCCATCCCAGTCCTCTACGGCCTGGGGCGTGCTGCGACTTGCGAATTACGTAGGAGCACTTACAAATGACTATGTGTGGTGCAGATGTGATAGTGGAGTGGAGTAAGTGATGTGTTAAGGGATCAATTTAGAAGCAGAGAAAGATCCAAGAAATGCAGTCACAGTCAGAGAAAAAGGCGAGGGATACTGTATCTATGTGGTTGTAGTGGTCCTGTTGGAAGTGGTAAGTAAGTTGCCTGCAGAAAAAAAATCCTCTTATTAGCGGCACTCCTCCATTGCAGCCGACGCTTCGTCCATCGATGTTGGTCACCAGAAGACACCCTGTCCACTGCCTGCCTAATGCTGAATTGTGGCTCGCTACTGTGAAGCCTGACTCCATCCTTTTTTCCCCATTGCAGAGACTGAAACCCGGCCTGTAATTATTCAACGAAAAACAGGAAGTGATATAATATTACAACACCACTGATAAATAAATATAAGGTATGTAGGCTGTGGAGTGCAAAAAGTCACAATTTGATTTTCCTAGTAGACAGTACAATATTTTTGAAAGTGCGTACTCTGTCTGAGTCACCTTTTGAAGGATAAATAAGTATGGGCAAATTAATGTAGCGGATCTTTCCCCTCAAGCTAGGTGTACTGTAAACTGTGTTTTAGAACAAAATTAGATCTTCCTAGCAGTGCTCCCACCCAGACCCTTACTAAAGCCAGTCGGAAAAATGTAGAAGACCCCCAATCAAATCTCAAAAAACGAGGCCTAGCAGAAAACTGGTGACAAAACTTACTTTGAAAGTAAAAGTAGGCCGAAGTACCCCCTTCTTATTACCCCTTACCCACCGTGGATTGCATTCAAACCACTTGCAAGCAACCAAGCAAAATTAGCCATAGCCAGCATCGCTCCAAGACTCGAAATCCCCCCCACTCAAACACATGCAATAGAAATACTGCTAACCCTAACGAACCCTAAGTTAAGAATAGTGGCAAAGGCTTTCTTTAACTATGCCAAATCCCCCCTTTCCCACCATGGATTTTCTTCAAATGACTTGCAACCAAAATTACACATTCTCACGAGTGCTCTAAGAGAGAACACCCCGAAACACATGCAATCCTGCTGCTAGGGCTAACCCTAACGAACCCTAAGTTACAAAAAGTGCCAAAAGGCTTTTCCGCGAGGATTTTGTCCCAACCACTTCTACCCGGTATTAGACCTTCCCAGGAATGCCCCAAGACCCACCAACCCAACCCACCCGCCAAGAAGCATAACACCCCCAAACAGGCCAAAAGCAAAATCTCATACTTGCAATATTTCTCGGCCTTCGGTCCAAACGCGCTGCGTAGCTAGGCCATAAGTCGGGGTTGCCACGACGGATTTCCTGAAAAGCAAATGCAATCAAGATTAGAGTGTCCCAGCAGTGCTCCCAGACCACGAAACTCACCCACAAACAGACGGAACCCCCCCTAAGAGCACCTCAAAGGCAAGCAAGTCATCAAAAACACAAAAAACTTTCTGCCTGGGATTTGGTCCAAAACTGTTTTATCCGGTATTAGAGCTTCCCAGCAATGGCCCCAGAGCCGTCAACCCAGGAGAAAACGAGTAGAAGACCCCCAAACAGCCAAAGAGCAAAAGTACTAAAATGGGGACTTAGTCAATTTTTCACAAATTTCCCAAATCACTCCGCGCGCGCTCTGCAGCTAGGCCCTAACTCCCCTCTGCCACCATGGATTTGCTTCAAACCTCTTGCAAAGTAAAGTATATATAGCCAGCAGTGCGCCCAGACCCCGAAACCCACCCACAAACACCAGGAAGCCCCCCAAACAGGCCCCCGAAAACGCTACATTGAGCAAAATGTCAGAAATAGCCAAAAAAAAATCGGCCTGGATTTTGTCCCAACCACTTCTACCCGGTATTAGACCTTCCCAGGAATGCCCCAAGACACGCCAACCCACCCGCCAAGAAGCATAACATCCCCAAACAGGCCAAAAGCAAAATCTCATACTTGCAATATTTCTCGGCCTTCGGTCCAAACGCGCTGCGTAGCTAGGCCATAAGTCGGGGTTGCCACGACGGATTTCCTGAAAAGCAAATGCAATCAAGATTAGAGTGTCCCAGCAGTGCTCCCAGACCACGAAACTCACCCACAAACACCGGGAAGCCCCCCAAACAGGCCCCCGAAAACGCTACATTGAGCAAAATGTCAGAAATAGCCAAATAAAAATCGGCCTGGATTTTGTCCCAACCACTTCTACCCGGTATTAGACCTTCCCAGGAATGCCCCAAGACACGCCAACCCACCCGCCAAGAAGCATAACATCCCCCAAACAGGCCAAAAGCAAAATCTCATACTTGCAATATTTCTCGGCCTTCGGTCCAAACGCGCTGCGTAGCTAGGCCATAAGTCGGGGTTGCCACGACGGATTTCCTGAAAAGCAAATGCAATCAAGATTAGAGTGTCCCAGCAGTGCTCCCAGACCACGAAACTCACCCACAAACACCGGGAAGCCCCCCAAACAGGCCCCCGAAAACGCTACATTGAGCAAAATGTCAGAAATAGCCAAAAAAAAATCGGCCTGGATTTTGTCCCAACCACTTCTACCCGGTATTAGACCTTCCCAGGAATGCCCCAAGACACGCCAACCCACCCGCCAAGAAGCATAACACCCCCAAACAGGCCAAAAGCAAAATCTCATACTTGCAATATTTCTCGGCCTTCGGACCAAACGCGCTGCGTAGCTAGGCCATAAGTCGGGGTTGCCACGACGGATTTCCTGAAAAGCAAAAGCAATCAAGATTAGAGTTTCCCAGCAGTGCTCCCAGACCACGAAACTCACCCACAAACACCGGGAAGCCCCCCAAACAGGCCCCCAAAAACGCTACATTGAGCAAAATGTCAGAAATAGCCAAAAAAAAATCGGCCTGGATTTTGTCCCAACCACTTCTACCCGGTATTAGACCTTCCCAGGAATGCCCCAAGACACGCCAACCCACCCGCCAAGAAGCATAACACCCCCAAACAGGCCAAAAGCAAAATCTCATACTTGCAATATTTCTCGGCCTTCGGTCCAAACGCGCTGCGTAGCTAGGCCATAAGTCGGGGTTGCCACGACGGATTTCCTGAAAAGCAAATGCAATCAAGATTAGAGTGTCCCAGCAGTGCTCCCAGACCACGAAACTCACCCACAAACACCGGGAAGCCCCCCAAACAGTCCCCCAAAAACGCTACATTGAGCAAAATGTCAGAAATAGCCAAAAAAAAGTCGGCCTGGATTTTGTCCCAACCACTTCTACCCGGTATTAGACCTTCCCAGGAATGCCCCAAGACACGCCAACCCACCCGCCAAGAAGCATAACACCCCCAAACAGGCCAAAAGCAAAATCTCATTCTTGCAATATTTCTCGGCCTTCGGTCCAAACGCGCTGCGTAGCTAGGCCATAAGTCGGGGTTGCCACGACGGATTTCCTGAAAAGCAAATGCAATCAAGATTAGAGTGTCCCAGCAGTGCTCCCAGACCACAAAACTCACCCACAAACACCGGGAAGCCCCCCAAACAGGCCCCCGAAAACGCCACATTGAGCAAAATCTCAGAAATAGCCAAAAAAAAGTCGGCCTGGATTTTGTCCCAACCACTTCTACCCGGTATTAGACCTTCCCAGGAATGCCCCAAGACATGCCAACCCACCCGCCAAGAAGCATAACACCCCCAAACAGGCCAAAAGCAAAATCTCATACTTGCAATATTTCTCGGCCTTCGGTCCAAACGCGCTGCGTAGCTAGGCCATAAGTCGGGGTTGCCACGACGGATTTCCTGAAAAGCAAATGCAATCAAGATTAGAGTGTCCCAGCAGTGCTCCCAGACCACGAAACTCACCCACAAACAGACGGAACCTTCCCTAAGAGCACCTAAAAGGCAAGCCAGTCATCAAAAACACAAAAAAATGTCTTCCTGGGATTTGGTCCAAACCACTTTTATCCGGTATTAGAGCTTCCCAACAATGGTCCCAGAGCCGTCAACTCACCTGCAAAGAGGTACAACAACACCCCCACAAGTGCTGAGTCTTTCTTCATTGGGCGTAAACCAGCCCTCTGGTTTGATGGAAATAGGAGTCTGGAGGAGGAGGATAGAGGAGCATGTTCTTCTGAACTTGTGAACCTGAGGAATGCAGACTGCGGCAACTTCAAATCAATTAGCAAACCAGTGAAGACGGTTCTGCTGATGGGCTTGATTTTGTGAATATCTGATTAAAGTTTGAAATATATTAACTGTGCACAACAAAGAAAGACAAACACACAGGAATAAAAGTGAATAGGGACGAAAAAGAAAGTTATTGATTCGTTGTCTCATTTTCAGGGCTCGGTATCACGGTCCAGGAATAAGAATAAGGCTTCGTCATCATACTCTGCGAATTCAGGCAGGGTGAGCTCAGTGTCACCTGACAGAGTAGAAATTCCCTCATCTATGTTGCTGGCCACCTCCTCTTCATCCGGCACGTTCTCTCGTACTCTGAAATCTGGTGGTATGAGATGCTGATTCATCTTGATCATTGTTAACCTCTCCACATTTTTGGGCGAGAGGCGGCTCCGTTTGGGAGTTACAATGCCACCAGCAGCACTGAAAACCTGTTCAGAAGACACGCTTGCGAGTGGGCAAGACAAGTAGTTTAAAGCCAGGTTGGTGAGCTGTGGCCACAATTCTTTTTTCCCATGCCAATACGCCAATGGGTCAGAATTAACATAGACCTCTGTTGAGTCATTCAGATAGTCCTTCACCATCGACTCAAGGTCCTCTTCCAAGGTTCCTCCACTTTGCTTAGCTCTTGCTGTGCCTCTGACCTTTTGAGAACCAAACCCACGCAGAGCTAGCCAATCCTCTTCAGCCTCCAATGTTTCTGTTGTGTCTCGTGCAGATGATCCGGTTGCCGGTGTCTTTAACGGCTGAGAGGTCACTTGTGCCACAGCCATAGGTGCAGAAGTGGATTGTTTTGACTGGGGATGGCCTGCTGATGTACTGCCATTTCCTTCAATTTCCAGCCGTTCTCTTTCAAACCTCTTGGCTGACAAGGCTAGCCAACGTTTGTACTTTGGAACATGTTCATCATCAAAAGGAAAGAATGCTTGGCCTGCCAGCGCCTTTTTGTAGCGTGGATCCAGAATAGTAGCACAAATGTAATGCTCTTCTGAGTGGATCTTTTTAAGACGTTCATCACCTTGTAGGAGCGCTGATAATTGCTCAGCCAGAAGCAAAGAGTCTTGGTTTTTGTCATCTTTTTCAAACACAGAACACACCTCCTTCAGTTGGTCCTCCAGCATGTACAACAATGGGATAGCTTTTCCCAAATTAGAGTCCTCCTTGCTGACTGCACGTGTGAAGAACTCAAAAGGACGAAGCATGCGTGCCAGGCTTTGAACTATGTTCCATTGCGGCCCACCCATCCTCAGCTCCTCTGTACCCTCTGTAAGGAAATATTGATCGAGTTCCGTATACTGCTCATACAGACGCTCAAGCATGTAGAAGGTTGAGTTCCAACGTGTTACCACCTCCTGGATGAGTGCTTTCACTGGCATTTGACGTTGATATAGCAGGCTCCTCAGCTGCTTCCGGGCCTTAAAAGAATGGCTGAAATGCTTGCACATTTTTCGGCAGGTGTCCAATACACTGTACGCTGCACTGCCTTTATTACCCAAGAATTTTTGGACAACCAGGTTTATACAGTGCGCCAAACACGGCACTCTGAAATAGTCACCGCCCCTCATGGCCTTAACTATATTGGCGCCATTGTCCGTGGAAACATAACCAACCCGGCGTTTTAGTGGGGACAGCCAGTTAAGGACCTTTGTGTTAAAGACATCCAAAATGTTTTCTGCTGTGTGACGTTTCTCCAAACCAAACATGGCTAGTGTTGCATGTTTCCGAGCAGCTTTAAAAACAATGTTCGTGTCAACACCTGCGTTTAGCTTTGCTTTAGCCCCTGAAAAAGAGACCCAGTGTGCAGTGATGCACATGTAATCAGCGCCTGCGCCACTGGTCCACATGTCTGTTGTCAGATGTATAGTGTGAACAGCACTCTTCTGCAAAGCTGCCCCAATCACCTTCAGAACATCTTCATGTAGTGCTGGAACCGCAACTCGGGCAAAATAGAACCGGCTAGGAACCTTCCATTTAGGGCAGAGCGCTGCCACTAATTCTAGAAAACCAACCCCTTCTACAAAAGAAAAAGGGAGAAGGTCCAGAGCTAGCATTTTAGCCAGCTTAGTGTTATACAGACGCGTCATTGGGTGGTTGCGTTCATATTGCGCTTCTGTAAACAACATCTTTTTAATGTTGCCCTGGACCAAGGATTTACGGGATGATGATGATATCTTCGACCCAGTTACGCTCGCTGATGAACTTTTCCGCATTGATGTCTCACTCTCTCCCACACTCTTAGTGTTGCTCACATGGGGTGTGCTGCTGACAGGGGTACTGGGTGTAAGTGAAGTGTTTGAATCGTCTTCTTCCTCCTCGTCAGCATCAGATGAAAAATCAACGTTTTCATTACGTGCAATTCGGGCTTCCTTGACCGCGTCTAGGTGCGCAAACCATTGGACAGCGTGCGTTCTCCTAAGATGACCTCTCTGGCCTCCGGTACCATAGTTGGTACCAAACTTACCACGACTAACTCGAAGCTTACAAATGCTACAAATGGCTACGTTTTCCTTTTTTGGGCAAACACTAAAGAAGTCCCAAACTGGAGACTTGAAATGTCTTTGGGGGCCGGAGGAGGCGGCGATACTGGTGGTGGTGGTCCTGCTGCTAATGCCAGATGAAGTGGAAGATGTGGATTGCCGAACTTCAGTACGTTTTGCACTTTCACCACCACGAATTGAGGTCGAGGTGGGTACCTTCTTGCGAGGAAGAAATATGGAAGCAGTAGGTTTTGGTGTACTACTTAACTCCAAATCTAATGATTCCATTTCCATTGCCTCCTCGTCGACATCATCATCACGCTCAGCAGCTTCTCGGGATAGGGTCAAAATGTCTCTTTGCTGCATGCCCGGTGGGGCTGCAGTGACCTTTGTGATGACTGGCTCGTCGTCATCGTGAGAGGCTTCATCACCAGCAGTATCTGTCACTTCTTGTTGAGCCTCATCACACTCCATAGCTATGAGTTTTTCGACGACCTTCCTTTTACGCTTAGGTACCTTTGTCAGATCATGGTGTGCCTCACTCTCAGACCGCAGTGGTGGTTTCCAAGCTGGATCCGTATCATCAGAAGGAGGTGGGCTTGAAGAAGATGTAGACACCCCCCTTGATCTTTTCCTTGCTAGGGATGTGGAAGACAATGAATGATCATCAGGAGGAGTGGCTTCCAATACCTCAGCTTCATTGTCGATTTCCTGATGTGCCCCTACTTCGGGAGGAACAACTATTGTGGGCACTTGTGAACCTCCATGCACCTTTGCTTGCGCATCTCCTTTTGCTGCCTCTCCTTCCACATGTACTTGGGCGTGTACTTGCACATGGTGTTGTTGTTGCGGCTGTGGTTGTTCAACACTTGTCAGATGAGTTACAACAAACTGTGTTGATTCAGGGACATTGCTGCTACTTTCTTGCGATGAGCCAACATCACTGGTCGATGGTGATTGGAGAAGTACACTGACTGCCTCTGAAGCACTCAAGGGCTTTGACTTAAGTTGGCGTGGTGGTGGAGGCACTGAACCCAATGGAGCAGGGGTGCTGCTCCCAGCTTGGTCCCCAGCAGATCCTGCTGCTGCAGGCGTACTTTTTTTTTTGCTCCCAAAAAAAGTGGCGGGTGGCACACCAGCCTCCTTGGTAACTTTCTTCTTCTGCTCCTTACTAGCAACTTTCTTGCTAGAGGAGCTACGGAGACCTTTTTTTGGGGCCATCTTCTTCAGAGCAGGTCAGACAGCAGGCCGCAGTTGCACGAATTGTAGAGTTGTCTGAGGCCAGACGTGACGTCGCGTGACGTTATGCTGCACACACACACCGCTGCAGGACTTCTTCCTGGCACTGGTGGTTCTCTTGAGTCTTGTGCACCTAAAAACAATGGAAGACAGAGGAACATCAGTTCAGTTATACAGCACAAAAAAAATCGAAAAACACTGCAAAATCAGCACAATCCCATTCCATCCATGCCCTCCATGATGTTTAAGTTCAAGACAGCCCACAGAAAGACTAGGCCCATGCAAGACTCACTACCCCTGGGCATAAATAAAGGTTGAAAAGTAGGCAAAATGGTTGGAGGCCTAACAACAAAGCCTGCATTCAAAATGGCCACTTGCCTGCCAGCACATGGCCAGTGCCTGTAGCTGCACTCAAAATGGCCACCAGCCACATGGCCTGTCCCTCCCCATGAACACCCCCAAAAATCGAAAAACACTGCAAAATCAGCACAATCCCAATCCATCCATGCCCTCCATGATGTTTAAGTTCAAGACAACCCACAGAAAGACTGGGCCCATGCAAGACTCACTACCCCTGGGCATAAATAAAGGTTGAAAAGTAGGCAAAATGGTTGCAGGCCTAACAACAAAGCCTGCATTCAAAATGGCCACTTGCCTGCCAGCACATGGCCAGTGCCTGTAGCTGCACTCAAAATGGCCACCAGCCACATGGCCTGTCCCTCCCCATGAACACCCCCAAAAATCGAAAAACACTGCAAAATCAGCACAATCCCAATCCATCCATGCCCTCCATGATGTTTAAATTCAAGACAACCCACAGAAAGACTGGGCCCATGCAAGACTCACTACCCCTGGGCATAAATAAAGGTTGAAAAGTAGGCAAAATGGTTGCAGGCCTAACAACAAAGCCTGCATTCAAAATGGCCACTTGCCTGCCAGCACATGGCCAGTGCCTGTAGCTGCACTCAAAATGGCCACCAGCCACATGGCCTGTCCCTCCCCATGAACACCCCCAAAAATCGAAAAACACTGCAAAATCAGCACAATCCCAATCCATCCATGCCCTCCATGATGTTTAAATTCAAGACAACCCACAGAAAGACTAGGCCCATGCAAGACTCACTACCCCTGGGCATAAATAAAGGTTGAAAAGTAGGCAAAATGGTTGCAGGCCTAACAACAAAGCCTGCCTTCAAAATGGCCACTTGCCTGCCAGCACATGGCCAGTGCCTGTAGCTGCACTCAAAATGGCCACCAGCCACATGGCCTGTCCCTCGCCATGAACACCCCCAAAAATCGAAAAACACTGCAAAATCAGCACAATCCCATTCCATCCATGCTCTCCATGATGTTTAAGTTCAAGACAGCCCACAGAAAGACTAGGCCCATGCTAGACTCAAATACCCCTGGTGAAAAGGCCACAAGTACAGCCCCAAAAAACGAAAATCACTAAAAAATCACCACAATCCAATGCCGTCCATGCCCTCCATGATGTTTACATTAAAGAGACCCCACAGAAAGACTCAGTCCATGCACCACTCACTACCCCTGGGCAAAAGGCCCCAACAGCAGCCACAAAAATCGAAAAACACACTAAAATCAGCACAATCCCATGCCATCCATGCCCTCCATGATGTTCACATTAAAGAGACCCCTCAGAAAGACTCAGTCCACCCACCACAGAGTACCCCTGGGCAAAAGGCCCCAAAACAGCCCAAAAATCGAAAATTCCCAAATTTTAGTTGCAGCAACTGTAATGCCCCAAACAAACTTACTTGTAAAATTTCTAATCCAACAATGATCCAAAGAAAGTCAAAAAGGCCTCAAATCCAAATATCCAGCAGCATCCACAAAAAGTAATCCTTCCAGCTCCAGATCCAAATGAAAAGTGACCAGGAGATGGACAAAGCACTGGGAGGAGCCTGCTGGACAGGAACAGGAAGTTGAAGACTGTGTGGCACTTCCTTCCTCCCACTCCCCTCCCCCCTTCCCCAAAATGGACTCCTCGCTAAAAAAGTGCAGGCAAATGTCAACCTAAGGAGTTATTCAGATAAAAATCATCATTTCAAGAAGGTTTATGCTGCTTGCTGGTGGATTTCTTGTGCAGAATTGCAAATTTTATATTTTCGTTTGTGCGAGATTCTTGCTGCTCGCCGCATCTCAAATCTCGCAATTGCGAAGTACCGCGAGACGTGATCTCGCTGTACTCGCGTTGACAAACTCTCGCTCGCAAGCCGCGATGACGTAATCGCGCTCGCCAAATCCCGCGGGATCACACAGCAAGATCCAAAATGGCGCAGCACTCGCAAACTATCGAGAAAAACAACCCGGCAAACGATGATAAACGCCGCGCGCCGCAAAAATTGTATCACCAACGCCGCACGCCGCAAAAAAAATCCGCTGCGTGCAAATTTGCGAATTTTGCGAGAAATTCGCAAATCTCGTGGATTGCGAATTTCCCGAAAATCCGCAAAATCCGCGAGCGTAACGGATTTTCCGCCCATGCTTAGGTGGACCTAAGGTCCCTCCCGAAAAGGAGGCCTAGATATTTCAGGGGTTTTGATTGCCATGCCAGGCCGGACGTCCCTAGGACCGCCCTGGTGGTGTGGCAGTTCATAGGTTTGCATTCAGATTTGTCCCTGTTCAGTTTATATCCTGAGACATGTGCCTATTCCTCGATTGTTTGTACCAGGACTTCTATCGACTCCTCTGGGTTGCTTGTGGTGATCAGTATGTCGTCGGCGTACGCCGCCAGCTTGAAGGCTTGCCCTCCTACTTGTACTCCAGTTATACGCGGGTTGTTCCTGATCATGTGGAGGAGCGGTTCTAGTGCTAGCAGGAATAGTCCCGGTGACAGTGGACACCACTGCCTTGTTCCTCTGCCTAGGGTGAAGGCTTCTGACGTGGATGCGTTGACCACCACTCGTACGCGGGGTTCTTTGTATAGGGACATGATCATGCCTCTGTATTTCTCCCCTAGGCCAAACTTGCGCATACATTGGTTTAGGAATGGCCATGAGACTCTATCGAAGGCCTTTTCCGCGTCTAGTGCGATCATAACAGCCTTCTCCCTGCTATTTGCGGTAAGGTTTATTAAGTGACATATTAGTCTGGTGTTGTCTTGTGAGAGTCTGTTTCTTAGGTAGCCCACTTGCGTTTTGTGAATAAGAAGGGGAAGGAATGTGTTTAGCCTTGCGGCCATAACTATGGCGTATATTTTACAGTCAACGTTAATTAGTGAGATTGGCCGGTAGTTCTGCGGGAACTGAGGTTCTGTCCCCTTTTTGGGGATGACAATAATGTTTGCCTCCGCCATTGAGTTGGTCATACAGCCCCTTTCCGCGCATGTCTGGAAGACTCTGACCATTGTGTCCTTTAGCAGTGGTTGGAACCGTTTATAGAATGTGGCGGTGAACCCGTCTGGCCCTGGGGCTTTGTTAGCTTTCAGCGAGTTTATAGCCGTGCCTACTTCTGCTCTGGTTATGTTTTGCTCTAGCGCCTCTCTCTGTTCGTTGCTGAGTTTGGGCAGGTCTAGTTTATCTAGAAGGCTTGCCCCTCCGTCTGCGCCTAGTGATGTGTCGGCTGTGTACAGTTCTTTGTAGAAGCCCCTGAAAGTTTCAAGAATTTGTTTGTTTGCCGTGTATGTGGCGTTGTTTTTGTCCGTGATTGCTGCCACTGAGTGCTGCCTTTGTTTAGCTTATAGGTACCCTGCTAGTGCCCTTCCTGCTTTGTTTGCTGAGCACAAGTTTATGGATTTGTATTTGTTAATCCATGTGGTGGATCTCTCACTCAGTATCCTGTTCAGTTCGTACTTCTTCTTTGTGAGTGTCGTTAGTGTGTTTCTGTCTGACAGATTAGCCGTGTGATTTCCTTCAAGTTCCTTTATCTGCCCCTCCAGTTCACTGATTTTCTTGTTCCTGCCTCTGTTCATCCTTGCCTTGATGCTTAGGAGTTTTCCTCTTATTGTGGCTTTGAGTGCATCCCACAGTGTCGTGACATCGGTGTCTTTTGTGTCATTAAACGTCAGATATTCTCTAATTGCCTCTTCTATTTCGGTGACGTTTGTGGGGTTCTCTAGTATATCGCTATTGAGGCGCCATCTCCGGCTTGGTATTTTGTTGTGTTTCCCTCTTATGGAGAGGGAGATGTGAGCGTGGTCTGAAATGATTATGGGGCCTATTTCCGTTGATTCAGTTAGGTGTGTGTGTGTGTCAGACATGAGCATATAATCTATTCTGCTATATGAGTTGTGTGGGTGCGAATAGAATGTGTATTCTCTGGCGCTGGGATGCTGTAGTCTCCACGGGTCTGATAGTGCAAGTTTGGTGCATAGGTTTTTGAGTGTGTTCTGGTCTTGTGTGGCATGGCTGGGTCTGTGTGGGTGTCTGTCTGTGGCGTTATCCATCGCTAAGTTCATATCTCCCGCTATGATTAGCAGTTCCCCCACTGGGATGTTGCTGAGCTCGCTTTCTACCTCTTCCCAGAATTTTTTGTCTGTTGCGTTGGGCCCGTAAATGTTTGCTATGTGCATGGTCTCTTCTGCCCTTTTGACGCATGTGAGTAGTCTTCTGCCTTTTGTGTCAGCGTGGTGTTCATGGACCCTGAACTTTGCTTTCTTGCTGATAATGGTGATCACTCCCCCCTTCTTATTCACTGCTGGTGAGCACACTACCTCGCTTATCCAGTTAGCCTTGAGCCTGTTCGCGTCCTCTATGGAGACTCTGGTTTCTTGGAGGACGTATATGTCTGCTTTTAACTTATTTAGGTGTTCTAGCGTCTTCCGCTGCTTGACGGGGTGATTGAGGCCTTTGACATTCAGGGATACGATCTTAAAGTTCGCGGCTATCTGTGCTAGGCCTTGGGTGTTGGGTGTGGTCATGGTGCAGTGCTCGTGTCGCTGCTGCCTGAGCTGGTATCTAATTTGATGCCATATTCCAGTTGTGGGGCCACCGGTATAGTTTCCCCCCTCGAGTGTTCGAGCCCCCCCCCGGGGTGTGATTAGGACTGGGGATGTGTGCAGGGATAGAAGAAAGTAGGAAAAAGAAAGTAGGTAACTCCACCAGGATGTGATTGTCCGTGCTTCATGGCCTCTCCCCTGGCCCTCGACGCCCCCCTACCCCCTGTCAACGTACTGTAAACGTGCGACAGCAACGGTTCTCCGCATCCCGACCCCCCGGGTGTCACAAGTCCTCCTCGCCCCTCTCCGTGCTGTGCATATATTAAAAGGATATTCTTTGCAGAACACTGGGCCAGCCCATGAGTTAGTACTTCCTGAGAGTTGCAAAATACTGTAAGTGGTGGACTTAGTTCGGAGACAGAAGGATGCTAAGGTAGTACAGAGTACATTGTTCGTTGAGGTAGATGGGTAGTCAGTTCTGTATGACTTGATTCCAGTGTCAGTTCCTTCGATTGTCTGAGCCCCTCTGTGTTGGCAAAACTGAGGTGGCCATATTGAGGTAGGTGCAAGAATTCGTGCTGGCACCGTCTTTATCCTCGGCCTCCTGCTTCCCCTTTTTCCCCAGTTTCTGAGCCATCCGATGATGCCCTTCTTTTTGCAGTTCCTAGGCTGTTTTGTTCCATCTCCTCCGGCTCCGGTGCTCGAAGGTAACTGCGCAGCTCGGCCAGGTCGTCGAAAGTGCGCGTGCCTCTTCTATTGGTTATCTTCATTCTTGCTGGTCCTGTAAAGCTGCACGTGATCTTGGCCTTCTTCAGCGTGTCTCTCAGTGCCAGGAAACCCTTTCTGGTTTCTACCGTCGTCTTCGAGAAGTCTTGGGTGATGATTATTTTTTGTCCGTTCCGTTTGGCTTCTCCTTGCAAAGGCGAAAATGGCGTCGGTATGGTTTGCTCTCAGGGGTCTGCAGATGATTGTTCTGGGTCCTTTCATGTGCTGTTGCTTCACGGCCGGTACTCTGTATGCTTTATCTATTTCGAAAGCTTTTTAGAAGTGGAGGCCTGTCAGTTTGGGGATTAGGGTTTCAAGTAGAGCTGCGCATGGCCCAGCCGCCACTTCCTCATCTTCCCCCACCCCCAGGATCCTGATATTCCCCTTTCTGCTTCTGTCTTCCTGTTCCGCAAGCATTCTCTGCATATCGCTCGATATCTTGGAGATATAGCGTACATCTCTGTCTGTGGTGACTGCTTTGTCCTCTATGTCGCTTATTCTTCTCTCTGCCTAACCCACTCTGCTGGCGATTCTGTTCTGGTCTGCTCGTATTGCAGTGAGCTCTAGTTGAACGTTGTCCATAGAGGTCTTGGTGGCCTTGGCCAGGTCGTTGGCTTCTGTTATCTTTTTGACGAGCACGTCCATTGCTGCCTCAGTGTTGTGGATGTTCTTCGTTTTGATTGGCGAGTCTACCAGGTCTTTCTTAATTTTTTTGCTGTCGCTGCCCAGCTTGTCTTCTCTGCCGGACATTCTATCAAAGCCTCTTCTTTCTAGATAGATGGACAGCCTGTCCTTCTTTTGCTGGTCTGCCTGCTGGATTCCCAGGTGTGGGCTGTTGATTGTGGTGCTTGAGTGTATGGCTTTTGTGGTGCTCTTTGTGGTGTCCCCAAAGGTGAACCTGCTGGGCCACCTTACGGTCCTTGTTCTTGTTTTCCCGGACGCCAGGGCTTCTGTGGCAAAGTTGAGTGGCCTTTTGGTTGGTTTGTCTGGCCACCCCTTTCTTCGTTTCGAAGTTGACTGTGTAAGCGCCGTTGCTGGTGACTGTTGGTGTTGTGCACCGCGCTCGTTTTCTGATTGTTCCTATGTTGCTTGACTCTCAGCGCTTGGTGCCCGTTCACCTCCACCCGTTCGTTATAGCGGTCTCGCCACTGTCATAGTCTGGTAATTGCAGCGAGTTTGTGCTTGATTGGTATCGCTTGCGGGCTTGTACGCTCCTTCGTCCGTCCCTCTGAGTGGTTGAAGCCCACCTCAAGATGGCCGCCGTACTCGTTCGGCTCCGTTGTGCGCCGGGGGTTAAGCGACCTTCGGCCGGTGAGGGCCGCTGTTGGTCACTGAATTCTTGTTACGGCAAACCACCAAGCTGCCCCTTGTTGCTTGCTCTCTGTTCTTTAGCCCCCCCTTGTTCTGACGTGCAGGCGTCTGCCCTTCTTAAGCTGGCCGTCGCCTTTGCTTGCGACCTGCGTTATGTAGCTGTTGGTCTGGGTTCTTGGGTTCTTGGGTCCCCTTGCGTTGGGTCTCGGACTGATGGCATCGGGTTCTGATTGCCGGTGCCCGCACGCAGGGTTTTATCCGTTCGAGCCTGCGCGCCTTGTCTGTTTCGTTTCCTGACGCCGCTGCCTTGTTATGGTCGTGCAGCTTAAGATGGCCGCCCTCGGCTGATAGGATTCGTTTTCGCTTCCTCCAGTATCGAAGCTTCAAGTGTTTGCTGGTGCACCCACGCGGGGCTGGCCCTTCGAGTCTACGCGCCTTGTCTGTTTCGTTTCCTGACGCCACTGCCTTGTTATGGTCGTGCAGCTTAAGATGGCCGCCCTAGGTTGATAGGATTCGGTTTCGCTTTTTCCAGTATCGGAGCTTCAAGTGTTTGCCTGGGGGACTTTGCCTTCGCGATCTCGGCCGCTTTTGCCCTTACCTCCGCTCTTAATCCTAGCATTCTGAGGAGATCGGGCGCGTCCGGTGGTGGGTTCTGTGGTGGCTTCAGTGTCGCGGTGTCAGCCCTTCGTCCTACAGCCTAGTGCGTTGTCGCCATCTTGGTCCGCCTTCTTCCTCAGTCGCTCCCTCGGGGAAACTGACCGTTTCTTCCTTCTGCACTGTTTCTGTGGTGGCGCCGGGTTACTTGTCTACTGCCCCTTATGTTCCCACGTCTTCTGCTCTGCTTCGTGCGAGGAATGGGGCTCTTTTCCCTATGTTGCTCGCCGTTTGTTTACCCGGGGTTACGGAGCTCTCGAACTTAGGCAACCGCCTGCGTTGCCATCCAAGCCAAGCCCCCCTGAGCTGCAAACCTTTTAAAGAGCTACGTAACTGACCTCATATACGTCACTAAAGTATGAATCGGCATCTCATCACTGACTTCATAATCATCAATAATGGTTCAGCCATCATCTTGTCACGGGATTTATACATTTCTATCAAATCTGCATCTCATCGCTGGAGACACTAATTTCAATTGACACTGTTACTGAAATGGACCAATACAATCCAATGAAGTCAGAGTCACAATCTCATTAAAAGATGGCTGCCGGACTAGACGCATAAATGCCTTGTGTAACCTGGGCTCCCACGTACCATGCCTCTCTGTTCTGATCTTGCTTACTGCTGCTGTGGTTCTGACTCTGTATCTCTTCCTTCTTGAAAACCATCTAGAGCCCACATCAGACCAATAATGCCATGGCAGAGGGATGCCAGAGGCTGCGGAGAAGAGGAAGTGGTAAGATACAACACTAGAAGAGGCAGGTAATTGGAAAACTGCTGCTGTGGAGTCGGGCCCCATTCCTGGAAGTCAAAAGAGTCCTGAGAGGTCGGTAGGCTAGCTTAATCATGCATACTAAACCTCTTCCTCCTCCTGCCCTCCTCTTTTCCAGAGCTGACCAGAAGAGAGTAGGCAGTGCTATTGAGGAACTTCTGGAGTCGGACCCGGCAGTTCTCGAAGCAAGTTGTCCGGGATAAAAACCTGACAGTCCCTGATGACAAGAGTGGAAAGTGAGTGGCTGTACAAAACTCAACTCAACAGTGAGGAGGTTTAGGTCAAATGTTCCAGCAAAGCATCAAATACAAAGAAATGGAACTGGCGTAACCTGAATTGACCAGTGGTAGGTCATAAATGTCTGACTGCTGCTTACTTCTAGACACATGCAGGGTCTTCCCGTTGCTCCCAGCGAACGCCAAGAAACTCCTCATTCAGGGTCTTATTCTGGCGAGACTAGACTACTTCAACGCTATTTACTTGGGAGCTCCCGAAGCCACGCTCAACACCTTGCAGAAAGTCCAAAATGCCGCCGCGCGCCTGCTGACTGGTACACCAGCAAGATCATCTGCCAAACCAGCCCTCGAGTCTCTCCATTGGCTCCCAGTCAGAGAAAGAGTGGCCTTTAAGGCTCTCTGTCTGGCCCACAAAACCCTGAACAACAACGGCCCTCCTCTCCTCAAGAAATTCATTATCCCTTACAAAGCAGAAAGGGCCCTCCGGTCCAGTGGAGAAAATCTCATCACAGTCCCCAGAGTCAAAAAAGCCAGGACCGGTGGCCGCCGCTTCTCGGTCCACACGGCCAAACGCTGGAACAACCTCCCAAAACGACTGAGATTAGAACCCAATCTCCTTCAGTTTAGAAAATCACTGAAGACCCTCCTCTTTCCTCATCCATAAAACTCCTCCCACTGGTAATACCCTCGGAATTTCAGGTTTAGCGCTGGGATGCTCTAGGGTTACTATGCGCTCTACAAAACCCTTAAATAAATAATAAATAAATACCTTAAGTCACATGGACTCCTTGTGCTCTTCCTACCAGAAAAGGGGCCATAATATGGTTTTCCTAACCTCATCCACCAACAATTCGGCAGAAGGTCAAATCTGTTCTATACAGACTGATTGCATGCTGTGCTTCACAAGAGCCAGACATGGCAAATGTGATGTATCACAAGAGACTAAAAGGGCAAAGTGGACTAAGGAAACACGGTCCTTGTTCAGGCCTAACGCTTAGCATTGAAGAAGCATCCAAGAGAAATTGCATGCTCTGAAGCCAGATAGCCCTCATCCTGCAATCCCTGGTGCACTCTGAGAAAATGTCTAGCCCTCTGACAGTGAAACCCATTCTCACATTCAAACATACAAAAAACATTGAGGCAAGGTCGGGCAGGCTGACCCAACCAAAGGTAATGTCACATTGTCTCTTCAAGTTGGAACTAAAAACTTGAAGGGTGAATGCTCAAAGAAGAGAGGTACCAGATCATGAGCGTGATGTGGACTGTGGCTTAATTCAGAGACCCCCATCAACAGTTGTAAAGTCTGGAAAGCTTTGAAAATCTTTTGCTGGCTCTCCAGGCCTGAAAATATTTCATTGAACCAGAAGAGGCCAAAGACATGGTGATGTAAGTATCACATGACAAATTTGAAGTGGGTGATGAAGTGATTTATTAAAATACAAGGAGACAGCTTAACAACCACTCTTGTCCGGGCCCTCAACAGAATCCTCTTCCAACTGCCCCTGTATCGAACCCCATACACAGAATGAATGCAGCAGAGAGAAAGCAAAGTGCATTCCAAGTTAACCTAATACGGAATACCATACACCTCCCCCTTTGAAGAAAACAAAAATCTATAGCTCATTAAACATTTTCTAAACAGCTTATATGTGAACAGCAATATTTGTGAGAAGTGTGGCTCAATGGTTAGAACGGCAGACCCTGATGCAGAGGTCTGGCCGGGACCAGGGTTCAATTCCTGATGCGGCAGGGTCTTGGGCTCAATGTCCACGGACTCAATAATTCTCACCTCTAATCATGGGTCCCCACTCTGCAACTCTGGGCAATAGCTTGCTTAATCTCCACAACAGCCCTAAAGCGCTGGGATGCCTGGTTTCACCTTGGGGGTGCCCAGTAGGGAGCATCTCACAGGGAAAGCCAGGACGGGTTCCACAGCGGTATACAGCGCCAAGATGCCTGTCAGGTGATAGTGCGCTTTACCAGTATACATACATACATATATGGAGAAGAAGAAAAAAACTATATGAACACCTGTAATAGCAAAACCAACAAGATACAAGGAAATTAGAATCTAACAAAATCCCCGAAAGCTTGTTTCCTTCCCAGTATAAGAATTGGTTTGGTAGTTTGGTTTGCCCTGTTCCCATCATGCACTGGGACAGGAACAGACTAATTTGCATCTAGCCAGGTTCTGAGCTGGGATGGTGCAGTGAGCTAAAAAACGGTGATGGATCAAGCCCTGATCTTTGGACTGGGTAAGAGTGGTCTGCTTAATTCAGACACTCTGTTCATCACCACCCCCTTTTCTGAATCATTTTGTCCACCATAAGCGTGGAAGGGTATACTCAGATGTGAGTCCCTTGCTCATTGCACCATCAGGATTCAAGCAAGCCGGGCCGACGACGGCTGAAATGCCAGAAGCCGGTCCCCGGAAGCTTGTTTCCTTCCCAGTATAAGAATTGGCTTGGTAGTTTGGTTTGCCCTGTTCCCATCATGCACTGGGACAGGAACAGACTAATTTGCATGTAGCCAGGTTCTGAGCTGGGATGGTGCAGTGAGCTAAAAAACGGTGATGGATCAAGCCCTGATCTTTGGACTGGGTAAGAGTGGTCTGCTTAATTCAGACACTCTGTTCATCACCACCCCCTTTTCTGAATCATTTTGTCCACCATAAGCGTGGAAGGGTATACTCAGATGTGAGTCCCTTGCTCATTGCACCATCAGGATTCAAGCAAGCCGGGCCGACGACGGCTGAAATGCCAGAAACCAGTCCCCGGAAGCTTGTTTCCTTCCCAGTATAAGAATTGGCTTGGTAGTTTGGTATGCCCTGATCCATCATGCACTGGGACAGGAACAGACTAATTTGCATGTAGCCAGGTTCTGAGCTGGGATGGTGCAGTGAGCTAAAAAACGGTGATGGATCAAGCCCTGATCTTTGGACTGGGTAAGAGTGGTCTGCTTAATTCAGACACTCTGTTCATCACCACCCCCTTTTCTGAATCATTTTGTCCACCATAAGCGTGGAAGGGTATACTCAGATGTGAGTCCCTTGCTCATTGCACCATCAGGATTCAAGCAAGCCGGGCCGACGACGGCTGAAATGCCAGAAACCAGTCCCCGGAAGCATGTTTCCTTCCCAGTATAAGAATTGGCTTGGTAGTTTGGTTTGCCCTGTTCCCATCATGCACTGGGACAGGAACAGACTAATTTGCATGTAGCCAGGTTCTGAGCTGGGATGGTGCAGTGAGCTAAAAAACGGTGATGGATCAAGCCCTGAACTTTGGACTGGGTAAGAGTGGTCTGCTTAATTCAGACACTCTGTTCATCACCACCCCCTTTTCTCAATCATTTTGTCCACCATAAGCGTGGAAGGGTATACTCAGATGTGAGTCCCTTGCTCATTGCACCATCAGGATTCAAGCAAGCCGGGCCGACGACGGCTGAAATGCCAGAAACCGGTCCCCGGAAGCTTGTTTCCTTCCCAGTATAAGAATTGGCTTGGTAGTTTGGTATGCCCTGATTCATCATGCACTGGGACAGGAACAGACTAATTTGCATGTAGCCAGGTTCTGAGCTGGGATGGTGCAGTGAGCTAAAAAACGGTGATGGATCAAGCCCTGATCTTTGGACTGGGTAAGAGTGGTCTGCTTAATTCAGACACTCTGTTCATCACCACCCCCTTTTCTGAATCATTTTGTCCACCATAAGCGTGGAAGGGTATACTCAGATGTGAGTCCCTTGCTCATTGCACCATCAGGATTCAAGCAAGCCGGGCCGACGACGGCTGAAATGCCAGAAACCGGTCCCCGGAAGCTTATTTCCTTCCCAGTATAAGAATTGGCTTGGTAGTTTGGTTTGCCCTGTTCCCATCATGCACTGGGACAGGAACAGACTAATTTGCATGTAGCCAGGTTCTGAGCTGGGATGGTGCAGTGAGCTAAAAAACTGTGATGGATCAAGCCCTGATCTTTGGACTGGGTAAGAGTGGTCTGCTTAATTCATACACTCTGTTTATCACCACCCCCTTTTTTGAATCATTTTGTCCACCATGAGCGTGGAAGGGTATACTCAGATGTGAGTCCCTTGCTCATTGCACCATCAGGATTCAAGCAAGCCGGGCCGACGACGGCTGAAATGCCAGAAACCAGTCCCCGGAAGCTTGTTTCCTTCCCAGTATAAGAATTGGCTTGGTAGTTTGGTTTGCCCTGTTCCCATCATGCACTGGGACAGGAACAGACTAATTTGCATGTAGATAGGTTCTGAGCTGGGATGGTGCAGTGAGCTAAAAAACGGTGATGGATCAAGCCCTGATTTTTGGACTGGATAAGAGTGGTCTGCTTAATTCAGACACTCTGTTCATCACCACCCCCTTTTCTCAATCATTTTGTCCACCATAAGCGTGGAAGGGTATACTCAGATGTGAGTCCCTTGCTCATTGCACCATCAGGATTCAAGCAAGCCGGGCCGACGACGGCTGAAATGCCAGAAACCGGTCCCCGGAAGCTTGTTTCCTTCCCAGTATAAGAATTGGCTTGGTAGTTTGGTTTGCCCTGTTCCCATCATGCACTGGGACAGGAACAGACTAATTTGTATGTAGACAGGTTCTGAGCTGGGATGGTGCAGTGAGCTAAAAAACGGTGATGGATCAAGCCCTGATCTTTGGACTGGGTAAGAGTGGTCTGCTTAATTCAGACACTCTGTTCATCACCACCCCCTTTTCTCAATCATTTTGTCCACCATAAGCGTGGAAGGGTATACTCAGATGTGAGTCCCTTGCTCATTGCACCATCAGGATTCAAGCAAGCCGGGCCGACGATGGCTGAAATGCCAGAAACCGGTCCCCGGAAGCTTGTTTCCTTCCCAGTATAAGAATTGGCTTGGTAGTTTGGTTTGCCCTGTTACCATCATGCACTGGGACAGGAACAGACTAATTTGCATGTAGCCAGGTTCTGAGCTGGGATGGTGCAGTGAGCTAAAAAACGGTGATGGATCAAGCCCTGATCTTTGGACTGGGTAAGAGTGGTCTGCTTCATTCAGACACTCTGTTCATCACCATCCCCTTTTCTGAATCATTTTGTCCACCATAAGCGTGGAAGGGTATACTCAGATGTGAGTCCCTTGCTCATTGCACCATCAGGATTCAAGCAAGCCGGGCCGACGACGGCTGAAATGCCAGAAACCGGTCCCTGAAAGCTTGTTTCCTTCCCAGTATAAGAATTGGCTTGGTAGTTTGGTTTGCCCTGTTCCCATCATGCACTGGGACAGGAACAGACTAATTTGCATGTAGCCAGGTTCTGAGCTGGGATGGTGCAGTGAGCTAAAAAACGGTGATGGATCAAGCCCTGATCTTTGGACTGGGTAAGAGTGGTCTGCTTAATTCAGACTGTCTGTTCATCACCACCCCCTTTTCTGAATCATTTTGTCCACTATAAGCGTGGAAGGGTATACTCAGATGTGAGTCCCTTGCTCATTGCACCATCAGGATTCAAGCAAGCCGGGCCGACGACGGCTGAAATGCCAGAAACCGGTCCCCGGAAGCTTGTTTCCTTCCCAGTATAAGAATTGGCTTGGTAGTTTGGTTTGCCCTGTTCCCATCATGCACTGGGACAGGAACAGACTAATTTGCATGTAGCCAGGTTCTGAGCTGGGATGGTGCAGTGAGCTAAAAAACGGTGATGGATCAAGCCCTGATCTTTGGTCTGGGTAAGAGTGGTCTGCTTAATTCAGAAACTCTGTTCATCACCACCCCCTTTTCTGAATAATCTCCACAACGGCCCTAAAGCGCTGGGATGCCTGGTTTCACCTTGGGGGTGCCCAGTAGGGAGCATCTCACAGGGAAAGCCAGGATGGGTTCCACAGCGGTATACAGCGCCAAGATGCCTGTCAGGTGATAGTGCGCTTTACCAGTATACATACATACATATATGGAGAAGAAAAAAAAAACTATATGAACACCTGTAATATTAAAACCAATAAGATACATGGAAATTAGAATCTAACAAAATCTTTCATTTTAACAGGTACATTTCTGATTCGAGAACTTCTTCGAGTTCCTCTAGTGCATGTGTACATTCAGTCGGAACAACTCTTTGATTTACAATAGGAACCAGACTTGACACCACCTCAGTATTATTAGGAACATTGGATGTATACTCAAGCCACTACGATTATCTAAGAAGTTCTGAAAATCTTCTTCTTCAATATTCTTTGAAGGTTTTGAAATGATTTGTGATTCACTTGTCACACCTATAGATCTGTACTTAGATATACATCAAAAATTCTAAATTTTCCCACTTTCTACTCTAACAGCTTTACAAAATATGTCAATGACTTTCATAGGATCAGACCATTTAGACCATTTTCTACTAGTTGAACCACCAAGTTTCACACATACTAAATCTCCTACTCAAACTTTATGATTAGTAAATTGATGCTTATCACAATTTGTTACCATTTTTTCTTGGTATTTTTTAACACGTTCTCTGACTTGTGAAAATCCAACACAGAATCATATGAGTTGTTTGTTTTTAACCACCATGGCATACGTTTTGATCTAGGTTTCCTACCTCTTAACATTTCAAAAGGAGAACAACCAGTAACTGAAGAAGGAGATGTACGATATGTAAGTAAGATGGCACGTAAAGCTTTTCTCTACTCAATGTCACTCTTCACAGCCAGTTGAATTGACTCTTTTATAACTCTATTAAAACGCTCAACCTGACCATTTGCTTGAGGGTTTTAATTAGAAACCCTTTTGTGCACTATGCCAAATGTTTTTTAAAACAATTCCATTTCTTTGCTTATGAATTGTGTACCAGTGTCTGAAATTATTTCTGCAGGTAACCCTTCACGACAGAAAATATTGTCAAGAAATTCTATAACCTGTGTTGAAGTAATTTTGTCAACAATCTTAAGTTCTGGCCATTTCGAAAAATAGACTACTAGATCTAAACCAAAATTTTCTTTAGAAGAAGGAAGACACAAAGGACCAATGATGTCAATCCCTAATTTTCTCCATGGTCCATGGGAGTATTCAACAGGAGTTACATCCACAGATAAAGGTTTAACGGATTTGTCACTTTTTGAACATGGAACACACTCTCTAACCCATCTGTCAACCATACTATCTATGCTGGGCCACCAATAGAACTCTCTCAAACGCCTCTTGGTGCTGCACATACCCAATGTCCTTAGTGAGCAACATCTACCAATTTTCCTCTAATTCCATACGGAGGAACAATTTTATCACCTCTGGTGATAATGCCTTGTAGACACAAAAGTTCATCTTTGATTTTAAAGAATGAGCTTCACTCTCCATTCAATTTCCTCTCCTCTGGCCAACCATTTTGTAAATATTTAGCAACACTATTCAAAACCTCATCTTCAGCCATGGCCTTTTTCCACATATATTCCGAAATAATCTCTGAATCTGCAATTGCACCACAATTAACATCCTCCATAGCATAGGCTACATCACACTCTTCCACAATGTTGTCTGAATCAGGAACATGGGGGAGGGGTAATCGAGACATACAATCAGCATGTACATTCAACCGGCCAGGAATATATTCAACACTACATTGGTATTCTTGTAATTTAGCTACTAAACGAGCTGTAAGTGTTCTCCCACCTTCTGCAGTTAACATATTAATTAGAGGCTTATGATCTGTTGTTAGTTGAAACTTAGTGCCCCACAAAAACTGGTAAAAATGCTGAGCAGCCCAAGTGCAAGCTAGTAGTTCTCTTTCAAAGGTGGAATAATTGTACTCTGCACCACGTAATGATCTGGAAGCGTATGATATGATGTGTTCATCTCCATAATTCTTTTGCATTAATATTGCACCTAAACCTGTACTGCTAGCATCTACAGTCACAATACAGTCTTTCCAAATAGTGAAAGGTTTAAAGATAGGAGCAGAACTGATTTCTCTTTTCAATGTTTCAAAAGCGGATTGTTGGTCATTGCCCCATTCAAATTTTACATTTTTCTTTAACAACATTCGTAGCGAAAATACTTTTGAAGCATAATTTTGAACAAACTTACTATAATATTCAGGTAGGCCAAGAAAAGAAAACAATTGCTCTTTATTAGTCGGTGCAGGTGCTTTTGAAATACTAGCAATATGATCACATTTTGGTTTAATACCTTTACTAGATATTTTGTGTCCTAAATACTCCACTTTGTCTTGTCTAAATTTACATTTTGAAAACTTAAGTGTCAACCCTTTCATCTGTATATTATACAACTGCTTTCAAATTATTATCATGTTCCTCACAATCTTTTCCAAATATTAAGATGTCGTCCTGAAAAGCAATTGCTCCAGCACAACCCACTGACATTTCTTTCATAAGTCTTTGACAAACTGATGTCGCCAAATGTGATGTAAATATCACATGACAAATTTGAAGTGGGTGATGAAGTGATTTATTAAAATGCAAGGAGACAGCTTAACAACCAGTCTTGTCCGAGCCCTCAACAGAATCCTCTTCCAACCGCCCCTATATCGAACCCCATACACAGAATGCAGCAGAGAGAATGCAAAGCGCATTCCAAGTTAACCTAATACGGAATACCACAGATGGCTATAGAACTATAACTGTCCACGTTTGCAGACACATCAGTGACATAAGATCACAGAAATCACAACTGGGGAAAGTGCTAGAGGAGGTAGATAGAGAACTGGAGGTAAAAGTAAAGTTAATATTGGAACTTGACAATGCCCATTCTCATTTGTCCCATAAACTAAGCGTGGCCTGGGTAATAAGTTGAGTTTGCTGTAGTGGAAAGTGGCAAAAGACTGCCCAATTTGAAGGTAAAGATGTAGTGGTACACATAGAGGCAGAGAAGACGGCTCAGCTTCAGCAGCAAGACTAGAAGTCTGAAAAGGAAAATTAGATGACTCCTAATAAGCTTTAATGTACCACAGAAGTTGGCACAGACTTGCAATGTGCGCCTCACTCATGTATCTTCAAGGCTTCAATACAGGAAATGACCACAGAGAAAGCTCAGGCAAGAAGAATCTGTGGAAGCCCTGGCGACTTGTACACAAGAGATGATGATAGAAGGGATGGAGCCTGCCTTATTTGTGAAACATAGCTGCTGCAGCAGCCTCCCCCACCCTAATATTATAAAGTACATTTGCTAACCTTGAATTTGTGAATGCGCATAGAGTAAATAGAGCCTCACACGACCAAAAGAGGCACTCAAGTGGGCTAGCAAGAACAAACTGACTGAAATTGCCCTCAAGATGAAAGCCCACAACATATCAGAAAGCTTTCCTAATCTAGAATATGGATCTGTTTATAGCTCGGTAAATGGAACACTCGATGACAAATATGACGGATAATCTGTGTGCCATATTATAAATCCTATGCCACTTGTAAAAGGCGCACAGGACATCAGCTACATTGGTGGTATCGTAACGCTTGAGTAACTCACTGCGATCTGCTGCCTCGCTCCCACATCCGCTATCACCATATTAAGCCTCGCATCTGTATTGTAGCGCTTAATTGCCTAACTGCATTTTGTTATCATTCAGCATCGCAGCGCTTAATCGCCTGACTGCATTTTGTTTTCGTTCAGCAGCGCATCTGTATCATAGCGCTTAATTGCTTGACTGCATACTGATTTGCATATATCTCCATTAGCGCTACGCTACCTCTGGTATTGTGTTGGGAATCTGATTTGTGCACTTGGATTAAGATCGCGTTAACTCTGACTGTGCCCCCAATCCTGGTCCACTTTGGCTGGCAGACATTTTGTGTTTGTTGTTATTGACTCCCTGACCGGATATCCTCCCAGATCCCGCCTCCCAGCTGCCCCTCCCTCGCCCCTCCCCCTCCACTATCCACTTATGTCTGATGCTTTTGCGCGCAGCGGTCGCGCCCCATTCGCGCAGAAGGTGCCCCAAAGGTAAGCCCGTCTACGCCCGTCCGCGCCTGGACCGCGCCCAGCGCCAGACCCCCTGGCCCCGCCGTACCCAGCCCACTAGATTCACATATGATGCTGCAACTCTCCTCGCCCTCAACCCCGGACGCACACCACAATGCTGCAAAGCCACCCCAGGACGTACCCACGGCCCATTCGCCTGTCACACCTGCAAGTTCACCTGCTTCAGGACCCTCACCAAATCCACTTCCTCCAAACATAGCCCCGACTCTAACCACCTGAAGTGCATCCTGCTGAACACCCGCTCGGTCCACAGACACGCAACTAAACTCTGGGACCTACTCGACACTGCGTCACCGGACATCGCCTTCCTTACAGAAACATGGATGAACACATCATCAGCACCCGACATCGCTATAGCCATACCGGACGCTTACAAGATCATCCGAATAGACCGCACCAACCAAACAGGAGGAGGCATCGCCATCATCCACAGAAACAGCATCAAAATCACGACCAGTTCCGACGATCACCTCGCAGCCGCCGAACACCTTCATTTCCAGATCCACACCGACCCTAGGACCACACTTAGAGGCACCCTCATCTACAGGCCTCCAGGAACCCGCACTCAATTCAGCGATGACATCACTGACTTCATCAGCCCACATGCCCTCGCCTACGAGAACTACATTTTATTAGGAGACCTCAACTTCCACCTTGAAAACAAACACAACAGCAACACCAACTCCCTCCTGGACAACCTGGCCAATCTCGGACTCAAACAACTTGTGGACACCCCCACCCATGTAGCCGGGCACACGCTCGACCCTATCTTCACCTCCAGCAAGCACATTTCCTTCGACCGCACCACAGCTCTCCATTGGACGGACCACAGCTGTGTTCACTTCAGCTACAAAACCTCCTTGACCCACAACCGACCACAACCTATTCCTCGGAGAAACTGGAACAAAATCACCTCCGACCAACTCCTCACATCACTCAACCAAAACCCTCCCACCCTCTCATTGGACCCAAACCAAGCAGCCACCAAACTCAAGCAATGGATCACCCACAGCGCTGACGAATTAGCACCCTTGAAAAAGCACCAGATCAATTCAGTCAACAAAAAAGCTCCCTGGTTCAATGATGACCTTAAAAAATCCAAGAAGCTATGCCGCACCCTAGAGAAAACATGGAGAAAAAACCCTACCTCCGACAACATGGCCACCCTCAAGGCGGCCACCCGCAAACACCACCAACTGATTCGATCCACCAAGAAATCAGCTTTCAAGGAGCGTCTCGACAACAACGCCCACAACAGCAAGAAACTTTTCAACATCGTCAAAGAATTCACCAACCCCGCCGCAGCATCTAACGACATCACTCCCTCCCAAGACCTCTGCGATGCATTATCCTCCTTCTTCTACAACAAAATTGCCGACATTCACAACAGCTTCGAGAACACTCCCGGCGAACAACCCTCCCCACCCCCCTCAGATCCTACACCGCCAACTAACAACCTCAGCGCCTGGAACCCAATCACCACCGAAGACACCATCCGCCTAATGAACTCAATCCACTCTGGCTCGCCAACCGACCCCTGCCCCCACCACATCTTCAACAAAGCTGACTCCATCATCGCACCCCATCTCCGCGATGTCATCAACTGCTCGTTCAACTCTGCCACCTTCCCAGAAAGCTGGAAACACGCCGAACTCAGCGCCCTCCTGAAGAAACCCACAGCAGACCCCTCTGAACTTAAAAAAACTACTGACCCATATCCCTCCTCCCCTTCCCCGCCAAAGTAATTGAGAAAGCCGTCAACAGCCAGCTCGCCGCCTTCCTTGAATCCAACAATTCCCTCGACCCCTCACAGTCCGGCTTCCGAGCCAAACACAGCACCGAAACCGCCCTCATCGCAGCTACAGACGACATCCGAACGCTACTGGACAACGGAGAAACAGTGGCCCTCATCCTACTCGACCTCTCCGCCGCCTTCGACACAGTCTGCCACAGCACCCTTACACAACGCCTCAGCAACATCGGCATTCAAGGAAAAGCCTTGGACTGGATCATCTCATTCCTCGCCCGGAGAACTCAAAGAGTCTGACTTCCCCCATTCAAATCACCACGGAAGTCATCTGTGGTGTACCACAAGGATCTTCACTCAGTCCCACCCTCTTCAACGTTTACATGAGCCCACTCGCCTCCATCGCGCGTCAACACAACCTTAACATCATCTCTTACGCCGACGACACCCAGTTAATCCTTTCCCTCACTAAAGACCCTAACACCGCCAAAACCAATCTTCATGAAGGCATGAAAGAAGTAGCCGAATGGATGAAACATAGCTGCCTAAAACTCAACTCAGACAAAACTGAGGTGCTCATCCTAGGATCCTCCCCCTCTGCCTGGGACGACTCTTTGTGGCCTTCCGCTCTGGGCACAGCACCCACACCCACAGACCACGCACGCAACCTGGGCTTCATTCTAGACTCCTCTCTCTCAATGTCCAGACAAGTCAACGCAGTCTCATCCTCCTGCTTCAACGTACTTTGTATTCTCAAAAAGATCTTCCGCTGGATCCCCCTCGAAACAAGAAAGACTGTCACCCACGCACTGGTCACGAGTCGACTGGATTATGGTAACACACTATACGCCGGAATCACAGCAAAATTACAGAAAAACTCCAACGCATCCAAAACGCATCAGCGAGACTCATATTGGACATCCCTCGCCAAGATCACATCACCGGACACCTAAAAGACCACCACTGGCTTCCCGTCAACAAGAGAATTACTTTCCGTATTCTCACCCACGCACACAAGGCCCTCTACAAACTAGAACCCGAATGCCTCAACACTCGACTGTCCTTCTACACACCCGCCCGCCAACTTAGATCGTCCAACCAAGCCCTCGCCGCAGTCCCGCGCATCCAAAAGTCCACCATGGGTGGCAGATCCTTCTCCTTCCTGGCTGCCAAGACCTGGAACTCACTCCCCACTCACCTCCGCCTTACTCAAAACCACATCTCCTTCAGAAAAGAACTGAAAACCTGGCTATTCGAAAAATAATTGAACCCCCCTTCCCCAGCGCCTTGAGACCCTCGGGGTGAGTAGTGCGCTATACAAATCCCTGAACTTGAACTTGAACTTGAACTTGAACTACATGAGCATTACATCTTCCAAACTCTAATTCAGGCCCTATGTCACTTATGTTCTGAATCAAGACTCTCAATTCTGACTATTAAAACCCTCAACAATAAGCAAATGCACTAGCATTCTAAAAGAATATAGCTTGGATACAGATGCCGACTTGGCCTATTAGAATGAGTTGACACAAAGAACAGAAGGGCAAGGCTCTAAGGTACATTCAAGGGCAGCCTCAACAATTACAGCATCAAGGAATTAACACAAATGTACTGTATACAACTGCCATTGTATATTCCACTTATATTTTTCAATAAAAACTTTTATAAATAAAAAAAAAAAAAAAAAAAAAAGTTAGAGAGAATGTTGACTCACTGCAGAAGAAAATAGGTATGTTCCCCAATGACTCCAGTGGTACAGAAAAATGTGTCACTGTCCTGGAAGATCCTTTCGAGGCAAGTGGCGTGAAGCAAGATACTAGATGTACACAGATTAGTATCACTCCTAAAGAACCAATCTCTTGCAAGCTAAGGTGCCCGAGAGAGAAGAAGGGACTTGAAGCGAATCCAGACATGGGGGATCAATGAATAAATGGGTGGTTGAACTACTCAGAGAACTGTTTTCCCTACGTACAAGCACAATAATTCCCTTTCAGATCTTGTTGCGATTGCCCCTGCTCAATGGGTTCCACTTTCCTTCCAAAGTAGGGCTTCTAGGGCAGGAACCATAATTATGTTCATCTCCCTCCAAAACATTCTTCTGAAGGAAAGGATCCTGGCTAAAGCAAGGGAGTTAGATGCAAAGCATTGAGTTACTCGTAGTTTAATATTGTTCATCTTTCCAGAGCTGGTCATAGGTCCTGGAAAAGCCACACAAGAAGTCCTTGGTCCGTGAATTGAAGTACTTGGCTGCCCCTTCTTCAATAGTGTTTACATATAAAATATTAAAGTAAATTGACGAGATTCTTAATATTTACTTACTGAGGTGGATGAGGCAAGGCATTTCTTAATTAACAGTAAGCAGGGGGGAGCACTTCCACTATGTAATCAGTTTCACAGAAAAGATCCAGTTTATTTTCAAAACACTGTGATGGCGAGGTGACCATTTAAACCTGAGTCACCGTCACAACACATCCCTGGACATATACATTTCTATAACACCTGAGCCTTCATATCACCAGTGGCATCACCATCTTGAATGAAGTCTCAATCATCTTCTTTTCACTTGTGTCATAGGGGAATATTTACAACAGAATGGAGAAGCGTGACGTTATGCATACATTGCTAGCTCCGCGCTTCTCCAGTCTGAAAACAGGGATGCTCCATATTCACAACAATGCGGAGCACCCCTGCGTTTCCCCTAGCGTTGGTGCTGAATGCAGATACCTACCGCCAACTCAGACACCATTGCACCATGGTGCAAGGGTCTCTGCGTTGGGGGTAATGATAAACAATAATTCCTGGCATTTTGAAACTTCTATGTGTGCTCGCTCAACGCAGCACAAATAGAAGTCGCAAAACATCCTTTTCTGATTGATTGTTTAAGTGCATGAAGGGACACCTTCCTGCACATAAACAATCAAAGGTCTTTTGCTGTTTTTATATGTGCTGCACAACGCAGCACACAGAGAAACTGCAAAAACGAGGAGAAATGAAACATTTGTCCTCATTGCGCCTGCTTAAGACTACGTTTTCCCTTGCCTTAATTTTGGCGCTGGCCCATATTTATGCCGCCCTTGTAAATATCGGGCAGCCTCAAAATCAATGGGTGTTGAGGTGGAATGCCCACTGTAACACCCATTGCCCATCCCCTTTCATGCTAAGTATAGTGTGAAAGGGGGACTTATTCACAAGGCAGCGTTATGACACTTTAAGTGGCTTAACGCTGCCTTGTCAATAAGGCAAAGCCCCTATCGTCACAGGAACGTAACTAAAGGGGAAGGTCCTGTGGTATTAGGGGCTTGAAAGTATGCCCCATACATTCCAAAGAAGCAAAGGCATCATGTCATCAGTGGCTCACACTCTTCAATAAAGTCTCAGTCATTGCCTCATCACTGGCCTCATAAAGTCTCAGTCACCCTATTATCTGTGGCCCCCTGTCATCAATAAGGCTTCAATCACTATCCCATCACTGAATTCATACACATCAACAAAGTATCAGTCAATTCATTAGCATTGCAATTGATTAAGAAAGTAATATTTTGAAATTCCATCGTTGAATCTATGAAATTGCACACCTGAGAGTTGTAAAGTGTACAAGTTTAGATAAATAAAGATCATACTCTTATGGTACTATGTTGTAATAAATGTTTTATTATCAACCAGTGTTCACAGGTGCTGTTTATAGTGGGCTGGACCTTATCTCTGAATAGGATAAGACTGTGAGGTTCTACATTAGTTATGTTTCTTCAGGTCATGTTTCTTCCACGTCTTGTTTTCGGCAACCAACTTCGAAGAGTACATCTTACATCTTCTCAACAATTTCATTGACCTTAGATGAGACAACTTTTCCATCCACCACCTCCTCGACAATGGTCTTTATCTTGCGTTGTTTATCTTGCTCTAAGATTGGAAAGAACACAAAGGGTCAATATTGTATTGTGCTTCATGACATAGATGCATGTGCTACTGTTTGACTCAGCATCATCACTGCATCATGAGAATGAGAATGTAACGTTCAGTGGAGACACATGGGATGGATATGTCTAGATTTAAGTTCACTGATGAGACCCAATTGATATAAATGTATGGGTTTTTGCTTTCCATTTTAGATGGGACATGGTCTATCAGGTCTTGACCTTAATGTATCTTTGATGGAGGCAGATTCTTTAAATAGAGATAGTTCTCTCTCGTTATGTCATTTGTCAATGTGAAAGTCAAAGGAATGGAATGCCATCCCCTGGTATTTTCAGGGCTGAGAAGCATTGGTTACAGCAATTCCATACATCTATTTTTGGTATCTCTTCAAATGTCTTGATCCAATAAAAGTCTCTCTATTCTCCAAAGGCTCACTTGCTACATCTCTAGTTCCACCTGAGCTCTGCTTGTCCATCAGAGACTGTGGTTTGTTGAAAATCTTTACTATAAGAATTTCATTATTTAATTAATTTTCATAGCAGAGTTTCCATACATGTGTCGAGGAGCTTCATAACTTTTATAAACAACCCTTTGCAAGGTGAGTAAAAGATTATTTGTTCAAAATAGAGCAACAATGGTTAATTGCTTATATTGTTACCCTCAAACAGACATGGTTACATGTAATCGTTGTGCACAACATTATAAAACAAACCTAGTTTCATAAGCATGCCTTCATCGGTTCATCACTTCACAGAACTGACCTTCACTTTTTCTTTACAGTAACACATTCAATGGCTGCAAAAATGCCAAGGCTCTGGACTCAGTTTAATGTAGTGATGTTCCAATCACATTACTCTAATAAATAAGGTCCTAAAATAGGCAGGTTATTGCATGGAGAGAGCCCTGGAATGCTGCTATTAGGAACAGTCACCTATGTATTCCTTTTCTTAATCTCTTGCTTCCGCTATAGATTCCTCTTCACATCAGAGGGTGAGCTTACCTCTCGCTGCTTCTTCTAGTCTCTGTTTCTCCAGTTCCCAGCTTCTGTAAAAATACAGACAGTGCAACAGATTTAACAACATGGAAACTCACATTTTAAGAATGTATGCACTTCCATGAATGGCTATGGAAGTGCCTTTTAATTATATGATACAGCATTGGTCTGTTTCTGGATCTTGGAGAACTGTGTCTTCTTTATGATTTGTCTCAAAGCTGTGTTAGACCTTTGTCACAAGTAACCATTTTATTCCTCTCAATTAAAGACTGCCTATTTGTGTTTTGAAAGAGGAATGTCTTTATATGCACAGAGCCTCTTTAGATTCAGTCACCAATTATATTTTATTGTTCAAAAGGGTCACAAAAGGCTAACATCTAATCCCTCCACCTCAGTTTCTACTGTGCATATTTGTCAGTCATCTGAGAGCATAACATACCCCGAAATCCTCCTCTACCAATAAGCCAACAATTCCCTGACCTTTTATTTCAAGCACAAGGGACCATGTGCAGAAATACTATTCTGCTTGCTTACAAGCAGTACTGGTAGGTAGTTCATATTGGCTGTATGTATGTGATTTCTAAGAATAAACCTAGTTAAAAAGCAACTGAGTGTTGTACAGAAGAGAAGTAAACAATGTGAGTGACTAGTGATGCATGAAGCTGTATGGAATAGGAGGTTATTAGAGAAGGGAGAGGAGCTTCTCGGTTGACAAAAAAAGAATAAGGTGTAGATGGTAGAGAGAGAGATAAGGGCATGGCAGGATCTGGAGTGAAGCAGCTAGGGGAAGTAGAGTGCTTTACAGAAATGTATCTTATGACAAGATGTTGCTAGAAAAGATGAGTCGCCTGCCCTTTTTGAAAGTAGAGAAGGGATAAGGCCTTCCGGATCTGAGCATTTCTTAATAAACATACTTAACGTTGGTAGCAAGAGAAGGCTTGTCATCTTGTTTTTCCTTGTTGCTTGGCCTCAACTGTTCAGTGATATAATAATTCTTCTTTATAACGCCCTTACGAGCCCAGGACCTTGTCTGCAGCAAGGACTTCAGAAGACAGAACAATCTTCCTGGGTCAACCTGACTCTTACATAATCACAGTCCCCTACTATTTTCCTAGCAATGCCATTTCTGACAGGTTTTCGCTTTTACAATGTGTTCAAAGTTTGCCAGAGGGTAATGTCAAAATGACGGCACAGTCCGTCAAACTTTTGACTTGTTTTGGCTTTTCCTAAAACAAAATCCCAATTTCTCCCATGGTGTGGTGGTCATTCAAACTTTTATACTGTCCCTTTCCGCCACTTTTTCACAGCTGTAATAAAAACTAAAAACAGGCCATTTGACCGCTCACTCGAAATCAGGTGGGCGGTGCAAAGGCCAATCTTCCAACTGACATTTCTTTGTCGGGTTGTTGGAGGCATATTGTAGTAATCTGCTTCTTATGTAATGCATCGCCCTGGCCCTAGTTCTCTGCCTGATGCTCTAGCTATATGATGTCACTTGGAATGTTATGGATGTTTGTACTTGAAAGTGGAGCTGTTGGAGAAGATGGGCTGAGCAGCAAGCATTCAAAACTGGAACAGTAATGAAATATTGCTATAAGGAGTTAGAGTGTTGGTCAAAGGAAATAGGAAACCCAGAACTGTACTGTGTGAGATGATTGTTAGGTATTAAGTCACTCACTCGTTTGTTGTGGTGCATGTGATGACGGCTAAATCACTTAGTGACACTGCATTGAATTTGGTGATCTACGCCAATGTAATGTACATCTGCTTTTGATTTGCAACGTGTCATATTCTAAATTGATGCTCAATTTGTATTTTCATTTTACAGTATTATTATAGGGAGGTGGAATCCCCCCTTTACAATTATATGGGAGGTTACTGCAAGTGTGTGATTTATAGGGAGGTGGATTCCCCCTAGAAAGGTTACTGTGTGTGGTGGTTTATAGGGAGGTGGATTTCCCCCTTTACAACTATTTGGGCGGTTACTGCCAGTGTGTGGTTTATAGGGAGGTGGATTCCCCCTTTACAATTATTTGGGAGGTTACTGCGAGTGTGTGGTTTATAGGGAGGTGGATTCCTCCGTTACAATTATTTGGGAGGTTACTGTGTGTGGTGGTTTATAGGGAGGTGGATTCCCCTTTACGAAGAGGTATGTATTCTCTTATTGGGAGGTTACTGTGTATTAATGCGTGTGTGGTCCTGAACTAGTATGCAGATGGACCATTATAGTATGTGCATTGGAGGATATGTAAATTTTCCTGGTCCTGCAATAGTATGCAGTAAAGGGCGTTCTTGGTAACTGGGCGGTATATTATAGTGTGTGCAGTAGAGGGCGTATGGTATTCCCTGGTCCTGCCATTTGTTTACGTTTACGCCTTCTATATTACTACTTTAATACTTATATTACTACATTTACTATGTCATTATTATTATTATTATCATTATTATTACATAGAGAAGGCTGGCTTACTGTTTAATACTTACATTATTACTATTGCATCATTATTATTATTACATGGGGAAGGTAATTTTATTACTTACATTACTATATTCTCATTATTGCATTGCTTTTACGTTATTATTATTATTACATACGGAGAGTATGGCTCATATTATTATGGTGTTCTTTTATGTTTTCTTCTGGAATGTTTATCTTCTCTTCCTATGTTTATATATGTGTAGACTATTTCATTTTGTTAAATATTATAAAGGGGAAGATGTGTAGTAATCTGCTTCTTATGTAATGCATCGCCCTGGCCCTAGTTCTCTGCCTGATGCTCTAGCTATATGATGTCACTTGGAATGTTATGGATGTTTGTACTTGAAAGTGGAGCTGTTGGAGAAGATGGGCTGAGCAGCAAGGAGGCTGCTCCTGGTGGGGCTTATATTAAGACTTACATTGGAATTTACTAAGCTGTAACTTAAAGAATAAACTACAACTACAAGAGCTGTCTACCAGACTTCATTGATTTCTACACATATGTTAGCAATAGAAACAGAGTTATCTCTGTTGCAGAAATATTTAAGGTCCACCCAACTGTTGGGACAGAGTACCCTTTCTGCCGAATTCAAAATTATCCCCTAACTGCGGATGAGATTCCCAATAATCGTCGTCAAAGCATTCAAGGAAAATAAAAAAAATAACGTATATAAATGAAATTTTGCTATAGGAAAAGTAAAGAACTGTTGGTTTCAAAGTAATACATTACTTTCAGAACTGTTCAACAGAAAATTACAGCTTTATCCTTGTATTTTTAAACTAACAAATAACTTTCTTAAAACATGTACTTGTAAAAGTCTAACTTTTAAGAGCGTAAATTTGTACTTAACGAACGTTATCACCGTCCTTTAAGAATGGTAAATGACTATTATAAAAATTAAATTACCAATGCAAAAATTTTAATAATCTAATCATTAAAAAAAGTGAATAAAAAAATAGCATATTTTATTTTGACTTTCTCTTTTGGCCATGAACCAAAATAATGAATAAACTAAATGTAATCCAGAAAATAGGCCCAAATGTGACACTTTTTTGTTTTTGAAGTGGTAAAACGTCCACTCCTGGTCTTGAGTTTGCTTCTCATCATACAAGTAAAGTGTTTGAATAGTGCATTTGCAACCAGGGGAATGAAAACCACCCGCTTTCATGCTATTGTCTCTAACCATTGGCCTTTTCTGCATGCAAAATGGAATGTTTTTCTGAAGACTTGGGCTTGACTACAATGAACAACAATGTGAGCTCATCACTTAATCCCTTTCATGTTCCCGTCTATAAGCGGGAGCACTCCCTTGCTGCGAACGGGCAACGGCCGTCGTAGCCGGGCCAACTCATTAGAACGCCCGCACCGCTGTGGAATTGCCGCCGCAGTTAAGGCGTTAATTTTCAATTTGAATATGATACAATGTACAGTATTATTTCTATCTTCCTTGCCGCAATTAATGTACCATTATTATACATTGTAATTTGTACAGACAGCATTTGATGTGTTTCTTGCGAATCTTTCTGTGAAGTAAAATTAGTCACCACCAGGGTAAATTCAACATTTCTACCAGATGAATTTATACAAAAAACAATAATGTGGGACATGAATCATGTTGTGTATTAAAAGGTATCAATTTCACTTGGCTCTACTGACTGGTTCTATGACGTTTATTATTTAAAAGGGCCTGTTCTTTTAAATATCAAATACCCTGTTTTCATTTAGGAGCCAGGGTGTAACACAGGCCCCCAAATCCCCGCGGTGTGGGGGGCCCCTGAGCTGCAGGAGGCCCCCTCAGCACAGTACTCAGGCTTGAGCGCTCCGGATTAAATCTGGAGCGGGGGCCCCTCCGTGCACATTGCAGGGGGGCTCTTTAAACTTTCATTACGCCACAAGGAGGACTTGTTGACTATTTAGAAAAATTGTGTTCAATTGTGAGAAGACGTGGTCTTTTGGTAGAAGGCGTGGTCTGTTTGGTTGGTGTGGCATATTAAAGAATTGTCTATTGGGAGGCAGGGGCGTAACACAGGCCCCCGCAGCCCCTGCATTGCGGGGGGGCCTCGAGCTCCAGGGGGCCCCTCGAGCTCCTGGGGGCCCCATCAGTGCACAGTACATTCGGTGAGATCAGAGTCCGTCTGGGACATAGTTTTAAAGCTATGCTCTTGGCGCCTGCTCTCGCCTCATAAATTAAATGGTGCTGGAAGTTGTTACTCCTGAGGTGGGCGGGCCGATGTGGGAGCACTTGGACGTTTCCAAATTTGTTACTTTAATTTGAGCGGCAGCCAGTACAGTGCGTCATCATGCCGCTGCCCTGCGACGGGACCTGGTTGGAAACGAGAGGTCAGAGGTGGCATTATAGACAGACACAGTGTTGTGTTATCTCAGAGTCGAGGCTGCTGCGTGGCTCACGGAGGTATTCCTAATTTTAAAACTTTACAGCCTGACAAACACTGAGCCTGTTGCTCTGCTATCTGCTCTCCAGGCTGAGTGTTGTAACTGCTGCAGAGGATTAGGTAGGCTCCGTTCAGTTTACTGTTGATTTATGTATTTAAAACACTGCTGAGAATTTAAATATACTTTCGGGCCCTCAGTGCTGCTCTGCTGTGGAAGAGATCGCGCTCACTCTGACACCCGGCAGGAGTGTTTTAAGTCCGGCCTTGCCCTTGCTGCCTCACCAGCCCTGACCCCCAGCAGAGATTCCCGTGTTCTGGACGGGCGTGTGATGCAAAGCATTCTTCACATGATCACTGTGCTGAGCCTTCCAACTGTGCTCACTGTTTGTATTTCTTTGTTCCAATGGATGCACTGATTAGGCCCTGCCACAGTGCCCGGTGCCCCTCCAGTTCGGTGTGGGCCAAGACTCCCAGTCCAGGCAGAAGGAAAGTCTTGAGAAGGCCCTTCACCAGCCGTCGTCTATCTCATACAGGCCCACATGCATCAAGCACTTTTTCATTCGCAAACGGTGCGATTCCTTAAAATCGGCCGTTTGCGAATGCAAAAGTGCTTTTTGTAATGCATGAAGCAATTTTAGAATTCGTAACATGTTTGCGAATTCTAAAATTGCGGGTGCTTTTAAGAAGTCGCAGATGTGCGATTTCTTAAAAGCAATGCATCATTATTTTAAAAAGTGAAAATTCGCAAATAGGGTGCCAAATTTACCGAGTGGTTGAACCACTCGGTAAATTTGGAAAAAGTGTTTAAAATGTTGAAAATGCTTTTTTTTCAACATTCATGTTACGGACACACATGTCCTTAGGACATGTGTGTGTGCAACATGATGCGAAAAATACATTTCAGGGGTGCATGGGGGGGTCCTTTGGACCCCCCCCCCTGCACCCATGAAATTTTCTAAGTGCCACTCGCAATTTGGAATCAATGGGAATTGCGAAAATTAACTTAAGAATTCGGTATTTCTTTGGGATTCGGTAAAAATTGCGATTTTTACCGAATCACAAAGAAATACCGAAAAAAATGATGCATAGCATTTTGCACTTCTTAATTTGCGATTCCTTATTTTTCGCAAATTAAGAAATGCAAAATGACACAATGATGCATGTGGGCCACAGTGTTTTTCCATCTATGGGGCCAATGCCAGAATGCAGCTGCTGATTCCTCTCAGGTCGGTCGGGTCCTCACTTTTCAAGGTAGGCAGGATTGCAAGTATTGAAAAAATATACCGGATATTAACATTTGTTCATGTACACTTAAAGCCATTTGTATTCACTTTCAACATGACTTTTCAGGTTTCGTTTATTTTACGCATCAGTCAGGTATCATTACGCAAAACTCTAAAGCATGTTTCCTACTGTTTGTAGGATGAACTAATGAGGAGAAAATATTGACTTTTTGTGATTTTCTTTTTCTAATTTTCTACCGACTGTGGTACAGTAAAGTGAGAGTTTTTGGTTGCACATATGGGTGTAAATTCTGATATTTATATGTTTCCCCGGTCTTCATTGCTTTATTTTGCTCAGGAGTAAGTGTCACTCATAGTTTTTGAATGTCACTCATAAGCACATTGAAAAAATGAAAATGTCACCCATAAGCAAGCTGAAACCTTGGCACCTATGCCTGCCCTGGCTCCCTGTGTGTTCCGGGAATGGTCTGGGCTGTACTATCTTCAAAAAGCCTAGCAGACCAGAGCCTGTGACTTTGCGATGACCTGAACTGGCATCTGCAAACAAGGATTCTGCTAACTGCCAACTTTTTAACCCTTTGCGTGCTGCTGTCGGCCGTCTCAAGCACTCCCTCCCCAGTGCTGTGCACGACCAATGGCCGACGCAGCCCCGCCCACCCTTTAGAACGCCCACACCGCAGCGGAAAAACCGCAGTGGTTAAGGCGTTAATGCATCACTGAGCCCCCAAAGTCAAGAGTAGCCAAGCAACTGCTGCTATCAGAGCAATGCCAGCACCAGTTCAAGGAATTGGCAATTAAGCAGAACCCCATAGTCCAGAAAGTTGGTTAGTGGCCTGTCCAGAAGAGGCCCTCAATCCGTGCTTATAGAGTGATGTCTGCAGTTGGAGGAGTGACGTATACCTATAAAATGGTGCAGACGGTACTTTAAATGAAAAGATACAAAAAGTGCTGGTACTTATTATCCACAGTACCAATTCGTTCTTCCAAAGTGACGCTGTTCTCCCATTAAATGTATTACAACACTGCTGAAAAGTGCAGAGGCTCTCCCTTTTAAATGCTAGTATATGAGTGTGTTTTGAACAGGAGAGTTGGTGTTTTGAAGGAGTATGTGCGTGGCAGAAAGCTGAAGAAGGGTGTGGTATTGCTTTTGGCTTTGGCACCTGTTGAGGAGGACTGGCCTGCCATTTCTGGTGCTTTGCAGCCGTTTTGAGATAATCTTGAAGTTTCTCATTGCTCAAATGGGTATCATTTCTGAAATGTATTTATCTCCCTCGTCATCGTTGCTTGATTTGTGCTTGCAAGAAAGTGTCACTCATAGTTGTTGAATGCCACTCATAATTACACTGAAATTCTGAAAATGTCACATGAGTAATCTGAAACCATGGCAGCTATGCATACACTGTATCTGACAGCAATGCGTTCTAGTGGTCCTGACCGCTACTATTTTCTTTTGTTGCCACTTTCTTTTGCGCTACCACCTATTAGTAGACCTGACGTACTCCTTCTATATAGATGTCTTTCTGAAGTCTGCTTACATTGAAGTAAAAATACATTTTTTGTGTGTTTTCTTTTTTCAAAATTCTGAGCTGTGCCTGGGACCTCTGTTTTCCCTGCAGTATAGCTGTAATTAATCACACATTATTGTGAATATGTGTCTTGTTTAGTTTGCCACTGCTTGCTCGTTTGGTCACTTAATATTGGTAACCTGTAGACATCATGCGAGATGGCCATGTCATGTTCCCAGTTTGAGTCAACATAGGTGCAGTCTGTCTAGAAATGCTGACCTAAGGAGAAATATTGTGGGTCCATAACCTGTTGTTTTTGCCAATAGCTAATTCTGCCACAAAACTATAGCCAACAGTCTTCATATTATAGCAATAAAGAGTAGAATTCCAATACCTGTCTTTCACGTCAGGGAGCTATGTGCGCCTACCTAAAAAAGGCCCTGTTGGTTAGTTTTTATTGTTTTACGTGATGAGGAAAAACTAAAGCCATATTTTATGGAAGGCAATGAAAAAATTATTGATGTGCTTAATCAGTGGTACTCCCCATGGCTTAGGTGTGTACTGCACATCTGCACCAAGGTAGAAAGAAAAGTTACATTTATGGGGGCAAAGACCAAGTGGGTCGTGTTTACCATTGATCAGGGCCTGGCGGTCAGGATATACTCTTCTTGCTAATGGCTGACCACACAGTGAGTTCACGCCTACCGCAGATGCCAATACTGTTGACATTTAAAAAATAGAGAGAATACTGTAAATACAAATTTGAAAATAACATGACTTTGCAATAAGTAAAGCAACTCTTGAGCATATTAAATGGTTTGATTATCTCACATATGTTTATTGTCAAATTATTCTGGGGGAGAATAACTTTGTAAAACCTTGCCCAATATGAAGACTGCTCTGCAAGTAAAAGACTGGCCTCTCTGTTCTAAGGTCATCTCCTTCTAATCCCAGTACTGGTTCTGGATGTAAATTAGAGCACTGATTTATGATGAGCATGTTCCATGGCAATGACACATCTCTGATGGACGCTTCTTCCCATATATGTGTTTTGATTATCTGTAGGTACCAGACTGGATCCACCTACTCTTTACAAAGCAGTAGCTTTCCGTTGCTGCCAGATGGCGCTGTGTGTCTTAAGACATGACAACACTCGGCCTTATAATGCACCGTGGTGCGCCTCATATCTGTTTCTTTCTGGCACCCTGTTCTTGCAGTTAAGAGTCAGCTTGCAAGGAGTAGAACCAAATGTTTCTGTTGTATTGCGTTGAAGGATTTATATTGTGCTTACTACCCCTATGTATGGCTCTGAAGCACTTACCTACATGGACAGCGAGCTATGCGCATATAGGTTGTGTGGCTGAAAGGGTGTTGTCTTTGGCACAACCCAGGCCTGAAATCTTGGCGCTCTAGGTGTTGTCAGCTGAGCATGAATCCATTTTATTCTGCTAATTTGCAATTGGTCAAGCCAGACACACCATCCCAGGAACTCTGTGAATTTTGGGGCCTGAAAGGTGCCTGGCTACACACGGTGACAGACTCCCATTCAGCCCCTGACCCTGCCTGAAGGCAAGAGGTTGACTGGAGCTGGGAGTTATGCTGTGCTAATGGAGTGGGAAGAAGCCTCCAGAGCTGCTTGTGAGCACTGTGCAGGAATTATTGTGCTCTCCACGTAGAATGGGAATGGTACTTTGAAATGCTATATCTTTGCAGTGACGGATCCAGTGTTTGTTGTTTTGTTCCTACTTTAATCATAACATACTTTCTGATGTTACTAAATAGTTTTGGGATCATTTACTGAGAGGTTTCTTGATTCTGCTGATTTGCTGATACTACTAGTCGACACAAAACATTTTCCAAAGTAGCCTTCCAAGTCAAATCTGCACTATTAAGGGGTAGACAAAGCTATCTTAGAGAAACAGTGCTTGCCTGACTATGGGCTAATTTTGAATTGTGGCTGGAGAATTTGCCCAACCAAACGCCCGGCTTCCTAGCCATCTTATACAGGGTTAAAGTTCTTGGATCTACTCTTTTTTTGTCCTTTGTCATTATGAGTCCTAGGTTTAACACAGTTTACACAAAACAGACTGAGTCAGTAGTAGTGTTGTTTTTTGTATAGTAAAAATGTTTTTTTGAAGACTCAATATGGTGCATAAAAATATAAGTATCAGCGGAGCAAACTTCTCTCACACACATAAAAGCAAAGACCTGGCTCCTGCAGTGAGCACCTGGGAGCCGAAGCCATTCCCTGGTGGAAGGCCATGGAAAAAGAAGTTCACAAAACAATCCTTGAAGTCTTCTTGCTCCAAGAACAAAGGAGCACACAGGGGCCCAAATGGAAGAGTGAGGTATACCAAACTTTGCAGCAAATCATCATCAGAAATGAGGAGAGATGACCAGAGAGCAGAACATGGAAAGGTCATGGCTCTAGGAACTGGCAAGCAGATGAGCTTGGTTCAAATGAGGCAATATGCCCATAGCAAAGAACAGACAATTATAGATAACAGCCATCCTTTCCACATTTAGGGATAAGTGCTCCACTTTGCGGAAATATAATCTTCTCCCACTTCACAGCAACATTTCAGGGCTTGCCTCGCCGTCCAAGTCAGCTGTAGCTTAGAGTGTAAGAAAACCACAAGAAGGGGACTGCATCATGTCTGCCGAAGCATTTAGAAATTCCTGGATTCTTGCAGGACGTATGGTGTCACAAGAAGAGATGAGGGTACCAGGCGCGACTGGAAGGAGGCTATGTCTGGCTCCAAGGGCAGAGACCAAGCAGCAGCGACCATAAAGGAGAAGGCAGCAGGAGCACCAGTCCAGTGCCGTAACATAGACACCCATAGCACCTGTGGTGTTGGGGGGTCAATCTCTAAGAGCCCGCTAAGCACAATACTCTGGCTGGAGAGCTCCAGATTGAGTCTGGAGGGGCCCCCTCCACGTATCTTGCAGGGGGGCCCCCTCAAGTTTCGTTACGCCACTGTTGGGAGGAGGTGTAAACTATTGTGAAAAGGTATGGTCCATTGAGAAAAAAAGCTGTCTTTTTTAAAGTAATCGGGTTCTACCAAGCTAGATGTGGTCTACAGGAAGCAGGCCTAAGTGGATAGAGATATGGATTAAAGGTGTGCTAGATGGTTCTTAAGGAAGATGTATCTTCTTTTAATAGTTGTCGTCTTTATAGAGAAGCTGTGTTTTATCACGAGAAGGTGTGATCTTTTGGAGGAGATGTATTCTACTGGGAGTGTTGTGGCATATTAAAGAATTGTCTATTGGGAGGAGGTGTAAACTATTGTGAGTAGGTGTGGTCCATTGAGAAAAAGAGCAGTCTTTTTGGAAGTAATCGTGTTCTACCAAGCTAGATGTGGTCTATAGGAAGCAGTCTTTCCTGGATAGAGATATGGATTAAAGATGTGCTGGGTGGTTCTTAGGGAAGATGTGTCTTCTTTTAAGAGGTGTCATCTTTATAGAGAAGCTGTGTTTTATTACGAGAAGGTGTGGGCTTTGGGAGGAGATGTATTCTACTGGGAGTGTTGTGGTCTATAAAAAGAAAGTATAGTATTTTAGGTGAATAGGCCTTCTCTTGGGAAGGGATAGGATCTATTGAGAGAAGCTGTGGTCTTTGGTAAGATAGGTCTTCTACTGGGAAGAAATGAGTCCTACAGGGAAGGGATGGAATGTCCTGGGAGGACACGTGGTCTCATGGGACCTGTGGGCTCTCAGCTAAAGCTGCCTATCAGTGGGTTACATGTTTCTTGGTAAAAGAATCCCCAAGAGCTGCTAGTGATATGGAATCATTAAATTTCACAAAACAATCAAGCGCTGCAGGAAATAGGATTCCTTACGCTTCCTCTCCTTCCAGCAGGCGGCGATACTCTGCGATCTCCATCTCCAGCCGGAGCTTGATGTTCAGCAGCATGCTGTAGTCGTTGCGCTGCTGTTCCATGTCCGCACGGATCTGGCTCAGCTGCGCCATGAGGTTATTGATTTGGGCTTGTATCTGGGCGACCTGGGCGCCATAGCGAGCTTCTGTGTCGGCCAGTGTGCCCTCCAAGGCGGCTTTCTAGCAGTCAAAGAAAAACAGCAGCAGAGATAACTCAATGTTTCTAATTGCAACAAAGATTGTGCTATGAATTATGAGATATTTTCAATAAAAAATGTATCTATAAAATAAGACATATTTTATCATTTTCCCACCAACTCCAGTCATCATCATGAGGCAGGAGAGACAGTACAGTATTTAGAATGAAATCATATTAAGATAATTTACACATTTGATTGCACCTTAAGACCTGAATTGTGTCTAGCCATTTAATTAACAGCTGTTATTATAAATGAACCTGACGGTGTTCGTTTAGTTGACTCCAGAGGATGAAAGGTTGAGCTGGCTACTTAGTTTTCTGACTAGAGATCAGTTCCTCTGCACACTGAGGCTTGCAGAGTAAAGACCTCCCAAAAGTGCTGAAGTGAGATGGCACCGCAAGCGTTTTACAATACAGAGGCAAGCTCAGTCTTACACACCCACCCCAGCAGCAAGAGTATCGTCACTGCACTAGTTTTCAGGGGCACAGACTCAGACTACCCAATCCAAGTTGTGGGATTAGAATCTTCACTACTGCAGACCTCAATAGAGCGCATGTAGCCCTCAACAGGCCCTTGAACATAACTTAATGGATTCGAGGAGGGGGAGATACTGGCTCCCTGGGTCACATCTTACTACCCATTGCATTCTTGGGCTTGTGCTTCATTGACTGGTGCGTGAACCGCCAGGCACTGCCTACAGCACCAACACATTTTAGCTTCAGACAAGACACCTCAGGCAGGGTTCTCCAAAGTCGGTCCTGGAGCGCCTGATCCATGCCATTTTTTAGCATATACCCATTTAGAGAAATGTAACTGTCTTACAAATCTGGCATGGATCCGGCCCTCCAGGACCAACTTTGGAGAACCCTGATCCAAACCACACAAGAAAGTGAAAGACTCTGCTGAAAAGAATTAGACTCTCCCACATATAAAAACTTCACTCTCATATAATTTACATTTCTATTTTTCTCCCATTGACTCTGACCTCACAGACTAGCTTTAACCTGGCCTTTGATGTGTATATTTGCACTGTGTTAATCCGTGGCGTAACAAAACTTGAGAGGGCCCCTACAAAGTGCACCGATAGGGCTCCCCTCTCGCGCCTACCACTTACCACTTTTGCTGAGGGCCCTTCCTCACTGTAGAGGCTGTGGGGGTTTATAGTAAAGCACCAGTTGCGCCTCCTTGAGGGAGTGCTGCGGGGCGGGATGGGGTAAGGTGGGGGGTAGTAAACTCCGGCATACGGCCAAAGGGAGTTATGTAATTCGTTTTATTTATTTCCTTCTTTACTTAACACTCTTTGGCCGTATGCTGGAGTTTACTACCACCCACCCTGCCCCTCCCCCGCCCCGCCCCACTGCCCCGCAGCACTCCCTTGAGGAGCTGCTACTGTACACCTCTGGTCTTAAAGAGCTAGGTCTTCTAAGGAAACATCCCAGTACATACGTTCTTGTTTTATTTGCTGATCTGCTGCTGAGCCGTGTATTTCTTTCCACTAAGCCGCTTGCTATAGACACTGGCTTTATCATCTAACACCTCCACTATATAGGATGGCCCCATGGTTAACTATAATTACACCCCTTATACAGCTACTTGCCAGCCCTCTTACCCAAATATGTGTTTCAGAAAAGTCTGCACTGCCACTCTTCTCCACTTCCTCCTCCTAGCTTTCAATTCCGTGGTAAAATCTTCTATCGCACTGTTTCTGGCTGTCTCTTTATCTTAGCAGTGGGAAGGCATTCCGGCTATCTAATAACCACCAAACTACTATCTCTTTTGTTGGCTACTACCTCTTAGGACTTCAAACCTTCTGACTACCAGGCTACAAGGGCTTTATCACAGGAGACGCCCTGACAACAGCTGAGGTGGGAGACATGTTGTGTAGATTGCCCTTTTATATAGTCCAACATTTGGGAATGTTCAAAGGGAGAGTTTCAACATTTGGGAAGGTTCAAAGGGAGAGCTTCAACATTTGGGAATATTCAAAGGGAGAGTTTCAACATTTGGGAAGGTTCAAAGGGAGAGCTTCAACATTTGGGAATGTTGAAAGGGAGAGTTTCAACATTTGGGAAGGTTCAAAGGGAGAGCTTCATGAAGAAAAAATAGGGGGGCATATTACCAAGAAATAGCGATAATTATCGCTATTGCTTGGTTAGAGACAAAAATTTACCGCTGACCTGCCGCGATTTTTATTGCAGATAAACCTTGGTATTACCAAGGTTTATCGCAAATGCGACAAAAAATGGCCGCAATGCATGAATATCGCTGAAAAGTCAGCGATATTCATGCATTACCGAGCTAATGCTCTTAGCCATGTTATCCACCTCCCATTGGATAACATGGCTAAGAACTGCTCAGGGCAGGTGTTAGCTTTTGGAGATATTCGAGCTTAGCGCAAATATCTCCAAAAGTTGGTAATAGGAGATAGCGATGTGAGCGACTGTTTCCAGTCGCTAACATCTTGGCACGCCCACTTTGCATGTCATTAGTGATAAATATCACTGACATGCAAAGCGGGGCCCAAGATGGTCGCTATCTCCTACTAGCTGTCGCTAACTGGTGTTAGCGACAGCTAGGTAATAGGGAGATAATGTTATCTCCGCTTTCTTGGCTTTTAAAAACAAAAAAGCGGAGATAAACCCCCTTGATAATATGCCCCAGGATTCTTACTGCCAATTGGCTTTCACTGGAATGATTGATATTTTAGTTTAGAGAAAGGTGTACAAAGGAGAGATAGATGTTCAACAATCTCCCTGTCCTGGTCACTTTGAAGATTAAAAGGCAAAACAGTCAGTAGCCCTTTGCAGTTGACCTCATTTTCTGTGTTTCATATAATAAGGAAGCTGACATCTTCCTGTCTTGGCGTACTTCCGGTCTAGCAAAGCCATTTCAGCCTTTCAACTTCCCATGAAATGAGTCTCCTCAAATCAGTAAATATACCTTCACCTAGGTGGAATCAGACAATTAAGGCAGTGGTGTGCGTGTTTTGCAAATGGAAATTGCAGAGTGAAGAAAAACCCAATGTGGTATATTCCTTGCTCTCTCTTTCTCCCCATGCCATCTTTCTCTCATACGTGTACCTCTTTCTTCCCTCCTCTCACTTCCTTTCAATACTACTCCACTCATTCTTCTCTCCCTCACTAATTCTCTCTTCACACTCTCGACCTCGTCCTTCTTCCAAACTTCCCTCCGGTACTCCTTCACTTACATAATGGCATCTTGAAGAGCATTGTGGTTGGCGGAAAAAACACTGTACAAAAACCCAAAATATGGTTACAGGCCATTGAGCAGCCACTCTCCTCCATCAGAAGCTTGCATTTATCTTGCTTCTAAAATGGTAACTGTCCTAAACTTAAATTAGCCTCCATGTGAACCCCCATCTTAGATGTCTCTCATCCACTCATTTCTGTCTCTGTGGTTGCCAATACTGTTGGATCATTCAAATCCATTCAGCTCATTACAATCATTAAAGTCCAAATGTAGAAGCAAGGGAAGACCCCTCTGCTTTCATAACATGTAAATCTGAACTACTATGAGGTTTGTGTTTGAGATTTCTAGGTAGAGAGAAAGTTAAATTCATAACTTTCTTTCCTGCCCTCATATTCTTTCTTTGGCTGCGTCTCCCACTTGAGGACTTCAGGGGCAGCCATCTGAGGTCTAAACTCGTTGAGGGGGCTTCAGTGTTTCCAATGTGAGCCCAGGATCAGTCTGTGTAGCACTTACCATGCTGAGCTGGGACTGCAGCTCAATCTCCAGTCCCTGAACCTTTCGTCTCACTTCGGTGATCTCGCTCTTCTTGGTGGTCAGCTCTTCGCTGCTAACGGTGACTTCCATAATCAGCTGCTGGCTCTGAAACAGGTTTACAGTACAAGAGGTAAGGCTGCTGCCTTAGGTTGTGCACCAACATAGCAAGCCTCATCCAACAGTGAATAAGAAACATGGTGAGCGTCATCCACCAGGAAGTAAAGTAATATGGGCCTTGAGACTCTCTTGATTGATTGATTGATTGATTGATTGAATATTGCAAGCCTCTTTCAATAGCCAATGGGAAGCTGGCAGAATAGTAAGCCTCTTATATCAGCCAACAGGAAACAAAGCCACTCAGCATTGCTCTGCCAGTAACCAACAAAAAGCAAAGCAACATTGGAAGCCTCAGTAGGAAACATGGCAAGTGTCATACAATTGGAAACATAACAACACAGCAGTATCCTTCCATTAGGAACGTACAATGATTAGAGCTCGTTAAACCAAAGAAGGTATGGAGATCAAAGATTTTCTCTAAAGCAATCACAATTGTTGCAAAAACATTCATGGGATTTTAAAGGACTTAAAAGCACATTGTCTCCATTCAACATCTGTAGGTCATTTTCCTATTAATATCCAAATGGTTTCGAAAATAGGAGAACAATACATGAAAAGGCAGGATTATTAACAACTTGTGTGCAATGGCCCATGATTTGTAGCAGCTAAGCATCAATTTCACCATAGGGAATTGGGGTCCTTGGGTAAAACCAGAAGGAAGGATCAATAATAAACACAGATATCTGCTTCCGGGCAAATCAATTTATTTCCCTCTGATTTCCTTGTCTGTCATAACTGTGTTTTTAGCAACATGGTAAGGAGCAATCTGAAAAACTAGATGTGATTATTTCTTTACATTCAAAATAAGGCTTTACCTCTTTTTCAAAGCGTTGTTTGGCCTCTTCTCTATTCTTTTCAGCAAGTTGATCATATTGTGATCTCATGTCGGCCATCATCTTACCCAGGTCAACAGAGGGTGCAGCGTCAACCTCAACACTGACTGAGCCACCAAGCTGCTTACTGAATTCCTCTACTTCCTGTAAAGAAAAACAAAATAAACTGTTTACATTAGCTGGTAAATCGTAGCACTTCTTACTTTTCACAGTGGCCCAGACTAGATGTCCTTTACGATCAGGAGAATCTTGGATATCTGTTATCATCCACTTTACTTATTCAGGTTATAATCATTGAATTTTTTTGTCCAAACTTTGGGGCCTATTACGATTGTGGATTTCCCGCATCCTCCGGGCCGGCAGAAGCCACCGCCGGCCCGAAGGATGCGGGAAAACCGCCGCGGATGCTTGAAAGACCCACCGCCAAATTAGGATGGCTGGTGGGTCTTTGAATCTGTCCGCCGCTTCTCCGCCGCGGTCGCCTTCCGACCGCGGCGGAAAGGCATTAACATGGCTGGCAGTGTCTATCAGACACCGTCAGCCATATCATGATGGAGTAGAAAGTATGCTTTTCCACAGCTGCTTTTGCGCCGTGGAAAAGCATACAGACCTTCACTTCGGGGGCTCCCTGGGTAAAGGGGGTTTGGGGGGTGCACATGGGGGGTACCTATGGTACCCCCCTGCATTTGCGTGTACAAAGCGGCAGGCTTTGTGCACGAAAATGCCATGCATGCATTTTTATCAAGCTGCACCCGCCGCAATGTTAAAAATAGAGGATGTGACCACCACCCTGGCAGTCACATCCTAATCTGCACGGAGGGACCGCCAATGTCCCTGTGGACGGTCCCTCCTACTCTATGGTGGCGGACGGACTCAGGTCCGTCCGACATCATAATTGGCCCCTTTGTCTGTATGCGCTTGGACATTGCTAGGCTTGAATTTCTATTGTTGAATTGCTGTTTTGATTTGCTATTGTTGAATTCCTATTGTTGAATTGTTTGGGTTGAATTGCTTGGTGAGAATTGCTATTGTTGAATTCCTTGCTTTGAATTGCTTGGGTTGAATTGCTATTGTTGAATTGCTTCCGTTGAATTGCTATTGTTGTATTGCTTGCTTTGAATTGCTTGGGTTTAATTGCTTCGGTAGAATTGCTATTGTTAAATTGCTTGGGTTGAATTGCTTGGTTAGAATTGCTTGGGTTGAATTGCTTGTGTTGAATTGCTTGGCCTGAACTGCAGGGGTTGACTAATCATGAATTATTTGTAGAGATGCATGATGTGAGTGTTTTTTCAGTAGTCAAACAGTTAACCCATTAACAAATATGCATTGGTCTGGTCATCGCATGCCTGCTGCATGGTCATTGGTGGCTCTTCCAGCTAACTGGCAGAAGACTTAAAAGGTACAGATCTTTACCACCTCTTTTCTAGAGGGTAAATATGTTAGTGATACAAGAGGAAATATCTTCCAATCGCCATTATTTAATTGTATTTAACAATGAAAAAGTGTGAATTGTCTTACAGCGCTGTGGTTCTTCTTGAGGTAAAGCAGCTCCTCTTGCAGCTGTTCAATCTGTAGCTCCAGATCAGCTCTCTTCATCGTCAGGTCATCCAGGAGTCTACGCAGCCCGGCGATGTCTCCTTCCACGTTCTGCCGGAGAGAGAGCTCTGCTTCAAACCTACAACAAAAAAGAGTTGATTAAAATAGAGTCACTATTTGAGATGTGTCAGATGAATGATAAGTGAGTAGGGCTTTCTACTCATCTGTTGAAATATTCCACTCATGAAAAATTGCTCATTTACCACCAAAATGATATACACAAACCCACGTTGTTTTGTAAGGATACATCATATTTCTCAAAATGGGGTCTTATGGGTGTAGAGACTTACATTGAGGTGTTATTGGTGTTGGGCAGACAAGTTTTGGGAGTTTGTTGAAAATATGTTAAATTATGCTAGAGGTTCATGTGTTGAACTTAGAGAATGAAAATCTGATAAACATAGAGCTGAAAAATATGGACTTTTGAGATCAATCAGGGAGCCATCTCTTATAAAGGTATCATTTATTTTTATCTTTATATCACACGTTGAAAACATCAGGAGATGCCATTGCTCGCTTTGGGAGGCATTGGTTAGATATGATGCAGTTGTTATGTCTAATGTGATTCAGGATCTGACAGTGAAAGGTGGTACTGCAGCTCTATTTGATGACTCACTAGCAGGTTTGGAAGTTGATTAGTAGGTTAGATATGACCAGAAAGACATGGATGCATTCCAGGTCTAATCCTCCATGAGAATGGCAATTTGTAGGAAGGTAGTATCACACCGTTGTAGACTAGTCAAAAAAGAGATGGGCAAAGTTGCGATGTCGGCTGACTCAGAAATTATCATAGTATAAAAACCTTTGCAAGCTTCAGTGTCTGCAATGTTTTCAGATTTTACAAATAATAAGCGCCAGCTTTAGCTGCTCTTTGCGATTGCCCAAGGTAATTTCAATTGCTGGGAAGGGTCAAGAAAAGCTTCAAGAGAATGCCAATGTGAAGCAAGCCTTGACCCTTCTGGCCACACACATGAAACACTTTCAAAGTAGCCCCCATTCTCAAAAGCCTGTGAACCTAAGGTTCAAACTCATCGATTCCCTACTGCTAGAGGTTGAATCCTTCACGGATAGGATATACAGTGTCAGGAAAATGGCACTTCATTCGAACAGCTCAATGCAGAAGTCACCTTGGTTGAAATCAGCCAAAATCGAACATTTTTGCTAGTTTTCATGAAGAACAAAGTTTTGTGACTTTGCTAGACACTGTGGAGGAAAATAAAACTCCACCTTCTACAGGGGGCACAGGTCCTCATGTCTTCAGGTTTGGGATGAGACTGACCACCAATCTTAGGCATTTCATTAGTCAACATTGTATAAAGATGGAGGGTTTGCAATATCAAGGAGCTAGGAGGAGTGATGTACCAGCATGGCAAAGAGCCAGATAACTAAAGGCTAATATAATAAGATCTGTTACAGAATTTGTGGTTTTATGTTTTAGATATTAAGAGACTCATTCCAGAGTGGGCGGTCATGTACAAGAAGGGATCTGACTCCAGATCTTTGTGACTGGGTGATGAGTTTGTGTTATGTGTCTTATCTAAGATGTCTGGTTGGCAGATAGTATTGAAAGCGCTTAGATAGGGAAGGCCCGCAAATACAGTGTATGATGCAAAATATTGATTGGCACATTATGATCAGTGTTGTCAAGCCCTTCTAAGAGGTCGAACATAGTTTTACCCCACTGTAGGCTTGCTCTTGATCTGAAGAGATGACATTTTTTCTCACAGAGAAATGCTCTTATTTGATTGTAACGTGTGGTTTTGCATTCATATCCCAGTTGAAATCCTGGCCAACAAACAATTGTTTTTTTGGATTCAAGAAGTCCAAGAGGTTCATGCATGGGTTCCAAAGCTTTTGCTTTGCATGAGAGATGTTTTGATGATATAAGTGATAAAGGGGACAGATGTGGCCAGTCCTATATTGATTGTCTTTGTATAGCATATTTCTGTACGTGAAAAGGCGTTTTGAAAAACAATTGTTTCTTGATATCATTGTGCTGAATCATGCCGAATTCTTGGTATGCTGGCTATCATTGTTGTCTTTCCTTGTGGGAAGATCCATGGTGTGGAATAGGTGATGGCGTTATTGCTCTGTTAGTGCCGTGCTTGTCACTGACGAAGTACAGAAGGTTGAGTTGTACTTTTTCAACTTAATGAAAGCCAGCTGTAGATCTTTGGAGGAACTATCTGCATTTGTTACCCAGGTGTCAAAGTGGCTTTGTTTGATGTGGTATGGAAGTACCTCTTTGACTGCTTTTCTGACTCTTGGTTTCCTAAATTTGTAATAAATGTGGAACGGTTTCAGGGTGCTATTGTTTGAGGGCTACTAGAAGTTTAGCATTCATGTAGGCACTGTCATGAAGGGCTGCATGAACTGTGAGTGCAGTTGTGCAATTGTATGGGTTCCGAGCTTGGATTATCTTCAAGTGTGAAGGTGACTACTGCATTTTCAGACCAACAGAGGGATTGCATGTCAGAAATGTTGAGTCCTGGGATTACTGGGAAAGTGAGGCTGAGGCTATAGCCCTGAGTGTCTGTAAATAGCCTTACTATTTGGGTAACACACATGTTTATTCATGTTAACAGTGATTACTTTACAAGGGTCTTAAAAAGACCATATTTCCAGATGTTAGGTTTGCTCATCATGAATGAACTCTTAAAGAGATGGGAAGTGTAGAAGAATAAGTCTAGGGTTCTCCCCAAAAAAGATGAGGGAGTGAGAAAATTCACATTGCATGTCTCAGATTTTGTTGCCCTTATGGAACTGAAATTATTGGCCTATTTTCATTCTTGGCACTAGAAAATACAGTGAAAGTTTGGCATATTTAACTTTTATATTAGTTCAAAGTAATGTGTCACATGCAGTGCTCTAGTGGCATAAAAGTTATATGTGACATGCCGTACCATTTGGATTTACACTACCCCATAAGTCACTCTATAATAATGATTTCAGGCCTGCCATTGAATAGCTAAGCTGATGTGCTGTGAGGCACATGTCAAAGGAAAACATTTTCAACAGAAAGCTACTTTTAATAATCCTTGAACAACCTTCTTCAACCCATCAGGACCTCCCCACCCCTTCCCCAATTCCGCAAGATACTGTAGACCTGGCTATTCCACTAGGAGCCTGATCGGCCTACTCCCCTACCCAGTGCCTGGATACCCCTCTGATGATAAGAGTGCTCTACAAGTCCATATAACGTAACATAAATTTTGCCATTGACTAAGTCAAATATAAATAGTGCCTTGAAGCACGGAATGCCTGGGTGAATAATGTCTAAAAAACAGGATATTCCTAATATTTAGACTGCTATATTCCTGCATGAAAATATCCAAATAAGGTATTTGTCACTGTCTGGTCATTTTCCTATGGTAAATGCATACTTGTTAAGAAGTTTTATATTTAGCCACACAAGAGAATAGGAAATAGATGCATTGTTGTATTATTATTTAGTGGTGAACATAGGCTTTTGTGACATTTGTGGCAAGGCTGACTTTATTAAAAGTTAATTTTCTTTGTTCAGAATCTATTGCAATAACTAGTTAAATTCTGAGCAGGTTCTATCTTCTTCAGTGGCACTAATTAACTCTTGAAGAGTTCTGAAATACATTTCCTGGGAGAGAACAATATGTCTGGACCTGCTGGCATGCAGGAGTAATTACTGGTTGGGTAACTTCCAATGGGGAGAAGGGAGTTGGCAGGAAAAGGATATTGCCCTCTCAAAGAACTGTCAGGAACCTTCAACAGAAAGATGTTCAGTGGTAAAGAATTGTATATCTTTGTATGTCTTATAGTAAATACTACTATAGAGTCATGGTGCCTTAGAAGCTGATCCACTTCCAGCCAATCAGTCTCTTTGAAGAACAGGGGCACCCGATCCCAGAGCTAGCAACCTTTGGTTTCCAGTGAAGTTCAATCATGTGCATTGGGCAGCCAGCGGGGGAAGATGCTATGCTTCACACACTAACATAGGAGTCCTGTCCTCTTGAAAGTAGAGCAACATTTTCTGGAATTCTTTCCAGTACACCAGACAGGAACCAGTGCAAAAGAGGGCTGGGAGAACAATTTCTTGGGAAGTGAACAAGAGTTTTTACCAATCACTTGCTAGTGCCCTCAATAATGATGGCTTCCCACCATAAGCGCCTCAGAATAAAACTGGACTTAGGAACAACAGAAGATGAAGACTCTGCTGCGGTGTGTATCTGGAAAAGGAGTTAGGCCTGGACCTGCTCTGCCTTGAATTAAGGGACTGGAGGGGATTCTCAAGGGTCAGAGCATGTTACCTTCTGCAGCCCCAGTGAGATGAAACACTGATGAAGGACTACTTTTTGCAAGAACCAGCTCATCGGTCAGAAGTGAACTGGACTGGAATTTGCCAAAGCCATTGCAGAAAATGAACGTGTGAGCTCATCAGCTGGTCTGTGGTCAGCTGAGGAATGTAACAGCGGAGCATTTTGTAGAAATTACATGCTGATTGATATGCTGGAAACACTCACAGATATTTGTAAGAGACAGTAAAGCTATCCCCGTATGGCACTTGTTATACCTGGCATCTTTGGCATGGTTTCCCCTGTCTTTTTGCCTCTGCCTCCTGTATTTTTGACGCTGTGCTGGATTTCGTTTTTGCTGGTTTAGATGTTTTGGGCACTTTGCCACTGCTGATCAGTGTCAAAGTGCAAGTGCTCCCTGTGTAAATTGTTATTGTAATTGGTTATCTATGATTGGCATATTTGTATCACCAAGAAGTCCCTAGTAAAGTGCACTGAGTGTGCCAGGGCTGGTGATACAAATGCTACTAGTGGACCTGCAGCACTGATTGTGCCACCCACATGAGTAACCCTAAAATGGTGTCTCAGGCCTGCCACAACAGTGTCTGTGTGCAGTCCATGAACTGCCATGTCCTCCTGGTCGGTGTACCCACTGACCAGGCCCAACCCTTCCCTTTCTGTACACCTTGATCACCCTTATGGAAGGCCAAAGGTACCCCCTTGGGCAGGGTGCAGTGTATGTGAAAGATAGACCATGTACTAGTGCAGGTGACATGCTCTGGTAGTGAATGACAGCCATTTTCGTTTTTCACTATTGTAAGGCTACCTTGCCCATAGGCACTCATGGGGAATGCTGGCTTCAGTGACTACCAGCATATCTTCCCATAGGACAAGGTAGGACATAAAAGTCTGGTATCCCTGAAGTCAGAATTTAATAACACATCTTTTAGTAAAGGTTGTTTTTAAATCCTGTGTTTGAGAACAGCACTTTTAGAAAGTGGCTGTTCTCTTGCCTGACCTTTCTGTGTGCCTTGGCCTGTTTGTGAATTGACTGTCTGATTTGTGAGTGACAGGGGCTGGGGAGCCCCCAGGAGGCTGGATGAGTCAGCCCTAGGCTGAATGACTGCATCTGCATCTAGAGCGGTGGGAGGGGGTAGCACCTGGACCTGAATAGGGCTGTGCCTGCCTTCCACAATACTGGCTCCACCTCCTGCTGGGCGGTTGACGACATTGCCCCTCTCTCTGAAAGGAAAGGAGAGGCCGGGAAAACAAAGGGCCATATTACCAAGATGTGCGTTAAAAAACGCACATCGCACATTTCCCGATCGCCGAATATTATCGCCGTGTTAGCGCGTTATTATCAACGCGCAACACGTAGGCCATATTAAATCCGGCGATAGCCGGCGATAGGGAACATTAGCGCGTGAAAACAAGTGTTGTTGTCACGCGCTAATGTGTGCCTTGATAATATGGGGGGTTGGATTCAGCTTTATGATCCACACCCCCATGTTATCAATGCCTAACACCTGATCAGAGCAGGCGTTGGGAGACCTGCGATAAAAAGAGTTTATCGCAGGTCTCCTTCTCCAACGCCTGCCTTGGTAATAGAGTGTTACCACCTCCAACCACATTTTAGATGTGGTTGGACGTGGGAACGCCCACTTTGCATGTCATTAGCGATTATTCTCGCTGACATGCAAAGTGGGCTTGAGGCAGGCGTTAGCATGCCCTTGTTAATAGGGCGCTAGAAGTATCGCCGCTTTCTCTGCACAATTCACCGAAAAAGCGGCGATACTTCACCTTGGTAATATGGCCCTCAGTGCTCAAGGAACACCCAGAACTGGTTCAGACTGGGCTCAGAGCCCTCCTGCACAAAGGAAACAAAGACTTTTAGAGGTATAAGTACAGGACCCCAGACTACAGAAAATTAGATCATCCTGGAATCAAGAAGGAACCTCTGCCAAGGAGAAAGCTGGAAGACTGAAGAAGGAAGACTGTCCTGCTGTTGCTTTGCTGCCAAGGAGAGGGGAAGGACTTTGCTTTGTGCCGTGTCTCCTTGCTTGAAGGAATTTCCAAGGGCCTGAAGAAGAGCTGGCTCCCTGTTAAGAAGTCCCAGGAACAAAAGGACTTCCCCCCCAGCTTCCCTGAACTATACTGAGAGAGTTCTGTCCTTCCTAGAGTGCTTGGGCCAGTTGTGGTGCCTCCGGAAGTTGTACCTGTGTTGGGAAGCTGGAAACCAAGATTTTAAAGACTTTCTGCAAGTTTTAACACATTGCTTGCTTGCGAAACGCATCCCCATCAGTGCGAGGAAATTCCCGCTGCCGTGAATGCCGAGATCGTCGCAGCGCTTGTTGCTGCTTCCAGAGTTGTCGCATCCTTCGCTTGCGAGATGCACCAGACCGGTGCTGGAAGATTATCATCGCTGCGAGTATCGTCACAGAGCCTGTGGTCACTGGGTGAGATCGCCGCACCACTTGTTTGCGGACCGCATCACATCGCTGCGAGAGTCGTTGCAGAGCCATCACATCGAGGGGCCGGGAGAGGAGAAGATCGACGCTGAGCCGCGCATCGTCGCCTCATCGGAGATCGTCGCCGCCCCGAAGACCGTTGCATCGTACCTTTTGCGAACCGCTTCCACTGAAACCTGTGCACCGGAATCCACGCAAGGTATCGCGTCCCACCCCATACACACCTGCTGCGTCCAGCGGGGTTGTCACATCGCCTCCCCAGGGTCTCAGGAGTGACGCATCGCTTGCTTTTCAACGCTACAGCTTTCACTTTGAACTTTTGTCGCATGTAAAGGTACTGTTGGCTAATACGTGACACAACTGTGGATTATTTTAACACAACTTTAAGAACTCTTTTGAAACCATATTCTTGAACTGTCTATGTTGGATTATTGTCGTTTTGGTCTTGTGTAGTTTAGATTAAATACCTTTATTTTTCTAAACTGTTGTGGAGTCAGTTTGTAGTGTTTTCACTGTGTTACTGTGAGTGTTCGTACAAATACTTTGCACATTGCCTTCAATAAGCCTGACTGCTCGTGCCAAGCTACCAAGGGGGTGAGCAGGGGCTATTTGAAGAGTGTTTCCTCCTTACCCTGACTAGAAGCCAGGGTCCCTATTTGGACAGTGGTACCTACCTCTGCCAACTAGAGACCCCCAGTTACAACAGCACTATACCAAAAGAGGACAACTGTCTTGTGGAAAAAAGGAGGGCAGGAGAGCAAATTAATTATAATGGATTACAGTTGGCTTGTTTCACAGTCAGTTTGACACCTCAAGCTGATGAACAAGATTTGCAGCAAATAAACCAAAAGGTTAGTTACAATTTGAGATAGCATAGAAAACTTCATTAGAAAAAGATCATACATTATGTATTCCAACATCAAGCGCTATATGGTGATGTACATTATTATTGTGATACTGTAGATGAACCAGAATGATAGGTACAGACAGAAAGTAACTAAATTATTTCATCAAGCATGAATATATTGTAAAGAAATGAATTAATGCCTTTTAAAGGCTACTATACCTCATTTCTAAATTGAATCTATGCAAACTAGAATTGATACTCAATTAGACAACTGGGAGTTATAAACAGGTGTATTCAGTTAAGACAAAGCAAGATGTTAGATGTGTTTTATTTTTTATAAATGAATACGCATTTATGAGATGCCGTTGAAATCCTGGAGGGGAATGTCCAGGGAATATGTGGTCTAAATGTAGTGAGATTTTACTGGGATGTTTCTAAAAATATTTCAATTTTTCCTGTAATATTTGAAGAAAGAATATTAATGAATTATAAAGACTGAAAGAAGTTTACAGTGGAGGGTGAATTTAAATCATATATTTCTGGCCTTTTCACAAACTGAATTTTATATAAACTTTTGTAGTGCTACAATGGTTCCACTCACATACTCCAAAATGATATTCACAAACCTACATGTGAAGAATTCCACCTCTCCCAACATTTCTGAAAAGAAATCACTGTCCTGACTGCAGAGATATCTGCACACTTGTGCTTACATTTTAGGAGTAACTGTAGTAATTATGTGAGGGACAGAGCGCAGTGGCTTGAAAATGTGGACTACTTCCTACTTGGCGGGGATGAAGGATGGGGTAAGGAAGAATTAAAGAAGGGCTAGGGAGGGTAGAGGTTTGGGGAGGAACATTCACCCACTCACAAAAAAGTATGCCTGTTGGTATTCACAAACTTCATGTCTAAAGTTACTAGATTTTTTTTATTTAAAAGAAAACAGAAATTTAATTTTTGTAAAAAAAATACTTACATTAATTTAAATTAACTGCACATAACTTTTAAACGTTTTACTACATAATAAATAAATATGAGAATTTTACTTTAGTTTTTTTTTTATAAAACCTCAAATAAATTTCAATGAAATTAGTATATTTAATATAGTTAAACATTTACTTCAAAGTTAAGATAATAGTATTGTGTAACTTTTTATTTTGCTCTACATTTAAAATAAATATATTACATTCATTTATATTAATATTTAATCTAAATTATTTTTAGTATTTTTTTTACATTTGATAAACTTTAACATTTTTCCCTATACTGTAGGATAGGGAGATCTCTGTACCAGTAGCATAGGTATGCGTCTATGTGAGAAAAGTTCCCAGTAGTAACTTTGTACTCCTAAATTAGGCTCACTCCCAGGCGTTGAGCACATGTAAACCTACACTATGTAGTAAATTTACACTTCTAAATAGTGAATTATGAAAAGTAATACATTTACCACAAAGCAAAAGAGTATATGACGTGTTTAGATTTGATAACATCTAAGTGTGCCTTTATAAATAGTCTTCTATGTGTTTAAATGAGCCAGTACCAGTAATTTAATGTTAGAGGGTTACTACTGCTTAGGTGGATTCCATTTTTATATAGGCAGATTGGCATTGCATGAAAGGAGATATGTCCAGTAATTGGCACCTAGATGAACACAGGGAGTACCTGGAAACAGCCACTATGTATGTGGCTCTTGGGGTCCACATACATTGTTAGAAATGGTTATTTAACAACACATTAAATCATTGTCTTCATTTTCATAACTTTAATTTACATTGTTTAATATGGAAACTATATGATTGGGTTGCTGAGCTGGTTCAATATTTATATATTGAGGCTTACTGAAGTCATACAAACTTAATTCGTTTTTTGTACAATCTACATTTTCCAAATGGTTTTATAAAGAACACTTGTCTAGATAACAGAGCAGCGACATGAAACCTTTGGAAAAAAAACACCTTTGATACAGAGGCATGAGATATTTGTGTGAAGAAATAGTAAATAGGAACATTAGCAGAACAAATCTAGACTTAACAATGTGATTAATCCTCATCTTGCTATATACCCCATAAAGAGACACTACATAAATACATTCCTCTTCCTCTCTTAGAATGTACAGCTAACTTTGAGTATAATTGATATGCATTACAAAGTTTCCCACTCCAGTGCAAAATGCACCTAACTGCATGCTGAGGAATATCATTAGCTAAGTTCTATGCCTGGGGAGATCATATTAGCTTTACGAGGGCTGGATCCAAGCCAGACTTTCAGCTTACCTACGTAAGATAAATGTACAGACAGGCTCTAGCTATTGATATACTGTTCAATTCTGATCTGTGTACAAACTTCTGTTTATGCAGGAATTATAATTATGAATTGTGAGTTGTACGATAACAGCACCCTACACAATTGGTGACTTTTCTTAGGCCAAGAATGCATGGTAAATTCCGATACCAAAAGTGGCACCAAATTCTACATGCAATTCTTCATTTCCACTAGGAAAAACTCAGATTTGAAGATGTTTACAGCACCCAATGAATGCTTTTTTTCATACAGCATCAGTGTTTACCTGCTACAGCAAATACAGTCAGGTTAACAGTGATTTGAATGGAAATCATTCACATAGCTGATATGCTAAAAATCTAGGGGCATATTACCAAGGCAGGCGATATGAAATTATCGCCGCTTTTGCGGCCGAAACGGCTACAAGGCGGCGATAATTTCATCGCCCTATTAGCAAGCTTTTAGGCGATAGCGAGCGGTTTGGGGCCCGTTTTGCATGTCAGCGATATTTATCGCTAATGACGTGCAAAGTTTGCGTACCCAACCTGTTAGCGACTGAAAGCAGTTGCTAACATCGCTATCGCCTATTATCAACGCAGGCGTAGCGATTAAAATATTCGCACTAAGCGTGAATATCGCCAAATCCTAACGCCTGCTCAGACCACTTCTTAGCCTGTATATCCAATGGGAAGTGGATATTCAGGCTAAGTCCCTATTAGCGATAATGCCTGAATATCGCTGAATTTCCAGCGATATTCAAGCATTTCGCCGCTATCGCCGGATATTTTATCACTTTGGAGATAGACGTTGCTAATAGCACGATATCTCTGCGATAAAATCCGGCGTTGTGTGGCGATAAAAAAAATGTTGCTAAGCTTATTTAGCGATAAATATCGCTAGTTGTTGATAATATGCCCACTAGTGTTTAATTCGTTCTCATGAACCTTTGTTCTTGACCATTGATCTGTACTTTTGAACATTCATGGTAGGCTCTGGAACATCAACTGTGGCTCCTAAAGCAAAACTTACTTCATCCTAAAGTCATCAGCTGCCAGTCTTGCATTGTCCACCTGCAGCATAAGCCGGCCATTGTCTTGCGTAGCATTCTGGATCTATAGATCAAAATGGGAGAATTGTTGTGAGTATATCAGTGTAAAACACACACAATGAAAGATTGTAAAAAGGATATGGGATCCTATTTCCCTGCACCTCTGATATTTAAAAACTAATTTTTGGTTGCAACCGTCTAATGTAAAGGTGTCCTTTCTTTTTTTTAATAAATGTTATCCAAACAAGAAGTAAGTCAAATAAAACCTCAAACCCTCCGATTTGCTATTTATGACATACAATTTTTTTTAAATGCACTAAACTAATTTTAGGAGTCAGAAAGCTTATCTGTAAGTCATGTGTTGTTGGCGTCCCTTTCAAATACCTAGTCAGTGTGTTAGGAGTCACTGTTTTGAGACTGAAATTTAGTCACAAAAAAATGAAAAGTAACTGAGGCCTGAAAGGAGGTGGAAACCCATTTGAAAACTAATGGGGTGGCCTTAAAAGTTTTTAATCCAAATTTTAAAAAAGAGTTGTTTTTGGAATAGGCAGCGGGCCAAGGGACCAGTTGCAAACTCTCAAACAAATATGAAAAAACTTTCCTATAAACCAAGCCCTATGGCCTATAGAGAAATTGACTTCATTTAGGATAAAAAGTTTGCTTTATTTAAAAGAGATTACAGATACGGTGGTAAGCTGACCCAGCAGGCCACCATTGGTGTCACGGGCTCCAGTCATAGTGCGTCACAATTTGCAACCACCTCATTAATATTCATGATTTAGGTCATATTACAATCCACTACAATTTGAAATTTCAGGAACTAACCTCATAGTACCTATGTTGTTTCATAGAAGTTTTTTACTGGTCGCAATTTACAACTAGGATTTTTAGATTAATTATTCGTATATCTAGTTCTCAATTCTTCATTTTTGTTCTTATTTTTCAGATTCTTTTTGTTTGCCCAGATTTTTCTCTAATTTTCTTTATCTCTTATCCCTTTTCACATTTTACTATTTTCACCAATGTTTGTTAAGATGTTTCTTCTGTTTGTATGTGATACAGCTATTTACATCCCTTGACTATTTATATTTTTTTAGTCAGGGCAGCCCAGGGACACCGCATGCCAGGTAAGTGGTTTTTAATTTATTTTTTAATTACTTTTTATAATTGGGGGGTGGCGTAGCAGAGTTCCACAGAGTTTGTTTTCAACTCCGTGAACCTCCGCGCAGCCCCGCTACGCACACTATGCCCGGGGTTCGTTTTGAGGGGATTTCTGCTGTTGGTTTCTGCAAGTTCCTAGGGCTTCCATTGCATCTGTATACAAGAACAGTGGAAAACTGAAGATCAGTGTACAAAAATGGACAAATTCATCTGCAAAGTGTGTTTCTGCAGAGCTGTATCCTTCTCGCTGCGGCATCAACGGCATGTCTTGTCTCTTCGGATAGCGGAAAGAGGGAGCAGTGTAGTAATTTGTAGTAGGGTTCAGCCACGGCCCCTGGAGGGAGTTTCGGTTGGGCGGAGAGGCGGGGCGGGGGAGGGGTAGGATGAGGGGTGCTAAAAACTGGAGTATGGATAATTGAAGGTAAGTAAACAATTTAATAAATAAAACAAATTTTGTTGCACGCCCTGCATCACAAAATGCGATGCAGGGTGCGCTACGAAATTCGGTTTTTTTATTCAATTGTTTACTTACCTTCAATTATCCATACTTGAGTTTTTAGCACCCCTCATCCTACCCCTCCCCCGCCCCGCCTCTCCGCCCAACCGAAACTCCCTCCAGGGGCCGTGGCTGGTAGAGTTTAATAGTAAAGCTTTGAGTCTAGTGGCATGGGGTGGTGTTATGTCAAAATGGTCTTTAAGAAATCGATGTTGGTACCTGGGAAGGCGTGTGTGCCGTGTGTGCTGGTGTTTAAACCCCACCGTGTTTTTGGTCTACATTTTTTGTGATAACATGTTAATTAATTTCCATCTGTTAAGTCCTGTGTTTTTTCTGTAGAATAGGAGCAATTAGAAGCCTTCAACTGATAGGATTAGCAGCTATACATATTTGTTTATTTAGCGTTCACTTACATGGAATTAATAGATTGAGCTAAAATGCCCTATTGGAATACCACTTCACATTTTTGGCTTCTAAGATATATAAATACATTTAAAAAAATTGCTGCAAAAATATCTTTACTTTATTTGATAGGGAATAATATGGGGCATTTCTTGCACTTTCCATTGTTAGACAAGTAAATGGAGAAAAATGTAGTGTATGGGTGAAAGGGAGATTTTGTCGAGGATGCAAGTACAATGTAAGAAGGAAGAGTATACTCAAAACCAGTGAACGTGCACAAGCTCCAGTCCCTTGCAGCATCAGGAACATTAATGAACCATAACCTAACCATTAAAAGCCACACTATCAGTCCACTGGCTTCATTTCACCAAATTTACGGCGGAAGTGGAAGTGACCTTAAACTTTCTTTGACTAGTTAATGCCATCACATAGAGTGTCATTATGTGCTGCCAACCCATCTGATGTCAGGAGTGGACAGAAAAGTAAAGGAAGGATAATTTAACACTGAGATCCAGGGGGTCATATTTCCATTCCTTAATGACCCTCAGATACACCCCTGCTTTGAGAAAAAGCACTACATAAGCCTTTGGTTCATTGCCGGATGTCATTGGAGGGACCCTGATACCCGCTCCATGGTGGTGCCCCTTCAGTCCATGCACCAGGGCGGCAGTGTGTCAACCAGCTGCGCTTCACACAAACAGCATGAAACCAAGCTGATTCCTCTGCAGTGCATGTACTTGAGAACGTTGACTAGCAGTAGAAGTGCTGAGTGATTGCAAATGGTTGTGCATGGGGTTCAGCATTATGGAGGCCTGGAGACAGCTGGAGAGTCCACCTGAGACACAGGCAACCCCCAGCATCCTCTTGACCTAGTTGTATCTGTTTACCTCACCATGGCCCAACTGCAAATGCGACTAGTGGCGAAGAGACATTTGTGAAAAGGGGTTGGCAATGAAGATAACTGCAGAACAGTTGTCCTTTGCATGCTGGTAAACGCATGTACACACTTCCCTGGCAATGGGGATTCACTTGGGTGTCAACGTGGATTACTACATGGCAATGGTATTTTACATGATGGGTGGGGGTGGCAGGATAGTTCTTAGCAATTGGGATCTGCATACTGGCGGACAATCTGGTATCTTTGGCTTTTGGCACTGTACATCCCTCCACTGCCTTTTGGCCAGTTTAGCCCTTAATAAATAACCACATACATACATGCCTGTGTTCTCAGGCATCCCAATGTGCGCTTTAGATATCCAGGCCTTTACTTGTGAAACCTTTATGTTATCCTTGTGTCATACAAGGCGATGCAACGAAAACACAAAGGCTTCAGTAATATTTACAAAGCCATGCAAGGCCTGATTTACATGGCCTTGCACGGCTTTGTAAAGCATTGTAACGCACGGCAGCTGCTTGCGCTGAGTTATGTTACAATTCAACTTGGGAGGCATTCCATGGGTGGAGCATGCGTGTTCCCATACATCCACCCATGGATCTAATTGAACTCCCAGATTTTTAAAGATTTGTGAACCTGGAAATTAATCAAAATGCTATGCTTTCCAACAACGGTTCAACCTGGCCTCCGTGGCTGCAGCCTGGTCATGGTCGGATGAAACTTCTGGTTCAGGCCAATGCCAATCTAACCAGTCCTGCAGCTGAAAACAGAATGAGAGCAGCATCAGGATTGGATGGAGCAGCCTAACTCAGCACTCCTTTTGAGACTGGAGGCCTGTGCAGTCCCCTGCTGTTGTTTAACACAGCTGCTGGATAAGTGTGGGGCACTGTGCGCATGTCGAGTTGGCCATCGGCAGAAAGCCAGCCAATCCTACATATCCACTCCGGACTTTACGTGTCAACCCTGCTGCTGCTCTGATGATCAGAGAACCACCCCGCCCTACCTTCATACTGATCAGTGTCACGCACAACTTAATAATGTATCAGCAGGCGGGACAACGCTCCTTCGCCCTAAATGCTTTCCCAAGTAAGGTGCAACAAGGTGTAAATCTGTATTTCTCTTCGTTATTTCCTTTTTCTACATGTACTGCATTCTGCAGTGCACACGAAAAGAGGAAAATGGCTCTAAGGATTGTTTTCTGCAGGAAGTTGCCCCTTTCTGCACAAAAGCAATTGTGCCCGTAAGGCAGGCACCCATGCACTACCATGCAAGGGGGCCTGCATTGGCGCAAGGCAGAACACAATGTGCCAGCGCAACAGTAGAGCAGAACAATTCCTCCATATCTTTGTAAATGTGGAGCATTTCTGCTCTCTCCCTTTCACACAATTCAGCACAGCAACTTTGCTTGATGCCCGATGTTGCGTGTTGCGTGTTGCGTGTTGCGTGAAAGTTTAGCAAATGAGCCCCCAGGAAATGTGAGTGTATATAATGGTGTTAGCTGTAGCAATGCGGCTAACTCAATTAAGTCACGCCTGCCGCCATAGTTTTAGTAATCTGAAGTGGTAAGTAATGTTTACCATTCCTAACAACCAGACCATTAGCCCTAGCACAGTGAGAATCCCCTTGGCACAATGAGCAACTTATGCAAGCATTAACAACCACCTGCAGTGGGCTGGCATATTATGGTTAACTGATGCACATTTCAGCAGCAACACTGTCAGGTCACAGTGTAATTAAATCACACTAATAAACCTGGATAAAACTGCACGTAAAGGGCATAAGAAGGCAGCAAAGTGGCATATGACAGTGCCAGTTTGTAGTGTGCTTTATGTTTGGCATTGAAATGTTAATGGGTTTTGACTGCCAAAAGGGTCAAACATGGAGGTTTGATCTGACTGGATTTTAAAATAGTTCTTGATCTCCTTGTGTTGGCTTATAATAGGAACTACTTCTAAAATTGCTGAAATACTTTAATCCAGTGTTTCAGAACTTCCGCATGCTTCTCACAGAGACGCTCAAGGGTCGGACTGTCCTGTTGGGCAATCAGGCAGTGCCTGAGGGGCTGGTCTGACAGTTCACTATGTGGGTCGTTTTTTGGGCTTTTGGTAAGCCTGTTTTATGGTCTTCAGGGCCAGTTTTTACTGTTGATTTGCCTGATATTAAACCAAACATTGTCTGCAGCATGCTAAAATCTGTGAATTCTCCATACCTTGCAAAGCACTTATAAAGCGTGTCTTTAAAGTTCAAAACTGCCCCAAATTACAAACAAGGGACACTTTTTGTTCTTTATAATTCAGTAATGGGGACACTTTTATTATAGTGCCTGGGCCTATTTTCTGTCCCAATCTGACCCTGGGCACATTCCTCATTTCCCGCTGCAGAGAAGTTTAGATACTTTAGCAGACACATGAACATTAGAATATATCATTAGTACCCCACCCCCCCCAGAAAGGTCTATAAAGCATGGGTATTAACACATGCCTAAATGGTGCTGTTCAATGCAATGGGCCTTATTTATGAGAAGTGTACAGCGCATCATGTGGCAAGGAGTAACAGATACGTCAGTATTACTGACGTACTTGAAGGCGCAAAAGTGACACATTGCTGGGGTGTGTCTGAAAACAGACGCTACTCCAGCAATGTGTCCTTTCACATGGGGCAACCCTCATGTTCAAGGGCCTGCGTTCTAGAAGTGGCGCACTAAAATCTTATAGATTTCAATGAGATGCAGTGTGGCCGAAAGTACTTTCTTCCACACAGTGTGGTCATGTATTTCACTTTCAAAGTTTTAGCATGGCGTTATTACAGGTCTGTCGCGGGTTTTGGGTTGGGACGTCCCTCACTCACCCAGACTGACCCTCATACATATCACTGATCTAATTTGGGAGAACATCTACAAACGCCACCTACTGTTGTTGGGCCTCACACTGGCAAAGCGAGACATTGCAAAAGGCAGGAATGCACCTCCCCACCCTCTCTTGGGGTTTGGAAAAAGGGCCTGGATTTGTGCATGGGGCTGGAGATACCAATCTTTACTGCTCTGGGCTGCCCTCGGAAACATCCTAAGATATGGAAGAGATGGGGAGACTTCCGGGAGATTTGCTTAGAGTCTATTCCTGATCCAACAACAGATTGATCTGAACATAGTTGCTATGTGGTGGGATATACAGATTGTGGTAATGTGGACTCTGCAGTTACTGATTAACTTTACATGCGTTATACTTTAAAGTGGATTAATGACACTTCAGTTAATTGTTATTGTAACACGTTGTTATGTACATGATCCTCCCATTTATATCCTGATACAAAATGTTGATATCAATATTTGTATTATACCTGACGCAGGTTTAATGTAGCGCAGGGGTTTACGAAGTGATGCATCTACCTGGATGCTTCACTTCATAAATGCGAAGCAACGTGGCACATTATTTAAATTGCTGCAGCATCACAAAAAGTGACTACATTGGGGCATAAATGTGATGCAGGGCTTTATGAATAAGGCCAATATTTACAAGTGTATAGCTCTTATACTTGGGATGTTTTCTCAGTGTATGCACCTTTCCCAGGTATATAGCATTAATATTAAGTCATAGCGAAATTTAGATTATCATTTGGGGAATTTTGTGTTACACTTGTTATGTGAAATGCCCAAAATTATGCCATTACACCACTTTACGCACTTTGCAGAATTTTGCACCATTCGTAGTCAAAATTCACTGAGAACACACCATTAGTTTGCACTTTTTTGAGTAAAATGCATTCCACCGTCAAAAATTGATGGTAGGGTCCATTTAACGCTAAAATATAGTGCTAGAATAAGGATCTGCATTTTGTGCAATTTCTCCTAAATGTTGTTGAATTTTTGCATAACTATAAAAAAGCGAATTATTTACATTTTACCCACCCCAACTTACATTTAGAAAATTCTGCTGATAAATGCACTATTTGGACCATTTTTTCCAAAAGTTTCTTAATGGATGAATCCCTTTTTACCTTTGACTTCATTCCCATCCTATTTCTTAGTTTATGAAGCAGACTGTCATCTGAGTGGCATACCCATACTTTACAACCCCCCATAAAATATTTTATTCTTTGCGCCTCTGCTACATAAGGGCACTACACCCCTACCTCATCCTGATGTGGTTGTTTATTTGAAGGTAAGCTACTTCTTCCCATGGTGTGGTATGTCAGTTTCTAAGGTAGGTCTTTTCTTACCTTTCATATGACCCTGCTGCAGCTGGCAGGCGTGCCTGCCTAAGGGTGTCCTTGAAGCTCCATGGCTTGACTTTGGCCTCTGCTTGTTCTATTTTGGCTTAGCTTGACTCTGGCCTGTGCTTGTTCTGTCTTGGCTGAGCTTGGCTCTAACCTGCACTTGCCCTGTGCTGGTTTAGCTTGGCTCTAGCCTGCACTTGCACTGTCTTGGCTTAGTGTGGCTCTAGCCTGCGTTTGCTCTATGTCTGCTTAGTTTGGCCCTAACCTGAGCATGTTCTGTCTTGGCTTACCTTGGCTCGAGCCTGCGCTTGTTCTGTCTGGGCTTACCATGGTTGTAGCCTTCCCTTGTTCTGTGTTGGCTTAGCTTGGTTCTAGCCTGCACTTGTTGTCTTGGCTTACCTTGGCTGGAGCCTGCGCTTGCTCTGTTTTGGCTTAGCTCAGCCCTGGCTTGCACTTGTTCTGATTTGACTTAGATTGTTTCTAGCCAGCGCTTGTTCGTTCTTGGCTTAGCTTGGCTCTAGCCTGTGTTTGCTCTGTGTTGGCATAGTTTGGCCCTAACATGCGCTTGTTCTGTGTTGACTTACCTTGGCTTGAGCCTGTGCTTGCTCTGTTTTGGCCTAGCTCGGCCCTAGGCTGCGCTTTTTCTGTCTTGGCTTACCTTGGCTCGAGCATGCGCTTGCTCTGTCTGGGCTTAGCTTGGTTCTAGTCTGCACTTGTTCTGTGTTGACTTAGCTTGGTTCTGGCCTGAGCTTGTTCTTTCTTGTCTTACCTTGTCTAGAGCCTGCGCTTGCTCTGTTTTGGCATAGCTCGGCCCTAGCCTGTGCTTTTTCTGTCTTGGCTTAGATTGGTTCAGGCATGCGCTTGTTCTGTCTTGGCTTAGCTTGATTCTAGCCTGCACTTGTTCTGTCTTGGCTTAGCTTGGTTCTAGCTGGTGCTTGGTGTACCTTGATTTCAAGAAGTCTCCTGGCCTTAAAGATGCACCTTTCTCCTTGTGTTTTTGGTTTGTTGTGCAGGGCTGTCTTCGAGCATGCTTGGAGGAATGTTAGCATGCACTTCCAGAGCTGTGACTTGTCCTGCACTGTTCTGGCTGATCAGGGGCCAGTATTTTGCAAGCCCCTTGCCCAGGGCCAGACTGGCCGCAGCGACCACCGGGTATTTCTCTAGTGGGCCTTCAGGGTGGGGCCGGTGTAGGGCCCCTGGGGGGCCGTTTTGGCAGCATAGCTGCAATATTTGCCCCAGTAACAAAATCAGCCGAAACCGGCCCTGGCAAATAGATCGGCTGCTCCCCCAACCCCCCGGGGGGTCGGCCAAGCACTTTGCCAGGGCCTGTTTTGGTTCCCAGTCCGGCCCTGCCTGATCCTGGGCTGGAGGGCCCATGTTAGTGGTTCACGCCTGTTGCTGACATGTCTAGTGGCTGCTTGGCTGGGCTGGTGGTGTTGAGGGTGAGTTTGGGCACCATCACCTCATGCCTGCTGCTGCTTCTTTGGCGTTTTTCCCATGTCGGGGGCCTTGGCCCCGTTTCATCAACTCCCTAATTCTTGGGGGAGTGCCCCTCCTAAAGAACGCCTCTTGCAGTCTATGACTTTTGGACCTCTGACTCATCTTTTTGCATTTTAGCCACCTCCCCCCACCCCCTCTTCTCTTTGTCAGCTTGGCACTGGGTAGCTGAAGCGTGCCAATTGCAGAGGCCGTTCATCTCTGCTATCCTTCAACCATCGATCTGCTTTGAGGTTGGTCCACCGGCCTCCCTACATTTTAGATTCAGAAAAGGGGGTGGTGATGAACAGAGTGTCTGAATTAAGCAGACCACTCTTACCCAGTCCAAAGATCAGGGCTTGATCCATCACCGTTATTTATCTCCCTGCACCATCCCAGCTCAGAACCTGGCTATATGCAAATCAGTCTGTCCCTGGCCCAGTGCATCATGGGAACAGGGCAGACTAAACTACCAAGCCAATTCTTCACCAGAAAGGAGACAAGCTACCGGGGACCGGTTTCTGGCATTTCAGCCTTCTTCGGCCCGGCTTGCTTGAATCCTGATGGTGCAGTGAGAAAGGGACTCATGTCTGAGTATACCCTGCCACACCTATAGTGGCCAAAAACGATTCAGAAAAGGGGGTGGTGATGAACAGAGTGTCTGAATTAAGCAGACCACTCTTACCCAGTCCAAAGATCAGGGCTTGATCCATCACCGTTATTTATCTCCCTGCACCATCCCAGCTCAGAACCTGGCTATATGCAAATCAGTCTGTCCCTGGCCCAGTGCATCATGGGAACAGGGCAGACTAAACTACCAAGCCAATTCTTCACCAGAAAGGAGACAAGCTACCGGGGACCGGTTTCTGGCATTTCAGCCTTCTTCGGCCCGGCTTGCTTGAATCCTGATGGTGCAGTGAGAAAGGGTGCTTATGTCTGAGTATACCCTGCCACACCTATAGTGGCCAAAAACGATTCAGAAAAGGGGGTGGTGATGAACAGAGTGTCTGAATTAAGCAGACCATTCTTACCCAGTCCAAATATCAGGGCTTGATCCATCACCGTTATTTATCTCCCTGCACCATCCCAGCTCAGAACCTGGCTATATGCAAATCAGTCTGTCCCTGGCCCAGTGCATCATGGGAACAGGGCAGACTAAACTACCAAGCCAATTCTTCACCAGAAAGGAGACAAGCTACCGGGGACCGGTTTCTGGCATTTCAGCCTTCTTCGGCCCGGCTTGCTTGAATCCTGATGGTGCAGTGAGAAAGGGACTCATGTCTGAGTATACCATGCCACACCTATAGTGGCCATAAACGATTCAGAAAAGGGGGTGGTGATGAACAGAGTGTCTGAATTAAGCAGACCACTCTTACCCAGTCCAAAGATCAGGGCTTGATCCATCACCGTTATTTATCTCCCTGCACCATCCCAGCTCAGAACCTGGCTATATGCAAATCAGTCTGTCCCTGGCCCAGTGCATCATGGGAACAGGGCAGACTAAACTACCAAGCCAATTCTTCACCAGAAAGGAGGCAAGCTACCGGGGACCGGTTTCTGGCATTTCAGCCTTCTTCGGCCCGGCTTGCTTGAATCCTGATGGTGCAGTGAGAAAGGGACTCATGTCTGAGTATACCCTGCCACACCTATAGTGGCCAAAAACGATTCAGAAAAGGGGGTGGTGATGAACAGAGTGTCTGAATTAAGCAGAGCACTCTTACCCAGTCCAAAGATCAGGGCTTGATCCATCACCGTTATTTATCTCCCTGCACCATCCCAGCTCAGAACCTGGCTATATGCAAATCAGTCTGTCCCTGGCCCAGTGCATCATGGGAACAGGGCAGACTAAACTACCAAGCCAATTCTTCACCAGAAAGGAGACAAGCTACCGGGGACCGGTTTCTGGCATTTCAGCCTTTTTCGGCCCGGCTTGCTTGAATCCTGATGGTGCAGTGAGAAAGGGAGTCATGTCTGAGTATACCCTGCCACACCTATAGTGGCCAAAAACGATTCAGAAAAGGGGGTGGTGATGAACAGAGTGTCTGAATTAAGCAGACCACTCTTACCCAGTCCAAAGATCAGGGCTTGATCCATCACCGTTATTTATCTCCCTGCGCCATCCCAGCTCAGAACCTGGCTATATGCAAATCAGTCTGTTCCTGGCCCAGTGCATCATGGGAACAGGGCAGACTAAACTACCAAGCCAATTCTTCACCAGAAAGGAGACAAGCTACCGGGGACCGGTTTCTGGCATTTCAGCCTTCTTCGGCCCGGCTTGCTTGAATCCTGATGGTGCAGTGAGAAAGGGACTCATGTCTGAGTATACCCTGCCACACCTATAGTGGCCAAAAACGATTCAGAAAAGGGGGTGGTGATGAACAGAGTGTCTGAATTAAGCAGGCCACTCTTACCCAGTCCAAAGATCAGGGCTTGATCCATCACCGTTATTTATCTCCCTGCACCATCCCAGCTCAGAACCTGGCTATATGCAAATCAGTCTGTCCCTGGCCCAGTGCATCATGGGAACAGGGCAGACTAAACTACCAAGCCAATTCTTCACCAGAAAGGAGACAAGCTACCGGGGACCGGTTTCTGGCATTTCAGCCTTCTTCGGCCCGGCTTGCTTGAATCCTGATGGTGCAGTGAGAAAGGGACTCATGTCTGAGTATACCCTGCCACACCTATAGTGGCCAAAAACGATTCAGAAAAGGGGGTGGTGATGAACAGAGTGTCTGAATTAAGCAGACCACTCTTACCCAGTCCTACATTTTAGGGCACATGTGTCAACCTGGTGCTAGTAATGGTCATTAATGTGGCTCTTTGGGGTATTTTTTTTACTGGGGTGTGATTTCTGGTGGGGTAATTCAGTCACTTAGAAGCTCACCATTCAGTTGGCCCGTCATCTGCTGCTGAGTTCGAGCACATTTTCTTCGGCTGGCTCAGACCTTGACCCCTGATTCTGTTTTTAATTGGCTCGCACTCTTTTGGCGCCCTGGGTGTGTGCCTCAGTGGACTGTTTGCTCATGGGGTGTTTTTCCATCCGTGTTAGTGGTCTATACCTACAGCAAACATTTTTGTGCGTCTTCCAGAACTAGGTGATGGGAGCCTTAATTTTTCGTAAATCACCCTTTTTTGTGTGTTGCTAAATGTTAGACCGCTTGCAAAGGGTTTTTCTTGTTCCGATTTTGTTCTAGTGCTTCTTTCCCTCTGTTTCATCTGCAAAGGGTGGGTCTCCAGCTTTGATGACTATCTCTTTGTTTCCTCTAAGTGGTGGAATCATTGAGGTCTGTTGTTGGCTTTCCGCTGTTAGTTTGTGCTTGATCCTGAAGTGAAACACAATCATCCTGCTGGTTGTTCACTCTCCTCTTTCATTCTCCGCTGTCACTAGGGTCATTTATCTGACTTTGGGTCTCTTAGGCATTTAAGGTACTCTGTTTGTTTTATGTTATTCTATGACTCTGTTCTCGCTGTTGCTAGTGTTCATGAACCACTGTGTCTGGGGCCATTATTCATCTTATTGACCTGTTGCTCAGTTGGGTTTTTTATGTTCTGGTTTCACAACTTGCTGCTCGCCTCTCTTTTAATTCCTTCTCGGTCTTTGCTCTTTTCACCTTGACTTTTTACGAGGTCCGGTGTTTCCTGGTTGGGTTGCCTTGGCCTCTCGTCCTCCTTTGGTAGACGTTTGTGATACTTTGCTGGTCTGCAGGCCTCCTGGTTGTGTTCCAGCTTTTAGTCTGCTTTTTGTAACTTAGGATCCCTTAGTGGTCTTGCCCTGTGTGCCTGTTCTCTCTCTGTAGATGTTCTATTGCCTGCATTTGCTCTGCACATTATTTCATTGTATGTGCTCCTCTAATTCATGTCTTTAAAGCACCAAGCCAGCCTTGTGCTTGGTTGCTGTAACGTTTTCCATCTTGCCTTTAAGAGTTTGTATTGTTTCATCTGTGGGGGCATTTGGTCACTGCGGTTTGTGGCAGGGGGTCGGATGGTTTCACAAGCTCCTCTGGTGTTTGCTCCTTCCCCTGCTGTGTTCGGAGGATGTGGGAGAGTTAATGGGCAGGTTGGTTGAGGCATTGAGTTTTGCAGATCTGTCTGCAAGGGGACCTCGTTAAAACTTGTTCCTTCCCTACTGCCCTTGCCATTCTATTCCTCGAGTCGTGGTCTGGTTCGACTCACGGTGGATTTGGTCCCGCCTGTGCTTCCTGTCTACTTCACACTGACAATGCCTACCACCCAGACCCTGAGTGCTGCTACCTTGGATTTGTTTCCTTGTTGGCTAGGGGCTGCGGCTTGACCAATCAGGCATGGGTGTTGCTTAGATTTTCTGCACACAAGTGGGTCTCTTTGACATTCTTCAGCCTGGGTCTGTGAGTTTCTGTTTCTGCCTCTTGACCATCCTGATCTTTTTGCCCTGTTTGTGATCTGTGTTGGGTCAATCCCTCCATATTGATGATTTTTCTCGCTTCTTTCTTCTTTGGGGTTTTCTTGCATGCATCATAAGGCAACAGTTCTTTGATCACCTAGCCTTGCAGTTTGTTCTGGGCCACAGTGTCATCCTTCCACGGCTGCTTTTTTGCTTCTACTGCTCCTCCATTCCCACGGTCAGCTTCGAGTCTATTCCCACTCCATTGGTCAGCTTCTAGTCTGTACAGCACTGGGTTGCGTAATGTTTGTCGAGGCACCCCTGTGATTTTACCTGGTGTAATTCGCTCCTCTGGGTTCTCCTTGACCTGTTTGGGGTTTGGTTGGTCAACCCTCCTTGGGATCTGTCTTCCGGACTTTTACTTTAGATAATTTGGGATGCTTGTGCTTTTTGCTTCATGCTTTCTGGTTTCTGTTGACATCCTCAGAAATTGAGGGTGAGGAAAACTGAAGTGAATGGAATGGCCCAACTATTTGAGTATAAACTTCATTACCTCTACGTCCCTCGTCCTCGACCCAGTCATCACTCATAAGTATGACTGGGTCGAGGACGAGTAGGACTAAGAGTAATGGGGATTACCGTACGTAATCATAGCATTATTCCACTTCCAGGTTCTTCCTCACCTCGTTCCTTTACTCCTGCGTTCGTTTTCGTCCTCCTTCATTGCACTGTGTGACTTGTTTGACTTTGGAGGTAAAACTTTTAGTTCTGGGTTAGCAAAGGAGCTGTCTGTCTCCAGGCGAAACTGGCCTTCACAGGGTAACGATGACACAAGTAGGACCTGGACTCAGAGTAATGAAGATTACTGTAAGTAGTCAGGCCAGTCTCCCACGGCACTACAGCCTGAATGAAGAAGCCTGATGTAATCATTAACCAGCCCATCCCTATAATGCTTCTTTTACGACCCTGTACCATTTCTCTTGAAAAGGATATCTCTTTGCCCTCCAATGTACATCGCACATCTCACCCAGAGAATGTGTCACCTGCTCGTAAACACCTGACCTTGTCTTACCCATCACATAAGTACTGTGTGAGTCCAACATTTTACAACTGTCTCCACTGTTTGCCTTTCAAAGTTCACTGTGGTCTGCAGGCACTGGTAAAAACATTTACAGCGCTCCCCGGGTAACCATTTACCTACATTGCCGAGAATTCACATGCATATCTGCCATGCACAAAGAGTCTCACGAGCCCGCTGATAACACTCCCTCAACGATTAGAACCAGTGATAAAACATGCATTGACAAAGCCAATAAGTTTCGCCTTCGGAAGTGTGCCAGCTTTAATTTATTTAGTTACTTGTTCCAATCATATGAAATAGAAATAAAAAAATTGAAAGTATAAAATGCTGCCATCAAAAGGTGATAGGCTTATTTCTAGGCTAGACCTAAATTATTTAAAAAAAAACATGGCATTGGAGCACCAGAGCATAAAAAAATATGCCTCTTGAATAAATGAATGAGAGAATAAATGATTGAGTAAATTAATGAATAGATTTAAGTAGTTATTTTCTGTGCCCAATTTTGTAAACAGCAAAATAAACAGACATCACCTTTACTGATTGTAGTAATTTGACGAGAATACGACTATGAATTTTAGAAGCCATATACATCTAGTAGCCGAAGTGTGTAAGCAGCTGTTTCTTTGTAACGTGTAGAAAGACTTACGGAAAATTTCACACGTTAACAGATTTTTACACGCTTTTCACTTTACACATAGACGTGAAAATCATTACTTTTCGACGAATTTCTTCGTGGGACAATAATTCCTCTAGCCATATTTAACTTGAAAATGCTTCTGAATATCTTACACTTTATAAAAATAAAAATAGTGGGGCATATTATCAATAACGATGTTAAAATTATCGCCGGTTTAGAAGCAGAAAACTACAGTTAAAGCAGCGATAATGGGCTTGATAATATGCCCTTGGGAATTCCAATAGAAGCCCATGTTCACACCAGAACATGGACTTCTATTGGAATTCTCAAGGACATATTATCAAGCCCATTATCGCCCATTTAGCTGCAGTTTTCTGCCGCTAAACCGGCGATAATTTTTAACGCCGTTCTTGATAATATACCCCAGTGTTCTTCTGAGAATTGCCTTTTTAAATACAAAAGCGTTTCTCAGTTTTAACTCGTAGAGAAAAATTCTACATCCAGTTCCATGTTGTCTGGGCTTTATTGGAATGGAAAGGATGGCGTGAGTGATGGCGAAGGTAAAATTAAAGCTTTGCTCAGTTTTCAAGGGTCAAGGAACATCGAATTTTAAATCTAATGGGCGAAAATACCCTTTGTACAGTCCTGTATGGTGGACCACCAACCCAACATACTAAAAACGTGGCCCATCCACCCTCTGGCTAGCCATACTATGGCATTTTGACCAGCTGAAGTTTGCACATTGGAATAACAAGAGGAGATTCAAGACCCAATGCACAAAGAATTTGTGAATCAGGGCGTATGTGATAGAAAAACTACTTTTACCAATGTACAAATACCAAATTGCAATTTCGTAACAAGTTATGGAATCACAATTTGGGTTTGTAATTCGGTATTTCGAAGCAGCGTGCTTAGGGCGTCTCTTCCAAATAGCAATATGTCTAAATGTTAGGTCACAAAACAGTAGTAGTTTACGGAGTGCAGAAGTGTAGGGCTAATGCATTTGCAAACAGGAAAGGGTCCCTGTTTGTGAATTCCCCTTTGTGAATGTTACAAAAATGTTGCTTTTAGTGGAAGCAGTGGTCATGGGACCACAGTGTCTTCTTATGCAAACAAAAAATAAAAGAAAGAAACTTTTATTTTTAAACGCGTTCCCATTTTCTTGATGGAAAACGAGCTGCAGGCAGCATTTAGAAAAAAAGACTCTTTTAATAAAAAGCAGTCACAGATATTGTGGTCTGCTGACCCCAGGAGGCCACCATCCCTGTGAAGACTGCGACTCCTAGTGGGTTGCATATTAAAACCTACCTCAAAATTCATGAGGTAGGTCTATTTGTTACCCACTAGGAATGACTATTTAAAAAAATAGAACTATAATGCATTAGAAATTGCGGTGTTCAAATTGTGATATGTTAGAATGACAATTTTGAAACCGCAATTCTTAATCCATCCGGTTCAAAAGTCTAAACAGCCTGGAAAAAAATCTACTGTAGGCAAACCAAGCTGAAGATAGTACCTGTAACTTTTTTCTGTAGCTGTCTTTACTAACCGTTCCAACTGTGCCCAGTTAATCAGTACAACCGGAATACCATAAGCTTTAGATGATACTAGCTTACATGATAGAAAAAGGTTTTCTTTAAATCCACAGAATACAGCATTTCTATGAGCAGCAACAAAGTTGGCATCCTTGCAAAGATGTCCTATGCACCCAGGAGAACTGTCTGATTACTGTTTTGTGCTTGGAACCAGAACAGAGAGGTGATGAGTCCCACATAATGGAGTTGCGGTTCCATGCCAGGTATGCACTCCTAATGGAGTGTACTCGAGCTCTGAATTGTCATCTTCCATTTCCCTAGGGGCCCAGTGACCTATGGGATTTGAAAAATGTGCATATTTGACTCTGTCAGAGACCTGAGGGCCTATACAAAGTCAGGATTTTGATATTTAATCCTGGCATGCTTGTGGCACTGTAACCGCATGCCCATCCTTTTGGAAGCACTGTCCTCCTAGGAAGCATCTTGGATGTGTTATATGTCTGTCATGCCCTGCAGAGTGCTGGAGATGAGAGGACACGTGCAGTTGCGTAAGATGTTATATAGACTAGTAACTATAGTGTGGCAGGGGAATGCTGGGAGTCACGTTTTGAAGAACAGGAAACCCCCTTTATGAGTGGATACTAGCCACGTATTTGTGCTCCGACATTTAGAGCAGTTAATGATGCTATCCTTGTGTAAAAACTAGCATGAAATTCCCAGCATCCATGCATTTTCAAGGATTTTCAGGTGGTGTATGCCCGGGGCCATACTGGGAACCCAAAGCAGCCCTGGCAATTTTGTCAGACAACCTCTTGGGGGGAGGGGGCGTGCAAGTGTGAAATACTGCTGTTTTTGGTACTGGGGAGAAATGTTACACCACTGCAAAACTGGCCTCCAGTAACAAAACCGGCCCCCACCACTGCAAAACTGGCCCTCACTCTTACAGCCTCCTGGGGAAATGCCTGAGACCCTCTACTGCCAGTCCAGCCCTGTGTACTGCGAAGAAACTACGTGGAAGTGGTCTAAACTCTACTAAATTTGTCAATAAATGTTTACAATTTAATATCTTGGAGTAATATCGTCTATCTAAAAACTGGTGGAAAAACTGATCTTGGTTGCCTGGTACATACTATCCGTAGTCCCTACTGGAATGTAGCTTGGTCAGTAAGACTGGGGGCGGGGGTGGGATGAGCTTCAGATTTTCTAACAATCACGCTCACATATAATGTTAAAATACATTCTAAACAAGCAGGGTGGAAGAGAAGGGCTAAAGGAGCAGTGGAAAGGGAGACAAATGCGGATTGGTAGTGGTACTAAGTGAGAGAAAATACAATATTTTGCAAAATAACCAACATTATTGAAGACTTCAAAAACAGAGAGGGAGAGAGTGTGTATGCATTTTAGTCTGTGTGTATGTAAAAATTCCTGGTGAAATCCGACAAACACTTCACAATACCCGACTGAAAGCACCTGTACCCAAATATTTACCAGACAAGACATTTAGGGGTCGATTCCGATTTGGGAAAAACCTCTCCGAATCGCCGTTTGGAGTGTTTTTCCCGTACGAATCGTACCCTGCAACGTCCCCCGTACATACGACGAAGTACGATTCGTACCAGGAGCTGCACTCTGTACGAATCATACAGAGACGGTACAAATTAAATCCCCGTACGAATCTCCCTCAGAACCTGCTGTATGTGAGATCCGTATGGGTCGCGGTTGATTTTTCCGACCCAGCAAGTACGATTTGTGTCGGGTACGGACCGTACGACCCTTTTTCTACGGGAGCTGAAAACAGCCGTAAAAGCAGAGTTCGCCTCAAAACAGGTACAGAACGCCCCCCCCGGGTACGGTGCGTACACCCCATGATCGCAGGGGTACAGTGCGTACCTCTCCGATCATGGGGTGTACACACCATACCCCATGTTCACTGGGTGTACGGTGCATACACCCTGCGATCGCAGGGGTATGGTGCGTACACCCCATGATCACGGAGGTACGCACCATACCCTGCGATCATGGGGTGTACGGACCGTACGGTGTGTATGTGATTGTGTGCTTTTCCGTACGAATCGCCCTTACCTGACATGGACCATACGAATCGCGTCCTCATACTCCGTTCCGGATCGTACTCGTCAGGTTGTACGGCATGTTTATGTTTCGTACGGAGAGGGCTCCGGATACGAATCGTACGGAGGGTTTTTTCCAGGATCGGAATCGACCCCTTATTGAGGGGGTGCAAACCCCCTGAAGCTATGTCCCTGAGTCGTTAGCAGGTGGTAGAAGGTTAGAAGGGTGAAGAACTGAGGAGTGTGGTACCAGAAAATTCATATGAGGTTTGAGTATATCGGGTTGGAGGAAGGCCTTGGCTGTGAGAGGGAAAACAAGTTCTTTCCTGGAGGGAGGACAAAGAGGGAATGCAATAGAGAAAGGATGTCAGAAGTAGAGTGGCAATGGGGAGGAGAAACCAATGTGAGCAGCAATTCTGGTATGCAGTGCCAGGATACTCTGAAAGGAAACACACACAAAACACTACGGTTTAATTTGGTGCATCAGTAGAAATTGAAAGCCTGCACCAAAGGGAATTTTTTAAAAGGTGTCCGGCAACACAAATACATCAAGTTCTTTAGTAATACTTTCAAGGAGACCAGAGAGGGAAGGAAAAAAGAGATTCTGAAAACATCCACTGGCTTTCATATGAAGTAATTTGCCTGCTGATCCACTGGAATTATGCGGCAGGAGAGGTCCAAACTATGCACCAGAATTGATGAAATTATGCAACAAGATCATGAAAATGATATAGCATAATGCACACATTTTTGTGATGCTATCTCTTTTTGGTCGTTTTTATACTAGTACACACCTATGTGGGCAAAGGTTTTACATCATTTGAACCAGTTTGACATGCAAATGCAGCAATATCCAACAGAAACTGGCTAGTCAACCTTTGAAACGAGCCTTCCGCTGTGCAGCAGCACGTTACCACATTTTTTAAAACTTATGACCTGTTTGAGCTAGAAAAAATACATTTTGGAACACAAGTCGAAATTGCCACCTTTGGAAATCAAGCATTTTTGATAGCAGCTGCCAAATTTTGGAATGCTCACGTGGTTTAATTTGTAAAAGAATAAGTGCCGGGAAACGAAGCTTTGTCCAGAAGCGTGCAGGCTGGCAGTCTTAACTCTACCTGGTGCCTTTTTAATCCACCAACAGACAATCCATCCCCTGCCTTATTATCTCACACTTGTAGGTTGTTTTTCATCCTTGCTGTTTTACTTTGCCAATTTTTTCCCATCTAACTCTTTCTCCTTCGTTTCTGCGGTTGTGTTTTTCTCTGTCTTGCACTGGATCAAAGTCTATTGAGGAGAAATAACTCCCAGTCCCCCAACAATAAGTGCAGTTGTGCCCCATATTCAACCACTGACTCAAAGTAAGCACTGAGGGGGAGATTTACTAATATTTTAAACCATGTTTCTGTCACAAAAGTGATGCAAATTGGCGCAAAATCTTTCTTTTCCGATTTACTTTCCAGTGCTAAACAACGCTGGAAATAATGTGAAAGTAACGCAAAACAGCACATAACGCTGCTTTGCCTTACTTAGAAACAAGGGGGTGTACCATGGGCATTCTCATGCAACCACCTGAGGTTCCTGATGCTAACCCCAATTTACTAAATAAATTAGACAGGATTTAGCATCAGAAAACATCAGCCTTTTAAAATAGGTGCAAGAAAGGAGAAATGTTTTAATTTTTCCTTCCTTTTTCAACTTTGTACATGGGCTGCACTCTTACAAAGAGGGAAACGGGTTAAAGTCAGTCTATGCATAGTATTTAGTACTGGAATGGTATTCTTCCAGTTCAAAACCTACGCTAGAATCACAGAAACACTCTTGCAGTTTAGCGCAAAAGGTTTCTCCGTTGCACATGGCAGCTAATTTCAGCACCGGCGACAGGTAAAGAGAAGGAGAGTGCCATATTTCAGTAAATTTGGCGCTCTCCTGCTCTCTCCTTCTCGCGCAGTGCAGCACAGCCTTTGTGGCTGCTGCACTGCGCAGCGTGAGTACATGGCAAATCTGGCCCTGAATGCTCCCTTGAGCTCTAGAACAATCCTCTCTACCACTTTCGAGAAAATGTCTAAAAAACAACTTTTTATCCCAAACACTAGTCTTCAACAGTTTAACCTACGAGAACATTTGCACAAGAAACCTCTGCACTGCCCTTACTAAGTAACAAACCATGGGCCTCATTTATGAAGGGCTTGCGCCACCGGTGCGTCTCTTTTTCCCATGTTAAAAGTGATGCACCGGTGGCGCAAGGCCTTCATAAATAAGGCTCCAGAACTGTAGCCCAAGTTGCACCAACGGAGCCGCCCATCTCAATTTAAGCGCAGCAAGGCTCACCCGGATGTGATATGCTTGTGCCGAACGACCAGGAAATAGGAAAGTAAATGATAGAACAATGTAGACAATGGCCAAAGGTTGAAGTGGATCATAAAGTGGTTGCTAATGCTCTGGTAAACATTGTATGCCTAGCCACAGCAGGAGAAGCACAACTCTGTGGTCCATTTGCTGCTGGGTTGTCATGGCACCAAACATGCTCTATCATCGAGCCTTCAGCGCTGACGCCTGGGCAGGTCCCAGGAGTGTAGATTAGATAACTTCAGGTATTAGGAAGGGCTGCTTTGGGCCACTCCAATGAATGACTGATGAGGTGTATTGTGCAGAGGACCGTATAATGCACATGCAATATAAGAACAATCTGAACATGGTCTACTTATATGGTCTGGTATTAAAAGTGGTAACTTGCACTACATCGAAGGTGAAGGAGGGCAGGATCTAAGATCACTCTGCACACCTTCAGGAAGAGCCTCAAGATCTGGCTCTTCGCATGATCCAGAGCTGCACCCCCATCCCGCCCTCCCCCCAGCCCCTTTGAGGCCCTCACGGGTGAGTAGAGCGCTTTAATACCCCTGATTGATTTATTGATCACATAACATATAGTCTTCTTGTCTTATCCATAAGAGTGAGCAAATCACCTATTAGGACACATTATTCCACATGTCTAACTAGAGGTTCTGGCTATGATTATTATATCTAAATCTCCGATGGCATTAAAATAAGGGCTTTATCTTAAACTACCGACTCGCTCATAATACACATGGGTTGAGGCTAAAATATGACCCATTGGAAAATACTCACCATAATTCAATAGGAAAATCGGGGTACAATTGGTACACGGTACAAGAGCGCTATATAAAACTCTATAAAATAACATACCATAACATGAGTTGGGTCCTGCTTTCTTCCTCTCATGGAACCTACGTTAAAGCGAAGGTGATTCATTGTCACAAATATTTCTAGCACTGGCAACAAGGGCGGATAAGTAGATTTCCGCAGTTAGACAGGGTAAGTGGATAGATCCTGCACAGAATCAGAAAAGAAGCACAATGCCCTGGCCGTGGTTCTATAAAATGAGGCCCAAATGTGGATCCATAGAAGAGGAGCAGGAAATTGATTCATGACAAAGGCAGGAAAAATGTCTGGACTTCAATACTACTGGTAACTATTCATTGCTATGTAAGATCTGTTGTATGCACAGTACCTTTAACACATTTTTTGTAACCCAAGAGCTCCTTAAATGAAAGGGAAAGAGAAGTCTGGAGCTGCATCTACCCAAATATTAAGATCAATCCAATTTGCTCAAAAGCATCAGAACCTATCATGACTTGAGAGAGGAGGCCCAATGTCCCCAGTGTTGTGTCTGACAATATATTAAAGGGGTCGTGCAGAGCAGAGAAGAAAGGCGCTCTCTCTAGCAATTCTGCATCACCAACAGTCAACAATAAGCAGCACCCTCGAATGGTGCTGTGTTTGATGACGTCGGCTTTAATTTTGGGATGTATTGTGACATCACTCACCAGGTGTCCTCTTCAACTATAAGCTATAGTTTTATTAGATGTCTGATATTTTTTTTAATGGTGTGGGATGTTTATATATGTTTTGTGTACCAGATAAACCTCTTTTTGCTCTTCTCTGCTTAAGGTGGCCACACATAGGCTTTATTTACCCCTGTCTTCTAGTTTTCAGCAGCATTTTACTCCACAACAAAGAATCTTGGAGGACTCTGAGAGTGAAGAGAAAAATAGCAAGTCTGCTTGTACATATGTTTTTAGAACTCGTGGTCTCGGTTTCAAATTTAGTGTCCTGACCACTGGACCACACACTGCAGATATGCTGACACCTGTACATGTTCCTGCGTGCATGCATGTATGTATGTATGTAAGTATGTATGTATGTGCATAGTTAAGCCGCTTGGTCTATGGACTTGGAATACTGTGTCATTATATCCACATTTCAAAGCTCAGCTTTGTCGATGGATTACATATGTAATGGAGAACCGAAGACTGCACATGCTTCTTGTTTCTGTCTTTGTTTTGAAGTAGTTTCTTCAAAAGCCTGGTTTTTCAATGCTGCATGGCACCTTTGTTTATGGAAAGCCATTGCTACAATACCACAGGTAAGCGGGAAGGCTACATTGTATTTTAATGAGTATTTTATATTTTCACTTATATTCCAAACAGCCTAACACAATGGGCTGATAGTCTGTAAGAACATGGAACAGCTGTAGGATAGATTAGAGTAGTGACCAGATACTCTGGCACATTAACAGGTTATTGTGCACCATTCTTGTGGAAATTATAGAAGTTTCAAGAATTGTGATCATTCTGCAATGTGTCTGGTATGCTTGTGAGATACTGTGGCGTAACTGTTGACAAAGGCCCTGTATATTTAGCTCAATCTTAGGACTGTCTGGTGTAAGGCTGATATATTTTGCCACATTTAAAGACATCCATACTTGGTGATGGGGTTTGTTGGCACACGACTCTAACTGTTTTTGTGTGATGGTGGAAAATTCTCTGACAATGGGCACTCCGCACATTACTTATTTCTAGTCAATAACAAACTGACACATATTTCAGGATGACAAAATAATGAAACATGCACCATTTTCTGAAATCATCCAACAATTATCTCTAAAGCACCCCTACTGATAGACTCTTGCTCATGATGGCTATAGTAGTATACGAGTAGCATGCGAGTATTTCTTAATGGCCCTGGTGGAATCTAGAAACCTACCTCTGTATGTGTGGCTAGACTCATTGTCTAACTCCTGTGAATAATAGAAAGGCAGAAAAAATGTAGTCTGTTTCTGTGAAAGTGACCTGTTGATGGCCAGTGCCTAGACCCACATTGCCTGGCCTCTGAACCAGCTAGCCCCACCGATGGCCATGTGTCCTTACCTGACCCTGTAGGTCCTGGATTGTCTGGTAGTATTTGCTGAAGTCGCGTCCAGTGGCGGGGGAGACCTTGCCGTAGTGCTCCTTGATTTTGAACTCGAGCTGGGAGTTGGCGCTCTCCAGCGATCGCACCTTCTCAAGGTAGGTGGCCAGGCGGTCGTTGAGGTTCTGCATGGTCATCTTCTCGTTGCCCGTCATCAAGAGGTTGTCACCTGAGCTGTACTGATTGACGCTGAACTTGAGCGGTGCATAGCCCATACTTGAAGAAACTTGAGTCCCATAGCCCCCGGCACCCCCATAAACACTGGGGGCCAGATTAAGGGGCCGGCCCGAGCTTGAAGAGAAGTTTCTTTTGATGACTACCCTGTTGGCCATCGCGATGGTGTGCAGTGGACTCTAGATCAGCGACGGAGTGTACTGGCTGGAGAGGGAAGTGCACGGAAACAACTGCTCCCTGTGGTTTTTATATATCAGAGGGCAGGCTTGGTTACAGCCAGCCCCACCCAGTATGATTTCTACACTTTATTATCTTTTCCTGGTACAAGTGATAAGGGAGCATAGTGAAACTGACCTATGACCTGCAAGGCAGGGCGCATACAGGTGCAATGGAGTGGAAGCTGTATGGACCCATTAAAATGAAGCAGGTGGATAGCTCACCGGCCAAACACAGTGCGGGAGATGTTTACCAGGAAACAGAATAGATCAATAGTGCCTCTGGTTAATGCTTATGAATGGCTCTATTGATTAATACTGTTTCATGTCATGGTTTAGTAAAGAACAAACCTGGCCAGTTTTCCTAACAGGGAACATTGGGCCAGCTCCACTGAGCATTCATCAGTTGCAAATGCTCCCATTCGGTGTTTGCGATCGTTCGAAAGCTTTCTTGAATGTACTAAAGCCACTTTAGGAGAAATCCTCAAACTGTTTTGTGAATGGATACTGATTCGTTCTTGGGGCATGCAGAAAGTGTCCCTGCCAAACTGTGAATCATCAGTGTGTGGGGTGCAACAATACACTTTATACTATCTCCCGTAAAACAGGCGTGGGCAAAATGGTGTTATTTGCATTTGTGGTATTGAGGGAAATATTATAAAAAGAATTCTAAAATAAATATAACGATCGGAAATGCAATACTGGCATTTAGAGGTTTATTTTATTGCAAAATGGGTCCTCGTGTCCGTTTTCGAAACGAGGTGGCATTATGCACTAATGTTTAAAAAAAAAAATAGAAGTCAATCACCTGGTAGCCGGGGAGGTCCCAGCTGAGGTTCCTAAGTAGTGGTTTTAAGATAGCAGGAGGCAGACTGCAAATAGTGCACCTGTGTGATCAAACCAAACGAAAGAACTAATACAGTGCTTAATTCGAGCCGGTGGTTGCCGGTAGAGGGCACCGGCACTTATCTTTGCGGGCCGGCACTTACTTTTCTACGTCAGGTATTTACTATGAGCAAAAGACACATATTGAAAGACGGAGGAAGGGAAAGATGGAAAAAGGGAGAAAGCATAACGCTACAAGATTCAGCTGAAGGGGCAGGGAGTGGCTGTAAATGCATTTAACAGGCCTAAGAGTACTTCAGGATTACTTTGCCAAAGTATTAGGTGCTCGTACATTTAATTACAGCAGCCACATGTTTAATTTCATTTTTATTTACAAATTAAGCACTGCATATCTACATTATTATTGTTCACAGCTGCTGCTAGTGAACATATGAAAATAAGTAGTTCCCAGCTTTGCATACTGTATAATGCATTGTGTTGCTTTGCGCCACCAGCCCGTGGTCTACTCACATTTGTTTTGCATCTCACAAAAGACCCTTCTGAACATTTGGCAGCTGTGTGCTCTGCAGACATAAACCATCGCCTCGCCCCAGGCACTGAATATTTACTGTACATTGAGACTTTGTCACATGCATCATCTATGTAGCTAGATTAAAATAACTCGACTGAAGCTCAGGGGTTATACAGGGATTAAGGCAGATTTCTATGTTGAATAAGGGGCTTTAGGCGACGACCAATTCTCTTGTTCCCAGCAACAAAAGCTTTCTTTGTGTGTGGGACGCGGTAGACAGCAGGTGTTCCTATGCTGCTGAGGAAACATGGTTGGGGTGTTGACATAGCTAAAGGGAGGCCTTGTGACAGCAATTACTGTATTAAACTCTCCTTACATTTTGTTGAACTTGGTGTCACTTGGCGTTTTATAAAATTAATTAATCTTATTCTCTTGTGAGTTGTGAAGACTTTTTCTGCTACGTGATCAAACCATTGCGAACTGTCAGGTGTCCCTCCACTGAGCTTAAATGAGTTAATGAGTATAAACATAGCTCCTTCTGCCGTTCCAACAGTCACCAGTTTGTTCATGTGGGCTCCACCAGGTCACAAAAGATCCCTATCACATCTGGAGTCCCCCAGGGTTCCATATTGTCTCCTGTCATCTTCCCGCTCTTTAGGGATTCACTTGATGTTCTACTCGGGTAACAGCATCAAGATCCACCAGTATGCCAATGATACACAACTCTAATTGAAAGTCTCCCCTACTTTAGGAGTCCAGTGCCTTATGCACCGCTTGCTCATTTCCAGACCTGGATTTCCAGGGCCTACATAATAATAATAATAAAACATTTTATAAAGCGCCTGGCTACACAGAACTGTGTGTCCCTGCGCTAACTGCTAATACAATACAGAAATCCGGAGGAGTTGTGACAATAGAAGCTCAAAGTGGGATTACATGTTTGGGAACAAATAGGTTTTCAGTTTTGTCCTAAATCTTAATTCGGATGGCTCCATCCGCAGGTGAAGTGGAAGCGCATTCCAGTGTTTAGAGGCTAAGTACCTAAAAGATCTTCCTCCCATTTTGGCTCTGATGATTCGGGGGAGTTTGAAAAGCATCATGCCCGATGATCTAAGATTCCTGGTCGGACGATGTATAGTAAGGAGATTTTTTAAGTACTCAGGACCTTTGTCCTGAGCGATGCGGTGGACATAACAAAGGGTCTTAAACTTAATCCTCTCCTTCACTGGGAGCCAATGGAGTCTGGACAGGGCAGTTTTAGCAGAGGTTCTTCTTGGGAGTCCGAGCACCAGTCGTGCAGCAGCGTTCTGCACGCATTGTAGTTGATGTAGGCCCTTCTGACTGAGCCCAATCAGGAGGACATTCCCATAGTCCAAATGGGGTGTCACCAATGCATGGACTATGGTTTTCCTGGCTTCGGTAGGAAGAAGATCCAACACCTTTCGGAGAACTTTTAATATGCCAAAGCACCTTCCCGTTACCTTGTTGACTTGGGTCTTGCCAGAGAGGTCTGAGTCTAGCATAACTCCTAGGTTTCTAACTGCCTCTACGGGGGTAGGCAGATTCCCCAGTTCGCTAGGCCACCATGCATGAGACCATGCAGAGATATCTCTCCCGACCACCAGTAGTTCGGTCTTATCGCCATTCAGATGGAGACAGTTGTTATTCATCCAGACCGCTACTGCCGACATACAGTCCGAGAAATTGATGGCATATTCTCTTCGGTCCGTAGTTAGTTTAAACACCAGCTGGGTGTCGTCAGCATAGCTGACAATGCCCACCCCAAAGTCCTCTACAATGCGTGCCAGGGGTTCCATATAGATGTTAAATAACGTGGGGCTTAGGCTTGAGCCCTGTGGAACCCCATGGCTCACCTTCCGAGGAGATGATCTGAAGGGTGGGCAGTGTAGCTGGAAATTTCTGTCGGTCAGAAAGGAGCGTAGCCAAGCGAGAGACGAGACAGCAGCGTTGAGTGCAGTACGGTGTCAAATGCTGCACTAAGGTCCAATAGGACCAACGCCGCTGTCTCGCCCTGGTCCACTATCTGCCGGATGCATTCAGTTGAATATAGAACAGCCGACTCAGTTGAGTAGCCTGATCTAAATCCTGGCTGGGAGGGATGAAGGAGAGCTTCCTTCTCTAAATATTCCATTAGTTGTTTGTTAGCGATTTTTTCTATGATTTTAGCACAGAAAGGGAGAAGGGAGATTGGGCGGAGATTTTGGAACTGGGAAATATGAATGTTGGGCTTTTTCTTTAATGTCACGACTTGGGCAGTTTTCCATACTTCTGGAACAAAGCATTCCTGGAATGAAAGAGTGATCATATGACTAATGTGATCCACTAATGTACTTTCCATAACTCCCTTACACCGGTCCGGAGGACAGGCGTCAGTGGGGGAGCCGGACTGTATGCCATTAATGATTTCCAACAAGTCATGTTTGTCAGGGGTTATAAAACTAGTAAGTGAGGATTTGTCTGTAAGGGTGGATCTAATGTCCCCGTTGGGGTTTGAGGGAGTGGTATTGTTTACAAAGGTGGCATGGATTTTATCCACCTTCTCTACAAAGAAGTCAGCAATTTGATCACATATCTCCGCAGAGTATGTGTCTTGAGCGTCTAGTCGTGAGGGGATTGTGAGTTCTTTGTAGATACTGAACAGTTCTCTCGTAGGATTGTCTGCTTGCTCAATTCTATTTTTATAATGGATACTTTTCTCCGCTCTGACCAGTTTCTTATATTTTTTTTGTTCAATTTTATAGCTCGCTTTGAGTTCAGGTGCATAGCTTTTTCTCCATCTCCGCTCCGTGGCTTTACATTGAGCTTTTGCTGTTCTAAGTTTCTCCGAAAACCATGGAGCAGTTCTGGATTGTCTTGCTGGTGGTTTGGCTGTCCAGGGAGCCATCTTATCTAATGCTTTCGTCACCCATAACTCATAGTTGTCCCAAGCCTCCTGTAAGGTGCTACCTATTGTTGGTGGCTGCTCAGTTAAAATGTTATTAAAAAGTTCAGGAGTGAATTTTTTCCAATTACGTCGTTTCTGTGGGGGAAGCTTTATGGGTATAGTTCCCGTGGGCTCTGTTAGTATCTCAAATGGCACAATGCTGTGGTCAGACCAGATCAATGGGATCGGGGGTAAGATTTTAATACCTTCCCAATTCGCAAAAATGGGGTCTAGAAGATGACCTTGCTGGTGTGTGGGGGCTGTAGAAAGAAGTTTTATATCCACAGAGTTTAGTGCAGCAGTCACCATTTGTGCCTCGCTAGAGTTAGAATCTTCGAAATGAAGATTTAGGTTGCCTAAAATAATTAGTTTTTTATATCTAACTGCTAGCTGGGTTGCCGACTCAATGAGTTGGTTGCAGAAAGGTGCCACAGCTCCCGGGGGTCGGTATATCAGTAGACCAGTGATCGTATTAGTCGGTTCTATTTTTATTGTAAATATGCCACATTCACTACTGGTTATGGTGGATTTTGTTAGAGTGCATTCTAGCTCAGATTTATAAATTAGTGCTAGCCCTCCTCCACGTTGTTTTTGTCTGTCAATTCTCAAAAGACTATAACTGGGGGGTATTGTGTCCAGAATATCAGGGGAGGACGTTTCTTCTAGCCATGTCTCGGTGAGAAATATGGCATCCAGATCTTTATTTATCAGTAGGTCGTGGATCTCCATTTTGTGTTTAGTCAAAGACCTACAGTTCAGCAATATCATTTTAAGGGTCGCTACCTTTCTTGGTATTTTATTTATCGTGGGAATTACTTGGTTACATATTTTACAGAGGGGGGGCAGGTAGTCAGGTTCTAGAGTATGTATGCAACTTGGAGTCGGCATCTTACCAAATGTTAGAAGATCATCTTTGGAATAGTATATTCGGGGGCTGCTGCTAGGGGCATCCGTTGAAGGGGTGGGGTCATAGGGTCCAGCCCCGCGCCCGGTCGATCGCGGACGGGCGCAGACGGGCAGGACTCTGGCTTGACTCCGGCACGCGATCGGCGCGCCCGCAATGCGCGTCAGCTGCGCGGAGCCATGACCGTATGTTTTTATGCCGTCGCCCGTGCGACGGAGAAGGCGAACCCTCACTAAGATGGCCGCTACTCTTTTCCCTGCTGGTCCCCGCAGATGACGGCCCTAAGATCGGCCACACGCTGAGGGGGTAAGCAAGTAATCTGCCACGCTGTCAGGGAAAATGCAGGTAAGGTCTGAACACGCCTTGCCTTGTCTAGCACCCTAAATCGGTGCGAGGTAAATCCCTGCGATATTTGTGCCTCTAAGTTAAGCACTGAGGGTCAATCACTAATGCCAAGGGGAGGGGGAAGGACACACGGGGGAAAATTCAATCGTTTTAAAATCAAGGTCAAATTTTTAAAAGTAAAGCCTCCCGGCTCAAGCCTCAGGAGTAAATGAAAAGCAGTCTCTCTAACCCAGTCCGGGTTAGGCTTGGCTGCAGAATGAAAGCAAGCTGAGTGAAACTCAACACAACAAAGGCAGAATTCCTATTATTTGATCAGACAAACAAGCAAGATACAGTACAAACCTGCCTCAACGACATGAACTTTGATGGCTTCAAACTCTGCTTCTCACCTGATACCTAATCACTAGGATTCACCCTGAACACCAACTGCGTGCTCAAGGAACATGTTGCCAAAAAAAACTAAAATGGCTGGTACCAGCTCTCTCTTCCAGAGAAAGTACATTTCTTCAATAAAGTAAATAACTGCTGTTAAAGACCTTTTACTCTTGCATCTGATTGGTGGTAATGCCTTACTCCATGGCCTCCCAGGTACCACTCTGGCAATCCTAAGGGACATCCAACATGCCTCAGCACTTCTCATCCAGGGCCTGAAGAAATATGAACACATTACCCCACATTGACAAATGCCATCCATCAACTCAGTGCCAGCCTGCACCATCTCCAAAACCAGCTGCATGGTTTGCAAAGCCATTACAAGCAGCACCCACGCTTATCTTGCAGAAAAACACATCATCTCTAATTAGTTCCAGCACAGCCAGGATCCTATTATAATGTAGACTAAAAAGTGTAAAAAATAGGAAAAATGACAACAGACCTTTTCAATCTAGGCTCCCAGGATCTGGAACAACATCCCTGTATTCATCAGGAGGATCTCAGCAGTGCTCCATTTTAGGAAACAGTTGAAGACTTATCTCTTTAAAGAACACCATACCACAATGGAAAACTATCCACAACCTAGCTTCACCTCCTATTACACATTGACTTTAAGCTCCTTTTTGACCATGTAGAGTGCTCCACTGTCTTTTGTTTAGGGGTGGGCGGAAGTTGCGTAAGGGACTTTCGCAGAGAGGCACGGAGATTGAACCAATCTCCGTGCCTCTCCACATATTTCCATTACGTGCCTCCTGCCCGCCGCCCGCCTCCCGCCCACCGTATGAAATGATATTTAAAAGCCTAAAATTAAATTTAAAATAAAACTTACATTATTGAGGGCGCATCCTTGCCCATCGCAGCTTCTTCTTGGAACTGCGCATGCGCGGGAGCCTGCGCATGCGCATTCCTGGTGAGGAATGCGCATGCGCAGGCTCCCGCGCATGCGCAGTTCCCACATGAAGCCGTGATGGGCAAGGATGCGCCCGCAATAAGGTAAGTTTTATTTTAAATTTAATTTTAGGCTTTTAAATATCATTTAATACGGCGGGCGGGAGGCGGGTGGCCATCTTTCGTTCCTCCCCCGAATGTGCGGAGATTTGCTTCGTTTCTCCGCCTTCTTTGCGCAAGGTGGAAGTGGCAAATCTCCACACATTCCGTGGGCGGAACGGAGATGTCCGCCCACCCCTACTTTTGGTTAGGTTTGCTCTATAGAAATGACCTGTATATACATAAATACATAAACACATAAACAGCACCTGGATACCTTCACGGGTGATACGCCGCGCTATACAAGTACCGCATGATTGAAATACATACACATTGGATTAATGTAGTGTGACAGCAACCTCGGATGTTACACTGGCACTAGGCAGCAAATAAAGGAGAAGAACAGAATAGTTCACGACAGAAAATGTCACACTACAGCCTTTAAATACCTGTAATATAATCAGGGTTAGGCTTGGCTGCAGAATGAAAGCAAGCGGTGTTTATTCTATTTGTTGTGAGAAATAAAAAAGCTTGCTCTTACTTGAAAGCACCTGATAGGGGATATCTTGCTCAGATGTGCGGAAGTGAGGCAAAGAAAATGGAAAGGTCTGTGAAGGGTGCAAATGAGGCTAGAGAAGTACAGAACTGGTACTAACAATGACCCAGGCACATATCCCTAAACATTTAAAGAGGATTTGCTTCACTGCAGGGAACCATTGTAGTTCGGGGAGTCCCTGTGAGAAAGACTAAGATAGAGCCTAGTAGTCAGTCTATGAATATCAATCTATTCCTGGCCCGAATCCACTAAAGCGAGTCGGACTAGGAATAACAACCCAGGCAGCATGGCTGGCACTGTCTGCGATCGAGACACAGCTGGGTGCACCGGTGGCACACACACACTGCGTGTGTCAACTGCACGTCCGCAGTGCTCGGTATATAAGGAGGCAACATCAGCCTAACGCCGGGTGACTACACTGCAGCCTGACCAAAGATGGTGCCAATAGTCGGTCACTCTAGGTAAAAATAGCAAACAAATAGGGAATCACTTAAGTGACCCCCCCCCCCTCACCACAACAGATAGAAACCCCGGACCACCCAACAGGATCAGATTAAAAAAAAAAAAAAACCTTGATAAAGAAAATAGCACACGACAAAGGGCCTGATTTAGATATTGGCAGATGGGTTACTCCGCCACAATGGTGCCAAAATACAGTTACCATAGGATATAACAAGCATTGGCATAGCCAATTGGTCTCGCCTTGGAACCTTATGTGTTTAGCCATGCAGCACATTATCCTGGGTGCCGTGCCAGACCTATATAACGTAGGATTAGACCTATATAATTGCTTCACACTCTGTACCCTTTATCAACAGTAGCCATCTAAATCTGGTCTGAATTACCAATGAATTTCCAGACAGGTAGTACTTGTAGCATGATTAGACAATCAACGTAGGAAGTTGCAATAATATAATCCCAAAACCACACTATCAGGAATTGGCAAACAAAGCATCCACTGTAATGTGGTACGTACTGGACCAATTATGTTGAACTGTAAACAAAGCTTTGAAAAAAGTGAAAGCACATGCTCGAGCAGTGTATGTCACCCACAGACAATTAGGATCAATAGTATAGCATCAAGATTCTCTATTAAGCGCCAAGTGACTCCCTAAAACAGGGATTGTTCGAGAGAAAACAAGAGTAAAGCTGGAGACCATAAAAGACAACTCCGTGGGTTTCCATTTTCGTCTGGCAATATTTGTCTAGCCTCGTACCGTTGTATCTTTTCTGCATAGTGACGTGTCTGTTGGTGGCTTTGAGTGTCACATGTAAAGCCAGCACGTCCTCGTGTGCTCTCGGTCCTGAAGAAGTCCTAGGCATAGGTAAGACAGCTGAGTTTCCTGCAGTGGTAGGTTCCTGGGGCCTTATTTATGAAGGCCTTGCGCCGCCGGTGCGTCACTTTTAACATGGGAAAAAGTGACGCACCGGTGGCGCAAGGCCTTCATAAATAAGGCCCCTGGTACTTGATTCAAGAAGGAAAGCTGCGTCTCCCCAGGCTCCTTGGGTCTCCTGGGAATGCAGCTGTAGGCAGAGCTTTAGGTGGGCCAGGTCTTGTTCTTAAAAGCAGGTGCCGAGATGGGTCCCTATCGGGCTCTCTATTTTTCCCTCAGAGTGGGGAAAAAAAACCCCTGCAATACTAGCAGCTGTCACTGCTTTTGATGTAACTTCAAAGAGACTCGTTTTTCAGTTTTATACAGTGCAAACTTGGAGCGCTTTACACAATCTCAGTTACATACATTACACAAGGACATTTTCATTATTTGAATCATAGAATGTTGAGCCAACGTAATGCTCGAACCTGCTTATTTAGCTCAAAAGTTGGCAGCTCTAGCCTTACACCACATCTTCGCTCATAAAAACTGCAGCATTTTTAGTATTATATAGAATGAAAACATAGTTGGTTCTTATTTATCTTATGCAACTTACAACCATTGACAAAGCCAATAATCCTGGCTTGTTGTAGGTGTAATGTCACTTATTTTATATCTCTGGAGGCAATGACAGAAGAAGCACAATAACAGTGGGGCAGCACACTATGCTAAGTACAGATTTTTAGCTGTTTTAAGCCACGCCCATAATTACATCGGCCAAGCTCCTACGAGAAACCCCCCAGTTTTGTCCTCCAACTTAAAGCCCTGGATGTAGGGTCTCCATGTTTGGATTGTGGTTGGTGCAGGAGTGCCTGCTTGGCGGGCAGTCTTACATCTGCTGCTCCTGCTCTCTTCTCTAGAGGGCTTCCGGGACCTCTTCGGTAGGCTGGCAAGGCTGCAGCCTATGTGCTTACCAGAGCAAGATCCGTGGGCGCAAAGGAGGTTCGCCCTTCAGAAAATGTAAGGTCCGACTGTCCCTCCCTCCCTCCCATTTACCCACTTCGAAGCAGACTTCCGGACCCGCAGGCACTGGGGGGCATATTACCAAGCAATAGTGATAATTATCGCTATTGCTTGGTTAGCATGAAAAAATTAACGCTGAGCTGCGGCGATTTTTACCGCAGATAAACCTTGGTATTACCAAGGTTTATCGCAAATGCGATAAAAATCGGCCGCAATGCAGGAATATCTCTGAAAAGTCCGCGATGTTCATGCATTAGCGAGCTAATGCTCTTAGCCATGTTATCCACCTCCTATTGGATAACATGGCTAAGAACTGCTCAGGGCAGGTGTTAGCTTTTGGAGATATTCGCGCTTAGCGCGAATATCTCCAAAAGTTGGTAATAGGAGATAGCGATGTTAGCGACTGTTTTCAGTCGCTAACATCTTGGCACGCTCACTTTGCATGTCATTAGTGATAAATATCACTGACATGCAAAGTGGGGCCCAAGATGGTCGCTATCTCCTACTAGCTGTCGCTAACTGGTGTTAGCGACAGCTAGGTAATAGGGAGATAATTTTATCTCCGCTTTCTTGGCTTTTAAAGCCAAAAAAGCGGAGATAACCCCCTTGATAATATGCCCCTGGATTCCAGTTCCACGCTCACCTCTGCTTGCTGAATAATCAATTCTGCTGCTCAGACTCTGCAGTTTATAAACAAAACACTGTTAATCTGCCTGCAGTTTGAGGCGAAAGCAGCTGGAGCGTCAGTGAGGTTTTATTTGTTGGGTTAGATTGGAGGGCGGTGGGAAGCACAGGGAGATTAAGTGGAGTGAAATCATTAATGTGCGCTGGCGACCAGAGGGCCAAGAAAAGAAGCTGCGAAGGGTGGGAGGTGTTGTGGGGGGAGGCACTAGGGGATTAAGTGAACTGAAAGCAGAGTTGTGCGCCAGCGAGCAGCGAGAAGAGGGCTAAAGAAAAAGTAGTGCTCTATAGCAAAACATATAGCTCCTAATGAAAGGATCATGTAGCAGGGCCCGTAGCCAGAGAACGACCAAACCAACCACAAAGCGGGACAAATGTACACTATTTTCAAATGAGAGCCATGCAATTTGTAAAGGCAGACGAAGCAACCAATAAAAAAATGGTAGGCGTGTGTGGGCGTTGTTCAATCTCCACAGAAGGAATACAGCAAGTCTTGCAGAGCCAGGCATGCGCGCTGACTCTAGACTTGACCTAAAAGCAGATTTTTTTGTACCATTAATGTCAAGTATTTTTTTCACATAAATGGGGTGAAATTAATAGCATAGTTAGACTTTTTGCCGCCCGTGGCAGTCCTTGCATTTGCTGCCCCCCACAAGCGCAGGCATGAGCCTGGGGTTGCCGCCATCACCCCAAAACTTGTGCTGCCTGGGGCAGTTCCCCCCACACCCCTTGACTATGTCACTGGGTGTAATATAATGCCCAGAAACTCATCTAACAGCAATGTGCAGAGAATGTGAGTTATTACTACCACAATTAACGACATGGTGCATGGTACACAGTGTACTGACATGCAAGAGGCGGTGCTGCAGGCTCTCTAGGAGCTGAAGAAAGCTGCCGCTATGGCACCACCACTGCAATACTGCCAGCCCAGCGGTTTTCTTGTAATGCAGCAATCGGGATGTCACGGGTTTGCTGGCATACTTCCGACCGCCGCAATGGTGTTCTGGCGGTCGCACTGCTGAACTCAGAATCAGGGCCTGAATGCAAGACTTATAAAATAGCAAATATATAAAACAAGAATAGAAATTGACCAAAAACCACTACTCTCCATATTTGGGGTGCTGTGAGCCAATCACTCTCCTGGGCCTCAATGCAATTGCACCTACTCCACTAATGATAGCTGCAGCCCTGAGTAGGATCCTGTCAAATCGGCCTCTTTCACCCCTTACCCACCATACCTGGCCATGACTCCAGTCTTGAAACAAGCATCTGTCCTGTTCAAGAAAAGGAGCTCTGAATTGTTGCTAAATCTTTGCAGCAAGGGTGCCCTCTGGCCTGATGCTAGCTTGGATAAGGAGCCCCTTTCGTAGAGTCAGACAGTCATAATTGTGATGCACTGGGCTTCTCACACTCCATAGCACTAGCACCACTGCACCTATTTCACTACTGATAGCTATTGCCTTGCAAAGAAGGCAGGCTCCTCATCCATTTGTTAAAATCAAGGACCCCCCCGCCCCCCCATCTTGATTCATCCCCCTTTCTTCTGTCTCTGAGGCCCAGCTAAGGTGTCTCCTCAGCTTAAATTTTCCCCTCATTAGGGCTATTGGTTCAAGACCCAAAGCAAGCCAGGCACAGCAAAGATGTGCTGACAGTAGCGGCCGGTGTGTTGACAGAGTGGCAGGGTGGGAGGGGGGATTTAGGAGGGGACGGAGGGGACAAATACAAAAAATAAAAAAGACAATTACCTGCTTGCTACATCACACAATTCAATAATGACTTCCAAATTTAACTAAGGTTTTCTTTGTTAGAGCGATGTTGAACATATTGAATTGTGGGGTGTGTAGTCACCGTGACGATAGTTTAATGGTTGATCGAACATGATTGCTCTAACGAGAGAGGAGGGGTCTCGTAACACAATCTATAAGAAAGGAAAAATCAGGAAGGCAGGCACCTTAATAGGAAATGTGCAGGTGGGAGCATTCAGATGGAAAGAAATACGAAGGTATGTGAGTATGAGAATGGTAATTGGAGTCCAGGCATCAGGTAGCAGGAGAAGAGTGTGGGTGGAAACTGATGCAGGTGTAAACAACCGCCTGGTAGTTAGAAGCGGTAGGTGAAGGATTCGAACAATGGGGTATCCAGGCAATGTTGTTGGTAACACACAGTTACGGTTCTAGAGGGAAACACTGCGTGAGGGTTAGGTGTAAGATACGGTATGAATTTCAAATGCTCACTGTTAAAAATGCACAATGTACGTTTCAGCAGTCTGGAGTGACAACTTATCAATACTTTTTTTTATTTACAGTGAAACCCCTGAAGAAGAACTAATCTGAGTTCGAAATGCATTGGGTATAACATGATTCACTTCTGAGGATGTTTTATGTTTTCTGGTGTACCCTGAAAAAGACTCGGATGAGCATATCTGAGGCAGGAGAAGCAGTTGAGTACACTACATCTGACGTGTGATGTACCATCGTAAATAAATAAAATATTTCAATGCCCTGGAGTACATGGATTAATTTATTTGAATTTTGGAAAAAAGTGTCAAGAGAAAGAAATGCTGAGCGCCGTTGTAAGGAACGATACTACGCTCCTATTTCGAAGCAGGAAAGGGTTCCCACATTGCAATGCATTTTATTCTTTGATTTTTTGTCATGCTCGCTACCCCTTCATTTTCATTTTTATCCTTGTTTTTTTAAGTAGATTTGTATCATGTGAATTTTCCTTTTGTGTGTTCCATTGTAGCAATTGCTATTTTTGTTGCTTTTTTCCTCCAGAAGATTCTGGCTAAACTTCTGTATGGATCATCTGACTCTGGACCTATTATCATGCTTGGCTCTAGTCTCCCACCTGTTGTTGTCAAGAGATGTTTGGTGCCTTGCTAATTATCACCAGTGCAATCTTCATCATTAATCAAAATCCGCCCAGGTTGCCAAAGAAAGTTTTTTTACCCTTGTAAGATTTTCCTCCTAGCTGTGACCCTTTAAAGGAGACATTTCTCACCTTCACATATATTATTCTGTCCAGGGTGGCACTAGGTCTTCTTTGAAGAAATGCCCTTTACTCGGGCACTCTCGAAGGACACTCGACAGAGCTACGTCACATCCTGTCCTTGACAGTGGTGTTTATCTGCTTCTTCCTACGTTTCTTCAGTGATGGTTATTGTACACAGTGCTTCCGAACTAACAAGTGTCTGTTTATTCGGATACTTGGCTCAAAGTTTGCTTTCTCTCCCTGTTTCTTTTATAGTTCACGTTTGTGTTGTGTGTTATTGATGGCGCCTGAATAATAGCGACATGGAATTTTGAGACATATAGGGACACATACAACAAGGTAATAATTTGTATTAATAATGGTATTCATCAGAATTAAGAACTCTGAGGAAAGGATGTAAGAGGCTAGAGCGGTCCTGGAGGAGAGACTGGAGTGAGGCGAATCGTAAAGAATATCGTGCGGCCCTGAGCAGGTACAAATCCGCTATTCGGGTGGCAAAATCAGGATTCTTCGAAGAGCGCATTGGCTCTGCGGCCAACTCTTCCAAAGAGTCATTTAGGGTCATTAAGGAGCTACTCAATGCCCCCGACCCTCAGGTTTTCCACGAGGACCCTCGCAAAAAATGCACAGAACTGGCCTCGTATTTTAAAAGTAAAATCGACAACATACTGGCTTCCCTTCCCCGGCTAGGTGAGATCTCCTCTTTGGAGGACAATCCCAGCTCCCAACCTGAGTTACCATTGGCGGAGTTGGCTTCCCTCGGTCCAGTTACTAAGGAGGAAGTCCTGTCGGTGCTGAGATCTATGAAGAGCGGCTCCCCGAAAGACCCAGCACCTATTAAATATCTTAAACAGGTGTCATCTACTATCGTTGGCCCTGCTACGGACTTGATAAACCTGTCTCTCGCCCATGGGGTGGTCCCCCCCAGTTGGAAAGGGGCGGTGGTTAAGGCTCTTTTGAAAAAGCCTAACCTCGATCCCGCCGATCTCACCAACTTTCGGCCTATCTCTTTGCTGCCGGGTATCAGTAAGGTGGCTGAGAAGCTGGTGAATAGCCGCCTCTCCAACTTCTTGGAAGCCAACTCTGTCCTGGGCGACTCCCAAACGGGTTTTCGGCCCGGTCAGGGGACCGACACCGCCCTGCTGGCGGTCGTGGAGAATGCGAGGAGCATGCTGGATTCGGGGGGATCAGTGGCAGTGATCCTCCTGGACCTCAGCGCTGCTTTTGACACCGTGGACCATCAGGTGCTTCTCCAACGGCTGTCAGGGGTCGGGGTCACGGGTTTGGCCCTCAAATGGTTCGCCTCCTTCCTGGAAGGTCGTACATTTGAGGTGTGGGAAGGCCAGGAAAAATCATCTTCTACCCCTCTCCAGTGTGGTGTGCCACAGGGCTCTTCATTGAGCCCTACCCTATTCAACGTTTACATGGCCCCCTGGAGAATGTGGTACGGCCGCTGGGTATCAAAATCATCAGTTACGCTGATGACACCCAGCTGGTGGTAGGCCTCTCCCAGTCGGCGTACCATCCCGACCGGCTGCACACGTGTCTTGAAAAGATCTACACGTGGATGTGCAGCTCAGCCCTAAAGTTAAATGGCTCCAAAACGGAACTGATGCTGTTGGGGAACTCCGCTCCATCTTTGCCCCCCAGCAGCTGGCCAGACTGTTTGGGACCGATGCCCCCCCCCAAGCAGGAGATCAAGAGCTTGGGGGTATGGCTGGAGCAGGACCTATCATTTAAAACCCATGCCAAAAAGACTGCTGGCGTGTGCTTTGGCCTGCTCCGTCCAGCCCAGAAGATTCTGCCCTTGCTCCCAGTGGCCACTCGAAGGCTTCTCATCCAGGGACTTATCATCTCGCAGCTGGATTTCAGCAATGCGCTTTTCCTGGGCGCACCCGAATCTACCCTGAACAGACTGCAGCAAGTGCAGAACGCGGCTGCTAGGCTTTTGACGGGTCTCCCTAGGCGGCAATCTGCCCGCCCGGCGTTGAGGGCACTGCACTGGCTCCCTGTGAAGGACCGGGTGAAATTCAAGTCACTCTGCATCGCCCACAAAGTCCTGCACGGGGTGGGTCCACCTATTCTTGAGGAGATGGTCCAGCCCTATAAGGCCTCTCGTTCCCTCCGCTCTGACCACCAACATCTCCTTCAGGTTGGCAGGGTGAAAAAGGTAAGAACTGGGGGCAGAAGGTTTTCAATAAATGTGGCCTCCTTGTGGAACTCACTGCCCCTACAACTGCGCTCCGAAGCCAGTCTCTTCAGGTTTCGTAAACTCTTAAAAACTTTTTTGTTCTCTGTTTAATCCTTGCATTCTTGTAGCTGTGTTATGTTCTGATAAGCGCGGGGATGCCTATTGGTAACCAGGCGCTATACAAAACTCGGAATAATAATAATAATAATAATAATAATATAATAATTACCAAATAGCGAATTTTAAGGATTCGCTATTTGGTAATCGCAAATGCCCATGCATGAAGGATTCACATTTATACTTGGGTATCCTTAACATTCCTTAATAGCGATTCGCAAATTGTGAATTGCTATTAGGGAATGCATTCCCATTCATTCCTATGAGCCTATAGGCCCATAGGAATGAATGGGAATGCATTCGCAATTTGCGATTACCAGATTGGTAATCGCAATTTGTGAATGCAAATCCTAGGGTGCCTGGGGGCCAAAGCCTCCTTGTAGCACCCCCCAAAAAAGGTTAGTATGCACATGTACACAAGTTAGCGCATTGAAAAATGCATTTTTTTTACATTTTTTAATGCATGCACAAATTATTATCAACTTGAAGATGATGGTAATTAGCGTGTTTCTAAATGCAAACTCGCATTTAGGAAATGATACATGCATCTCAAATAGGGAATAGCAAATTGCGATTCCCTAAATGCATACGCAATTTAGGTAATCGCAAAAACTTGCAATTACCTATATTGCAAATAAAAAAAGGTACATGCATTGGAAAAGGCATTTTTCCAGTCGCAAACGGGTTGATTCTGCGATCGGGTCGTTTGCAACGGGTAAGATGCTTGTTGCGTGTGCCCCATAGTTTATAGCAGAATAAAACACTGATTTGGACAGGTTACACAAATGACCACGCCATGCTGCACTGATATACCGTTTATAAGCAGAGGTCCTTTCATATACCGTTTGTAAGCAGAGGTCCTTTCATATACCGTTTGTAAGCAGATGTCCTTCCATAGACTGTTTGTAAGCAGCGGTCCTTCCATAGACTGTTTGCAAGCAGAGGTCCTTCCATAGACCATTTGTAAGCAGTAGTTATTTCATATACCATTTATAATCAGAGTCCTTTCATAGACCGTTTGTAAGCAGAGTTCCTTCCTTATGCTGTTAGTAAGCAGAGGCCCTTCCCTAGACCGTTAGTAAGCAGAGGTCCTTCCATAGACTGTTTGTAAGCAGAGGTCCTTCCATTGACCGTTTGTAAGCAGTGGTCCTTCCATACGCCATTTGTAAGCGGAGGTCCTTTCATATACCGTTTGTAAGCAGAGGTCCTTTCTTATACTATTTGTAAGCAGAGGACCTTTCATATACCGTTTGTAAGCAGAGGTCCTTTCATATACTGTTTGTAAGCAGAGGTCTTTCATATACCGTTTGTGAGCAGTGGTACTTCCATATGCCATTTGTAAGTGGAGGTCCTTTCATATACTGTTTGTAAACAGAGGTCCTTTCATATACCATTTGTAAGCAGAGAACCTTTCATATACCGTTTGTAAGCAGAGGTCGTTCATATACCGTTTGTAAGCAGAGGTCGTTCCTATACCGTTTGTAAGCAGAGGTCCTTTCATATACCATTTGTAAGCAGAAGACCTTTCACATACCATTTGTAAGCAGGGGTCCTTTCACATACCGTTTGTAAGCAGAGGACCTTTCATATACCATTTGTAAGCAGAGGTCGTTCATTTACCGTTTGTAAGCAGAGGTCGTTCATATACCGTTTGTAAGCGGAGGTCCTTTCATATACCGTTTGTTAGAAGAGGTCCTTTCATATACCGTTTGTAAGCAGAGGTCGTTTAGATACCGTTTGTAAGCAGAGGTCCTTTTATATACTGTTTGTAAGCAGAGGTCCTTCCATAGACCGTTTGTAAGCAGAGGTCCTTCCATATACTGTTTGTAAGCAGAGGTCCTTCCATATACCATTTGTAAGCAGTGGTTTTTCATATAGCATTTATAATCAGAGTCCTTTCATAGACCATTTGTAAGCAGAGGTCCTTCCTTATGCCGTTAGTAAGCAGAGGTCCTTCCCTAGACCGCTAGTAAGCAGAGGTCCTTCCATAGACCGTTTGTAAGCAGTGGTCCTTCCATGTGCCATTTGTAAGCGGAGGTCCTTTCATATACCGTTTGTAAGCGGAGGACCTTTCATATACAGTTTGTAAGCAGAGGTCCTTTCTTATACTATTTGTAAGCAAAGGACCATTCATATACCGTTTGTAAGCAGAGGTCCCTTCATATACTGTTTGTAAGCAGAGGTCTTTCATATACCGTTTGTAAGCAGTGGTCCTTCCACATGCCATTTGTAAGCGGAGGTCCTTTCATATACTATTCGTAAGCAGAGGACCTTTCATATACCGTTTAAAAGCAGAGGTCCTTTCATATGCTGTTTGTAAGCAGAGGTCTTTCATATACCGTTTGTAAGCAGAGTACCTTTCATATACCGTTTGTAAGCAGAGGTCCTTTCATATACTATTCGTAAGCAGAGGGCCTTTCATATACCGTTTGTTAGCGGAGGTCCTGTCATATACGGTTTGCAAGCAGAGGAGGTCCTTTCATATACCGTTTGTAAGCAGAGGTCGTTCATATACCGTTTGTAAGCAGAGGTCCTTTCATATACCGTTTTTAAGCAGAGGTCCTTCCATAGACTGTTTGTAAGCAGAGGTCCTTCCATTGACCGTTTGTAAGCAGTGGTCCTTTCATACGCCATTTGTAAGCGGAGGTCCTTTCATATACCGTTTGTAAGCAGAGGTCCTTTCTTATACTATTTGTAAGCAGAGGACCTTTCATATACCGTTTGTAAGCAGAGGTCCTTTCATATACTGTTTGTAAGCAGAGGTCTTTCATATACCGTTTGTGAGCAGTGGTACTTCCATATGCCATTTGTAAGTGGAGGTCCTTTCATATACTGTTTGTAAACAGAGGTCCTTTCATATACCATTTGTAAGCAGAGAACCTTTCATATACCGTTTGTAATCAGAGGTCGTTCATATACCGTTTGTAAGCAGAGGTCGTTCCTATACCGTTTGTAAGCAGAGGTCCTTTCATATACCATTTGTAAGCAGAAGACCTTTCACATACCATTTGTAAGCAGGGGTCCTTTCACATACTGTTTGTAAGCAGAGGACCTTTCATATACCATTTGTAAGCAGAGGTCGTTCATTTACCGTTTGTAAGCAGAGGTCGTTCATATACCGTTTGTAAGCGGAGGTCCTTTCATATACCGTTTGTTAGCAGAGGTCCTTTCATATACCGTTTGTAAGCAGAGGTCGTTTAGATACCGTTTGTAAGCAGAGGTCCTTTCATATACTGTTTGTAAGCAGAGGTCCTTCCATAGACCGTTTGTAAGCAGAGGTCCTTCCATATACTGTTTGTAAGCAGAGGTCCTTCCATATACCATTTGTAAGCAGTGGTTTTTCATATAGCATTTATAATCAGAGTCCTTTCATAGACCGTTTGTAAGCAGAGGTCCTTCCTTATGCCGTTAGTAAGCAGAGGTCCTTCCATAGACCGCTAGTAAGCAGAGGTCCATCCATAGACCGTTTGTAAGCAGTGGTCCTTCCATGTGCCATTTGTAAGCGGAGGTCCTTTCATATACCGTTTGTAAGCGGAGGACCTTTCATATACCGTTTGTAAGCAGAGGTCCTTTCTTATACTATTTGTAAGCAAAGGACCTTTCATATACCGTTTGTAAGCAGAGGTCCCTTCATATACTGTTTGTAAGCAGAGGTCTTTCATATACCGTTTGTAAGCAGTGGTTCTTCCATATGCCATTTGTAAGCGGAGGTCCTTTCATATACTATTCGTAAGCAGAGGACCTTTCATATACCGTTTAAAAGCAGAGGTCCTTTCATATACTGTTTGTAAGCAGAGGTCTTTCATATACCGTTTGTAAGCAGAGTACCTTTCATATACCGTTTGTAAGCAGAGTACCTTTCATATACCATTTGTAAGCAGAGGACCTTTCAAATACCATTTGTAAGCAGAGCTCCTTTCATATACCGTTTGTAAGTGGAGGTCCTGTCATATACGGTTTGCAAGCAGAGGAGGTCCTTTCATATACCGTTTGTAAGCAGAGGTCGTTCATATACCGTTTGTAAGCAGAGGTCCTTTCATATACCGTTTTTAAGCAGAGGTCCTTCCGTAGACCGTTTGCAAGCAGAGGTACGTCCATATACCGTTTGTAAGCAGAGGTCCTTCCATATACCATTTGTAAGCAGAGGTCCTTCCATATACCGTTTGTAAGCAGAGGTCCTTTCATATACCGTTTGTAAGCAGAGGTCCTTCCATATACCGTTTGTAAGCAGAGGTCCTTCCATATACCGTTTGTAAGCAGAGGTCCTTCCAGATACCGTTTGTAAGCAGAGGTTCTTCCATATGCCGTTTGTAAGCAGAGGTCCTTCCAGATACCGTTTGTAAGCAGAGGTCCTTTCATATACTATTCGTAAGCAGAGGGCCTTTCATATACCGTTTGTAAGCAAAGGTCGTTCATATACCGTTTGTAAGCAGAGGTCCTTTCATATACCATTTGTAAGCAGAGGACCTTTCAAATACCATTTGTAAGCAGAGCTCCTTTCATATACCGTTTGTAAGTGGAGGTCCTGTCATATACGGTTTGCAAGCAGAGGAGGTCCTTTCATATACCGTTTGTAAGCAGAGGTCGTTCATATACCGTTTGTAAGCAGAGGTCCTTTCATATACCGTTTTTAAGCAGAGGTCCTTCCGTAGACCGTTTGCAAGCAGAGGTACGTCCATATACCGTTTGTAAGCAGAGGTCCTTCCATATACCATTTGTAAGCAGAGGTCCTTCCATATACCGTTTGTAAGCAGAGGTCCTTTCATATACCGTTTGTAAGCAGAGGTCCTTCCATATACCGTTTGTAAGCAGAGGTCCTTCCATATACCGTTTGTAAGCAGAGGTCCTTCCAGATACCGTTTGTAAGCAGAGGTTCTTCCATATGCCGTTTGTAAGCAGAGGTCCTTCCAGATACCGTTTGTAAGCAGAGGTCCTTCCAGATACCGTTTATCAGCAATGGTCCTCCCATATACCATTTGGAAGCAGTGGTCCTCCCACATGCCATTTGGAAGCAGTTGTGTAAGAAACTCCAGTGAACAGCCACTGTGACCTCCCCCACTTCACATAGTGGAGAATTAACTGAATGGAACATATTAAATGTTTGCAGTTTAACTAAAGCTCATCTTAACAATACGTCCTTGCATCATTAATCAATAATGAAGGTAGATAAAAAGCTGATCACCATCAAGCCAGAGGAGAGAATGCCAGGGGGCACCCAGACAGACAACAGGGCCGCCCTCTCAAAGGAAGGTAATGGCAGTGCTGGGAAAAAAAAATAATTCCCTCTTGATTTGACTTCCAGCTTAGAGGGAAATGCCATTGAGGATTGAATTGAATGTTTCCTAGGGTTTGCTTAACATTGGAGAAAACCTTACAAACAAGAATTTACACCGTCAAGATCTTTGATTTGCTCTGTACCAGTTTCTTTCACCAATGGTGCTGAGATTTTGCTGCACTAGAGGAAGATACAGTTTGCTTGCCCCCGTCCCTTACTGTCCCATGTCCAGCATAGACCCAAAGTGCTATTACAAGAAGGGATATCACAGGAAGCAATAATACTAATTATCTAAACGTGTTTGTTCCACCTAGCTACTATTATTCACATCACTTCTCTCTAGAACTCTCAAAGTCCTGCAGACCCAATTCTTTCTCTCCAAACGCTTGCGGCCATCTCATCACAGCAAGCATCTGGAAGTGGGTACTCAGAAATTGGAAGCATTCTCAGCACTTCCCCTGAGCAGCAGTGCACTGACATTTCTCTGGGAAGAAGACTTCCATTGCCTTACTGTTGCCACATTCAAACTAGAGATGGCCAACATAGGTGTTGGAGGGCGGCACCAGTTCACGTAGGGGGGTAGTGTTTTCAGGAGTTTTCTAAATGTAGCAAGATCCAAAGAGGACCTAAGGTCCAAAGGCAGGCTATTCCGGGAAGGGGTAGCTTCTTTCCACTGATGCTTTCTTCATCAGACCTATTTGCTCCTGACCTGTTGATGTGGATTCACCATAGTGTGCTTTGCTCTTTTTTATGGCGGTCCACACACCACTGCTCTCCCTTGCCATATTAACCCTCATGAGGCATGCTCTGCCTTTCACCTCTGCCACTTTGGTGACTCTAAATTCAACATAATTGGAAAAATGTACTGGAACAGCTTTATCTGATAATTACTGCTAATTTTAACTCTGCCCCATCTTAATTTCCAATGTGATTACTTCTTTTTGGAAATTTGCCCTTTCTGCACAGACACATAGTACTATTGGTGTACATTTCATTGGTACATTTAATTTACTTATACGTACCTAGCAAATGGTACTACATGCACCCAAAACCTGTAGATTAGACACTACTAGTGAGCAGCAGCACTCATTGTGCCACCCTTTAATGTAGCACTGTAAGACAGGTCTGAGGCCTGCCATTGTAAATTGTTGTTCAGTTTAAAACTGCCATTTCGACCTGACAAAATAAACCTTTTACAAGGCCTAAATCTTCCTTTTATGTCACTCTTAAGTTAGGCCCTAAATACCTATTTGGCATGGTGCCTGGTATTTAAAATATGGGCATGTGTTCTTAAGTTTTACATGTCTTGTCAGTGAAAATCCTCCAAAGTCGTTTTTCACTGCAGCAAGGCAGGCTCTCTCATAGACAAGCAATGAGTTACATTATAACTCCCTATAAATGCATACCTTCAGTTTGGAAGTAGCTAGAAAAATTATTCAAGGATTCGTTGTAATAGGAATTTAAAACCCAACCTAATGCTAAAGTTGGATTTTAAATGACTATTGTGCAAATGCCACTGATAGAAAGTTGGCATTTTCCTCCCTAAGCTAAATGTTGCTTCTGCCAGTGTCCAGGGTAAGAGTGGGCGTAACTCATGTAATTCAGGGCAGTGTAAAACGGAAAACTTCCCTGAGATTGTGCTTGAATTATGAAAGAAGAGTAATTCTGCACAACACAAATAGTGAGTGTGAGCAGCCGCTCCTGTTCGCTAAGTATGCTTTTGGGGTAGGATTTTCCCCCAGCTTACTACCAACATTTAGCGCTATTTCTTTAGCTCAAATGCATGCAAGGATGCATTCTGCACTAAAAAATAGATCTAGGGCCAGATGTACATAGACCTCCTTTTGCGATTCGCTACTAAGAATTTGCAAACAGCTATATACAACATTGTGTTTTACACTGTTTGCAATTCCCAGTGGGTCGCGAGGGACCTGTCTCATTCATATTCATTAGACAGGTCACACTTTGTGACCCATTGGGAATGGCCGGCACTCACAGGGATGATGGAGTGCGGGGTCATCAGACCACCATGTCTGTGACTGCTTTTTAGGTCTCGGACCAACGGCTGGCTTGCCAGCCGGAAGTAGGAGATTTTATGATCTTCAGTAGTGAAGTTTAACCCGCCTCTCTGCTCTGTCTCTCCTCCATTGGCTGGCTTCCTAAACGGAGGCCAGCCATTGGAGGAGAGAGCCGTCCCTCCAAAGAAGCTCTGTCTTTTTCGGATTCAGGGGCGTGTTCGAGGTATTCTTTCCAATTTTAAGCACTGGGAGATTGAGTGATTTGCCCGGAATCACAGGATGGTGAGAGTCCCTGCCGAGACACGAACTCGGATCACTAGCTTAAAGGTCGAACGCTTTAGCCATTAGGCTACAATCTCACTCCAATTTGAAGAGTTGGTATTAACTGCTAATGTTGTGCAACAGCATTACCAGTTGTAAAACATTCCTACATACCAGTGGGACTCGCTATTATGAAGGGACGCCTTTGACATGACCCTTCCTAAAAGCGACTCACAAACCCAATTTGTGATTCGGTAATAGCTTACCAAATCGCAAATAGGGCCTTGTACTTTTAAAAAAACCTTTTTTTAGGTCACAAATGGCCCATTTTGCGCATTGGGACATTTGTGAGCTGAAAAAAGCTTCGAACATCTGGCCCTTAATGCATAAGAAAACAGATAGCGAGCGTTAGCAGCCGCTCACTAAAAATACTCTTGTGTTAGGATTTTTTACCCAAATTACTCTTAAGTAAGCAAGGAGGAGTAAGTGTGTCATTATCTGTTTATCTGTGAGAGAGCGCAAACTGACCTAAAGGTATAAGTACATCACACTTACACGTAGTAAGCACAAGTCATGAAGAGAAATGCCATGAGTGCTAATAGTACCTGCAACTATATTCTGAAATGTGTAGTTAACTTAGAAATTTAAGTAGAAGTGGAACTAATGCCGAAATGTGTGAAATCATATGATTTTATTAGACGTGATAATTCCCGAATCCATGTCGTGTAGCTGCTAAAGAGTAAGATGGCCTGCGGGTAAACGTAGAACGTGGTAGGCCCCAGGGCCAGAGATGGAAGGGATGGGGAAGGTGTTTCCTTTCACGACATGGATTGCACTAATGCTTTAGCAATAAGAATTGATGGGCCATGATTTATAGATGTGTTTACTGGATAATAGAACAAGAGTATTAACATGCTATTAATTAATGTAGGATTTGAATGTTATAATCATTATGAGAAATGCTGTAGGCCTGAAATGTTATAGACTTTGATTTACACGTATTAGTCTGGGCCGAGAAATGTTGCAGACCTTTTTGGAAGTCTATGAGAATTGGGATCTTGGCCGCAGATGTCTGTCTGCAAGGGAAAGGGGGGATCCAATTATAAAGAAATGAATAGAGGTTTGTTCAGGAGAAGGCCCAGACATGGAGGAGGGTTCCGGAATGTTTTAAGGGGTATCAGCGGGCCGGAGAAGAGTCTGAGAAGCAAGGTCAACTCTTACGCACGGGGCCCAACACAAAGCAGCATGGAAAAAGCCAGAAGATACACCACGTGAGGGGCGTCTCATGAGGGGCGTCTCAAATGTTGTTGACTGTTTTGTATTAGGGACAGCACCCCTGGGTGGAGTTAGAGCAGATGCCTGAGGACCCTTTAGAGAGCGGATGGGTAGGCAGAGAGGGGTCATGACTGGAGAACTATAGGTTTTCACCAAGAGACTAAGAGTGGGTGACTTCCCTAGGGGGTCATTCACCGCTGACACCTTTTGATAGGTTGGGACTTTGTTAAGTAGGGATACCATCTAGAGCAGGGTAGGGACAGCCTAACCTGTGTTTTTCCTCCGACTTAAATGTCGGAGAGATCTCAATACGTGTCTATGTTGATAGCTTTATTATTCTTAGAACTTGTATTAGTAGTCTTCTTTGCTCGTCTGAGGGTTTTCAGAGAGCACATGTATGTAATTGGGCCCGTGTATCTTGTGAATCTCATTCTGAGATGCCTGTACTTGCAGCTTATTCTGACTATATAATAAATCTTTGAAAGCTAGAAGTTGTCTGTGATCTTTCGGAGCGGAGTCCTTTATTGGGTGAACTAACTTGGTAAGAGATGCACTTTCTTCCCTCAATGACAGGCAATAAAGGTTCAGTCGACCAGATCGGGGTTTAGATCAATAGTGATAAGGTATCGATCAAAATCTCGCCCCCGCAGTTGGTAGCTATAGAGGATGGTTGCCTTCTTGAGGAAGGTGATCTAGGCCAGGTTAGATTACCCCAAGGCCCCTAGAGACCGATGATCGGAAGAACCGCCTGCCGAAGAAGGTCCGGATGACGTAAGACAGAAAAGCAGCAGTATCGGTCGAGAGTGAGTATAAAGGGTCATGCGTGCTAGATTGCGGTGTTTTTGTGTTGTGTCTATGTTGTAATGTCTGGCGGAGTTGAATGCCTGTAGAGAGACTGTGGAACAGGTTGTGAGCGCGCGCAACCGGTGGAAATCTTAAGTTCAAGGAGAGCTTAAGTGGTTCGGGTGTATCGGACACCCAGAGTAATTGTCAGTTAGTGTGAAGGGGGTCATGAGGTACCATTGATCACCCGAAAGACCGAGATAGGGGGAACGTAAGAGTGAGTGCGTGAGTAACGGACGCTGGTCGGAGGTTACTGTGTGTGTAAAGAACCTATCAGAGAGACGATAGACATTTCGTCAGTTGTATTGACAATTACAGATAGACTGTGGACGTACAGTCGAGGGAAGTGACCGCTTGGTCGGAAGTAGTCATTTCTTTTCAGTGTATGAATGGGACGCATGCATGACCGGGAGAAGAGCTGAGAAAGGAGGGGTGCTGCTGCGAAGCGGAGACGAGTGACGTCAGAAAGTGCCGCGCTGGGATTGGCCGGCCGGAGAAAGACCGCGCTGCGATAGGCCAAGCTAGCAAAGCCGCGCTAGGATTGGTGGATTGTCATCAGGAAGTAAACAGAGTATTGAGGCTGGAAATTGTGCGTATAATTATGAAGTGTTTTAAATGGTTGAGAGCGGCGTTTAAAAAAGAGAGGCGGGGATCGTATGAAGGGGAAGAAGCCCCGCCGGAGGGTACGCCGGCTCGTTACATGGCGGTAAATGTTGGGCTGCATACGATCTTATGGATATCAGAGTGGAGTAAGATTACAGAAGGAAATGAGGAACTGACGTTCCCGAAGTACGGGACGTTTAGATTAGAAGTACTACACCGACTAAAAGCAGTTATGACCGCAACGAGACCCTTGCCTAGACCAACCCAGTTTGAAGCCCTTAATGCATGGATTAGGGCAGCGCACGAAAAGAACCTGAACAGACGACAGGAAAGGGTGAAACGATCGGTAAGGGCAGTGCAGGATGCCAAGTGGGATGCGGATGCTAAAAGATGGAGGGTGCATAACATGGAAGTAAATAAATTGTATCCAGTGTTAGAGATGCCCGGGAACAAAAGCCCCCTAGAAGAAGATGATGAGAGCGAAACAGAGGACAGCCTGATAAACAGATTATTGACAGACAGGCCACCCCCGTATAACAGAGCAGGGGGAGATGTCGAGCATAGTGAAAAGGAGGGGGGCAATACAGGAGAGCATGGGCCGCTTCCCAGTTCCGATTGGGATCCCGTTGCAAAGAAAGAACTGTCCCAGCCTAGTCAGGTGCAGCAGGTAGTCGGGAGGTTTGTGGTACAAAGGGCGCCGGAAACGGAGTGTGCCACATCCTACGCATTGCCAGATGCACTACAGGTACCTGTTACCATAGGTCCTATAGTATCGATATATGACCCAGAGAGAGCTAGAGGGGAGGAACGGGTACGGAGGGACAGAGAAAGAGCAGAAATGGCAAGAAGGAACGATACGATCAATTCCCCAAGTCAGATGCCGATACCAAGAGAGTGGAGCACCCCGGTACACACAGCAGAGGATCCAGGAGGGGATCCTGGGGGCCATAGATGGCCAGTGGATATGAGGGGATCTGGACGAAAATCCTTTCAGGAGCTAAATGAGTACATGAAGAAGTGGGATGAGGCAGTCGAGGCTCACAGGAACATCATAGCTGCGGAAGCTGAAAGGGAAAGCCAGGATAGCGGAGCCCGGACTCACTGCAGGGCTGGGGAGAGCAGCCCGGAGTGGGACGGGAGGGAGAAGGGCAGTAGGGGAGGCACCCACTGGGCCCGGAGTGGAGGTAGATCAGAACTGGAAAACGGGGGCCCCGAGAGTGGAGGGGTGTCCCGCCCGATACTCAGTGAAGGGGAGAGGAGAACGCAAGAGTACAGAAACAGCTTTAAGTGTACCCACTGTGTGCCCGGCACCAGAGAACAGAATGGGAGTTGTGAGAGGCCGCGCCACAGTCCCTGTGATGATGGACATGAGCGTAGTCCAGGGAATATGGGCAACCAAGAAGGATCATATCAGATACTGAGTGATACTAGACAGAGAGAGAATGGCGACCGGAGGGAGAATAGCAGAGAGTCCTACTGTGAAAAGAGAGAAGAAAGAGAGAATGGGCAGAGTAAGATTGGGGGTAACAGGCCCGTGTTCCATCACCTTCTAAGATCGGATGGCCGAGCATGGGACCTGGAGAGATGGGAGCAAGGGAGAACACTCCTTAACTCTCCCGAACCCAAACGTAGGGCCCGGAGTTGGGATGGGAGAGAAACTTGTGAACCCCCTTCGAAAGAGATACTACGAGCTGAGATAAAAGCCAAGAGACTCGATGTCGCCAGCTTAAGGTCAGACCTGGATGACATGGTAGATGGTACCCTGCCTTTAGAAAGAATGGAAATGTATGAGCAAGATGAAATACTGTTCATGGCAAAGGACATCACTCGAAAAGCGAGAACAATTCATGAGAAGTTAGTCGAACTAGCAGGCAAATATATGGTGGACCTGTCAAAGACTAAAGCATTACAGGGGAACCACAGGCTACATTATTCAGATCGAGACCTAGATGAGAGGAGAACAATAGGATTGAAAACACACATAAGGGAATTGATCACTGGAATCAGGACATGGAGGGCACTAGATAAGTGGGAAGAGAGGTGGTCCAAGAAGGGGACCGTCAGGAGAAGCACGCTTGGTATGACGCCAGGAAGACTGCAGGGAATCGAGGCATACCCTTTGCGTGAAGTCGCAAATGGGAACTATCTGCACGTCCCTTGGAGTAGGGGAGACTTAGCTGCTTTTACCACCTCCTTCCCCAAATTGCGGGAAAACCCAGTGGAGTGGTACAAGCAAGTTGAGAGATTTGTAAAAATATCAAAGGTCCTATGGATAGATCTGAACACGCTGTTTGACATTGTAGTGCCAGGAGATTTGTGGACGGCATGCAAGGTTAGCGCTGAGTGGCCCACAACGGAGCCGGAGAGAGATGCTAAGACTAATGGACCGTCCGAGATTGTGATGGCAAAATTCGAGAGAGTGATGACTTGGCTGAAAGAGAAAGTGCCAATGCAAGACATAGATTGGGTCAAAATAGACCGAACCAGACAGGAACCCAAAGAGACAGTTCACGAATATTATGAGAGATTGTTGAAAGCGTTTAAACAGTATAGCGGTCTGGATGTAATGGATCCAAAGGACATAGGGCAATTTGTGTCCAAATTCGTCCTGGGTTTGAGACCGGATATTAGTTTAATGATTCAGCAACACTTGATTTGCTGGCAAAATAAACCCCTAGATGAAATACTGAGGTATGCCAGGTACTGCTGTGATGAGATAGACTCCAAGGCAAAGAAACTAAAGGAGAAACTGATGGTGGTACAGATGCAGGCAGCCGGCAAGGGGGGACCGCAGCAACAGCAACAAGGAACCGGTACTGGAGGCAAGAAACAGTATAGCCAGAACAAGGGCAGTGAGGAGAACTCCACCTTTAAACCTAGAATAGACATAGCTGCCTTGAAGAAAACGACTAGGTGCCACCAGTGTAACGAGGTGGGGCATTGGAAACGCGAGTGTCCCTATAACATCGAAATAGGGGAACAAGAGCTAGAGGAGGAAGAGGTCCAGAGTGCGCCTACAAGAGGGGTAACGCCATATCAGGGAAAGGTGCTCAAAGGGGGGGGTCCTCCTCCCCGAGCCCAGTTCCCACAGCCACCCAGAGTAGGGACTATGGGCAAGACATATAGACAGATGCCTCTGTTTGTAGGTGGAGAGGAATGTTATTACGTAGATCCACTAACTGGACAGAGAGTGGAGAGAGAGGACTGCACCCTCGGGGCAGCCTTGGAGGTAGATCAGAGGGGACCCTACGTTGAGGCAGAAGTAGCAGGGTGCCCCACGACATTCCTAGTGGACACAGGAGCCACTCGATCCACGATCAGATCAGCTGCAGTTCCAGATCTGCCCATGTCTGGAGAGACCATACAAGTGGTGGGGGTCGCAAACAGGAGAATAACCAGCCAATTGACAGAACCAGTACAGGTGAAAATAGGGAAGTACAGCGATGAGCATCAATTTGTGGTTTGCGATTCTAGTCCGGTATGTCTGCTAGGAAGAGATCTTTTGTGCAAGTTAAATTGCACTATATACTGCACCCCGCAAGGAGTGGAAGTATTGACCAATGACGACGATGCTGACTTCAAAGTCGCAAATTCAAGAATCTGTGTGGAGCTGTACCCCACTTTGACAGTAGACGAGCTCCCCTGGGACTTGAGAGAGACAGTGGCACCAAAAGTATGGGACTTCACTGGGGAAGAGATTGGATTGGTCAAAGGGGTGGACCCAGTGAAAATCGTAGTGAAACCACATGCTGAGTTTCCAAGAACACCCCAATACAAATTAACTCCAGAAACGATTGCAGGTATAAAGCCCGTGATCGAGTCCATGATTAAGCAGGGAATACTGAAGGAAATCGTGGGTAGTCCATGTAACTCCCCGATTATGGGTTTGCAGAAACCAAATGGGAAATTCCGGATAGTGCAGGACCTCCGAAAGATTAATAATATTGTTGTTTCGTGTTGTCCAGTGGTACCGAATCCATCAGTGATACTGTTTCAGATACCATTCCAAGCTGAGTGGTTCACTGTGATTGATCTTTGCCAGGCTTTCTTTTCGATCCCTCTGGACGAAGAAAGCCATTTTCTTTTCGCATTTAAGCTGGAAGGTCGCGTCCTAACATGGTGTCGTATTCCTCAGGGGTATACAGAGAGCCCATCGATCTTTAACCAGCTGCTGAAGAAAAATCTTGAAAGTCTAGCGCTGCCCCAGAAGTCAGTTCTGGTCCAGTACATAGACGACCTCCTTGTGGCGTCAGAAACAGAAGAAGCTTGCAGGGAGGACTCCATTGCTTTGTTAAATCACCTAGCTGCAAATGGGCACAAGGTGTCCCCGGGAAAGTTACAGTACTGCCTGACAGAAGTGCAGTACTTGGGACACAGAATTGAGAAAGGCAAACGAAAGGTATCACCAGACAGGATAGAGGCGATCATGAAAATGAATGGGCCTAAGACACAGAGAGAAGTCAGGATGTTCCTAGGAATGGTGGGTTATTGCCGACAGTGGATTGCGAACTTTTCACTGAAAGCAAAACCCTTGCAAAAACTGACGCACAAGGAGGTGAGTGATCCGGTACCATGGGACAAAGACTGTTTGATGGCGTTCCTACAGCTGCGAGAGGACCTGTGTCGTGCTCCGGCATTGGGAATGCCTGATTACGATAAACCATTCTTGCTTTACTGTTGTGAGAGAGAGGGTTGCGCGTTGTCTGTGTTGGTCCAAATTCATGGGAATGCCCGTAGACCAGTCGCCTACTTCTCAGCTACGCTAGATCCAGTAGCTGCAGCGTTGCCCAGATGTCTCAAATCCGTTGCCGCAACAGGTGTCAGTATTGAGAGATGTGAAAATATTGTTATGGGGCACCCGTTAGAGGTATACGTGCCCCATTCCGTAGAACTGTTAATGACCAGGACCAAAACACAGCATCTGACCAACAGTAGGCTCACGCGCTATAAGCAAGTCATACTTGCTGCAGAGAACGTGACCCTCAGGAGATGCTCTGTTTTGAACCCTGCCACCTTGATGCCACTCCCAAATGACATAGACGATGATGAATGTACAGACCATGACTGCCTCGATGTGACTGAACTATGCACCAAACCTAGACCCGACATCGTAGATGAGCCACTGACTGATCCAGACGAAATTTTCTTTGTCGATGGCTCATGTGTAAGAGACGAAGTTGGGCAGTTGAGAGCAGCTTACGCTGTTTGTACAATTACTGGAGTTGTGGAAGCTGGATGCCTGGAAGGAGTACACTCCGCTCAGGTAGCCGAGATTATTGCCCTGACGCGTGCTTGCTTGGCAAGCAATCAAATTCGAGTCACCATATACACCGACAGCCAATATGGTTACGGGGTAGTTCATGATTACGGGCAGTTGTGGTCTCAAAGAGGGTTCATGACCTCTTCAGGCTCTCCCATTCGCAATGGAGAGTTTGTGCGCTTGTTGTTGGAGGCGCTGCAATGTCCAGCAGGTATCGCAGTTGTGAAATGCACCGCACATACCAGAAATATGGACTTCGTGTCACAGGGCAATAGATATGCCGACGAAGTCGCACGGTATTGTGCAGAACAAGGGTACTCTTTCACAGAGGTGGAAGTGGGTGGAATAAATGTAAGAACTGAATTAGCTATGATACTGGAGACTGTTGACTCTTGGGATGAATTGAAGTGCATGCAAGAAAATGCTCCTGATTTTGAGAAAGAAACATGGGAAAAGGCAGGATGTGTGGTGGGTGAGGCCCATTTCTGGGTCTCAGCAGATGGCAGAGCAGTGTTACCAAATGAGATGGTGAGCCCAATGGCTAGACAAATCGATGGTCCTGTACACCTAGGGAGGGACGCTATGTTGAGAGTTTTTAGACAGACGTGGTACAATCCTAAGTTCAGAATAGCGGCAGAAGCAGTGTGCCAGCGTTGTGTGACCTGTCAGCAGTTGAATGTAGGGAAAAAGACACCAGTTGCACTGAGCCACATAGGGAGGTCGGGGGGCCCATTCAAGGTTGTATGACAATCCATCGTAAACAAACTCCTCGCGGCCGTTCGCATCGCGGCCAATACATCGCAATGCCACTTACATCGCTGATTTTATCATCGCACGTCATTGCTACGCAAATGCGGCCGTGGCCTAGGATCGCGTATCACATCGGCGACATTACATCGCGCGACATGACAACGCGATGTTTCACAGAGTTCCCGTGTTTGATGTATTATTTAAGTCCCAATTGAGTTTGCGGAGTGTGCACCCTAAATGGTCATTTGTATGGGGTACTCTATAGAACAATTTACTGAAAGAAAATGTGTTTCCATTTGACGGGCTTTGAGGCTGAGCCCTCTAAAAAGGACACTGAGAAATAAATGCCTCTTACACTTGCGAGATTTACTGAAGGGCTGGCAACAGAGCTAAAATTAAGCTGTGAAGCACTTTCACTTGACCTCAGCATGGACGGACAGACGTACATTTCAAGACTTCACACCTTTAGCAAAATTTATGGCGCGCCTCGCGAGTGACACCGGCAGAATGCGCATTACATCTGGCAGCAGGCGCGCGAGCCAGCCACTTACTTTCATCGTGCAGTATACTTTAGGAACTGGGTCACAACTGCGGGTGCGATGACAAACGATGGCTCGAATAAACTTTCAAGACTGCCCTATCATTTTCACGGGTTACATGCATCTCGCGCATAACAGGGGCCTTTCCGCAGCCCATCAGGAAATTTGGCAGGGTGTCCATTGGAACGGAATTTCTGTTTGTCTGCTTTGACACTTTGATTCTTAATAATCTTCTAAATGACGCGGACCGTGGTCGGCTCATCTAAGCGCACTTTTCATTTTCTGTGCCCCAGTGCAGCAGACTGCCAGGTGATTCTGCTTTTCACCCTAGATATTTTCTGCAGGGCAGCTAATCAGCTTGTCAAGTTTATAAACATGAAAATCAAAAGAGAATTTAAGAACATGATAACACCTTTTCCAAACTAACCACGCTTTTATTTTGTCTGTTGTGTTTACCCATATTGATCTGTTGTCTGGAGCTCAAATGAGGCTTTGAAAGCCTCAGGCCCTCAGCGTGTCTTGAAGACTGTGTCAAAAATTGGATTCCAAGTCAAATAAAATCAGGCTGCGAGTGGGTAAGGAGGCTTAAAAGAAATTTAGCCTTCCGTAGCTTTTAATACCTTCATGGACTACTGTGTTTATTGTGTTTGACTATTAACTATGTACAAACGTTGATTTTGTGTTTGACAAATAAAAATGTACAAACTTGATTCTTGTCTATTTTTGTATGTGACATTACAGATCACCTCCATTAATCCACCATCACCCAAACACCCATCCCACCCACCCACATCCATCCACCCATCCCATCCACCCACCCACTCATCCATTAATCCACCATCACCCATACACCCATCCCACCCACCCACATCCATCCACCCATCCCACCCACCCACCCATTCATCCATTAATCCACCATCACCCATACAGCCATCCCACCCACCCACATCCATCCACCCATCCCACCCACGCACATCAATCCACCAGGACCCAGCCAACCCACTCGCCCATCCATCCCCCAGCACCTACCCATCCATCCATGAATCCACCCGCACCCATCCATCCACCCATCAGATGTTTATTAAATATGATGCATCCACTCATCAGATGTTTATTAAATATGATGCCTGAATCAGATGTTTATTAAATATGATGCTTGATTCAGATGTTTATCAAATATGATGCATGAATAAATATGATGCATGAAATTGCGTTGCATTTCTTTGTTTTCCAAATCAATTTACTTTAATAAAGACAATTTCCATTTGATGAACACAATTGCGCATATGCGCACAATTCCGCTCGCATATGCGCTGCTGTAATAATGCAATGTATGTTCAATGTACTGAAAAAACTTAATTGCCATTTTCTGAACACAATTCGGGTCGTATATCCTTTTAGGAACACCATTCTGGTCGTATATCATTTTGGTCGTATATCATCCACCCACCCACCCACTCATCCATTAATCCACCATCACCCATACACCCATCCCACCCACCCACATCCACCCATCCCACCCACCCACATCCATCCACCGCACCCACACACATCAATCCACCATGACCCATCCAACCCACCCGCCCATCAATCCCCCAGCACCCACCCATCCAACCATTAATCCACCACATCCATCCATCCACCCATCCCACCATTAATCCACCACATCCATCCATCCACCCATCCCACCCACCCACTCAATCCATCCACCCATCCCACCCACTCATCCATTAACCCACCATCACCCATCCCACCCACCCACATCCATCCATCCACCCATCCCACCCACCCACTCAATCCATCCACCCATCCCACCCACTCATCCATTAACCCACCATCACCCATCCACCCATCCCAGCCACCCACATCCATCCATCCACCCATCCCACCCACCCACCCACTCATCCATTAATCCACCATCACCCATACACCCATCCCACCCACCCACATCCACCCATCCCACCCACTCATCCATTAACCCACCATCACCCATCCACCCATCCCACCCACCCACTCAATCCATCCACCCATCCCACCCACTCATCCATTAACCCACCATCACCCATCCACCCATCCCACCCACCCACATCCATCCATCCACCCATCCCACCCACCCACCCACTCATCCATTAATCCACCATCACCCATGTACCCATCCCACCCACCCACATCCACCCATCCCACCCACCCACATCCATCCACCGCACCCACACACATCAATCCACCAGGACCCATCCAACCCACCCGCCCATCCATCCACCCGTATTAAATATGATGCCTGAATAAATATGATGCATTTCTTTGTTTCCAAATACATTTATTTTAATAAAAACAATTTCGATTTTATAAACACAATTGCGCATATGCGCACAATTCCGCAGGACGTATATCATTTTGGTATGAGTGGAGGCTCGAACCTTGTCTGCCAGCACCAAAGTCTGGCAACCGATCCGTCAGACCACGTATTTTATTTATTAATTTTTTTATTTATTGACGTATTGTACGTGCCGGCTTGAAACAGATGTTAGTATCTTGAAAGAAATGACCTGATTTGCGTTGCAGTTCTTTGTTTTCCAAATCAATTGCTTTATTTAAGAAGAGCACCAAAGTCTCTTGTGGCGGTATAAAAGGCCGGATCTGTTCTTAAATAAACAAGCAGCGATTCTGCTCGCAAAAGTGTCTTCAACAAATAAATATAATGCCGGTAAAGAAATGTTCTTAAATAAACAATCCTTTAATAAAGACAGTGTCCATTTTATTTATTAAATATGATGCATCCACTCAGCATTAATACATTTACTTTAATAAAGACAATTTCCATTTTATAAACACAATTGCGCATATGCGCACAATTCCGCCGATCCGTCAGACCACATATTTATTTTTTATTTTTATTTATTGACGTATAAACAAAAGTGTCTTCAACAATTATTCTGCTGTCTTCCAATGTAATGTTTCTTAAACAAACAAAAGTGTCTACAAATAAAAGTGTCTTCAACAAAGAAATATTCTGCTCGCAAAAGTGTCAACAAAGAAATATTCTGCTCGCAAAAGTGTCTTCCGATGTAATGTACAATTATTCTGCTGTCTTCCGATGTCATGTTTAAATTCCGGATGTGTTCTTAAACAAACAAAAGTGTGTACAACAAAAAAAAATTCTGCTCGCGAAAGTGTCTTCCGATGTAATGTTTAACGATGTAGAATGAAATGCGATGTACTTGCATGCGTTCTGACGGCATCCGATGTGATGTCGCGCACGATGTAACAGCAGCGATGCACTGTCAGCGCGATGCGACATATCCGATGTAAGCGGCGCTTCCCCCCATTCAACCGCATGCAATTGGATTTCATCGAATTGCCGAGGTGCAACCGCCTCCGTTATGTCCTGGTGGTTGTTTGCGTATTCTCCAGATGGGTTGAGGCATACCCTACACGTAGGTGCGACACCCTCACAGTAGCTAAGTTACTGCTTAGGGAGCTCATTCCGCGCTTCGGGGTGCCGGCCTCTTTGGAATCAGATAGGGGAACGCATTTCAACAGCTCGCTTGTGAAAATGATTTGTGCGGCTCTGAACATAGATCAGAAATTGCATTGCAGCTATCGACCAGAAGCCTCAGGAATTGTGGAACAGATAAATAGCACCATTAAGGCCAGACTTGCAAAAGTGTGTGCATCAACGTCTCTGAGTTGGCCTGACGCTCTGCCATTGGTCCTTATGAGCCTCCGTAGTACCCCAGATAGAAGAACGAGGCTGTCACCTCATGAGGTGTTGATGGGGAGAGCAATGAGGTTGCCGTCTGTACCAACTACTGCACTGTTAAACATCACAGATGATATGATCCTGGATTATTGCAAGGGGCTGTCTGACGCCATTCATTCTGTGTCCCTTCAGGTGCAGGCTGCCGAAGTTCCATCGTGCCAGGACCTGTGCCATGACCTGTGCCCTGGAGACTGGGTGCTTGTGCGAAAGCACGTGAGGAGTAGCTGCCTGGATGTTCGTTGGCGTGGGCCCTTCCAGATCATCCTGATCACAAACACTGCTGTGAAGGTGGGAGGCCTGCCCAATTGGATCCACGCGTCGCATACGCGGAGGGTTCCAGCACCTCTGGAAGAAACAGCTCCTCTCTCGGATAGACGTCCAGCTGAGGACCGAGAAGCCATAGAGGGGGCTAGCCAAGCTGTAGAGGTGCCAACGGAAGAAGGGTACGAGTCTGACCAAGCTGAATACGGTCAGCACAACAGCGAAACGGACGACGCTACTGAAGGAGAAAGTAGCTGGGAGTACGAGTCAGACCCTGATCGGTCTGACAGAGAAAGTGAACAGACCAGGAGAAGAAGGAGTAGAAGGGTACGTGGAGAAGCTAGTTGGCCGCAAAGAAGGAGCTCTAGCCTGAGGTCAACTCCAGAGAGAACCCTTCCTCCGATATCAGAGGATTCAGACCCGGAAGAAGGTGCTCAGGGCGCTGAAGCACCGGCCTTGAGAAGGTCAAGAAGAGTGCGTGTGCCTAACCGAAGATACTCCACCCCTGAGTGGACATATCTGGCGACAAATGTCTTTGGAACAGAAAACAGGGAGGATACGAGCGGTGGTGGTGTCCAGCTCTGAGCCCATCATCACAGTGGAGATACGACTGTTAGTACCCGGAATCGAACAAGAAGGGTCACTGACATTCATGCTCCCCAGACCTCCCCGCCTCAGTAAGTTAAGGCACATGTTTTTCACAGAATTGCAATTCCCCGATTTTGGTACCAAGATAACAGCCCATGAAGAGCACAATCTTCGTTTGGAAATATTGAACTATGCTGTCGAAGCTGCAGGCACAAACCTGATTGTGGATGCTTAGAGACTTTGTAAATAAGCGAGAAGAAAAAGAAGATTACCTAGCGCCCAGGAAGCAGAGAATCTTAGGGACCTTCCCTTGAGTTGACGGAGAAGGGCTAGGGTTGTCTGTATTGAACTATTAAAGGACCTTTTGCGAAGAAGGTTGTCAGCTTTCAGTTGTGTGGTTCTAAGGACAAAAGGAGTAAAAGAGACTGTAAAGGAACGAGAAGAAAGGAACTTTGTGCTGAGATACGAGAGAGCCATACTGTCTGACGAAATGGAAGCCGGCACCCCGAACCGCAGAGCTGAATGTATAATAGGCACACTAATAGTAGGAGTGATAATATTAATAGTTTTAGTAGTCACAGTTTCTTATGTAAAGGGACATGAGGAAGAGGCAAAGGTAACCGATGTGAAATCTGTAGAAACGCCTACACCCACTGTTGCTGGTGAGAAGGGGGAAAACACTCAAGAGAAAGCGTTATTAGCTGCAGAAGCTCGCAGGTTACACGTAGATGAGTCCCAAGGCGACTTTAGGTCAAATGCTTACGCTAAACTTTTATATGAATACGTGGATGCCATGGAGGTAAAGGACTGCTACGTCTGCATGCAGTTGCCGGCGTCTGTAGATGAAGGCATTAGATATCATCACCTCCCGCTGACATATGGCATTACATGTAGCTTATTGCTTAGTATATTTTATGGGAGAGATAGTTTTGAATACTATTTCTCCAATTATGACTCAGTGTTGCCAGAAGTCCCAAATTATAAGCAGATGAACAAATGGGACTACTGGAAGAGTGAAGACAGATTGGCCAAGTTCTTCATTCCTTGGATTACTTTAGATACTTCACATGCCCGTAGAAATAACCTGACATGCAAGGTGTCAGAAGTCGAGAAAAAGTTCATAGGGCAGGTGGATGATCGATACAGGAGACAAAAGATTTTGAAAAAATCTGGACAATGGAAAACAGATTGGACCGAGGAAGAGAAGGCACATAAAAGAAAGGGTAGTAGTGGTCCAATAGCTTTAGATAGAACGCAGAGAGGAAAGTTATGTCTTCACCGAGCCAAAACGTATTATGAAAATGTATACGTGGGAGAAGTCAGCTGTGAACATGCTTTCAACTTAGAGTATTACACCAAAGATTTCCTGAAGGGAATGCAAGTGATTCCAAATGTATATTTTGTTTGTGGAAGGAATGCCTACGTGAGACTACCTGATAACTGGTATGGATCATGTTACCTGGCAATTATCTTCCCCAAAATATATCATGCCCAAGACTTAGAGATCATCGAGGGCAAGACATCAGCGAGAGGAAGGAGAGATATAGGAGACGCAGAAATGGTCGGAGATGTATTTGGAGCTGTGTTCCCTATGTTGGGACTAATCCTTAATGATGTCAAAATTAGACGACTGGCAACAGTCGTAGACAGGTTGTCTGCCAGCACTGCTCAGTCCTTAATGCTGGTAGAAGGAGAGATGCAATCGATAAGGGCTATGGTTCTTCAGAACCGTCTTGCCTTAGACGTCCTATTAGCAAAAGAGGGCGGAGTCTGTAAGGCTTTGAAGGTCCAGGAATGTTGTACCTACATTCCAGACAATTCCAAACCCCTTGAGAAAGTTATTAGGAACATAACTGATATTCACAAGGAGATCGAAGACTTGAGTAGAGAAAATGTCTGGGAAAAGGTGGGCCACGGAATGAGTGAAGCTGGAGGTTGGCTCACCACATTAGGCAAAAGCTTTGTGTGGTATATCCTGAAACCTATCATCATAATATTGATCTGTGGGATCGTGTTGTGGGGATTGGTGAGGGTATTCAAATGGTACAGAGCCAGGAGAATTGAAAAGGCTCGGGAGGAACAGCTGCAGAGATTGGCTGCCATACAAGATAATCAGTACAGGAGTCTGAGGGCTCTGGAAACGCAGAAACGAGGTATGCTAGCAATCACTGCAGTTTAAATGTTAGTGATGACCCCGAGAGGTCATCAAAGGGGGGAACTGAGAGAGCGCAAACTGACCTAAAGGTATAAGTACATCACACTTACACGTAGTAAGCACAAGTCATGAAGAGAAATGCCATGAGTGCTAATAGTACCTGCAACTATATTCTGAAATGTGTAGTTAACTTAGAAATTTAAGTAGAAGTGGAACTAATGCCGAAATGTGTGAAATCATATGATTTTATTAGACGTGATAATTCCCGAATCCATGTCGTGTAGCTGCTAAAGAGTAAGATGGCCTGCGGGTAAACGTAGAACGTGGTAGGCCCCAGGGCCAGAGATGGAAGGGATGGGGAAGGTGTTTCCTTTCACGACATGGATTGCACTAATGCTTTAGCAATAAGAATTGATGGGCCATGATTTATAGATGTGTTTACTGGATAATAGAACAAGAGTATTAACATGCTATTAATTAATGTAGGATTTGAATGTTATAATCATTATGAGAAATGCTGTAGGCCTGAAATGTTATAGACTTTGATTTACACGTATTAGTCTGGGCCGAGAAATGTTGCAGACCTTTTTGGAAGTCTATGAGAATTGGGATCTTGGCCGCAGATGTCTGTCTGCAAGGGAAAGGGGGGATCCAATTATAAAGAAATGAATAGAGGTTTGTTCAGGAGAAGGCCCAGACATGGAGGAGGGTTCTGGAATGTTTTAAGGGGTATCAGCGGGCCGGAGAAGAGTCTGAGAAGCAAGGTCAACTCTTACGCACGGGGCCCAACACAAAGCAGCATGGAAAAAGCCAGAAGATACACCACGTGAGGGGCGTCTCATGAGGGGCGTCTCAAATGTTGTTGACTGTTTTGTATTAGGGACAGCACCCCTGGGTGGAGTTAGAGCAGATGCCTGAGGACCCTTTAGAGAGCGGATGGGTAGGCAGAGAGGGGTCATGACTGGAGAACTATAGGTTTTCACCAAGAGACTAAGAGTGGGTGACTTCCCTAGGGGGTCATTCACCGCTGACACCTTTTGATAGGTTGGGACTTTGTTAAGTAGGGATACCATCTAGAGCAGGGTAGGGACAGCCTAACCTGTGTTTTTCCTCCGACTTAAATGTCGGAGAGATCTCAATACGTGTCTATGTTGATAGCTTTATTATTCTTAGAACTTGTATTAGTAGTCTTCTTTGCTCGTCTGAGGGTTTTCAGAGAGCACATGTATGTAATTGGGCCCGTGTATCTTGTGAATCTCATTCTGAGATGCCTGTACTTGCAGCTTATTCTGACTATATAATAAATCTTTGAAAGCTAGAAGTTGTCTGTGATCTTTCGGAGCGGAGTCCTTTATTGGGTGAACTAACTTGGTAAGAGATGCACTTTCTTCCCTCAATGACAGGCAATAAAGGTTCAGTCGACCAGATCGGGGTTTAGATCAATAGTGATAAGGTATCGATCAAAATCTCGCCCCCGCATCTGTGTCAAAGAGAAACTTAGAATTGCCAAAATTACTCCATTTACTCTGGCATAATTAAAATTCCACCCAGGCCTAGTCCATGGTCTCCTGACTGCTAATGGCTCTTGTGTGGTTTGATTTATATTGCTCCCAAACAGTGGACAAATGACCTGTGAGTGGGGAGGTGAGGGCCTTCATGACAGGATGGCTAGGGAGCAGCTGTACCCCTGCCCTGATTATACTTCAAAGGGGCCTGCCCTGCCCCATACAGCCTAGTAGGCTGGTCAAACCCAGTGGAAAGGGGGAACGGACTAGAACTAGTTTTAGAGTTAGACACAGAGGGGTGTCCCTCACCAACATGCTGGCACAGGGCATACAATTGGCACCCCCAGAACCTAAAATCCTGGACCTTTGAAGACTTGGAAGAAGGGTGGCCCTGCTGTCTGAAGCCTGAAGGATTACTGGACCTGCTTGCCTTGAACTCAGGACCACAGAAGTGACTCTAAGGATCAGTTGGCTGGCTTCCTGTGTGAAGTACACAGATACAACAAGTTCCAGAGGCATTTCCTGCTTCTCTGACTAGCCCAATTGGACCTGACTTGATCCTTTCTGGTGGCTTCTGTGGGAGTGAGTTCTGACCACCAAGTGTCTTCCTCATGGTACTGGACCCTTGGCTGGAGTGCACTTCTCCCTGCCTAACTGAAAATTTCACCAGATCCAATACAGAGCACCGTAGAGCTGTGCAGCTCTTCAACAAGTTGTCACCAGATCCAAGGCTAAATGATGCGAGTCTCGTAAACCCATGGAGCTCTCGCCTGGAAGCCTCACTGGATCTAACGCAGAGCCCCACAGAACAGCACAGATCCTCACTGAAAGTGTCACCGGATCCAACACTGACTGACACAGAACCTCCCAAAAGCCACGCAGGCCCACACTGAAAGACTCACTAGATTCAACAAAGAGTAACACAGAATCTTAAAGACCTATGCCGCACAGTACTCGCATCGAAGTCAAAGGAATGACTTCCAATGGGATAAACCTGGTTCTAAATGCCGCCAGTGTTCCATTGCTGTCAGCCTAATCTTGTGATCTTGTCTTAGGTTAGCGTGGTCAGATACCAGCAGCTGGTGCTTCATGCCTGTTTGTGCTAGAATTTAAAAACGTATATCTCCAGTTTTGTTGAATGGATTTTTGTCGTTTTGGTGCCAGTTTATTTATTATAGTGTACTCTATTTTTCTAAGTAGGTTTAGGATATTTCTTGTGTTGTGTTTTCACATTATTACTGTTTAAATGCTGCATAAATACTTTATGTTCGAAATGGGAAGTAGCTGGCACACTGTCCAAATAGGGACCCTACCTTCTAGTCAGGGTAAGGGAGTTACACACATAAGATAGCACCTGCTCAACCCCTTGGTAGCTTGGCATGAGCAGTCAGGCTTATCTCTTGGAGGCAATGTGTAAGGTATTTGTGCATTACACACACTGTAACACAGTAAAAAAAATACAAATTGACACCACACCAGTTTAGAAAAATAAACAATCTTTATATAAACCAAACAAGACCAAAGGACAAAAATCCAGACATACATACCTCAAAATATCACTTTTAAAAAGAGTAAGCAATTCTGCCCTTAAACCTCTATGGATGCATTGATTTTAGCATAAAGTACCTTTGAGGCATCAAAATCCAAGAAAAAAAATTGCCCACAGGAGGAAAGCATCAGAAAACACAGTGATAAGACGGTTCTTGAATTCCAGAGGAACAAAGACGTCAGTCCTGCTACATGCTGGAGAAATGTTTGTGTTGATTCCTTACTCATTTCGGCTGGGCGATGCGTTGGAAACGTAATGCACAGGTGTGATGCGTGGAAATATGTACATCGGAGACATAGTGCTCTGGATTCAGGCTGCAGCGGTTCTTGGAGCCACAAACAGGCGCTGTGTCGATTTTTCAGCCGCACCTCAGTGATGCGTTGGTTTTTCAACTGCATGGCAAGCTTGCAGCAGGGAAATCAGCAAAAGAAAGGCAATGCGTGGAGTTTCAAGATTTGAAGCAACAGAACCACCTCCAAGGGCCCAGAACTGGAATTGGCACCACTTGTCAGGTCAGAACTCCCAACAGGGAGTTCATGAGGGCTACAGATGAAGTCTTTTGATGACCCTGAGACTTCCAAAAGGAGGCAAGCACATACATGACCTGGGAGAACCTTGGAAAAGCAGGATCCAAGAAAGCAAAGTCCAGTTCTTTCACTGCCCACAGACAGAAGCAGCAATTGCAGGCTAACCCAGCAAAGCAACACACAGCAAAGGGGAAGTACTCCTCCTGACAGCTCTTCAGCTCTTCTTCCTCAGCCTAGAAGTGTTCTAAAAATGTGGGGTTGCAGGTCTAATACTTACACTCCTTTTGGCCTGAAGTAGGCATACTTTCAAGGAGAATATTTATTGACGCCAAGAGCCTGCATTGCTGTGCCTTGGCTCCAGACACACTACAGGTGGTGGAAACTGCATTGTTAGAGTGCAGGCTCAACCCTATTGAGGTGCCAGTGAAACTCCCTGAGGCCCATCAGGGTGGTAATGGACCGTCAGGATATGCAGGGCACACCTCCGCTCCCTTTGTGTTACTGTCTAGAGTGAAACAGCCCCTGTCAGTCTAAACCAGACATTGATTCCCCATGCAGGGACACAGATTGGTAAAAGGAAGAAAATGCCAACTTTCTTCAAATGCATTTTCAAGCATACAATTTAAAAAATAACTTCACTTTGTTTTTTTCAATCCTGAGATCAGGGAACCCAAACTCCAAATCTCTATCTTTTCCAAATTGGAAGTTACACTCGTAAGATGTTACAAGGAAGCTCCAAAGATAACCTATAGGAGAGATCTTGCAATACTAAAACATGAAATTGGCAGTATTTCTCTGTTAGGAAATGCAAAACACACCAGCACATGTCCTGCCTTTTACATACACTGCACCATGGGACGACCTTGGGCCTACCTTAGGGGTGACTCACATGAGGAAAAAGGGAATGTTTGGGGCCTGGCATGTGTGTACACTTGCCAAGTCGACATGGCAGTTTAAAACTGCACTCTCAGACATTGCAATGGCAGGCCTGAGGCATGTTTGCAGGGCTAGTCATGTGGTTGTAACAATCAGTGCTGCAGACCCTCTAGTAGCATTTGATTTACGTGCCCTCGGCACACACAAGCAGTTCACCAGGGACTTACCATTGAATCAAATATGCCAATCATGGATAAACCAATCACTATTACAATTTACACAGAGAGCATATGAACTTTAGCACTGATTAGCAGTGGTAAAAGTGCCCAGAGTTCTCAAGTTAACAAAAATAGGTCAGCAAAAAATAGGAGGAAGAGTCAAAAAGTTGAGGGATAACTCTGCAAAAAAGGGCAGGTCCAACACTTTAACATTGCCTATCTGACTTTGTACCAAGCTACCAGAGTACAGGTTTATAATTATTAGGTCGAGCCTACCCTACAGCCAGTGCACATGCGCTGCACTGTGAGGCTTATTGTAGAGAAGTACAGAGTAGAAGCTCCACCCACTCTCCGCCCATATTTGCCATTCGCTTGTGTTATTGTGTGTCCTAAATGCTGGTTTCTGATTCGTCGATACGCTTGTTAGTCCCTCCTTAGTACTGCCTCCTCTTCATTTGACACCTCCGATAGCGATTGACCCCTTTACTTCAAGTGTTACACAGTCCATGTTATTTAGACATGTGAGCACTGTTTTCGTTAATGAGGTTCTCCTACTGCACGCACGACATGCTTTGCTGCATTATTTCCCCTCTATATATGTCCCTCCCTCCCATTATCTGTGCCTTTCACTCCCCCGCCCTCCCTCCCTCCAGTTGTCCGTGCCTTTCAATCGCCCTCCCTCCTGTTGTCCGTACATGTTGCAGTGCTTTTCACTCCCCTCTGCCCTCCCTCCCGTTGTCCGTGATGCCTCCCCACTCCCATTGTCCATGATGCCCCCCCTCCCTCAAATTGTCCATGATGCCTCTCATTTGTAATGCAATTGGTCTCACGTAAATGCAAGACATATTGCATTACAAATGCGTGTGTGTTTGTGCATGCCACCTCCACCGGGTGCTCGCAATTTCACTGCGAAAAGAACTGCTCCACTCGTATCTGCTCATTCACCGCGCCACCCTCCTGCAAGGGCTCTGCGACTCTGAAATTCAATGACCGGTAGATATGTAAGGCTATTTCACATATGTATTTCAAAAGGTTATTCATGCATTGTTATTCCGCTTAATATTGCACAATGTACACTTCAATAAAAAAAATCTTAAAATTTTTCTCTAATTTCTCGCAATATTCCGATTTTGCCGTAAACAAACAAGATTTCTTCTATATTGGTGATGTCAACCTATCGTTGGAAAAAGTTGGTTCCTATTATATATGCCACTTTCAGTTTCGAAATCCATTTATTAACAAGCATTGGCATAGCCTATAGGTCTTCGTTTTGGGACCTTATAAGTATTTAGTTATGCAGCAAAATATCCTTGTTGTAACAACAGCAACTGTTGCATGGCTAAACACTTATAAGGTCCCAAAGACGAGACCGGTTGGGTATGCCAATGCTTGTTCATATGGTATTCAGCCGCAGAAGCAATCGGTGTCAAAGTATAAATGTCCCTGTTGGACTTGGCCCTTTTCCCTGAAATTTTTCGCTTTTCACCCCCCCTCTCCCTCCTCCCCACCCCATTAGAGGATATCTCCCCCATGGTAGAGGAATGTAGAGGCCATGTGTGGTGTGAGATGCCATAATACATGCTGCGCAATGGTGTGCGCAGACTGACTTTCACTATTTAAACATGTTACTTTTAAAATGGATGCCATGGCTGTGTGCTTGTGCCGCCTACCTGAGGTGGGTTGGCGGTCTAGTGTTTGAAGTGACAAGGTGCTCTACACTTCCCCCAGTGACAGTGGAGGCTGGAACTGCCAGGGACCTTCTAGAAGCTTCCAGCCCTTTCTGGTAGGTGGGAGGAGGGGTGTATATGTAGAGCAGTAGAGATGCCATGTGCTCAGACTAAGGGTGGACTTGATTGAGGGGACACTCTGCCAGGAGGTACCGCCGCATGGGCCTGTGTGCTGGCCCCTGAGCCCATCTGTACCCCTCTGCTGTCCACAGGGCCAGTGAGAGCCTTTGCTGGAGTGAAGACTGCTGTGTCAGGAGGAGTGCCACTTTATGGGAGATGACTGCTTCTAGGAGCTGCTGTCCTGTACTGATGAGTGCCCGCTGTCTGCTGATCTTGCCCAGCCTGGCCTGCCTGCTCTGCTGCCCTAGCGCCTTGTGAGTGCTATACTTTGACCGCCTGCACTCCAAGGAGGTGAGGAGCGTGGGCGCTACTCCCACGGGTGGGACCCCGGGAACTGTGAGTCACCTAGCTTCTGATGAGCGCTATATTTGAAGTGACTGTGCTGCTCTGCCTGCACTCTAGGGCCTGCTGGGCACTGTTTTCCTGATTACCAGAAGAAGTACACTATCTTCTGTCCCTGAAGCTTCTAGTGGGACCTAGTGCCTCGCAAGCGCTATATTCAAGGTGCAAGGGGAAGAGGAGCTGACACCTGCAGCGCTGTGCTGTCAAAGCACTATATTTCAATTCCCTTGCTTGTGTGCTGTATTGTGGTGCTGCCAGAGTGCCTTATTTGCATCGACTGTGCTCTGCTTGTGCCAAGGCGCTACAGCTGTGCCCAGGAGAAGAGGAGCGGACGTCTGCAGCGCCTGGATTCTAAAGCGCTACAAAGGGGATCCCGGCGTGTGGGATTCCCCCCTGCCTGCTTTGTTGACAGTGGGCAGCTGCAACGTATTGGGGGGCATTGTACTCCTCAGGAGAAGAGAGAGAGGAGTGAGAGACACTCCTGTCCTGCCCCAGTGCATTGCGCACTTTGCTTTTGCTATTTTTGCAGCCAGCCCTGACTTTGCTGGACATAGGGCATTTGAGCCCCGGAGAGAGGCCAGTTGCCCTGGTGCCAGTTTCAGAGTGTTGTGCCCCCGATTGGGGCAAACTGTGTTTATGCTGGCGAGGCCTATTGCCCCCTATGTTGTATTGCATAATATTGTTGCATAATGCATTTGTACCTAGGATGATACCTAATGCTTTTCCCTCAGGTTTTCAGTGCTGATTTTAGGTCTATTGTGTTCCTGAGTAAGAGGTGCCACATGATAATATGTTTATACCCTAGGTTTGGTGCAGAGTATAATTGGCAGGCCTACTGTGGCCTGTATGATACTGATGATGCCTCATACTAGTGTCATGCAATGATGTTTTCCCGCCTATGTATAGTGTGAACATAGCTGGGTATTATATAGTCATTGCATTTATAGCTCTTTTAAAGAGAGCTCAAGTCGGGGTACCTAGTGGGTGGACGGCATCCCCCCACTTATTTTATCGGGAGCTCGATAACTATAAACTGCAACTGAGTGCAAGCCACCTTTCGTGAAGTCACTTCCTGTTGTGAGTCAGCGTCCGCCCACTTCTTTTTTTTAGAACTTGTGCCCTGGCTCTTTATAACACTGAGATGTGCTGAAGCACTTTGCAGGCAGGTAGCATTCCTCTCTGGGGGAGCGCTATGGATCGAAGAGTGTGTCTTTCATGTCTATGTGGATAGTGTATTGGTGAACCCGGTCTTGCAGACATATACATACCATTTCTGAGTAATACAGAATGTCACAAATGTAAAGCAAGCATTTAAGGCCCCCCGAATGTAAGAGAAAAACACTAGGGCATATTACCTACAAACAGCGATGTTTATCGCTAAGTAGGGTTAGCGGCAAAATTATTATCGCCGCGCTTCACCGATTTTTATCGCTGAGATAACTTGCTATTATTAAGGTTTATCTCAAAAGCGATAAAAATCAGGCGAAATGCATGAATATCGCTGACAATACAGCGATATTCACGCATTAGCGTGAAACAGCTCTTAGCCATGTTATCCACCTCCCATTGGATAACATGGCTAAGAACTGGTATTAGCAGGCGTTAGCTTTTGGAGATGTTTGCGCTTAGCGCGAATATTTCCATCGCTTCGCCTTTGTAGGTAAGGCGATAGCGATGTTAGCGACTGTTTTCAGTCGCTAACATTTTGGCACGCCCACTTTGCATGTCATTAGCGATAATTATAGCTGACATGCAAAGCGGGCCCCAAAATGCTCGCTATCGCCTACAAGCTGTTGCTAACTGGTGTTAGCGACAGCTTGGTAATTGGGCGATAAAATTTTCGCCGCTTTAGCGGGAAAAAGTCCAGCTAAAGCGGCGAAAAGGCCCTTGGTAATATGCCCTAAAGTTCTCTTTGCTAGGTCCCGAATCCCTAACAAACACCAACAATAGACGTTCTAGAACGTTGTTTTGTTCGATTACGTCTACTTGATCTTCGGGATGTATTGTGTCATCATTCACTAGTTTTCCCCTTTAATCAGATGTCATGATTTCACAATAGTGGTGCAGTTGGTTACATTTTTGATGACAGTGACTCTGCGTAACGCAGAACACGGGCAATGCCAACAAACATGGGGAGCTGAATTACATTTCAGTTCTAGTTCTGTGGGGTCCATAGCAGACTAAAGATAGTACCAGTACAACGAATTACAGCTCTTCACAGTGACCCGATGTGTGCAAAAACACACAGTGCAGGACACCTTGCTACCACAATCGTCATCAATGCACCGAGACATATTTCGAGGGCCAGTGTGTGGAATGGTACAGAGTCTGGCAGCTGTAGAGCTCTGGACATGCCTGCGTGCATTGGTGTGCACGCTTCGCCTCAGCTGGAGCCTGCCCATAGAATCTCAACCACTGTGAAGAAGAAAGGATGCCAGCAGTGCAAATGTCTAGACCAGGTACATGCTTGACTCTAAAGTACACATTCCATTCCTAAATGTCACAACCGGTTCTCTCAACAGCTTCTCAAATCCATTGTTCATTGGCAGTCATGTTCAAACTTATTTTAACCACTGCTTCGTTGTCACTACCAAATGTCACCTTATGACGCTAAGAACCTATCATGCATGCACTCTACAAACAAGTAACATAATAAAGCATAGCACCTCCACCAGCAATGTCATCTTCAATACCACTCAAAACACTCGCAAAATGCTGCAGCGGACTGCAGTCCATGTCGGTGGCCACTCCTTGCCACGCCGGTTGCCTCCTCAGCTGGGGCAAACACCACCTGCCGCTGCTGTGTCTGAGACCCTCTCAATGTCTCCATCCCTGGGTCCCCTGACGCACTCACCGATACTCCATCTTTCTACCGAGAACAAACACCCCGCTCCGATGTCTGTCTCTAGCTTCGCAGCCACACTGGCCCTGGCATGCATCTGTGCCTTTCCACCCACAGGCAGTGCACACTGCTTGCTCACAGCACAGCAGGAGCCGGGGCTCTAAAAGTGACGTTCATATGCGTTACCGTCTGTTGTGTCAGCCTCGGGTCACATCTCATCATCCCCAAATCTTGGACTATCCAAGCCAGAGCTCCATGTGTTTCTGTCACTGACTGCTTCAATTTCTAAAACGTGGGGTCTACTGGCCCTCGATGGGGTGAGCACCAATGTTGACTACAAAGTATGCCTATATAATCTATAGCCTGTATAATGTGGCGTAAAATAAATGCTCCCCAATTGTTCCCTTCTTTCATTGTAGCGCTTCTCAACACAACACACTGGTCGCCTGCCTTTCTAAGATGTCCATCAGCAGCAGTGGGGTCCTGCAGGGGTCTGAATTGTATACTCAGACCCCCCAGGATATAGCGGCATGGATTAGAAAATTTAGCGGCACAAATATGGAAATTTAGCGGCACAAATATGGAAATTTAGCGGCATTTTTGCGGCACTTTATTTTACTCATAATCATTCATTTTCAGCTTTAAAACAATGGAAACTGTTTTAGCAGAGTATTCCACTTTGAAATAGGCCCTGATGTGATGTCTCTTACTGGCACGCACCATCTTCAAAACCAGTTGCAACATTTATACAAGCTATCAGGACCAGTATTCACACTTATCTTGCAGACAAGCTCATCATCTCGGGTTGATCTTGGTGCATCCGCAGCAGGATATCATCAGACTGAGAAATTTAAAAATGACAATAGCAAGGCAGTGGGCCTTATCCTTCTATGCACCTAGAATCTCTAACAACATCCCTGTATCCATCAAGGTCACCCCCAATGCTGCTCCAGTTGAGAGAGTTGAAGACTCCTCTCTTTAACCTCTTCAGTGCTCATGACAAGGTCAACTCGTCATGGGTTTTACCTGCCCTGTGCCTATGACGAGTTGACTGTGTCATGAACAATGGGAAAACTCATAGTCCAGCACCAGGGGGGGGGAACCCCTTAGCACCCAAGGTGTTAAGAACACTACATCATGATGCATTAACCATCCTCAACCTCGTTCCACTCCTCTTACTAAACGCTTGTCTATGACAAAGCACTGTACTTCAATGCCTTTTTGATAGGTTCACAAGGTAGAAATACCATATATATACAGACATACATGCACACATAAATAAACAGGTGTGCTATAAAAAATCAACTTGTCCTTGAAACTGAATGTTTAAAAAAAAATCTACTTGTCCAGTGAAGATCTACTTTTCCCTTTTGCTGCCGTGTAGTGAAATGTACGATAATAGCTGTGTTGTCTTTATATCAGAGCTCTGAGAACAGCCTCCCTGATGAGTTGGCAAACAAAATATGCCAGGGTTTGGATTCCAGCAAAGCCCTGGTTTTGCCACGTTTTCACAAATCTAAATGCAGGAGCCAGAAGTAGGCTGAAAGTCTTAGCACATGGTTTGGAATGCACTGTGTGTCTGTGCAAACTCACAAACTAATATGTTTAGGGTATTCACCAACTTCTCTCCAATCTTTTGTCACACAGAAAAACGTTGGAACTTTACTCTTTATAAGAGCAGGACTAAAACTTTTTCTAGGGATATCCAAAATGTTGGCCAAAATAGTTGTACATTCATTCTCCATAACTGATCTATTCCTAATATTCGCTTGATATTAAATAGATTTTACTAAATGATGCCTTAGGGAAATGGCATTTAAAAGTACACAATAGTTTATCTAAACTTTTTTTCCAAGTTGCACTTTTGTTTGTATGCTTTTTATTTTAAAAGTAAATATTGCCCAATCTTGAATGTATTTGCATATAATCAAGGAGTATTCTGTGAGCAATATCAGTAGCCTCAAAGTATTATATTTTGCAAAAGTGTGTACATCGTTGAGGAATTCTCCAACCTGACTGCCAGTGAAAACATCACACCCTCACAGGTGCTGTGCGACAACCTTCCACAACAAAATTGCAACCAGCAGCTTTGATCATCATCCACCTCTTGCCAGCCTTCAAAACTGTAGCCCACCACACACTGATCGAAAGACTCCACCACATCAGCATCGAAGGGGCCGCGCTCAGATGGACCACCTCCTACCTCACCAGGAGAACCCAGAGGATCAACCTCCCACTTCTGAACCTAAGGAGATCATCTGTGGTATCCCCCAGGGCTCGCAGTTTATCCCCATACTCTGCAACACATATATGTTCCCGCTGGCTAACATCGTCAGATCCCATGGTCTCAACATCATTTTCTACACTGATGACACCCAACTCATCCTGTCACTCACCCACAACCCCACCACCACCAGTACCAACATCCACAGATGCATGCCAAACCTCGCTGACTGGATGAAGAAAAACTGCCTGAAGGTAAACACAGACAAAACGGAAGTATTTATCTTTGCCACCAGCAGCAGTACATGGAACGACTCCTTGTGGCCATTAGACCTAGCACCCGCACCCACTCCCTCCGACCAGGCCAGAAACCTTTGATCATCATTGACAACAAGCCCACCATGAAATCACAAATCAACATAGTCTTCTCTATTTGCTTTGTCACTCTGCGCATGCTACATAAGATATTCAAGTGGCTTCCCCGACACACACTGACACAGGCCCTCATCACCTGCCAACTGGCCCTCCACGTAAGAATCGCTTCACCCCTCCACAAAGCCTTCAGACTGTACAGAACGCCGCAGCCAGACTAATCCTCTGCCCTACCCGATGGACCCACATCACACCCCACCTCAAGCAACTCCACTGGCTCCCCTTTCAAAAGAGATGCCAATTTGGGCTGCTGACCCACGCACTCAAGGCTCTACACAACAAAGGATCCGCATATTATCTACTGCCTGATCTTCCACCAACAGTCGAGAAGACTACGTTCCACCTTCCTTTCACTTGCCCATACTCCCTGCATCGACGAAAGCAGAAGTGAATCCTCCTCATCTCCCACATTGCCGCCAAGAATTGGATCATCTGTCCCATGCACCACGCATCACCGCACTTCCAGAATTCCGAATCGCTCATTAAGACCTGGCTGTTTGAATAAGCTTTCTTGACCTGGAAGCGCTCGAATACCCTATCTTGTGATTAGCCACACCTTATAAATGCTGATTTATTGATTGATTGAGGAATTGTCGAAGTATGAAAGTTTGGTTGACTGTGGATGAAAAGTTGAAGGGAAGGACAGGTGGATGAACGAATAGATGGAAATTAGTAAATGGAGTATCAAAGGATGCATGGATAGAAGTGGAGGTATGAAAGGAATTCTTCTAAGGAGGGTCAGGTTTAGCCACTTCAGTCTACTAGTGATGAGGAGGTGCGAAGATGAAGGGGGAGTTTGTTTCAGGACTTGGTGGCGAGGTAGGAGAAGGAGCAACCTCTGCAGCTGCTTCGACAGATTAGGGGGATGTGGGCCAGGGCGAAGGTGGAAAGCAGAGCTCCCTGGCCGGATGGTGGAAAGTCAGGCAGCTGTTGATGTTTTGTGGAGGGCATTGTAGGCATGTGTGTGGAATTTCCTGGACAGGGAGCCAGTGGAGAGCCCTAAGGTGAGGAGAAATGAATGGTTCTTCTGGGAAGGCTGCTGTGTTCTGGGTGGTCTGAAGGCAGTTTAGGAGCTGTTTGGTGGTTCTGGTGAAGAGTGAGTTGCTGTAGTCAAGTCAGCTGGTGACAAGGGCCTGTGTGACTGTCTTCCTGGTTGTGACAGTAGTGGTCTATCAGAAGATCTCGTGGAGCATGCGGAGCCTGTGGAAGCAGGCAAAGGAGACTGCGTTGATCTGTTGCTTCATGGACAGTTGGCTATTCAGGGCTGAGTGTGGTGGGCCACAATGAGTCATCCCAAGGGGAGGGCTTGTTTCCAAAGATGAGGACCTCTGTTTTTCGGAGATGAGTTTTAGGCAGTTAGCCTTCATCCAGGTGTTTTTGTTTTGACATGGCGTTCCGGAAGTTGGCTCTGGTGGTGTCAGCATCATCTTTTAGAGACATGACAAGCTGAGTGTCATTAGTGTAAGAGATGATGTTGAGTCTTTGGGTGTGGGCAATGTCTGCCAGTGGCGTCATTAAGGAGTTGAAAAGGGTGGGGCTGAGGGAGGAGCCCTGGGGGATGTCGCAGATGATGTCACTGGGTGTGGAATAACCTTGGGCGAAGTACTACGCTACACTCGTGTAGTTTGCGAAGTTTGCGTTACTTCGCACTATGCGAATTGCATGTAGCACAGTGCAGACACGCGTAGCCTAGCTTAGCGGTCATTTTTTGCTTGCTCAAGGTCCTCAATGTTAAGTTGGCGACCGCGAGCGAGCAAAATGACATCCCGGCGAGACTTTTTCCTTGTTCACGATCAGCAACATCAAGTTGCCGATCGCGAGCGTGGAAAATAAATCTCGTGGAGAGATTCTCAACGCGGGGAGGTCAGGTTTCTCATTGCAAGTGGTCGAGTCTGCTCACGACCGCTCACGATGAGAAACTACCAGTCCATGTTGAGAAAGCTCCAGCTCGAGTAGAAATCTACTTGAGCGGCAGAAAACGACCGCTTGCACTGTGCAAGATGCGGTTTGCACTGATTGCACAGTGCGGACAAGCATCCGGCACTGTGCAATCAGTGCAAACAGCATTTTGCACAGTGCACTGCGCAGTTCACGTAGCTCGCGTAGTGCGAAGTGCACTTTGTGTAGCTACACGTAGCGCTACTATGTGAATTACGCCCAGGGTTAGAGTGGAAGAGAAGGGTGGTAGAAGGATCCTCTGTGTTCTGCTGGAGAGGAAGGAGGTGATCCTGCTGAGTGTGTTGCTTTGAATGCCAATGTGGTGGAGCCTGGTAATGAGGGTGGGGTGGGAGACGGTATTGAAGATTGCCGAGAGGTAGAGGAGGATGAGGGCAGCTGTTCCACCTAGGTCAAGGAGGCGTCCGATGTCATCCATTCCTTGGATCAGGGTGGTCTGGGGGCTGTGGTTTGGCCATAAGCTTGATTGGGAGGGGTTGAGTAGGTTGTTCTAGAGGTAGTCTGTAAGCTGGCGGTTTATGTTTTTTTCCAATACCTTAGCGGGGGAAGAGGAGTAGCGATATGGGGTGGTAGTTCTTGAGTTAGTTAGAGTTGGAGGAGGGTTTCTTCATGAGGGGTTTGACCTCTGCATGCTTCTAGGCATCGGGAATGGTGGCTGTGATGATGGAGGTGTTGAGTAGTTCTGTGAAGATGCTGCTGATTACTTCCCTTCCTAGGTTTTAGATATGGTGTGGGCAGGGGTCCATGGGGGAGTGGATGGAGTTCATGATGGAGATTGTATCTCTATCTCTCAGTGAGAAGTAGTAATTCATCAGGATTAATACTGATATCTCAAACTGTGTTTAATCTCTCTTCGCTCTTTGCAGACATCCGCCGCAATACTTTGACAGAAATCGTGTTTCTCTTCTACTCTGTTGTATCAGTGGCATTTGTCTCCATAAAGCGACATTTTTGCGTTTAAGCTCATCGCTGTCTTAAAACATCTAATCTAACATCTGAGGATATTATTTCAATTACTCTCTTCTGATGTAAGTTAATCATCTAAATATGAGGCCTTGTTTCCCCATAGTTTCAATCAGCTCTCCATTCATGTTAAATCTCCTTCCGGTTCATTTACCACACTTTTTATCCTCATTTTAATCCTCTTCTAATGATGTCTCTACATCCCTGTGGTCTGATGACTTCTCTCCCCATGGTTAGACCCTTCCTATATTCAGGTCAATAAATCTTCGAGTTCTAGCATTACAAAACGCCATAGATCAATGACATCAGTCCCCATCATTTAAAGACTTCTGAGTAAAGTCAGGGCTTACTCTGGCTCTGTGATAATATATTTCATAAATATTATAGCTTAAAATTCGTTTAGAACTATATTACTTCATTTGGTGTAGAATTTCTATTATAAACTCCAATAAGGTGGGGGGCGTGCCTAAGCACGCGACTGCAATGGACGCCTTCGGGTAGAGCTCCGCTCCGAGCTCCCCTTCCTGGCGAAATTATCCGTTAAAATACCGCTTGCAGCTGACCGAAAATTACAGGCGCCGCTGCAGGACATCATGACCGAGTGCCCTGCCGATTTTGGAAATAATCGGTGACGCCGAACCGCACCGCGGCCGCGTGCATCGACTCCGGACCCGGCGCGTGCATAGGACAGCCCGAGGCTCCGGCGGGAGAGGTAGGCCCAAGAGTGCGGCCTGCGACCAGCACTAACGGAGCAGACGGAGCCACCCAGACGCACATGAGGCATGCCCAGGGCCCAATCCCGAACAACTAAAGGTGCTGTTTCCTGCGTGCTGCCCAACCTGGCGCTCGCACACGAGGGGAAGGAAGCAGCGGAGTGGCGGCGGGAGGACACGGCACGCCCGCCGGAGCACTGCAGACAGGAGTGAGGTGTGGCGGAGCGGCACACTCTGACCGGTGGCCTGAAGCCGGTAATCGCAGGGGCCCCAAGTCGGATCCCCAACCACGGAGCCCACGCCAAGAAGCAGGCGGAGGTGAGCAGCGGTGACTGGGGAAGCGGGGGCAGCTGTGGCCTAGGACACGGGCTGTGTGCGGGAACCAGCGAAGGCAACCGGGGATAGAACGTCAAACCACCGCTAATGTGCGGAGAGAGTGCGCGGAAGCCCGCAGCTGGGGGAGAACCGGGCCACTGAAAAGCCCCACGCACGTGGGGACAGGAACGGGGGTGCGAGGAGTGTAGCGCCTCCATTGCTGGCTGCGCCAAACAGCGAGGAACCACCCGAGGAGCGAACAGAGACCTACAAAGCCGGCGGCATGTTCATACCCCCCCGGGGAGAGGGCTCCAATACTACGCAACAACCATGCGACGACACCGCAGCCTAGCTGGCACTACGAATTGCCGGACATCACCGCGGAGGTCGAGGAGAAAGCCAATGGTGCCTCTGAATACTAGCTGACTACAAGCAATTTGTTACCAACCCGGAACCCACAGTACTACAAATCTACACCCCGGCCCACCGTCCAGCGGCCACGCCGTCGCTGATCTCGCTGCTGTAGCTGAGTGCGCAACAGGGCGCTGATGTCTAACGGACCCAGAACCCGAACCGGGACCGGAAGCACAAACTCTAAGGGTAAGATGGACAAGACTGGGAAGAACGCCGATCCGGATCAAACGGCGGCCAAACTGGACACTATGCTGACCGCCATGGAAAGACTGGAGGAGTCCATCCAGCTCACTTGCACCTCCATGGCCACCAAAATTGATAGTGCAGTAATAGACCTCACGCACCTGAGAGCAGACCATAAAAATCTGGCGGACCGCACCACGTCCCTGGAAAGCGACATGAAGGAACTCCAGCCCCAAGTCAGCCAGTCGAATAAACAAATGCAGGACCTCTTAAACAGGGTGGAATTCCTAGAAGAAAGAGCCGAAGATGCGGAAGGTAGGGCACAAAGAAATAACGTGCGACTAGTTGGGGGTCCGGAAAAAGAGGAAGGAAGGAATCCAGAGGAACATATGGAACGGTGGCTGAAGGACATACTACCAGAGGGGTCACTGTCACCGCATTTTGTGGTGGAACGTGCTCACCGAGTCCCTACGAGACCCTTGCCAACGGGCTCCAACCCCAGACCCATGCTGCTCCGCATGCTGAACTACAGAGACAGAGACTCCATCCTGCGCGAAACACGCAAACTTCAAGATGTACGGATTGAGAACATGACAGTAATGTTCTTCCCAGATTACACTGTGCAAGTGCAGAGGCAAAGACACTCTTTCCTAGCGGTGAAAAGACGCCTGAGGCAACTCGGCCTGCAATACTCTCTGCTGTTTCCCGCGAAATTGAGAGTTGTGGCTAGCGAAAGAACACACTTCTTTACTGACCCAGATGAGGTGGAGGCATGGCTGGACAGTGGCACGGACACGACCTCCAGAGAAGCCACAGACATCACTACTCGACGCCAAACCGGGGGTGGCCGGCGGAGACGCAGACCTCATCAGAGACCACAGAACAGTGCACGAGGAGCAGCAAGAACACCTCCCCCGGCAGACGCCACACAACAAGAGAAGCAGGACGCTCTTCGCCTGGTAATGGAACTCAGCCGATCCCCTATGCAGAGTGAAGCGACGGGTGGCAGTCCACGGGACCTTCCTAGTGACGATGAAGCCATCCATGGCGTACCGGACTCCCAGGCCTCGGAGGAACGACCAGACGTCACACCTCAGACGGCGGATTACATAAACTAATTGAACCTTGGGTTATGCTACCCCTGAGATACCTGCTGAGGAGTACCACTGTGGACACGGAGCGATGGACCGACTGCACCGTGACGCCACGGGCGCTTGAGACGCTCATCGCAACAAGTGGCATCCTTAAACCAGACTGCAACTAGAAGAGCAGGAGCACACCCGATACCTTTCCAATGGACACACTACTCAGGGACAGAACAGAAGCCCGTGTGCGACCGGCACGCGAGACCCGAGAAGACCTACCTGGCGGCCATTCGATTGGGACACGTAATGTATGATGTTCAATGCATGTGTGAATGGTTCCCTGCCTTTCAAAGTATGGTTTAGACTGGTATGCATGTCCCGGAAGGTGAGGGGCCTTCACACAACGAACCTTGTTGACTTAAGACTACAGTTATAGTGCGTATTGCACAGCAACCCCCTTAGATTTAGACTTTGTTGCTCTCCTCGAGAGTATGGATGGGGGCACGTTTGGCAACCGACCTTTTGGTATTCTACATGTATATCACGTTCAATGGCTCATCGTTTTATTAGCCTTGTTTTTTACCCCCCCCCCCCTATCCCAATGAAGTGGTGTGTAGACGTGGATGTAGTTTCGAGATGTATTGAAGGGAACATTTTCTCATTGAGAACTGTGAGGTCCAATGGAGGGTGGCGGGAGGGCCGGAAAGGGAGATTTGTTGATGATCTGCAATGTCTGCTGTTAAAATATGTACGTGGAATGTGAGGGGCATGCAAACACCGTCCCAACGCTATCAGATCTACTCATACCTTAAACGCCACCACATTCAAATAGCCCTCTTACAGGAGACACACCTTAGCGAGACAGAAACTCGTACCTTACGACGCAGATGGCGTGGGCAGTTATATGCCACACACTACTCCTCCTACGCTAGAGGAACTTTGGTGTGGGTGAGACGGGCACACCTTTGACGGTACTAGACACATATATAGACCCCGGAGGGAGATACATTGTGGTTAATGGTAGACTAGACGGGAACCCATTGGTACTGGCCTCGATATATGCACCCAACACGGGTCAAGCGGATTTCCTAGCACAACTATCAGGTACATTAGCGCCCTGGCATGGAATCCCGTGGGTGTTGGGTGGAGACTACAACTGCACATTAGATCTGACTTTAGACCAGTCGCACCCCCCGCCACCTGGCTCACAGGCGCAGAACGCCACGAACACCTTCCAGGCCTGGTCCACGCAATGGGACTTGCAAGATGCGTGGCGCAGTCGCAACCCCCACACCAAGGTATATTCATACTTTTCAGGAGCGCACGCCCTACATGTACGCCTAGACAGGTACATGGTCACCAGCGGGATACTACCATATGTAACAGACACCTATTATATGGGCCACACGCACTTGGACCACAACTCACACCTCATAGATCTGACATGGGAACAGCCACGACCTCCAGTGCCTACCTGGAGGCTGCAACCTGATCTGCTGTTGGACGGCCCTTTTAGAAATTCCATAAGCGCACAAACAACGCAATACTTCGAAGAAAACACGGGCACGGCATCGACCCCACAGCATGAATGGGACGCATTCAAAGTGGTCCTCAGGGGGCAATGTCTGGGCACTCAGGTTCACTCCCGGCGTCAGATAGAAACGGATCTGAGGCGTTTGGAGTCCGACCTGATGCAGGCGGAACATGAAGCGACCGAGGGCACAGACACTAGACTGCTGGCGGCTCGGGCGGAACATTACAAACTGATTGATAGATTAAGACACGTTAACTACATTGCCCCCTCGGCCCGCACACATACAGGGGATAAACCCGGCAAATTGTTAGCCTGGCTGATAAGACGCGAGGATCAATCGTCACCTGTGACGGCGATACACCCCACTGACGGCCCAGTGGTATATACTCAGGTGAAGATACACGAGGTCTTTGTAACACACTATCGTGCACTATATGAGTCGAGATTCCGCACTCCCCAGCCGGACGTTGCCGCCTACCTAGATGAGGTCACACTGCCTACACTAACTAATGGCCAACGTGATGAATTGGGAATACCGATAGCAACAGACGAGCTGCGTGAAGCCATCTTCGCCCTCTCGAATGGCAAAGCTCCTGGCCCAGATGGGCTACCGGCCGAGTACTACAAAGCCTGCTCCGATATCCTGATCCCGGAACTCCTCCGGATATACTCAGTGGCGCTGGAGGACTCGCCCTTGCCTCAGTCGATGAACGAGGCAACATTAGTGTCTTTTCTTAAGCCAGGAAGAGATGACACACTCCTCGGTTCATACAGGCCCCTGGCACTCTTGAATACGGACTACAAGATCCTGGCATCGACCCTAGCCCGACGGCTGGCAACCTTGGTGGCCACCTTAATACATGGAGATCAGAACGGCTTTGTGCCCACTAGGTGCACCTCCCAGAATATAAGGAGGTTGTTCCGAGTGCAGGAATACGCAGTGCGACGATGGCCGAGATCGGGATGTTTGGTTTTAGACCTGGAAAAAGCGTTCGACTCGGTCGAATGGCCCTATCTGCTGGCAGTATTGCGTAAATTCGACCTGGGAGATGACTACATCGAGATGGTCGGATTGCTATACAGAAACCCCGAGGTACGAGTCCGCACGGGCAGGCTGCTATCTGATGCCATTAAAGTCAGACGAGGCACCAGGCAGGGGTGCCCGTTGTCCCCTCTGCTCTTCTTGCTAGCGATAGAACCCCTCGCCGAGATATTGCGCAGCAGAGGCGCACACTGGGGCATCCCGCTGGCGGATGGCACACAAATTGTCTCGCTATACGCAGATGACCTGCTCCTGTACATTTGAGACCTGACCCACTTACCGCCAGAGTTATCAGACATCTTCTGATCCTTTGAGACCATGTAGGGCCTAAAGGCAAACTGGGCCAAATCGGGGGCGTATTCATTCGACCCTGCCACCCCAGAACCCGAAATCAGGATCAATGGCGACAGGCTACCGTGGCACCACACCACGTTCAAATATTTAGGAATCTATATATATAGAACGCCTCCAGATATTCTGGATGGCAACCTGACACGCGCCATCACGTCCATAAGGTCAAAGGTCGCCTTTTGGAAGACTCTTCCACTCATTGTTCCATCCACTGACAAAAGTGAGGAGACAGGCACAACTACACGTAGCAGTAGCCACTAAATGCTATATTAGGAGCCTACGACTCACAAAAACAATTAAGCCATATGCCCCAGCGCTCCCGCTCCTAGGCACTGGACCCGCTCGGGAGTGGACACCATGGCGGACCTATACGCCGATGGCGCCCTGATACCTTTCGCGACGCTTGCTAACGATACGGGACTGCCGGCGGGACAGTTCTTGCGACATGCTTCCATAATCAAGGCATACACACAACGATGGGGAAATATTACAGAGGAACCACCCACACACCAGCTAATACAATGCCTACACGTAATGGGAAACGGCTCACACGTGGTACACTGGTTAACTCAAGCACTGTTATCGCATACGCAACATACCCTACAGCCATTGCGTGACAAATGGGCGGTTGACAGAGGGAAAGAATGGACGGACAAGGAATGGGCGATGGTAATAACGAGCCCCAAAAACATCCCACGCAACGCACGCTTTAAACTGATACAATTTTACATATTGCATAGAGCATACCTCTCACCGGATAAAATTAACCAGCACTTCCCGGGCGCTACAACGGGTTGCCCGAGATGCACACTGACAGGGGCGGACCTGCTACACATGTTGTGGCAATGTCCGCGGATTCAAACATACAGGCAGACGGTGCTGCCGTTACTCGAGCGGAGCACAGCCATGCCATTTCCGCACACATGGGAGGCATGTCTGCTGGGCCTTTACAAGAGGACCAAACTCAATAAAGTCCCTTCCCGCTTTTGGGACCTAGGCCTGCTTACGGCCAAGAGGCGCATCACCAAACATTGGAAACGCGCGGAACCACCCCTAACAGAACAATGGCGCGCCTCCCTAGATAACTAGGCGAGAGCAGAGGGCATTACCCTTCACAATGAAGAAACAGCAGGACTGCGGAGGTTCCCAATTGCGACTCTATGAGACGAAACGCTGAGCTCCTTCCATAGAGAATGCCAGACGCGGGGAGTTCCCTCGAACGACACCCCCCCGAAGCGAACACGACGCAGCAAACAGAATAGACACTGTGGGCCATAACCCCGAAGACCCCAATAGGGACGAACACGAACCACCAGAACGAGACACCATAAGACCTGTTGGTGGCACTTCTACCTAACCTGCATGACGGCACCCTCCCCTCCTCACACACACCACGTACTATCCTCTGAATGGTGTGCCAAACTCTCAGGAATAGACGAGCGGTCATGAGCAACACACGACGACACCTCCGAGCTCCCACCACATTGATACGTTCCCACCACGACACACGATTCACATTTCCAAGTTGACTAACCCCTCCCCCTGCTTCTCCCCCATCCTTTTCTCCCACCATCAATTGCATCCCCACTCATCCTTCTCCTTGAGCTTCCCACCCCTTCCGCTTCTCCTCCCACGGTCACGAATTACCCCATCATTTCCCAGCCGATCTTTTGACCACATTAGCGGACAAACTTGGACCACACCCGACCGCCGTCACACGGCGTTCGATGCACACAGGACCACCAGGGAGGGAGAGATACACGCTGACACACCAGCCATGGCGATGACTGCAATTGACAATCGGGTTTAGAACCAAGATGAGGCGACGGCGGACCTTCCTGCCCGCCCTGACACAAACGAGTGGCGCGTTAGTCCCTTTTCCTGGCCCCGCAGCTGCCGCTGCAAAGATACACAACACCGTGACACTAGAAAAGAGACACGCGATACCAGATAGGTCCCCCCGGTGACTGCGCCCCAGTGGCAACCTAAGGGACAGAGACTACAATACATCGCACGTTGCCAGACTATTGGGACTAAGCAGATGCCATTGCAGCTAGATAACATGTGATATGAACCTGATAATGTACAAAATGTGATGTAACACTGTATTTTGTGAACCGCCCCGCGAAAATAACACACACTGTTATGATGTGAGTCAACGAATGATGCACAGTTCATGTTTTCTTTCTTCTGTGAAAACAATAAAAGATATATTTAAAAAAAAAAAAAAACTCCAATAAGGTGATAGCTCTGTAAACAATATTTAGAACATAATATTTATTTTGTTTTTTTTAAACTCTTTTTATTAAATAGCAGCACATGTTGTTAATACAATACAGATATTATGGCAACATTTCTGCAATTATCGGTGCTAAGATATGAAAATCCCTTTACATTGTTCATAGTTTTTTCCGGTTGCTTGATTGCGAGGTCGACCGGGCAAATTCTTAAAAACCCCGTTAGTGCATAACCCTCCCCTATAGGCATTCCATCCTCCCCAAACCTGTTCCCATTTCTTGGGGCATCCCCTGCTTATATAGACTGCCTCTCGCTACCATGACCCAATCCAAATCATTGTACCATTCTGTGTGGGTTGGTTCAGGCTGCGCTCACCAGTGTTTTGAGACATTAAACTTTGCGATCATCATACCTAGCGTCGGCAGGCCTGATTTTTGCCATTGATGTCTGTCGCCTTCCAGATGTTGAGAAGGCACCTTTTGGGTTTGGGTGATAGAGAAATTCTACATACTTTTGTGATTGTGTGCATAATTGTCATCCAGTAATTCCTGACCTCGGGGCAGTCCACTATGATATGGTAGAATGTGCCAACCTCCCCACACTGACGCAAACAGAGAGAGGAATCAGTTATTTCCAGTCCAGCTAGTATTTCTCTGGGTAAGAAGGGTCTGTGGAGCACCTTGAGTTGTAATAATCGCCGGCTAGAGGGTATTGCCACCTCCCGCGGGAAGTCCAGTGCTTCCTGCCAGTCAGTGTCATCTAATTCCTCTATGTATTTTTGCCATCTCTCTTGTAGGCCTTGCATTGGGTCTGGCAAACTATTGATTCATTTTCGGTAAGTTAGGGAGATTGCTTTGTGGTCCATACTTTTGTGAGCAGGCTATCCTCTAACGGTGTAATTAGTTTTTTTTAAATTGCTCTTCAGGACCTTAGTAATTATAAGTATGTGTTTACTGATTTTGTCTCCAACAATCTACGTAAATCTGATTTATTATTAATACTTGTTCTCAGCATTAGACATCTGACCTGGGGGAGAATTGACACATCAGGCTTGCATTTTAACTCCTCAGTTGTTAGATAAGTTTGATATTTTATTTGCTTCTGGTTAGGTGTTGGAGACACCAACAGTGGTGGCAGGCACAGGTAAGAGCAGTAGGGTGAGGGGAGGTCGACAGACGATGGGGTAGGTAAAATAAATACAAACATTAATAAAAGCACTTACTATGCTCGCCGCATCACTGAGTCGGTGAAACAGCGAGTTCAAGGTAAGTGGCATTTTTCTTTTTAACATTTAATGTCGACTGCCCTCCCCTTTCCCCCACCCACCGGACTTACCTGTGCCGGCCGCCACAGCCCATTAAAGGGAACAGTGTTTACCTCTCTTTTTAAGAAACCTCTCACAGTCCTCAGCTATTGACTGATTTTCTTGCTTACGGCACTATTTCAAATCGTGGAGCTTTTGGTGGCAGCTCAGTTGTGGCCATACATGAAATCTAATACACAAAAATGTTATGGGAGAAATTCTTGCAAATAGTCTAAATCACTGGCATTGCCGTGGGTAGCATTTCAACTCATCGCTTATCACCCACCATCCCACTCTAGGACAGAGGCCCGTCCTACACAAATCTCTAAAGTCCCTGCTCATTCTGGGAACCCTCCAAGTTGTACCGTCAGTGAGTGTGAAATCTAACCCTGCAGATGATAGAGCCTTATGTCAAGAAGGCTTGAGATGGAATGTAGGCACTGAAAGCGGTGCTTTCTCCTTACTGTGAAGGTGATGGATGAAGAGGTGTAGGTGTATCCTAACTTAAGTTGCCATAGGGCAAGTTTATTGTGGCCAGAACATCCTTGCTACCCATAAGAACATTTAGAGTTGCAGCCTAATCCTAAGTGTAGTGGGATGAGTTAATTAAGGCAAAGATGTCCTATGTTGTACCAGTTCACTTTATAAATGTATGTTGATTGCTTGATAAAATAGGTAGTTTTGAGGCAGGTATGGTCCACCATCGGACAGTGGAGTGATCTAAAGATGGCTGATTCATGGTTCCTAGGCTTATGGCGGCTGGTGATTGCTCTTAAAGCTGCATTTTGATCTCTTTGGAGCTGAGACAAAAGGAACTGAGAATCCTACTATCCAGAGCATTATAGTTGCCTAAGCAGGAATTGATAAAAGCTCTGATTACCATTCTGCAATGATTTTGCATCAAGGTGGCAGGATGGGTTTCAAATGAAAACAGCCATTCCTAATTATGTGGCAAACCTGTTGCACCAGGTAGAATAAATCCTAGATCTACTGTGTCATATGCCAGCTGATGCTCAATGACAAATATTTTCAAGACATGTTACAATGGATCATAGTGGTCTACTTTTCAAGGCTAAAGCAACCGTTCAGCATATTAAAATGAAATGGTGCAGAGCAGGGCTGCAAGCAGTTTTGCTGCACCAAGGTGCATCATTTAAAAAAACACTGGGATGAGCCGTATTTACAAGAATACGACGCACCCCTGTGCTCTCCACACTGCCGGTACACGTGCACCATGGGCCAAGGGTGCCTGCATTGCAGGGATGATTATGCGGTAAGTGACTCCTTCCTGTGCAAAAACAATCATTAATGGAGTTTTGCTCCTTCTATGTATGCTGCAGAATGCAGCACATATAGAACGAGCAAAAAACAAGAAGAAATACAAGTATTTCTCCTCGTTGAGCCACTTTAATGCCACCCCTAAAAAGGTGTTAGTTTGTGGCACTGCGTCAGATTTACAAATTCTTGTAAATCTGGGGTAGTGTGAAAAAGCCAGAAGTGTTGCGTGGGAACACCCACAGCAACACCCATGACACGCCTCTTTGAGGCAAATAACTGCGTGAAAGGGGGCCATATTTACAAGGCTCTCTAAAACCACGCAACGACGCAATGCGGTTTTGTGTGGCCTTGACAAACATGAGGCAGCACACAGCGCCACCTGTGCAGCAAAAAAAGCGATGCTCCTGTGGTGCTAGGGGCTTGTACATATGCCCCTAAATCCTTCATTCTTAAGGTGCATAATGGGTGGGCATAATCTGATATTCAGACTTGAATCTCTGAAAATATTATTTTTTTCATAATAAGTGCTCTATATGTGGCACTTGCTTCACATTACTTTGCCATACATGACTTTCGAAAGCTCGATAATGGCGTCTATCCTCAGATCAGATCCCAATATTAGGGTTTTTTCATGCTGCATGACTCTACCTGCCCTGGGAGCTCAGATTCCCCTTTCTAAAAATCCCACAGTTTGTGTGACAGCCCCTGACATTCAGGTGTGAACCGAAATGCTGGTTTCATAGAAATGCACTAGTGCGGCAGAACTTTCCTGGTACTGCTTGTGGTTACAGGTAAGGCATGTGGGTGTTCCTTGGCTGCAGAAATGGCCCCACAGGAACAGCTACAATTATGGACTTACTGAGTGATCCTTATCTGTTTGCAGCTGATTACACTGTCATTTGGTGTGTTGACTTTGCCTCTTACATGTGAACAAATATAATAGTAATCGCTGGTCGTAACACCACACCTAGCACCAGAAAAATGTGTGGGTTTTACTCAACAGAAAGAGAGAGGATAGCTGACATGACAAAGAGGGCGAGGGAGCATAAAGAAAGCAGAATGACTGCGTGCAGTCAGTGTGTGTGTGTGTGTGTGTGTGTGTGTGGGCATGTATAACCCACACTGTGAGGACCGGATTGATCCTCATAGTGTGGGTAAACCCTGACAGAACCAGAAGAACACTGTGGCATATTACCAACAACTGGCGATATTTATCGCTATTTAGGCTTAGCGGCAATTTTTTTATAGCCGCGCATCGGCGGATATTATCGCTGAGATAACGTGCTATTAGCAACGTTTATCTCAAAAGTGATAATATTTCCGGCGATAGCAGCAAAATCCGTGAATATCGCTGAGAATACAGCGATATGCATGCATTATCGCTAACAGGGTCTTAGCTATTATATCCACCTCCCATTGAATATAATGGCTAAGAACTGGTCTGAGCAGGCGTTAGTTTTTCGAGATATTCGCGCCTAGCGCAAATATTTCCATTGCTACGCCTGCCTTGCTAATAGGCGATAGCGACGTTAGCGACTGCTTTCAGTCGCTAACAGGTTGGATACGCCCACTTTGCATGTCATTAGCGATAAATATCGCTGACATGCAAAGCGGGCCCCAAACCGCTCGCTATCGCCTACAAGCTGTCGCTAACTGCTAACCCTACTCTATTATCAAAGCACTTGTGGAGTTACAATAGTTAATGCACACTTCCTAACGGTCAGTGGCCGGTCCGCATAATAATAGGTATGATGTGTGTGTGTTTGTGTGTAAGAGAGAGAGAGAGAGAGAGAGAGAGAATGGAGAAGGGAAGGGCACAGGGAGAGGTAGAACATCTCTAAACTTTTAGAAAGATAGAGAGAAAAAGAGATGTTAAGAAGGAGAGAGAATTTGAGAAAGACAGAAAAGAGCAATAAAAAGAGCCTGTTAGACTACATAAATGTGGAACATACATTTGTATATGTTATTTGAAAGTTCTATGCATTGTGATGCAATTTTATGTTGCATTTGTTGATATAGCTCTCTTGCACTAAAGCTTCATGGCATTGAGAAAAGATACATTTGATCAAATTTGTCAAAGAGCTATGTTATAATATCTTTCTCGAACTGGAAGTAGGTGAATGAAACTGGAATTAAACTAGATTTATACTGTGTTTCTGCTACCTACAAGGCATCCTGGCACTATAAGGCTGATTGCCTGGAGATTGAGCACGTTGAAATAGATTTGGAGTTTTTTTTTCCTGAACTGACTATGGTTGTGGGTGCACATGATTTGTAAAGGAAGAGTGGTCCACTGGTTAGCACAGAGATTTGATAATGACCTAACTCCCTATCTACAGAGCCTGATTGTTGGGGGCATTATTTGGTAAAGAGAGGCTGACTGAGGAGACGGGAAGGACGATAGTGAGAAAATGTCTTCCTTGGAATAGAGGTCCTATGTTTTTCATAGTTTTGTGTGAAGATTACAAAATGAATGTACAATGAACAGCAGCAGAGAGCAAAAGCCTGCAATTCAATTTGCAAACACATTTTAACGGAAAGCACCCTTTCCCACATGGTTAACAATTCAAAGACCCTGGGTGTAAGGATAAAAGCTAATAATGTGTGCATTTCTAAAATGACTGAATTTTTTTCTTCGAAATCAACTTTGTCAAATTCATCCTGTGATCTTGTACCTCGGTCAAAACCAAAATGCCCATGCATAATGCTCCTCACCATAACTGCTAGGGAAATGGAAAAGGTCCATTGATGTTTTGGAGGTCTTCCTCTTCCCTATGGTTTAGGGGTATCCAGAGATACTTGGATAGGTCACCTCACCCACTTGTATTGTGGCATGCTTCATCATAGGTAACCTGCCACACAGTGGTAGTAATGATACCACCATGGTAGACTTAACCGAATTCCGGGAGTTCTTATAAAAATGGTATTGGATAGGGACAAGGATCCAGATCTAAAAATACCTCAGGGCATCCCTCAGAGGTTTTTTAGGGCTCGCCTATTAATGGCTCGCCTGTTAATATCCCGCAGGGATATAATAGGCAGCCCTAATGGGGTGAAACCAAGAGCTCAAACCATCGGGCGGATTTCAGCGGATTTCCAACAGTTCACGTGAAATCACGTGACCACAAGCATGCGCAATTCCCGTGGCATGCACTGTGTCCGCTTCCAAGCCGGCTTATGCTTTGCTAGAACGAGCACTGTAGCCATATGGCTTCAATTAGCATGCACGCGCTTCCTGCTGCTAGCTTGAAACCATATGGCTATGGTGCTTGCTTTCACTTTCCACTACACTGCTCCTGAGCTGCGAAGCTGCCGCCCACCCCCATCGCGCTCTGCTCCCTCTAACGTGACTCGCATTTCTCCTCCCCCGCATTTCCCCTCCCCCCTATCAACAGCAATGCCAAGAGCTTGTTCTACAAATTGAGCACTTCTCCCTCGTGTTGGAAGCTCTGCCTCGTGTGCTTCTACCTTGGCCGGTGTCAGTCTCCCTCCTGAGCTGCTTCCCCCACATGGACAAACATTCTATTTTTTTTTTTAGAATACTTCACACTGCTCTTCATCTTTATCATGTCGGTCACGCGTGCCTTCTTTTGTGCTGCACTGCTCGCCTAACAATTTTAAAGCATTATTTTTGATTTGCAACGCATGCCCATAATCATTAGGGGTATATAAACATAGGCACCGTACCAACCTGGGACTTTTAAGTGAATGTGTACAAGGTTAAGAATGCTAGCTCTCGCAGTGTCTGTCCACCATGTTTCAAGAGATTACAGTGAGTGTCCTGCTCCTAATGCCGATCTTGACCTGATGCTGCAGTCCGAATTTTAATTCCACTTCTGCACGCAAGTTCAAGGAATGTGTCCCCTGGTTTTATATTTTGTACTGCTGGTTCCAACGGAAATTAACATGTTTTTGTTTTCTACACACGCACCCCCTTCCGCCCTCCCACACACACACACATGCATTGTCCCCAGAAGCTGCCTAAATGAAGCATCGCCACACAGACGTACACGCTGTTACCCCTTGCTTTCCCTTTAATGCCCACGGCAGTGCTGTTAGTCACTGGCCTCGAGGCACTATCAACACACTTTTAACAACCATCTCAGCAGGTCCGCGTCCGCTGTGTCTGCCTTTTATCCTTCAGTGGTTAAGTCCTATAATAGAAACCTACCAGTGAGATGAACTCTGTAAAATGATTTAGTAGGCTCAGGTATCAGCTCAATTTAGTTCATAATTTTAGTGCGGCTGCCAGGGCCTAGGGTCGCTAATAGGAGAAGGATCAGCTCCAGATTGGGTCTTGTGGATGGTAATGTTTACTGGTAGAAACAACACTTTTTAATTTCAGAATTTCGCTTTGAAGTCTTTGCTACCTTCCACTCCCACTGCTTCACACTTCACGTCCGCCAGGCCATTACTTGCATTTCTCCTCCCCCGCATTACTCCTCCCCCCTCCCCACAGCAATGCCAAGAGCTTGTTTCTTTTTCCTTTTTTTCACTCTCCGTTCTATTTTTGAAAATTATTTTTTATTAAATTTCCATACAGGTGCGGCCGCGCAACTTCAATGTTGTTAGAGGTGTAGAAAATAAGAAGTATTGATGTACATAGGCAACGTTCATTTCCCTTTTCCCACTCCCCTCCCTGCACGCGCCATGAATATTGTAAAGCATTGACTGCATCCCTCAGCCCGCAAAGGCCTGTACCCATGTGTACATGATAGCCATCTTAGGCACCTTGGCCTCTTGCCCACTCATTAGAATCACTGGCTTCCCTCCTGCGCGCATTTGAGCACCCCCCCCTCTCCCACTCTCACATACATAGACCATGAAACCCAGCACTCTGCGCGACCCTGCTATGAAAGGCAACCCTCCTGCTTGGCCCAGGCACCCCCCCCCCCATTTCCCTCTTGAAGAGGCATCCTTCGCCTCAGCTGACATAGCCCCCCAGTTGTATCTGACTGCCCCTGTTCTCTCATGTACAGGTCATAAGATCTCTCTCTCTCTCTCTCTCTCTCTCTCTGTGCGACTCTGGCCCTGCATGCACCCTGACCCCCCCCCCCTCCTTCTCCTCATATGAGCAAGTCATAAACCCTCTTCTTTCGCAAAGCCCTGTCCTTGAGAGTCACGGCCGCGCCTGACCAGCACCTCCTTCCCTTCCATGAATGCCCCTCTATTGACGAGCCCTCCCTCCCCGCTCGATTGTCCACGCAGGCATGAATACCACTCCTTTGATGACCCCTTCCCCCGAGTTCGGCTGACCACACATGTCCGAGGCCATCGCCTAAGCCAGGAGATACCATTTACTGCCCTTATTGTATGCCTAGCCACCCCACCCCCTGGGCCATGATCAGGCGCACACATCCTACGACACACTCAGTTGCACGATCGCCCTTCCCTCTTATCAGCAGGTCAAGGGTCCCCATTGTGAACGTATGTGGAGTAGGATCATCACGAGGATTATAGGAATGTTTTCCTTTTGCGACACACTGACCTGATTGTATCATCAAATGTTCTGCAAATGTATAAAAGCCAGAGTCTCAAGCTCACTTGTTAGAGCACCTCCCGAAAGACACTGTGTTTCGTGTCCGAAATGACTGGCTCTCCTCATGAGAAATAAACCCTGTTCTTGATTCCTGCTCCCAGCGCCCGTCTCTTTATTTGGTAAATTATTCGGAATGGAAACTAAGAGGCGGTTTGCGCCAGCAGCCTGGGCATTGATAGAATTATGGGCTCACTTTCAACAATTGGCGTCCCAACGCGGGGTCCATCAGTGACATAGGGTTCGGTAAGAGAGATCCAGACGAAGAAGTGAACGTCTAAAATGATCGGAGTATACCTGCCTTGAGAGGGCCCTAGCCCGGCTGCCGATCGACAGAACTTCACCAATTCTGAACGGACCTCTCTTGAGTGACCTATTGTCCTGACTGGAATCCCACAGGAATGCTACATGGAGTAAGAGAACGATCGGGCGCTGGAGGAGGGAGTCGAAGAACTGTCCGTATGGTCCGGTCCGGGTAAGATTAAGTAGGGTGTTTTTACGCCTGATTGGTAGGGTGGTTCTATCCACCTGATTGATTGATTGATTGTATTGAAATCGGTATTTGTATACTGATATTGTATTGGTTGGTATTGGTTCATTTAGCTTTGAGGGCTACTTGACATATTGGTTCTCTTTTGAGAACGAGACATTCTCTGTTTACAAACAGCGGCGAATAGGAACGTCGTCCCTCTTTGCAGATAGAGAAGGGTAGGTAATGCAGACTTTTGTCCCCGTTGTAATCCGTCATGCCTACTTTTCTCCCCACTGATTGTTTGAAGTCGATTAATAATCGATTGTTGCTCTTTGAGATCTTCCCTGTCTACAAACTGAGACGAGTAGAAATATTCTGTCTTCCTTTTTGGATAGCGAAGGGCAGGTAATGCAGACATTTGTCCCCGTTGTAATCCGTCATGCCTGTTTTTCTCCCCACTGATTGGTTGGTTGCCTGGACATTGTTGTTCCAGGAATTGTTTCGTTTGAGGTATTTTCTATTTGCAAACAACGTGAAATAGAAACACTCTGTCTAGTCTTTGCAAGTAGAAAAGGGTAGGTTATGCCCCTTTGTGAATTCGTCAGTCCTACCCACTCCCCACTGGTTGGTTATTGTGGGGTAGCTCGCATGGTCCGCCCAGGAGACTACTCTTATGGAGGACATATGCTCTCTACTCATGGGCCATTTAATAGAAATAGACCGACTGGTCCGTCCAGGAGGCTACCCTAGTAAGTGGAAGTACATCGCTCGGTCTGTCCAGGATGATACCCTAATGAAGGAATATATGTTCCCCTTTTGATCGATAATCTCGTTCCACCCCGGACCATTTATTGGAGGGGACTCGTCTGGTCCGTCCAGATGTACCCCCCCCTAGTGAAAAGGACACATAAAAATATGAAGTGATCACCGTTCCCTACTAACAGAAAGCTTTAGCTCGAAACACGCTAAGGAAGAGAAAGAAAAATAAAAAGAAATCAGGCTAAGTCAGTAACCCCCTGATGAGCTTTTGACTTCACCAAAAATAAGAAACATTAGAAATAATTCGTAATAAGAAATGTAAAATGGCGAAAAGATTCAATATCAGAACATAGCCACGAGGTAGCTAGGCTTCACTGCCTGTTCCTGTTCCCAACATGTCTGCCTCATTGCCCGCCCCGCCCAAATAACGGTCACATGAAATAGAAACAACTCGATAGGCACCTACCCCCGTTCCGGAAGCTCCCGAAGTGCAACAGGTCCGCGGTTACGCCCATCCGGAAGGCGAGGCCTGGAGGCACGAGGGACTCGCCTGGCCACGGTCAGGAGGAGATGACGTTGGGCAGGCGGTCCAAAGGATGACAAGGACCTCTCCGTCTTCTCCCTTCTGCCGCCCTGCAGGCCGCGGGGAGAGAGGGGGCTGTCTTGCCTTGGCCACCGACCACCCCTCTCTCTCACCCGATCCGGCTTTTGCCAAAGGCCGACGCCAAAGCGAGAACGGCGGCGAATCAAGTAGTCCCGCCACATTTCAAATTCGCCGCATGCCATCGCCTGCTGGTCCAGAGCCGAAGCCAAGGCAAGAACGGCGGCAAATCAAGTAGTCCCGCCAGATGCCAAATTCGCCGCCTGCCTGCATAGGTGCAGGCAGTCCCGCCACATTCCACGCTCCCTGGAGAGTTGAAGGTAGTCCCGCCACATGCCGCCAAGGGAAGGGGGGGGCTGTCTTGCCTCAGCCACCGACCACCCCCCCCCCATCATCAATGGCTGGCACGGCCAATGTCGAAAACGATGGAGCCGGGGAACGGCGCGGGGTCGCTGGAAGGGGGAGGTGGCGCGAACGACCCTCCCCCACCTCCCTCCAGGTGGAGGCTTCCAGCGACACCCCAACACTCTTTGCTTAAAGAGGGTCAACATCAAAAAGCGGTCTTCTGCCCAGGACGGGCACATGCTCCATATCGTCTCTCCTCGACCTTGAAGATTCTATAAGAGCCGGGGGGCCCCCGACCCTCTGCATGGGTGCCCCCGCCCCCTTCACTGGGAACCACGACATCGGTGCTACTCCTGCCGGCACCAGACTCGGATCGGAAATGGCTAAGATGCCGCCACGGCACAGGCTTGTTCAGGTCCGGAGGAACACCAGAATGACCCGGTAGGAAAATTGTTGCCGCCCTTCCCACTCTTTGACTCATGGTCCATATTGTTAGACTGTTAACCACATAGCACGAGACTTTTTGAACTGCCAACGGAAAGTCTGAGCCAACCATGTGAGACTAGAGACACTCTGACTGTGCTGGAACTTGCCTGACCCCACCCAAAATGGCGCCGACACAAAATGAGACGTTTTTAATGAACTTTGTTGCACCTTGATTGCGCAAGCTTTTTGCCCCGAGATATATATAACGTTTTGGATAATGAAAGTAGATATGAAGGATATTGAGCATGTGCTTGGACAATGAATTGACTTAGGGTGGGTACTGATTATGAGTTGGAAAATGAATTGGTGTAATTTAAGGTAATGAATGATCATTGGATGATGTATTTATGAATGTATTAAAGATGAATTACTGACATGCATCATGCTTGCTCTGTAGGGGAGTTTAATATGATTTTATTGCACTGCCGCACTTTATGCAATGAACTGCCACCAGCTTCGTTCTTCCCATGTACAGTTCCAATCTGCTCCGTGGCTAGTCCACTGGGTTGTAGGCCTGTATTTATACTTCAACACTTTTTATTAAAAGTATTTTGAAAACGAAAGCATAGTTGTAGCGGTTGCATTAATGAGTTTTGAATGTATTACTACTGTGAGCAACGAGAAAGTATGATGAAGGTTAAAGGTTAAAAAGGACCCGATATTTAGCAACCACACTATGTGTGACAGGCAGCCGGAAAGGTGCTTTAGAAGCCCTACAACGACACCACAGAAATGCCACCTGACCGCCACCCTTGTACCCGATCAAAAGGGGTTACGACCAAGTAACTCATGTAGATACGCAGATCGTCAATGATTATCTGTCTGACATTTCTGGTCCCTCTGGGCTTAAACGCCGTGATGGTAGAGAAATGCACTACGTGGAGATAGGTCGAGTATGTGGTAGGTAAAAACATTTCCGGATTACTGCATGCTGATGAGGTTTGAATATTGCCCCCCCACCCCTTCTTTCTCCTCCCTTCTGCAGGTCACGTCGGAACCTTGGCTGATGTATGGAAGGACGATGATCGAACCGCCAATGAGAAGGGGAAGAAGGGAATATGAGCATGGTCCTTATGACAAATAAAAGTTTTTAAAAGACGTAGACTTAAACATGACTGTTCCTCCTTAGAACATAGCAACGGGAGGATGGACTGACATAGAGACTGGACAAGTACTGAATGACGAAAAAAAATTGACTAGAAACGACGCGTTAAATAATATAACTGGACGTTTTGACTAGGTAGGGAAAGGACAAAGAAAAATTGTACGGGTAAGGGTTGCCACGGCACCACCCGCCTAGGAAGTTAGAAATGTTGCCGATGTTCAAAATGCACTGCCCCCTTTCTCACACTCTTACAGATATAGCCAAGCTGTCCGACTGTTTTCCCGATCAATACTTGCCGTTGCCTCAGCCTGGAGAACTTCCCACCAAAGGAGGGAACAGAAAAATGGTTTAAGATCCAACCATGGGTAACTAGCGCGACCAGGTTAATTTCCGATCAACCAACCGAGGTGTGAGTATTGGTAATTGGGAACGCTCGCAGGCGGGACAAACGAGAGGGAAAAGGGGGGAAGGGCAGAAAGAGCTAAGCACGTAGATAAATAGGATAGTAAAGATACGTAGGATATATATAAAAACAGATGTTGTAGACTAACAATTGTTTCCTGTCTTGTTGTGAATGTCTTGTATATGTGTAATACATGTGCCGTCTTCCCTGTCTGAGTTTGTGTGTGTGTAACGTACGAATATATGTCTCCCCTCTGTCTATATCTGCTTGTTACCCGACCTTTGCTGTTCTGTGTTGTGAGCGCACTAAATGACCTATTTTCGTACACGTCTCTCTCTCTCTCTCTCCGCCCTTTTTTTTTTCCCTCTCTCTCTACATGTCATACGTGTACCGAATGGCTCGTTTAGATTGCGGACGACTCTCACTCTCTATGAGAGTCTCCCTATTTTCTCTCCCTCTTTTTGGTAAAATTGTGCCCCACCGGCACCAGTCTGATTTGATACATATTGAACACGAAGGTGTTCAGCGAAATTGACCGAAACTAAAATGACTGTATCTCGCCATGTTACTGCCTCTCCTTTCTGCAAAATGAATGAACTTGAATTGGCTGAGAAGGAAAGGACAGGTAAGACGGCTAAGGTCCCCCGATTTGGCCTCTTATAGGGGAACTATATGTCAATGGCATCCTAATTTTTATTGTTAGAGACAAGCGCCAAGGTCCAGATTGACCCCCAATGCCCAGATTGCCCCACCCCCTTTGCACCCAAGCACGAATGCCCGAAGCGTCCCCGCCCCACTTGATCGACCCCAGCTACTGTCCCCGATATATATATCTGATGACCATGAGTAACTGCCGCCCCTCGAGAAAAACATGTTTGACTCTGTCTTTCAATGATTGCACCCCCGCTTGTTTTAAAGAGTTAGCCAGCTCTAAAGGGAAATGTAAGACTGTTAAGGCTCGAATTAGAAGGACGAGTCTCTCCTGAATGTTGTCAATCTTGGGGTTTTTGTTGAAATACGCAGGTGATAAGAGTCCGACCTCTGTCCATATATGTCATGAACGACCGCCGATTAGACCTGGTGCGAACGCAGTAGAAATACCCACCTACTTACTTCATGGTAATAGACTTCTGACTATGACCAATGAGCATAACGCCAGGTGCTAGGATTGCGAGTGGAATTCATATGTAAAAATCTCTCCTCCTGCCAGTTCTCTAAAACTTGTTTTTACCCATTTAAAGATACTCAATCACCGGAGGAGAAGGGCCGGACGTGACGCACAGCGTGGCTGCAGATCATGAGACACATGCGACCTCAACCAAAGGTGGAGCCGCAGCACAACAAGAAACGGGACGAGGCAGCACTCTCAAAGGCGGTAAAGGAAAGAATGAAGGGCTGTCCTGAAGCTCTCTGTCCGCCAACCCACGTGTGCCTGGAGCCTCCGTCCCTCTTTTCAAGCCCGATTGATGGGCCTGCTTGCTTGTTATCCATTGCTCCCTTGGTCCCTTTGGTGTGTCCCGGGAAATCTGCCCCCACTCCGCCCTCTCACTCCCATCGACTAACGAAACCACACACCCTCTTTTCCATGCGACTCTCTGCTGAAAGGAAGAACAGCATCTAGATGGAAATGGGGTTACGCCACGGAAATATAGGTGCCAAGCTTAAGGCGCCACTCAAAGGATTGGTTAGGGAACAGGACTGTGGTCTAACAGCAGAGGACTGACCGCACCCCGCAACGCGTAAGGATAGAACCGAGCTGGACCTATAGCTCCACCGCGGGTGCTCAACAGCGCCAACGAAAGGACACGGACTAGAGCCTACCAGTGATGGCTCACTGATAAAAGACACTGTGATGAAGAGATCTTGCGTATTGAACTGAATTCCTCCCTTGACTACTTGGTCAAAATGTTCATTGGTCACATTTTTAAGTCAGAAACATTTATGCTATGTAGTGATTTGAAATGATAGGAACTCGACAAATGCCATCCCCTATGTGCTGCGTTCTGCCAAACACATCAACTGTCCATGATTATATGCCATATGTTAGTATTGACAAATGCAAATTCTTCGATCGCACCTGTTTATATGTACCTTCATCGACTGCAAAAATGAACTTTGCTATGTAAAAAGGGGCGACTGTAGAAAATAAGAAGTATTGATGTACATAGGCAACGTTCATTTCCCTTTTCCCACTCCCCTCCCTGCACGCGCCATGAATATTGTAAAGCATTGACTGCATCCCTCAGCCCGCAAAGGCCTGTACCCATGTGTACATGATAGCCATCTTAGGCACCTTGGCCTCTTGCCCACTCATTAGAATCACTGGCTTCCCTCCTGCGCGCATTTGAGCACCCCCCCCCTCTCCCACTCTCACATACATAGACCATGAAACCCAGCACTCTGCGCGACCCTGCTGTGAAAGGCAACCCTCCTGCTTGACCCAGGCACCCCCCCCCCCATTTCCCTCTTGAAGAGGCATCCTTCGCCTCAGCTGACATAGCCCCCCAGTTGTATCTGACTGCCCCTGTTCTCTCATGTACAGGTCATAAGATCTCTCTCTCTCTCTCTCTCTCTCTCTCTGCGCGACTCTGGCCCTGCATGCACCCTGACCCCCCCCCCCTCCTTCTCCTCATATGAGCAAGTCATAAACCCTCTTCTTTCGCAAAGCCCTGTCCTTGAGAGTCACGGCCGCGCATGACCAGCACCTCCTTCCCTTCCATGAATGCCCCTCTATTGACGAGCCCTCCCTCCGCGCTCGATTGTCCACGCAGGCATGAATACCACTCCTTTGATGACCCCTTCCCCCGAGTTCGGCTGACCACACATGTCCGAGGCCATCGCCTAAGCCAGGAGATACCATTTACTGCCCTTATTGTATGCCTAGCCACCCCACCCCCTGGGCCATGATCAGGCGCACACATCCTACGACACACTCAGTTGCACGATCGCCCTTCCCTCTTATCAGCAGGTCAAGGGTCCCCATTGTGAACGTATGTGGAGTAGGATCATCACGAGGATTATAGGAATGTTTTCCTTTTGCGACACACTGACCTGATTGTATCATCAAATGTTCTGCAAATGTATAAAAGCCAGAGTCTCAAGCTCACTTGTTAGAGCACCTCCCGAAAGACACTGTGTTTCGTGTCCGAAATGACTGGCTCTCCTCATGAGAAATAAACCCTGTTCTTGATTCCTGCTCCCAGCGCCCGTCTCTTTATTTGGTAAATTATTCGGAATGGAAACTAAGAGGCGGTTTGCGCCAGCAGCCTGGGCATTGATAGAATTATGGGCTCACTTTCAACAGAGGTACACATGTCAGGAACACGGAATGTTATAGGGCGCTATATTGACCGTTTCAATGTTGGCTTTTAATTACTACTGTGACAGGGGCCAGATCGACTAAAGGCCTTGATTACACGCATCGTACATCAAGGATTGTTGATCGGCTTTTATACGGAAATGCATGTGGCCCTTGAACACTGCATTGCGCTCGTTTTTTATCGCCATTATTGCAGTTTCCTTTGCGATTATGCGAACAAACTCCCCAACCGTACTTATTCCTCCCACTCCCGCTTGCTACTCTGCTCTGCCTCCCCCGCCCCCCACGCCTCGCACCAGACTACCATTTGTTGCATTTAGACTACCTGCTCCCCCACCCGACCTGAAAGGCAGCCTCCCACGCCAACATTTGTCTCTCACACCACAGGCTCCTGCTCCCCTGCCCACACAGCAATGCCGAGAGCTATTCCCTCCCACTTGCTGGCTCCCCTGCTCCCCCACCCGACTTGAAAGGAAGGCTAGTTTTGTCTCTGCAATATATGTTGTGTGATTTATGCCCAAGAAATGTTATCTGTTTTGCTCCCACTTCAACATTTATAATTAGGCAAAAGCCAAAGCCGCCTCCTTCCTTTCAATTACCACTCACCCCTACTTCTGTTGGAACTTGTGATTGGGGGCGGGGCTGTGCATGAGGCAGGTAGCTTTATTGTGGCTACCTAGATCTGTAGCGCGCCTCAAGGAGCTTGGGGCTCGACAGCAATGCCCAGCTGGCTGTCCATGTCTGCTTCTTCCGTTCCATCTTGTCTGCCGCCTTTCTCCACCGTAGATCATCTTTGTTAAAAAGTAGTATTTGCATGTTTTGTAAAACACTATGCACGCTTTTGGGAGCATTTATGGTGTGCACTAACACCAGCCACGGCCTATATACTTGCAGATCCGAAACGCAAAGGTCTTTAGTCTCTCCTGCTTAATACGTTCCTTATCTGCATGCTTTACCACCTGCCCCCTGCCCCCTGCCCCCTGAAGCTAGAATACTGCCAGTGATGTGAATTACACTGCATCGGTAACTGGCCCCTGCTCCTGTGGTATGCATTTCAAACAGTTTGACAACCATATGTCCCCTTCCACCAGTCAGCAATATTGAATATGTGGTTGGCTTAAATAGATGATTCCATTAGCCTGCTTCACTCGGCAACACCACAGCTTCACTCAGCACCACCACAGCTTCACTCAGCGCCACCACAGCATCACTCGGCAACACTACAGCTTCACTCAGCACTACCACAGCTTCACTCAGCACCACCACAGCATCACTCGGCAACACCACAGCTTCACTCAGCACTACAACAGCCTCACTCAGCACCACTACAGCATCAATCAGCACCACCACAGCATCACTCAGCACCACCACAGCATCACTCAGGGCCTCCACAGCATCACTCAGGGCCTCCACAGCATCACTCAGGGCCTCCACAGCCACACTCACGGCCTCCACACATCACTCACGGCCTCCACAACATCACTATGCGCAACCACAGCATCACTGAACGCCACAGCATCACTCGTCGCCACCACAACATCACTCAGCGCCATTACAGCATCAATATGTGCAACCATTCAACAACAACTGGTTCAAATATGTTCTCTCAATGTTTCAAGCTTTATTACAAATTTCACAAAAAGATGTTAATAATTCACTTCTTTTCTTGGATTTTCGTCACAATAAAATACACTGAACATAATCTTCACAAAAGTTATTTACAAAAGTTTAAGCTATTGCCATTATAAATTACAATCACTTTTATTTAAGTATTAATTATTTACAAAAATTAAAAGCCTTTGTTATTTGTAATATAAATACATCTAAGTCATGTAAATACAAAACATGTTGCATTACAAATGCTATAGGTGTCACATTTGCGAAAGTTATAACTATTGGCATTGTAAATGACAAAGCTATTCATTTAGCTATTTTCAAAACCAACACATAAATAAAATAATTGTCATTTACAAGACCAATAGCTCAAACTTTCCTAATGCGAGACCTATTGCATTGCAAATGCTTGTCATTATTAGGTGGGTGACCCTGTGCATGATTAAATATATAGATAGAAATTGATATCTTATGTATCATCTAACCTAACTCTGAAATATTTACATTATATATGACTACTGCCATGTTTTGGCCTAATAACTGTCCTTATGGGTCATGCGGCCTTCGCCAGGGCTAACAATCATACATACATCTGTCTACCAAACTCAGACCATGCTACCAATTAAGACAATAACTCTCTTACCTAAGTCCCTTGACTAGGTTCATATCCTGTAAAACAGAATGGTTGTGATTAACAAAATATATATATATATATATATATGACTGGAACTTCGACATTCGGCGCAGGCCAACAGGAGGCCAAATACCGAAAACGGACCCAAGTGGGCTGAGTTTAAGTGTCTTTATTTACTTCTGTGCACCCCTCACGATCGCCATGACGCGTTTCGGGCCCTGGAGCCCTTGATCACATGACATGGTCGATTTCCACCCTGTGATTTGTAGTGCTGGACTAGTCACATGGTCCCAAACCGGGTGTCTTTGCAGCAGCGCGGGGCTCCTCTCCCCTCGGGGACGGCGCGGCTCTTTCCTTCGCGTCTCTCCCTCGCGGCCTGGTTGCGGGGGCGGGACTTCCGCTCGGTGGGGATGCACTTACAGGTAGGAATTGATGCCAATGCAAGGGCGCAAGCTGCGAACAGAGTCCCTTTCCTGCCAGACGCGTTTCGGGCCAACGCCCTCTTCAGTGGCAGCACATCTGACCTGACGGCAAGCTGCAGGCACCAGTAAATACCCTCAGTAATTATGCACAGGTGTAAAACCTGAAGCAATGCTCTCTGGGACTGGTGGTTCCGTAAAACCCAAGTGGGCCGCCACCGCAATTCGCATGCAAAAAAGTTTTAAAGGGATTGCCAATGTCCCCGCAAGCACCCCGCAAGTGAAGGCACCTCCTGTACCACAGAAAGCTGCCCAAGTAAGGCAGCTGTGGACCCGCAGTTGTAAGCGGTAGTGCAACCCTGCGACCGGGCAGGCCGCCAATAATGGAAAGAGAAAGTTGCCGCTAGGTGGTGATGCACTTACAGGTAGGAATTGATGCCAACGCAAGGGCGCAAGCTGCGAACAGAGTCCCTTTCCTGCCAGACGCGTTTCGGGCCAACGCCCTCTTCAGTGGCAGCACATCTGACCTGACGGCAAGCTGCAGGCACCAGTAAATACCCTCAGTAATTATGCACAGGTGTAAAACCTGAAGCAATGCTCTCTGGGACTGGTGGTTCCGTAAAACCCAAGTGGGCCGCCACCGCAATTCGCATGCAAAAAAGTATTAAAGGGATTGCCAATGTCCCCGCAAGCACCCCGCAAGTGAAGGCACCTCCTGTACCACAGAAAGCTGCCCAAGTAAGGCAGCTGTGGACCCGCAGTTGTAAGCGGTAGTACAACCCCGCGACCGGGCAGGCCACCAAAAATGAAAAGAAAAAGTTGCCGCTAGGTGGGGATGCACTTACAGGTAGGAATTGATGCCAACGCAAGGGCGCGAGCTGCGAACAGAGTCCCTTTCCTGCCAGACGTGTTTCGGGCCAACGCCCTCTTCAGTGGCAGCACACGTGACCTGACGGCAAGCTGCAGGCACCAGTAAATACCCTCAGTAATTATGCACAGGTGTAAAACCTGAAGCAATGCTCTCTTGGACTGGTGGTTCCGTAAAACCCAAGTGGGTCGCCACTGCCATTCGCATGCAAAAAAGTATTAAAGGGTTTGCCAATGTCCCCGCAAGCACCCCGCAAGTAAAGGCACCTCCTGTACCATAGAAAGCTGCCCAAGTAAGGCAGCTGTGGACCCACAGTTGTAAGCGGTAGTGCAAACCCGCGACCTGGTAGGCCGCCAATAATGGAAAGAAAAAGTTGCCGCTAGGTGGGGATGCACTTACAGGTAGGAATTGATGCCAACGCAAGGGCGCGAGCTGCGAACAGAGTCCCTTTCCTGCGAGACGCGTTTCGGGCCAACGCCCTCTTCAGTGGCAGCACATGTGACCTGACGGCAAGCTGCAGGCACCAGTAAATACCTTCAGTAATTATGCACAGGTGTAAAACCTGAAGCAATGCTCTCTGGGACTGGTGGTTCCGTAAAACCCAAGTGGGTCGCCGCCGCCATTCGCATGCAAAAAAGTATTAAAGGGATTGCCAATGTCCCCGCAAGCACCCCGCAAGTAAAGGCACCTCCTGTACCACAGAAAGCTGCCCAAGTAAGGCAGCTGTGGACCCGCAGTTGTAAGCGGTAGTGCAACCCCGCGACCAGGCAAGCAGCCAATAATGGAAAGAAAAAGTTGCGGCTAGGTGGGGATGCACTTACAGGTAGGTAATGATGCCAACACAGGGGCGCGAGCTGCGAACAGAGTCCCTTTCCTGCCAGACGCGTTTCGGGCCAACGCCCTCTTCAGTGGCAGCACATGTGACCTGACGGCAAGCTGAAGGCACCAGTAAATACCCTCTGTAATTATGCACAGGTGTAAAACCTGAGGCAATGCTCTTTGGGACTGGTGGTTCCATAAAACCCAAGTGGGTCGCCGCCGCCATTTGCATGCAAAAAAGTATTAAAGGGATTGCCAATGTCCCCGCAAGCACCCCGCAAGTAAAGGCACCTCCTGTACCACAGAAAGATGCCCAAGTAAGGCAGCTGTGGACCCGCAGTTGTAAGCGGTAGTGCAACCCCGCGACCGGGCAGGCCGCCAATAATAGAAAGAAAAAGTTGCCGCTAGGTGGGGATGCACTTAGAGGTAGGAATTGATGCCAACGCAAGGGCGCAAGCTGCAAACAGAGTCCCTTTCCTGCCAGACGCGTTTCGGGCCAACGCCCTCTTCAGTGGTAGCACATGTGACCTGACGGCAAGCTGCAGGCACCAGTAAATACCCTCAGTAATTATGCACAGGTGTAAAACCTGAAGCAATTCTCTCTGGGACCGGTGGTTCCTTGAAACCCAAGTGGGTCGCCGCCGCCATTCGCATGCAAAAAAGTATTAAAGGTATTGCCAATGTCCCCGCAAGCACCCCGCAAGTAAAGGCACCTCCTGTACCACAGAAAGCTGCCCAAGGCATCAATGCCTACCTGTAAGTGCATCCCCACCTAGCGGCAACTTTTTCTTTATATATATATATATATATATATATATATATATATATATATACATATATATATATATATATATTTACAACTCGTGGTGTCCCAACGTGAGCTGCACACGAGCGGCATGTAGGTTACCCGCCTCAATCACAGGTACTGATGGGCACAAGACTGGTGCTGTGAGCAGCTTCTCGTATGCCTGACGTGTTTCTGGGTATTCCCTTCATCAGAGGCAGTTGGAAGAAGATCGCGCTGCTGGTAGGCAACAACTCCTTAATTAATGTCCCGCCCTTAAATCACGGTAATGGAAGTCTGGGAGTTGTAGTGCCTGTAATGCCTTCCTTTAATTCGGCGCGCTTATTTTCTGCCGTGGATAAGGCCCGACTTGGGCCCCAGTCATCGTGTCCATCATAAATCCTGACATGACGCTCCGAATTTGGAAATGGTGAATCCGTTTCCGTGGCCCCCTGGGTGTCATGGGGTGGTGCAAGACTCTGCGGCTGGGTTTCCGCATTTAGATTTACAACTCGTGGTGTCCCAACGTGAGCTGCACACGAGCGGCATGTAGGTTGTGCAGCTCAGGTTGGGACACCATGAGTTGTAAATATATATATATATATATATATATATATATATATATATATATATATATATATATATCAATCCAAATCGATCCTTCCAAGCCTGAGAGCGCTCCGCAGTGTGTGCTCAACCCAGGAGCTGGATCATAGCCCCAAATTAATTTTTCGAACAAAGAGGGCGGCACAACTGGATACTTTATGAAGCTTTATTCACACACAAACACTCCACCAACGCGTTTCAGCCTCACGGCTTTTTTCACGGTCAGCAAGTCCCTTTTTGCTTTTTGTTTATATACTGCCCCATGTTAGCCATTAAGTGGCATTATGGGATATGTAGTTCTCAAGCAATATGTTGCAAACAGTTAAATTAAAAATAAGGTAAAAACAAAGGACTGGTGTGCTAGGATTATATGAGTATAGTACTCAAAGCATATTAAGTTGATTTCACTTAGGGCTTAATGCTTTGCAATTCGTAATACTTAGTCAATGGGTATAGTACCCTTTTACAGTCAATCAAAGTTCATGCTGGGTTCAGTGTCACTCCAGATGTATGTGGAGGTCTTCTCCAAAGTTCATGCCTTTAGGGTGTTTCGTTCGGAATTGGATTATGAGACGGGATTCCATTTGTCTTAAGAGACGTACTGTGTCTCCTCCTCTTTCTAGTTTGGTCAGCATTCTTAGACCATAGAAACTCATGGCTCTCCAGTCCCCATTTTGACAAGATTTCAAGTGTTTCGCTGTCGCATATAACAGATTTGAGTTCTTAACAGCTCGGATGTGCTCTAAAATCCTTTTTTTTAGCATACATGTTGTTGATCCTATGTATTTCATACCACATTTGCATTCAATTGCATACACCACATTTTTGGAAGTGCATGTGATGTATTGTTTGATTGGCATGTATTTTCCATTGGGTTCCATTACATTCCTCATTTTTTTACCTATCTTACAGGCTTTGCATGTAGTGAAAGGTTTGAAGCCCACACTTTGTTCAGTCCACCATTTCGGTTGTTCTTGCATCTGAAAATGGCTTTTTACTAGCAAGTTTTGCAGAGAAGTGTTCTTTTAATATGTAATGGAAGGATGTTTCCCAGCCAATGGCCCGATGTCTGGATCGCTGGTTATTAAGTGCCAGTATTTTTTCATTTTCTTTGCAATCAATCCACTTTCCTTGTTGAAAGTGGTTATGAATCTTGGAGGATCCTTGTCTTGCGGGGGTTTTTCTTTTTCAATCAGAGTTTCTGCTCTGCTGATTTTGTCGACTTTCTTTTTGTGGTGTATGCAATTGAATGCAAATGTGGTATGAAATACATAGGATCAACAACATGTATGCTAAAAAAAAGGATTTTGGAGCACATCCGAGCTGTTAAGAACTCAAATCTGTTATATGCGACAGCGAAACACTTGAAATCTTGTCAAAATGGGGACTGGAGAGCCATGAGTTTCTATGGTCTAAGAATGCTGACCAAACTAGAAAGAGGAGGAGACACAGTACGTCTCTTAAGACAAATGGAATCCCGTCTCATAATCCAATTCCGAACGAAACCCCCCAAAGGCATGAACTTTGGAGAAGACCTCCACATACATCTGGAGTGACACTGAACCCAGCATGAACTTTGATTGACTGTAAAAGGGTACTATACCCATTGACTAAGTATTACGAATTGCAAAGCATTAAGCCCTAAGTGAAATCAACTTAAGATGCTTTGAGTACTATACTCATATAATCCTAGCACACCAGTCCTTTGTTTTTACCTTATTTTTAATTTAACTGTTTGCAACATATTGCTTGAGAACTACATATCCCATAATGCCACTTAATGGCAAACATGGGGCAGTATATAAACAAAAAGCAAAAAGGGACTTGCTGACCGTGAAAAAAGCCGTATGGCTGAAACGCGTTGGTGGAGTGTTTGTGTGTGAATAAAGCTTCATAAAGTATCCAGTTGTGCCGCCCTCTTTGTTCGAAAAAAAAAATATATATATATACACATATATATATATATATATATATATATATATATATATATATATATATATATATATAGATATTTGCAGGTACTGGATCCCACCAAATAGAAGGAAACAGAGACGGCACAGCAGGAATTCTTGCACAAACCCTTTATTGTGCACTCGTTACCCAAAGACGACGCGTTTCGGCGTAAGCCTTTATCAAGTAACCACCATTTTGTGTTTTGCCAAACTTATAGTCCCACAATAGTTTCAATACACAGTAGACATAAAGAAAATACTCGGTAACATCCACAGTTGATGAAGAACTCATTTCGCTTCAAAAATCCTTCTATAGCACTATGTCCCTAATTTGACATTCAATATGTACAGTGCTTCCCAATTTGAAGAGTGCGTGTGGTGTACGTAGTTGGCTGTGTTTGGTAACCTCGCTAGCACTAATTGTCAAGGATCGTCATATATAATTGACAATAAAACCGTCCCAGAAACGAGATTCCCAGTAGGAATTCTCATGCGATATATGTCCCGCATCAATCAAAATAGCCCGTCAATGTAAATATTAATACCATCGTGACGTGGTGCCGGCAATAGCCAATCACCAACCGAGGAATGACGGGCGGCCGCTAAGTATCTTGGGAGTTGTAGTTTAGATAGATACTGCGGAACGGGACTGTAGTCCCGAAATTATTCTAAGGGAGCTCCCTGTTTTGGATGCGGGATAGTGCCATGGGATTGGACTATGTCAGTATATATATATATATATATATATATATATATATATATATATATATATATATATATATATTACCTACTGGCGGTAGCCAGCAGGTATATATAGTTAGGACCTAGTTTCAATAGGAAATCCGCAACATTCTATTTGGAATAACTTTGGCGCTGGTTGATGAATCTTCCCAAATTTTTCTAAGAAGATGGCCCGCTCCACTCCTCTGCTTCCCTGAAAGTTTGGGGGGGATTAGTCAAGTGGGGGCTGAGAAAAAAGGGGGGTCCCAAAACGTGTTTTCCCCATGTTAATTTCCATAGGACCTTTAGACACGTCTACAGCTTGAACCGCTGAACGGAATTACACCAAACTTGTCAAAATGGTAGAGTCTGGTACGCAGATCACGCTTTTGGTTAAATAGTGTAAATCCCTCCAGTGGTTCCTGAGAAAATTGAAAGAGAAAAAAAATTATATATCTGTAAGCGAGCACCGTGCGCGCAGCCCGCGATTTTTTGGGAAAAAATTTTTGGGGGGGGGGTTTGGGGGGCTTCTGTCTTGTATTTTAATGTTTTTATTTTAATTTCGAGGGTGCCCACCCCTCGTTTTACCCCCGAGATCACCGCCGCGGCCCGAGCCGCCTCAAGATGCCCACCGCCTGGTTGTGGGCGGGGCCGGGAGGACGTGGTTTCCGCTTCCCTGCCTGGGGGAAGCCTTCAATGTGCCCGCCCGGTCTCCCGTGCCGAGGGGGAGACCGGCTGATGTTGCTGGCTGGTGTGGGGCTCCCGTGTGTTGAGAGAGCCCGGGAAGCCTTCAATGTGTCCGCCCGGTCTCCTGTGCCGAGGGGGAGACCGGGTGATGTTGCCGGCTGGTGCGGGACTCCCGTGTGTTGAGGGAGCCCCGGGAATAGAGGAGACGCCGCCCTTTCTGCAGCGGGCCCCCCGTGGTATGAACAATGCCGATAAAAGCAGGCAATCACCTTCTGCGCTCGCGCCTTTCTCAAGGTAGGAGCGCTCTGTAGTGTTCGTACCACGAGAAGGTGATACATGGCAGCTGATGGGGTCAGTGATGCGCTGCTGTTCATAGGAACTGCTTACAGACAGGTTATTTTCTCCAGGGGCTTATGTGAGGGAATAATTTCTCGCTATGCACCACCATGTATAAACGATTCCTTTTCAGTCACTTGACCTCTACATTCCTCTCTGCGCCTAGCGCCCAGAAGCCTCCGAGTGCATGTGATACAGTAAACAGTACAATCTAGTGTATGCGATATAAAGCACTTTTCTTGGGGGGCACCCCTAGCTGTACATCCAGTGTGCACTGTCTGTTGTTTGGGGGCTCTGATTGCCGTGTCCCACAGCTAGCTTGATGTTATTCAGCTATCGGTGTATGCGTTTTTGATGCTCTGTTTTGTTTTTGACTACAATAGTACGGCACTGGTTCCCCTATTACTAACACTCGAAGATGACAACATCATTTTACATATCACGAGGCCTGTATAGTCTGCAATGTCACTGTCGTTGTAAATGTAATGCTAAAAGAATGAGAATAGCTAGTGGGCAACTGGCTGACGGCCGTGGTTAGAGCTGTGACCAGGTGTGTGTTTCTGTCTCCTCCTTTACGTTTGCGGTTTATTTCTCAAAACCGCCGGTGGTAATTTAAAGCAGGTTTCTGACAATAATAAGGTGTCGGCTATGTTGTATTGGAGATTACTGCGCAAACCTGAGCCTGTGACTGGACAATGCAAAATGGTGCTCGTCAGCCTGTCTGCGCGTGAATCAGCTGAGAGTGTGGCACTTATCCAGCTGAGATGCCTCTGTGTGTAACTTGTTTATGTTGAGCCTCACACATCCTTCCTGTTGGGCCAGGTCCCACGTCGACAGAGAACATTTCTGGTGCCTTGCAGGAGTTTTAAGATGTTCCTGGAGTTTTTTGTTGCTCAAAAGGGTGTAATTTCTGATATTTATATGTGTCCCTCATCTTCATTGCTTGATTTCGCTCGTGAAAAAGTGTCACTCATAATCATTGAAATGTCACTCATAATTACACTGAAAATATTAAAATGTCACACATAGGAATTTGAAACCTTGGCAGCTATGTAAAGATTTACAAAAAGTGGTAAATAATGTGAGAATGTCCGTTTAGGACATGCATTTTCCCAGCAAGTGGAATCAGGCGGTAACTATGTCTGGGAGAAATGTAAATTATGTTGGCAAAACTACGATAAATGCAATAACGTCATTTAGCCCTATATTTTAGGGGGAGTCTTATGCTGTGGGGAATGACAGGACCACTGTATTATTAAATACCGACCCAGTTTAGTGGTTAAGTAAATTCAGGAGCCCCTTTGCAACGGTATAATGACCTTGTATGTCAGGCCCAGGGCGGGCTGGTCCAAAAATTGGATCCCGAGGGCTGCTCAGGTGGTCCCACAAGGATATTAACATATTTAAACGTTATCCGCTAATAGAATTAGCATTTTAAAAACCTTGTAAATTCACTGAAAAAACCATAGGTTTTAGTCCTTATATAGTTAGGAATTAGCATTTAAAAAACCTTGAAAATTCACTGAAAAAACCATAGGTTTCAGGCCTTATATAGTTAGGAATTAGCATTTAAAAAACCTTTGAAATTCACTGAAAAAAACATAGGTTTTAGGCCTTATATAGTTAGGAATTAGCATTTAAAAAACCTTGAAAATTCACTGAAAAAACCATAGGTTTCAGGCCTTATATAGTTAGGAATGCTCCTATATAGTTAGTTGGACTAACTATATATGGCGCACCCGCAATCCACTGCTGATGATGTCACATATTACATCATTCATGACATGGTCAGTGACATCACTGATGACATCACTGATGACATCTCAAATGACATCACTGATGACATCACTGATGACATCTCATTTGACATCACTGATGACATCATCCGGTGACTGTTTTTTTATAAAGTTTAAATATGTTTTACATATTGAAGAATGAGTGGATGTATAAGTGTTTGGATGAAGGACATACTGGCGTTTGGAGCTAACAGGTATATACAGGTATAAAGCCCCTGAAGAGAAGCAGATGGAGCTTCAAAACGCTTCGGGCAGATCCCGTACGGAGTGGCATTTACGAGTTGATCCCCGCCCTCACCTATACATAAACCAAGCTGCTGTTCGCGTGCTACTCAAAGTTGGACACCTTCGAGCTTTGATTTATACGCGGCCGTCCAGCCGCGGTGTATGCACCACCCCGGTACCCTGGGGGTCACTAATGTGAAGCAGCAGTCGTACTTGGAATCGAGGACGGGCCCACTTGTGGAAACCATACAGGACTTGATTGTGTGCTTCCCGGACCACACTTCCCAGAATGCACAGTCTCATTTGAGCCTCCCATTGGTGGGTGTGTTATACATAAAATGGGGAAGTGGGTCGGCGGTTGCGCACACCGCTTCCGTTAAAGCCCCTAAAGATAAGCAGATGGAGCTTTGAAACGCGTCGGGCAGATCCCGTACGGAGCGGCATCTACGAGTGGATCCCCGTCCTCACCTATACATAAACCAAGCTGCTGTTTGCGTGCTACTCAAAGGTGGACACCTTCGAGCATTGATATTTATATATATATATATATATATACAAAAAAACTCCTCTGAATGAAAGTGCAGAAGCCACATAGGGGAAACCATGGAAGCATCTTTATTCAATAGATGGCGGCGAATGCATTTCGGCCTAACCAGCCTTCTTCAGCCCCTACAATGTTCAGGAGGCTTCCAACTCCGCACTATATATGTCCTGCCACGTTAACAATTGGTGAACACCCACTCCGCCCCTCAGGTATTCGCTCACCATTCAAAGTTCACTAATGGGTTGTGGACTGCAACTCCCAGGATACATCTCTTTCCCAGGTAGGTGATGCGTGGGGTTTGTTTGATAATGTTCCTATGGTCATGCGGGATGCAGGATATTCCACTGTGTTTATGCAGCCAATTTCCTGTTAGATTAAAATTAGGAAGCCTCCTCGGGCCCCCAGGACCGCTTCAGCCCCCGAGTTCAGGATTTCTTTAGGTGGGGGCAGGAATGGCAATGCATCCCACTCGGCGTGAAGTTAATAACTTCTTTACGGCCGCCCTATCTTATCCCACACTCGAAGGCGGGCCCGGGCAAATCATTTGGCAATGAAGAACCTCCGTAGCAGTTGCCAGTAGTGTAAAATAAGTATGTGTTTCTAAGTGATTGTTTAAGAGAGTAAGTATGTGTAAGTTTCCTTAGAAGTAAGGTGGTAGTGTGTGTATATCTGTATATGCAAATAAATGGATGTTCAATAGTTTATTTGCATGTGTGAGTATGTGTGTGAGCAACTTTTGGAAGACTGTCGGTCTGTGACAGGATGTATAGGTGTATCACTACATATGATGAGTGAGTATATGTATGAGTGACTATATAGAACTGTTGGTGAATGAGTGAATGTGTATATAAATGGTGGGATTACTGAATTGGTTGCTGTAACTGGTATGGGTATCTCCACTTTTTTGAAAATGTTAGTTTCTATTTTTGAATATGTGTTTCAAGGGTTACTTTACAGTGAAAGGAGGTCTGTCACAAGGATGGTGTCATCAGTGATGTCATGAGTGATGTCACTGACCATGTCCTGAGTGATGTAATATGTGATGTCATCAGCAGTGCATTACACGCGCAAGTTATAGTGAGTCCAACTAACTATAACGTGGGAATTTCAATGGTTTTATGTCAGTAAAATTTCCAGCTAACTATAACTGGTGTCAAACCTATGGTTTTTTCAGTGAATTTAATAGGTTTTTTTAAATGCTAATTCCTAACTATAACTGGTGTAAAACCTATGGTTTTTTCAGTGAATTTAAATGGTTTTTTAATAGCATTTCTCTATAAGTATAAAAAGTAAAAAAATGTATAACGAATTTTATATTGTATAATTATGTTATATTTTTTTTATTTTTTGCCCCGGAGCTCTCCTGGGGCGCGTACCGGTGAACGAACGGGTAAGCGCAGTGCTTTTGCGCGCCCCGGGGCTCGTACCGGTGAGCGTCCCGTTAGCGCTATTCTCGCGTACGAAAACAACATTGTGACGTTTCGCGTAACCGTGTGATGCATCATATGACGCACTGCGTAAGCGCACATGGGAGCACGCAAGCGCATACGAGCGCGCAACGTCCTGACGCGCTTATGCTACGCGCCCCCGGGCACGCTCCGGGGCGTGACTACGGGCGCGCCTTGGGGCGCGGCCCGGGGCGCGTAGCGTAAGTGCGTCGGGTCATGTGACCTGAAAATAAAAAAATTTATTGGTTCATTTCACTTTTGGTTTCCTAATGATGTAAGGCCAGGTCATGTGACCTAAAAATAACACTTTTCATTGGTTCAGAACAGTTTTCTTTTCCAAATGATGAAAGACCCCACCTTTTTTCCTCATTCTACCTTTGTGCTTTGAGAGAGGTAGACCTGCAGTTATTTCAGTAGAAAATGGCTACATTAGCTGCAGCTGCTGGATCTTCTGGACCACCACACCACCACAAGGACCACCACAACTTCACAGTTGTGGAGATCAAGAAGAGGAGGAGGATGAGGAGGAGGAGGAGAGGAGATTCGTCCCAGAGGACAATATTACCTACAAACCTAAAGAGCACATCATCTGGCAATTTATTTCAATCCCCAACGACAAAAAAAGTAAATGCGCCTAAGGCAACCTGCTTAATATGTCATCAGGAGCTGTCAAGGGGGAATCCCAACAAAAAATACTCCTTTGGAAACCACACCATGATCAGACACATGCAACGGAAACATCCAAATAACTATGCTAGGGCAGTTGTCAGGGAACTGGCCAGAAACCCTGTCCAATCTTCTGCCAGCACCTCCCAAACTAATGTTTCCTCCCCATCAGGAGCGGAAGTTAGGGAGATGTGCTCCACCATACAAACCAAGTTTTCCAATTTTAAAATGGTTTGTATTTTTTGTGGACAAACAATATTCTATGGAGAGCAATGCATCACACTTATTAACCGTGCTTGGGATAACCACAAGTGCCCAAGGAAACATTCATTTTTCCCACTTTTTTTTTGCTCCTGTTGAGCCCTTTAGAATTCTCTGTTTTTTGTTTCTCCCCTTAAAAAATAAAAAAATAAATAAATGTTCAGAAAAGTCAAAAAAAGAAAAAAAAATTCAAAAAAACAATAAAAAAATATAAAACAACAAAAAGAATAAAAACAACAGTTATTTTTAGAACTGCCTCTAATGTATAAAAAAAGCAACTTTTTGGGGAAACTCTGTCATGCTTTTTTCTCCACGGTACGCTCCACAGTACGCGTACCGGGGCACGTACCGGTCGCTCCCCCACGAAAATCGATTTATTTTTTTTGTTTTCAGCGCCGGGGCCCTTTTATGTCCCCCTCATCAAACCTAGGGGATCAGGGGGGGTCTACCCTGCCCCCTTTTGGTTATTTCCCCCTTTGTTTTTGGCCCCTCTTGTGTCTCTATCCTACCGAGACACAAGATGGCGGCCGCTCCGGACTGTTTAGAATGTTTACAGACACCCGACAGCCAATCAGATTTCCGCGCACAAGTCGCGTGGCACGCCCGGTGCACTCCCCGGTGCGCGTAGCGGGGCGCGGCCATAGATATATATATGTTTTTTAACCTAAATTACTCAAAATCTACTGGAGCACATATCTTGAGACATAGCAAAGGCACATCGGGCTACCAGTCCCTACAATTTTGCCAAGTTTGGTGCAAATCCATTCAGCCGTTCGAGCTAAAAGTGAGTTCGACCGCCCTATGGAAATTAACATGGGGAAAACACGTTTTAGGACCCCCCTTTTATCTCGGCCCCCGCTTGACGAATCCCCCAAACTTTCAGGGAAGGACCGGAGCTCCGCGAGGCAAATTAGAGGAAATTTTCAGGCAGATTCATCAACCGTCGCCAAAGTTATTCACAATAGAATTTTGAGATTTTGCATTGAAAAAAATCCTAACTATAACTACTTACTGGCGACCGCCAGTAGGTAATATATATATATATATATATATATATATATATATATATATATATATATATCAGACAACTGCAATCTCCCGAGCTCCGACCGCAGCGACCCAGGAAATCACGCGGATCCAATAAGTATAAGCACAGTTCTTTTATTTAAAAGCTGAACCAGGCAATCTGACGCGTTTCGGGCATCCGCCCTTGCTCACATATATATATATATGAACTGGAACTCCGCATTACCACCTCCGATCTCCCAAGACCGGCGAAGCAGGAGACAGACCACAAGTTTCTTTCAGGTAAATTTATTAGAAGTTCTTCGTGGTACAACCAACCATGACGCGTTTCGGGCTTTGCAGCCCTTGTTCACATGCCATATATATATATATAATGGAATCCATCCACAAACTCGCAGACTGACATCAGACATGTGGTAGAAGAGTGCCTGATGAGCTGAAGGTGAACTGGATTTGCAAAGTATATGTAAAGGCAGCAACCCACTCACCTATAGGTACATCTATAATCGACGTACAAACACATGATGTGTCAAAAATGCTTAGTTGTGAACATTCCGCCATATAATTGTGGTACACACTGATGGCGTTCAATCATATGTGAATTTCATACATTCAGCCAACTAACTTGCCCCTAGTCTGGGTTATCTGGGTATATTAGTCATAATGAGTGGGCTCCTCCCTGCAGTCACACACTAAAAGTAGATATCTTAATCACCATCTTGTGGTCTCTGTTTGGCCATCTTCCAATTCTGACCTTACTCATTGTTGTTAATGTTTATATATAGGCTCAGAGATGAATAAATAATTTAGGTTCAAGTAAACAAAAAGAGTTGTCTGGAAGTATTTGTTAATAAGTACATTCTCATAGCAGCAAGCACTAGTTAGCTTTATAGACTCTATGGGATTCAAAGGCTCCAGAACCAGGTTTCCAGATTCAAAATCTCAGCAAATAGAATAAAATAAACTATTCATACTTGCTTTTAAATCATCTTCTCACAGTCAGGATCAGTAAAGTGAGATCCATTAATTTCGGTAATAGTACCTTCCGTTATTGAGACCAGTAAGAGACAGAAAATAATGGTATGAAATACCATATAAAAACAGCTCTTATTATTGCTTCTATTCTCATCTTCAGGATGATCAATGTAAAATCTGTCCTTCTGTATGGAGCAGAAACTTAGAGGACAACAGTTACCAAGGGAGTACCTCTAATCCTAAAGCATGTGAAGTGGCCAAACCTGACCCTACTTAGAAGAGTTTGTGTCCTACTTCCAGCCATGCATTCTTTGGCACCCCATCTACTAATTTCCATCTATTCATTCATCCACCTGTCCTTCCCTTCACCTTTTCATCCACCCAGCCAACCATATTATCTTCCATCAATGCATCCTGTATCCCTTTCATATATCCATCCTGTATTTAAACCTTCCACTCATCAATGTATACATACATTATATATACAATAACTCACCCAGTCAACAATCCATTCTTTCACCCATCCATCCTTACACTATCCCTTCAGCCATCATTTCATTCATCTTCCAGTCTTTCATCTAGCGATCCATTCCCTCTACATTACATCCTTCCACCCTCCATCTATTCTCCATTTCAATCTTCCATCTTTTCTCCTTTCCACTTATCCATCCTTGCACCCTTCAATTATAATGTTCTTCTTTTCTCCTTTATTTTTCCTTTCACTTTTCTTCCTTCCACCCTTCCATACTCCTCCCATTAATTTTTAACTCTATCTACTCATCTTTTCCCCTCTTACGTTTATCTTTCATTCTTACTTTCTCAATTTATCTCCCACTCTTTGGTTTTCCCTAGTCTTATCTTTATTCTTGTTTAATTTCCTTCACTGTGCAGCAGCCCAAAGGTCTCTGTTGTGGTTTTCCATAACAATAATAATAATAATATTAATAACCAAATGTGTGTCCCTGCCCTGGAGACAAAAATCCCCAAAAGCTTACCATGCCAACAGTCATACCTACAAACAGAACACGAGAACGGTGGACATTATGCCCCCTGCCTACCCAACACTACCTTGATCCAGAGCTGATTGGTAGTGCCAAGTTTTTAACTTCTTAAAGAAGACTATTTCCGAAGGTTTCATCCTCCGCTGAGAGTTCCAGAGCTTCACTGCCAAAAAACCTGAGGAGCAGCCACCCATCCTGGCTTTCCTAACCTGAGGAACCACCACCATACTGGTCCTTGAAGATCTGAAAAGTTATATTGATGGGGATTTCATTTTCCCACACATAATAAATGAATGTTCTAATGGGATGCAGTTCACCAGCCCATCGAGCCAGAAGGCAACACCAGCTTGAGCTGCAAGAGTCGGGGGTTCCCTATGCCACTGCACTTACCAACAAAGTACAGGCCTTCATCAATACCTGTCGAAGGAAAATTCTCCAAATCTGCTGGCCTAACACCATCAGCAACAATGACCTATGGCAGCAGACTTTCCAACTCCCTGCTCATGAAGAAATCATGAAACGACGCAGGAGATGGATAGGTCACACTATCAGCAAGCCTGCATCAAACAACACCAGTCAAGCCCTCACCTGGAACCCTGAAGGGAAAAGGAAAAGAGTAAGGCCAAGAAACAGCGGGCACTGAGGCCTCGAGGCTGACTGCCAGGAGATGGGTAATACCTGGAGTCAGATTGAAAAAATAAAATAGGACAGAGATGGCTGGAAAGTACTGGTTGATGGCCTATACCCCAATAAGGGTAGCAGGTGTAAGTAAGCAGGTAAGTAACATAGCTGCCAATTAACATTCCTCCTATGAAAACAGTAGCCCTGTGATTGCAAGGAAGGAGACAATTAAAGTGTTTTTTTAACTGAGTGGCAGAGACAAAGGAAATACTATCAATGCTCTGCCTGATTGAGAGCTCAGTCATCAGCATCTATTGGAGGCATTAGCTCCTCCAGTAAGTGATCTGAACAATCCTGAGGGCCTGCTGGGGTACTGAAATTTGTCTCCCTGGGTATGGATAGGCATGGTGCATGGTTGCTTACGGCAGAGACCAAGGAGGATACATTTCCCCTCCTGGATGATGGCCTGTCTGATCAACCTGCCTACAAGCAGGATCCCTCATCAAAAGGATCACACAAACCTACAATCAAGCCCAGTCAGCTAGCTCGTCAATGATGATGAAACTGCCCAATGTACAGGACCAGCCAAGCCTGCGTAGAGGACTAACCAGCTGGCTATCAAAGATATCGAGTGCAGGGGAGGATCCCCAGGAGTGCCTTTGGCTTTTAGGCATATTACTCAGCAACAATTATAGACTTCACACATTAGTGAATTATCTGTAGCAAGGAGCATCTATTGTGTTATCACACAATCTAATATACCAAACTAGTTCTAACGATGGTATTCTTAGCACATCGTAGCGCAGTGAGTCATGAGAAGACGACCACCTGGTAAGAGAACACCATCTTGTCCAATGATAAGGAAAGTTTCCCCATAGACAGCTCCCACTGAATGTAAATTCACACACAAAGCATACATAGTACTGATGGATGTCCCACACAAGACCATATACTATAAGCAATAGATTTAGAGTTGTGTATAAGGACTTCACTGGGGTGTCAGTCGGTAATACCCCCACATGGAAGCAGCTAAGCAATCATGTGCCTCTGTACTTGAAGCACCACCACCCGTCACCACATAACCTGGGATGAGGGGGCAGTATTCAGTCCTAATTGGGTTGAGGGAACCATGTGGGTGTGCCCTCTGTAAGCACAAAATGCACAGTGAGCTTTGCTTTTCCTGGGAACTTACAGATTGACACGTTAACTTCAGGAAGAACACAAGGCAAGCTGGGAAAAGGAAATATGGTCAGGCAGAACAGTTTTTAACAGCAATACATCTGTAACTAGAGTCTCATCTGACCCTGCAATAGTGGTTGGTTTGACTCCCTGTTGATCCTCCAATGAGAGGACTTGCCACACGGCTACAACTTTTATTTTCCCTTTCCATATTCTTCTACTTGAAGTTCTTGACTGAAATTTAGAGCAGTGGTCGCCATCTTCAAGCTGACACTGTAGACTTTAGTCTGTTTATGATTTTTTTTATTTCCCAGTGAACACCACTAGAATAAGAGCTTTCTGTGTGGTGCTGGAGGACTGGTTTCCTTTTTGGTCTTTATTTGTTGTTTGGCTTCCTTAATCATGCACTCAGCACATTCACATAATAACAAAAGCCATGCCTTGCACATGGCAGGCTTAATTTACATTTCTTAGTCTGCAGTCTGATGTCAGGGTTGCAGAAGTGCTGAGAACAACCATAGATGGGGAGCTTATCTGCAAGATAAGCAATGTTGCTGGTTGTGATGACTTTGTAAATTATGTAATTTTGAAGATTGTTTGGGTCAGAAAGGGAAGCTACTGGACTTCCACTAGGATGAGGGTGATGTGATCATATTTCTTCATGCCCTGGATGAGACATGCTGCGGTGTGGTAGATGTCCTTAATGGGTGCTGGTGTGGAGTCTGAGAGGCCATGGAACGGGGTGTTTCCACCAACCAGGTACAACGTTCTTAGGAATTGCTCAGCATTTCTGAAGTCACTTCCTGGAGGAAACCGTTCCACTTTCTTTAGAAGTGAGAGCTGGTATCAGGCTGTCTTAGTTTATTTTTGACAATGCTGTCAGCCGACTTATCATGTTGGCCTTACCTCTTCGATCACATTTTGTTTGTCTTCCTAAACTTAAACTCCCAACATAGGGGGTTTGTTTTTGAAAAAAAAAATAGGACAGGAAGTTATTTTTTCTCCCAGTGTGTGAAAAATATTGTTTTTTTCCTGCCAGATACTGCCAAGAAATGCTTCTCAAATAAGGGGGCAAATGACACTTCTATCACTTGCATTTGGATGGTAGTTATGATTTTCTTACTTGGGTGCCTCATATGGGAGAGCGGCGCATCATTCATTTTCCTAAGCACTAAGATTTGTGAGAGGACAGGAGTACCAGGGTTTGTGAAGGAACTCTGCAGAGGATGCTGGAGGTAAGTCAATAGCACACACGTACCCAGTGTGACGTGGCTGTACTTTCAGGCCTACCTCCCGTACACTGGCATCTTTCCATGGTGGATCCTATGAGGTCAATGTGTGCAAGGGCCAGATCCATCAAGGAGTCAACAGGTATATTTTCAATAAAGCTCATCAGGCTTAAACCTTTCAAAGGAAAGAAGTGTTCGCACCAGAACTGAGTATGCTTGGAAAGCAGGTGTGGGGCCAAGTTAAACACAAATATATATATGGAGTGCTGGGCTGTCACCATGTCCAATGCTTCCCTGAGCTCCAGCGACCTTTGACATGCACACATTTTCACACCTACAAACGTATTGTGTAGGGTTGGTTTGTCAAATTTCAAGTCCCTGCAATTGAAACCTGTATGTTAAACCAATCAGGCTTAGGGGGGTCTTCTCCCAAACGTTTTGCCATCCTCCTTGAATTTTTTGCTGATCTCATTTTTGCTGGACTTTGGACTCTGCACACTTTACCACTGCTAACCAGTGCTAAAGTGCATGTGCTCCTTTCTTAAATCAATCAATCAATCAGATTATTTGTGGAGCACACTAATAACCCGTGAGGGTCTCAAGGCGCTGGGCGGGGGTGGGGATGCAGCTACTGCTCGAACTATCAGGTCTTGAGAAGTCTCCTGAAGGTCAGCAGGTCCTGGGTCTGTCGCAGCTGTGTGGGAAGGGTTTTCCACGTCTTGACTGTGAGGTAGGAGAAGGATCTGCCACCGGTGGAGGTCCTGTGGATGCATGGGACGGCGGCTAGGGTGAGGTCAGCAGAGCTGGCGATTCGGTGTGTTGAAGGAGAGACGTTTGTTGAGTTATGCTGGTCAGGTGTTGTGTAGTGCTTTGTGGGCGTGGGTGAGGAGCTTGAAGGTGATCCTCTCCTTGACTGGGAGCCAGTGCAGGTCCTTGAGGTGGGCAGTGATGTCGGTGTGGGGGGTATGTCGAGGATGAGGCGTCCGGAGGCGTTCTGTATGCGTTGGAGTCTCTTCTGGAGTTTGGCCATGGTTCCTGCATAGAGGGCATTGCCGTAGTCCAGCCTGCTGCTGATGAGGGCCTGTGTGACCGTCCTTCTTGTGTCAGTGGGGATCCATCTGTATATTTTGCAGAGCATGCGAAGGGTGTTGAAACAGGAGGAGGAGACGGCGTTGACTTGCAGGGTCATTGAGAGCGATGAGTCCAGGATGACTCCCAGGTTGCGTGCATGATTTGTGGGCGTGGGTGCGGCTCCCAGATCGGCTGGCAATCAAGAGTCGTCCCAGGCTGAGGGGGTGGATCCAAGGATGAGGACTTGTGTCTTGTCCGACTTCAGTTTCAGGTGGCAGGTCTGCATCCAGTTGGCGACTGCGTTCATTCCTTCGTGGAGGTTGGTTTTGGCAGTGGCAGGATTTTTGGTGAGTGAGAGGATCAGTTGAGTGTCATCAGCGTAGGAGACGATGTTGAGGTTGAGTGAACGGACGATTTTGGTGAGTGGAGCCATGTAGATGTTGAAGAGGGTAGGGCTGAGGGATGATCCTTGCGGTATGCCACAGATGATTTTGGTGGCTTCGGAACAGAAGGGCAGGAGTCAGACCCTCTGGGTTCTTTTGTGGAGGAAGGAGGTGATCCAGTCCAGAGTTTTGTTGCATAGTCCTGCATCATGTAGGTGTGTGCATAGTGTAAGGTGGCAGATGGTGTTGAAGGTGGCTGAGAGGTCCAGGAGGATGAGGGCCACGGTTTCACTGTTGTCTAATAGGGTCCTGATTTCATCTGTGGCAGCTACGAGGGCGGTTTCGGTGCTGTGGTGGCTGCAGAACCCGGATTGGGACTGGTCCAGGATGTTGTTCACCTCGAGGAAGTGGGTCAGTTGTTTGTTGACGATCTTTTCAATGACTTTCGCCGGGAACAGGAGGAGGGAGATGGGCCGGACGATCTTGAGGTCCTTTGGGTCCGCTGTGGGTTTCTTGAGTAGGGCGTTGATCTCGGCGTGCTACCAGTTTTCCGGGAAGGTGGCAGTGTTGAAGGAGCTGTTGATGATCTTCTGAAGTTGGGGGGCAATGATGCAGTTTGCTTTGTAGAAGATGTGGTGAGGGTAAGGGTCTGTTGGTGAGCCGGAGTGGATGGTGTTCATGGTCTTGATGGTGTTGTTGTCGTTAATGAGGGTCCAGGAGACCAGGTGGTGAGTGAGGCTGGGGGGCGGTGGTTCTGCAGTTTTGGCAGGTGTTCTGAGGGTCTGGGAGTTGATGCTGTCATGGATGCCTGTGATATTGCAGTGAAAGAAGGTGGCTATTACCATTAAAAGGTGGTATAATTGGATCTTCCCCAATTGGCATATTCAATTTACCTATAAGTCCCTAATAAAAAGGTACCACCTGTGCCCAGGACCTATAAAGTAAATGCTACTAGTGGGCCTGCAGTACTGATGGTGCCACCCACTTAAATAGTCCTTTAAGCATGTCTCAGGCCTGCTTTTGCATCTTGTGTGGGCAATTTAAACTGCCATTTTGATGTGTTAAGATAAATCTTTTGCCAGGCCTAAATCTACCTTTATATTATATGTAAATCACCCCTAGGGTAGGCCCTGAACAATCCAGCGGGCAGGGTGTAATGTATTTAAAAAGTAGGACATGAGCTTTTAAGGTTAATATGTCCTGGTAGAGAAAACTCTTAAATTTGTTTTTCACTACCTCAAAGCCTCTTTCTCCCTTAGGATGACATTGGAGTTACCTTATTACATTTTATATGTGTACTTTCTAATTGGGAATAGGTAACCAGTTCATGTTTAGTGTCTCTGGACTTGGACTTTAAAATCCTAACTTTTGGTGAAGTCGGATTTTATATTAGTTTTGAAAATGACATTCTTAGAAAGTTGGTATTTTCTTGCCTAGCTATTTAGTCCCTGTAGCCTATCTCTGGTCACATGGCTGGGTGTAGAGTGCAGTCAGGTGTTGTGTATTCCTCTTTGACAGCCACACACACATTAGAAAACGTAGGTGTGCCAAGTTGGGCCATCACTGGCAGGATGGGAGGGAAGGGCTGGGCACAGCCCCGCTTACAACTAAATAGGATGTGCTCTGCCTCCACACAAAGGGCTGCATACCCCTTGAGTTAGTCTGGAGCCAGGACAGGGAAGGCAGGATGCCTGGGGACTTGAAAGAGAAACCTCTAGTAGCTTCTTCACCACTATTTCAAAGGCACAATTGGGTATAAATACTGGACCTCAGACATCACCACTACAGTACATTACTGGACCCTAAGAAGGGCTGCTGTGCTGCTGCAAGGGCTGCCATTCTGCTGGGCTACTGCTCTGAAGGAACTGCTGACCTACTGACTTCTTGCCTGGGTGAGAGGGACTGGACCTGCATCTCTGGAACCCAGAAACTAGAGTAAATCCAAGGGCTAATTGGCTGGCCTCCTGATAAAAAGCCTCAGGGAGGTAATAGGCGTCCAACAACTTTAGATCTGCACCTGGACTCTGCCATCTGTGAGTATACACCCCTGTCCTTAACTTTTGGACGTTGGTTTACAGTACCTACGAGTCTCTGTGGATCCAGCAGGAGCAACGCATCACCTTTGCTGCATGGCACAAACCCAATCAGTACCGCCACATCACCGCAGCTACATGTACCCGTCGCAAAGACCCACATCGCAGCTCTTCAGAACCGCTGTATTGCCCCGACTACATGAGGCAACCTTGGGGCAGGTCTCCACAAACCTTATCGACGGCAGCCTGACGCTGAGGTCGGACTCTGCATTAGAGCCTCGCACCTCTTTGGAACCAACTCATCACCCCGACTGCGCGCTGTATCCTCAACACTGACCTTCGCACCACAGCCTAGATTCATCTTGGAACCGGCACATCATTTTGGCTGTGAGACACATCTACGACAAGGATCCTCGTAATGTTCCACAAAACAGTATTTAAGGAGAATTTAGGGTGAACCTTCCAAATACTCAATCGGTATGGTATGTATTACTATTTTGTGGCTGCATTTTGTCTGCAAAACATTAATACCCTATCAGCAGTTTAAAACTAGTGGTAACCCATTTACAAAGGGGAAGGGGTCCCCAAGAGAATGTACATAAAAATATTTTTTAAGAGCAGGCAGAGGTGAACCTTAAAAAATGGAACTTCAAGGTTTAATTTATTACTTTTTGAATGCATCTCATTTTTCTTTAAGGATAACAGACTGCATTTAAAAATATTAAAAAAGTTTCATTTATTAAAAAGCAATCTCAACCATGGTGGTATGCTGACCGCAGCACGCCACCATATCTGTGATGGCTGTGATTCCTAATAGTTCACAAACTATGACTTACCTCATTAATATTCATGAGGTAGGTCGATTTGCAGCCCACAAAGAATGCCTAAATGAAACTCGATGAGAATTCAGAGAGAATCGCAATTATGAAATCATTATTCCTAATGTTTGTACATCTGGCTCAAAGCCTCAATACTATTTGCCATTCTTCATAAGAAAAAGTAGTCTTAGGGGGAGAACATACTCTTAACTTCTAGGGAAGGAGCACACTCGCTTTGCTTACTTAGGGCAGATTTACAAACACCTTGCGCTGACTTTATGCCGCCGTTGCATCACTTCTGAGATGCAGTGGCATCGTAAACAATGCTCCACGATGCAACATATTTACAATGAGACGCATCTAGCGAGATGCGTTACGTTTTAAAGCCCTACGCTACAATATACCTGCTTCACGTATAATGTATGTAGGGTGGCCTTTCGTCGCAAGAAAGCCTCATAAAAGGGACGCAGTGTAATCTATAAGAGATTCACGGAGTCACTTTTATGACGCCACTGCGTCAAAACATTGTGCCTGCTTGAAGCAGGCATAAGATAAGGAGTGCCGCAGCATGTTAGGAATAGGCATTCCTAACCAATGATGGAGTTGAGTCGAACTTGTGACACGACTCCAGCAATGCGCTGCCCTTATGCCGACAAGATGTGTCACACATCAATCAATCAATCAATCAATCAGTACATTTGTAAAGCGCACTACTTACCTGTGAGGGTCTCAAGGCATTAGGGGGTGCGGGGGTGCTGCTACTACTCAAACAAAGCGATACAAAAGGGGATGATGGACGGAGCGTTTGAGCAAATCAAACACTCACCCCCAGTCAACTGATCTGGGTTTAATCCATCACCATTCTTTAGCTCACCCAGCCACCCCAGTTCAGACATGGCCATATGCAAATCAGTCTGACCCTGTGCCTCATGGGAACAGTCCAGCCCGATCTGCCAAGCCATGTCTTCCCTGGACCGGAAAGGGTTTAATCCATCACCATTCTTTAGCTCACCCAGCCACCCCAAGCTACTACTCAAACAGCCAGGTCTTGAGGAGTCTCCTGAATGCCATCATGTCCTGGGTCTGTCGAGACAGATGGGGAGGGTGTTCCAGGTTTTAGCGGCGAGGTGAGAGAATGATCTGCCACCGGCGGTCGCTTGGCGGATGCGGGGGACGGTGGCGAGGGCGAGGTCAGCGGAGCGAAGCTGGCGGTTCAGGGTGTAGAAGGTGAGTGGTTCGTTGAGTCTATGTTGTGGAGAGCTTTGTGAGCCTGGGTGAAGAGCTTGAAGGTGATCCTCTTGTTGACGGAGAGCCAGTTCAGGGAATGGAAGTAACGTCATACGCAGATGACACTCAGATTATGGTGTCACTAGCCCAACCGGTCAGTACCTCCGCCTCCAGCTTCAGGAGTTGCATGCAAACAGTCTCTGACTGGATGATAGTCAACTCCCTGAAGTTGAACGGCGATAAAACTGAGGTGCTGATCTTCGGAAAGGATCAGGATGTGTGGTCAAGTGAGTGGTGGCCGCAATCCTTGGGAACCTGCCCGGTCCCCTCCCATTCAGCTAGGAACCTTGGGGTTATGTTCGACACCTCGCTGGCAATGACCCTTCAGGTTAATAGAACAGTAGCTACTTGCTGGGGAATTCTTAAAATTCTCCGTCGAATAGTACATTATCTCTCCCCGCAAGCTAGGAAACAGACAGTGGTTGCACTTGTTGGTTCAAGATTGGACTACTGCAACTCACTGTATGCAGGGATTAACAAAGGACTAATACAACGACTGCAAACTGTTCAAAATGCGGCTGCAAGATTCGTCCTGGACACTCCCCGATCCTCCTCGGCAACACTAGCCAGAAAGAATCTACACTGGCTTCCTATAGAGCATCGTATTTCTTTCAAAATCATTTGTCTGGTACACAGCGCTCTTAAAACTGAAACTTCAGTTGGACTGGGTGCACTTCTATCCAGCTATGTCCCTAGCAGATGTCTGCGCTCACGGCAACAAAATCTTCTGGCTATCCCTAGGACCAAGAAGACCAGATGGGGAGGTAGAGCTTTTTCTACAGTCGCCCCCCGTCTCTGGAATGCACTCCCTCTGGAACTTAAGTCTCTATCTTCACTTTCCCTCTTCAAAAAGGCCCTGAAAACATGGTATTTTAAGAAAGCCTACCAGTAATCAGCTCCTGGGACAGATAATCTATCAATATTGAGCTAGGCGCCTTGATGCCCTTTGGGGCTTAGTCTGCGCGATATAAATTTTCCTTCATTTCATTTCAGTGTAGGTCTCTCAGGTGGACTGTGATGTGGCTGTGGTGGGGGATGTCGAGGGTGAGGCGTGCAGATGCGTTCTGTATGCGTTGTAGTCATTTTTGGAGTTTGGCTGAGGTTCCTGCGCAGAGAGCGTTGCCGTAGTCTAGTCTGCTGCTGATGAGAGCCTGGGTGACTGTCTTTCAGGTACCGGTGGGGCTCCATCTGTAGATCTTGCGGAGCATGCAGAGGGTGTTGAAGTAGGAGGAGGAGACGGAGTTGACTTGCTGGGTCATTGACAATGTGGAGTCCAGGATGACTCCCAAGTTGCATGCGTGGTTAGTGGGCATTGGTGCAGTTCCCAGTGCTGCCAGTCACCATGAGTCGTCCCATGCGGAGGGGTGGATCCGATGAGGACCTCCGTCTTGTCAGAGTTCAGTTTCAGGTGGCTGTTCGTCATCCATTCGGCGATGGCCTTTATTCCTTCGTGGAGGTTGGATTTGGTGGTGGTGGGAGCCTTGGTGAGGGAGAGGATTAGCTGGGTGTCGTTGGCGTAAGAGAGGATGTTGAGGTTGTGCGATCTGGCGATGTTGGCGAGCGGTGCTATGTAGCTGTTGAAGAGTGTCGGGCAGAGGGACGCATCTGTTTATCCTTGCGCCACGATGCGCCACATTGTAAATGCGGCACATCCATGGTGGTGCAACGCTATTTTTGTATCATGCTAGTTAACTGGCGCATCCCTGCTCATATGCAGGATTGCGCCAGTTCTTGTAAATCTGCCAATTAGTGACTCAAAGGTATGGTTCTTGGAGTAGGTGGAATGTTTTGTTCCACTCACGGAATTGGCAGAATTTTAGTCACTCTGTGTTACTATTTAGCTCCGGCCGAATTCCGCCATTCTCCGCATGGTGAAATATTTTACGCGAGGCTTCAGAAAATGTGTAGTGATGAGTGTGAGCAAGATTTGGAGTCCCCTAGTGCTATTTGCTAGCACAGAAGGTTGCAGGCGGTCACGAGCAGTTGCGGTCGAAGGCGGTTTATTTACAGCGCAGCCAGCACTACTGGCACTAAGTTGCAGTGGGAGCTGTATATTTTTTGCCTGTTGGCAGAAGTCCGCAGAATCTCCCGGACTTTTTTATGCAACTCTGCAGTATTCAGCCCACCTAGGGTGTTTCACAGAGTTTTATGGTATTCCATAGAGTTGCATAAATTCGGAGTTCCGCCAACAGTTGGAAAGCATGCAGCTTGTGCTGCAACTTAGCCCCGGTAGAGCAACCAGCATTGAAAATCAGCGTGAACTGCACCATGCGTTGCGCAAGAGCGTGCAACCATTCCAGTTGATGATCCTTGAATAGAAAATACACTTGAGCGGCAGCAAATCCACTCGAACAGTAGCCCTCTGTCCGTGACCGCTCGCAACCACCCACGACCACCCCTGTTAGAAAATTGCCCTAGGGGACACCAAATCTCACTCACACTCGCCTTTTCTGGAGCCTCATGAGAAAAAAAATCGGCCATGTGTCAGTTGGAGGAATTTGGCCAGAACTAAAATTAAATTAAATTAACAAAATTCCACCAATTCCGCCGGTGAAACGAAACATTCCTCACCCCTAGTTTAAAGTGGGTGGCATTAGAATTTTCTGGCTTCTTCAATCTGACCCAGTTTCTGTGCCACAAACAACTATACTTCAAACGTAATCTATCTACCCGATCTTCTAAGAGCGGTGCCCAATATAAAGGGGCAGGATCTGACGTCTTGTGACTCACAGAGCTGGAGTTTTCTTCATTAAACCGAAAAGCGATATAGACAAATTGTTTTATACTCCAATTACTTTTGTTAGATAAGGTTTTTTGGCGAGCCCAGGCCATAATTAAAATGAAGTGCACAATCACATAATTGTTCCGTAAAAGGTATGTGGTTTTTTCTTCTCCGTCACACTCACATCTGAAGCATAGAAGACATTTGCCAAGGGAAGCCACTTAGTTTCCTTGAAAAGTCTTTGGGGTGCAGCTGCAGGAGTACATTTGCATTTACATTATTGGATCACATAAATTGCACTGGTGCTTGTACAACTTTTCTCCAACATTTGCACCTACGTTTGGGAACGCCTAACTGGTGGAATCTGTTTTTTTGTGCACTGAATAGTTATATATTAGTGAAAATGTTAACGAGTACCTGTGCTATCTCTTCAATAGAAAAATTGTTGCGCTAAATTGCAGCTGTGCAGTAGAGAAGCTGTGTGTGTGTGTGTGTGTAAGCACACACATGTCCTGCTGTAATTCAATTGTGAATTATACCCTATTCGACTCAAATAACGGCATCCTCTAGATAGCAGGTCTGCAGCGGTCCAAAAACTCATCAGATAGAAGCTAAACAATACCATTGACTGGCTCTGCCCCAGCCCTCTCTGACTTTATGTCTGACCGCCTACTGTGTCGATCCAGGGCTACTGGAATTCTGCAATTGAGAGGCCACAGCAAGTTTCACCTAGGTATATATTTGCTGTACCTGACACATGCCTTAATTTACCGCATAATCTGCAGATTTTAAAAACGAAAAATTGTTTGTGGCGCAAACAGTTCAAAATTTACTAAAAATGCAGCATGACGTGCTATTACGTAAGTGGAAGGCTTTTTGCAAAGTTTGACTGGTCAACTTTCTGTTACCATACAGTATTAACAAGTGTTAAAAGAAATAAATAATGAAGTAATATTATTTAAAAAAATATGAATAATGCCACATAATGTGTATTTTCTTGCTGCATCATTTACTCAACCCTGCCTCATAATTTACCCTTCCCCTACCACATAGTTCCAGTGTCCCTGTGTATATCTCTTCCTTTTCCAGTAAGTCTTTCCACATAACGTACTCTACACCGGCTCAGGGCGACGCCCCTAGACCCTTGGACTTCTCCTCAGCCAGCCATGGGGCAGGTATGGGAACGCTCCAGTCTTATCTTGTTGGATTAGCAGAACTAGGCCCTTTTTGTTTCACCGTGTGTATTGAAGGTGGGGCCGGAAACCACAACACGGCTCTGTTCAGACTTGGATTTCCTACGTCAAACTATGAGATCCTAGATAGGATGTTTTCAAGAGAAATATTGAAGAAAATGTTTTCAGAGACATGTTCCCTAATCCACTGGTTTAAACAGTAATCTCTGGCAGGCTCCTCCGGGGTGTGAGCATGTGGCTGTATCCGCACGCCGCCCATGCATTCCTAGTGGCGGCCTCCACTGTGTAAACTGGACCTGCTCACGTCCCACGTGAGCAACAGCACACTTTTCTCTACACATTCGTTAAGATTCTCAAAGGCCTGCTCGTTTTGCACATTCTGCACGGGTTGCAAAGTGTAGCCAAATGTGAGAATTTCGCACACAAACAACCCCAGGAACCAAATCGTTTTTGCAAAAACATTTGACGGCAGGCAAAGAGTCTTGCAGAGAAAATGCAAGATGTGCGCACACCTACTTGTTGGCTAGAGTAGCGTAGCGCGGATGTCAGGGGCCCTGGTGCAAGCGAGAAAAATGTCGCCTTTGACCTCGGGTGGGGTAATAAAATACAGAAGTTGTCAGGGTTCAATGGGCCTCTCAGGTGCCACTGCACCTGTTGCACAAATGTTAGCTAGGCCCCTGCGTCAGTTTGCTACCTCCATTATCCATCACCATCCCACTGGGCTGTGAGAGGTTGATATCAGTGGCCATGTACCCAACAGATTACATTTACATGTATGTTATTTACATGTCTGTTGATTTCATTTTATCTGCTTTGTGGCCTATGCAACCCAGGCCAGTTCCAGTGTTCTCGTTCTGCAGCACAACACATTTGATGCTATTTTGAAATGGAGGAGCAGAAAGAAACAAGGGTGAGAAATCCACATGTGTTAGAAGCTACACCTTTCCAAAGTAGCAGGATATTTCTGAGCTGTAAAACCCGTTTGTTTTCAGACAGGGCAGACTAGTGAAGCCCACCACCAAACATCAAACAAGAGGCTTCTCTTTTCATTGTGTATTTTGTCCTTCAGATAAGTAAGGTGACGAACTCGAGAGAATTGCCCTGTAGATTTCAACACTGTCATTGTACGGTTGAGCGTGCATGGCGTGTTGGAACAATGCTGAAAAAAAGGAGCGCCCTCTCTTGAGTTCCTCAGTCACATCAAGGCGCTAAGTTGAGTGGCACTGGGGAGCTATCCAAAAATCGGCTCATGATATTAAGGATCAATTGAGGGTGGACTTTGGTGCAACAAAAGATTGCCAAGTGAGATCAGATATTTTTTGACTGCCTCATGAAATGAACGATCAATTGAAGTTGGATGTTGATAAAAGAAAATGCAAGGGATAGTCCGAGTGAGGACAGATCTTCTTTGACCTTCAGTAACACCATAGGCTTCATGCCTTAGCTCATAGCCTTAAAGCCTCCTATTGCCTACAAAAGGGCTATAGGAAGGGACAGGAGGTAAGAGAAGATGTATATGTCCACTTCCTGCCATGCCTTTGTGTCTCCTGAGATCGGGGGTAGCAAGCACAGTGCCAAGGGTAAAATGTGCAAGTCCCAGGCTATCCATAATTGGCCTCCATGTACTACAGTTGCTGAAAGAAGGAGCACGACAGCGGAGCTGGGTCTCAGTGTTGAATGGGACATCATCTTATGCCGTTTGAAGCGATCACACCATTATGCACAGGACTCTTGGCGGCGGCTTGCATAAAGCCTGCACAAAAGCTTACAGGCAACGAAAGCTTTGCTAAGCTACTTTGCACACGCGCCCAGCTTACCTAATGTTCTACCTGTTTCAACCTGATTTTCTTGCAAATCCTGCGTATTTGCCATTTCTGTTGTGAAAAAAGCTTGACAGATGTTTACCTCCAGATGCTTAACCAACACAGGGGCATATTATCAAGGGGGTTTATGTCCGCTTTTTTTGCTTTAAAAACCAAGAAAGCGGAGATAAAATTATCTCCCTATTACCTAGCTGTCGCTAACACCAGTTAGCGATAGCTAGTAGGAGATAGCGACCATCTTGGGCCCCGCTTTGCATGTCAGTGATATTTATCACTAATGACATGCAAAGTGGGCGTGCCAAGATGTTAGCGACTGGAAACAGTCGCTAACATCGCTATCTCCTACTTTCAACTTTTGGAGATATTCGCGCTAAGCGCGAATATCTCCAAAAGGTAACACCTGCCCGAGCAGTTCTTAGCCATGTTATCCAATGGAAGGTGGATAAAATGGCTAAGAGCATTAGCTCGGTAATGCATGAATATCACGGACTTTTCAGCGATATTCATGCATTGCGGCGATTTTTATCGCATTTGCGATAAACCTTGGTAATACCAAGGTTTATTTGCGGTAAAAATCGCCGCAGCTCAGCAGTAAATTTTTGTCTCTAACCAAGCAATAGCTATAATTATCGCTATTGCTTGGTAATATGCCCCACAGAGCGTACACGCTACCTTTATCAGTACTCTCATCATCACCTTAGGCTTCATGTCAGATCAGCTGTTCATCTGTGGGGTCTGATTGCTGGCATGGTTGTTCAGAATTAACAAAATGCAATTAGCTTGTTTTCTTGCTGTTGACTTTGCTATTGGAACGTCATATTTTTTTTATCTTAGCCATTTGTTGGCCTTCCCAGTTTTGAATTTAAGTATTTGCTCAGGCCTCAGTAATGAGGCTTTGCAAGCTGCTTATTTTCTTATTTTGACTTTCCAATTTGCTTATTCAGGCCTTTCTGCTGGTTCATCACTTTATTTTGACTTTGCTACTTGCTTGATTTCTGAGCATTTGAACTTCGCTCTGTCTAAGGCCTCAGAATTGGAATTTTGCTATTTGGTTTTTTTCGGAATTTTTAATTTGCTCTATGCTGTTTCTAACTTTTATGACTGTGTTCTTTGCTCGTTGTCTGGATTTCTAGTTTGCTGGTTACTACCAATATGGATTCGGTTTTTCTATTGGCTCTTTTCTTCAATTTTCTCACAAGCAAAACATGCAATCGGTCATATAAATAAAATAAACAAATGCCTTTTAATGTCCATACATTTTATTAGTACGTTTTCTGCCCACAATAAGTCCATAGTGTACATACCCTGGATATGACACATATGAATTTATGGACATTTTTTAACAACATATTTAACACACAATGGTTTGGTTAAGGAAATACAACAGGTATCCAATGATACGTTAATGAAAGAAACAAATGAGAGATTAGAGAAATTAGAGGAAGATATACAATTACATAAGCAGAGAAGATTTCTGAGAGATATTCAGGATCATAAAAGGACTGTATTTTAACATTTAACAGGAAATATACCCCTATTTATCGAGCAGGAGGATAAGCCATAAATCAGGCACAGACTAGTTCTGTGAGAGTAGAAAGGGAACCACAACTCACAGAAGAAATGACATTTCGGGAATTGGGGAAAGCAGTTTCTCCAAGGGAGAGGCAACTACAAAGCCGACTTTTTAGAAGAAATTCACCTTCTCCGGAAGGGAAGCTTAAAATAACCGCCCGCTCACCCCACAAAGAGGAAGAATACAAGGAAGCAGAGGAGGTGGAAACAAAGGAAAACAAAGAGGAACCAGCGGAGGACAGTTGGAAAGATCTAGGCTTATTAGAACAAGAAGAATATGAGTATCTCAATGTGACTATCCTCGTATCCCAGTTCTTTATCTTTTACCCAACATACACAAAAATGTAAACAATCCACCTGGCAGGCCTTTTATTTCATCTATTAGAAGCCTTCTTGAAAACAGTTCTTAATTTGTAGACCATTTCGTTAGACCCTATATGTCAGCTTTACCTTCATATGTTAGAGTCACATAAGATTTCCTATCTAAAATGACACTTCATGCAACATCTTCATATATAAGTATTAGACATGAGGATGTCTTAAGGGCAATTCAACTATTTCTTCAGGCATGGCCCCTATATTTTTTTCTCACATACTAATATGCTTTTGAAATTGCAAAGTATATCTTCATGCTCGACAATACTTTATTCAGACAAAAAGAGGGGACTGTGATGGGTACTTGTTTTGTCTCAAGTTAAGCTGGGCTCATGATGGGCTGGTGGGTGGAACAAGTGTCCGTTGCAGAAGAGATACAGAAGGGGTTTGATCCTGTGGTACTAAGGCTTCAATATATAGATGTTCTATTCATCATTTGGCCAGGAACACAGGACATGACTGAGAAAATTGTTGTGGATCTGAGCAATAATGAGTACAATTTAATATTAACATCAGAAATGAGTAAAGAGAAAATCCCCTTACTGGATGTAGAAATAAGGATTCAGGATGGTACGATTACCACAGCATCCTATAGAAAACTGACAGCAAGTAATACCATTCTCCATGCCCGTAGTGGCCATTCACAACCTTTAAACTTGATTATTCGTTATGGAGAACTCTTAAGTAAGGGTAGGCAAAGCTCGCAGATTGGAATTTCATGGAGTTACATAAAAACTGCACAAGGTTCCACAGAGTTCTGCCAGTGGGCAAAATTTGGACACACTGCTTGTGCTGATTTTTAGCATCAGGAACTTGTTCCTCGTTGTAAAATTAGCACAAATAGCACCACACAGTGTGCCTGAGGTTGCTGCTTCTTTCTGCTGCTCAAGTTGTTCTTTGACTTGAGAAGCAGCTTTCTCAAAGCAAAAATCTCGCCGGAGGCATTCTGGTGCCTGAAAATCACACAAGGGATAAGCTTGGATGGGTAACTCCGCTCCACCAGCAGAGCTTACGGAGTTTTGCCTACTCTGCGCTCTGTTGAGAACGCGGAGTTCAGGCAAAACTCTGACTCCAAGGTGGAGAGTAGTTAGCCGGCCCCTCCACCTTCCCCAATGTAATTATTATTTTAAAAAGGCACTTACCTGCTGTGGCTGCCTCCTCTTTGCCATGATCTCTCTCTCCTTCCTAGTTCTCGCCGATGGAAACCCCTATGCTGTACATCTTGTGTGTGCTCATGCGCATGTGCAAGACCTACAATGTAGGGGTTTCCAGCACCAACTCAGTATCCATCACCCGTCACCACCAGACGCGGCTTCCAGGAAGGAATGAAGGATGTTGCATCCTGGACGAGCAGCAGCTGACTAAAGCTCAACTTGAAGAAGACTATGTTCCTCGTCCTCAGACCCTCTCCCACCTTATGGAACAACACCTAGTGGCCCACTGCCCTTGAAGCCCCCCACCAGCATAGACCATGCCCAGAACCACAGCATCGTACTCGACTCCTCCTTCTCCATGACCCAACAGATCAACGCCGTCGCCTCGACAGATCAACGCCGTCGCCTCCACCTGCTACAACACCCTCTGCATCCTTCGACCGACCTTTAAATGGAACCCCCCAAATAAAGAAAGAGCATCACCCACGCACTCATAACCAGCAGACTGAACTACTTAAACGCCCTCTTCGCCGGACTCAAAAAGTCTATACTCCGCAAACTCCAGACCATACAGAACACCGCAGACAGACTCATCCACTGCATCCCTCGACATGAACACATCACCCCACACCTGCGAGACCTCTACTGGCTCCCCGTCGAGAAGAGGGTAACCATCAAGATACTCACCCACGCCTACAAATGCCTCCACAACACCGGACCCCAATACCTCAATGAGGGAATCTCCTTCCATGTGCTCCAGAGAAACCTACAATACGCCGACCTCGCCCTCACCGAAACCCTGTGCATCTGCAGAACCAGAACGAGTGGAAGAGCCTTCTTCCACATCATGGCCAAGACTTGGAACCAGCACCTGATCAACATCAGGCGTGCCCTCTCTCTGAACAGCTTCAGGAAGACCCTCAAGACCTGGTTCTTTGACTGAATAAAGCTGCTTATCCCTCCCCTCCAAGCGCCCAGGGGTGAGTTGCACGCTTGACAATTTCCTGATTGATTAATTGATTGATTCTTCCAGTTAGAAAATGTATTCCAGAACATATAAGGGCAATAGATAATAATGATGAACATTATCCTGTTGCACAGCATTTTCTAAAAAGCATTTTGGCAACAGAAAGACGCTTAACTATTTTGTGATTGAACAAATCAAAAGAGAACCAAGAGAAAGAAATAAAACCCTCATGTTGAGAACAAAAGAATCCAAATACACCTTATTTAGAGACCAGAATCCCATCAGGTTTGACTAATGAAGACAAGCTTAGTATCCGTATGAATGAATAATTATTCATTCATACGGATACTAAGCTTTTGTTTAATTGGGTGACAGTATTCTTAAAATGATTATCTGCCTCTCAGAGGGAAATCAAAATAGTCAAGTTGGTTAAGGTTTTAAGGATTTGTAATCCCTTTAATTCACTTTACTAAGAAGAGGAAGGGGTTCTCGTTGAGGAAGGTAAGAAAGTGGTTGCCGGCTGGTCTACACCCCTTCCCATTTCTTCTTTTTTCTGTATAGAAAAAGTTCAGTTTGTGATGAAAATAAATGCACAACTGGTGCCATCATTGAAAAAGGTGCTACACAAACATAGTTCATAGAAGAGAAGAATCCAGGGGTTTCTTTAATGTTTGACCAAGAGGACCTTCATGGTGGCGGGATGCAGTCATGTAAAATGCCATCTACATGTCTGAGGACAGGGTGAAATACTGAGGTCAACACATATGTTGCTGATGTCTGCAACATGATCTGAACACGAATGTGTATGCAGGTACTAACTCACTCACTATGTAAGTGACACAGAAGTAATAAGCAGAAATCCAGCTTGATAACACATGTATGGATGTGAATAAAACACATGTGGGCATATTCTCAAGAACGTGTGATAACCATCACAAAATTAACTTAACGCAACCTTCAACATTGCAGTCTATTGCGAGAAAATTACGCTGTGTTAACCAAGTATTCACAACACGGCGCTACCATGCGATAGTCTCCAGATAACGTGTCAAATGACCACATTAAAATCAAAAGCTACGATGAGGCCAATCGCGATACAAAAATGAGCAAAAACCAGCGACAAGCTTGCAATTCACATGCGTCAGGCAGGAAAAATCACCATAAAAGTTGAAAAAACAGACAAACAAATGGCAAACATCAGCGAAGCACAATGGATGTTGCTGGAGCAAGTACGGAGGAGAACCAGAACCCCACGAGCCCCCCGGAGGACCAGCCTGGGACCTCGGGGTCTGGGAAGGCCAAGGAGAAGAAGAGTAGGAAGAAGTGGTTCAGTCAGCAGGAAAACAGGATCCTGATAACGGAGGTGGTAGAACACCATCAACAACTGTTCGTCACCTCCACTGTGTCATTGGCAACCAGAAATGGACTATGGAAGTCCATCATGGACAAGGTGATAGCAGTGAGAGTGCTGAAGAGGACAATAGAAGAGGTCAAGAGGCACTGGAATGATGTCAAGTACAAAACCAAGCTGAAACTCGCCAACAACCGGAAGGCAACAATGTAGACTGGAGGTCGCAGTCCAGCGCCACAGGAGAAGCTGGACAAGATGAAGGAAATGGTGTCCACAGTAATCGGCGGGGAGATGGTGGCAGGAGTCAGGTGAGCGGACACTGATCAACATGACCAGACACAGCAGCACCAGGGTGAATTACGACCAGGGACCAGGTGGACGGGGGAGATGAGCACAATGGCACACATGCACAATTAAGTAGAGCATGTTGCAGACAAACCATGCCCCAGCCACCAACTCCAACCAAGAGACCAATGTACCCAAGTATGCAACATCCCAGCACAGATGTCAAAGACACACCGCATGAAAGGGATAAGGGGCAGCAAAATCAGAACTGCAGGGGCGACTCCCAAAATGCAGCACACACACATAACATGCAGAGCACATCAACACTGACAAAAATGTGGTTCAAACCGAAACACATTCACAACAGAACACAGGACACAACTGGTGCCGCTTGGGTGCAGACACTGGCCAATCACATTTGGCATTGCAGGAAAATGTGACTTCATAATGTACAAGTTCAAACACACACACGTCTGTTGCCAAAATGTCCACTGTCTCCCATCAAATAGACAGCCACAATGTGCACAGTCATGCAGTCTGTATGAAAACATGTACAATGCTACAACATACATGCGAACACATTGTTAAACTGCATCTCCCCTTCACATTGCAGCACCTCCTACAGAACAGCCCGACCCTCTCTTCTCTGATGACGAAGAGGACCACCACAGCTTCCATTCCGACACCCCCCAACAGCTCGTGGACAGACTCCGCAGCCCATTTCCAGGAGCTAGGCAGCCCTGCATGCTACAAGGAGACCCCACCCCCTGCACACACCACACAGCAGGCAGCAACCACCACCACAGCTGCCTCCCAGAACCCCCACGAAGAACACATGACCTTCCAACGCCGTGTGTTGGGGTGCCAGGAGCAGCTGGCTGAACAGGTGAGGGTGGGCTTTGACCGCATAGCAGACAAACCAGATGCCATACGTGGGTATCTTAGTCACGGTCCCTAATGGATACCCACAGTCCACTCCATGCTCTCTGATGGACATGCTCTGACATCGCTGGAACCCTGACTCCGAGAATCGAACAACTGGCCAGTCAGAGTGGCCCCAGTGATGTCACACAGGAGTTGGGAAACATGTGGAGGTTAATGGAGACCATGGAACAGGCAATGTGGAAAGAGCAGCTGCCACAGCTGCACACCAGCGAGTGGAAGCTGGGTTCCTTAATGACCTCAAAACCATCCTCATGGCATTGCTGCCACAAGGCCTTGCACTGATGCATGCTGGTGCTACCACTACATCCACACCTTCACCCTCTGAAGTGTCAGTGCCACACAGTGCAGCAGACATTCCACCTCCGGCCCCTGAGGTGTCACTGCCATACAGTGCTGGAGACAGAACACCACCAGCCACATGTGAGGCACATGAAACAGCAGAGAACAAAGATGCGGATGATTCTGCCTTACTGGTGAGAAGGACGCAGTAGCATTCCTCTCTGCCATATGGCCGGTTTCTGCTTGATTCTGCCCTCTGCATCATCACCTTCCACTGTCCCCGATGCACTCTGGGACACACACGTTGGACCTTGGCATGGACTGCCATATTCTCTTTGATCGCCAATGACACAGCAATCCGACTGTGGACTGAACTATTCCCCTTCCTTTGGACTTGCAATTCCCTGAAGGACTCTGGCTGGCCCTCCATGGGCCAACATCGTCATGTGTGGTTTGCACGGCCCTGTACTGCTCCAGATGCAACACTCCACTGAATGTGCATTAAGCATTCATAATCACACAGATGTGTCATGTATATGGTCTTTCAAGTGTGGAAGAATGGATGAATGTGGGCTCTGTGAATTCTTCTTATGTCCATGTGGCCCATGTTGTAGAACTTGGGTCACAGGGTGACACATTGCCAAATGCGGTCCGGGTTGCGCTGACACCACAACAGGGACACACACATTAGTAACATTAGTAACTTCCTTGTCCAGCCCCGTACGGAACCACACCCAGAGCCGTGGGGTCTGTGTTCAAACCCTTACTCTGGACTGCCATACGCCACGCCAGCCCACTATTCATACACTTTCAGGGGGGATGCCAACGCTACATGTCCCCGTTCTTCCAAGTAGTGATCTGATGATCACAGGTCTAGTTGTCTCACGACTGGTATACACCCACACCACACCCATCCAGCACATGCGTCGCAGGACAAAAAGGCCCGGGCGCACGTGCTTGACGCCATTTCCACTCTCTATCTGAGTGTATCCTTGGGGTGATCATGTAGGCCTGAAGACCTAGGGCCCTGCAACATTATATTCCCCTGGCCCGAAGGTGACATGATGGTGTCCACACCATGATACAAAATCACAGAGGCTCCATGACTTGTGGGCACAGACTTGGTGTCACTGTATACACTGCGGCCGGCACAGGCACACTGACATGGGACGGTGACTTTCGGTTTACTGAGGTAGTGTGCCCTGCTGGACCGCAGTGTAGGCCAGAGCCAGCATGCAGCGTGGGCCTACCGCCACGTGGAGTTGCCTCGCGGAGCACAGAGTTAGTGGCACCGCAAGGGCTGAGGGGGTGTGCAGCCTGCAATGATGCCGGGTGCACTGGTATGTCCTCTGCCATGGCAAAATCAAGACCCAGAGTCAAATGTGAGACCTGGTGGCCTGCGGAGTGGGGCTGCATGATGTGGAGGGTACCATGTCCGCGGGCCCCAGGCTTGGGGCTTGCACCAGCACTTGGTGGGCCCTCTTTGCCACGCGCCGGTGGCGGAAGGTGAGCAGTGAGGCCTGGTTGCACAGGGGCGGGCATGCTCAAGGGCGGCGGAAGGAGATGGGGTGCATCTGCCTGGTTGCGCAGGTGCGGGCATGCACCGCTGGGTGGCGGGAGAGGCTGGGGTGCATCTGCCTGGGTGCCCAAGGGCGGACAGGCAATGATGGCGTGTGCAATTCTGTGTAATACTGCCAATCATGTATCTGGACTCTGTTTCAGATGACGGTTGTTTCAGATGTGAGACCTGGTGAACTGCACTACATACCGGCACATGGTTGGAGACACACCCGCATCAGCAGGAGAGCAGTGAGGCCTGGGTGCGCAGTGTGAGCACTCTCTCTCCCTGTCCATCTCTTCTGTTATCTGAGTCTTGCTCCCCCTCTGTCTGTCTTTCTCTCTCTCCCCCTCTATGTCCATCTTTCTCACTCTCCCCTTCTCTGTCCGTCTTTCTCTTTCTCCACCTCTCTGTCCATCTGCCTCTCTCTCCCTCTCTCTGTCCTTCTTTCTCTCACTCTCTCTCTTTCTCTCTCTCTGTTTCGCTCTCTCTCCTTCACTCTCTCTCTGTCCTATAATGAGCGCAAGTCACACCTTCTCATCTGGATTTTTGTCTTGCAGGCTGTGACCTACAGATTGTCCCGAGGAGAGCTGCCATGTGCCTTCATTTCTGTTCTGTGTTTATTTCAATAAAATTACGATTGTTTATGCGAAGGTGAATGTGTGATGCTCATTTTTGTGACAACAAGGCATGTCACCAAATGTGATTGTGCGACATCAAGCTGATTATGTGGTACGTGTTTCGTGTAGTTGCTGTGGCATGTCTTTACCAGGGGGTTGCCCAGGGAGGGGGGCTCCTGTGGGTGGTGGCTGTTGTGGCCCCGTTGGGGCTATCATCTGCATGATGGTTGGATCCATGACATATGTTGCCATTCAGGTGTGGTTCTGGGCTGGGCTCCCTTATGTGGTGCAGGCTGTTGTCCGACTTTACATCAGGTCTAAGGAGGTGTTAGTTTCCGGCTGCCTGTTGTTGCGGATTTTGGCACGGGACGCCTACTCTGCATCTCATTAATGATAGTTGCCGGGTCATCTGTGGCGATGTTTTTTGCAGATGCTATCGCAGGTAAACTGGTGCTATGGGCTGTTACCACCAGCTTGTGAATGGTGCGATATATTTATCGCCAGTTTGGCAGCGGTAAAGTGACGTTGACTCAACGATAAGTCCTTGAGAATATGCCCCGAGGTATGAGCTTTACTATACATGCTCCCATTACATGGATCTGGATGGCTATGCTTCATCGTGCAGGTCACCAGTGTGTTTGTCTGCATTGAGAGAGAAGAAACAGGAGGCTGCAAAATTGCACATTTATCAAAACAGACACAGGTAGCTACAGCTATTTCGATTAACAGATGTACATCTACAATCGTCACTTGGCCACAGTACCACTGTCAGACATACTCGGACACATCACACATGAACATGAGAAGTTCTTATGCGGAGGGAAAGCATATAATGTTTTGCTACTCTATGTAGTACACTCATGCTAGTAAATCCTCAAAAAAAGTAACTGTGTGTCATGTGAGTTTGTTTCAGAGACTTCCAAGGAGGTGAAAAGACAGTGGCTTCCAAGTGTTAGCATTCACTTATTATATTTTGAGAAATGTAACAGAAGTTGCCCAGGAAAAAATTTAATGACTGAATGATAGTGAGATGTTTTGTATTGTGGGCCATTTGATTCCCGAAAAGCATTTTTGTTAAAACTTTCCTCGAACTTTCTTTCCTTTAGGGCACCTTTTCTGCTGTTGGCGCAGTCAACATCTCACCTTATTACATTGAATGGCAGGCCTAGAGTTGTCTCAGTTGACGTCATGTCCATCACCCTAAATTAAGTGGACAGAATACGTGAGCTTCTTACATGGAATTTTCTGTTTTTGTGGTATTATCGGTGACCGCCCTCCTTGAAGTCAGGCTGTCGATCCAGAGAAGCTTGCAGGCTCTCATTACCAGGTACTCTCCCTGCCTACTGCTACCAGTGACAGGTCCCGGCTGCCTGGCTCCCCTCCTCTCCAATTAATTGTGTTGTCACTGAGTAAAGCTGTCGAGTCGTCAGACTTCAGTGGTATTATGTGAACTAGCCCCTAGGGCGACCAGTGATGAGCCGCGCCTCTGTGCGGCCCATTGCTTTCAATGACAGATAGCAAACCCGGCCTGGGTGAGCCAGACAGACACACTCCTGTCTGAGGGAGGGATTAAAGAGACGGAATACTGTTATTTTAATACACACTGTCCTTCAGATGGTCATTAACTATCAGGAATTCTACACCATAAGAACAGAAAATCTCGGAATACTTATAAATGCACTTATAGATATTGATAACAGCCAGGGAAAGGGCTGTCTCTTTTTCTCCTCGTCTTCCCTGCTTCATCGCTGTATCATATACGTAGCTGCCCATTCACAAAAGCCTTTACAAGTGCAGGAAGTGATACTACTCATTTGCATAGTCCAACATGTTGTGAATCGTCCCAGAAATGTCCAACTCCCTATTAGTAAAAGTGCAATGAGGGTGCTGTCCTTACTGTTTTATGTACTCCATAATGCCTTTATGAATAGATGCAAAAGTCCCTGGCTTTGTGTTTAGCCGTGCACTTTGTTTGTTTCAGTGCTTGTTTATGACAGTTCTTTTTACTTTCATAGTTATGTACCCCCCACTGCAACTGCTAGAGGGCCATTCTATGAATGTCTCTTAATTTTTGTGTTAATCGCATACTCACAAATACTTACATTTCTCTAAACATCTAAACAACAATTAGAATTATTATGTTTTCAGCTCCCAAAACATTAGGTAGTGACACAACTTAATTTCTCATGATCAGATGGGTACCCAGAAAGTTTGGTTGGGTGGGATGGTGGGGAGGCAGGGCCATGGACGACGAGAACTCAAGTCCAGGGAAGCCATTCGCTCTCTTGTCCTCAAATTTTGTCCACTTTTTCAATTTGCAGCATATTAGAAATCCGTATACAGCTTTCTACTTTTTGAGGACACTGTTGTACTAACCCAAGAACATGTGCTGTGATCCCTACTGACATGGGTAAATTAGCTAACTTCCCTATAGCTTATTTGAAATTCTTGAAAGGCCAGAGAATATGATACTGTATTTGTCCATAATCTTGCCCTCTCCTCTTCATTTAGCGGTCTCTGTATGGTCTCTTCCCAGAAGGCTATTGTTTTGTTGTTAAGAGCTGTGGTGCGTGGTGTTATTAGTTTGTAGATCTGCGCTGTTTGGTGGCCTATCTTGTTTAGGTTCTGTGCATACTGTATGATGGTGGGTTTGAGTTTGGAGAGGTTTGCTTTGGTGATGGCTGCTTTGATTCTTAGGAATTCGTAGAATTCCTTGTCTGGCAGACTGGTTATCTGCTGCAGTGCCTTGTAGGTGAGTGGGTCACACCGCAGTTGGCACAAACAAAATACTGGATACTACACAGATCACACTGGACACCAGCGAGACTAGAAACGGTGGGGGCAAGCAGTAGTAGCACCTGCTGGAACTGCCACAAAGCAAGGGGAGATCTAGCCCATATGATATACGAATGCCCCAAAGTTAAAGCATTCTGGAGCAAAGTATACGACCTCATAGACAATATTACGGGGTGCCAGACAAAACGAGGCCTAGCAGGGATTGCCACCGCCTTCCTAGAAACACAGCTCCATTCCAAAGAAGAACGTGACCTAGTCGACGTTCTGCTGACATCTGCGGTGAAAAGCATCCTGGGGAACTGGAAGAACACCAGCAAAGCCACCTTCAAACGCTGGTTCAACTGGGTAACATTCCTCCGGGGGGCAGACAACATCACCGCCAAACACAAGGCGGCAAACCACACAGCTAAAGAGGACATGTGGGAAGCCCTTGATCCAGCGTCACTATAGAAATTCTGTCTCATATACACCACCATTCACTACCTAATACTCACCAAACTATTCAATACCAAGGCCCATATAACTAAGACAGAAAATCATGGAGCTGAATCATGTGGCCTAATTAAACAAACTATTCAAACTCATATGTACAATATTTACAACTGCAGTATAACATTTTATTCATAAGTAATAAGAAATAACATTTAACTAGACCACTTTGGCTGATGGTTCTAACTAATGGTAATGACTAAATAATCAAGACCAGCTTGACGTTTTAAGTCTTTTATTTAAAGATTCAAAGTTTAGTTTCAAAATCTTTATTAGCTCATTTATTAATTTCAAACATTTTTATTAAATCAGTTTTACTCATTAGATTATTGGCTCAAAAGGTCTGGCACTTCAACATTGCACAAAATTAATGAATTAAAATAAACATCAACCCTAATTCCATATGTTAAGCTTTCTGACCTGAAAAAGAAAAGACATTTATTAAGCATTCATAAATCCTTACATGTCCAAAGGAAAATCGGACAGCACTTCGCCCTCAGGAACAGTCAGCCCCGCTCCCCTCAAGAGGCTAAGTTTTTATACCTTTTCTTACTCACTAATCTCTAAAAATGATATTTTAGTAAAAAGCAGCAACCTAATTGGTTGTTGTCCATCAGACCACCGAGAGGCCAATGCATCAGTTCTTGTGACATCATTATGTCATTGTCCATTGACACGAAGCGACACTGGCTTCCTTGAGTTCGCAACATTAAACTAAATGTTTGTAGCAATTTCCTCCAGGATTTTAGCCAAGCTGCCTCTACACGCTTCCTTGGCCTTGACGTATTTACTTTCGGAGCACGTTGCACACATTGTTCATTGTTTGAGCTTCTGCACATTTCCGTGGAAGTATTTTATTAAAAAGCATCAACACTGCTGTGCTCAGCTCCTTTCAGTCAGGCCAACCAACTTCCATTAGAACTAGGCCCCAAGCCTTTCACTCGAGCTAGTATTTAAACAAACACAAAAAGGTGATTAATTCAAGTAAAATAAACCCTTCTGTTACCCACCCTCCATTACTAATATTTAACCCATTAATAAATGTTACCTAGCAGAAGCACACAAATAAAGCACCACATTTAATATCTACCATTCTTCTTATTGTCCAGCTGAATTCTTCATATATCTGAAAGAGTAAAAAGATAGACGAACAAAACATGGATAAACAATCACAACATTGACAAACACATAAGCACACATAATGAAAGCACATGCCACTAGATAATCAGCCGCATTAATGATGACAAGGACAATAGGACGAACAAGACAATATTAATTATGTGTTACAAAACAAACTCGCAAATGCAACATGAGCACATAAATATTAATCCCGCTTGTTTGTGAATGCAATTTTACTCTAGGTTGGTTTAGTAATACAAATCATACAACAATTCATTAATAAATTAGTTCATGTTACAGAGAATTATTTCACGAGCCAGAATAAAATGTTTTCTGAAACTCGCTCCATCAACTCCCTCATCTGGTGATTTTAAAATCACCAAACAACACCCAAAATTTAGAAAATTTTGAACCCAATTTAGAGACGTCTCATTTTGAGTTCTTTCAGTATTAGTCTCCCTAAACCCCTGTTTCTGCTGTTTGCTCAACACTTTCAAACTGAGCCCTTAGCATCTCTTCCAACTCATATTCCTTCTCCTGTTCCTTTCTGAGTTTGTAAATCCTCCTCTTCTCTCTCTGATGCTTCTTTCTCTTGTGGATCATGCAACTAATTTTAAGCAGCAATATCACCATAATGATGACAATTACTGGATAGAGCACTTTGCCAATGATTGAGCCACCAATTTCTGAAAACCATTCCTTCATTGCCTCAATTCTTTTGCCTAATCGTTCAGTGAAACTTTCTTCTTCCAGGGGTTCTATTTCTTTGTGAAATTCTGTAATATTTTTAATAGGCGACTCTATATTCCGACTCTTGTCAGGAATATAAGTACAACAATGCTGGACATGTAAGATCCCACAGACTCCTCCTTCTTTTGCAAGCAGAATGTCTAATGCAAGACGATTCTGCATAACCATGCTTCTGGTAGCAACAAGTTCTGTATTGACTAATTGGAAACCACTTGCAGTATCTGTTGACAATCTATCTACAATTGTAGAAACCTTTCTGATTTTGATTGAATTCATGGTAATTCCTACCATAGGAATGACAGCACCAAAGATGTCTCCCAAGACTTGTGTAAAACTTTCTCTTTTGTACCTATTCAGGTGTTCACCAAATTCAAAAGTACCCTTTTCATTTCTGTCAACATGAACATTTTTGGGAAAAACTAATCCAAGATAGCATGTCCCATAGCAATGGTATGGGAGGCTAAAATATGCCTTATTGCCACAAATAAAATAAATTCCAGGAAAAATTGGATCCTTACCACCTTTAAATCCCCATCCCCCTATGATACGATAGGTATCCTCACATTGACTAGCACTCACAAAAAAGTTATCATAGAGTGTGTTATCTCTTCTAATGCAAAATTTACCACTAACTGGTTCATCTATATGAATAGCTGCATTTGTGTTAACACCATTAAGTTTAGCATCTTCCATTTGTCAGTATTTAGACTTAGCATGTTTAAGCATCTCATTTCTCTTGTAAACTGCCCTTCTCTCCTCGACCATATTCAGGAAAGTCTTTTCTTCTGCTCTCATTTTGCATGTTAAATTATTTCTATAAGCATATTCGTAATTAAGTTCATTAGTAACTAAAAAGAATTCCCTCATCTGTTTCGCAGGCTTTACTTTGTTTAAGCTATTTACAACTTTGAGATTTGCAAAAACCTCATCAAAATCTGAGTAATAATACTCCAGACGACCCGTCTGATAAAACAGGCTAGCAATTACACTGCAAGTGATGCCATAAGTAAGAGGTAACATGTTATAAGTAACCCCCTCTGAGACAGAAGCAGGCAGCTTCACACAGACATAGCAATCTTTAACATTCATTACTTTAACATATTCAGACAGAAGCCTTGAAAATGAATTGCTAGAGAAATCTCCAACACATCTATCTTGATGGATCTCTGGATTATGCTCAATAGCTCTGCTAGACTTGCCAGCATGTTTCTCATGTTTAGTCTCTACCTTACTTGTTATATTAGTCTTAAGTTTCTGTTTATCAATACCAAAAGGGTACACTACAGCTAATATTAACCAAACTAAAATTAATACAACCACACAAATTGATGACATTTTGCAACATCTTCTCAAGATGGAACACCTTGAAGTATCTGAACTAGGCATTTTAAAAATGAAAAACAAAATTTTTAAAATAATGTAAATAATATAATGTAAAACTATAAAACTAATATTCCCCCCTTTAAATTGTTTTTTTTTTAAAAGAACCCTAAAACAGCTTTTCTTCGACCTTTTGTCACATAAACATGTGCTTTTCAGCTAAACACAATTTCTTCGACCTAAAGTCACCTAACACATTTTCTTCAGCCTTATGCCAGGAATCAAAACCCTTATCTAAAATTAAACAGTATCAGTCATTGTCACTAGCTTCTTCCAAATCTTCTTGACTACTACTTCCTACCTCAACTATTGGCGGAATGATGATATAAGTCCACTCTGGTGACTTATACTTTTGATTTGGCTTTATTACTATTTTTGTTTTACCAGTGATTACTTCTATTTTCTTATTCTTTTCGTCTTTCTTATCAGAGTCACCTCCCTGACTAGATACTTCGTTTATCTGCTCTTTTGATTTCTTCACCAGTTTGAATTTCAAATTATCTTCTGGCCAAATATCTCCTTTTATCAATATTTTCTTTGGCACGTTTTCGTTACATTCAGCTTTCCAAGCTCTTTTTCTAAATTTTCTTATTTCACATTCTTCATCACTCACATCCGTATCTGTATCTGAGACTTCAAATCTGTATCTAAGAACTTCTTTATTCAGCAGCTTCACTCCATTAGGAACATCATCCTTACAACTGGTACTTGGTAATTCTTCCTCTTCTTCTTCAGGGATCACCTTTAGCTTCCCAGTGTCAGGTTTCTTGCTCCTATTCACAGAGTTACTTCTTTGCCTTTCAATACTCTCCTGAATTAGATTTCTTTCTTGCTCAGAATCTTCTGCTTCTGAATCTCCCTTTTCTTTTTGAGATTCTTTTTCTAACAGGTCTTCATCAATACCATGATCTCCAGTTTCGATGCCCAGATCTTTTTCATTCAAGTTCTGATTCTCATATAGATTCTCCAGATGTTGATTTTCTTGCTGCTCATCAGACTCTGGATCTTCAGGGTCTCCTTCTGAATCTGAATCAGTTGTTGTCTCACTTTCTTCGTCAGAATTCTCAGGAGGTGGTACGCGAATAGTATGGCTCCCATGCACCCACCCTTTCTGCCCTTTGCATTTAACTGCATTTGTTGTGACCAAAATGACTTGTCTTGCTTTCTGCCACCTTGGTACTAAACAATTTCTTCTTCGATGAACTTTAGTCCTCACCCAATCTCCAGGCAACAAATCATGAGCTTGTTCTTTCTCCTTTGTTATTACATCTGTTTCCACCTGATGAAATACAGAATTAACTACATCAGAAAGATTCTGACAGTATTCAATGATTGCACTATCATTAAGACTCAATAGTTTGCCAACTGGAAAAAATGCTTGCCTCATTACTCTACCCATTAAAATATCATGGGGACTAAGGCCTGTCTTTTTCTCTGGAGTACTTCTCAAAGACATTAGAACAAGTGGAAGAGCATCTGTCCACTTCACTCCTGTGGCTAGACACATTTTTGAAATCCTGTTTTTGATAGTTCCATTTATCTGTTCAACAACACCTGATGCTTCTGGTCTGTATGCACAATGCAGCTTTTGCTCAATGTTTAAAGCCTCACAAACTAATTTCAGCAATCTGTTTTCAAAATGCGTTCCGCGATTACTTTCAATAGTTACTGGAAATCCGTACCTAGGTATGATCTCTCTCAAAAGTAATTTTGCCACAGTGACTGAGTCATTGTGACGAGTTGGGAAAGCTTCCACCCATCTTGAAAACAGACAAACAAACACAAGCACATATTTGAGCTTGTTGTGCTTCGGCATGTCAATGAAATCCATCTGTAATCTGGTAAATGGACCACCCTCCCGTCCTATGGTTCCCATGCTTACAACAGTTTTCCTATTCGGATTCATCTGTTGACATGTCAAACATCTTTGGCAAATTGGCTCTGCAATGATTCTGAATTTTGGACTGAACCATGTTTCTCTGAATAGTCTGATCATTGAATCTCTTCCTAAATGCCCTGGACCATGGTACATCCGTGCCATGTCAGCTATCATGCAGTTTGGCATTACAGGTCTTCCATCTTTATAGACCCAAACTCCATCTTCCTCTCGCTGTCTGCATTCTGCTTTTAACCATGTGTTTTTCTCTTCTTCTTCTGCCTCATCTTGCAATTCTTTTACCCCCTGCCATGTTTCAACTACAGAAATTAGCATGAGAGAATTCAACATGTGACTTTTGTCTTTTTCCCGATTGATTGAATAATTTTTTTTAGCGCAGTACCTTGCAATCTCATCTGTGTATGCATTACCTTTAGTGATGTAATCTTCTCCTTTTTTGTGAGCTGCGCACTTGACGACAGCAATTTGTTCTGGTAACTGAATGCCATCGATCAATCTCTTGATCAATTTTGCATTTCTGATTGGCGTACCTGCAGAGGTCAAATAACCTCTTTGAGACCATAGCTGTCCATAGTCATGAACTACGCCATATCCATACTGACTATCAGTCACTACGGTTACCTTTTTGCCAGCTGCTTTTTCACAAGCTCGAATTAAACCAATTAACTCTGCAATCTGAGCAGAACAAATTCCATCAAGAGGTGAACCCTCTACGACATCTGAAACTGTACACACTGAATATGCTGCTCTCAGAATTCCTTCATCAGTTCTTAAGCAGGAACCATCAACAAAATATACCAGATCTGATTCAGGCAAAGAAACATATTTTATGTCCTGTCGAGGCTTGGTGCAGTAATCTACAACATCCAGGCATTCATGATCAATGTCATTTTCATTATTTACCTCAGTAACAACTCCATCTGGCAATAATGTGGAAGGATTTAGGTTCACACATCTTGCAATAGAAACATTATCTGATCCCAGAATTGTTTTCTCATATTTTGTCAGTCTGCTACTTGTCAAATGCTGAGTTTTGCTTCTGGTAAGAAGAATTTCAACTGAATGAGGTACATATACTTTTACAGGAAATCCCATAATGATACCCTCATTTTGTTCAAGACTTACACTTGTTGCAGCCACTGCTTTTAAGCAACATGGCAAAGCTTTTGCAACAGGATCCAAAACAGCTGAGAAATATGCAATTGGCTTTCTCAATTTTCCATGTCTCTGAATCAAAACAGACAATGCACATCCTTCCCTTTCGCTGCAGTACAGCTCAAATTCTTTCTCATAATCTGGCATACCCAAAGCTGGAGCTTCACACAAGCTTCTTTTTAATCGTTCAAAAGCTTCTAGTTCAATTTTTGACAATCTGATTGGATCTTTTATGTCTGCTTTTGTTAGCCTTTGCAGTGGTTTCTCAATTACCAAAAATCCACTAATCCATTGTCGACAGTAACCAACCATTCCCAGAAACATTCTGACCTGTCTTTGTGTTGTCGGAGGCTGTATTGCTCGAATCATTTTAATTCTTTCAATTGTCACTTGTCTTGTTCCTTTTGCAATTCTGTGACCAAGATACTTTACTTCTTGTTTACAAAACTGCAATTTTGCAGGTGACACTTTATGTCCCTCATCTGCCAATCGATTTAAAAGAGTAATGGTGTCAGTTACACAATTTTCTCGTGTTTTTGCTGCCACGAGCAAGTCATCAATTTACTGAACCAATGTAGAATTTTCAGGCAATATTAGATCTTCCAGAGATTTCTTTAATAACTGATTAAAGATAGATGGACTCTCAGTATACCCCTGTGGGATACGACACCATGCTAAAATGCGATTCTGGAACCTAAATGCAAAAATTTGCTGGCTTTCTGGATGCAATGGAACTGTAAAGAAGGCATTACACAGGTCAATGACCGTGTACCATTCTGCATCATGCGGAATCTGATAAAGAATTACCGCAGGATTTGGAACAATTGGGCAACATGGAACAACAATTTGGTTAATTTTTCTCGGATCCTGAACAATTCTATATGTTCCATTTGGCTTTTTAATACCCATAATCGGTGAATTATATGGGCTGCTCTCAATCTCTTTTAGGACACCTTGACTTATGAATTTATCAATCACTGGAATGACACCTTCAATTGTCTCAGCTTTCATTTTATATTGAGGAACATTTGGGAAGTCTATTCCTTGCTTTACAGTAATTTTTACTGGATCTACATTTTTCATAAGACCCATATCATTTCCAGGTAAATCCCACATTTCTGGATTAACTGGCTTTTTGAGCTCTTCTGGCAAATCATTTTTGTCAAAAACAGGAAACAATAATTTCTTTTCTTCATCAACCATCAACATTGTCAATTTATAAAGCCCATCTTCTTCTGATGTTTGCATTTCAATGCCATCTGGTGAGCAATATATCTTGCAATTCATTTTGCATAATATATCACGACCCAACAGATTCACAGGACTGCTGTCACAAACTAGAAACCTGTGTTTATCTTTGTAATTTCCAATCTCAACCTTTACTGGTTCTGTCAGACTTGTTTTAATTTGCTGATTAGCTACACCTACAACTTGGATGGACTCACCAGAGAGAGGAAGGTTTTCTATTTCTGTTGATCTAACAGTAGAACGGGTAGCACCTGTATCCACAAGAAAAGTGATATCAACATCGTTCACTTTACCATTTACAAATGGACCAGACTGATCTACCTCAAGAGTGGGTCCAAGCACACACTCTTCTTCCTCTCTCAGGCACCGTCATGAATATTCTTCTGATGAATCACTTTCTTCCTTATTTTTCAGCCAAAACTGTTGGGAAGCATTTGACATGTTAGCTCTTGACACATTTTTTACCTGATTACTTCCACAGAAACCTGTTTCGGGTGTAAACCTCTGAGCATTAGCACTATTTGGAAATGGTGCTTGTGGAATCTGGCTCTGCTGAATTTGGCTCTGCTGTATCTGGTTCTGCTGAATCTGGCTCTGCTGATTCGCTACCTGACGCTGTATCTGTCGCTGCTGACTTAACTTGTTTAACTATTGCTGTAGCTGTTGCTGTTGTTGCTGATTTAACTCACACTGCACCTGTGGATTCAATGAATTATTTAAAAATTTTCTGGGCGGGTTTTTACACTCGCGTTTCCAGTGTCCAATTTCGCCGCAATTAAAACATGGGAGCTTTTGTTTTAGCTCTTCAACATTTACATTAAATTTAGGCTTATTATTATTATTAAAATTATTCTTAAATTTGCCTTGACTCTGCTGCGTAGAAGCCAACTGCTGTTGCTGATGCTCTGCTACCTTCACTTGTGCCCACATTGCCTTCTCCTTTAGGTTCTTATGCTTTGCATCTATCTCATCACTGCAATATTTTGCCTTTCTCAGGATGTCATCAACTGAAAGTGATTGCCAGCACACAATTTCATTTTTAATCATTTCACCAATTTCAGGTCTCAGGCCATAAACAAATCTGTAAATAAAGTGGCTCATGTCCTTTTCACTTAATTTTTCATAACCACTGTACTGTTTGAAGACTAACAGTAACCTTTCATAAAATAAAGGTACTGATTCTTTTGGTTCCTGATTTGTTCTGTCAATTTTAACCCAGTCCACTTCTTTCGGGGGAATTTTCCCTTTCAGCCAATAGATTTCTTTATTATAAATGTCCATAACATCTTTTGATGGGGCACCTGTAAATGTATCTCGGGCAGGTTCTTCTTTTGGCCAATCCACAGAAATTTTCCATTCTGTCCAAAGATCTGATGGGACAACAATGTCAAAGAATCCATCGAGATCAATCCACAGAACTTTTGACACTTTTATAAATCTGTCTACCTGTCGATACCATTCAACTGGCTTCTCTCTCAAACGAGGGAAATCATTGGTAAACAGCAGAATATCCTGTCTGTACCAAGGAACACGCACATACCCTCCTCCTGCTATTTCCCTCATTGGAAATTCTGAAACCACTTCGTTTCTCACCCTTTTATCCTGTTCTTTATTCTTTGACCATTTTATTCTCCATTTACCTAATTCACCTAGTTTTCTGAGAAAACTTATTAATTCTTTTATATGGGTCATCCTTCCAGCAACATTGAGATTGTCAATATCCTTCTCAGAAAAATCCACTCTGTAGTGTTTCTGCAAATGTTTCTGTTTACTTAAATACATTTCTAATTCAGCAGCCATTTCTTCAAGTTGCTCATACCTGTTTTTCGTTTTCCACTGAATACTTTTACAAATGAAAAGAAGTTCATCATCCTGATACAATTTCAAACTGTCAGTACCAATTGTGCCAATAATTAATTCTTCTAAATCAGCCTTTAATTTTGCAACATCAAGCTTTTTATAATCAGGAGCTTCTGGAGACAATGCATTTTGTGTTAAATCTATTCTGTTTAAGCTTCTCTCTGACGGACCTGGATCTGATTTTGCAACAGATGGTGTCTGAGAACCTGACAGACTTCCATTTAAAGTTACATTTGGCATCATAGATTTTTCTCTATGTATTTCTGAAAGTTCCGAATAAAATCTCTTAGCCACTTTTTGAATTTCTGCATTCAATGGAACTGTCAAAGCAGAATGTCTATTTTCTCCTTGATCGAAAACTGGTACAACAGGACCAATAGTTACTGGTACTGTCACTGCTTCCATGCTTTTTGTCAATTGTTGAATTAAATCTTCGTTCGCTCTATTGTAACTGGAAATTTCTGGCATGTCAGCAAGTATTCTGTCCTGACTTCTTGTAAAATTATTTTCCTGTTGGGGAATTCTATTTTCTCTCGGTGTACTACAATTATTTTTTGACCCTACTCTTTCAGGTAATTTTAAAAATCTGGGAGAACCTTCCTCAGATTCCCTAGGAGGTGCACTTGGAGAAGTTCCTGTAGAAACTCTCGGGGTAGATTGAGAATCTATTTGATAAGGTGGCGGTTTGCGTTTAGTAGCATAAATGTCTTCTAAAACTGCATCATCTAATTCCTCATCAAGTCTCTTTTGAGCTTTCTTTTGTTCTAGATCTTCAGTAATCATTATTCTCACTGGATACAGACCATCATACATGTCTGCTTTTCTCCAGCGTCTCACTTTGTCTTCATGTGTTTCTCTATTTAGAATATACTTTGAATTTCTAGGTGCTAAACATTTGCTTTCACGTTCAAGTTCCATCATCTCAACTTCCCATTCAACCAATGCCTCAAACTGTGTAGGTCTAGGCTTCGGTACAAGATCCATAATTTTTCCTCTCAGGTTTCTCAAAACTTTCATATTAAATGACCCATCTTCCGGCCAGGCTAATACGCCATCATTTTTAGTATAATGCATCCAATTGTCAAACCAAATTACGGTATGATAGCCATATTCGCCTTCCATATAGGCTGCGGGTGTTTTGTACTTATGAAGTAATTTACCACCACGCGTTTCAATTTTCTTGTCAGGTTTAAACAAATTTTTCACTTTCTGAAACCATGAAGGCTTCTTTATCTCACTAACGTTCCAATAACTCATGTTTTAAATCAAAATTACTTATTCCGAAAGCTTTGAAATGTTCTCTTGGTGTTCCGCTATTCCAGCCAATCCGTGCGCGAAAGACACCAACAAGCCAATCAGGTTAACCTACGTCACCACCTTGCTCAACCAATAGAATGACAGTATTCAGAACTGACCAATCTGGTATCAGCTCGTCACTGTCATGTGAACCAATCAGTGCGCTTGCTGTGACGTATGTTAGCCAATCACAGCGCGAACCGAAATGACGTACACTGCCGCTGCAGCTTCACTGTGTGTTACTTTGTAAACTCACCCCTCCTCCACAAAAAATTTTCACAGCGCCATTTTAAGCAATGCTTTCCAATGTATTTTAATTAGTAACCACGAATAAACAAACCATTTGCCTGTTTCGCTAATAAAGTGATAGTTTTACAAACATTCAGAACTCTCTCCGCATAAAATAGACGACGCTATTTCTACACGATCATTCACGCATTTAAACGAAAACCCTAATCATACACACACGAAATCTTGGAAGGACTTGAACCAACCACAGAAAACGTCAAACGTTAATAAGAATAGACGACGCTATCTCATCCTTCTCTCAAGCTTGGATAAATCCTATTACTCTTTTCACAAAAAGTTTTAAAACAGGCTCACCAGGTCCCTATGCTTAATGCTACGATTTCATAGACAATCCTCACTATTACATTCAAACAGACATATCTAAGGTCCCTAAACTTGTGTTGTACGTCCACAACACTCTGCGATATATTCTATACCACAGTTTTTTAAACAGAACAAATGCACTGTGTAACTCTTCTAGTCACACTACTCTTTGCCGGCAAATAACCAGGAATTTTTCACAATGCTGGAAAAATCCTTTCGACTACATACAACAAGTGAATAAACCTAACAACATATTTTAGACATGTATCCTATGTAATTAACATGTAACATGTCAGTTACCATAGCAAAGCAACCGAACTCTGCTACCAAATGAATTGATCCAGCGTCACTATAGAAATTCTGTCTCACATACACCACCATTCACTACCTAATACTCACCAAACTATTCAATACCAAGGCCCATATAACTAAGACAGAAAATCATGGAGCTGAATCATGTGGCCTAATTAAACAAACTATTCAAACTCATATGTACAATATTTACAACTGCAGTATAACATTTTATTCATAAGTAAAAAGAAATAACATTTAACTAGACCACTTTGGCCGGTGGTTCTAACTAATGGTAATGACTAAATAATCAAGACCAGCTTGACGTTTTAAGTCTTTTATTTAAAGATTCAAAGTTTAGTTTCAAAATCTTTATTAGCTCATTTATTAATTTCAAACATTTTTATTAAATCAGTTTTACTCATTAGATTATTGGCTCAAAAGGTCTGGCACTTCAACATTGCACAAAATTAATGAATTAAAATAAACATCAACCCTAATTCCCTATGTTAAGCTTTCTGACCTGAAAAAGAAAAGACATGTATTAGGCATTCATAAATCCTTACGTGTCCAAAGGAAAATCGGACAGCACTTCGCCCTCAGGAACAGTCAGCCCCGTTCCCCTCAAGAGAGTTTTTATACCTTTTCTTACTCACTAATCTAACTAAAAATGATATTTTAGTAAAAAGCAGCAACCTAATTGGTTGTTGTCCATCAGACCACCGAGAGGCCAACGCATCAGTTCTTGTGACATCATTATGTCATTGTCCATTGACACAAAGCGACACTGGCTTCCTAGAGTTCGCAACATTAAACTAAATGTTCGTAGCAATTTCCTCCCGGATTTTAGCCAAGCTGCCTCTACACGCTTCCTTGGCCTTGACGTATTTACTTTCGGAGCACGTGGCACACATTGTTCATTGTTTGAGCTTCTGCACATTTCCGTGGAAGTATTTTATTAAAAAGCATCAACACTGCTGTGCTCAGCTCCTTTCAGTCAGGCCAACCAACTTCCATTAGAACTAGGCCCCAAGCCTTTCACTCGAGCTAGTATTCAAACAAACACAAAAAGGTGATTAATTCAAGTAAAATAAACCCTTCTGTTACCCACCCTCCATTACTAATATTTAACCCATTAATAAATGTTACCTAGCAGAAGCACACAAATAAAGCACCACATTTAATATCTACCATTCTTCTTATTGTCCAGCTGAATTCTTCATATATCTGAAAGAGTAAAAACATAGACGAACAAAACATGGATAAACAATCACAACATTGACAAACACATAAGCACACATAATGAAAGCACATGCCACTAGATAATCAGCCGCATTAATGATGACAAGGACAATAGGACGAACAAGACAATATTAATTATGTGTTACAAAACAAACTCGCAAATGCAACATGAGCACATAAATATTAATCCCGCGTGTTTGTGAATGCAATTTTACTCTAGGTTGGTTTAGTAATACAAATCATACAACAATTCATTAATAAATTAGTTCATGTTACAGAGAATTAATTTCACGAGCCAGAATAAAATGTTTTCTGAAACTCGCTCCATCACCCTCGATGCTTATCTGAGGAAATGAACCGCAACCCAACCCCCCCCCCTCTTTTCTCTTTTCTCTTTTCTCTTCTCTCTCTCTGGCACCACTAGGCCAGAAGGACACATTGCAAGACCAGCCCAAAGAAAGGAAAGCAACTGCTTGTTTTTTGTATATGTAAAATTTATTTTCAATAAAAATATTTTGAAATAAAAAAAAGAATATGATACTGTAGAAAATATACCCATTCCATAGAAAGTTAAAAATCACCTTAGGACTGCAGCACTTATTATTCCATCCACTTGCATGATAAGTACATCGTGGCTTCAGGCCTACCAATGTAGCCAGGCTGCTGAATTTGAAACTTGCAGACTGGCCTGCAAAGTCGATATCCAGTTATTGCAGTGCAGACAAACACCAACACACTCTTGATGCCGGTGACTGCACTGCGGTGATTACTTTTTTAAGGGGTGTGCCCCAGCTCCTCTCCCCACTATGCCCATGGTCATCTTGCCACCTCCAACTGCAGCACTGTTTAATTCGGAGATAAAATGTCCGCCGGGAAAATAAAACGTGGCGCAAAGCCCACATACTGTCAAAATAACCCCTTTGACAAGAGAAGAGCTCTCCTTATAAATAATAATAGGTCACCCCAATTTAGGCCTTGTAGCCCACAAGGGAGGGTACATAGTATTTAAAAATATCATCGCACTGCAGTGACAAGCCCCCCAAAGCTAGCTTTACTGGCTGTCCTGTGAGAAAACTAGAGTACAGATTAAAAAATGTGGTATCTCAAGTTTGGGAGCAGCTTGAACATTAATTATACCACTCTTTTTAGGTTTCGCCTGGCGTCCGCTGTGCAGCAGCGTTCACGCAGGCGAAATCTTATGTTAGAACAGTATGTGGCTTTGTCCCGCCTCTCTCTTCCATTGGCTAGCTCCATAAATGGAGGCTAGCCATTGGAAGAGAGATCTGTCCGTCATTGTCCGAGGCGATTCGTGGGCGTTCCAGCGATTTTTTCCCTCTCCGCCCCTTTTAAAACGTCATGCGGCGGTGGGCGGATGTTTTTTTTTTGTCAAGGTTTGTTTTTCTAATTTATAATGTGTCTTTTACCGGGATGGACGTGTCCCGCTCTCTCACGCAGCCCCGCAACCCCCCCGCGGCTCGCTCCCGGAACCCTGCACTCGTTTTTTTAATCTTTTGTTCGAGGAACGTTGTGCTTGCTCTGTGCTTCACGTCTGTTCCTCCAGGCCTGTTTACTAACCAGGAACGCTTGTAAACCTTTATTAAGCATGTCATCGTAACCTGCGGACACTACCCCGTGGACTGCCCCAATGCTGAGATCCCCTTCGGAGAGTGCTGCCCAGTCTGCCCCAATGGCGACGGTAATGTCCGACTTATGGTTCCACAGGTGGTGAAAGGAGTGGGGGAGAGTGGGGGGAGCAGAGGGCGGCTTCCTGTCCAGTTTGGCGTCCGACCGACGAATTGTAGAGCATGCACCTGGGTGTGCAATGACAACGTTGTTTCTTGGATTGTGTGTGGACAATTGAGTGCCTGTTTCGGTGTGAAAGTATTGCTGGTGTGTTTGTGTGCGAGTCTGTGAGTGAGCGTGTGTGTTTGTGCGTGTGCAAATGTATGCAACATCATGTGCGATGATGTAACCAGCAGAGACTACCCCGTGGATTGCCCCATCGCTGAGATCCCCTTCGGAGAGTGCTGCCCAGTCTGCCCCAATGGCGATGGTAATGCCCGACTTATGGTTCCACAGGTGGTGTTTGCGGCCGCCATTTTTTCATGGAGCTGGGGCGGGCGGGTCGCGAGTTCGATCGGGAGCCTGGCCCTCCACATCATTGACTCGGAAAGAGAGCAGGCAGTAGATTTATGCCTGCTATGTCCTCCCTGGCCCAGCTGCTACCTCGGTGATTGCTTCATGCCGCTCCGGTACGTAGATGTGCTGAGGTCAGGGCCGCGCTGCCTGCTACACGCCTGCTCTCATGAACTCTGCCGATGGAAGTGACACCGGGTGCAGCCACTGAGCAGAATGTAAATGAGCCAGGCTGCACCCAGTGCAATGACAATGTTGTTTCTTGGATTGTGTGTGGACAATTGAGTACCTGTTTCGGGGTGAAAGTATTGCTGGTGTGTTTGTGTGTAAGTCTGTGAGTGAGCGTGTGTGTTTGTGCGTGTGCAAATGTATGCAACATCATGTGCGATGACGTAACCTGCGGAGACTACCCCGTGGACTGCCCCAACGCTGAGATCCCCTTCGGAGAGTGCTGCCCAGTCTGCCCCAATGGCGACGGTAATGCCCGACTTAAGGTTCCACAGGTGGTGAAAGGAGTGGGGGAGGGTGGGGGGAGCCGAGGGCAGCTTCCTGTCCAGTTTGGCATCCGACCGACGAATTGTAGAGCATGCACCTTGATGTGCAATGACAATGTTGTTTCTTGGATTGTGTGTGGACAATAGAATGCCTGTTTGGGTGTGAAAGTATTGCTGGTGTGTTTGTGTGCGAGTCTGTGAGTGAGCATGTGTTTGTGCGTGTGCAGATGTATGCAACATCATGTGCCATGACGTAACCTGCGGAGACTACCCCGTGGACTGCCCCAACGCTGAGATCCCCTTCGGAGAGTGCTGCCCAGTCTGCCCCAATGGCGACGGTAATGCCCAACTTATGGTTCCACAGGTGGTGAAAGGAGTGGGGGAGGGTGGGGAGAGCAGAGGGCGGCTTCCTGTCCAGTTTGGCATCCGACCGACGAATTGTAGAGCATGCACCTGGGTGTGCAATGACAATGTTGTTTCTTGGATTGTGTGTGGACAATAGAGTGCCTGTTTGGGTATGAAAGTATTGCTGGTGTGTTTGTGTGTGAGTCTGTGAGTGAGCGTGTGTGTTTGTGCGTGTGCAGATGTATGGGGTTTGTGAGGTTTGGGGTATGTATGTGTTTGGTGAGTCTTTGGGAACCCGCGCCATCCGCTAGATGGGGACACGATCCCCATCTACTGTGAACTTGGGGCCCTGCCCGCCCCCAGCCGGCCTCCTCCCAGGCACCGTCCCGTTGGCACAGCTGTAACTGCCAGACACTTCCAGGGCCTCCGGGAGCCGCAGACGGGCCGCCTGGGCCCGAGACGCTCAGACGTTATCCGGCGAGGAGTCCTGCTTGCTGCTCCGTTCCCAGGCTCCGAGCCTGCGGGGCAGATGACTCCGGCCTAATGCCTCCCCGCCTCGCAGCCCCGGCCCCGTATTAAATATGGTTTATTTTACACTCGGAGAAGGACACAGATCTGAACGGGCGTGTGTCAATCACAAAAATCAATGTTTGAAAAGTGTATTACAGAGTCGGAGCTGAAAATACCACTTTCCCTTCATTACACGAACTTTAACACTTTTATAACATTGCATGTTTAAAGCTGCATGCCTTACGTGTAATCCGGAGTACGTAAATATGTATGTCAATTGCATGTCCCACTATACACTGTCACACACATGGCTACTACGCCTTGTATATAATGCTGCAACATTATTCCCGTATTTAAATTTCATTATTTGTGTATATACCTTTAGTCACGTTTGTAAAAACACAAACTAAGAGTGGTTACTACACACAAACTCACACACAAATATAGGCAGCTGTGGGTTACTCTAGGTATAACATGCAGCATGTCTTTACAAAAGTATCTGTTTGCGATATTTCATGAAAGTGCACATTATATATCTGATATATGTATGTGATATCAAGCTACTACCTGCACAAACTCACATAGCTATATAAAATACAAAAAATATTGCAAGTACGAGTAAGCCCATGAACACGTGCATGTTTCGAATGCATGTGTGCTGAGAGGTGGCGGTAGTAGGATAGATAGTGTTTCTGTGGCTGTGTGTGTGTATGTGACTGTGTATGTGTGTGTGTGTGGCTCTGTAGGTATGTATGTGTGTGGGATTCTGTGTGGGTTTGTGTATTTGTGTGTAGCATTTGTGAGAGATTAAGCTATTGGCATTGTAAATGACAATGGCATTTATTTATCTGTTTTCAAAACCAACACATAAATAAAAATGTTGTCATTTACAATGCCAATAGCTCTAACTTTTTCAAAGGCGAGACCGTTGCATTGTAAATGCTTGTTTATCATTTAGTAAAAACCCAGTTCAATTGTGAAGTCAGATTATTTATCAATATGTAGGAAAAGTAACTTTTAGAAAGTTACTTTTCCCCCCCATCTGAGCTTCTGGAGACTAATTTAGATTATCTGTCCAGCACCTATCCAGCAAGTGCTTGACATTAATTTGATGTGAAAACTGCTCCAAGAGCAGAGAAAATGGCCTAGGAAAATTTGGTTTTCTTCCCCTAGCAGGAAGGTCAGTTGGGGTGGGCTGAGAAACTTACTTACATTCAGAGGGACCTGCTCTCTTAACTGGAGAGGAGGACCAGCCTTTAGTCTCTAGTCAGGCGGACAGCAAACACAGTGGGAGATGATGTATCCCAGTTTTTAGTGACCACAGAGGTGCAGACTGTTCAGTACCCTGGCCACACCCCTTGGTCAGCACACAGGCTCTGCACACTTGGACAAAGGGCTTACCCAGCTTGGAATTTGGGAATAAGATGCACTGTGGGAATATTTGCAGTAGGGCAGACAGGAACTGCTGCAAAAAATGTATAGGGTTACCCATGGGAACTTTTACCTTATCCGATAAGGATGAGCCAGCCACATCCAATAGCTGGTACCAAGCATAAATGTGGCACCCCGAGGACACTCTCTGGACCAGTTGAAGAAGAGAAGAAGGACCGTTCCTGCTGTTTGAGACCTGTGGGGAGACCTACAGAGCTGCTCCCACTTGTACCCAAGTACAAGTGGAATCCAAATGTCAGTTGTGTTCCTACTGGTAAACAACAAGCTGCAAGCCAAGAGATATTTTCCTGAAGTGCCCTGCTGATCAGTTGTAACAGGAGTGAGTTTTGACCCCCTCCACCCACCAAAGGGCTGTTCTAGGCTCCTGTGACCCTTGTCTGTGTATAACTATACTTCTCCTAACAACTCTTAAAATTGTTTGGACTGCCACAATCTCCAGAGTACCGGCACTTACCATCCAGCCCAATCCATCCTTGCTGGGTTAAAGAAACATTATTCTTCTGCTTGGAGTTTCTCTGCAGCAGCCTATCCTTTCCAGTGTATCCTCTGTGAGACGGTATACAGCACAGTGGAATTCCTCAATAGATACAGCCTGCAATCTAGTGAACTCCAAAAAAGAGATTAAATCTGAATGTAGAAATATTGACCAGACGCGGATGCCAAAAGTATCCGAACAGCAAGAGGAATTCTCTGGGGTGAAATCTGAAATTTCCAACTCTAAACTTTTCCCACCCAAACCAATGGCTTCAGCTGGACCTCATTCGAAGGCTATCTGGCCTCAGGCCTCTTCTCAGATACAGCCTGCAGCATTGCCCTCCTGGAGGAATTTGGCTTTTATTTCCTGGACTAGGCCCTTAGGTAAAATCTCTGACCAGGACGAATCTACTTCACTGTTGGCCTGAGATCGTACATAGGTCCCGCTCAACTGCGACTATAAACTATCATTGCGCTTTACTTTTTGTCTGTGCTTTTTTACTTAAATCCTTAAAAATTCATATATTTTATTCCCTTAGTTGGATTTCTGTCCTATTGATGTCATTTTGTTTTTATTTAAAATGGAATGGTATTTTTATTGTGTTGTGTCTTTGCCTTAGTAACTGTTTTGGTACTTTTAAATACTTTAGACATTTTCTAGAATATCTTCTCTGTGTTATAGCTTCCAAGAGTTAACAGCGGGTTTAAATTACTGAAACCTTTTACTGGGTCTAACAGCTTAGTGACTTTATTACTTGTGTTGGGCTACCATCCACCCAATTAATAACTCACTTTTTTACAGTTTTACAGTTTAGCAGTTGAATAACACAATCAGCAATATACATCAGACATGCCATGTAAGACCTGTCATCCTTAGGATGGCCTTTCCCCCAACAATTTTTACATTTGTCTAATTTTTGCTGATTCTTTTTGTTGGCCTTAGGACTTTGAGCACTTTACCACTGCTAACCAGTGCTAAAGTACATGTGCTTCTCCCCTAAACGTGACGATATTGGTGTATACCTGATTGGCATATTTGTTGTACTGGTAAGCCCCTTGTAAAATAGTAAATCATATACCCAGGGCCCGTACTTCAAATGCTACTAATGGGCGGCATCACTGATTGTGCTATCCACAGAAGTAGCCTTTCAAACCTGTCTCAGGCCTGTCACTGCAGTGGCTGTGTGTGCAGTTTACTGCGATTTCGACCTCCGATTTAAAACTATTTTATCCAGCCTTAAGATCCCCTTTTATTACATAAAAGCCACCCCTAAAGTAGGATGTAAGTAACTCTAAGAGCAGGGTGCTATGTAAGTAAAAGGTAGGACATGTAACTTTATGTTTTGCATGTCCTGGCAGTGACAAACAGTCTATTTCTTTTCTCACTACTGTGAAGCCTACCCCTTTTATAGACCGGCATTGGGAAATCCTTAATACACTTTTAAGCTGTTATTACTGAACATTGAGGCGTAGTTGTTTCATTTTTGATATATTTGGAATGGTAATGATAAATCTTCCTTACTAGTGATGTGGATTTAACATTACTTTTTTATAAATGCCACTTTTAGAAAGTGGACATTTCTCTGTACTTACTGCCCTTTGTGCCGAACAACCTGTCTCCAATACACATTTGAATTGGATGTTAGCTACACTTTGTGCATTCCCTCTAAACAGCCACAAAAAGGTGAGGCTCATCTGCATCCTGAGCACTCATCTGCATTCATATGTATTCTTGAAGGGTCTTCCTGGACAGGGCGGAATGGGAGGAGCTGACACACTTCATTAGGTAGTGTTCTATCCATACACAAAGCACTGATTCACCACCTAGGGGGGCCTGGCAGACAGGACTGGTTTAAAAGGGATGCTTATGCACTGCAGAGAGTTCCTTTTAAGTTACCCCCTATATCAAAGGCACTTTTGGGTATAAAGGCTAGGTCTCGGACCCCCTAAATTCAGACACTACTGGATCTTTAACTGAACGCCTGTCAGAAGGACTGCTGTGCTGCTTAAAGGTCTCAACTGTACTGATTTATGGAAGGACAGCTTTTCAGATTGTTGCCCTGCTGTCTGCTGCTCCCTAACTCTGCTGGAAGAAGAGTTGGACTCTTTCTTCCCTCCAAGTGATCTCCAAGGGATCTCCAAGGGATTGTGGGCTTGTGTTCAGTTCTCAAAGTCTTAGGGCCATCAAAGACTTTGTTTTTGTTTTTGCTACACTGCGGTAAGAGCCCATTCTCTGGGAACGAGTGCGTTGCCTGGCACAAAATAAAAAGTCCTGTGCCGTGCAAACCAGCACCCAGCTCTGCACAAGAAAAGTTCTCTGTGTCGGGAAAATCAGTGCTTCGATTTCTAACAGATAAGTGCTTTGTGTGGCATTCCATCAAAGGACATGTGCTTCTTTGCCAAACTACGGCGGGCTCCTGAGTAGTGACAGCATGTCAGCCCAGATCAAAGCGTTCCTGTTGTAAATATTTGCAGGGGCAATGTAGTGCACCAGCTACAACTTCAACTGCGGGAGGCAGTTGCGCCTGCTCACTGCAACCAGCGCCGCAAGAAAACAATTCAGCGTGGCTTGCCATGGCCCCAGGAGGAGACCGCAACATCGGGAGCCTTGTCCCTGAGGCCATCATGGCCGGCAGCTCGTTTGCAGCTCGCTGCCGCAAACAAGAAAAGGTACTGTGAAACCCGAGACCTGCTTCTGCAGCTGACCTGCATGAAATTGCAGGCGGCTGGGTTTAATTAATGCATACCAGTCTTGAGGGGACAACCCAAAACTCACCATTTAAAGACTTTTGGAGCACTACTTTCCCACTCCAACACTCAGAAAGTCCCTTTGCCGATCCCCGGCTGGGATCGTTGTAATTGCACTAAGATTACTTGTAAGGAACCTAATAGAAGTGACTGTGTTTTACCTGCACAGTAAAAAGCTCAGTAACTTGAAAAGTACTCATTGGATTTTTGTCATTTTGGTCTTATTTTGCTCAGATAAATATTCTCTATTTTTCTAAACCTGTGTGAAATCTTTTTGTGCTGTATTCATTGAATTGCTGTGTGTGTGTGTTTGTGTTACACATTGCCTCCTTAGATAAGCCTGGCTTTTCTGTGCCAAACTACCAGATGTTGTGCACAGGTTATCTTTTATTGTGTATCTAACACCGGAAATGTCAGAGTATAGATCAGAGCTATTGGAAATCCTGAGTCTCCCGAGTTCAGGAAAGTTGCCATTGCTTTTATTTATCAGGGAGGGCCTTTATGCAATAGACCTTAAAGAACTATGGGACAAACCTGACATAGCTTGCTCGAGAACATCACGTAAATTATTAAGCAACAGCTATTGGGGCGTTTTATCCACAAAACTCCATGCAGAACCCGCTCATGGCTTCCTCACATCACTCTTCCTGGAAGTAAAAGACACCTGCAGGTTAGAGGCATGTCTTGACATAACCCACCCGGCATCAGGCAGGAAATTTTATGTACAGTTTTGTCATGGCTGTCTCCCCCTGCAGGCCTTTACGTTTAAATGGTTGAGTGGTAATCCAAGTGGGTGTCCACTGTCCAGCCTATAACATGTGTGTTGAGTCTGAACGTGTGTTCTTTTTTTGCCCAGGATATCACTCAATAAGACAAAGATGGTTGGTTTAGTTATACAAAAACCTAGGCACAACCCATTGCATGGAAGCCTTTAGAATTTTAAAGTACAACACAGATTCTCATATAGTCTTCGCGTTTTCATATTTTTTAAATTCCATGTGGTGGGTCAGGAGAAATTTCCTCAATATGCAAAACCAAGGACCAGAATGTGGCTGACTTTCTTACCATCTTTTTAACTTAAACTTAACTTAGAACTGCGGTCTAGTGTTCGGATGGGAGGGGCGAGGAAGAGGAAGCATCTGAACAGGAAGCTCCGGATGCGGACAGGTAAGTGGGACTGGGGCCGGGTTTGGGGGGTTGGGTAGTTTTTTAGGGCTCAGAGCGGGGGGATTGGTCAGTGTAGTTTTAAGGGCTGGGTTTGGAGAGAGTTTTAAGGGCTGGGTTGGGTTTGGGGGAATTTTTAGGGGTGGTTTCGGTTTTAGGGCTCAGGGCATGAGGGTCGGGTATGTTTTTTTAAAGGGGGTGCAGGGTTTTAGGCCTCAGGTCAGGGGTAGGGTTAGTTTTAAGGGTAGTGCGGGGCAAGTTTTAGGGCTCAGGGCCCGGGGGCTGGTGTTGGGGTCCTTTTTGGTTTGAAGGCAGGGTTTTAGAACTCAGTGCCAGGCAGGGGAATGGGTAGTTTTAAGGGCAGGGTGGGTCAGTTTTAGGGTGATGGACAAGGTAGGGGGAATAGGATTTTAGGGCTTAGGGTGGGGAGTATGGTTCGGGGTAGTGATAATATACCACTCAACGCTTAAGCAAATATGCCTTTGCAACAAAATTCATTGTACATGAATGGGTGGTAAAGGGATGTGTTGTAAATGAATGTGTGGTTAAGACGCATTCATTGTTGGGATCACGTTGTAGAGGCACGCGTAGCTCAGCCACGCGTTCTTCTGTCATACAACCATGAGAGCTGTCTGCTAGAAAAGAGCAAAACAGAGGTTCCTGCTATGGAGAGACCAAACTCATCACACCACCCTTCAACTGCTCTAAGTCCTGGGAATCCTGCTTGATATTGTTCTAAAGGTCAGCAAACAGGAGGTAATCTTCAGCTCAAACATCCATTTGCTCCCCAAGTCTATTCAGTGGTCAGAGTTATCAATCTCCAGCTGTCACAACTTCAGAAAATCCCACCACTGCTACAAGATGGCCATCAGGTACAGCTTACAAGAGCCTCAGTTGTAACAGGGTTGGATTACTGCAGCACCATTTACACTGGTCTAACCAAGAAACCTGTCTCTGGGATTTGAAGGCTAAGAACCAGGTTGCCAGATCGTGCCTACATCTCAGAAAATCGACTAAAACAATACTTTTTTTTAAATGGTCTTCTCACAGTCAGGATCAGTAAATTAAGCACAATTAATTTGGGCAATAGAATAGTACCCCCTGTTACTGAGAGCAGCAGGAGACAGCACACTAATAGTATGAAATACCATAAAACAGTTCTTATTATTGCTCCTATTCTCATCTTTACTTCCATTCCTCCACAGTCCAATTTTTTCCCTACACCCATGCAGCACACTGGACATTGGACACCACTTCCTGTAGGCTGGATGGACACAACGTGGATTGGAAATGGCATTCCAGGTTACGGCAGCAAAGGGACAATCTGGAAGAAAAGAATCCCTTCTGCAGATGAACTAATATGATATAGATTTTAAAATCACTTTAAATGTATCAGTGTGAAGTATAATGTAAAAACTCTAGAATTTGGCTCTGTGTCAGCTTAAGGATTTAGGTGACCCTGGGCTAGACATATTTTGAAATCTCTATTCAGAACTTTAAACTTTATTACCCTTTTCTATTCTATTCTATTCTTGAGATCTTATATAGCGCATGGCTACTCGAAGGCCTCTCAGCGCTGCCTCAGACACAGAAGAGAGCGAGATAGAACTGATGAGGAATATCAGTTGCAGAAAAGCCAGGTCTTTTAGGCCTTGCAGAGTAGGAATTCACCCTCCGGTAGATGTGGTTCCAGTGGTAGAGTGTTCCAAAGTCTGGGAGCCAGAAAGGAAGTGGACCGGCCACTCCAGCAGGATGTGCGAATCCTGGGGACCTTCAGTAGGTGGGCTGGTGAGGATCTGAGGGCTCTCCAGGGAAATAAGGAGAAGCTAATGATCTTAACAAGGAAGGGCCCTTTCTATGGCTTGCCCTGTGCATAATGCAGAGCTTGAACTGCACTCGGCGTTCCACTTACTCCCTTTTTTCCTCTAACTCAAGTCCCCAAGGTGCCAAAAAGTACTGAATAATATGGGAAACTTTGAAGACTTTCAAAAGTAGTTAAAATATGTTGTGCGCAGGTATCCAAAAACCTTTTGAGAGAGATTCAGAGGTAAAGGAAGGCAGTGGCAGGGAGACAGGATTACACGGAGAAAGAGAATAGACAGAGGTCAAATAGAGAGAAAGTTCATCTTTTCAAGTGGTCATTTACAAGATGGAGCTCTGGCAAATTGCCCACTTTGCTTAATACATCTCTGATGTGGTCAAAGATAAGACAGATATTGTCTCTCAAGCCCCATTTCCCCGTGTTCCGTCTCCTCTTCTTTTCTTCCTTCCTCCTCTATTCCTCTGGGTGTTTTTTTTTACCATGGCATGACTTCCCAGAGATATGCTACTTGCAGAACACTGACACCAAAACAAATTAAAATATTTGACAAGCTCTACTTTATGTAGGCGGGTAACTAATGAGCGCTGTTGACCCTGCCTGACACCGCCATGCCTGTTTCAAGGACAGGAAAACTCGCCATGGCCCCCGTGCACCGGAAGGAAATCTCCCTGTGCGTCGGGGACATTATTGCTTTTTTGTTTTCTGAAAATAAACTCCTGCATTGAGAGTTTGTTTTCGGAAAACTTTGCTGAATGGGCTCATCAAACACGGCGCCTTTTGGGAAAGCTTCAAGGGCCTATTTACAAGCCTTTGCGCCGCCAGTGCGTCACGTTTAATATGGGGAAACGTGGGGGCAGATTTACAATAACTGGCGCATCCCCAGGGATGCGCCAGTTATTGTGCGCCACAGCTCCGCCACCCATGGTGCGCCGCATTTACAATGCGGCGCACCATGGGGCAAAAACGGCACAGATGCGTGACGCATTGCTGGAGTTGTATCGCAAGCGCAGCGCAGCTCCAGCAATACTCGGGGGTGCCCTATCTGTCCAATGCTGCGTCAAGACCTACGCCTGCTTCAAGCAGGCGCAGGGTTTTGACGCAGCATTGGCCTAAAAGTGCCTGCGTGAAATCTTGTAGATTTCACGCAGGCACTTTTGCGAGGCGCACCTGCCCCGGAACGCCCACCCTGCGCCGGAACGCCCACATGTGGCGCAGGGCTTTACAACGTGACACATTTGCCTAGATGCGTCACGTTGTAAATGGGTCGCAGGGATGCGCCACATTTACGCCGCCGTTGCGTGCCGCAACGGCGGCTTAAACGTGGAGCAAGTCCGACATAAATCTGCCCCGTGGTGTACAGCTTGTAAATAAGCCCCTCAGTGCATTCAATGGAGCCTCGTCATTAGAGATCAAACGTTCCTGCCGATCATTGGTTGTCGACAGTGCCACGTCATCTTCAGTTCTAAGGAGAATGAGGGCATCAGAGGACACAAGAAGCGATTGTAAGGTTCCCACAGTCCCAATAACGCAACACTCTGCTCTCACCCGTCTTTCCCCTATGAGGGCAGGAAGACAGGAACGCCCCCAGGGAGCTTTAGATTTAATGATTTAAAAACGCCCGCTCTTCTTTATCTTTAGTGGTGACGGGTACATCCACCCTGACAGCTTAACAAGGCGCATGTCTCACCTTCCAGTCACAGCCCCGGGGCCTTTGCTGTGCCCCAGTCTGGGCCACACCTGCGAGGGGGAGGGGCCGGCACCTTGCACAGGCCTTTCCTCGAGCATTGAGCAACAAAGGTGCATGATGACTTCGATTCTCTATGGAAAGTACAAGGAGGAGTTATTGATACTGCAGCAACCGTGGCATGGGGCCCCAAGGCGTGAGACGCCCCGGTAATGGCTGTCTATAGATTTCAACCGGAGGGACCAATATCCATGCAGAGTTGAGCGAGCCCAAGAATTCACGACCCGTCACCCGAGCCGAGTCAGAGCAGAGCCAGGAGTCCGGCTTGGCTCTAAGAGCCCAAGTACGAGCCGAGCCCATGAATAAAATCATCATAGGAACCATGCAAATGTAACTTACAGATTGCAGTCCTGCAAAAGTTGAAGAATGAGTGGGGCAGGCTGGTTATAAGTAAACAACATAGTCCTCCCCCTGGGGCATTAGGCAGGGGGGCAGTGAGGGAGGCCAGTAACTTGTTTGCCATGTTCTTGTGCTAAAAGGTTGTGCGGGTAGGATGATTGTGATGTAATTAATACACTTCCCCCCTCACCCCTGACATTGGGCTGGGGATCTGTGACTATGTTCTAAAAGGCAGTGCCTTCCTTCATCTGGTGGTTATTGCTGTAGTTTTAGCACAATGCTGTTTTTCTCAGTCTGTGATAACCAACATTCTGATAGAACTTTTCAAAAACAAAACAGCCCAGGTGGGCAGGGCGCATTGTCTTTCAGGCTATGTAAAGGCAGTGCCTTCGTGTTGATGTATTTAGAGTTTTTGCCCAATGCTGATTTTCACAATCTGTGAATACCAACATTTATTTTGGGGGATTTTATACAGCTCGACTTCGACCCGAAGGTATTGGAGCGCTTTACATGAGCACCAGTTACTTACACACAAGGACACATTCACTTTTTAGGCACAGAGAGATGAAATGATATGCCCAGAATCAAAAGATGTTGAGTGACGGGGACTTGAAACTGGTTCCCTGGGTCTAAAGTCGGCAGACCTGGTTATAACACCACATCCTACCGACGAATTGTGTTACAACTTTAAAAAACACCAGCACGGAAATTGGTAAAAGATGGTAAAAGATAATGGGCCTTATTTATGAAGGCCTTGCGCCGCCGGTGCGTCACTTTTAACATGGGAAAAAGTGACGCACCGGTGGCGCAAGGCCTTCATAAATAAGGCCCAATGAGTCGGTGTTTGCGTTTCCTGATTCGGGGCCGGGGCGGGCTGGGCTCGGATCGTGTTGAGCTCCAGGATATAGGAGGACCTCGAGCCGAGCCAGAGCCAGGCTACTAGCTCCAGCTTTTATCCTATATCCATGCTTGCGAAGGGCTCATTGCACCCTACCTAGCCACTGGTAAAGCAGTGAGAGAAAGCACCTCAACTGTGGATCCAACCTAAGGATTTATAACCTATATTGTCAAACGAGGAACATATGATGCTGTGTACATTTTGCAAATCTAGAGCATCTTTGTATCGCGCAGCTCTTTTGAATTTTACCCACTGACAGAAAGAAAGTGGTTGTAAATATTACCAAAATGGAGAATACCATGTATGAGCTATTAGCTTTGAGCTGGCACAGGAACATAGATTCCGGCATGTAATTCCCCATTCTAGCAGTATAGCTCTGAATACTCCGGGACGGTGGCAGGAATGCTGTACATTGGCAATAATATGACATGTTAAAACTTTCAGTAAAGATGAATTGGTCTTCAAAGTCACCGAAGCAAAGGTTCCTCTTGGAGGTGACTGGCCAGGAGTGGTATGAAATAATAATTGTTCTTAAGTTTTGATTTCTCGACAGGCCAGTGTCTCTGGAAAGCTCGGAGCGTTGGAGCAATGTTAATGGCTGATGCCCGGGAACGTATGGCAGGGTTGGAGATAAGTCAGCTGAATATGAAGTTTGGTTCAATCTATGAACAATCCAGGAGCTTCTGACCTCTAACTTTTTCCAGATTCTCTCAGTGCATGCATCGATCAAGAATGGATATGATTTGATAGGAAACGCGCTATTGCAGTGAACATAGAAAAGGGACTCATCTCTGATGGAAGATGGTAAATGGTGACATTAGGAACTCAGGGCCTCATTTATGAGGCTGTGCGTCACTTTTACTCCACCGGGGCGTCACTTTCTGTGACGCACCAGCAGCGTAAAAAATGTGCCTTGTTGCACCATATTTACAAAGTGACGCATCTAGGTAGATGCGTCACTTTCTAAACCCCTGCGCTACATTATACCTATGCCAGGTATAATGTAGCCAGGTATATTGTATGCAGGGGGGCCGTTCTGATGCAAGAAAGGGTCAAAGAAGTGACGCAGTGAAATCTACAAGGTTTCACTGCGCCACTTCTAGGATACAAATGTGTCAATTTCTTACGCCTGCCTTACAGCAGGCGTAAGACTGACGCAGGTCCTTTCACATGGGGCTTGCCCCATGTGAAAGGACACATTGCTGGAGTTGCGTCACTTTTGTGACACACTCCAGCAATGCGTCATTTTTGCGCCATACAGATACGTCAGAAATACTGACGTATCTGTAACTCGTTGCGCCATGATGCGTCATACTGTAAATATGACGCATCATTGGTGTCGCAAGGAGGGCGCAGTGAAAAGTGACGCATCGCTGTTTTAACGCAGCGATGCGTCACTTTTTATAAATGAGGCCCTCAGCATTTCACGCCAGGGTGCCTTGGCACGCCTCATAGACTGCCTAGGAAAAATGTACTTGAGGTACGTCACCCCTATATTATTGCTGGTTGCCACATTTTATACCATCAACATTTCTTAGTAGTACTGCTACTCTGGTACTTGCCATATTCTAGTTTGTAACCTTTCAGTGGAACTGCAGCAGCACAACTTTACAGGGATGCTATATATGAAATGCACAGAACCAGAACCATTAGGATACATTACCAGAAATGTACAGCCCTTCACCAAAACGTTTAAGACCTCAGCACAAGATTCACATTGTCTTTCCGAGTATCACCTCCACCTCAGAATTACTGATAATGAGGTGTCCGCGCCTCCAGTGAGGGCAGTGTTACAGGGGATTGCACGCGGAACCCTTGGGCTAAATTAGGAATGAAGAATTACCAGGAAACCAGTTATTCATTCCCCAGTTCCCCAGATAATGTTGTAATATCCCCCGATATTTCACCTGCCCAGTCCATTGAGGTGTTCGGGTGGAACACAGCACAGCCTTGGCGTCACCGCAGATCTTGTAATCTTGATTCAGACTGTAAATCTCATTATGGGGTTCCAAATGAATGTCTGGACAAGCTTTAGGTATTTTCTTTTTCTGGAGTAAATTCCGAAATAAGGTGTTCAGGGTGAAGATATTTAATTGCTGTTTTTTTCGTGTTTGTGACTTGTTTGTACAGCTTTGAGTCACAGAAGAAAGAGAAGAGTGACAGCCAACACTTGTTTCGCCCCTTTTACATGGCCATCCGCTTGGGGTTTCATCAGGGCGTGGTCCATAAACTCCTCGGTTGGATGGTTCCTTGGTTGGGTATGTATTACTTCCTTAAGTTAGGTCTTGGCATATTGCCCTCGTATCCGCATTTGTCCGTCGGCATCCACTTTTCGGAACTAGGTTGTTAGGGGTCTCCCCCAGTCATGGACAAGCATCATCACTACTATTTGCTCCATTAAAACGGCTAGTAAGAGTTTGGGACCGATTACCCCCTCTGTTTCTTACAAATCTCATTATGTGTCGTATTGGGATTGAACCAGGTCCTTTGAATGAGGGCCTCGCTGGGACAGTCCCCACCTCTAGGCAGTGCCTTCATAGTAAATGTGAAATCAGTTCTATGCAAACATGGCATAGTGCAGCAGCCACATGCAGCAGGGTGATGTTTACTCACTACCTATTTGCATCTCTCTCTCCCCCATGTCTAGTACATGCAGTGATGAAACTGAGTGCTACAAACCTTTAAACAAGTCAAAGTGTAAATGCAGAAGCATGCATTGCACACAGCACATTTTTTTTAAATCAGTTCACATTTATTCATACTTGATGTTACTTCAAAGAAACATAAGTGCACAAAAATCATTCGTATTCTCTTGAATTAAACAGAGCATAGCTTTGGGAGTGGTTGGGGTGTAACAACCCCTAAATAAATACATTCTTTGGTTGGTGGATGGATCTGGGGACACCGCGTCGGGTCTGCTATGCTTGTGTTAGTTTTTCTTGCAATCCTGTTTTCACTAAGGGCCCTATTGCAAGTACGGCGGTCCATAGGTCCGCCGCACTTTCGGTGGCGGTCCGACCACCACCGCACTGTGGGCCCGCTCGCAGTATTCCAAGTGTGGCGGTGAGACCTCCACAGGACGGCTGCGACCATCAGGCATCCAGGATCCTGTGGCAATTGCACATCCGCCAGAGGCAGGAATATGCTGGCAGTGCCTCTGCGGCACCATCTAGCATAGTCTAAGTTGCCACTCCATGGCCCTTTTCATGGCAGGCAACCCGCCATATAAAGGGTGGTGGAGATGCAACTAAGGGGCCTTAACAGGGCTTGTATCACAAATAGAGGCCACTTCTATAATAAGACCAAGTGAATGTGCGGTGCCGAGTAATTAACAGGGCTCCCTGCCGCCTCTGGGCCTGGGGGTGCATGCAGGAGTACATGCTCTGCCCCCCTGGAATTGCACCCCCTTTCCTGCACAGATTGGCATGCATGACATGGTGCATGCCATGCCATGTAGGAATGTGCAGTCAGTGCTCTGACGGCAGCGGTCTGCATGTTAGGCTCTCCTATAAGCCTAACAGACCGCCGCCATTAGGCCACCGCAGCACTGCCGTCCAACTAGATTTTTAACTCCCAATCTGGCGGGATGGTGCACCACGGCTTTGGAGGTCCTCCAGTGGCGGCACAATGGCAGCACTGCTGGAGGGCCATCAACGTTGTAATGAGGCCCTTAGTGTTTTTTTGAATAAAGAAGCCAAATATATGTAGGCCCATATTAGCAAACATTTTTAATTTAGGGATGTATCACTATTTTTTGACAGAACCCGATGCAAAATCCGTTTTGGTATTTACAAAGTCATGCAAATGACAAATTGAGTGGCATTGTAAGAACACATATTGCTTTGCTTTTCTATGCATCAGGCCGGCTTTCAATGGGTGGTGCATGGGTGTTCCCGTGCATCCACCCAAGGATTTTGACGCAAACTCATATTGATTCATGGGATAGTGCAAGTGCATCAGCTCCTACCTGCCCATTAAAAATAACATTGTGCTTTTTTAAAATATTTGTTTGAGAAATTAAATTAAATAGTTCACCATTTATGTATTGTTTTTCTGGCTCAAATCATTGAAATTGCCTGGGCAGGGTCACCGGCATCCAATAAAGACTCAGTGTGGGTCCCAGACTCCATTAATCGTTCGGTGCGGGACTCCAGAGTGCGATAAAGATTAAACGAGGTCCAAGAAGTCAATGAGTTGAGAACCACTGTTCTAGGTGAAGGGATCACCATACGGGTAAAAACATTTCTCAAACGTTTAGAAGTAGCCTGATGCCATCAGTACGTGATTCTTCAATGTTTCTGCAGAAGCTCACTTTATGGCAGCACCAGTCCTGGAGAAATGTAATTTACATATATTATTGTTGTTATTATCATCATCATCATCAGCAGCAGCAGCAGCAGCAGCAGCAGCAGCAGCATCTCTGCAACCCAGCAGAGAGTCCCCAGCCCTTCAGGGGTCCCACATTCAGCCCATGGCTAATGAATATCTGTGAGGTAGGGGAGACTCAGGGGGCCCTCATATTCTGCAGGGGGGGCATCATTTGACATTATGCCACTAGTTCAGTTGTATAAGATGGCCACAGTGCAAGCCTTGTTGCAGTGTAAAAGGCCACTCTTTCCTTATCATTGTTTGGCCTTATTGTCACTCATTTGCTTACTTCTCATTGGTCAGCTGCTGTAGACGTCCTTCCTTTTTGTGTCTTTGTCCCTTCCCTGGAGCATGGACGCATTACTTGTTTCCTTCTGATGCTCTATTGTTTAGGCTTTACTTTTTTCGTTTTGTTTAAGCACTCTGCCATAGTGTCTGTTTCAGCTGTCTTCCTTGTGTACTTCTCTCCCCTCCATGCCCCTCCGCATTTGTGCTGTTCCCCACCCCCTACCTGCCTCTCTTGTCCATTTTGCTTACCCCCACTCAAACTCCCTCCCTTCAATGTTGTCTGTGTTGTTGCTCGCTCCACCCAACCTCCCTCCTATTGCTGTCCATGTTGTTGCTTGCTCAACTGGTCCGCTCTCCTTCTGCTGTCTGTGTTGTTGCTTGCCCCATCCGCCATCCACCTTCCATTGTTTTCCATGTTATTGCTAGCTCCCAGCACCTCCCACCCTCAGTTGTCCATCAGCTTGCCCCCTTCCACCCATCTGTTGTCCATATGCTTACTCCAAGCCTGCCCTACCCTCTTGTTTGTGTTGCTCTACCTGACTCGCCCCACTCCCTCTGTGTTTCCTCTCGCCCTCCTCCATGTTGCTGCCCGCCGCCCACTCAGCAGTAAACAGAAAATGTACTATGACATGGTCAGAGCTGGCCGAGTATTAGAGCTTTTTTCCCCACACAGTCCATTGTCTGTGTTGCTTGCCCACACACCCTATCATGCTCTGTGTTGCTTCCCGTCTCATCAGAAATTTAAAAAAAAGTGTACTAGTGTGGCTAGTGCTGGCTGGGTCATAAGGCTTCATGCTGGACAACAGCAACGGTGCTGTACAACATGGCTGAAAAGCAGAGATAAACAAAGCCAATAGCTCTCTCATAGGCGAGTTTCTCAAAAACCATACGTTTTTGAGTTGTTGGCCACCAACTTATTTTGTTTGTTAAACTTGAGAAGTGCATTTAATGATCTTTATTGGCCCACCAGAGTTTAATTTAATATTACCAGATAATTTTCATTTTGGAGAATTTGGATCTTTGTGAACGGATCTCGGCGGGAAAGATTTGGCTCTAGAGAGTGCGTCACTGATGTCGGCTGTGTATTGGATTAATATTATGGGAGCCAAGATGGATCCTTCTTTGAGTCCCTTGTTGAGGTATATGTAATCTGATACCTTGATACTGTTTCCTACCTGAAGTCTAACCCAGGTGTCAGAATACAGTAACATATTGACTTCAACAGGGGTTGCTGGAGGCCTCATTTCATGAGCTGGGCCCATTGGATTTGTAGACTGACCCCCGACAAATATGGCAGTATAATCAATGTAGCAAAAAAACAAGCAGGATCTTTTCAGAAGGGTGGACCAATGGACCAGGTAGATGAGGGCTAGAATGTTATCTAAGGTGCGACAATTGGGTCTAAACCCTTGGCCTGAAAGCGTGGAATTTACTTTTTTGTTCTGCCCAGCTTTCTACCTTGCTCACAGCTTTCTAACTCACTCAAGAATCCTAGAACAAGCCTTAGCCCTCACATATAATAGAGCACTTAGGCGATAATTAGCAGGATCAGTCTGTCTCCTTTCTTGGGTGAAAAATGGTCCCTCACAATGAATCTGGTACCTGTGCCTGTTGAAACGAGGCATAATAAAGAGTGCATAACCTGTGGGTCCAGTAGTCAATTAAATCAAGAGCTTGGGATGCCGTTTGAGCCTGAAGCACCATGTGATCTGTTTGACTGAAGGACATCTCTGCTCATTTACCAGGGACTGGTTCGGAGAGGTGGGCTCTTTCGAGTCAATGAGATTGTAAAATGTGTAAACGGATATGAGGCATTCATCAATATCAGATGTATGGTAAAGGTGGGTTTTATGTTTTACCCAAACTAGTAGGCCCTGTTTCTGTGGGTTCTGCTGGTGTCACTGTCCACTTTGTTTATGAATTGCCAGAACTTGGCTTGATGACTCTGCCTTGATAGTTTATATAATAGAAGCCACTGTTGATCAAGATAGTTCCTTGTCTCTTCCCACAATACTGTGCGGTACTTTCTGCTTCGGTCCCAGGGGTTAAAAAAGGTTTCAGTATTTTTGCCATTACTTTCAAATTGTTTTTGGGCAGCCTTATTCTTGGATCTGAGTGCTGTAAAGGTGGATATGAGGCAAGACATCTTTGTAGGGCCCACATGCTTTGTGGAAAGCTTTTGCTTGCTTTTAATACTCAATGTGTCGATGAAGGAACTTTTTTACTTGTGTCCTAAATAATTTTTTTAATCTGAAAATCTGGCGAATATTTCAGAAATTTGTGTTCGATTGTTCGAAGCTTCTAGTTTTTCAATAATGACAGGGCTCAACTTTAGCCTCTTCACTTCACCCAATGATTCCATGCACCCTTCCTCTTTGAAGAATTCAGCTCAGTTTAGATGAAAGTCCTCCATTGAGACTAGAGGAAGATGGTCACTTTCCTTCTTCTGAGGAATGTCACAGTCCATGCAGTGAATAATAACCATAGAGACACGAAGGTGTGATCTAATGTAAATGGGCGAATGTGTGAGCGGTGTGTATATGAATGGGTCATTTTAAATTAAAAAATGCTTGATAAAGGGTAATGATTGATAGAATGAGGAAGTCTGAGGAAAGGTGCAGTATCATGAGATGTGCTGAATGAAGGGAAATTAACTTTCTGCCATAGAATAATATTGAAAGTACCAGATATTATGACCTTGTTGTCATGGTTCTGGTAAACAAGGTCCTCCAATGTTTTGCAGAGGTTCGTGATTTACCCTCTTTGCCCGCCCTTATGGAGGTTCGAACAAACATTAATTAAAAGAATGGAAAAATGTTGTTAGAAAAACGTCTGTAATGATGCACAAGGCTGATCTACCAAAATTATATTTTTTTCTATTGCAGTGGATACACATATCGGGAGGTCTCCTAATGGTCTGCCAGATCTGTTTGATTCAACTGCTTGGATAAATGCATCCTGGTACCCTTGATTGGTGCGGCGTGGTGCTCCATGTTTCCTGTAGCCACAGGATGTACCACTTTGAGAAGAAGGACAGAGTGTGTTCATGATAGAGCAATTTTTTAAGTTCTGCAACATTCCATGTTGCTACTCGAGGTACCGATACACTGCTCTGCGAAGGCTTCAGTGCGCTCCCTTCATTGGCTGCCGGTGCAGGAGAGGATCCGATTTAAGGCTATGTGTATGGCTCACAATTCAACAACTAACAATGGCCCGGCTATCCTTCGCCCTCTGTTTTGCCATTATCAATTTTCTAGAGTCCTTAGGTCCAACCATCTTAATCTTCTGACCGTCCCGATGGTTAAGAGGTCACATATGGGGGGCCGTCTGTTCTCTCTTCATGCAGCCAAATGCTGGAACCTACTTCCCAAGAACATTCGGCTCGAACCCAACCACCTCGTTTTTAGGAAACGACTGCAGACTCTCCTGTTTCGCTGAGTTGTGGTTTCATGCCTGGATCTAAAAGCGCTGGGATGCCTTCGGGTAGCCGTGCGCTATACCAAGTTTGTAATCATTCATTCATTCATTCATTCATTCATTCATTCATTCAATGGTTGCTTCCCTGTGAATCGAAGTAAGGCCAGACTAGGAATACTGCTTCAGATTGGTCCCTAGTGTAGATGGCAGCCAACCTCAGTCGTCCAGTCCTCTTTGCTCTCGGTGACCTTGGACGCAAGTGCTGCAAAATATGGCGTTGTCTCTGCGAAGTTGAATGCGAAGAGGAGGCTAGGGTGTGAGGAAACGTCGGGCTCATTAAATTTGCTAATCAAATTTGCCCATAGGGATAGTTTTAAAGCCTGAGACTCGAGTTCCATCTGGCGGCAAAGAAACTTTCATTAATAGATACCTAATTGGTGGGCAGCCTTGAATATTCATTTTGTATGGATGGGATTTTTGTGTTCCATGGTTTAGCGTTAGAAGTTGCATGGCTCTGGATGTTACGGATATCAAAGGAATCCCTGTCTGTCATACTTAGAACTATTTCGTTTGAAAATAAATACTATAGCCCTTATTACATATGTGTAATCCATGTTATGCCCGGCTATCCGGGAATTCCTGTGGGAGTGGGGAGTAATGGCTAGTATGAGATTTGGGGAAATAGCATCCAGGAGTTACATATAGTGTGGTTACCACATAATTCCAGTGAAACTTTTCAATTCAATAAATCTTTATTTCGGCGCATTCAGCCATAAAAGATACATTAAAACAGTAATTCATGGCACTTTAACTGGCAGATGCATCAAAGTAATGTTTTGCGAGTCCTTAATAGCGAATTTTAAGGAATCGCTATTAAAGACTCGCAAAACGGGATGCATGTAGGAATCGCAATGTTATTAGCGATTCCTTAAGATTCCTTATTAGCGATTCGGTAATAGCTAATCGCTAATAAGGAATGGCTTCCCCATTCATTCCTATGGGCCTAAAGGCCTAAAGGCCCATAGGAATGAATGGGAAAGCCATTCCTTATTAGCGATTAGCTATTACCGAATCGCTAATGTTCCGCTATTTTAAGGGTGCCAGGGTGTCCTTTGGACACCCTGTTGCACCCCTGAAATGGACCTGTGCACAAATGTTACACACACACATGCCCTAAGGGCATGTGTGCGCGCAACATGTAACTTTGAAAAATGCACAAAAGTGCATTTTTCAAAGTTTTAGCAAATTACCACGAAGTTCAACTTCATGGTAATTTGCTCCCCCTATTAGCGAAATCGCTATTTTTTGGGGTTTCATGCATTGCATTTAAGGAATCTCATTTTGGGATTCCTTAACTGCAAGAGCAATTTAAGGAATCTCTATTTAGAGATTCCTTAAATTGCGATTTCTGCTTTTGGGATGATGCATCCCAAATGCAAAAATACCGGGAGCAAACGGGCAGATTCTGAGAATCTGCCCGTTTGCTCCCGGTATTTTCTTTGATGCATCTGCCTGTTAGAGAGGTAGAAAGGAGACATTTACATACAGTTCGGATGAAACTAGTAAAAGGGGCACTCTACGGACGTAAGTGCCTTCACTTTCCATATGATCTTTTCGTAATTGACCTTTTTAGGCCTGTCTTGACATTGCAGCTGTCTGCAAAAATTATTGTTAAAATTTCTTTCAAATATGCCAAGAGCCGAATTTTTCAGAGGACTATTTCTCTCTCATCTCAGCTCATGTTATTTCCTGATCCATGTCACTTTCCACTCTCTGTGAAGTGCTTGAACGGGGCGAGTTCACATCCAAAATGTATACTAAATGATCACACATGCTTTATCTCATGCCAGCATTGTAAACAGAACACGGTCATTTTTAAATCCTGCTTTAGCGATACTTCTAGGGCTTCCAGACAGTCTTCTTCCTCAATTTGTCGGTTAGTGAATCATTCACATTTCCTCCCATTATTGCACAAAGCCAAAACGCTCCCTGCCAGCGCCAGAACTATTTGCATTGCCTGTACTTGTTTGTTTCATTTATCACTGCAACAGGCGTTTCTTAATGTTTTAGTCAGGAACCATGTGTGATTTACACCTGTACACATCCAGGAACCTAGAAACGCATACACACCCTCATAATGGTTCACAATTGGTCAGCTTAAAACAAAGCAAGCGTTGGCAAGGCCAAAAGTTCCTTCTTTAATGGGTAACACGTTAAAACACATGTGTGCACCTATGCAGTGTGCATAGATTAGTACATTAAAGCCATACCAAGTGGCTTTGCCAATGCTTTTTGTTAAGAAAAGTAGGCTTGTAGCACTATTCACTACAGTCATTCCTTCCCTGGACACACAGGTTCACATGTACCTCCTGTCACGCACCACTGAGTATGGTGCCTCCTTATCCGCTGCAATGAACAGCGCCTATACTTAGGCTCTGGTCGAAGTCCATCCACAGAGATCAATTCGCGATAAGGCCGGTAATATGTGGAGTTAATTGAGCCCTGAGCCCACAGCCTGTCTTTGTTGTCCCCGTCGCTGTGGAGATACACTCCTCTCATAAACACAACCTTCGAGCTGTGAGATAAGCAGAGGCCTCCATGATTTTCCACCCTGAAGCTAAAGCACAACCACACACAGAGATGCGTTACTGAGGCCTCAAAGTGGTAACCTGACAGCCCCTTACCAGCTGGACCCCTTCAGAGTGTGGCGCATTGAGCAAACTCACAGGGTTGTGTGAGAGCTGTGCCCAGCATTGTTGCTCACAGTGCAGTTCCTCTTCTTTGATGGGGTGCACAGTGCTCCATTTCAAATCACCCATCAATGGGCTTATCACACACACAGGTAGATTCATCAAGCTGAAATCGGCTCGCAAAGGGCCAGAATATGAGAATCTGGCCCTTTGCGAGCGCTATTTTTGCATTTGGGATTCATCATCCCAAATGCAAAAATCGCACATCTAGAAATCGCTAAATTGCGATTAATTGCATTTAAGGAATCTCATTTTGAGATTCCTTAAATGCAATTCATGAACCATTTAAAAATTGCGAATTCGCAATCTGGGGCCGCTATTTACCGCGCAGTCTAACTACGTGGTAAAAAGCAAAAACTTTGAAAAATGCACTAAAGTGCATTTTTCAAAGTTTCATGTTGCGCACACACATGCCCTAAGGGCATGTGTGTGCGCAACATATGTGCACACATCAATTTCAGGGGTGCAACAGGGTGTCCTTTGGACACCCCTGCACCCTTGAAATCGCAATCTCAATTTGCAAATCGCTAATTGCGATTAGTAAATTGAGAATGTCTTCCCATTCATTCCTATGGGCCTCAAGGCCCATAGGAATGAATGGGGAGATATTCCTTAATTGCGAGTCGCAATTTGCGAGTCGCAATTAAGGAATTATTAGAAATCGCTATTTTTGAAGTGATTTCTTCATGAATAGCATTTTGCTATTCCTTAATAGCGAATCAGTATTTTTCGCTATTAAGGAATCGCAAAATGTGTTCTTGATGAATCTGAGGTTAAGTGTTGCATAATGTATTAGGAGCTACTTCAGTAACCTTGGTATCTAAAGCCATCTGGGTTATCATCTCTTCACGTGCTGTGTACATGAGGCTCTCATTGGTACCACATCTCATGCACTGTTGTATATTAGAGGCTGATCTGCTTGTTTATATTAATTCGTACAGCTGCAATTAAGAGGCACCCCCAGATACCTCTACTCTAGTCTCTTCCTGAAATCTGCCAGGGATGATGCTGTTCGGACGTGCAGGGGCAGGTCCTTCCAGGTTTTGGAGGTGATTTGGGAGAATGAGAGGCCCCACTGCGACTACAACAGATGCAGGGGTGTGGGCGAGTGCGAGTGAGGAGGAATGCAGGTGTCTGCAGGATTGATGGAAGTTCAGTCGATGGTTGATGTAGGAAGGTTCTTGATCGTGGAGGGATTTGTAGGCATGCGCGAGGATCTTGAACTGGCATGGGGAGCCAGTGGAGCTTTCTGAGGTGGGGGTTGATGTGTGAACGTTTGCGAAGGTCCAGGATTTATTTTATTTATTTTATTTTATATGCTTCTATAGCGCCTGAATAAATCCCCGAAGGGGTATCTCCGCGCTTTTGCTTGCTAAGGGAGGTCTACATCACACCAGTTCACTTTCTAGGGTACACAAAACATGGGCAGATTAACTAATTTTGAAAAGGTAAGTCTTGAGGGTTTTACGAAAGGATAAGTGGTTAGTGATTGTTTTAAGTTTAGGGGAAAGGGAATTCCAAAGAGCGGGTCCTGTGTGCGCCAGAATGAATCTGGTTGCAACGTAGAGAGTGCTGGTGCAGTCGAGGCAGCTGGTGACGAGGGCCTGAGTGATGGTCTTTCTGGTGTTGATCAAACTGCTATATTTAAGAACTTCATCTAAGATGGTGTCTGAGACAGTGCTGTATATCATGTGCCGCTTCAGTAACCCTACATCAAACAGTGCTGATCCTCCCAGGCTTCATCTGAGGCCATATTTCAAACTGTTCTGTATATCAATTCGGAACCTATTTCAACAAGCGCAGAATACCTGAAAACTACTCATTTCAAAAAGTGCTGTATAACAGAGGCTTCTCAGTTATTATGCAATATTCACTCCAGTGTTTCGGTAATCCTGTAGCACCCTGTGCTGTATATATAAAATACATGGAATAACCACAAATTAACAGCTATATACGTTAATGTCTCCTCTGTGACCTTGATCAAAACTGTAGCAGAAGCAGCCCCAAAAACTGTGATGAAATGTACTGTATAAGAACATCATTGGTATACACAGTTTAAAATGTAGGGTTGCTTCTACCAGCTGTCCAATCCAGCTCTGTTCAACTTTCTGATTAGTTTCCCTATTTTTGGGAGCATTATCCAGGTAGCTCCTAATATTTGTGCCATTTCTCAAACCTTTGAACTGCCTAGTCTCCCTGCTACGCCAACATGAGCCCCAACAAGTCTTGGTCATGGGTGCCATGACAGTGTCCGCCAGCTACACCAAGAGTTGCCAGTGATCCTGCCAGACTGTGTATAGATCCAGCCATGGGTGTCCCCAACAACCAGAATTGCTCTGCAATGGCCTCTTCCATGAAGAAAATTCTTGTAGGTCTGTGTCATGGATCCAGGCTCCTGATCGCAGCGTTCTACAAACCAAGCCTGTCCGCTGGGGGATAAATCAGAAATGAACCATCTCTGAAGAGTGCATTTCCATAAATCTATTACGTCTTTCACAGATGTTCAAGGCAGCACTGGTACCTGTGGTTGGTCCATGAAATTATAATTATTATAGAAGCTTTTTCGACGACCCATCAACTCTGATTAAGTCTGTTCCATGGATTCAATACCTTAAATGGGGGTCTTGTTCTGTGGTTTTTCCACCTCAGTTCAATCAGTCTGCCACTTCTGCTGGGGCTATCCATGCATTTGCCACAGTTTCTGGAGGGTTTCTCTTAAATGTACCACCACATTGACATCCACTTAACTGGTTAGTAACACACTATATACAGCACCTCTTTTCATAAAGAGATGTGGGTCTCATGAGTTTTCTCCCATTCAGCTGATACCCATTTACTGCACCCATATGCTAGGAAGTATCATGGATTATATTAACATAAACGGGGGGTGGAGGGTCTAAGGGAGTTTTAAGACGTGCCCAGGCTATCATCCCCTAATACACATAATGAAACTACAAAGAAACCTGGGGGTCTAGGCAACAAAGAGACAATCATGTACTCAACAACCCATAGAAATCAAACGTCATCAAAGTACTAAGTAGAATAACCCACAGGTCTTCTATAAAGTTAATATTCCAACGCATCCAACCACCAGCAAAAGTAGGTGAGACCCAAGATCCAGAGATGGATTGCCATCAAAATCTTGTTAGTGATCTTATTTTCTCATCTGGTCATCCAAAATGTTGGACTGGAGTGTCTCTAGATCATTGAGACTGCTTCCAGATCCACCTGATAGGACTGGGGTCAAGCCCACAATCACTTGTAGACCATGCGTGGGATCTCTAAATGGGACCAAAGTGCAGTGCAAAGAGTGGATGTGTAAAGAAAGTGAAGTTTAAAATAGAATAGAGAACGAACAGTAAGGTAACTTTAATAGCTGTAAGGCTCTTTCTGTTTAAATGTCAGAATCACCGTCTATCGCGCCTGCCTCGCTAAAACTACACTTCCCATGAGCCCCGAGGCCCCTCTCAGGAAGTACAACTACGGTAGAGAAGCGCTTCCGGTTGCGCGTTATTCAGTGTCTTACCAGAGTCCAGCGTGAGAGCGGCTGCTCTACACGCTACTTTCAAGTTCCCGAAGCCGACGTTTGGAGAGTGACTGCCCAGTCATGAATCACCCTCTGTGAGGTTTGAGCTAACTCCGCAGGTATCGTTGTGCAGTCTCTCCGCCGCCACTCGCGGCTCGTATTTACTTTCTGTGCATTGTACTGTTGCTAGCGACGCTTCCTGGAGACTTCCTGGGGTGTGGTTTAGGCGGAGCGCGGTGGCGGTCGAAACCACGCGTTACTGTACTATCGTTTGATTTCTTGTATGTCAAGGTAGCGGGGCACGGTAGTGAGATTAACTACGTGTCACCGTTACTCTTCTGGCTATTAAGGGAAGCAGTATCAGAGGGGGCGTTGTAGTGAGGCAAACTACACGTTCCTGGTATCAATGTTATTTGTTTTATTTCTGGAGCACATGAACAGGATTCAGTGGTGGTCGCAACTACGTTTTACTGTTGTGAAGGCTTTATTTACAATTGGGTCATTATTGTGGTTCCTCTGAAGGATAGTGAGCGGAGTGTTGTAGTTCTTGCTTCCTACACACTGCCGTTTCCTTGGAACATTGCCTGGAACATATATGCAGTATTTACTGAATACTTGGACCCCCATTTCTACACTGAGTCCTTCTAACAGTCTGTGGTATGTGTGAGCTGAATGAAGACGAGGGTTTCATAGAGAGCAAATGAGTCTGTTGTGTGTGGACCTTCATTCACCCTCTGTTTCTGTGTTCTTAGGATATTATTACAGGCTGTGACTGAAGGGCTGTGTTGGTTTACTATCAAAGGCTTGGTCTTTCTTGTCATTCAGGTATATATCTACCTCAGTATATTTAGCGAGACTTCATGAGAGTAGGACTGTGTAGCATTAAGCACTTATATGATACATGTCTTGTTTTCTGTTACAGGTATCCTTTCCCTGCTGATCCCAGCCTTTCCCTTCCTTCGTTTTTTATTTTAGTTTGTTATTTTTCTCCCTCGCCTAATGACTCGAACACCCTGTATTATTACATTCAGGGTGTTGGTGACATTTGGAGGTGGAACCATTGTGCGGCAACTGGACCCCGTGGAGTAGACCTGACAGAATAACGCGCCCACGAACGTTGCTCTGCCTGGTCCAGTGGTTGCACAATGGCCACCATGGATGATGTTTTGCAGGCTCTGCTTGTGGTTCAACAGGAGCTGGCCTCCTCGAAAGCGGAGGCTGCTGCTTTAAAGGAAAAAGTGGATAGGTTGTCTAGAAATCCCTTTTCATCATCCAATCCTCAGATTCAGGTGACGGTTCCCCCCCCTATTCCTCTGGCTAGTCCGGAGAGATATTCGGGAGACCCGGCTAAAACTCAGGTGTTCTTGACTCAAGTTATGTTACACTTTTCGTGTAAGCCAGCATCATTTCCTAACAACCATTCTAGAGTGGCATTTGCACTTTCATATCTGGTAGGGGATGCTGCCAATTGGGCAGTACCATTGGTAAAGAAAGACGACCCCATTCTCTCGGATTGGTCTGCTTTTCGCACTGAATTCGAGAAGGTGTTTGACCGAAGGGCCACCACTTTAAGTGCAGACCGAGAGCTTCTTGAATTGAGACAGGGTAGATCCGACTTGATAACGTACCTTACGAAGTTCAATCGGTTGGTGGCTGAGACCTCCTGGCCAGAGGAGAAAAGAATGTCCCTATACTATCAGGGCTTAAGGGATAGTCTTAAAGACGTCATTGCTCAAATAGATCCCCAACCGGTTACTTACGTTGATATGGTAAACCTGACCCTGAGACTGGATGGTAGAATGACAGATAGGGGAGGGGACAGGAGAAGATGGGAGAAGGGCCCTTCCAGAACAGAATGGCTTCCACGTAGGGCCTTGCCTTCTCCGGACACGACCTCCGAACCGATGGAAATCGGGGCGGTCCGTTCCCCCTTAACCAGAGAAGAAAAAGAAAGTCGTAGGGTGGCTGGCCTCTGCATGTATTGTGGCAAGAAAGGTCATTACGTAAGGGACTGTCCTTCCAAACCCAAAAGTTCAGGTACATGGTCTCGAAATAAGAGAGTAGCCGTCGCAGTTGGTAGCGTTAAAGAGGAGGAAGGAAGCTCTAGAGAAACACAACCCTGGAAAGCACCTTCGTTAACTGTGCTGACCCTGCATGAATCTGAATCCCATATTTTGATGCCCATGAGACTAGAGTGTCAACTGCAGGTATATGACGTAACTGTTATGATTGATTCGGGGGCTACTGGGAATTTCATCAATAGTGGTCTTGTAACGTCTTTGTCATTAGATCGGGTACCCAGGGACACCCCGGAGGAAGTCCTGGCTGTTGATGGGAAACCATTAATATCTGGTCTCATAACCGAACAAACGGAGAGAGTGACACTCACTGTTGATGTGAAGGAAGGTAGACATAGGGAAGAGCTGGTGCTTAATATCATAGAAGCCCCGCAATACGAGGTAATCCTTGGAATGCCCTGGCTCACCCATCATAATCCCTCCATAGACTGGAAAGAAAAATCGATGCAGTTCTTGTCTGAGGTATGCAAATCCCACATGGAACCACGGGGGGACGCTTGTTTTTCTCCAGCAGTTATTCCATTGATGGTGGCTACCGCTGCTGAAAAGGATGTGTGTTTACCTGTGGAATATCAGGCCTATAGGGACGTCTTTAGTGAAAGTAAGGCCGAGCAGCTCCCCCCTCATAGGTTGTATGACTGTAGAATCGATTTGGTGGAGGGAGCCACAATACCATCCTGTAGGGTTTACGCGCTTTCTGACCCAGAAACGGCTCATCTGAAGGAGTATTTGGATCATTATGTTGATATAGGCTTTATTCGCCGATCCAGGTCTCCTGCCGCATCCCCCCTGTTTTTCATCAAGAAAGCAAACGGGGATTTGAGGGCTTGTGTGGATTATCGGATGTTGAATAAGAACACCATCAGAAACCGATATCCACTGCCTCTTATCTCTGTTTTGTTGGACCAGGTACGGTACGCCAAGGTGTTTACCAGATTAGATCTTCGTGGGGCGTACCACCTGGTTCGTGTGCGAGAGGGGGATGAATGGAAAACCGCGTTCAAAACGAGATACGGTTTGTATGAATACACTGTAATGCCGTTCGGGCTATGCAACGCCCCGGCGGCATTTCAGTTCTTTTTGAACGACGTGTTGAAAGAGGTGGTGGATGTCAGTGCGGTGGTATACATCGATGACATTTTGATTTATTCGGAAAACACCATAGAACATACACGGCATGTAACCGAAGTGCTACAAAAGTTAAGAGAGCACAGGTTGTTTTGCAAATTAAGTAAATGCGAATTCAGTGTGGACAAGGTCGAGTTCCTAGGGGTCCTGTTGAGTCATGAGGGGCTGCAGATGTCCGATAGAAAGATACAGGCTGTACTTGAGTGGTCCACACCCACATGTGTAAAAGACGTGCAAAGGTTCTTGGGATTTGCAAACTATTACCGTCGGTTCATATTGCGGTTCTCTCAAGTGGCCGTCCCTCTGACCAAATTGCTTAGGAAAGGAGTAAGCTTTGGGTGGACCCCTGAAGCTGCTGATGCATTCCAGTACTTAAAAGAAGCCTTCACCACCGCCCCTATACTCGCTCACCCTAGACCAGAACACCCTTATGTCATAGAAGCAGATGCTTCCGATGAAGCCATTGGAGCGGTGCTTTCCCAGAGAGATAAGGACACCGGGCAGCTTCATCCAGTGGCATATCTGTCTAGGAAACTAAGCCAACCCGAACAGAACTACACCATCGCCGAAAAGGAGTTGTTGGCGATCAAAAGAGCATTCCAGGAATGGCGGCAGTACCTTTGGGGGGCCAGACATCCAGTTACTGTCTATACAGACCATCGCAATCTTCAATATATGAAGACAGCTAAGCACTTAACGCAAAGACAGATGAGGTGGATGCTCTTTTTCGCAGAATACGATTTCACCATCACCTTTAGACCAGGGGCAGAAAACATGAAAGCAGATTCCTTATCCCGTAGGGATCAGTTGGAAGACCATGGAGGTGAGGAAGCGAAAATGGCCATAGTAAGTCCTGACAAAGTGATCTGCGCTATACAGGCTAACACCTTCTTGGACATAGTACGCAAAGCAAAAGATCATAATGCTTGGGTCCTTTGGGTTACGAAGGGTGCCAATCGCAACTTGGTGAATGGTTTGCCCTTTCAGGACAATAGATTGTTCCTTCCTACTCCAGAACTGAGAAAAAAGGCTTTTAAGTGGTGCCATGATTCTCCTTTGGCTGGACATCAGGGGGTAAAAAAGACTGTTCATCTGATGAAAAGGCATTTTTGGTGGGAGTCCGAAAACACCGATATCCCTATTTGGATAGGTCAGTGTGAAGTGTGTGCTAGGGCGAAAACCTTGCCGGGTAAGACGAAAGGACTGTTGATGCCCTTACCTTCACCGAGAAAACCGTGGCAGAACATCAGTCTAGACTTTGTCACAGGACTGCCACTTGATCGGGGTAAATCAGCGGTGTTGGTGGTCATTGACAGCCTCACTAAATTGGGACACTTTATACCTTGTGTCAATTTGCCAACAGCTGGGCAGACGGCTCAACTACTACTTACCAATGTTATCAGGTTGCATGGTGTCCCCGAGGTTATCGTGTCTGATAGAGGCCCGCAGTTTGTAGCAAGATTCTGGAAAGCGTGGTGTCAGGCATTGCATATCCAATCCTCACTCTCCACCAGCTTTCACCCGCAGACTGACGGGCAGACTGACGGGCAGACTGAGCGGTTAAATCAGACGCTGAAAAAATACCTTAGATGCTTTGCTGATGATGCTCAGGAATCATGGGTTTCTCTGTTGTGGATGGCCGAAATAGCGTACAATAACGCATGGCATAGTTCCGTGGGGGTTTCTCCTTTTCTCGCTACTTACGGGTTTGACGCACGAATCCTTCCCGTGCACATCCCGGAGGAGGTGTCTCGACAGCCTACGGTTTTGGGTCAGATGCGGAAGGTTCAAGCCCTACATAAGAAGGTTCGGGTGCACTTGGAAAAGGCGAAAGCCGTGTACAAGAAATGGGAGGATAAACACCGCGTGGAGGCCCCCACGTTCCAAGTGGGTGACAGGGTCTGGTTGTCGACTCGCAACATTCGATTTAAGTTGCGAAGTGTTTTCCATCCCCGTTACATAGGGCCATATACCATCCTGAAGAGAATCAATCCTGTGGCGTTTAAGTTGAAATTGCCCGGTTCATTGCGTTTGCACACGGTATTCCACTGCAATCTTTTGAAACCAGCCCTATCGGCGAGGAGAAGGGCCCCGCCTCCGGTACTCGGAAATGAGTACGAAGTACGAAGTATTAAGGACTCTCAATGGCGCAGGGGCGTTCTGTGGTACCTGGTATCCTGGAAAGGCTACTCAGTAGAGGACGATTCCTGGGAACCTGTCGGAAATGTACACGCCCCGGGTGCGGTTCGTGCCTATCATCGTAGATACCCCTTGAGGCCTGGTCCTAGGAGGCGCTAGGGGAGGGGGATGTACTGTCAGAATCACCGTCTATCGCGCCTGCCTCGCTAAAACTACACTTCCCATGAGCCCCGAGGCCCCTCTCAGGAAGTACAACTACGGTAGAGAAGCGCTTCCGGTTGCGCGTTATTCAGTGTCTTACCAGAGTCCAGCGTGAGAGCGGCTGCTCTACACGCTACTTTCAAGTTCCCGAAGCCGACGTTTGGAGAGTGACTGCCCAGTCATGAATCACCCTCTGTGAGGTTTGAGCTAACTCCGCAGGTATCGTTGTGCAGTCTCTCCGCCGCCACTCGCGGCTCGTATTTACTTTCTGTGCATTGTACTGTTGCTAGCGACGCTTCCTGGAGACTTCCTGGGGTGTGGTTTAGGCGGAGCGCGGTGGCGGTCGAAACCACGCGTTACCGTACTATCGTTTGATTTCTTGTATGTCAAGGTAGCGGGGCACGGTAGTGAGATTAACTACGTGTCACCGTTACTCTTCTGGCTATTAAGGGAAGCAGTATCAGAGGGGGCGTTGTAGTGAGGCAAACTACACGTTCTTGGTATCAATGTTATTTGTTTTATTTCTGGAGCACATGAACAGGATTCAGTGGTGGTCGCAACTACGTTTTACTGTTGTGAAGGCTTTATTTACAATTGGGTCATTATTGTGGTTCCTCTGAAGGATAGTGAGCGGAGTGTTGTAGTTCTTGCTTCCTACACACTGCCGTTTCCTTGGAACATTGCCTGGAACATATATGCAGTATTTACTGAATACTTGGACCCCCATTTCTACACTGAGTCCTTCTAACAGTCTGTGGTATGTGTGAGCTGAATGAAGACGAGGGTTTCATAGAGAGCAAATGAGTCTGTTGTGTGTGGACCTTCATTCACCCTCTGTTTCTGTGTTCTTAGGATATTATTACAGGCTGTGACTGAAGGGCTGTGTTGGTTTACTATCAAAGGCTTGGTCTTTCTTGTCATTCAGGTATATATCTACCTCAGTATATTTAGCGAGACTTCATGAGAGTAGGACTGTGTAGCATTAAGCACTTATATGATACATGTCTTGTTTTCTGTTACAGTTATCCTTTCCCTGCTGATCCCAGCCTTTCCCTTCCTTCGTTTTTTATTTTAGTTTGTTATTTTTCTCCCTCGCCTAATGACTCGAACACCCTGTATTATTACATTCAGGGTGTTGGTGACATTTGGAGGTGGAACCATTGTGCGGCAACTGGATCCCGTGGAGTAGACCTGACATTAAAAACCAGAACAGTGCAAAAACGCAGTATAAACAAATAACTGCTTAGGGGCCGACATGTTTCTGCCAATCAGGGGGATAACTCCCTAGGCTTTCTTCTGGGCCTCTGTTCTTAGAAAATCTTTTGCTACTGCGAACCACAATCAAAATCATAAAGGAAACAAATACAGTGACAACATAAAGGATTTGTATTTCAATTCCTCCATGTCAGCTGGTGTAACAATCACCTAAAAAAGAAATGCAAAGTGGTATAAGTACATTGGATATTAAACAATATAGATCTACAATTATGAAAAGGACCACCAAAGTTACTTACTCACCCATCTTGACAGGGGAAATTACCTCACCTCCCCTGGATCAAGCTCAGGGTAAGGCAGGTCACTCTCTAAAGGTAAGAAAAAAAGGGGGAGAACCCTCACATTAAGAGGAAAGAAAAATAACTATTCCTTCCTATCTATAGTGAGTCCCTTGTCACTGTCTTATCTCTAAAGGTCATTCTCTCAGCCAGTCCACAACTAGGCTCACCCACCGGCTCTCTGACTAGGTGATAAGAGAGAGGGAACCAAGCTACCTCACTACAAGAACTCTAACTCGAGTTCACAGAGTGTTGAAAAACACGATGGTAATAACTGCAGATGTTACTTGCACTTACCTCTCCGTCGTTGCCCCGGACTGTATCTGAGGTTGGGGGTGGCAACACTCGAAGAGTGAAAGCGTCATATATTGGGTCTAATTCCCATTGTTTCCACCTATCAGAACGATAGGGTAGCATCACGTGTAAGGGCATACGCCAATAATCGTGCTGGTTAAACGAATCACCGGCCCTTGAATTACTGCTATGAATTAACATTGCTATTAGAATTGCTTCTTTGGGACAAGGTGTCGTTGTGACGTTTATCGTTTAAGTGGGATCGCAGCCAGCAAACGAATTTAATCGCGGATACGCGTAGTCTCGCTTTGTTTTGGGGCTTATCATCGCGAGATCGCATGAGAACTACCAAACATGGGCACGATCATGGGAGTTGTAGTTTGCCGTGTTTGGTAGCTAAAGTTACGTCATTAGAATGATTTCAAATCATTGAAAGAAATAGCATCACATGCCTGTATGTCAATCATGCTTGATTTTTCAAATAAAAAACCACGACTTCAAGACACGGACCGGCAAGAGTGTATTTGCCGATATTGTGTGATCTCGTTAGTTCTATAGGAAGCTAGTCTCTCGAGTACGTAAAGAACTACAGAACCTCGTCAGAGGGATGGGAATTGTAGTTTATTAACTTGAGAGGACAAGGGTTCAATCCTTCTCTAGGCCATTTAAAAAGGTGAATCCAGCCAAAATGATGTAATCATCCTTTTTATATGTAAATATAGCTGTATATATTATGTACAAAGTAACTGTATTTGGACTCTGTGCGGAGGCTGTAAGTACTAATAAACATTTTCATAAAAAGGAACAGACCTTGTCTATGGGTTCTAGCTACTGGGCAATATAGAAGTGTCTAGCTGGTATCCAGCATGGTGATGTAAGGAGATAGTATCTATCCCTACTTAATTACCATACAGGGTGGAACACCTGCTGGCACTTGATGGTTATAGATAGTACAACACCTGAAAATGAATTAAGGTACCTTCATCTATTAGAACTAATCTTGTATCAAGATATCTACCAGGAAATCACAACTTAGTCCAGGGAATTTCATCGTTCAGGCCCCGGGAATCGGTGGACAATCTAGATATCCATTTTTGTTCTTTAACAAATAGGTATCTTGAGATGTCCCCAATGTGAGATGGTATGAAAGGTTTTTCCAGGACTGTCCAAGTGAAATCAGTCTCACTGTGGTTGTGCTCAATGAAGTGTTTCGTAAGTTTGGAGACACTCTTTTTGCACCGAAACGCACTTTGTGCTCGAGCATCCTCGTCCGCACTTTTCTGGTAGTCATCCCTACATATTGTTCTCGGCAGGTACATGTAAGTAAATAGATCACCTGCGAACTATTGCAATTAGAACATTTTTTTAGGATCCAAGGGCGATCTGTGCCTAACTCAATTTGGGTGACTTTGGATGTCTGTGGGCAAACGGAACAATTACCACAAGGGTAATGTCCGGTCAGTGAAACCGAGTCCCAAAGGGTCCCTACAGCTCTTTTGGGAGGATCCATAATATTTTTACTGTTGAGAAGTTTGTAGGGCCCCATCATAGGCATACTCTCCTTCTGGGGACACATGTCTCTGAGTGGTCCATCATAGGCGACACCTGGTAGAAATTTACCGTACTTCAACTTCATGGCCTCCAGGTTTGTGGACAATGCTCTCGTTAATTTTATTTTTAATCCTGAAATGTATCATATTGCTGAAGTGTCAGGACACAAGTGTCCATGTGTTACCGAGGAAACATAAATAGAAGATATGATCTGACCTACACCTCAGCTCTGGGCCAAAATCCATCAGTTCAAATTAACCTTTGACCCGTGTTTGTTTTAGTGATGGCTGGTGAACTTTGAAAATTGTGGGCAATAACTACTTGCCCCAACTTGCACTGAGCAAGCGATGCCAACAAGTCTGACACCCATGAGAGAGCTCAGTGGTTCTCCTCCTGAGTAAATGCTAAAACACACAAGTCTAATGGTGCGATTTGCACGGTAATCTATCTGTGTGTGTGAGTGTATATTTATTTATTTATATAGTAGTAGTATTCTTTATTAGTTTTTAGAAAAATCATAAAAGCACAGACACATATACAATAAAACAATAAGTACTTCAGGTCGCAGTAAAAGACCCAATAGCCATACAATCTTTCAATCTGATAATAGTTGCACGCATTTGGACATGAACTTATTAATACATAAGCAGATATCCTAAAATGACATATCTGTAAATTGCTTATGTGCAGTATAACTCCTATAGTGCTAACCTGTACATTTTTAACTGCACTTAATTTATAGCTTTAACAACCGTAATAATACACATCAATAGATGTCATTTGCATCATACTTTGGGTGGTGCTGGAGCAAGAGTTGTTGTAAGTAGTCTCCTTTTATTTCCATCTCCCTCATATAATTGTTAACAAGGCCTAAACAATAACATTCTCTAGTTAAAATCTCTAAAAATGCCGTTCATTTGGGAACTAACCAAACCTAAAGTATTTTTATGTATTACATTTCCTAAAGTGCAATTGGAAAGTTTCTTAACCTCCCTGTCTGTGGCTACACAAACTCAGGGAATAGCATCGTTCAAGTTAATCATTATATTAAAATGTATAAGATACTGTACATTATGTATAAACATTACTACTATTCAATCAAAGGTAGAATAAAAAAAATGGAATACAACCCATTAACAGCTAAAGAACAGTTTAATAACCTAACTAGTAATTACAAGGTCTTACATCTCGGGTGCCAGGCATATATTTCAGGTTTTTAGACGTGCAAAAATTAGCCATTCAGTACTGTCACTTCTGAGAATTCTAATGGTAGCCCTGAGGTGTCTTGTGGATAAGATGCGACAGATCGGGACTAACCAAACTCTCCAGATAATAGTATACCTAGGACAGAAGGATAAAAAATGTTCTTCTGTTTCAGAGCTAGCCGAACATAAAGGACAATTTGGGGAGATGTTGCTACCATTCCCTCTAGTGCAACAACCATTTACTAGCAAGATGTAAAATCTAAATTCGAGGTACAAAGATTTCATTTTAGGAGGTTCAATACAATTCATGAATTCCTCACAGTTCATGTTATCTTTCAAGTACATAATGAGTATTGGTAAATCGTTTTGTGTAAATGTCTTGACTTGCTATATTGAAGTACTGGTCTAATCAGATTGTATAACCTGCTTACTGATCTTGCAAAATGACAACATAACTACCAGTGTATCGATATGAGCTATATGAAAATGCAAAATAAAGTTATTAAAAAAAAATCTTTCAAATCCAGGAACCTCCCTCTAAGCTCCCCAAAAGTCCTGGGATTCAGCCAATGACCACTGATATAGTGCCGTTATATCTTTTTAAGGCTGGGTAACTCGTTTAGGCTGAGTACCACAACAGTATCATTGATGCTGTGGCATGTACAAAATAAAACGTTTTTTCTTCTTTCAGCGTCAAGATGTCATTTGATCTATATCTACTGCTCAGTACTGTGAATTGAAGATTTTCCTGTTTAGACTTTTAAGTCTCCTCCTAAGTTATTTAATTAAAGGGTCAATAACTCTCAAACGATCTACTTCTGTCCTGCAGATGGTCTCACTGATATAACGCTACAGAGACCGAAACATCGACGCGAAACACATTCCTCTACGTTCTCTACTTACTGTTAATTGATTAAATTTGAGGTCTGAACCCTATGTATAAGTCAGACGGTTGCATTGAAGATGGGATTTTAATATACTTTGAAAACATAAATGTTTTTGATTTGAGTATTGTTATTTTTGTACCCCCACTCCAATGCTTTTGTAACATAATATTTTTTAAAGTTTCATGCATTGCATTTAAGGAATCTCAATGTGAGATTCCTTAAATGCAATCACAATTTAAGTAATCACAATTTTGCAATTTCTTAAATTGCGAAAATAAAAAAAATTATAATGCATCCCAAAAATTCAAATTGCATTCGCAAACGGACGATTTTTGCGAATCGCACCATTTGCGAATGCAATTAGAAATTATGCATGTGCCCCATAGTTTCTTAGTCCAGGTGACATCTAATGACCACCATTGAACATTTTTTCTCAAAGTAAATTCGCAGAAATGTTCCCTTGTATGCGCCTCTACCTTCTTAATATATATCTTTTTAAGGCACATGAGAGTGTCTTTCTAATTACAATCAGGGCTAGGCCAGAGTTCACTTATGCCCAGTTTGAACTGCCAATTCTTGGCATAACTTAACCAGGGTAAAAAGCTTTAAGTATCGAGCGCAATCACATCAAGAAATGATTTTCTCAGGGAGGGGAGAATTATTAGACCAAACTCTGATCCACTAAGCTAGAGCTCTAATGTTGACACATGCACTATGTTTTTGAGACCAAGGTTCCGGCGAATGGGGGGCACATTCCGAGGTAGTTCAAACACCGAACTCATAAAGATACACTCTTTCATTATTCAATCCCCATATCTCTGCGCCCGGCCCTATAGCATGGCTTCAAGACCCGTAGCCCGATATATGCAATACTTACAGGGGCTTTCAACCAGTCCTCTTCATTCATGTGTACGCTGAGTCCTTCAAATTTTTCTTTCACTCTTTATAACATAGGGCACTGTTAGCCCACTTCAGCCGTAGCTAACATCACTGTGAATGGTGGCATTCTGCTTTTTCACACAAGAACAAACACACACAAAATAATTCCCTTCAGAGCCAGTGGCTACAATTGCTCGGATTTCTTTCTATTATCAAAAATACATGTTTTAGCTTTTTGTCATTTTTTAAATATTGGTGAGGCCCCGACAACCAAATAGAAACTTTCCAAAGGCATTGACAAACTTAGAAGGGTGACAGCCAGTGCCAGACCTATTGACTTTTCCAAATGCTTGTTCAAAATGTATTTGACATCTTTCTTTCATTCTGCATTACACTTCCTCTCATTTTTCAATACTTAACTTAAACAGATTCTCAGTTGATGGACAATTTACAAATCTCACAGTTAACAACCATAGTCAGCAGAACTGGTTACCTTTTAGAGGCTCATACAGAGGCACTGCTGTTCAGTATATAAAGTCCTTTTATGGTCAACAAGCATACAGATTAAATTAATCTCACATGATTTCATGAAAATGTATCAACAGAAATGAAGAAATGCCAAGACACAAGTCAAACAATAAAAGCCACAGCTGTATGTGCTCTCTGGTACCAATGATATGAGATTACAAATGTTTCCTGCATTAAGATATTACTATGCAGGGGAGAGATGCAAATATATCAAGTGTGGTACAATAAGGCCAAGTGACACCATTATCCCGGGGATCTCCACAACCACACCCTAAAAACCAGAAGGATAGGCCAGGAGCACCTTCATGTCATCGGAGGCGGAAATAGGCCCATAATGCCCCACACATGTTAACGCCAGGCATAGCCACATGTCAGCAAGTGTGCAAAGGAGGGCTCTATTAAGCCACTGTTATGCTGGGATGAGACAGATATATGTCAAGTATTTCCACAGTATGTCCAAGTAGGTCACTATGATGCCACAAACAGTCAGACATATGTCAACCTTGACTACTAAATGTCTCGGATGGGCCACTATTGTCTAAGGGTTAAAGAGCATGCTGCCAATAATGGTCATGGTATGTAAATGAAGGAGCACTATTATGACAGGTAGACTGAAATTTGTACAGAGTGCCCACAAAGATTAATGTTGCAGTATGTTTCAGAGGCCATTGCCCGGCTGAGCAGTGGAAGAGTCCCCGGCCCCAATGAGATGCCACCTGAGTTCTTCAAGCTTTCCTCTAACCTGGCAGACCATCTCCTCTCACTGTTTAAGTAAGCCAGACAGGGGTAGAACTTTTCATATGACCTGAGGATGCCCACAATAGTGTTAAAACATAAAGGACGTGGTTATGAGTTAGGACTATATATGTGCAAAGACACCAGTTAACCGGAATTAACAATGTAAGCTTGAATCTTCGCACGTATATCCTCCTATGAATGGGATTGGGAAAACATGTGCAGAACCTGTTTTTGTAACCAGACTACAGCAAATAATTCACACGTCCATGGCATTTAATGCCCCTGGCAGTGACTGTAGGCTAGGAGGCTGTTGTGGTAATGGGATGGGGAGTGTAGGTGGGGAGTGAATGAGAGGGAAAGGGAAGATGTTGCCCGTCAGGGGAAGGTTACCTCATAATTGGGTACACAGAGGGAAGAGCCAAAATCTATGAGTTGTGTATCAAATATCCCTATTTTACATACCCCAAAACTAAGATTCCTGGTGAATTGCCTTCATGGGACCATATAATATATAATCCACCCTGGCTACTTGGTTTATGCCATAGAGGAGCACTAGGCATGGCTTGTGGCATGGAGCTGATTGTGGCCCTTTATATACCTACATCCAAGGCCCTTGACCACATTGAGAGGTTATTCATTCTGGTGGTTCTGGAGCAGGTGGGTATGGGACCACAATTTATATCCTGGATCAGACTAGTGCATACAAGTCCCTTGGCTACAGAGCAGGTGAATAGTGTTTTGTCGACACCCTTCTCCTTAGAGCGGAGCAAAAGGTAGGGTTCACTCTTTTCACCTGTGCTCGTTGCCCTAGCATTGGATCTACAGACATGCTGGTTTAGGAAGAACGCTCTGATTAGAGGGCTTCGGTGGGATCCACAGGGGGCCAAAAGAATATATCGATTATGTGCTGCTTTATCTGGCTGACGCAATAGACGTTTTGAAGATGATCCACTACATATTCTGAGAATTTGGCAAGCAGTCTTGGTTTAGTATTATTGGAATAAATCAGTTCTGTACCCCCTTTCGTCCTCATATCAGATGTCTTAATATTCATCCCCCATTAGAGTAGTACCGGCTGGATTAAAAGACCTCAGTATACATGTGATGAGAAATGAGGGTGTATACCATAGGAATCAATCAATCAGGTTTCTTATAAAGCGTAACAACTCACCCGTGAGGGTCTCAAGGCACTGAGTGTGGGTTGGAAGGGGAGGATCTTTGGTTCTGTCGAATCAATCAATCAAGTTGAATCTCTATTTAGGCCCAGTTGCCTCCCAGAAGAATGTGTGACTTTGGAGGTCACACCCTCTGTCACTGACAGGTTGGGCGACAGTATGTAAAATTAGAGCGCCGCCTAAGTTCCTCTACATACCCCAGAACATGTTACACCTGGTTCAGAAGGATTACATGTATCCTGAAGCATGCTGTGGCTGTGGGATGGGCCCCAGAGGATCAATCTGGACATTCAGACTTATGGAGTCTAAGATGAGGACATTGAACCTTCCGGATGTACATTAGTATTACGGGGTGTCACACCTGGCGGAGGCAAATGAATATGTCTTCTCATTCCAATAAGCGACTTCCTCAAGGGTAGACAGCATGCCCTGGACCCCATGGATATCCAGCAGTGCTATGTGAATCCTTTGTACTCACACAACTGCAAGAGCACACAGGCATGGTGGTCAGGGTGTGGAAGGCAAGGACAAAGAAGATAAAGCTGGGTATTACTTTCATAGAGTTTTCTTCCCTGTGGGTGAGGACTGGCCTGAAGAAACTTGGCTACTGTACGGTTTTGGCTGCTGTACCAGGTATCCACTCGGGGATTGATCTCCTGCATCTACAAGCCTCTCAAAAGAGATTGCTGCATTGACACAACAGTAGTTCGGACAGGTGGGCTGCTGACCTGCCTGAGCTGCTGTCTGAGAGTGCCTGGAAGAGGGCATTCACTCAAGTCGAGGCGATGGCGGGCAATGAGAGGTTCAAGCTCACCCAGTTCTATTATCTGCATCAAACGAATGTGGCCTCACAGTGTTCTCATAACATCAATGGTGTTCTGTCGGATGCATGCCCTAGGTGGGGTTTCACTCCGGTGTCCTTCCTCCACATGACGTGACAATGTAGCAAACTGCAAGGTTTCTGGGGAAAGGCCCTATGGGTTCTCCGGGAGGTCACGATGATGGAGCAAGGATTCGCACGTGAAGCGACTTGCTCTCATTCATGAACCTCGTCTAACCTTTAATAAGCATTAACCAATCCTGTCCGTCTTAATTTTCACTTTTTCCAATACACGCGGGTGCCCGAGAGAAGCTCGCATCTATGTTTATTAATTGTAATGATGCTTGCACTACTGAATGGCCGCTTCGCAGAAATCCAGTCTGCGCATGCGTCGGTCATACCCACGTGATGTGACGCACTCGCAATTTGGAGGGATGTTTTCGCTCATGCGCATTGTTGCTAAATATGGCCGCTTGTCTTTAACCATGCTCCCTGCTAGCTCATGCTGCTTTTGCATATCTGTCTTTCCCGCATTAACCCTCAATGCTATAGATATTACAAAGTAAGGGGTACAGTGAAGCTTTTCATGGTATACAGTGTATTCATTTTTTCTGTGTTTCTAATTTGTTTTCGCTTACTTTTCATGTACCGCGTATCTGGGGGCCTGGGAGTTGGGGAGCTGCGCCATTTTAGAAGCCCATGTGGACCTGGTCACCTGACATGAGGACCGGGCCTTGCATCCGTGGAAATCAGCCAGCTGGCTACCGAAGCTGAGATGCTCCTGGGAACCTGCCCCATAACCCAGAGAGGAGAAGCTGAATTTCACCTGAACTGTTACATTTGTTTCTTCCTACTGTATGCCCTATTGTACTCTTCTACACGTATGCCTGGGAACAGGAATTTAAGGGGTGGGTACTGTCATTTGAATATTAAAACATGGGAACGCAGAATTTAGGAGGTGACAATGACCTAACCACCTCTCCTGACCAATCATAAATCGGGACCTTGTCACTTGCAACATTTGTGGGTGGTCTGGGGGTCCCAGAACAGTATAACTAGTCTAGTTCAGCTTAGAGAAATTGTCAGACTTGTCCGAGTAGCTGACCTGTCACTGACCCTACGAACTCTATAGGTGATTGATACAGAGCGCTGCGGAGCACTCTGTCCGTATTTTCCACAAGCTCCAAGGGGTGGAAATAGTCTTAAGTGCTGGCGGAGCACTTTGCTGGGAGATTTGAAAACCCAATCGGGGTTACTGGCGGATTCCGTGCAGAGGGGGAGTAACGCAGGCGTTGGATCCGAAGCTGCAGGTGTTGGTCGTGCCCTTTGATGAGCCCAGTCCTGACCCAAAACCTGAGGGGTATCCTGTCCTGACTGTCCTGAGCTGTACCTGCTCGCCTACTGGCATTCTGAATCCTTGAGGGTCCTTGTCCTCGCCTTTCCCAAGCTGACCCGTGGCCAGGGTTGGTCCTTATTCCCGTCCTAGGTAAATATATCGTGTGGGTGTCTGTCTAAACTTTACTCCTACCTTTTCCTCTTCCTAATAAAGCACTCTTGCCTGTGGTATTTTCCTATCACCTTTAAAAGTGACTTTTATGCAATTGTTTATTAGTAATGTTCCATTTTTTCCCTACCTTTAGGATATTATTAAATTGACTGCTTATGTTAGCTTGTTCCATTATCCTTTCCCTTTAGTATGGTTGCTGTGAACTTATCAAGAATAGCATAAGGTTTAGGAATTAGTTTAAACTAAGTGCTCATAGAAGGCCCTTCTCATGTCCCCTGTCTTAGTTTAGATTTCGTACTGAACAGCACATTCTCTAATGTTCATACCCTGTAGTGTTCCTTAAGTACTCTATGGTGCTTGCCTTAATCCATAGTTATATTTTGGCTTTGATCCTGATTATTGATGTTCTGATTTGTGTTTGCCTTATACTAATGGCATATTAATTCTAAAATTCTTTATATAAACCTTTAAAACTCATCAGGTGTCTGTGGTCATTATACTTCACAAGGTATCATTAAATGTACTGAATATGTAAGGAATTTTACTCCTTTTAGGAATCTTGTTACCTGTCCACTGCTAGCTCCTGTCCTGATCCATCAGGAGAAATGTGCCTGTGGTAAGTCAGGTACATGTATAGTAAGTGGTGAGAGAGTCACCCCCTGAATTACTCATAGTAGCGTGTAAGAATCACCCGGTTCACGCAAAACACAGTCATCGTATGCACGCCAGGGCCCAGTGTGTGGAAATTGGTAAACTAGTGACCCGGGTGAACTGCGCGCTCTATCAGTAATTTTCTGGTAGCAGAGTTATGGTTAGGACTAGTTAAGATAGGTAGACAAGATAGTTAATAAATAAACCGTGAAAATAAAAATGTGCTGCTGAGATTTTAATGCTGCTATATTGATTGCATTGCTTCAAATATTGCGCAAATGTTTTGAAGAAAGTTTTTTTATATATGTAAAGGATTTTGCATTGCTGCCATAAGTATTTTATGTAATATTAACAGAATTGTCTGTGAGTGTTTTGTGTAGTCCGAATCCCCGGGGAAGTCTATAGCTAACGGTGAGCAGAATCCGGTTAGCCAATGAGGTCGCTTGTTGTGAGTTATTAGTGCATGGTTAGGAAGGACCGGAAGCACTAATTAGGACCTTTTTGTATTTGAATAATTGATAGCTACGAGTCCTTTGTATAAAACTTCCATTGTGATATCACCTAGTAAGGGTCACATACGGAAGGAGTAATAGGGTCTTTGAAGCTTGAATGGTAAGCAAGGTAGTTCGCTGGTGAAAGCCTGACTTAGTACATATCCCGGAAAGAACTGGATAAGTCAGAGGAGTAGCAGGTTCTATATTGCTCGAGTGAGAGGTTAGGCAGAGAAGTCTATCCGAAGTGAATGAAAAGTAGACAGAAGTGGTTTACTTGTAGTGAGAGGAAAACTTTCTTTCTTTTTAGGACACTCCGACACAGCGGCGAACGTTTCATATTGTTGACTAAAATTAGTACTCGCACTTTAAGAAAAATTCAAAGTTTCCGTTACCTTGTAAAGGAGGGAGTTAGTCGGAAGGCTGCTCTGCCGTCACTCCGTGCCGCGCTGGTATTGGTCAAGACAGCGGGCGTGTAGTGAAGCTGAAATTGTAAGGGAGGGGTGAGTGCCGAAGCGTGAGACCACGTCTCGCGAAAGGCCGCGCACCCATTGGACGAGGGCTTTTGTAATCACTGTGTTGATTGGTTGTCGCGAAATAAAAGTCGCGCTAGCATTGGAAGCACAAAGGTAAACAAAATTAATCAAGCCGAGTTAGAAGCTAGTCTGGAAAGGTGTATGTGGTATCCTGAATTCTTGCCTAATCCTCAGAATCTAGGTTTTTATAAAGAACAGATGCTAAGAGGTAGACCTTACAATATGTACGGAGGAAAGAGAAAATTGTCATTTGCCGAAAATATTAAAAGCTATTTCAAGAAAGACAAGCCCATACGAACCAGGGAGGGTGTGATCATTCCACCTCCAAATACTCCCGCCTCCTTCATGATGTTTGATAAAGGGTATCATACCTGTGTATGGTTGGAGAATTGGGTGAGGTATACGGAAGACGATGGAGTCTTAGCATTTCCCCTTAATGGTACCTTTAATGGTAGGATCCTGTTTAACTTAAGAACCCGAATGAATGAATTTCATCCCCGACCTAGATTAACTCAATATGAAGCATTAGAGGAATGGGAAATTGAAGCTCTAGAACGAGACAGACCCCGAATGGATAAGGGAGTGAGTAAGTGGTACCCAAAGGTCCAAAAAGAAACTAAAGAGAAAAAGATGCAACAGTGGAGACAGAATATGATGGTTGAGGGACTGTTTCCAATGTTTGGGGTACTCGAAGAGGGGAAAGGGAAGTGTACGGAGAAAAGCCGACACCTCATGGCTATGGGAGACTCAGAAGATGAGCAACTAGAGGATTTATTGATGAAAAACCCACCTCCCTATGTTGCGGAATCAGAATCTTTGGGTTCCCAAAACCCGTTTTCTAAATATCCTAGATGTAGGAGGGCCAGTAAGACAGATGTAATGGGTACGGAAAGTAAAGCCAGTGATAGTGATGGGTTCTGCAGACCTAGTTCAGCGGTCCCAAATTACCGACCTTTTGGGGAAGACCGACCAAGTTTGGTCCTTCCGACTGCCCCAAATATTTACCCTACATTGGTACCCCAAGTGATGCATGACAATTCTTCAGAAAGGGTTTTGCGTGAGCGAGAAAAGGAAGCCCTGAACAAACAGCGAATTGATTTAATTCAGACCATAGCCCAGATAAATCCCAGTCCGGATTCACTGACTATCCCAGTAACTATTGGTCCTGCTATACCTCTTTATGGGGATAGACTGACTAGTCCAAGAACCCCTATTATAACTCCAATTGTACCAACCCCTATCATTCCTCCCCCAAGAAAAGAGCCGCTCATAGTCGATGATCAAGAAAGTGAATGTGAGTCTGTGATCTCCTTAATGGATCTGCCTAACAGGGAACCTGGAACCAGTGTACCAAGGGCAAGAAATCAGGCTAGGACAAAAGAGGTCCTGATTGAAACCACTGGTGGCCCAGTGACGGACCTTATCAACTTGTCCCTCACTCAAGGGGTAGTTCCCCCCAGTTGGAAAGGGGCGGTCGTGAAGGCCCTTTTAAAAAAGCCTAATCTGGACCCCGCCGACCTTGCCAACTTTAGGCCTATCTCGCTGCTGCCGGGCCTTAGTAAGATCGCTGAGAAGCTGGTCAACAGCCGCCTGTCGGACTTCTTGGAGGCCAATTCCCTCTTAGGTGACTCCCAAACCGGTTTCCGTCCCGGTCAGGGGACTGACACCGCCCTGCTGGCGGTTGTGGAGAACGCTAGGAGCATTTTGGACTCAGGGGGGTCAGTGGCAGTGATCCTCCTGGACCTCAGTGCTGCTTTTGACACCGTGGACCATCAGGTGCTTCTCCAACGGCTGGCAGAGGTGGGGATCACCGGTCTGGCCCTCAAGTGGTTTGCTTCCTTCTTGGAAGGTCGCACATTCGAGGTATGGGAAGGCCCTGAAAAATCATCTTCAATCCCTCTCCAGTGTGGTGTGCCACAGGGCTCTTCATTGAGCCCTACGTTATTCAACGTCTATATGGCACCCCTGGAGAGTGTGGTACTGCCGCTGGGTATCAAAATCATCAGTTATGCTGATGATACTCAGTTGGTGGTAGGCCTTTCCCAGTCGGCTCACCATCCTGACCGACTGCACTCGTGTCTGGAGAAGATCTACACATGGATGTGCAGCTCAGCTTTAAAGCTCAACGGTTCCAAGACGGAGCTGATGCTGCTGGGAAACTCCTCTCCATCTCTGTCTCCCAGCAGCTGGCCCGACTGCCTTGGACCTGTACCCACTCCCAAGCAGGAGATTAAGAGCCTCGGGGTTTGGCTTGAGCAGGACTTGTCGTTTAAAACCCATGCCAAAAAGACTGCTGGCGTGTGCTTTGGCCTGCTCCGCTCGGCTCGGAAGATTCTACCGCTGCTCCCAGCGGTCACTAGGAGACTTCTCATCCAGGGGCTTATCATCTCGCGGCTGGATTTCAGCAACGCGTTGTTCCTGGGTGCTCCAGAATCTACCATGAACAAACTGCAGCAAGTGCAGAATGCTGCCGCCAGGCTTTTGACGGGCATACCCAGATATCAATCTGCTCGCCCTGCGCTCAAGGCACTGCATTGGCTCCCTGTGAGGGACAGGGTGAAGTTTAAATCACTCTGCATCGCCCATAAAGTCCTGCAGGGGGCAGGTCCACCTATTCTGGGGAAGATGGTTCAGCCCTACAAAGCCCTCCGCTCTCTCCGGTCTGATCACCAACATCTTTTGCAGGTTGGGAGGGTGAAGAAAGTAAGAACTGGTGGCAGAAGGTTCTCTATAAATGTAGCCACTCTGTGGAATTCTCTTCCCCTACAACTTCGCTCGGAAACCAGTTTGCTTCGGTTCCGCAAGCTTTTAAAAACTTTTCTGTTTTCTGCCTAAAACCCCCGCATTACTCCGTAGTTTCATTCTCTGGTGAGCGCTGGGATGCCTTTTTGGTAACCAGGCGCTATATAAAACTCAGAATAATAATAATAATAATAATAATAATAATACTTCAGGGGTCAGGAGTGCCACTGTAGTTTCTCCAGAAGAATTGGATAGATGGACCAAAGAGTTAGAAAAGGACACCCCCCAATCCAAACCTTTAGAGATCTATAGGCTCAGGATAGAGATAGTGGAGCTAAAGGCTGGTAATGTAGGATTGGACCGGTTAAACTCCTTTAGTGAAGAAGAGTTACTGTTTATCAGCAAAAACCTTACCCGGAACACTAGATTGCTCCATGAGAGTTTAATGGACACTGCCGCTGACATGGGAATTGATGTTAGTCGCTCCAAAGTCCTTCAGAAATCTTACAGAGCAGACTTTTCTGGCAAAGACTTAGAAAACATGAACGTGTCAGGAAAACAAACCCAAATAAAGGAATTACTGAAAATCCTACAGAAATGGGGGGATGTAGAGAAATGGAAAACCCGGTGGGCAAAGAAAAAGGAAGACAGTAGGGCTAAACCCCAGACTTCAGAATACGTACTCAAAGAAGTAGGTCCCGCAGAGAAATTGTGTCCCATGAGAGAAGTACCTGGGGGAAAATATGTCCATGTCCCCTGGTCCCGACAAGATATTGTGTCATTTACTAATGACTTTCCAAAACTGCGGGAGAAGCCAGTCGACTGGTACAGACAGGTCGAACGCTTCATAAAGGTTCAGAAATGTCTCCTGAAAGACCTGGATGGGTTTTTCGACATTGTGGTGCCTGTAGATTTGTGGACCGAATGCAAAATTGAAATTGATTGGCCCAGTGATGAATATGAGAGAGACTCCAAAACCGGAGCTCCCTCACCTGAGGTAACGAGGAAGTATGACCAAGTCATACAATACCTGAAGAAAAAGGTGCCCGCAAAGGAAACTGATTGGACCCGGATAGATAGAACTACCCAAGAGCGCGATGAAACCGTCCACTCCTTTTATGAAAGGTTACTGCAGGTGTTCAAAACTTACAGTGGAATCGATAATGTGGACATGAAGGATATGACCCATTTCAGTTACCGATTCGTGTTAGGATTAAGACCTGAAATATCCCAGTGGATTTGAGATAATAAAATCAGCTGGCAAGGTAAGCCCATAGATGATGTCCTCAAGTATGCCAAGTACTGCGAGGATGAGATAGAAAACAAGAAGAAAGCCCTTAAGGAGAAGGTTATGTGGGCACAAGTAAAATTGGCGGAACAACAAGAAAAACAGTTAAGTAAATTGAATAATAATAATGCACAAAATCCCACTGCTGGGGGAGGAGGGAAACCCCGGGTAAAAATGAGTCGGGAAGAGGCTATGAAAAAATTCCCCTGTCACGGGTGCGGTCAGATAGGGCATTGGAGAGACGAGTGTCCACATTTGCTGGCTGGTAATGCCCCCGTAAATGGTTTAAATCCACAGGTGCAGAAAGAGGGGACACGGAAGAACCAACCACAGGTAAAGCAGCCTCCGTTGCCTTGCGCTCCTAGACAAAATTATAAAAATCAGGTTCAGCAGAATGAAAGGGCCGAGGTGTGGGAAGGAGAGAATGAAAGGAATGCAGCAGCTTCACAGTTTTTGTTAAACGATTCTTTCCTTTGTGATGATCAATACTGACGGGGCCTGAGGGGGGAGGACAAGAAGTGCGTACTTGGCGCCTCCTTACTGGTAGACCAGACAGGACCATACATCGAAGGAAAGGTTGAGGGAAAAGACGTCACCTTTCTATTGGACACTGGTGCTACCCGTTCCACTGTGAGAACTGTGGATGTTCCTAACCTACCCCTCTCGGGAGAAGCTATCCAAGTAGTCTGTGTTTCAAATCAAATAATCAGTACTCCAGTAACTGAACCCATGGAGATTTCCATTGGAAATTTCAAGGAAATGCACAGATTTGTGGTCTGTGACTCCAGTCCTGTGAACCTGCTAGGACGAGATTTGTTGTGCAAAAGGAATTGTACCATCTTTTGCACACCAAATGGCGTCGAAATTCAGACACCAGATGAAGATAGCCTGTACAAATTGATGTTACTAAAACCAGACACAGAAATTAAACTCCTGTCCATTAAAGACTTACCTGAAGAACTACAGCTAAAAGTGGTTCCTGAAGTGTGGGATTTCACTGGGAGAGATGTAGGCTTAATGGCAAATGTAGACCCAGTTAAAATAGCAATAAGAACAAATGCTGTTTACCCCAGAACAAGACAGTACAAAATGAGTGCAGAAGTAAAAGTGGGAGTCGCAATTGGAATAAACAGGTTGCTTGAAGCAAACATCATACAGGAAGTAATGAGCAGTCCCTGTAATTCGCCCATAATTGGAATTAAAAAGCCTAGCGGAAAGTACCGGGTAGTGCAGGACCTGCGCAAGGTAAACCAAATTGTTGTACCTTGCTGTCCCATTGTGCCCAACCCCGCAGTGATCCTGTATCAGATTCCTTGGAATGCGGAATGGTTCACTGTCATTGACTTGTGTCATGCATTCTTTTCCATCCCATTGCATCCCGAAAGCAAATTCCTTTTTAGTTTTGAATTTGACAGCCACGTCCATGTCTTTAATTGTGTGCCCCAGGGGTACACTGAAAATCCATCGATTTTCAACCAGATCCTAAAGAAATGCCTTGAATCGTTAGTACTGCCAAAGGAGTCTGTTTTGGTAGAGTACATAGATGACCTTCTGGTGGCGTCCAAAAGTCAAACCGACTGTGTCATTGATACCATTGCCTTGTTGAATCACCTAGGCAAGGGAGGACATAAAGTTTCGTAAAAAACAAGAGTACCTGTCAGTCGAGTGACGCTGAGTTGCTTCAGCTAACGCTAGACAAGGTGCACAGAAACAGAACAAGTCAAAGGCTAACAATCAGATTGACTATCAACAATTGCTGTTTAAGTCCTATCAGCCCACCCAACTGGCGGAGCCTCATCATGTAGGACACTCAAACCATGGTCAGTCTGCAAACGCCCAGATGTATTTTGGCAATGCATCACTTGGTCATGGTCCGAACACCGCAAATGTTAATACAAGAGGTGAAGCTGATGTGTGCAGTGCAAAAATTATATTTCAAGTGAAGTGGATAAAATGGCTGCCAAGGCACACAAAGACCTTTAATAGTGATTGCCTGGACGTCAGATTAAAAATAGTGTAGTGACAGTGTGAAATAATCACTGTCTGGCATTGCTTGGTGGACAACAAAAATCAGGCCAACATGTTTCTGCCATGTTGTGTAAGTTCACTGGCATTCATCAGGGCCAAGCTCTCATATGCTACTGCAATTGCACTATCAAATGTGTCTAATAAAGTAAGAAAAATTAATCAATAAACCAAATTACAAGTGGAATAAGAGTGGTCGTTCACGACCATCCTACCGCATCTTCTTAATTTGCTCAGTGGATGCAGTTGGTCTTCCCTATGATAAAAGTCAAAAAGAGGGAAAAACCGTGTAGAAGGTGTAGACACGTGATACTTTTTAAGACATAAACAACATTTTACACCTTAAGTATAAACTTAGTGACACGTGTCATTACTGTGCAAAACCAGCGATAGTTTAAGCAGAACTCAGACAAGTCCATCACTAATTTATAATGGTCATTCAAGGAGTGCGTGATATAACGTCACCGACAGTTATTCTGTATAATATTTCAGGAACTTAAGTGTAACACTTACCCATCAATCTGTGGGAAGTAAGCCTCACCTCACCCGGCAACTGCTCGGAAGGATAAGGCCCCGCTCTAGACGTGTAAATAAAGACAGTTCTAAAATTAGGTCACTGTCAAGATTTTAGTACTGTGTACTGTCTACCTAACCCAATAATTTTCTGATCTGCCCACACATGGTACCCCACCACGATGAGCCAGATGTAAACACTAGACGACTAGCTTCTATCCCAACCTTTATGCATATATCTAGTTTGTGTTGCCTGCTGTAAAGTAGCTCAATTTAAGTCTATACTGAACAGTTGCGCAGTATTGATGTTGAGAAAACGAGAGTAATTCCCCCGTCCTGACAAACATACCTCTAGTCATAACTGGCATTGTTGGGCTAATGTCCTTGTTAAATGACTAAAGCTTAATGCCAACAACCATCCAAACTTTCTAATCCCATCTTACCTGTCCGTCGGTACCTCACGGCGGGAACTCGAGCCGAAGGGGAGGCACCGACGGACCGGTTGGGCCCAGTTTTATATTAGCGCTGAGTGATTAATTTGTTGCAGCTGGTCTTCGCAACGGTGTAACGGCGCATGGGCGCTATTCTGACTCTATCTACCGCATGCGCAGATGTCACCAGCCATTCAATGCGCATGCGCAACTAGAGTCACTCTCCATTTTGATAGTCACGCATGTCCGATGAACACCGTGTGGTGGCAAGGCGCATGCGCGTACAAAGACCACTCACAAAGGTGAGTAGCGCATATTCAGTCTACCAATGTTAGTTTTCGCGCGTGTGCAAGACATCACAGCGCCCTTACAAATGTATGTAACATTAGATCCACAAAGTACACAAGGGATCAAGGGGCGCAATTACAGTCACTCTCTACTGTGCAGATCGCGCATGCCCAAACGAACAGGTGTGGTTGCAGGGCGCAAGCGCATGCAAATGATGCCAGTATCTGTGAATGCGCATACTCAGTTGACCAATGTTGTTAATCGCGCTTGTGAAAGACATCGCCGCGCCCTTGGAGATATATGTGGCATTAAAACCCCAAGGTCCATAAGGGATCCATACTCTGATGAACGGAATTCAGGCGACAAGCGCTGGCCAGAACCAACCAATAGAATCAATAATGTGAGTTCTGAATGATTAGAGAAAATACATTTCAGAGGCCTGCCTGGGTAAGTATTAGGTATATAAGAGAGGGATCAGGTGATGATCGGACCTACCTAGGCCCAAGATACATTTAGATTCAACAATTTGTCTGGAAGACGAATTAACCCTACAGGAGCAAGAGCCTGATGTAGAACAATAAGTGCCGGGTGAGGCGCCTCTATAAACTCTACTGAACACGTATTGTACTAGAAACCATGTAGTCAGCCCTCAAGTAGTGCCCAGCATGTCATTAGGGTCTAAATGATGCCATGGAGGTGCGAATTGGTAACCCTAAGTATTGAGTGGAACTGCCTACGATCTTGAAGCACCCTTTCAATGTTAGAGACTGCAGATTACAGCTGCCAAACTGGAGACCTTAGTAACTATAGGAACGAGATCCTCCAACATTGTGGTCACAAAAAAGTATCAGATGGCAAATGTAGCACTCAGATCGATAGCCCCGAAGGGTGCACTCAAATCGAAAGCCACGGAATGGTGTCATTCATCCCATTCACATCAGACTTCAATTTAAAAATCCACCGCTGCTCCTTGACAAAGAGAAAGTGCGAAACATCAGAGATGTGGGGTGGAATGTATGGCTGTTCAAGTACCACCCATGCCAGATCCTCTGCTTTATGTTTCGCTTCTAAGAAATGATTAGTGAGGCCTGTGGATTGTTTCTTGCAGCGGATCGTGCTTTTATGTTCGCTGATGCGAGACTTGATCGCTCTCGTTGTATGACCAACATATTGCTTCTTACACGGACACGTGATCAAGTAGATTAGTTTCTCTGAGTTACAGTTCGTATGTTTTGTTAACCTCCAAGGTCTGGTGGTCCCGATGTCAATCGTTAGGGTCTTGCGTGTCTGTGGACAGGCCGCACAATTGCCACATGGGTAATGGCCTTGTACTGGGGTGGTATTCCAGAGGGTGTTAGTGATTTGTTTCAATTCACTCCGTGGTCTGGTGTGAACCAGACTATCCCGAATTGATGGTCCTCTCTTAAATGCAAATAGAGGTCGAGGTATTACTCCAGCCCCTGTATTTAAGATCTTCCAGTGTTGAAGTATGGTTTTCTTCACCGCATTGGAGGATGTGGTAAAGGTTTGTACCATGGTCATTCGGTCTCTCGTAGTGTCAGGCCTCTTGTGTTGTAGAAGTGCCTCCCGGTTATTATTGAAGGCTCTCTTGTTAGCTCGGCGTACAAGATGGTTTGGATAGTGCCGATCTCTCAGGTTGGATGACAGTTCTTCAGCATGGTGATTGTATAAACTGTTAGAGGAACAATTCCTTCTGACCCTGAGAAATTGGCCTACAGGCAAATTCTCACGCAATGATTGCGGATGGAAACTCTGGAATGATAATAGCGAGTTCCGTGCCATGGGCTTCTGGAAGAGTTCACTTTGTAGGCCTCCCTCTGCTGGAAAAATCTGGAGGTCAAGGTACGCCAGTTTATCTTTGCTGCTCTCCATGGTAAACTTGAGAAACTGATTCCTTGAGTTCAGCCATGTGTGGAAAGCCGACACCTCGATGGACGACCCTCTCCAAATCACAAGGATATCGTCAATATATCTTTTCCACAGTACCACCTGATGGAAAAAGGGGTTACTGTGGTTCAATACATGATCTTGCTCGAATTGGTGCATGTACAGATTGGCCAGGCTGGGTGCAAAGACACTCCCCATCGAGGTCCCTGAGACCTGGAGGTAAAGCTCATTCTGATACTGGAAAAAGTTTTCCATCATGGCGAGCCTTGCACACTCCATTATAAAAGATACTGGTGTTATCGTATCAAGTTGTCTGGCCTCTAAGATGATTCTGATACAGCCCAATGTTTCCTGTTGCGGGATTGACGTGTATAGAGACTCGACGTCAAAACTAACCAGCAGGTCTGTCTCAACGTCGAACTCAGCGTCGGCTAATAGTCTAAGTACATCCCCAGTGTCCTGTAGGTATGTCGGTGTCTCCTTGACTATCGGTTTTAGGAAAAAATCTACAAAGGTAGACAAAGGCTCGAGTAACGAGCCTATCCCCGAAATAATGGGCCGCCCAGGAGGCGGTCTCTGGGCCTTGTGTATTTTTGGGAGACAATAGAAATATGGAGTTACCGGATGTATTGTAACTAGATATCTCGCTTCTTGGGGAGTGATCCAGCCCTCTGATAATCCTTCTTCTACAAGACTCTTGTTAAAGTGTCGCCAGACAAATTACTGTTCTGTAAAAACTCAGTGAAATATCTGGGGCACCAGATAGAGAAAGGGATCAGGAAAGTTACTACAGAAAGGATCAAAATAATTCAAGCAATGGAACTACCCAGAACCCAGAAAGAAGTAAGAATGTTCCTAGGAGTTGTAGGGTATGCAGGCAATGGATTGTAGGATTCGCAGCTCTAGCCAAACCCTTGATAAAAATGACCAAGAAGGGAGTGGAAGATCCAGTTAGTTGGGACGATGAAAGCATGAACGCTTGGGTAAAATTGCGAAATTGCCTGTGCTCAGCCCCTGCCTTAGGAATGCCTGATTATTCCAAGAACTTCGAACTGTTCTGTGATACAAGAGACAATTGTGCACTCTCAGTCCTAACACAGGAACATGGACTGACTAGGGGTCCAGTGGCCTACTTTTCGGCCACTCTGGATCCGGTGCCTGCTGGGTTACCCGGATGCCTGAAAGCAGTAGCTGCTACTTGTGCAAGTCTAGAACAGAGTGAAAACATTGTTATGGGACATCCTGTCACTGTATATGTTCCGCATTCAGTTGTGATCTTACTGACCCGAACCAAGACCCAGTATCTCACCCCTAGTCGGCTGACTAAGTATGAGATAATTCTTATAGGTGCTGAGAATGTAATCATCTCCAGGTGTAATATTTTGAACCCCGCAACTCTGTTGCCCATTCCCCTAGATATTGAAGAAGATGAGGTTGAGCATAACTGCATGGACCTAACTGAATTTAGCACCAAGCCACGTCCTGATATCAAAGAAATAGCCTTACTTGATGAGGATCTTATGATGTTTGTAGATGGCTCATGTTTAAAACATGAGGATGGAGGTCTGAGTGCTGCCTATGCTGTAGTTACATTGGAGACAATCCTAGAAGCATCTTACCTATGCGACATAAAATCTGCACAAGTAGCAGAGTTAATCGCATTGACAAGAGCTTGTAAACTGGGGAAAGGAAAGAGGGTAACTGTTTTTACTGACAGCCAGTACTGTTATGGGGTCGTTCATGACTTCGGCCAACTATGGTTACAAAGAGAATTCATGACTTCCTCAGGTACCCCTATCAGAAATGGAAAGGTGGTACAGAACTTACTGGAAGCGATCCAATTACCCCAAGAATTGGCTGTGGTCAAGTGTGCAGCTCACAAGTCTGGAAATGATGATGTGACAGCCGGAAACCGATACGCTGACCAAATCGCCCAATACTGCTCCCGATACAAAATGTCCCTCAAAATCAAATTATGGGGAGGTGGAAGCAGCTGCCAACTTATGATGTTTGAAAGTGTGTCTACCTGGGAGGAATTGAGAGACATACAACAGGCAACAGAACAAGAAGAAAAAGACAGGTGGGAAAGGGATGAATGTACACTGAGAGATGAGGATGGTGTCATGGTTTACAAAACTGGTGTGCCTGTATTACCAGACAGTCTAGTAGCCCCAATGGCTAGGATCATACATGAGGACACACACATTGGGAGAGACGCCATGTGCCGCATGTTTAACAAGGTATTCCATAACACAAAGTTCAGGAACATAGCAGAAAAACTTTGCCAGAGGTGCTTAGTGTGTCAACAATTCAACGCAGGAAAGAGGACAGTAGTGGAGCAAAGTACGATTGGGAGGGCAGAAGGTCCCTTTGTCAGGATGCAGGCGGACTTTATCCAGTTGCCCATGTGCAAAGGATACAGATACGTCCTGGTAATAGTTTGCCTATTTTCTAGATGGGTGGAGACCTACCCAGCAAAGAAAAATGATGCTATAACTGTAGCCAAATTACTACTTAGAGAGCTGATACCTAGATTTGGAATTCCAGAAACTATTGAAACAGACCAAGGTGGGCATTTTTCTAACGAAGTCCTCAAGGAACTCTGTAAAACATTTAAAATGGAGCAAAGGTTGCACTGTGCATATCATCCAGAGGCTTCTGGAATAGTTGAACAAGTGAATGGCACCATCAAATCCAGACTTGCGAAAGTGTGTGATTCCACCAAAATGAACTGGATAGAAGCTTTGCACCCTTGTGCTGATGAGTTTGAGAAGTGTTCCGAACCGAAAAACAGGCCTAAGTCCCCATGAAGTACTAATGGGAAGAGTAATGCGACAGGCATGGGTACCTGGACACAAACTGCTAAGTATTTCTGATGATTTAGTGCTAGAATACTGCAGGCAGCTGGGTGACCAAGTGCGTTCTATCTCTCACCAGATTGGAGAGACTGCTGTCGAATGGCCTACAACTCCAGCACATAACTTGAGACCTGGTGATTGGGTGGTGTTAAAGAAACACACCCGGAAGAGTTGCCTTAAACCAAAGTGGGGAAAGCCGAGGCAAGTGATCCTTGTAACCACAACTGCTGTGAAGTGTGCGGGCGTACCGAAGTGGATCCATGCCAGCCATACGAAGCCAGTGACAGGAGAAAACGCGACTGAAGCTGAAGGTAGCGCAGCTGAGGAGACTCCAGAAGAGAGTCCAGATCTCGCTGACATCGAACTACCGAGCTCAAGTCAGGACGTTGAGTGGTTCTCTGCCGACGACCAAGTTCTTGATCCAATAAGAACCCAAAAATATTCTTACCTAGATAGTGAGTGGGATAGAGAAGGTGAGACAGAATTAGAGGACGAAGGTCAGGTCATCGAAACACACAACAAACCTGATCAGGAAATAGGCCAAGTAGGGACAGACCAAGTTATCGACACTCCTCCTGAAACTTCAGGAACTGGAAAGGGACAGATAGTGGTTAAAGCTGAAGTTCATGCGGAAGAAAATCAAGGGATCGAAGTGCATGAACAGGAACAGATAGAAATAGACCAACGTGTTCAGGAAGCAGAGTCCAGATCACCTGAGAATAAAGATCAAATACAAAGTAGACCTGAACAAGGCCAGCTTAGAGACCAGGCAGCAGAAACTTATGAAAGACCTGGAACTAGTCAGACAGGAAGGGAAATAGACACTGCCGAAACAAGAGTACCCCAACGAAGCGAAAACAAGAGAGTTCACGAGGAAGGTCAAGTTTCCTCAACCACTAAAAGCCACAAGAAAAAGGGTGAACCCCGATACATAAAAAGACTGAGACTAAGAATCAAGACAGTTGAAGAAAAACTAGCAGACCGAAAAAGGGCTGCCAGTGAAAGAAAAGAAGCCCGAGTCCAGTCCAACCGACGAAGCTCACGAGTAAAGAAACAAAACAAACTGTATCGGAGCCCTGAATGGACTTACTTGGTGTTGGAAGAAATTGACGAACCCAACAACAGTGGCAAAAGTGACGAAGAGTCAATTACTGATTGGAGTTCTGACGAAGACCCTCCTTGAGGAAAACCTGAGAGACCCTTCGATGAAAAAGAAACAAAGAGGGGTTGGAAACCCACCTGTAAGCCACAATGTCTGATTCAAGTGTAAATGGAAGATCCAAATTTAGTTGTTGTAAAACCTGCTGTAAAGTATGTATTTGTAGTATAGCCGTACTGATAATAATATGGATAGGACTAACAGTTTTTATACCTTTTATGATAAGTAAAGACCCTAACTTGTACCCCACTAACCCAGAGACTCTAGACACAGAAACTGTACAGACTGAAGAAACACCACAAAGTGTAGAAAGACGTGACAACTCTGCTGTACTAAAACAAAAACGAACGGACTTAGATGCATCAGATGAGGGTGGACTACATTTTCACAAGATGAAAAACAGAACTCAGTTAAATGTCTTCACAAATCTTTTAGTGCATTATGTAGAAGCTATGGAAATAGAAGATTGTTACGTATGTATGAAGCTACCTACTTCTGTAGCTGAGAGCGTGACATATCACCATTTACCCCTGACCTACGGAATTTCCTGTAGTATATTAGCATGCTTATTCTATAGAAGCACTTTACAGTACTACTACTCAAACACTGACGTGATCTTTTCAGAACTTCCTGTTCGAGGAAACCTGAACATTGTACATATTAGAAGCGAGGTAACCGGTTATATGGGAGAATATTTCCTGACCATAGGTGACATAGACTTAAATGAAGCTAGAGAAAATAATCTGACCTGTTCCTTACAAGAGCAGGAAAAGATGTTCCTGAAGATGGCAGAAAGAAGGAGGGAGAAATTTCAGAAAAAGGCCAATGATGAAAAAGATAGAATCCCTTGATGGGCAGAGAATATGGAAAGCACCTCAGAAGGCGAAGCTAGTCCTGCATTGTTGCTGGATTTTGAACGGAAAGGGAAACTATGTCTCCATAGAGAAAAGACTAGTTATTATAACAATGTATTCATCGGTTCCAGCGAGTGTGAACATAATTACCAGGTAATTGGAGGTTGGGGTTTCAAAAATGGGTCAGAACCTGTGTTTCCCAGAATTTGTTATATATGTGGAAACAAGGCTTATTTCAAATTGACCGATCACTGGTATGGAAGCTGCTATTTTGGCATTGTTTTCCCGAAAATATACCATGTGAACAATGCTGCTGGAAGCAATGAAGATACTAATGGCTTAGCGCGTAGTAAACGTGAAAGTGTAGGAGAAATAATAGGTGATATTTTTAGTGCACTGATACCTGGAATGGGGGTAGTTCTGAATACTCACCGTATCTGCAAATTGTCTACAGTAGTGGATCGGTTATCAACTGACACTGCTGCTGGATTCCGGCTGGTCAATACTGAAATGGTTGCGATCAGATCAATGGTTTTACAGAATCGCCTTGCTCTTGACACCCTATTGGCAAAAGAGGGCGGAGTCTGCCGAATGTTGAAGGCGCAACATTGTTGCACTTACATTCCTGATAAAAGCATTGAAATAAAGAAATATGTAAGAAACATAACTAGTTTGGAAAAAGAACTCAAACCATTGGAGGTTGATAGTGCCTGGATGAGACTGACTGATGGTCTCTCCTCTGTAGGTAGTTGGTTCTCTAACTTGGGTAAAAGTCTTTTATGGAAAATACTGATGCCAATAGCTGGAATAGGTGTGGTTGTACTGATTATATTTATCTGTTGCAAATGTCAAAAATGCAGAAAGAAATATACAGTGAACAAAAGAGGAGTGAAGAGAATGTTGATGAGCTAGAATTAGAAGAATTGAAAAACGAAATTTACAAGAGAGCTAAAAGCTTTCACCCTAATAAGGATGCAGGAAGAAAGCTCAACAACAAGTTTGTTGAAATTGAGATGAATGATATGCAAGAATGAAGTTGGCATCTGTTTCCATTTATAGTGATGATAGTAAATATCATCAAAGAGGGGATTGATGGAGCAAGGATTCGCACGTAAAGCGACTTGCTCTCATTCATGAACCTCGTCTAACCTTTAATAAGCACTAACCAATCCTGTCCGTCTTAATTTTCACTTTTTCCAATACACGCGGGTGCCCGAGAGAAGCTCGCATCTATGTTTATTAATTGTAATGATGCTTGCACTACTGAATGGCCGCTTCGCAGAAATCCAGTCTGCGCATGCGTCGGTCATACCCACGTGATGTGACGCACTCGCAATTTGGAGGGATGTTTTCGCTCATGCGCATTGTTGCTAAATATGGCCGCTTGTCTTTAACCATGCTCTCTGCTAGCTCATGCTGCTTTTGCATATCTGTCTTTCCCGCATTAACCCTCAATGCTATAGATATTACAAAGTAAGGGGTACAGTGAAGCTTTTCATGGTATACAGTGTATTCATTTTTTCTGTGTTTCTAATTTGTTTTCGCTTACTTTTCATGTACCGTGTATCTGGGGGCCTGGGAGTTGGGGAGCTGCGCCATTTTAGAAGCCCATGTGGACCTGGTCACCTGACATGAGGACCGGGCCTTGCATCCGTGGAAATCAGCCAGCTGGCTGCCGAAGCTGAGATGCTCCTGGGAACCTGCCCCTTAACCCAGAGAGGAGAAGCTGCATTTCACCTGAACTGTTACATTTGTTTCTTCCTACTGTATGCCCTATTGTACTCTTCTACACGTATGCCTGGGAACAGGAATTTAAGGGGTGGGTACTGTCATTTGAATATTAAAACATGGGAACGCAGAATTTAGGAGGTGACAATGACCTAACCACCTCTCCTGACCAATCATAAATCGGGACCTTGTCACTTGCAACATTTGTGGGTGGTCTGGGGGTCCCAGAACAGTATAACTAGTCTAGTTCAGCTTAGAGAAATTGTCCGACTTGTCCGAGTAGCTGACCTGTCACTGACCCTACGAACTCTATAGGTGATTGATACAGAGCGCTGCGGAGCACTCTGTCCGTATTTTCCACAAGCTCCAAGGGGTGGAAATAGTCTTAAGTGCTGGCGGAGCACTTTGCTGGGAGATTTGAAAACCCAATCGGGGTTACTGGCGGATTCCGTGAAGAGGGGGAGTAACGCAGGCGTTGCATCCGAAGCTGCAGGTGTTGGTCGTGCCCTTTGATGAGCCCAGTCCTGACCCAAAACCTGAGGGGTATCCTGTCCTGACTGTCCTGAGCTGTACCTGCTCGCAAACTGGCATTCTGAATCCTTGAGGGTCCTTGTCCTCGCCTTTCCCAAGCTGACCCGTGGCCAGGGTTGGTCCTTATTCCCGTCCTAGGTAAATATATTGTGTGGGTGTCTGTCTAAACTTTACTCCTACCTTTTCCTTTTCCTAATAAAGCACTCTTGCCTGTGGTATTTTCCTATCACCTTTAAAAGTGACTTTTATGCAATTGTTTATTAGTAATGTTCCATTTTTTCCCTACCTTTAGGATATTATTAAATTGACTGCTTATGTTAGCTTGTTCCATTATCCTTTCCCTTTAGTATGGTTGCTGTGAACTTAGCAAGAATAGCATAAGGTTTAGGAATTAGTTTAAATTAAGTGCTCATAGAAGGCCCTTCTCATGTCCCCTGTCTTAGTTTAGATTTCGTACTGAACAGCACGTTCTCTAATGTTCATACCCTGTAGTGTTCCTTAAGTACTCTATGGTGCTTGCCTTAATCCATAGTTATATTTTGGCTTTGATCCTGATTATTGATGTTCTGATTTGTGTTTGCCTTATACTAATGGCATATTAATTCTAAAATTCTTTATATCAACCTTTAAAACTCATCAGGTGTCTGTGGTCATTATACTTCACAAGGTATCATTAAATGTACTGAATATGTAAGGAATTTTACTCCTTTTAGGAATCTTGTTACCTGTCCACTGCTAGCTCCTGATCCATCAGGAGAAATGTGCTTGTGGTAAGTCAGGTACATGTATAGTAAGTGGTGAGAGAGTCACCCCCTGAATTACTCATAGTAGCGTGTAAGAATCACCGGTTCACGCAAAACACAGTCATCGTATGCACGCCAGGGCCTAGTGCGTGGAAATTGGTAAACTAGTGACCCGGGTGAACTGCGCGCTCTATCAACGAAGGTGCCTGTAGAAACCTCTGTCATTCACTGCTTAATTGGGGTACTACTAATGTCTGAATGTGGTGTCAGGATGAATAACTGATTTGTTCTCCTGGGGCTGGTATTCGCTAAACAGCAAGTGCTATCCACTGGCTACAAACTGTTGCACCGCCGGTTTAGAAGTGGATGGAGGACATGCATGAACGGGGTGTGGCTGAGGAGAGGCGACTTTGTGCAGTACGCACAGATGATAATGCGGAGCGAGATCTGTAACTCTTTGAGGATATGTTGGATAGTCTGGCGGAGGTCGATGTCCTAAGGTGGGCTCTGCACATCACTCCCAGACCCTAGAGCCAGTGACTTCCCATGCGGGAGACTCGGAGCGCTAGCAGAAGAACCAGATCTAACTGGATGCATGCTCCTGGTTGGGTGTTGAAGTGGTGCCACTGGCGTATTGGGATGCCTGTCCTGGAGAGCTGTTGGAGTTTGGATGTAGCTGTTTCTCCTTGTCATTGAAGAGGGTTTAAGTATTGGAATAAACCTGAAAATACTACCAATGTCTTCTGGATTTATTCATTACATGCTTGACCTGTCAAATTGAAAACCATTGAGCGACTATGAGTAGAATATGAGATGAAGCACATTGAGATGTTCCAGTATATTTAGGTATCAGTTTTCAGTTCTAAAGGTTGCCCAGAACTCATATAGATCTCCTCTAGAAATCAGGGTATTGTTGGCTCTACCTAAAATGGTGCTCTCACTGTTCTATATGACCCTATTCACCAAAATCGTGAAAAAAATAGCCAAACTGAGGTTGCAGTAGGTAAGGAACTTTGGCAAATTGGATATTACAGTCTGGGAGGAGGCCCTATAGTACCCGTAAAAAGTGCCCAGTAGAGTAGGATTCAGACTGGTATATTTATGATTATGCATTTCAGTATTGAACAATTTCACTGGGGATATCAAACACAAATGCATCAGGGGCTGCAGTCAATCTGGATATTTGTTCCTCATTCTAAGGAACTATTCAAATTGAGACGCAACTCAATACTTGAAAGCATTCATAATAATGAGGGCATTGAGTTTCCAAACTTTAGGAATTGGTGTTCCAAGACAGATTGATGCATTCTACCTAAAAGTATGTTAACAAAGGCAGCAGCTACCCTAGGAAACATTAAACATTTGGGGTCCATGGGCAAGATATAGAGATCGTCTTAGAGAGTGAACATCACATTGTCAAGAGAAATGTGGGGCACACGGAGAGGGAATGTGAGGAGGGCAAATGGTTGGCTGATGTACCCATTCTGTAACGTATTCTGTGATAAAGAGTAGCTGGTCTTTATGTAATCTGTCGTGTCCAAATAGATGTAATTTGCACATTCAAGTGCTGATGCCAGTTACAACCACACACAAAGATTTTCCTGTGAATAATTGCTTACTGTTCATATAAAGATTCATAAGAACAAAATACCCACCAACTATCACATATGTGCCACATTTATAGACAGATTAGCCGAATGTTGTCATTATACCCACAATATGCCATGGATAACCACTATTACACCACGTAGATGGCTGCCTTTGAAACGCATGTACTCAACCTGGCGAGAATTGGCCACTATTATGACAGAAATAGCATAATGTTGCTATGAATACCTGCAATTTATCAAGAATGGGCCACTGTATGTTTCAGCAAGGATAGCCAAAATCTTGTAAGAATGGGACAATTTTTTGAGGAGTGGACACGACTATTCCATGTACCCAAAATGTTGCCAAGAATGTCCGCAATCTATAAATAATAGGCTTCTGTGCAAAGTGAGCAAGGGACTCACGTCTGAGGATACCCTGCCACACTTATGGCGGTTAAAAACGGTACAAAAGGGGGTGGTAATATAGCCATGTCTGAACTGGGATGGCAGAGTGGGCTAAAGAACAGTGATGGATTAAACCCAGATCTTTTGACTGGGTGTGAGTGTTTGATTGATTCAGATGCTCCGTCCATCACCACCCCCTTTTGTACCGCTTTTGGCCGCCATAAGTGTGGCAGGGTATGCTCAGACGTGAGTCCCTTGCTCACTTTGCCACTGGATTCAAGCAAGCCAGGCTGAAGACGGCTGGAATGCCAGAAACCGGTCCTCGGAAGCTTGTTTCCGGTACAGGGAAGACATGGCTTGGCAGTTCGGGCTGGACTGTTCCCATGAGGCACAGGGTCAGACTGATTTGCATATAGCCAAGTCTGAACTGGGGTGGCAGAGTGGGCTAAAGAACGGTGATGGATTAAACCCAGATCTTTTGACTGGGTGTGAGTGTTTGATTGATTCAGGTGCTCCGTCCATCACCACCTCCTTTTATACCGCTTTTGGCCGCCATAAGTGTGGCAGGGTATGCTCAGACGTGAGACCCTTGCTCACTTTGCCACTGGATTCAAGCAAGCCAGGCTGAAGACGGCTGGAATGCCAGAAACCCGTCCTCGGAAGCTTGTTTCCGGTCCAGGGAAGGCATGGCTTGGCAGTTCGGGCTGGACTGTTCCCATGAGGCACAGGGTCAGACTGATTTGCATATAGCCATGTCTGAACTGGGGTGGCAGAGTGGGCAAAAGAGCGGTGATGGATTAAAACCAGATCTTTTGACTGGGTGTGAGTGTTTGATTGATTCAGATGCTCCATCCATCACCACCACCTTTTGTACCGCTTTTGGCCGCCATAAGTGTGGCAGGGTATGCTCAGACGTGAGTCCCTTGCTCACTTTGCCACTGGATTCAAGCAAGCCAGGCTGAAGACGGCTGGAATGCCAGAAACCGGTCCTCGGAAGCTTGTTTCCGGTCCAGGGAAGACATGGCTTGGCAGTTCGGGCTGGACTGTTCCCATGAGGCACAGGGTCAGACTGAAATGCATATAGCCATGTCTGAACTGGGGTGGCAGAGTGGGCTAAAGAAATGGTGATGGATTAAACCCAGATCTTTTGACTGGGTGTGAGTGTTTGATTGATTCAGATGCTCCGTCCATCACCACCCCCTTTTGTACCGCTTTTGGCCGCCATAAGTGTGGCAGGGTATGCTCAGACGTGAGTCCCTTGCTCACTTTGCCACTGGATTCAAGCAAGCCAGGCTGAAGACGGCTGGAATGCCAGAAACCGGTCCTCGGAAGCTTGTTTCCGGTACAGGGAAGACATGGCTTGGCAGTTCGGGCTGGACTGTTCCCATGAGGCACAGGGTCAGACTGATTTGCATATAGCCAAGTCTGAACTGGGGTGGCAGAGTGGGCTAAAGAACGGTGATGGATTAAACCCAGATCTTTTGACTGGGTGTGAGTGTTTGATTGATTCAGGTGCTCCGTCCATCACCACCTCCTTTTATACCGCTTTTGGCCGACATAAGTGTGGCAGGGTATGCTCAGACGTGAGTCCCTTGCTCACTTTGCCACTGGATTCAAGCAAGCCGGGCTGAAGACGGCTGGAATGCCAGAAACCCGTCCTCGGAAGCTTGTTTCCGGTCCAGGGAAGACATGGCTTGGCAGTTCGGGCTGGACTGTTCCCATGAGGCACAGGGTCAGACTGATTTGCATATAGCCATGTCTGAACTGGGGTGGCAGAGTGGGCAAAAGAGCGGTGATGGATTAAAACCAGATCTTTTGACTGGGTGTGAGTGTTTGATTGATTCAGATGCTCCATCCATCACCACCACCTTTTGTACCGCTTTTGGCCGCCATAAGTGTGGCAGGGTATGCTCAGACGTGAGTCCCTTGCTCACTTTGCCACTGGATTCAAGCAAGCCGGGCTGAAGACGGCTGGAATGCCAGAAACCGGTCCTCGGAAGCTTGTTTCGGTCCAGGGAAGACATGGCTTGGCAGTTCGGGCTGGACTGTTCCCATGAGGCACAGGGTCAGACTGAATTGCATATAGCCATGTCTGAACTGGGGTGGCAGAGTGGGCTAAAGAAATGGTGATGGATTAAACCCAGATCTTTTGACTGGGTGTGAGTGTTTGATTGATTCAGATGCTCCGTCCATCACCACCCCCTTTTGTACCGCTTTTGGCCGCCATAAGTGTGGCAGGGTATGCTCAGACGTGAGTCCCTTGCTCACTTTGCCACTGGATTCAAGCAAGCCAGGCTGAAGACGGCTGGAATGCCAGAAACCGGTCCTCGGAAGCTTGTTTCCGGTACAGGGAAGACATGGCTTGGCAGTTCGGGCTGGACTGTTCCCATGAGGCACAGGGTCAGACTGATTTGCATATAGCCAAGTCTGAACTGGGGTGGCAGAGTGGGCTAAAGAACGGTGATGGATTACACCCAGATCTTTTGACTGGGTGTGAGTGTTTGATTGATTCAGGTGCTCCGTCCATCACCACCTCCTTTTATACCGCTTTTGGCCGACATAAGTGTGGCAGGGTATGCTCAGACGTGAGTCCCTTGCTCACTTTGCCACTGGATTCAAGCAAGCCGGGCTGAAGACGGCTGGAATGCCAGAAACCCGTCCTCGGAAGCTTGTTTCCGGTCCAGGGTAGACATGGCTTGGCAGTTCGGGCTGGACTGTTCCCATGAGGCACAGGGTCAGACTGATTTGCATATAGCCATGTCTGAACTGGGGTGGCAGAGTGGGCAAAAGAGCGGTGATGGATTAAAACCAGATCTTTTGACTGGGTGTGAGTGTTTGATTGATTCAGATGCTCCATCCATCACCACCACCTTTTGTACCGCTTTTGGCCGCCATAAGTGTGGCAGGGTATGCTCAGACCTGAGTCCCTTGCTCACTTTGCCACTGGATTCAAGCAAGCCAGGCTGAAGACGGCTGGAATGCCAGAAACCGGTCCTCGGAAGCTTGTTTCCGGTACAGGGAAGACATGGCTTGGCAGTTCGGGCTGGACTGTTCCCATGAGGCACAGGGTCAGACTGATTTGCATATAGCCAAGTCTGAACTGGGGTGGCAGAGTGGGCTAAAGAACGGTGATGGATTAAACCCAGATCTTTTGACTGGGTGTGAGTGTTTGATTGATTCAGGTGCTCCGTCCATCACCACCTCCTTTTATACCGCTTTTGGCCGACATAAGTGTGGCAGGGTATGCTCAGACGTGAGTCCCTTGCTCACTTTGCCACTGGATTCAAGCAAGCCGGGCTGAAGACGGCTGGAATGCCAGAAACCCGTCCTCAGAAGCTTGTTTCCGGTCCAGGGAAGATATGGCTTGGCAGTTCGGGCTGGACTGTTCCCATGAGGCACAGGGTCAGACTGATTTGCATATAGCCATGTCTGAACTGGGGTGGCAGAGTGGGCAAAAGAGCGGTGATGGATTAAAACCAGATCTTTTGACTGGGTGTGAGTGTTTGATTGATTCAGATGCTCCATCCATCACCACCACCTTTTGTACCGCTTTTGGCCGCCATAAGTGTGGCAGGGTATGCTCAGACGTGAGTCCCTTGCTCACTTTGCCACTGGATTCAAGCAAGCCGGGCTGAAGACGGCTGGAATGCCAGAAACCGGTCCTCGGAAGCTTGTTTCGGTCCAGGGAAGACATGGCTTGGCAGTTCGGGCTGGACTGTTCCCATGAGGCACAGGGTCAGACTGAATTGCATATAGCCATGTCTGAACTGGGGTGGCAGAGTGGGCTAAAGAAATGGTGATGGATTAAACCCAGATCTTTTGACTGGGTGTGAGTGTTTGATTGATTCAGATGCTCCGTCCATCACCACCCCCTTTTGTACCGCTTTTGGCCGCCATAAGTGTGGCAGGGTATGCTCAGACGTGAGTCCCTTGCTCACTTTGCCACTGGATTCAAGCAAGCCAGGCTGAAGACGGCTGGAATGCCAGAAACTGGTCCTCGGAAGCTTGTTTCCGGTACAGGGAAGACATGGCTTGGCAGTTCGGGCTGGACTGTTCCCATGAGGCACAGGGTCAGACTGATTTGCATATAGCCAAGTCTGAACTGGGGTGGCAGAGTGGGCTAAAGAACGGTGATGGATTACACCCAGATCTTTTGACTGGGTGTGAGTGTTTGATTGATTCAGGTGCTCCGTCCATCACCACCTCCTTTTATACCGCTTTTGGCCGACATAAGTGTGGCAGGGTATGCTCAGACGTGAGTCCCTTGCTCACTTTGCCACTGGATTCAAGCAAGCCGGGCTGAAGACGGCTGGAATGCCAGAAACCCGTCCTCGGAAGCTTGTTTCCGGTCCAGGGAAGACATGGCTTGGCAGTTCGGGCTGGACTGTTCCCATGAGGCACAGGGTCAGACTGATTTGCATATAGCCATGTCTGAACTGGGGTGGCAGAGTGGGCAAAAGAGCGGTGATGGATTAAAACCAGATCTTTTGACTGGGTGTGAGTGTTTGATTGATTCAGATGCTCCATCCATCACCACCACCTTTTGTACCGCTTTTGGCCGCCATAAGTGTGGCAGGGTATGCTCAGACGTGAGTCCCTTGCTCACTTTGCCACTGGATTCAAGCAAGCCGGGCTGAAGACGGCTGGAATGCCAGAAACCGGTCCTCTGAAGCTTGTTTCCGGTCCAGGGAAGACATGGCTTGGCAGTTCAGGCTGGACTGTTCCCATGAGGCACAGGCTCAGACTGATTTGCATATAGCCATGTCTGAACTGGGGTGGCAGAGTGGGCTAAAGAACGGAGATGGATTAAACCCAGATCTTTTGACTGGGTGTGAGTGTTTGATTGATTCATATACTCCGCCCATCACCACCCCCTTTTGTATCCATCATAGCTACTGGCAAAAGCCTGGCGTCAAGTACAAACTTCATCATGCGCGGGCAGCTGGCTTTTGCCACGGGAGTCGTTGCGGCCGATATCAAATTGCTGCTGCACTCGCAAAAAAGTACGTGAATGAAAAGAAATACCTCAACAGTAGGTAAGTCTTCAGTATTTTCTTTATTTCCCAGCAGGACACGGACCATCAAACTGTACTTCTCCAGCGTCCTTGCCAACTATCAACCCCCACCTTCTAGAACTTCATATATGAAAGTTCCTTACAGAACTCAAAGAATAGAACAGAACTCAACACATCTTCCCCTTTTACAATAAAAAAACTAAACAAAATTTAAGAGAAACAAAAATCAACAATATCATTTTACACAACACAACAACGAATGAAATATTACAACAACCACATTAGTTAATCAAATCGATATGACAATCACTGATACATCAAAAAATCTCGAAACTTATTGGGTAATCTAGTGGATCTAGCAGAGGGCTGATGCCTGTGTATATGTTGACTAGTGACATTTTGGTTAGAAACATTTTGATTAACAATGGTAGTAGATTGGTCGTCATAATTGGATTGATTCATACAGGATGATTTCGTGGAATTGAAAATAGATAACTTGCTTTTATTCCACCATTTACCATCTGCCAGTTGCACAACATTTTTAGGTTTCGCCTGGCGTTCACTGCGCAGCAGTGTCGCGCAGGCGAAATCTTTTGTTTATCAGTACGGGGCTTTAACCCGCCTCTCTCTTCTATTGGCTAGCTCCATAAATGGAGGTTAGCCATTGGAAGAGAGATCTGTCAGTAATTCACAGAGCAGATTCGTGGGCGTTCCGCTGATTTTTTCTGTCTCCGCCCCTTTTACAACGTCATGCGGCGGTGGGCGGTCGTTTTTTTTTTTTTTAATGGTTTGTTTTGGTCATTTCTCCGAAGATAGCGCCCAGGCAGTAGCTTACTTGTTTACACCTGAAACAAAGCAATCTCACAAGCAAAGTTTCTCTCTTCTGGCTACTGCGATGGGTGCCTGATTCATAGTTTGTTAAGCAACGCCCTTTCACTCATGCCACTGCTTGTGCACCACATTAGATATCGTAGCTGTATGAAGTAGTTTATTTGCCTAGGAAATACAATTGTCCGGCACCGGGCATTTCTAAATGTACATTCTGCGCAAGCATCAACCTGGTGCATGTACATTGGCATGCGACACGTGCATTTCCTTTATCACTGTATTAAAAAAAATGCGTGGTGAGAGAAAGCAGGGTCTGTGCGGATGCAGTGAGTCAGCATCAGAGAGTGCGTCTCACATCTGCCTCTGACTGCTAGTGAGGGGTCGCTGGGTGCTGTTACTCATCCCCAGGCGTGGATTCAGCTATCAGGGGTTAGGTGACCGTCCTTATTTAGAAGTACCACGCGTCACGTGACCAGAAAATGGTGGCCGCTCTGTGATCCTAACAGCTGCAGACGAGGGATGCTGAAAGTGCGATAAGGTGCTGGAAGATGCTTTTTTAACTGATTGGAGTCCAAATTATCGGAAACCTTCCGAGAACTTTTCAAAGGTAGGTGCGTGTGGTGCTGCTCGTGGTGAATAGTTACAGTTTGTTTAAGCGAGGATGAGATGGGAGTGCAGTGTGTGCCAGAGAGATGCAAAGCAGCAGCCGGTGCTCCTGCCAAAGCCAGGCAGCTGTATTCTAATTCTGCCCCAGCCCTTCCGGACGTAGCCATATGTCCGTCCGCTTCCCACAGTCGCTTTCAGGCATTGAGCACCAGGGGCATACAATCTGAACCCCCACAAAGCCCTTCCGAGCTGCGTCTTGTTAGAATTGTGTCTGCCTGCCTGATGTAGCTTCAACAAAGGAGAGACCTAACACACAACTACTGTCTCATGCTGCTTTTCCAAGGTTCGGGGTCACAGAGCTCTTATGTACAATGTCAAACCCTGGTCCGCGTTGTGGTCTGTCCTTTAGCAAGGAAGAGCGGGCGTGTTATTTACAGCATCCTTCTGCTGCGGACTGCTGTTCGGGCTGCGTGGACTTTCACAAGTTTATGCCTCCAGCATATGAGCAGGCTTTTTTCCAAAAGACAGTGACAAACGGCTTTATGAGGCAGTGCCGTAATATGCATTTTTGTACCCCCTCACCCCACGCCTGGTTTTGCATCAGTGCCGCCCCCCCAACCCCCAGCCTGGTTTTGCAACAGTACATCCCCTCCATCATGCCTGTTTTTGCATCAGTGCTTTGTGTCTACTTTGATGTACTAAAACGACCCTCAGTTATGAGAGAGAAAGTCCAATCCTATAGTAACGTTTTAATGCTGACTGATGCATGTGCCTGTTTTTATGTTATTATACACGTTAAAATGTATTCTAAGTCCAAATATAAATGTAGAATGTTTCCTCCACGCTAAAATCCTTTGCAAAGAGGCCTCTGCTTGATATCTGTGCAATGAAATAACAAACAAGTCACTCAAGGCAGTCTAAGGGTCGCCAATCTGTTAGGAACATAGACTGAAAATCTGAACTGTAGCATCTGGTTGTTGGGAGCGGCAGAGCTGTGTATTATGCATGGGCATGTATATAGAAGTATCCGATGTAGCGTTGTAGCGCCCAGATAAACAGCTGCTGTACAGTAGTAACATATTTCTCCCGGACCTGTGTTGATATGGAAACGGCAGGGTTTTCAAAACCGAGATATACGATAATGTAGTGTCCCGGATCCAAGAAATGGATGTTTTGAAGAGCCATGTTGTCTGTGCAGAGCCCTCAGTTTTCCCAGGGTGACACCGGAGCAGTTCTATCAATCCACAAGTTTGCCTTTGCATTCTGGGATTTGTAGTCTTGTTTGTGTAATTATAAAATCAGAGAAAATTCCCAACATACATAAGGAAAAACCTGCACTGTTTGAGCTACAGAGGGCTGTGTTTGCTCAAGTATGCCAAGCCATGTTCTCGGGAATGCTAGGCACACCAGCTTGGAACGGCCGTCTCTAGCATCGGGAGATGAATGAATACATGAGCTGTACATAGTATAGCGCTGCAGTCACCTCATGGAGCTAGCTTTGAATTTTCACAATTTCATGTTGTGCTGGAAGGTTACCAGGAAACCAGCACATAAATAAAAAAAAGTGTCATTTACAATGCCAATAGCTCTAACTTTTACAAAGGCGAAACCGTTGCATTGTAAATGCTTGTTATTAACTCTTACCACAAGTTGAGGATGAGAAAACTCTGATAAACCTTTAGGTGATATTCTTGAACACTTTACACGCACTAAATCTCCTACTTTTACCGTGAGACGTCTTGTGCTAGACTGTATTTATTTGTTTTGTGCTTCCCTTCTCTTTTTATCAACTTCTTCTAACTTAGTTATAGATACACTAAATGGAAAGGGGCGACCAACTCGGTCCCCCCGAACTTATGGCAGAGTGCCTCGATCCCCCGGGAAGCCATTTTTGGGCGGGGGGCGCGTCTCGGCTGGTATGCCCGAAGCGGCGTAGCTGGGGCGCGCCCGTTCCCGCCCTAGAGTGGGCTGGCCTAGACACTGACGCAGCCAGCCACGCCCTCGGGGCAGGCAGGGGCGGGTATACGCCCGGCCTGAAGACGGATAAAAAGGGACGCAAGACCAGAAGACATCCTCTTGTTCTTGTGCCCTGAAGCTGCACCTCCTCGCTGCACGTGAGCTCGGGACAGAACGAAGAGCCAATTTTGAGCGTTTTAATCTTTCTTTTTGTCTTCTAGATACTTCGTTTGAAAGATGCCCAAGAAAGGCGCGAAGAGAATGACGACTGACCAGATGGTTCGGGTCCTCATGAAGGAGATGTCCGAAATAAAGAAGCGGTTGGCGGAGCGAGACGGAGAGGAGGGATCGGGGCGTCCACCGGCTGGAGGGAAGCCAAAGAGGCCGAGAAGGGGGCCAGCCGGGGGAGACGTCCCGGTCCCCTGTTCCCCGCTCGAGGCGCCAGCCCCGGTACCGGCCCCGGTACCGAAGGAAGGGAATCCGATTCCCGTCGTAGTCACCCCGACATCCACTGAGGATATGCCTCCTGAGTTGGCGGCACAGTTAGCAGCGTGGTTGGGGGACAGTAGCGAGGGCGCCACGGCTGCCGAAGCGCAAGCACTGATGAAACAGTTGCGCGAGAAACGTGATACAGCCAAGGTACCCGCGCCGGCTGCGGTGATAGACAAGCCACGAGTGGCGGAAGCAGCGTTCGGTGCAGGTAAGCGGCCATTGCCGATCGCGAGGGATGAGTCAGCACCCTCTCGTAGAGAAAAATTGGGGCAACATGTTCCTTTGGCAATAAAGGAGAAGATTTGGGCGGGGGAATATGTAAACATTTTCTCCTTGCTTGTTGATCATTATGAGGTTGAAACTGTTAAGAGTCAAAAGGATCTGATGCATCCAAGTGTTTGGCGCGCAAAAATGGCCGCCTTTAAAGTAAATGAGAATATTGGCAACTGGGGCAATGCATGGGGAATTTTTACGTCAATTCTGGGGGAACGTAGGCCTGAATTGCTCCCTGAGTTTCCGGTATATCAGTCACGAATTATGGGGTACTCGACATCGCACCAAGGTAACCAATGGTTCTGTTATGACAACCTTTTCAGGAAAGCGATGGAGCATAACAAAAGTTTAACCTGGGACTGTTATGATTCTTTGACATGGGATAAAATGAAAGAGTCAGGGATGTTGAAAATGCCGTTGGTGGGGAGTACTGTTGGTGAATCCTCCCGCCAATATGGGGGGACGCCCTTTCGGTCGGGTACGGGTACCGACGATTATCCGAGACCCGCCGGCAATGCAGGGAAGAAGGGTTTCTGTTTCAATTTCAACAAAGGTAAATGTACTAGGCCCCCGGGATCGTGTAAGTTCAAGCACGAATGTAGTGGTTGCGGGGCACCCCATCCTGAGTCCTCGTGCAGAGCCAAAACGGGTGAGAATGGGGGTAGAGGAGGCGCCAAACAGGTCTAATGTAGTCCGAGGGGCGCCTTTACCAACCCCGATTGATACCTTGGCGATGATTCCATGGCTCAGCGAATACCCAGATCGTACTTCTGCTGGGGTGCTGCGGAACGGTTTTTCATATGGTTTCCGCATCCCGGTGGGGGACTTTCAGGGTGTCGGGACGTGCAAAAATCAACTTTCCGTCTTGCAGCATACAACTGTAGTGCAGGATAAGATCCGGAAAGAGGTTATCCGAGGTCGGGTTGCCGGCCCGTTTAGTGTTCCCCCGGTACAGAATTTTGTCTGTTCTCCTTTAGGGGTGGTCCCCAAGAAGGACCCAGGTGAGTTTCGATTGATCCACAATTTATCAGCTCCTCATGGCCTTTCTGTGAACGATGCAATTGATCCAGAGGTATGTTCGGTGCGGTACGCATCATTCGATGAGGCCGTAGCCATTTTGAATCGCTTGGGGCCCGGGACGCTGATGGCGAAATCAGATATCGAGTCAGCGTTCCGTTTGCTCCCGGTACACCCGGACGACCAACGTCTTCTGGGATTCATGTTTCAAGGTTCGTATTACATGGATAGGTGTATGCCGATGGGGTGCTCTATATCTTGTGCATATTTCGAGAAATTCAGTAGTTTTCTACAATGGGTTTACACGAAGGAAACGGGTTTTCGAAATGTGATGCATTACCTTGATGACTTTCTGTTCCTTGGGGCCGCTGGGGATGACGAATGTGCCCGGGCCTTGACTGAATTTTGTGTATTAATGGATCGATTTGGCGTGCCATTGGCACCAGGTAAAACTGTGGGTCCCACGACTTGCCTCGAGTTTCTGGGGATCGAGTTGGACTCTAGTGAGGGTTGTTTTCGTTTACCAGCTGCCAAAGTGTCGAAATTCAGGGCAGCCCTGCAAATGTGTATAAATGCATCTAAAGTTACGCTGCATCAATTGCAGCAATTGGTGGGGAAGTTGAATTTTGCCCTGAGGGTGATCCCAATGGCCCGCCCCTTTTCCCGTTCAATTGCCCAGGCGATGGTCGGCCTAAACGAGGGTCATCATCGCACGAGACTATCGGCTGAGGTCCGCCAAGACATGCGTATTTGGTTAGCATTTTTGGCGGATTTCAATGGTCGAGTCGTCTGGAACAAACCAGCCTTGTCCTCTGAAGAGCTTGGTCTATGGACGGATTCAGCGGGAAGCATGGGCTTTGGCGCCATCTTCGGCACAAAATGGTCGGCACAAAGGTGGCCAACATGGTGGCATGAAGAGGGGCTGACGAGTAATATTGCTTTCCTTGAACTGTTTCCCATTTTGGTGGCCCTCAGAACCTGGCCCGATGGATTCAAAAATCACTCTGTCATATTTTGGTCTGACAATATGACCGTTGTAGAATGCATCAATAGTCAGGCAGCACGTTGTAAAATGATTTTAAGGCTGCTTAAAGAAATTGTCTTACTGTGTATGCAACTGAACGTGGTATTCAGAGCGAAGCATGTCCCAGGGGTGATGAATCAGGCAGCTGATGCACTGTCTCGTTTTCAAATGCAGGCTTTCTCGGGTTTCCTTCCCTCAGCGGACCCAGAGCCGGCACCCTTTCCCGAAGCTCTCTGGTCTCTCGGTGCCCCGAACTTCGTTACCTCGTGGGAGAGAGTCTAGCACCAAGGACGAGGAAGGCATACGAAGGGGCGTTTCGGGCCTATTTAGCCTTTTTGGGGACTGAGAGAGGGGGGTTTTGGGGGCATGAGGATTGGGTAATGCATTTTCTGATGTCCTTGCGTAGGGCTGGGAAGTCGGTGGCTACAGCCCAGAGGCATCGTGCTGCCATTTCCTTTGTTGCCAGGGCTCATAATATCCAGGACCCGACAGCGTCTTTTGTGGTACAGAAAGCGCTGCGTGGGTGGCAACGCCTTGAGGGTCGCAGAGTAGATGAGAGGCGCCCGATAGGTCTGGATAGGTTGTCCCAGTTGCTGGCCACACTCCCCGCCACATGCTCGTCTCAGTTCGAGGCCTGTTTGTTCCGAGCTGCTTTTACGCTTGCATTTCACGGGGCGATGAGGATAAGTGAGCTGGTGGCAAGGAACAAACAGGATGCGGTGGGGGGTTTGTGCCGGGAACACGTTCAGATCTGGGGTGAGACGATGACTGTATCCTTTGTCAAGTCCAAAACCGATCAAGGTGGGGTAGGGGACTGCATAGTCATTCGCAGGATTCCAGGGTCCTCCATGTGTCCGGTAAAGTGTTTAGAAGACTACCTAGCACGAAGAGTGACATCATGGGGAGGGACATTGTTGAGACACGCGGACGCCACCCCACTGACGAAATTTCAGTTTCAGCGGGTGCTCGCGATGTCAATTACCGCAGCGGGCTTGGACCCGGGCGAGTTTGGGACCCATTCCTTTCGGATAGGGGCTGCCACTGAAGCTACAGCCAAGGGTCTCAATGTGGAACAAGTGAAACGTGTGGGGCGCTGGTCCTCCAATTGTTATAAAAGGTATGTGCGGTTGCACATGTTGTGAAGCCATGATAATGTACTCACGCTTCTTGTCTTTTGTTTGGTTTTCAGTTACGCAAGCCTTCGAGGCGGGGCGGACTATGCAGTCGGCCCAACACCAGGCCAGCGGTCAGACATCACCGGCTGTGAGGAAAGAGGTGTGGGTCGTGGGCCACTCATACGTGAGGCGTGCCGCTGACGTATTCAAAGCAGGTGACATGATTCACGTAGCTGGGGAACACGGGTACAGGGTGTCCTTCTACGGAAGGGGCGGTCTCTGTATTGACCAGTTTCAGGCATTCTTTGAGGGTTTGTTAGGGCGGACGAGGTCACCGCCGTCTATAGTCATAGTACATTTAGGGGGCAATGATTTGGTCACCACCGGTAGACGACTTCTCCTGGAGGCAATGCTTTCCACTGTAAGTTGGTTGGCGAGGAAAGTTCCGGGGTGCATAATTGCGTGGTCTCACATGATCCCACGAAAAGTGTGGCGGGGGGCTGTTTCGATTCCTGCTTTGAACCATTCTGTTAGAAAACTTAATAACAAAGTGAGTAGGTTGTTCCGTTCCAGGACATTGCATTCTATCTCGCATGGTTGTATTAATGATGACAGTATGTATCTAGGGGATGGTGTGCATTTGTCTCGGGTGGGAAATGAGTTACTCATAGGAGACTTCTTAGCATGGTTAAAAAACGTTGAAACATGACCTTTAGGTAGGAGTTTTGTGGGGGTCCGGATAGCCGGTCAACTATCCGGCCTGTGGCGGTAAGGTCATGATCGGTGAGCACTAATTGGTAGATCCCTATGAGTGGGCGTCACCCAACACGGATGGGAGCGCTCGGGAGAGGTGGCCATTGGCCCCTCAATGGGGAGGCGGTCCCTTCAAGGATGGGTCGCCGGAAGTAAAGGAAAAGGCGGTCAAGGCCCCTTCCTTTGTAGGAGGGGTTACAGCCCCCTCCTGGGGAATTTCCCGGGGCCAGTGACATCTGCGACGGCAGATGCGGTAAGTTGTGTGGGGTTGGGATAAGGTCTACGATACCTTCTAGATACCTCACACGAGTATTCGAACGACCTTTAACTGGCGTCGAGTCTTTAGGTGCCCCCGTCAAGTCAAGGGAAATTGGTAGTAGTTGCACTTGAGGTACGCCTCCGTGCTGTCGCCCCTCCCAAGTGGGAGGGGTAAGTCGGGTTAGGGATCTTGACACCGGTTATGACCTTGCCGTTGGCCCTTAAACGTTAGGATGTACAATTTCAATATGTCAAGAAAATGTTTGTAGGATGCTAGTTCGGCTAGGAGAACCTCTGTATTAGAGAATCTGTTAAGGATAGCCAAACATCGTAATGTGGTAATGAAATTGTACATAACATGAAACGTTTAATGTTTTAATTTTGTTTTAATAAATACGGCCGGGATGGTCACTCCATCCCACTTCCAAAAACTTCAAGAACTGTTTCCGGTTTCCCTCCTTTTGGGTATTGTGTTGAGAGGGGGTGGCGGGTATCTCGGCCATATGGAAAGGGGCGACCAACTCGGTCCCCCCGAACTTATGGCAGAGTGCCTCGATCCCCCCGGGAAGCCATTTTTGGGCGGGGGGCGCGTCTCGGCTGGTATGCCCGAAGCGGCGTAGCTGGGGCGCGCCCGTTCCCGCCCTAGAGTGGGCTGGCCTAGACACTGACGCAGCCAGCCACGCCCTCGGGGCAGGCAGGGGCGGGTATACGCCCGGCCTGAAGACGGATAAAAAGGGACGCAAGACCAGAAGACATCCTCTTGTTCTTGTGCCCTGAAGCTGCACCTCCTCGCTGCACGTGAGCTCGGGACAGAACGAAGAGCCAATTTTGACCCACCCACCAGCCCCTGAAGACAGCCAGTTGTTTGTAATAAAGTTGATTAATTTTGCTTCCATTTCGTTTACAGGTTGTGGAGTCATGTTGATGTTGAGTATAATAAAGAATAGTCGGTTTGAGTACGTTTTTGCCATTAAAGAGATTCAGATATAGTGTTGAATTTTAAGCATGCTCTTTCGGTCATAGTGGCCAATGTATTCTTAGGTTTTGTTAGCACTGTCTTTGTTAGCACTGTCGTATTTATTTTTGGTAGGCGGTAAGGTCATGATCGGTGAGCACTAATTGGTAGATCCCTATGAGTGGGCGTCACCCAACACGGATGGGAGCGCTCGGGAGAGGTGGCCATTGGCCCCTCAATGGGGAGGCGGTCCCTTCAAGGATGGGTCGCCGGAAGTAAAGGAAAAGGCGGTCAAGGCCCCTTCCTTTGTAGGAGGGGTTACAGCCCCCTCCTGGGGAATTTCCCGGGGCCAGTGACATCTGCGACGGCAGATGCGGTAAGTTGTGTGGGGTTGGGATAAGGTCTACGATACCTTCTAGATACCTCACACGAGTATTCGAACGACCTTTAACTGGCGTCGAGTCTTTAGGTGCCCCCGTCAAGTCAAGGGAAATTGGTAGTAGTTGCACTTGAGGTACGCCTCCGTGCTGTCGCCCCTCCCAAGTGGGAGGGGTAAGTCGGGTTAGGGATCTTGACACCGGTTATGACCTTGCCGTTGGCCCTTAAACGTTAGGATGTACAATTTCAATATGTCAAGAAAATGTTTGTAGGATGCTAGTTCGGCTAGGAGAACCTCTGTATTAGAGAATCTGTTAAGGATAGCCAAACATCGTAATGTGGTAATGAAATTGTACATAACATGAAACGTTTAATGTTTTAATTTTGTTTTAATAAATACGGCCGGGATGGTCACTCCATCCCACTTCCAAAAACTTCAAGAACTGTTTCCGGTTTCCCTCCTTTTGGGGATTGTGTTGAGAGGGGGTGGCGGGTATCTCGGCCATATGCACCCATACATTCCCATAACAATTTGGTAGATGGAACTCGGCCTCTTAGCAAAATAAAAGGAGAAACATCAGTGTCAGCATTAGGCGTGGTGCGACCAGCCCATAACAAATTTGTAAGTTCTTTTTTGAAAATAAGTTTACTGGCTTTGGAAAGTTGAATATTGTCTTTAATCACCCTATTAAACCTTTCCACAAGGCCATTACTTCTAGGATGATACAAGGATGTCTTTGTGTGTTTAATGTCTAAAAGTTTCAAAAACTCCGTGGATGTGAATTGACTACCATTGTCAGATACAATTTCGTCTGGCATACCATCTCTAGCAAAAAGGAATTCTAAGAATTCTATAACACTAGACTTGGTTGCGATTTAGTTCGCAAAGATCCACACGCATCCGAAGAGAACCATTAGCTTTGCGTGCCAAAACAATTGGCGAAACCCAATCAGAAGATTCTATGGGTTCAATTATATCATTGGCACAAAGTTTTTCCAATTCTTTTTTGAGATCTTCACGTAGTGCCAATGGTACTCTCCGAACCTTATGGATAACAGATTTACTCCCATCCTTCAATTTGATTTTATGCTTGAAACCTTTAATTAAACCAATCTTATTATTAAAAACTTCAGGATGATTAGCCAACCAAGGTGCATTTCCAAGAGCATAAATGGAAATTAAATCTTTCTTGAGAATAACTTGTTCAGGATTGTTGAGATCTAAAATTATTCCTAAATTACCTTGATCTTTCCAATAAACATGTGTCATCCTTGGCTACATAAACGATTGCCTCTGTACAATTGCCCTTGAATTCTAAATTAGCATCAAATTAGCCTATAACAGCTATATCTTCCCTCCCTATGCAACAGACTTAACAATAGAATGTCTAATGTACGAATATGACTTTTAAATAAATCCTCCCACACTTTTTCTGATATAAGAGTGAAAGGCGATCCTGAATCCGCGAAAACTTTGATGTTAATACCATTTACATTTAAAGTGCATATTGGATGTCTGGATTCTGTTTCTACAGCAGCTACAACACTGTTTTCTTGAGGAGTTGATAATATGCAGATTTGATCTACTTCACTTGATGACTTTTCAGATAATTGATCAATATTCAAGACCTTTTTAGGGCTTGAAGTACTTGGTTTTGCAAATTATGGTTGAAACTTAGATCTGCACACAGTCGCAAAATGACCTCTCTTTTGACACTTAGTACATGTTTTGTTGAGTGCGGGACAAATCTTGCATTTCCAAGATGAGAAGAACTCCCACAACGTTAGCATTCCCAAGGTTTGGAGAATCTTGAATTAAGTTCAGGATTAACATGTCCATATTTTTACTTTTTGTTTATCTTTTGAAGAAGAATTTGATTTGCTTTTGATGGCAGAAACAACTTGAGGCTGAGCTTGAGTATCTGGACTTGAAATAGATATTTTTTCTAAATGAGAAGACATGCTCTCAATTCTCACCGCAATCTCTAATGCTTTTTGTAGAGATAAATTTGGTTTGTTAAGCAGAGCTTCTTGTACTTTTTTACTGTTAGTTTTCTCTACTAACTGATCCCTTATCATCTCTTCTTCAAAGGTTTTGTAGTTACAATATTCAGCTAGAATGCGTAATGCTCCAACATAAGTAGTAGCAGATTCACCTGTGTGTTGTGCTCTTTTCCTAAATTTGTGTCTTTTTAACGTTAAATTCTTACAGGCTTTAAATCTGTTATCCAAGGATTTAATCGCAATAGCATATTTATCTTCACCTTCTCCACTACCTTCACCACCACTCAATAAAACTACTATTTTTGTGGTATGTTTAAGGATAGTGCGACCTTCAGATCCAAGGCAATTTCTTAAAATTGGAAATTTCTTTTTTGTGTGAACAAATCACCATCAAGAGCATCTAAATATGCCTCAAAACTTTCTTTACACTTCTCCCAATCTAATTTAGGAGAAGCTGGATTTGGTGAAAAAACTGGAGGAGCTGTTAAAGACTGTTGCATATCGGATATTATTGATGTGTAATACAATAGTATACAATAGTATATAATATAAATGATATAAATGATAGTAATAATTATAAACAACAATGTGAATGCAACACAGTTAAACACTTCTTGTGAAATAACATGAAATTATATTGTTGGCAAGTATGCACTCTACTGTTACAGGGGAGACAGAGAGGTGCCTCAGGGCTCCTCTCTGTCTCCCCTGCTTTTTAATCTTTATCTTCGCCCGCTCATCCACTCTTTGAATAGCTGGGACATTACTGTCTTCAATTACGCAGAGGACCTGCAAATCATCTTCCCTCTTAATACTCCTAACGCAGCTCTCGATTGTCAGGCAGTTATGCTACATATCCAGCAATGGATGAACCTCAATCAGCTTAAGCTGAACCCAGGGAAGACAGAGCTAATTCTTCCGGGCAACAGTTCCACCTACTGGGGTCCACAGTTCTGGCCTGCAGAGCTGGGATCCCCGCCCACCCCGGCTAAGTCAGCAAAGAGCCTGGGGATCATCATAGATACAGAGCTCTCCCTCAAGCCTCAGGTTGGTGCAGTCGTATCATCCTGCATGTTTCAGCTTCGGAAAATTAGGAAAGTTTCCTACCTCCTCTTGCCTGAGGCCCTGATACAACAAGTCCTGATTGCCCTAGTGCTCTCTCGCCTGGATTTTTCCAACTCCTTGTATCATGGCCTACCGAAATATCTGCTCCACAGGCTGCAAGTTGTGCAGAACCAGGCGGCCAGACTGGCCTACAAAATCCCAAAGTGGCAGTCCGCAAAACCACTGCTCTGTAAACTCCACTGGTTGCCGGTTGAACAGAGAGCCGCATTCAAGATCGGCTGCCTGACTTACAAAGCGGTGACTGGCACTTCTCCCGCTTTCCTCAGATCCCTAGTGACTCCTTACCGTCCGGCACGTAATCTACGGTCTTCTAATCGTCAACTCTTGTCTGTCCTTCCAATCAAACTTAAAAAATACGGTGGCTGCAGATTTGCTCATCCGGCTCCCAAACTATGGAACCAGTTACCGTTACCGCTTAAATCTTCCAATTCCCTGCTGAAATTCAGAAAACTCCTGAAAACCAATCTCTTTACACAGTCTGACTAGCTCCCCTCTTCTACATCCCTCAGAACCACCCAGCGCCAGGAAACTTACGGTGACAGAGCGCTTTATAAAATTCCCTTAAGATAAGATAAGATAAGATACACGGCGTGCTATTATTATGAACACTATGAATACAGAAATGTAGTGATATGATAACAATGCTTGTTAAAATAGTACTGAAATTAATAAGAATTACATTTAATAAATATCTAAGTGTTCAAATATAGGAAATCAGTGTGCGCGTCGCTGTGAAGTTAATTGACAAGCACGTCATTATGAAATCAATTCTCTAGTTATTTCAGTTTATGAGCGTGCGGATCGCTGTTGTGGTAAAATGTGCTTGAAACAATGAATTCTCCTGTAATTTCAATATATTAGTGTGCGCAAAGCTGTTATTGTAAGATGTGCATATTAAACGCAGCAAAATGATTCCCAAGAAGATCGCTTCCGTTGCTAAGTAACAGAGTTATGAATGAAAATGGCGGCACGTAGGCGTAAAGTACGTTTTAGTTGAAACGCACAGTGACGTAGTGCAGCGCGATCTCAGGAAGCTGACGTATGTGTCACGGGCAGATGGATTCGCACAATGAGGAGCGCGAGTCCCGGCATGAGCGTTATTTCTTTTAGCAATGCTTGGGCACAACAATACAACAGATGCGGTGAGCACAATATCTTTTGTGTGGGTCCTCGCGGTTCCTCGGTCGATCCGCAGATGATGACAGAATTCAATATGCGGCCAAAACCTTCAGGAATCCGCGCGTGTGGACGTCCCGCTGGGAACCCCGTCACCAATGAAAAGAAGTACCTCGACAGTAGGTAAGTCTTCAGTATTTTCTTAATTTCCCAGCAGGACACGGACCATCAAACTGTACTCCTCTAGCGTCCTTGCCAACTGTCAACCCCCACCTTCTAGAACTTCCTATATGAAAGTTTCTTACAGAACTCAAAGAATAGAACAGAACTCAACAGTAAGTCAGTGTGCTGTTTTAAGTAATCTTTGGATAAGAGTGTAATTCGATAAAATGAAGGGAAGCGCAGCCTTCATATGGACGCCAAGGAGCAGGGATGGTAGGCAGTACTTGACCCCTGCAGTATGCAAATGGGGGGACGAGCGTTGGCATACAGATAGTGCATCGGTCATCATAGGGCGGCCTCTCTACACATACTTCTAATCTTAAAGGCTTTAAGAGTATGTGGGGAGAGCAGCAGTTTAAGTTAAGTGAAAGGAAGATAGAGGGGTATCGAAGGTGTGAGACCCAAAAGTAAACTCCTCTGTGGAAGTCACCCTTAGCCTCTCTGACTTCAGATGACCTGAGGCAGCAGCACGAGTGAATGTTTTCTTTATCTCTGCCACGCACACAAGTGACACCACAGCTTTTTTTTTTTTTTAAGTTTCAAAGACCTTTATTGGTGACATGCATTAGTACACACGGCTTAGCAACTACAACCTCATTCAGGCTGGCAGCATTAGGATCAGTTAGATATATATCATAGTAAGTAGCATGCATACACAGCAAGCCGCCTACAACCACTTCGGGCCGGCCGCGTCAGGTAAAGTAGACGGTCTCGAAACCTATCTGTTCTCTTAGTGAACTAATAAACAAACAACCAGGCATGCTATGTTACTATCCACATTTGTACGGTCGGCTTATGCATACATTTCATTGCGTATAGAACTTAATATGTATCATGGTGCATCACATATCACAGAACCAATCTATGTGTAATCGCCAGAGGACTCATAATCTTCAGCTGGGTCTTCTCTCAGTCCGGTGTATTTCAAGGTGGTGATGGCCATACAGGCCCATTTGACTTGCATGGTAGGTAATGCAGCTCACCCAGTACATCTCACATGGAAGCCATCATAGGGAGTGGCATTACCTCCCACCAGTCCCTCCCGATTGCATGTCCTGCTGGGCCAGACCTAATGGCGTAGCCTCTCGTGATCCATGGGGCCTCATCCGTAAGTAGGATGTTAGTGGCGCCCAGATGTCTCTGGGTCTGGATGCGCTGGGTAGCCATTCGGCATATTTGGTGAGTTGTTACTGACAATAAATCATGTCATTGATCCAGGTCTTAAATTTGGGTGCCCTCCCCCTGCCCCATTTACAAGCAACCCGTCTCTTGGCCATGAGCAGTGCTAGGGCGACATACTGGCGATGTGTCCCTGGCACGTGTTTAACATAGCTTAACAAGGCCAGCAGCGGTGTGGGCTCAATATGCGTATTGGTCATCAGATTCAGGGCTTCAAACACCTGTCCCCAATAGTTACTCACTCCCGGGCATTCCCAAGCCAGATGTAAAAAGTCGGCTTGTGGTGCATGGCATCTGTCACATCTATCTGTGTTATGCAGCTGATACCGTCTGTAAGCAGCAGTACTCCCATTGGGTATCCGTTAGTTCAAATCCCAATTCCTCTTCCCAGCGCGTGCGGGATTGTGGAGCTGGTGCTTCTCGCTGTGTGTGGACTGTGTGATAAATCAGTGAAACAAGACGTTTGGGTGATGTTTGTTGAAGGATCAAGTGTAGTGGAGCAAGCAACGGAGGCTCAGACGGGAACTCTAGAGTCAGGGATCGTACCCCTTGTTTGAGCAGTATATACAGGAAGGCGTCCAGTGGGGTATGCTGCGCCCCCGGAAATATATTCTCTGAGTCTCATAACTGTCCATCCTGGTATAGGTCTCCCCAGGTTCTGATCGCCATACGTTCCTTAAACTTATGAAGTAGTGTTTTTTGGAGGAGGGGCATGTTTGGATGATATGCAAGCGGTAGGAGCGGGGAATAAATCAAGGGGGCTTGCAGTAGGTGCCCAATGCGGCGCCATGCCGTTATTGTAGCATTAACAGTATTCTGTGCCCATTCATGGATATTTAGAGCAGCATAAAGTGGTCCTTCTATCGGGATCGGATGGGCAAGCCAATGTTCTGCTGCTAATTACGGCATATATTTCGGCTGATGTACCCAAAAGTATGCATAGTGGGTCTGTGCACTTATGTAGTAGAGTTCAAAGTCCCGTATACCAAACCCCCGGACGAATATGGCCTTGTTGGAACAGCCCATTGCAATCGAAGTTGCTTACCTCCCCACACCAATCTTATCAATTCCGTCTTTAGAGATTTAAAAAAATGTCTTCCCGGGTTATATGGTATATTTAAAAATAAATAAAGCATTTGGGGTAATGTAATCATTTTGATTAGAGACGACCTTTCTGCCATAGAGCGGCAGTGTTATCCAGCGGGTCACCAGGTCTGTTATGCGGTCCAACACCACACCATAGTTAAGCCGCATAAGTTCTTCCTTGTTCCTGGTGATTCTGATACCTAGATACCGCAGTTCATCATCGAACCACTCCAAAGGGTAGTCAATTGTAAAGCGTGTCACTGAGTCTGTCATTGGGAAAAGGCAGGATTTTCCCCAGTTTATCTGGATCCCCAAAAGTTTCCAAAATACAATGAATTCCCGAAGGAGTGGGTTTAAGTTTTGTTGGGGGTCCCTCACATATAAGGTAATACCATCGGCGTACATTGAAATCAATATCTGCCTCATGTTACATTGCAGGGTCTTGTCGTTATGATGCTGTCGCAGCCTTGCCGCCAATGGTTCTGTTGCCAAGGCAAACATCAAAGGAGACAGTGGGCATCCCTGACGGGTACCCCTAGTGATCGAGAAGGGTTGAGACATGGGGCCATTTATAAGCCCCTTGGCACCTGGACGGTGATATAATAGTCGAATCCATGACAAAAAAAGCGGTGGGAACATCATCCGAAGCATGATCCCAAAGATGTAGTCCCACTCAATGGAGTCAAAAACCTTTGTGGCATCTAGAAAGTAGGCCGCCAAGGGTAGATCTGGGGAAACATTGTTCAAAGTAGTAAAAAAGGTTCTCAGATTATGGGATGTGGCTCTTCCAGGGACGAAGCCCGACTGGTCCGGGAGAATCAAATGTTCTAATAATAAGCTAAGAGGATTGGCTACGAGTTTCGCCAAAATCTTGGCATCGCAATTAAGAAGGGAGAGCGGTCGGTAGGACCCGCATTGGCGTGGTGACTTGTCGGGTTTCAAAAGAGAGATAATAAGTGCTTCTCTCATGGATGGTGGGAGAGTGCCCAGTTCCAGGGACTCCTCATAGACCTCGCGGAGGGTTGGGGCCATCAGATCTATGTAGGTTTTATAGATTTCTATTGCAATGCCATATGTACCAGTGGCCTTCCCGGATTGCATTTGCATGATGGCTTCCCTGACCTCGTCCAGCTCAAAGGGAGCACACAAAAACTCATGGTGTATGTCGCTTAGCCAACCCAGGGCAACGTCCCCCATATATTCCTCAAGGTCTAACACATCTCTCTTGGCAGTGGTATAGTGTTGTGTGAAAGCCTCAAGGACACTCATGGTGTCCCGACTGCTCGTTCCGTCCGGTCCTTCTAACTCCACCACATAATTTGAATAACGTGGCCGTCTGATCGTATCTGCTAGCACTTTACCGGGTCTCTCCCCCTCCCCATACCTGCTGGCTACCCAGTGCTTGCCATTAAATCATGTTTCCCTTGGTGCCATATCCATGTATTCTGTTCGTTTTGCCCTGAACTCACTCTGCATAGCCTGATCTGGACGAGCCGCTAGCGATGTTTCCAGTGCATTAAGTTCCGAGTCCAGTCTACGAAGTATGTTAGTGATGTCTTTCAACACCAGCTAAATGTTGGAACCAATTCCCCGAGAACATTCGGCTTGTATCCAACCATCTTGCTTTTAGGAAACGGTTTAAGACCTTCCTGTTTCCCTGAGTTGTGGTGTCCTGCTCTGGGTCTAAAAGCGCTGGGATGCCTCCGGGTAGCCATGCGCTATATAAGTCTGTACTCATTCATTCATTCATTCACAATGAATTGGTTAGAAAAGGCTTCCAAGCCGATCGCCGTTAATAGCAGTTTCTCCATGTATTCTTCTATCCGCCCGGTGTTGATCGTCTCTAGAATACCTAAAATTCCTATATTATTGCGCCTACTGCGTGCTTCCTGTCGCACCTCACGAAGAATGTCCTGCACATCAGTGGACTGTCCAGCGGCCGCCTCCGGATTCCCATTGCTCCCAGCTTGGTCTGGACCCTCTTGCGCGTTTCGAGTGCTCTTCTTGGCTGTGTCAAAGTTCAGCTTTGGCTGCCTGGTATCTGGCTTGTCCATACTGCCTCCAAGTGCGTGCTTAATCACTGCTCACCTTGCCCTCTGTCATTTCTGATGTTCCTCTGTATATGCAGGGCGATCACAGCAGTGTTCCAGTGCCCAGGCAGTCAGCAGTGCCCAGCCAGCAATAGCCGTCTATCCTAAGCAGCAAGGTTGGGGTGATACCACTAGCACACCAACCACAATCACAGCAACAAACTCAGTATTCCCCGGTCAGGCCTGCACCTCACTGGTCTCCCAGGCACTCATTTCCCTGTGTGGCAGTTTCAGCGCTGCCTTGTGACTGCAACCAGATCTGCCTCAGGTGGGGGGGACAACAGTCAGTATAGCGAGTCTCTCTTGGTGGCGGGGAGGGGCCCAGTGCAGCTCCCCAATTTTCCCGCCACTGGAGTCCTTTGCTCTGTCCACCGCACGGCAATCAGGCAGCCCGCCCCACAGGAGAGCAGAGGATAGTAAACAGGGCTGAGCGCTTCCACGGGCGTCCCTCGCAGAAGCGCTTACCTCCGCTCCCCAGCCAGCCACCAGTTCATTTCAGCCGTGGCGCTCGATTCTGCCACCAGCATGTCCTTCACAGCTCTCAAAAAGGCCGCAGCACCTGCTTTCCCGGCCTGAGAAGCCCAGCCGCACACCAGTACCGCAACTCAGGGCAGCCCTGCGTCCAAGGAATCGGCGTCCGCAGGTCAGTGCAGGCTAGGGGGGGGGGGGGGGGCGGGGGCGCGAATTCCCCACAGTGTGGCCTCTGCTGCACGGTGTCCACAGAGCGTCTCTGTATAGCGCTACTGCCCACCTTACGATATCTTGGTTGGCCGCCGCTCTCACAGGCTGTTCCTCACCCCGTACACCGCTTCAGCTCTGCCACTCAGTCTGCCACAACCCAGATGACCTATGATCGGTGCCTACGTCCGCAGCTCTCTCGACCCCGGTCGCTACGCAGGGGGGTCCCCACCGCTCCTCTGCTCAGACAGCGGCCTATGCACCTCGTGGGCAGCAGCGGGCTGGGAAACATCATTAACAACGAAGGCATTACTACGCGTAATGTTTACAACGAGGCACTTACCACGTAAACGTCTTTTCAACGCGTATGCCTACAACGATCGTCTTTACCACGAAAAAAAAAAAAACCATAGGATTAAAAAGGGGTTGTTGGGGGGGGTCTCCCCCCATAAAAAAACGATCCCGCTGTGCCGAATAAATCAGCGTCGTAAGAGAGGAAGCAGAATAAACTTCCGCTTCCTCTTTACGACGTAAGAGCGACGTGGTAAAGATGATGAGGGGAAAAAGAATTCCGTGGTAACGCATGCGTGGAAAAGGCATGCGTTGCAACGGAATTCGTGGTAACGACATATAACCCAGCGGGCTATAGTAGTCTCCGCAGCCGATTGTAGTATTGTGGGATGTAGTCTAGTGGTTGGGGGGTGGAGTCAGAGGGAGGAGCAGGAACAGGAGGAGCCGGAGAACAGGAACAAGGGGACAGTTAGAGTAGGGACAGGATGGAGGTAGGACGCAGGAATAAAGCTCCAGTAATCATAACTAATTGTGTCTGTAGTTATTAGTAGCAGGATGCTACAACTGGCGACGAGGGTGGGATGAGCCAGCCCACTGTATGCAGAACCAAGAGAAGACACCCTGTTCCAGGCAACGTCCAGAAGAACGCTGCCGAATGCAATAAGCTGCTGCCCGAGCAGAGAAGCCAGCAGTAGGTGACCCTGTTTTCCCCTGCAGTCGAGAGGGACTCAAGAGGGAGCCGAAACACCGAGCGCTGAAACGCTCCACAACAGAGATCGTCTCGCGCCGAAAACGCGAGCCCCCACTGGGTGCGTGGTGCCTGGCATCCGCGAAGAAACAGGAGTCGGGAGCCCACTCCGACCCTGTCCACCACCCCAAAGTGAGTAGAAGGTGCCCGGGTGAGGAGGACGCTGTCCCTGAGAGCCTACTGCCGAGCGCGATTGAACGCGCCAAAACCGGAGCCTGAATACCGGTGAAAGTTAAACCTCACGCCCGATGCGTGAGGTTTGGCATGCTGTCGGAAAACCTCACGCCCGATGAGTGAGGTTTGGCGCGCTGTGAGCGAAGAAAAGCAGGAACTCTAAAGTAAGGAGGATTCGGGAGCCTACCCCGATCCTGCCTAATACCCTAATCACAAGAAGGCGCCTGGGGCACTGTGGAAGCCCCGTGGAGTGCCCAGAAGCAAGAGCGCTGTTCGCGCCAAGGAGAGACTGCAGGTGCCCACGTGAGTACAGGCTGAAGCGAGGGAAACTGAGCAAGGGCTCGGGAGCCCACCCCGACCCTGCTGCACTGCTGGAGTAAATGTTGGGGACTGGCTGAGCGCTGTGAGAAGAAGCGCTATCCCATGAAAGAAGAACTGTGCCGCTTTGTTGGAAATCTCACCCCCGATGCGTGGGAATTCGCATCTGTGTCCGGCGATCGCGTCGGAGTGAAGTCCGTGAGCTCACCTGGTGGTAGTGAAGAAATAACCCCAGAAGGAAGACGTGGGACTGAAATGAAGACCGGGGTGAGTCCCTGTGAAGAGCTGTGAAGCGCTGTGAAGCTTGCATGGTGAGAAGAGCTGCATGTGGCCAAGTCTCGTGAGAGTTGGGCGGCCATCTTTGAGTCAGGCGGATTTCAAGGACATACCCTGTGTGATTCATAGGCGGCCATCTTGGAGTCAGGCAACAGCCAGAAAGCGAACAAACATTGGCAAGAACAAAGAAACAAACATTGGTAAAAGGAAGTCAACAAGCATTGGTGCATGCAAAGACAAGTATTGGCTAAGAGTAAACAAGCACTGGTACATGCAAACAAACAAGCATTGATACATGCAATTAGACCAACATTGATACATGCAAATCAACAAGCACTGGTACGTGCAAAGAAACAAGCATTGATCCATGCAAAGAGACACAAGCATTGATACACGCAGATCAACAAGCATTGGATAAATCGCGGCAAAGGAAGAAAACAAGCATTGCTGAAGGCCAAACAAGCATTGGCGAACATAACAGAATCAAGCATTAGCGAAGACCAAACGAGTACTGGCGAAGGCCAAACAAGCATTGCCAACGTCCCAGCACATGACCAGACCGCAGGTTTCGACTAAAGAAGATCAACCACGAAGACGAGTGAACAGCCCGTGCCCTGCGAATATGATCCATCAAAATCCTCCTCTCATGGCGGGAGGAGACGCAGCACAGCGGGTCACTCCATACAGTGAAGTACCGCCCCCAGCGATGCAGACTGATGATTGGATCTCGGATCTCAAACGACACCGGTGGCTCGAAGCATTAGAAGATTTCTTAAAAGCCAATGGTGAGCAAAGAGAGAGAAAATGTCTGATGCTATTCCTCCATTTGGTGGGTCCGGAGGGCCGATGCCCAATCAGGACATTTTCCAAAAAGGATACAGAAATCTATAAAAGACTCCAAAGGGAACTCTGTGCCCATCTCAATGCACAGACAGATGTGGACCATAATCGCATGGTTTTCAATACAGCACGGCAGGAACCAGGCGAACCGTTGCCAAATTTCATCATTCGGTTGCAAAGTATGGTACGAGGCTGCCACTTCAACACTTTTACAAATGAGGATGCGGTTCGACTTCGGATAATTGAAGGCTGCACAAACCCTGACACAAAGCGCAAGATCCTGCAAGGGCATTGGTCGTTAAAGGAAATCATCAAGAAGGCCGAAATTGGAATGCAAATCAAAGAAAGAGAAGGATTGAAAGACGTGCAGCTAAGAGCAAACCATCAAGATACCTGGGAAGATAGAACTCAGAAAACAAACAGAACTGAAAGGAGAGAGAGGGAAGACAGACCAGCAAAAAGACAACAGGAAAGATACAGTGACAAAGAAAATGACACGGATTACTCAGTCAGATTCCTCAGCATCCGACTACTCAAGGTCAACCAAGGATTACTCGGAGTCAGATGACCCAGAGTCAACCATCCAAAAGACAATTCCAAGAAGTTATTCACCCCCCAGGAGTTCCTCAAGGAGTCATTCAAAGTATGACACACCATACTCTGATGAGGAAAGAGCATCAAGTGGGACAGATCGCACTCCTGGACAAGAAGGCATCCTACACAGCAAGTGGGAGAGAAAGACTAACCATAGAAGAAGGAGTCGCACTGGTCAACACCGGAAGTCGGCGCAGGGACATCAGTCGACAAGCAGTGAAGACGGGTCCAAGGAAACATCTGGCCAGAGAACACATAAACCCCAAATCAGAGGTGTTAGAGCATCAAACAATTGGGAAGGAGAACCAGATCACACAAGACGGACTGGTCCCTCACAACAACAACAACCAGCAAGAAAAGATCCATGCATTCATGGGCCCCAAAGCATCCATGGGCCCCGCGACAACGAAGAAACAGAGCGTAGATGGGTAACGTCAGGCGAGAAGGACGAAGAGGCAAAAGCTTGGGATCAAGCACAAGGAACAAGCACGGAATCTTCAAACAATCTCCCAAATGAGACAACATTGAAGATGTTCCAACAAAGACACACGGAGAAGCTTTTCAAAGACAATTCCGAGGTGGAAAGCAGCTCGTCACGGACTACCCGGTTCCGAAGACCACCTAGTAAGACATTCCCAAAGGAACACTCACAGAGGGAACTGACGGAGCACCCCTCTGATTCAGAAAACACGTCGGTCCGATCTTTTGAGTCGGCAGAGTCATGGTCCCGACAACGACCACGCGCAACATTCTTAAAGAAATATTCTCAGAGGGAAGTGAGGGAGAACTCCTCTGATTCAGATAGCATTTCAGTCCGATCCTTTGAGTCGACAGAGTCGTGGTCCCGACAACGGCCATGGCGCCAAGCACCTGAACACATCAGCGAACCAAGGGACACTCTTCCCGTCGAGAGCGACGTGTCCCACACCAATGTCAATGCACACTCGATCACTCCACCAGACAACCTGTCACATCGAGCACAGGTGCATCGCGACACTAATACTACACCGTCACCCCGGGTAGGGGCAGCAAGGTTGACTCGAAGGCCCTGGTCCTGGTCCTATAAAATGGAACCAGACATCGTGGCCATTAGCACTCAAATAAAAACGGACCAACCAGTCAATCCGCAAAGGAAGCCAGACATGTCAGGAGAGCCAAGTCATCATCGGATGAGAACAAGACACGCAAATATTCAGCCGGTTCCAGGGTCTGCCTGTTCTAGGCGCGAGCAGGCGTGGGAGAGACAACCCGAGACAGCAAATCAATCTCCAAGTCATACCAAGATGACCTCCACCGTTCATACCCCACCGGCTGGCATCCCAGACTCGAAACAGGAAGACAGTGTTGTTCTTGACCTGACGAAGCAAAAGGAAGTAAAAGTAAATGCGGTGAATGAGTTACTGAACCAAGCCAAGACAGTCTCATCAGATAGCACCATACTGTCTGGTATACATGACCCTGAACTGGAGGACAGGGTTTCCCTCAACCGGACAAGACAAACGGAAGCAAAAGTAGATGCGGGTGCTCGGAAGAGGACCAGAACATTATTCACTCATGAAAGAGATCGAGCATCTGAACCAACAGTAGTTACACCACTGGAAGGAGACATGCTGACTGCGGAATGTGAGAGCAGATAGTTCACACGCAACGTGATCAAGAATGCCCCGATTAAGACAACAGAAAGATTGACCAAAGTCAAGCCCACCGCGGATTCGACACTACTGAGGCTTGAAGAACAGGCTGTCTGCCAACCTGTGTGGTGGATTGAAGAACTACGAACACTGAGGACATTAAGCTCATTTTGTTAAGAAAGGGGGAGATGTAGTATTGTGGGATGTAGTCTAGTGGTTGGGGGGTGGAGTCAGAGGGAGGAGCAGGAACAGGAGGAGCCGGAGAACAGGAACAAGGGGACAGTTAGAGTAGGGACAGGATGGAGGTAGGACGCAGGAATAAAGCTCCAGTAATCATAACTAATTGTGTCTGTAGTTATTAGTAGCAGGATGCTACACCGATGCTCGCCCTCTTGCAGCTCCGCTGTCAACCTCGGAGTCCACTTCAGCAACTCTTTGTGGGGGCAAATGACGGCCAATTCGCTCAATTCTCGCCGTGATGCAGCAGAGGATCTAGATCTTGTAGTCGGGGTGTCTGATGTCACAGATGATACCATTTGCTATGAGAAATTAAGGATAATGTATTTATTTATTTATTTATAACACTTGTAAAGCGCGCTATTACAACCGGTGTCCTGGCGCTGAAGTGGTAACTCCCAGAGACTCAACCTCCGGAGCTAGAGGGTAAAGAGCCATGTTTTCAGATTTTTTCTGAATGCCAACAGGTTCATATTTTGTTTGAGGGCAAGAGGAAGGGCGTTCCAAGCCTTCGCTGCTCCCCTAATGAAGCTTCTGCCCCCAAGGCGCATCTTCCTGATATGACCTTAGTTGTCTGCCTGGTCTGTACCATTGGAAGAGCTCTTGGAGGAACACCGGGCCCTGACCATGCAGTGCCTTGAAGACAATGCACAAGGCTTTAAACAAAATCCGCTTCCGCACCGGAAGCCAGTGCAGCTTCTCCAGTTCCCCGGTGACCGATGAGAACTTGGGCAGGCCCCCTATAAGGCGGGCTGCCGCATTTTGTAGGACCTGCAATTTGTTAAGCAACCCCTGTTGGGCCTCAAGAAGGAGGCTGTTGCAGTAATCGAGGCGAGAAAGCACAAGTGCCGTCACCACTGCCTTTCTGCTCCCGACCGGTAAGAAGGGGAGAACCTTCCTAATAATTTTCAGAGTCCAGTGTATGGAAGAGGTGATCGCCTTCACTTGAGGTTTAAAGGAGAGTTGGTTATCAATGATAACTCCTAAATTCTTCACCTTCGTAGCCGGCGATGGCGGGGATCCCATATCTGTCGGCCACCACTTAGAGCTCCAGAGGTTTGTGTTAGACCCAAAGATAAGCACCTCGAACTTAGAGGAATTCAGTTTTAGACAACTTTTTGCCATCCATGAGCTAACTGCTGACATGCAGTCCTGGAACCTAGCTGCCACACCCAGCTCTTTCCCCGGAAGCACTGAAACCACGATCTGGGTATCGTCTGCGTAGGATGTTAACTCGAACCCAAAGGATCGTATCACCGGGGCGAGTGAGGATACATAGATGTTGAATAAAGTGGAGCTTAGGGAGGAGCCCTGAGGGACCTCCCCTAAGAGTTCGAAAGGTCTTGATTCAAAATCACCCATCGCCACCACTTGAACCCGATCTTTGAGGAAGGCTTTCAGAATACTCAGTGCTTGTCCCTGGACCCCGCAGTCCTCCAACCGGTCCACCAAAATAGCATGGTGGACCGTATCGAAGGACACCGACAGATCCAGTAGGATCAGCACCGCCTGGCCCCGCTCGTCCAGCACCTTCCGGGCCTCCTCAGTGGACTTAATCAGAGCGGTCTCAGTACTGTGTCCTTCCCTAAACCCATGCTGGGCTGGGTCCAGACCCTTCGAGGTGCGCAGGAATGAGCATAGCTGGAGATTCATGGCTTTCTCAATGAGTTTTGCCGGCATCTGCAATCTAGCTATGGGCCTATAACTATTAGGATCCGAGATATTAGGCGAGGGTTTCTTGAGCAATGCGGAAATGGAGGCCCGCTTCCACACTGTGGGAAAGTCACCCTTCTCAAACATCAAGTTGAAGAGGTTAGCTAGTGTGTCAGCTATTGGGAAGGCTGCCAATTTTGCAATTGACGTAGGGCAGGGATCGTGAGGAGATCCCGACTTGGTTGCCATCAGTAGTTTTAAAACGTCATTGGAGCGTACTGGCTCGGAAGCCGAGAATATAGCCCCCGATGAGATGGCAAGAGGAGCCCGGTGAGACCTCTCCAAGAGGCTCTGAGCCACCTGCGGTTCGAGTGAGGTAAAGATTGAACCTTGCTCAGAAAGAAATTGGCCAGGGACTCACAGAGTTCGATACTAGATGGCACAATCACCGGTTTGGGAGTGGTCAGACTGGCCACTGTGTCGAAAAGTTCCCTTGCTGAGTTCTTGGCCTTCTCAATGCGGTTCGTGTAATAAGCGCTCTTGGCCTTCCTAATACTATCTTTGTATGCCCTGTGACCGGCTTTCAGTCTCTCTTTGTCCGGCTCGTTGTAATTCACTTGCCAGATCCGCTCTAACTTCTTACAGGCTGCTTTGGCTTCTTTGAGCTCGTCCGAAAACCATGGAGCAGATGGAACCGACCTAGTGGACCGGCATAATAATCGCCGGGCGACAGGAGCTTCACCTACATGCGGCCATCATGCAAGTGCGCCACCTAGCTCCCAAGTGACACCACAGCTTGCACGTGACCCGGTAGACACTGGGTGGTAGTGTCAGAGTCACCAGCAGCAGAGAGTGGCCAGGGGAGGATGTATGACTGTTCAAGTAAAGGATTTGGAGGGCATGATCATGGTAGCAGCACTAGTCTGTGCTGATCGAGGACAACCAACAAAAAGGGTAACAGTGCTCACCCGAATACCATATTCGATGTGCACTTTCAACTCTGGCTAAAGTTTTTACTGGAAGAAAGCTTCGTGTGTAATCAGTGCAGGATTAAAAGTGTGCATGCATGCGATGAAAGGCCATTAACGCTGTTTAATTACCGTGTTGGTCAATTATTTCACTTGGCGCCTCTTATAACAAGGAGATGGACACATCTATCCGTGGTTCAGATTGTCCAGAAGTAATGTTAGATTGAATCTGCCATCCGCCAAAGCCCCCCTCCACCAGGTGCAATGCGGCCCCCAGGGGAAGTGAGGTCGGCAGACCAGTCTTCCCCTGGGGTGTTCGCGCGATAGTGAGGACAGGGTGTAGTTAGAGTAGGGGGTGGGATTAGGGGTGGGGGCTAGGGCTAGTTAATTTAAGGGGACAGGGGAGGAAGTGTTTCCTCTTCCTGTCCCAGCGCCAGCAGAGTTAGCATAGTTGGAAAGTTTGACCACCCTCCCACCCTACAGTTTTGGAGTGGAGAGGGGGTGTTTTTGATTGTTAGGCGTGCCATGTTTAGGACGGGTTGTAGGGGATGTGTGGCAGTACATGGGGGGGGGAGTCCATGACAGGCAGAATCACCCTTCCGAGGGTGGGGATGCAGGTGCAGGATGGGGGTGTGGCAGGCAGGAGTGTGATGACAGTAGATGTTGGAGGAGGTTGAAGAGAAGGGTGGAAGTGAATGATAGAAGTGAAGAGGTCGGGCGTGAATTGGGAGTTGAGTAAGTTGAGTATGAGAGGGGATGAGGTGTGGAAGAATTGAAGGGGGGGATTGTTAACTGTTTCATTGTGTTATATTGAATTGGTTGTCAACCCTGTCCTAATAAATGGCCTTTTACGCTAAAGTAACAGCGTGGAGTGGTTATTGGGCATGGGACTAACTTCCCTGTTACGTATGAGACAGAGATCTCCGAGCTCTCCTTTAGAGCATGCACACACACCCCTTGGGGCCTGCATTGTAAATACATGGTAGACTGAAATACTCCTCGGCTGCTGCAGTGCTTTTTCACACCTCTCTGTTTGCTCTAAACTATTGCCGTGGAGCCTGCAAATAGAAGCAAAATAAGACATGCTCAATGCGACTAGAAGCCTGGAGCAGGCACGATCGGAGCTGGTGGGAGAGAGGGACACTGAGTGCTCACACATTTTAACATCTGCACTAAACTGCAGAACTCGGACATTAGGCTGCATGCTTTTTAAAATTAACGATTACAGTTGCATTATGAAATATTTAGTTTACCCGCATGGTTGTGCTGCCCGCATCAGATTGTATGTGTCTGACAGCACTGGCTAACCTTGCCTTTTACTAGAGTTAATTGTGTTTTGCCAATGTTGTTACCATTTAAAACCACCTCAGACTTTTCCCATTATAAGTCACATCACGGGCTCAAAAGTCCAAGATAGCAAAATGAATGCTTATGTTATGTACCAGTGAATAAGAACTTCAGGCGCATTGCCATTTTTTCTATGTCTTTTATAGACCCTAATATGGTGCAACTAGTAGTAATAATTTCTTTAATTGATCAAATTACGGCATACAATGTCACATTAGAAGTATTCAAATGTCACACATAACCATATTGAAAGCATATAAATACGCATGGGGCAGATAGTAATTACGTCCATTTCACCCACTGCTAACTTCACGGTGAGGGACAGAATTCTGCCCTTTCACAAGAAATGCATCAACACAGAAATCAACCTCTTTAGTGGCAGGCACTACTATAGCAATTAGTTTTTTTGATTTCATTTAGAATAAAAACAATATTGAGCGCATACTCCAGTCTCATTTAACAGCCCTGCCAAGTATCAGGCATTAGACTAACGCAGAGCCTGTAGTGTAGCTCTGAGTGACAGGCCGCAGCTGGTGTGAGCCTGTAGTGTTGCTCTGAGTGACAGGCCGCAGCTGGTGTGAGCCTGTAGTGTAGCTCTGTGTGACAGGCCGCAGCTGGTGTGAGCCTGTAGTGTAGCTCTGAGTGACAGGCCGCAGCTGGTGTGAGCCTGTAGTGTAGCTCTGTGTCACAGGCCGCAGCTGGTGTGAGCCTGTAGTGTTGCTCTGAGCGACAGGCCGCAGCTGGTGTGAGCCTGTAGTGTAGCTCTGAGTGACAGGCCGCAGCTGGTGTGAGCCTGTAGTGTTGCTCTGAGTGACAGGCCGCAGCTGGTGTGAGCCTGTAGTGTAGCTCTGAGTGACAGGCCGCAGCTGGTGTGAGCCTGTAGTGTAGCTCTGAGTGACAGGCCGCAGCTGGTGTGAGCCTGTAGTGTAGCTCTGAGTGACAGGCCGCAGCTGGTGTGAGCCTGTAGTGTAGCTCTGAGTGAAAGGCCGCAGCTGGTGTGAGCCTGTAGTGTAGCTCTGTGTGACAGGCCGCAGCTGGTGTGAGTCTGTAGTGTAGCTCTGTGTCACAGGTCGCAGCTGGTGTGAGTCTGTAGTGTAGCTCTGAGTGACAGGCCGCAGCTGATGAGAGTCTGTAGTGTAGCTCTGTGTCACAGGCCGCAGCTGGTGTGAGTCTGTAGTGTAGCTCTGAGTGACAGGCCGCAGCTGATGTGAGTCTGTAGTGTAGCTCTGTGTCACAGGCCGCAGCTGGTGTAGGTCTGTAGTGTAGCTCTGTGTCACAGGCCGCAGCTGGTGTGAGTCTGTAGTGTAGCTCTGTGTGACAGGCCGCAGCTGGTGTGAGTCTGTAGTGTAGCTCTGCGTCACAGGCCGCAGCTGGTGTGAGTCTGTAGTGTAGCTCTGAGTGACAGGCCGCAGCTGATGTGAGTCTGTAGTGTAGCTCTGTGTCACAGGCCGCAGCTGGTGTGAGTCTGTAGTGTAGCTCTGTGTCACAGGCCGCAGCTGGTGTGAGTCTGTAGTGTAGCTCTGAGTGACAGGCCGCAGCTGGTGTGAACCTGTAGTGTAGCTCTGAGTGACAGGCCGCAGCTGGTGTGAGCCTGTAGTGTAGCTCTGTGTCACAGGCCGCAGCTGGTGTGAGCCTGTAGTGTAGCTCTGTGTGACAGGCCGCAGCTGGTGTGAGCTTGTAGTGTAGCTCTGAGTGACAGGCCGCAGCTGGTGTGAACCTGTAGTGTAGCTCTGTGTCACAGGCCGCAGCTGGTGTGAGTCTGTAGTGTAGCTCTGTGTCACAGGCCGCAGCTGGTGTGAGTCTGTAGTGTAGCTCTGTGTCACAGGCCGCAGCTGGTGTGAGCCTGTAGTGTAGCTCTGAGTGACAGGCCGCAGCTGGTGTGAGCCTGTAGTGTTGCTCTGAGTGACAGGCCGCACCTGGTGTGAGTCTGTAGTGTAGCTCTGTGTGACAGGCCGCACCTGGTGTGAGTCTGTAGTGTAGCTCTGAGTGACAGGCCGCAGCTGGTGTGGGTCTGTAGTGTAGCTCTGTGTCACAGGCCGCAGCTGGTGTGAGTCTGTAGTGTAGCTCTGTGTCACAGGCCGCAGCTGGTGTGAGTCTGTAGTGTAGCTCTGTGTCACAGGCCGCAGCTGGTGTGAGTCTGTAGTGTAGCTCTGTGTGACAGGCCGCAGCTGGTGTGAGTCTGTAGTGTAGCTCTGTGTGACAGGCCGCAGCTGGTGTGAGTCTGTGGTGTAGCTCTGTGTGACAGGCCGCAGCTGGTGTGAGACTGTAGTGTAGCTCTGTGTCAGAGGCCGCAGCTGGTGTTAGTCTGTAGTGTAGCTCTGTGTGACTGGCCGCAGCTGGTGTGAGTCTGTAGTGTAGCTCTGTGTGACAGGCCGCAGCTGGTGTGAGTCTGTAGTGTAGCTCTGTGTCACAGGTCGCAGCTGGTGTGAGTCTGTAGTGTAGCTCTGTGTCACAGGCCGCAGCTGGTGTGAGTCTGTAGTGTAGCTCTGTGTCACAGGCCGCAGCTGGTGTGAGTCTGTAGTGTAGCTCTGTGTCACAGGCCGCAGCTGGTGTGGGTCTGTAGTGTAGCTCTGTGTCACAGGCCGCACCTGGTGTGAGTCTGTATTGTAGCTCTGTGTCACAGACCGCAGCTGGTGTGAGTCTGTAGTGTAGCTCTGTGTGACAGGCCGCAGCTGGTGTGAGTCTGTAGTGTAGCTCTGTGTCACAGGCCGCAGCTGGTGTGAGTCTGTAGTGTAGCTCTGAGTGACAGGCCGCAGCTGATGTGAGTCTGTAGTGTAGCTCTGTGTCACAGGCCGCAGCTGGTGTGAGTCTGTAGTGTAGCTCTGTGTCACAGGCCGCAGCTGGTGTGAGTCTGTAGTGTAGCTCTGAGTGACAGGCCGCAGCTGATGTGAGTCTGTAGTGTAGCTCTGTGTCACAGGCCGCAGCTGGTGTGAGTCTGTAGTGTAGCTCTGTGTCACAGGCCGCAGCTGGTGTGAGTCTGTAGTGTAGCTCTGTGTCACAGGCCGCAGCTGGTGTGAGTCTGTAGTGTAGCTCTGAGTAACAGGCCGCAGCTGGTGTGAGCCTGTAGTGTAGCTCTGTGTGACAGGCCGCAGCTGGTGTGAGCCTGTAGTGTAGCTCTGAGTGACAGGCCGCAGCTGGTGTGAACCTGTAGTGTAGCTCTGAGTCACAGGCCGCAGCTGGTGTGAGTCTGTAGTGTAGCTCTGTGTGACAGGCCGCAGCTGGTGTGAGTCTGTAGTGTAGCTCTGTGTGACAGGCCGCAGCTGGTGTGAGCCTGTAGTGTAGCTCTGTGTCACAGGCCGCAGCTGGTGTGAGCCTGTAGTGTAGCTCTGTGTGACAGGCCGCAGCTGGTGTGAGTCTGTAGTGTAGCTCTGTGTCACAGGCCGCAGCTGGTGTGAGCCTGTAGTGTAGCTCTGAGTGACAGGCCGCAGCTGGTGTGAGCCTGTAGTGTTGCTCTGAGTGACAGGCCGCAGCTGGTGTGAGTCTGTAGTGTAGCTCTGTGTGACAGGCCGCAGCTGGTGTGAGTCTGTAGTGTAGCTCTGAGTGACAGGCCGCAGCTGGTGTGGGTCTGTAGTGTAGCTCTGTGTCACAGGCCGCAGCTGGTGTGAGTCTGTAGTGTAGCTCTGTGTCACAGGCCGCAGCTGGTGTGAGTCTGTAGTGTAGCTCTGTGTGACAGGCCGCAGCTGGTGTGAGTTTGTAGTGTAGCTCTGTGTGACAGGCCGCAGCTGGTGTGAGTCTGTGGTGTAGCTCTGTGTGACAGGCCGCAGCTGGTGTGAGACTGTAGTGTCGCTCTGTGTCACAGGCCGCAGCTGGTGTGAGTCTGTAGTGTAGCTCTGTGTCACAGGCCGCAGCTGGTGTGAGTCTGTAGTGTAGCTCTGTGTCACAGGCCGCAGCTGGTGTGAGTCTGTAGTGTAGCTCTGTGTCACAGGCCGCAGCTGGTGTGGGTCTGTAGTGTAGCTCTGTGTCACAGGCCGCAGCTGGTGTGAGTCTGTAGTGTAGCTCTGTGTCACAGACCGCAGCTGGTGTGAGTCTGTAGTGTAGCTCTGTGTGACAGGCCGCAGCTGGTGTGAGTCTGTAGTGTAGCTCTGTGTCACAGGCCGCAGCTGGTGTGAGTCTGTAGTGTAGCTCTGAGTGACAGGCCGCAGCTGATGTGAGTCTGTAGTGTAGCTCTGTGTCACAGGCTGCAGCTGGTGAGAGTCTGTAGTGTAGCTCTGTGTCACAGGCCGCAGCTGGTGTGAGTCTGTAGTGTAGCTCTGTGTGACAGGCCGCAGCTGGTGTGAGTCTGTAGTGTAGGTCTGTGTCACAGGCTGCAGCTGGTGTGAGTCTGTAGTGTAGCTCTGTGTCACAGGCCGCAGCTGGTGTGAGTCTGTAGTGTAGCTCTGTGTCACAGGCCGCAGCTGGTGTGAGTCTGTAGTGTAGCTCTGAGTAACAGGCCGCAGCTGGTGTGAGCCTGTAGTGTAGCTCTGTGTGACAGGCCGAGGCTGGTGTGAGCCTGTAGTGTAGCTCTGAGTGACAGGCCGCAGCTGGTGTGAACCTGTACTGTAGCTCTGAGTCACAGGCCGCAGCTGGTGTGAGTCTGTAGTGTAGCTCTGTGTGACAGGCCGCAGCTGGTGTGAGTCTGTAGTGTAGCTCTGTGTGACAGGCCGCAGCTGGTGTGAGTCTGTGGTGTAGCTCTGTGTGACAGGCCGCAGCTGGTGTGAGACTGTAGTGTAGCTCTGTGTCACAGGACGCAGCTGGTGTGAGTCTGTAGTGTAGCTCTGTGTCACAGGCCGCAGCTGGTGTGAGCCTGTAGTGTAGCTCTGAGTGACAGGCCGCAGCTGGTGTGAGCCTGTAGTGTAGCTCTGAGTGACAGGCCGCAGCTGGTGTGAGCCTGTAGTGTTGCTCTGAGTGACAGGCCGCAGCTGGTGTGAGCCTGTAGTGTACCTCTGAGTGACAGGCCGCAGCTGGTGTGAGCCTGTAGTGTAGCTCTGAGTGACAGGCTGCAGCTGGTATGAGCCTGTAGTGTAGCTCTGTGTCACAGGCCGCAGCTGGTGTGAGCCTGTAGTGTAGCTCTGTGTGACAGGCCGCAGCTGGTGTGAGCCTGTAGTGTAGCTCTGAGTGACAGGCTGCAGCTGGTGTGAGTCTGTGGTGTAGCTCTGTGTCACAGGCTGCAGCTGGTGTGAGTCTGTAGTGTAGCTCTGTGTCACAGGCCGCAGCTGGTGTGAGTCTGTAGTGTAGCTCTGTGTGACAGGCCGCAGCTGGTGTGAGTCTGTAGTGCAGCTCTGTGTCACAGGCTGCAGCTGGTGTGAGCCTGTAGTGTAGCTCTGTGTCACAGGCCGCAGCTGGTGTGAGCCTGTAGTGTAGCTCTGTGTGACAGGCCGCAGCTGGTGTGAGTCTGTAGTGTAGCTCTGAGTGACAGGCCGCAGCTGGTGTGAACCTGTAGTGTAGCTCTGAGTGACAGGCCGCAGCTGGTGTGAGCCTGTAGTGTAGCTCTGTGTCACAGGCCGCAGCTGGTGTGAGCCTGTAGTGTAGCTCTGTGTGACAGGCCGCAGCTGGTGTGAGCCTGTAGTGTAGCTCTGAGTGACAGGCCGCAGCTGGTGTGAACCTGTAGTGTAGCTCTGTGTGACAGGCCGCAGCTGGTGTGAGTCTGTAGTGTAGCTCTGTGTCACAGGCCGCAGCTGGTGTGAGTCTGTAGTGTAGCTCTGTGTCACAGGCCGCAGCTGGTGTGAGTCTGTAGTGTAGCTCTGTGTCACAGGCCGCAGCTGGTGTGAGCCTGTAGTGTAGCTCTGAGTGACAGGCCGCAGCTGGTGTGAGCCTGTAGTGTTGCTCTGAGTGACAGGCCGCAGCTGGTGTGAGTCTGTAGTGTAGCTCTGTGTGACAGGCCACAGCTGGTGTGAGTCTGTAGTGTAGCTCTGAGTGACAGGCCGCAGCTGGTGTGGGTCTGTAGTGTAGCTCTGTGTCCCAGGCCGCAGCTGGTGTGAGTCTGTAGTGTAGCTCTGTGTCACAGGCCGCAGCTGGTGTGAGTCTGTAGTGTAGCTCTGTGTGACAGGCCGCAGCTGGTGTGAGTCTGTAGTGTAGCTCTGTGTGACAGGCCGCAGCTGGTGTGAGTCTGTGGTGTAGCTCTGTGTGACAGGCCGCAGCTGGTGTGAGCCTGTAGTGTAGCTCTGAGTGACAGGCCGCAGCTGGTGTGAGCCTGTAGTGTTGCTCTGAGTGACAGGCCGCAGCTGGTGTGAGCCTGTAGTGTTGCTCTGAGTGACAGGCCGCAGCTGGTGTGAGCCTGTAGTGTAGCTCTGAGTGACAGGCCGCAGCTGGTGTGAGCCTGTAGTGTAGCTCTGAGTGACAGGCCGCAGCTGGTGTGAGCCTGTAGTGTAGCTCTGAGTGACAGGCCGCAGCTGGTGTGAGCCTGTAGTGTAGCTCTGTGTGACAGGCCGCAGCTGGTGTGAGTCTGTAGTGTAGCTCTGTGTCACAGGTCGCAGCTGGTGTGAGTCTGTAGTGTAGCTCTGAGTGACAGGTCACAGCTGATGTGAGTCTGTACTGTAGCTCTGTGTCACAGGCCGCAGCTGGTGTGAGTCTGTAGTGTAGCTCTGAGTGACAGGCCGCAGCTGATGTGAGTCTGTAGTGTAGCTCTGTGTCACAGGCCGCAGCTGGTGTGAGTCTGTAGTGTAGCTCTGTGTCACAGGCCGCAGCTGGTGTGAGTCTGTAGTGTAGCTCTGTGTCACAGGCCGCAGCTGGTGTGAGTCTGTAGTGTAGCTCTGAGTGACAGGCCGCAGCTGATGTGAACCTGTAGTGTAGCGCTGAATGACAGGCTGCAGCTGGTGTGAGCCTGTAGTGTAGCTCTGTGTCACAGACCGCAGCTGGTGTGAGCCTGTAGTGTAGCTCTGAGTGACAGGCCGCAGCTGGTGTGAACCTGTAGTGTAGCTCTGTGTGACAGGCCGCAGCTGGTGTGAGTCTGTAGTGTAGCTCTGTGTCAAAGGCCGCAGCTGGTGTGAGTCTGTAGTGTAGCTCTGTGTCACAGGCCGCAGCTGGTGTGAGCCTGTAGTGTAGCTCTGAGTGACAGGCCGCAGCTGGTGTGAGCCTGTAGTGTTGCTCTGAGTGACAGGCCGCAGCTGGTGTGGGTCTGTAGTGTAGCTCTGTGTGACAGGCCGCAGCTGGTGTGAGTCTGTAGTGTAGCTCTGAGTGACAGGCCGCAGCTGGTGTGGGTCTGTAGTGTAGCTCTGTGTCACAGGCCGCAGCTGGTGTGAGTCTGTAGTGTAGCTCTGTGTCACAGGCCGCAACTGGTGTGAGTCTGTAGTGTAGCTCTGTGTGACAGGCCGCAGCTGGTGTGAGTCTGTAGTGTAGCTCTATGTGACAGGCCGCAGCTGGTGTGAGTCTGTGGTGTAGCTCTGTGTGACAGGCCGGCGCTGGTGTGAGACTGTAGTGTAGCTCTGTGTCACAGGCCGCAGCTGGTGTGAGTCTGTAGTGTAGCTCTGTGTCACAGGCCGCAGCTGGTGTGAATCTGTAGTGTAGCTCTGTGTCACAGGCCGCAGCTGGTGTGAGTCTGTAGTGTAGCTCTGTGTCACAGGCCGCAGCTGGTATGGGTCTGTAGTGTAGCTCTGTGTCACAGGCCGCAGCTGGTGTGAGTCTGTAGTGTAGCTCTGTGTCACAGACCGCAGCTGGTGTGAGTCTGTAGTGTAGCTCTGTGTGACAGGCCGCAGCTGGTGTGAGTCTGTAGTGTAGCTCTGTGTCACAGGCCGCAGCTGGTGTGAGTCTGTAGTGTAGCTCTGAGTGACAGGCCGCAGCTGATGTGAGTCTGTAGTGTAGCTCTGTGTCACAGGCTGCAGCTGGTGTGAGTCTGTAGTGTATCTCTGTGTCACAGGCCGCAGCTGGTGTGAGTCTGTAGTGTAGCTCTGTGTGACAGGCCGCAGCTGGTGTGAGTCTGTAGTGTAGCTCTGTGTCACAGGCTGCAGCTGGTGTGAGCCTGTAGTGTAGCTCTGTGTCACAGGCCGCAGCTGGTGTGAGCCTGTAGTGTAGCTCTGTGTGACAGGCCGCAGCTGGTGTGAGTCTGTAGTGTTGCTCTGTGTGACAGGCCGCAGCTGGTGTGAGTCTGTAGTGTAGCTCTGTGTCACAGGCCGCAGCTGGTGTGAACCTGTAGTGTAGCTCTGTGTGACAGGCCGCAGCTGGTGTGAGTCTGTAGTGTAGCTCTGAGTGACAGGCCGCAGCTGGTGTGAGCCTGTAGTGTAGCTCTGTGTGACAGGCCGCAGCTGGTGTGAGCCTGTAGTGTAGCTCTGAGTGACAGGCCGCAGCTGGTGGGAGCCTGTAGTGTAGCTCTGTGTCACAGGCGGCAGCTGGTGTGAGTCTGTAGTGTAGCTCTGTGTCACAGGTCGCAGCTGGTGTGAGTCTGTAGTGTAGCTCTGAGTGACAGGCCGCAGCTGGTGTGAGTCTGTAGTGTAGCTCTGTGTCACAGGCCGCAGCTGGTGTGATTCTGTAGTGTAGCTCTGTGTCACAGGCCGCAGCTGGTGTGAGTCTGTAGTGTAGCTCTGTGTCACAGGCCGCGGCTGGTGTGAGCCTGTAGTGTAGCTCTGAGTGACAGGCCGCAGCTGGTGTGAACCTGTAGTGTAGCTCTGTGTGACAGGCCGCAGCTGGTGTGATTCTGCCTCGAGCGGGGCTGGGCAGCTAGTGGGCGGCGCAGCAGACCAGGTTGGACCGCTCTTTCACCTAATGATTTTTATTGATGAGCCTATTTCTTTTTAAATACAGCATGTGACCTATGATGTGACTCTTCTTAGAATTTTTTGTTGCTCAGATAGGTGTAATTTCTGATATCTATATGTTTGCCTCGTCTTCATTGATTGATTTTGCTCGCGAGAAAGTGTCACTCATGGGCGTTAAAATGTACCTCATAATTACACTGAAATTATGAAAATGTCTCACATAGCAATCTGACAACTTGGCAGCTATGCCCAAATCGCATTGACACGCACTCCCAGCGGCCTAGGCTTTGTCTGAGGCCCCTGGTATAGTTTGCTGGGAGTTTGTGGAATTGTTTCGCTGGGCGAAACAGGGGCCACTGCAGCCTGGGCCATATCAGTGCCTAGCAGCGCGCCCCTCTGCAAGGAGGGCACGTCAGTGCTGAGACCCTTAAAAATCTTTCCCCACACTGCAGTATGTGCACAACGACAACTGTGCTGCAAACATATGTTACCCACATGCAGGGATGTGAATACATCGTGACAGATCCAGGAATCTGATGGATAACACCTAGAGCAATGCTGTGCCTTTTGGAGAATGGTGCCTGTCTTGTCTGTACGCACCTATGTACTTTGTCCCAGCGGGAAACAACATGCGAACTGGCCTTTTCTGTTACCAGTACTAACTAAAGTAAATAAATACGATAAATGAGTATCTTGACCTATTCTCGGTCTGTGCTGAGCTCGAGATGTTTCTCTCAAGTGTCTTGTGTTTCTATAAACCTCCTATGTTCTTGTGCTCCGTTGTGTGTATTTAATAAAATGCCTGTTAGTGTGGTCGCTGGGTTTTGTGTTAAGTGAACAGGTTATGATTGTGCTTTGAGCTGCTTGCATAAACGTGCCTGGTGAATGAATGATTTTGCGTGGTGTCTGAATTGCATTCATGTTTGAGTTACTACAGGAAGTAAACACGTGATCCAGCTTTGACCTGGAAGTGCCTACACATTTGTTTTGACACATGCTGGGGCAGATCTACAAGCCCCTTGCGCATCATTTACGCCGCCGTTGCGTCACTTTTGTGACACAGCGGCGGCGCAAATCCTGTTCCATGGTGCGGGGTACTTACAACATCTGGGTGATGCGTCACGTTGTAATGCCCTGCACCACATGCAGGCGTTCCTGCGCAGGGGGGAGGGGGCGTTTTGGCACAGGAACGCCTCCTAAAAGTGGCTGAGTGAAATCTACAAGAGTCTAAATTAGGGCACAACTTCAAATTTACATTGAAGTGCATTAACACTTAACAGTCATGATCCGGATGGGTTCCCTACTTTCAAGACAGAATATGCTCTGTTAAGTAGATAACTTGTGGGCAGAGGAGGGCTAGGGATTCAGTTGTGGCTGGAGTGTGAGAGTTAAGCAGAATAAACAAGCATTTGCAATGCAATAGGTCTCGCATTAGGAAAGTTTGAGCTGTTGGTCTTGTAAATGACACATTTTTTATTTATATGTTGGTTTTGAAAATAGTGAAATTATTAGCTTTGTCATTTACAATGCCAATACGTTTAAATTTTGAAAATGTGACACCTATAGCATTTGTAATACAACATGTTTTGTATGTATGTGACTTAGATGCATTGATATTACAAATAACAATGGTTTTTATTTTTTTATAATTAGTACTTAAATAAAAGTTATTGTAATGTATAATGGTATTAGCTTAAGCTTTTGTAATTACCTTTTGTGAAGATTATGTTCAGTGTATTTTACTGTGAGGAAAATCTAAGAACTGAAGTGTAATAGTAACATCTTTTTGTGACATTTGTAATAAAGTTTGAAACGTTGAGAGAACATATTTCAACCAGTTGTTGAATGGTTGCACAGATTGATGCTGTGGTGGCGCTTAGTGATGTTGGGGGTGGAAACAAGTGATGCTGTGTCGTTCAGTTAAGCTCTGGTAGCGCACAGTGATGTTGTGGTGCCCCTGAGTGATGCTGTGGTGGGCGATAGCGAGAGTGAGGGCGATAGAGAGATAGATAGAGGGAGGGCGGTAGATAGATAGAGTGAGGGCGATAGATAAATAGAGTGAGAGCGATAGATAGATAGATAGATAGATAGACAGAGTGAGTGCGATCGATAGACAGATAGATATAGAGAGGGCGATAGATAGATAGAGTGAGGGCGATAGATAAATAGATAGAGTGAGGGAGATAGATAGATAGATAGAGTGAGGCCGATAGATAGATAGCTAGAGGGCGAAAGATAGATAGATAGAGGGCGATAGATAGATAGATAGATAGATAGATAGATAGATAGATAGAGGGCGATAAATAGATAGATAGATAGATAGAGTGAGGGCGATAGATAGATAGATAGATAGATAGAGTGAGGGCGATAGATAGATAGAGTGAGGGCGACAGATAGACAGATAGATAGAGTGAGGCCGATAGATAGATAGATAGATTGATAGATAGAGAGAGAGGGCGATAGATAGATAGAGTTTGGGTGATAGATAGATAGAGTTTGGGTGATAGATAGATAGATACAGGGGGGGCAATAGATAGAGTGAGGGCGATTGATAGATAGATAGAGTGAGGGCGATAGATAGATCAAGTGAGTTAGATAGATAGATAGATAGATAGATAGATAGATAGATAGATAGGATAATTAGAGAAAGTGAGTGCGACAGATAGATAGATAGAGTGAGGGCGATCGATAGATAGAGTGAGTGCGAGAGATAGATGTGTGTGGCTGCGTGTGTGTGGTTGTGTGTGTGTGTGGTTGTGGGTGGGTGTGGTTGTGTGTGGTTGTGTGTGTGTGATTGTGTGTGTGGTTGTGTGTGCGTGATTGTGTGTGGTTGTGTGTAGTTGGGTGTGTGGTTGTGTATGTAGGTGTGTGTGTGGTTGTGGGTGGTTGTGTGTGTGTGTAGTGTTGTGTGTGTGATCAGCACAGGAGAAGAGAACAGGGAGTTAAAGAAGGAGGTGGAGTGGAAGAGAGCATCAGATCAGCACAGGAGAAGAGAGCAGGGAGTTAAACAAGGAGGTGGGGTGGAAGAGAACAGCAGATCAGCACAGGAGAAGAGATCAGGGAGTTAAAAAGGAGGCGGGTGGAAGAGAACAGCAGATCAGCACAGGAGAAGAGAACAGGGAGTTGGAGAAAGAGGTGGATGGAAGAGAATAGCAGATCGGCACATGAGAAGAGAACAGGGAGATAGAGTGAAGGCGATCGAGTGAGGGGCGATAGAGTCAGGGCGATAGATAGATAGAGTGAGGGCGATAGATAGATAGATAGATAGATAGACAGATAGATAGAGTGAGGGCGATAGATAGATAGATAGAGGGAGGGTGATAGATAGAGTGAGGGCGATAGACAGATAGATAGAGTGAGGGCAATAGATAGATAGAGTGAGTGCGAAAGATAGAGTGAGGGTGATAGATATATAGTTTGAGGGTGATAGATAGAGTGAGGGCAATAGATAGAGTGCAATAGATAGATAAGGTGAGGGTGATAGATAGATAGAGTGAGAGCAATAGATAGAGTGAGGGCAATAGATAGATAGAGGCAGATAGATAGATAGAGTGAGGCCGATAGATAGAGTGAGGGCGATAGGTAGATAGAGTGACGGCGATAGATGGATAGATAGATAGACTAAGGGCGGTAGATAGATATATAGAGTGTGGGCGATAGATAGATAGAGTGAGGGCGATAGAGTGAGGGCGATAGATAGATAGACAGATAGAGTGAGGGTGATAGATAGACAGATAGATTGAGGGCGATCGATAGATAGAGTGAGGGCCATAGATAGATAGATAGATAGATAGATAGATAGATAGATAGATGGTTGTGTGTGTGGGGGGTATGTGTGTGGGGGGTTGTGTGTGGGGGGTTTGTGTGTGGGGGGTTATCGTGTGAGCGTGTGTGTGTGGGGGGTGAGTCTGTGTGGGGGATAGATAGAGTGAGAGCGATAAATAGAGTGTGGGCGATAGATAGATAGAGTGAGGGCGATAGAGTGAGGGCGATAGATAGAGTGAGGGTGATAGATAGATAGACAGATAGAGTGAGGGTGATAGATAGACAGATAGATTGAGGGCGATCGATAGATAGAGCGATGGCCATAGATAGATAGATAGATAGATAGATGGTTGTGTGTGTGGGGGGTATGTGTGTGGGGGGTTGTGTGTGGGGGGTTTGTGTGTGGGGGGTTTGTGTGTGGGGGGTTTTAGTGTGAGCGTGTGTGTGTGGGGGGTGAGTATGTGTGGGGGATAGATAGAGTGAGAGCGATAAATAGAGTTAGGGCGATAGATAGATATAGTGAGGGTGATAGATAGAGTGAGGGCAATAGATAGAGTGCAATAGATAGATAAGGTGAGGGCGATAGATAGATAGAGTGAGAGCAATAGATAGATAGAGGCAGATAGATAGATAGAGTGAGGCCGATAGATAGAGTGAGGGCGATAGGTAGATAGAGTGACGGCGATAGATAGATAGACTAAGGGCGGTAGATAGATATATAGAGTGTGGGCGATAGATAGATAGAGTGAGGGCGATAGAGTGAGGGCGATAGATAGAGTGAGGGCGATAGATAGATAGACAGATAGAGTGAGGGTGATAGATAGATTGAGGGCGATCGATAGATAGAGTGAGGGCCATAGATAGATAGATAGATAGATAGATAGATAGATAGATGGTTGTGTGTGTGGGGGGTATGTGTGTGGGGGGTTGTGTGTGGGGGGTTTGCGTGTGTTTTTTTTTTCGTGTGGGCGTGTGTGTGTGGGGGGTGAGTATGTGTGGGGGATAGATAGAGTGAGAGCGATAAATAGAGTTAGGGCGATAGAGTGAGGGTGATAGATAGATAGATTGATAGATAGATAGATAGATAGATAGATAATAGAGTGAGGGCGATAGATAAAGTGAGGGCGATAGATAGATAGATAGATAGATAGATAGAGTGAGGGCGATAGATAGATAGATAGATAGATAGATAGAGTGAAGGGTGTAGAGAGAGGCGTGTAGAGAGAGACGGGGTGTAGAAAGAGGGGTGTATAGAGAGAGGGGTGTAGAGAGAGAGGGGTGTAGAGAGGGATTGTAACGAGAGGGGGTGTACAGAGAGGGGGGTGTAGAGAGAGGGGTGTAGAGAGAGAGGGGGCTAGAGAGAGGGATGTAGAGAGAGGGGGATGTAGAGAGAGGGGGATGTAGAGAGAGGGGTGTAGAGAGAGGGGTGTGAGGAGAGGGGTGTAGAGAGAGGGATGTAGAGAGAGAGGGATGTAGAGAGAGAGGGATGTAGAGTGAGAGGGGTGTAGAGTGAGAGGGGTGTAGAGTGAGAGGGGTGTAGAGTGAGAGGGGTGTAGAGAGGGGGTGTATAGAGAGGTGTGCAGAGAGAGAGGGGTGTAGAGAGAGAGAGGGGTGTAGAAAAAGAGGGGTATAGCGAGAGAGGTGTATCGAGAGGGGTGTAGAGAGAGGGGTGTAGAGAGAGAGGGGTGTAGAGAGATGGCTGTAGAGGGAGGGGTGTAGAGAGCAGGGTGAAGAGAGAGGGGTGTGGAGAGGGGGTGTAGAGAGGGGTATGTAGAGAGAGAGGGATGTAGAGAGAGGGCTGTAGAGAGAGGGGTGTAGAGAGAGAGGGGTGTAGAGGTGGGTGTAGAGAGGGGTGTAGAGAGAGAGGAGTGTAGAGAGAGAGGGGTGTAGCGAGACTGGTGTAGAGAGACAGGTGTAGAGAGAGGGGTGTAGAGAGAGGGGTGTAGAGAGAGAGGGGTGTGGAGAGAGGGGTGTAGAGAGAGAGAGGGGTATAGAGGTGGGTGTAGAGAGGGGTGTAGAGAGGGGTGTAGAGAGAGGGGTGTAGAGAGAGAGAGGGGTGTAGCGAGAGGGGTGTAGCGAGAGAGGTGTAGCGAGAGGGGTGTAGAGAGAGGGATGTAGAGAGAGAGAGGGGTGTGGAAAGAGGGGTGTGAAGAGAGGGGTGTAGAGAGTGGGGTGTAGAGAGTGGGGTGTAGAGAGAGGGGTGTAGAGAGGGGGTGTAGAGAGGGGTATGTATAGAGAGTGGGGTGTAGAGAGAGGGGTGTAGAGAGAGGGGTGTAGAGAGAGGGGTGTAGAGAGAGGGGTGTAGAGAGAGAGGGGTGTAGAGAGAGGGGTGTAGAGGGGGGTGTAGAGAGAGAAGGGGCTAGAGAGTGGGGTATAGAGAGAGAGGGGTGTAGAGAGAGGGGTGTAGAGAGAGAGAGGGGTGTAGAGAGAGGGGTGTAGAGAGAGAGGGGTGAAGAGAGAGGGGGTGTAGAGAGGGAGGTGTAGAGAGAGGTGGGTGTAGAGAGAGGGGTGTAGAGAGAGGGATGTAGAGAGGGTGTGGAGAGAGAGAGGTTTAGAGAGAGAGGGGTGTAGCGAGAGGGGTGTAGAGAGGGGTGTAGAGAGGGGGTGTAGAGAGGTGTATGTAGAGAGAAAAGGGTGTAGAGAGAGAGGGGTGTAGAGAGAGAGGGGTGTAGAGAGGTGTATGTAGAGAGAGAGAGGGGTGCAGAGAGAGAGGGGTGTAGAGAGAGGGGTGTAGAGAGAGGGGTGTAGAGAGAGGGGTGTAGAGAGAGGGGTGTAGAGAGAGGGGTGTAGAGAGAGGGGTGTAGAGAGAGAGGGGTGTAGAGAGAGAGGGGTGTTGAGAGGGGGTGTGTAGAGGGGGGTGTAGAGACAGGGTGTAGAGAGAGGGATGTAGAGAACGGGGTGTAGAGAGGGGGTAGAGAGGGGGTAGAGAGGGGGTGTAGAGAGAGTGGGGTAGAGAGAGAGAGAGGGGTGTAGCGAGAGGTGTAGCGAGAGGGGTGTAGAGAGAGGTATGTAGAGAGAGGGGTGTAGAGAGAGAGAGGGGTGTAGAGAGAGGGGTGTAGAGAGAGGGGTGTAGAGAGAGGGGTGTAGAGAGAGAGGGATGTAGAGAGACAGGGGTGTAGAGAGAGAGGGAGCTAGAGAGAGGGGGGTGTAGAGAGGGAGGTGTAGAGAGAGGGGGTGTAGAGAGAGGGGTGTATAGAGAGAGGGGTGTACAGAGAGGGATGTAGAGAGAGAGAGGGGTTTAAAGAGTGGGGTAGAGAGTGAGAAGGGTGTAGAGAATGGGGTAGAGAGAGAGAGGGGTGTAGAGAGAGAGGGGTGTAGAGAGGCGGGTGTAGAGAGGCGGGTGTAGAGAGGGGGGTGTAGAGAGAGAGGGGTGTAGAGAGAGGGGTATTGAGAGGGGGATGTAGAGAGAGAGGGGTGTAGATAGGGAGGGGTGTAGATAGGGAGGGGTGTAGATAGGGAGGGGTGTAGCGAGAGGGGTGTAGAGAGAGGGGTGTAGAGAGAGGGGTGTAGAGAGAGGGGTGTAGAGAGAGGGGTGTAGAGAGAGGGGTGTAGAGAGAGAGGGGTGTAGAGAGAGAGGGGTGTTGAGAGGGGGTGTGTAGAGGGGGGTGTAGAGACAGGGTGTAGAGAGAGAGGGGTGTAGAGAGGGGGTGTATAGAGAGGTGTGCAGAGAGAGAGGGGTGTAGAGAGAGAGGGGTGTAGAGAGAGAGGGGTGTAGAGAGAGAGGGGTGTAGAGAGAGAGGGGTGTAGAGAGAGAGGGGTGTAGAGAGAGAGGGGTGTAGAGAGAGAGGGGTGTAGAGAGAGAGGGGTGTAGAGAGAGAGGGGTGTAGAGAGGGGGTGTATAGAGAGGTGTGCAGAGAGAGAGGGGTGTAGAGAGAGAGGGGTGTAGAGAGAGAGGGGTGTAGAGAGAGAGGGGTGTAGAGAGAGAGGGGTGTAGAAAAAGAGGGGTATAGCGAGAGGGGTGTATCGAGAGGGGTGTAGAGAGAGGGGTGTAGAGAGAGAGGGGTGTAGAGAGATGGCTGTAGAGGGAGGGGTGTAGAGAGCAGGGTGAAGAGAGAGGGGTGTAGAGAGAGAGGGGTGTAGAGAGAGAGGGGTGTAGAGAGAGAGGGGTGTAGAGAGAGAGGGGTGTAGAGAGGGGGTGTATAGAGAGGTGTGCAGAGAGAGAGGGGTGTAGAGAGAGAGGGGTGTAGAGAGAGAGGGGTGTAGAGAGAGAGGGTGTAGAGAGAGAGGGGTGTAGAGAGAGAGGGGTGTAGAGAGAGAGGGGTGTAGAAAAAGAGGGGTATAGCGAGAGAGGTGTATCGAGAGGGGTGTAGAGAGAGGGGTGTAGAGAGAGAGGGGTGTAGAGAGATGGCTGTAGAGGGAGGGGTGTAGAGAGCAGGGTGAAGAGAGAGGGGTGTGGAGAGGGGGTGTAGAGAGGGGTATGTAGAGAGAGAGGGATGTAGAGAGAGGGCTGTAGAGAGAGGGGTGTAGAGAGAGAGGGGTGTAGAGGTGGGTGTAGAGAGGGGTGTAGAGAGAGAGGAGTGTAGAGAGAGAGGGGTGTAGCGAGATTGGTGTAGAGAGACAGGTGTAGAGAGAGGGGTGTAGAGAGAGAGGGGTGTGGAGAGAGGGGTGTAGAGAGAGAGAGAGGGGTATAGAGAGGGGTGTAGAGAGGGGTGTAGAGAGGGGTGTAGAGAGAGGGGTGTAGAGAGAGAGAGGGGTGTAGCGAGAGAGGTGTAGCGAGAGGGGTGTAGAGAGACGGGTGTAGAGAGAGGGATGTAGAGAGAGAGAGGGGTGTGAAGAGAGGGGTGTAGAGAGTGGGGTGTAGAGAGTGGGGTGTAGAGAGAGGGGTGTAGAGAGGGGGTGTAGAGAGGGGTATGTATAGAGAGTGGGGTGTAGAGAGAGGGGTGTAGAGAGAGGGGTGTAGAGAGAGGGGTGTAGAGAGAGGGGTGTAGAGAGAGGGGTGTAGAGAGAGGGGTGTAGAGAGAGAGGGGTGTAGAGAGAGGGGTGTAGAGAGAGAGAGGGGTGTAGAGAGAGGGGTGTAGAGAGAGAGGGGTGAAGAGAGAGGGGGTGTAGAGAGGGAGGTGTAGAGAGAGGTGGGTGTAGAGAGAGGGGTGTAGAGAGAGGGATGTAGAGAGGGTGTGGAGAGAGAGAGGTTTAGAGAGAGAGGGGTGTAGCGAGAGGGGTGTAGAGAGGGGTGTAGAGAGGGGGTGTAGAGAGGTGTATGTAGAGAGAAAGGGGTGTAGAGAGAGAGGGGTGTAGAGAGAGAGGGGTGTAGAGAGGTGTATGTAGAGAGAGAGGGGTGCAGAGAGAGAGGGGTGTAGAGAGAGGGGTGTAGAGAGAGGGGTGTAGAGAGAGGGGTGTAGAGAGAGGGGTGTAGAGAGAGGGGTGTAGAGAGAGAGGGGTGTAGAGAGAGAGGGGTGTAGAGAGAGAGGGGTGTAGAGAGAGAGGGGTGTAGAGAGAGAGGGGTGTTGAGAGGGGGTGTTGAGAGGGGGTGTGTAGAGGGGGGTGTAGAGACAGGGTGTAGAGAGAGGGATGTAGAGAACGGGGTGTAGAGAGAGTGGGGTAGAGAGAGAGAGAGGGGTGTAGCGAGAGGGGTGTAGCGAGAGGGGTGTAGAGAGAGGTATGTAGAGAGAGGGGTGTAGAGAGAGAGAGGGGTGTAGAGAGAGGGGTGTAGAGAGAGAGGGATGTAGAGAGACAGGGGTGTAGAGAGAGAGGGAGCTAGAGAGAGGGGGGTGTAGAGAGGGAGGTGTAGAGAGAGGGGGTGTAGAGAGAGGGGTGTATAGAGAGAGGGGTGTACAGAGAGGGATGTAGAGAGAGAGAGGGGTTTAAAGAGTGGGGTAGAGAGTGAGAAGGGTGTAGAGAATGGGGTAGAGAGAGAGAGGGGTGTAGAGAGAGAGGGGTGTAGAGAGGCGGTGTAGAGAGGCGGGTGTAGAGAGGGGGGTGTAGAGAGAGAGGGGTATTGAGAGGGGGATGTAGAGAGAGGGGTGTTGAGAGAGAGGGGTGTAGAGAGAGAGTGGTGTAGATAGGGAGGGGTGTAGATAGGGAGGGGTGTAGATAGGGAGGGGTGTAGAGAGAGGGGTGTAGCGAGAGGGGTGTAGCGAGAGGGGTGTAGCGAGAGGGGTGTAGAGAGAGGGGTGTAGAGAGAGGGGTGTAGAGAGAGGGGTGTAGAGAGAGAGGGGTGTAGAGAGAGAGGGGTGTAGCGAGAGGGGTGTAGAGAGAGAGAGTAGAGAGAGAGGGGTGTAGAGAGCGGGGTGTAGAGAGAGGGGTGTAGAGAGAATATAAAATGCAGCATGCATTGGCAGTCCTACGCTAATAAAGTAAAATTTGTGACATAAAGTAGATTAAAAGCTACATTTTGTAAACAGTACGTCTGAATAGTTGTACATTATTAGGCAAAACTGATGCCGTAATATCTTAGAACGTGACTGACAGGTGTTATAAATGGTGTATTTTACTGTTCTGTCTTTTTCACGCTCATATTTGAAATACATGTGAAATGCATCTGCAGCATCATCTTGAAAAGTGTCTTTTTTTGCACATAAAAAACTGCTTTAAAGCGGAAATACAGCATGCAGCTGAGTAGGTCCCACTGAACTCTGGGACCTACTCGACACCACATCACCGGACGTCGCCTTCCTTACTGAAACATGGATGAACGCATCATCAACACCCGACATCGCCATAGCCATCCCGGACAATTATAAGATCATCCGAAAAGACTGCATCGTCCAAACAGGAGGAGGCATCGCCATCGTCCATAAGAACACCATCAAAATCACGACCAGTTCCGACGATAACCTTACAACCGAACACCTCCACTTCCAGATTCACACCGACCCTAGGTCCACACTCAGAGGCACCCTTATCTACAGGCCTCCAGGAACCCGCAAACAATTCAGCGAATACATCACTGACTTCATCAGTCCACACGTCCTCGCCTCCAAGAATTACATTCTACTAGGAGACCTCAACTTCCACCTGGATAAGAAAAACGACAGCAACACCACCACCCTTCTGGACAACCTGGCCAATCTCGGACTCAAACAACTTGTTGACACCCCCACCCATGTAGCCGGACATACGCTCGACCCAATCTTCACCTCCAGCAAACACAACTCCTTCGATCACACCACAGCTCTCCATTGGACGGACCACAGCTGTGTTCACTTCAGCTACAAAACCACCTCGACCCACAACCCCCCACAACCTATTCCCCGAAGAAAATGGAACAAAATCACCACCGACCAACTCCTCACATCGCTCAACCAAAACCCACCCGCCCTCTCATCGGACCCAAACCAAGCTGCCATCAAATTCAAACAATGGATCACTCACAGCGCTGACGAATTAGCACCCTTGAAAAACCATCACACCAAACAAGACAGCAAAAAGGCCCCCTGGTTCAACGATGACCTTAAGAAATCCAAGAAGCTATGCCGTACTCTCGAGAAAACATGGAGAAAAAACCCAACCACCGACAACATGACCATCCTCAAGGCAGCCACCCGCAAACACCACCAGCTGATCCGATCCACCAAGAAATCAGCATTCAAGAATCGACTGGACAAAAACGCCCATAACAGTAAGGAACTATTCAACATCGTCAAAGAATTCACCAACCCCACGGCAGCCTCAAACGACATCACTCCCTCCCAAGACCTCTGCGATTCGTTACCCTCCTTCTTCTACAACAAAATTGCCGACATACATAACAGCTTCGAAAACAGTTCCAACGAACAACCCTCTCCACCCCCCTCGGAACCTAAACCGCCCTCTAACAACCTCAGCGCCTGGAACCCAATCACCACTGAAGACACCATCCGCCTAATGAATTCCATCCATTCTGGCTCACCAACCGACCCATGTCCACACCACATCTTCAACAAAGCAGACTCCATCATCGCACCCCATCTCCGTGATGTCATCAACTGCTCCCTCAACTCTGCTACCTTCCCAGAAAGCTGGAAACATGCCGAAGTCAGCGCCCTCCTGAAGAAACCCACAGCAGACCACTCTGAACTTAAAAACTACCGCCCCATATCCCTCCTCCCATTCCCGGCCAAAGTCATTGAGAAAGCCGTCAATAACCAACTCGCCACCTTCCTCGAATCCATCAACTCCCTCGATCCCTCACAGTCCGGCTTTCGAGCCAAACACAGCACCGAAACCGCCCTCATCGCAGCAACAGACGACATCCGAACACTACTGGACAACGGAGAAACAGTGGCCCTCATTCTACTAGACCTCTCCGCCGCCTTCGACACTGTATGTCACAACACCCTCATACAACGCCTCAGCAACATCGGCACAAAAGATAAAGCCTTGAACTGGATAATCTCATTGCTAGCTGGGAGAACTCAGAGAGTCCGACTTCCCCCATTCAAATCAGAGGCCACCGAAGTCATCTGCGGTGTACCACAAGGATCATCACTCAGTCCCAGCCTCTTCAACGTTTACATGAGTCCACTCGCTTCCATCGCATGTCAACACAACCTTAACATCATCTCCTACGCTGACGACACCCAGCTGATCCTTTCCCTCACCAAAGACCCCAACACCGCCAAAACCAATCTTCACGAAGGCATGGAAGAAGTAGCCGTATGGATGAAAAACAGCCGCTTAAAACTTAACTCAGACAAAACGGAAGTACTCATCCTAGGATCATCCCCCTCTGCCTGGGACGACTCATGGTGGCCTTCGGATCTGGGCTCAGCACCCTTACCCACAGACCACGCACGTAACCTTGGCTTCATCCTATACTCCTCACTCTCTATGACCAAACAAGTCAACGCCGTCTCATCTTCCTGCTTCAACGTACTTCGTATGCTCAAAAAAATCTTTCACTGGATCCCCGCCGAAACAAGAAAGACTGTCACCCACGCACTGGTTACGAGTCGACAAGACTACGGAAACACCCTCTACGCCGGAATTACAGCCAAATTACAGAAAAAACTCCAACGCATCCAAAACGCATCAGCGAGACTCATTTTGGACATCCCTCGCCAAGATCACATTACCGGCCACCTGAAAGACCTCCACTGGCTTCCCGTCAACAAGAGAATAACATTACGTCTCCTCACCCACGCACACAAGGCTCTCTACAAACTAGGGCCCAAATGCCTCAACACTCAACTATCCTTCTATACACCCACCCGCCAACTAAGATCCTCCAATCAAGGCCTTGCCGCAGTTCCGCGCATCCAAAAACCCACCATGGGAGGTAGATCCTTCTCCTACTTGGCGGCAAAGACCTGGAACTCACTCCCCACTCACCTCCGCCTTACACAGAACCACATCTCATTCAGAAAAGAACTTATTACCTGGTTATTTGATAAATAATGAACCCCCTCCCCAAGCGCCTTGAGACCCTCTGGGTGAGTAGTGCGCTATATAAATTCTTGAACTTGAACTTGAACTTGAACTTGAACATAAGCAAACTGGAATCTAGGCAGCTATGGAAGAAAGAGTGTAGACAGGTGGGGGAAGGAGCGGGTAGATAGATGGAGGGCACAAGAGGGAAGCCAAGACTAGAAATGGGTGAAATGGAGGAGGAGGCAAGCGAGAGGAAAAGAAATGCAGACAACGTGACAATGGGAGTGTTGACATCCGCAGATGGCATGGAAATGAAAACATTTGCAAAGAGAGTTTAATTTGAACGGGCGTCAGAAGCACAAAAAAAGGACCTGGGAGGCAAAGAGAGAAAAAGCCGCGGGGCAGATAGAAAAAAGAAGAAACGGATAAAAAAGGGAAAGAGGAGCGCAAGCAAGGCAGCAAACTGAAACAAACTCTCAGCATTGCTGTGGCGGGGTGGGAGCGCATTCCTTTGAAGTCTGATGCCGAGGCACAGACAAATGGTGGTGTGCCAGCGGCTTTCTTTCAAGTCTGATGGGGGGCGGGGGAGCAAATGGCGATAACGCGCCCGGCGCACATGCACTGGTCATAATCTGCATTTGAAAGCCCTCTTGGCAGCCTTTCCTGGAGCCCCTACATAAGTCTCGCCAAAGCCATGCGCAAGCGCATTGGCTCAGCGAGACCTAAAAAGGCAGAAAATAAGAGCTGGTTTGCAGGAGTAGCGCCGACCCCCTCCCACGGCGCTTCTGACTCGAAAACATGGTGTCTCTTCAGTGGCCGCGAAGGCACTTCCTGGGACGGGCTTCTCTGATAGGCGGCCGCGCTCGTTTCTCCTGCGGGCTGGAAATGCTTTGTAGGAAACGAAGCCAGCGATTAGGACAGGCCGGCAGCAAACGTCTCCTCCTGCAGACTCAGCAATCACTGCGCCCCCCTCGCGACAGGCCATGGGTCTATTTGTGCAGCAGGCAGATCTTTCCAACAGCCTCTGAACCCTTTAAGCTTTGCTCTTGTTTTTTTGGTGTTTCGGAAGGTAAATTTGTTGTGGCAGGGCTTCCCCGTGGTTACTTCCACTGCGTGCGGGGGTGCAGCTGAAAGCCTTCAAATACTGTAGTGTACTATCCCTAGAGCAGAGCACAAGGCCAGAACCCGCCATGCACGATAACACCGCTGGCAGCTCACCCTAGTGCCACCAATACCTCCAAGCAGTAGGATGAAGTGTATCCTGTGCAGCACACTGTCTCTGTGTGCCTCCTGCAGCAGGACACACTGCCCCTCAGTGCCTCAGGCAGCTGGGCACACTGCCCATCCGTGCCTTCTATTGTAGGGCACATTGTCCATCTTTTGCTTCTGTTTTAGGACACACCACCCATCTATGCTTCCTGCATCACGCCACACTGCCCATCTGTGCCTCTTAAAGCAGGACACACTGTCCATCTGTAACTCCTGCAGCAGATCCCCTGCCCCTCTATGCCTCCTGAAGTTTGACACACCTTGCCTCCTATGAGAGTGCACCAATAGTTTCCCCGATTTCTTCCAGTAGCAGGCCCTGCCCTGTCATTCTCTCGCTGACAGTCTCCCGTGTCCAGCTTTGCACACACTGCCTACCACCCATACTACCTACCTCCTCCAGATCCTTCTGCCCACATAAAGATTGGTCCATAGAAATTGTCTTCCATGAGCACTCGTAAATAATAAAAAAAAATTCAAATCTAGTATTTTAAATGATATGACCACCGAAGGCCCAGATTCTATATTAAAAACAGAGCTTTGGACTATACCATTTCCTGCTGTAAGGCAATATGTCTCTCCATGTGTTCCCAAACCTGGTGTGTCACGCAGTTTGGTGCTCACTCTACCTCCATAATAAAGAACAGTAATTGTGTCAGCACCCAGGCTAATTTGCTGCATAGCTAAATACATATAAGTTCCGAAAGGCGAGACCGATGCATTGCACATGCTTGTTTACCTTTGACTTTGTATATGTTTTGTACTGTTCAGAAGGTTTGATTACTTAAAAGCTTTAATTTCCTACCGCATTTTGTGACCAAATTGATTTTGACTCATGATTTTCGCCAGGAAACAAGTGTACTGAAAGTAATTGATGGTCATTCTTTTAGGAGTAGGCACTTGGTAGGGGGAGTGTACAACAGAATCCAGTACTCAGCCCTCCTGTAGAAAACAACTCCGCTCAACACAAACTGAATGTAGGTGGGTACCAATGAACAGATTATGCCTTGTATGCCCATGTATTGCCATGCATTGGATGCCCACAACGTGGCACAAATACCACCAAGATGACAGGAATATCACTATAGCAGGAAGGGCATCACCAAGATATTTCACGAATTGTGTCTCTCCATGTGGTATTTGTATAGTGTGAACCTAGCGAAATAATTGCACCAATCTGGCATGGCCATTCATATTTTGCTGACAGTGGCCTACAGCCATATTACTTTTTGATACTTTTGATACTCATGATGTCACTCAAACTGCTTAAGCTCTGTCTGTCATTGCTTACTGTTTTACGATGTACTACACAACGCTCTTAAATTTAGTTTGGTTTGCCTTATGTAATACTAGCAGCCCGTCCCGACGTTGTCCGGGTATGAATTGCTGCCGGCCAGTAGTATATTGTTTTGTAGGATTTCGTTTTGATAGCATTTCTTATCTGTGACAGGCCTGTGAAACGCTCCGATTCACAGTGCACTGCTGATGCACTTAAGAGTGCGTGTTTAGTAGTTTGCGAACTCGAGTTTCCCTGCTTTATTTTTCATTGCAATATTATATAGCGCGAACTCGACAACATGGCATGAGCACAATTTACATTACAGAAGAACACATTCATTTGTGGTAGACACGGGGAGACAACACGATTTGCCTCGAATCACAGGATGTTGAGCTAATGCCGAGATTCGAACGTAGCTCCCCAGCTCTAAAGTTTGCAATTCTAGAACTTGTGGCGGGAGGTGTGTCTAAAAGTGTATGTCGTGCTGGCCATCAATGAGAGAGACCTGTGCATTTTTCAAATGGGTGGTGAATAAATATGAGTATGTTGCTGGAGATGTGGGCCGCCGTGCAACCAATGTACTTTCCAGGGGAGGGTAAACACCCATTGTTCCGCAACTTTCTTTCCGCATACCATCACTCCGCATACTTTCATTACGAAAGTACCATGACTCGGCAATGCCATTATAACGCATGGCATTACATTTTATATGCTTTTACCACGCATACATTTACAACGAAATTCGTTGTAAATGCATGAATGGTAAAAGCATGTTTTTAAAAAAAATGTTTGGATAAGGTAAGTATGGGTATAGGGGTATATGTTTTGGGATACTGAGGTATATGTTTTGGGGTGTTTGGGTATTTTAAGGGTTCAGATATAGTTTTTGGTTATGGGGTACAGGGGTAGTTTTAGGGTTTATGGATAGTTATGGTTGTTGGGGTACAGGAGTATTTTAGGGTTCAGGGGTAGGTTTGGGTTTTGGTGTACATGGGTATTTTAAGGGTTATGGGCTAGGTTTGGGTTTTGGGGTACAGGGGTATTTTTAGGGTTCAGGGGTAGATTTGGGTTTTGGGGTACAGGGTTATTTTTAGGGTTCAGGGCTAGGTTTGGGTTTTGGGGTACAGGTGTATTTTTAGGGTTCAGGGGTAGGTTTGGGTTTTGGGGTACAGGGGTATTTTTAGGGTTCAGGGCTAGGTTTGGGTTTTGGGGTACAGGGGTAGTCTTAGGGTTTAGGGATAGGTATGGGTTTTGGGGTACAGGAGTATTTATAGGGTTCAGGGCTAGGTTTGGGTTTTGGGGTACAGGAGTATTTTTAGGGTTCAGGGCTAGGTTTGGGGGTACAGGGGTATTTTAGGGTTCAGGGGTAGATTTGAGTTTTGGGGTACAGGGTTATTTTTAGGGTTCAGTGCTAGGTTTGGATTTTGGGGTACAGGTGTATTTTTAGGGTTCAGGGGTAGGTTTGGGTTTTGGGGTACAGTGGTATTTTAAGCTTCAGGGTTAGGTTTGGGTTTTGGGGTACAGGAGTATTTTTAGCGTTCAGGGCTAGGTTTGGGTTTTGGGGTATAGGGGTATTTTTAGGGTTCAGGGGTAGGTATGGGTTTTGGGGTACATGGGTATTTTAAGGGTTCAGGGCTAGGTTTGGGTTTTGAGGCACAGGGGTATTTACAGGAATCAGGGCTCGGTTTGGGTTTTGGGTTACAGGGGTATTTTTAGGCTTTACGGATAGGTTTGGATTTTGGGGTACAGTATATTTATCGGGATAAGATGGGTTAGTGTTTAAGGGTGTTGGGGTATTTTAAGGAGTAAGAGTGGGTTATGATTATGGGGTGCAGGGGTATTTAAAGGGAGCAGGGTGGGATTAGCACACAATATGAGACATGGCATGAAGGGCGGAACGTACTACACGGCCCCAGCGTTTGTCACGCCCACCAACCAACCCCAACACCCATACCTATCCCTAAACCCTAAAACTACCCCTGTACCCCAAAGCTCAAACCTAGCCCTGAACCCTAAAAATACCCATGTACCCCAAAACCCAAACCTACCCCTGAACCCTAAAAATACACCTGTACCCCAAAACCCAAACCTAGCCCTGAACCCTAAAAATACCCCTGTACCCCAAAACCCAAACCTACCCCTGAACCCTAAAATACCCCTGTACCCCAAAACCCAAACCTAGCCCTGAACCCTAAAAATACCCCTGTACCGCAAAACCCAAACCTAGCCCTGAACCCTTAAAATACCCATGTACCCCAAAACCCAAACCTACCCCTGAACCCTAAAAATACACCTGTACTCCAAAACCTTAACCTACCCCTGACCCCTAAAAATAACCCTGTACCCCAAAACCCATACCTACCCCTGAACCCTAAAATACCCCTATACCCCAAAACCCAAACCTAGCCCTGAACCCTAAAAATACCCCTGTACCGCAAAACCCAAACCTAGCCCTGACCCCTTAAAATACCCATGTACCCCAAAACCCAAACCTACCCCTGAACCCTAAAAATACACCTGTACTCCAAAACCCAAAAGTACACTGAATCACCATGCATTAATATCATAGATAGATTATATACATAGTCATTGTTTTAGTTGCTCTTTCGATGCTGCAGAAGTTTTAACATTCTAATCAGGACTTTGAATGCAAGTTAGACCATTTAGCTTTGACAATACAGTTATAGTGTGTACTTGTGTAGTTTTATGAGCTCTGCATAGTTCAGCCTCAGCTGATCGAATGTAGTGGCGGCTCCTCTGTTATGGTAGAGGAGTGTCACCCCCCTCTTACTAGCAGATGCAAAAATAGAAAAATAAAATTATAATAAAACATGTTTATTATCATTGTATTTTTCTTCACAGGGCTGAGTCTTACCTTAAGGTCTGGGCTATCATGATGACAGGCATGGAGGAGGAGTAGTGAACACTGCTACAAGTGCACATGCGGGTTTGACAGGCCATCTTAGGACGGCCAAACAGTCATGGGCACTGAGTTTTCTCCAACCAGAGCTGCGTTGCTGGGTTGATGACAGCAGGCACAGGCTCCCTGTCTCTCTGAGAGTGTAAGTCCCCTGTTATTTAATATCTATGTTCAACCTTTAGCGGCAGTAGCCAGCAGCAGGGGTTTTACTATGGTATCCTACGCCGACGGTACTCAGTTGGTGGTGGCACTCTCTAATAACACCGAGCGGGACGCCCTTAAGTTTCAGGGGGACCTTGCGGCAGTGGCAGAGTGGATGAACAGCAACTGACTCCAACTGAATTCCATCAAGTCAGAGGTACTGTTAGAAGGTAGGGACAATGGTTGGTGGAGTGATCTCTGGTGGCCAACCAGCCTAGGTTCCCTTCCCCTTCCCCAAATCAGGCAGTTAAAAACTAAGGGGTTTGGCTGGACTCCTCCTTAAACTATCGAGTCAAAAAAAAAAATGACGCAGACCTTTTTTTTTCTTTTTCTTTTTTTGCATATTAATAAAGCACACGGCTACTCCCCGGAGTGCCCCAGCGCTGAAAGCAAATCATACGTCACTTAACATAAAGCAAACCACCAAGGTTGAACGGCTTATTGCTGAAAAACCCATGTTTTAAGACTTTTCCTGAAAGTCAGGAGGTCTGGGCTCTGTCTTATGGAAAAGGGAAGGCTGTTCCACAACCGTGCAGCCACCACATGAAAGGATCTCCCACCTGTCCGAGACAGTCGCACCCTGGGAGTGACAATCAAGAGTTGTGATGAGGATCCTAGTTTAAGCTGAGGGAAATAAGGCTGAAATCTGTCCCTAAGATAGGGTGCTCCAATCTTGTGAAAGGCCTTGAAAACCAGGACCAGAGCTTTAAACTGAATTATTTTCCGTACAGGGAGCCAGTGAAGTAACGGCAGGTGCTGGGTGGTATGAGTTCTGGAGCCTACCAAAAAATGGCTCTGGTTGCTGCATTCTGAATCACTTGTAGCCGGCCCAAAAGATATTCAGGAAGGCCGAGATACAAGGAATCCACATAGTCCAGTCTGGATATTATTAAGGCCTGAACCACTGTCTTCCTGTAAGGGATGGAAAGCAAAGGGAGGAAGTTTTGCAACATTCTCAACAGCCCAAAACAAACCCCGGCTACCGAGTGTATTTGAGCCTTCATAGAGAGAGTTGAGTCCAGCTTAATTCCCAAATTCTTCACCAAAGAAACCGCTGACACAGGGGGGACATATCCTGAGGCCACCGCTCCAACCAAGTGTCGGGTGGCCGATGTCCAAACAAGATAATATCCGACTTTTCTGAGTTACATTTAAGATGGTTATAGCTCAGCCAAGAGAAGATTTTAGATAGGCAAATATTGATCGAGTTGTCATCAAACTCAACTTTGAACAGCAGCTGAGTGTCGTCAGCGTACAACACTATCTTGGCCCCAAATTTCACAGCGAGAGGGGCCATATACAAGTTAAACAATGTGGGGCTCAAAATAGAGGCCTGAGGCACCCCTACATTAAGAGGAAGAATCTCCGCTGAGAAAGGCGGGGTCCAGATGGTTTGAGAGCGATTGGCGAGGAAGGACGTGAACCATCTCAACACTGTGCCTCCTAAGTCTTTATAGTAATCTTGAGTGAGGTACGCTGTCAAAGGCCGCGGAGAGATCCAGCAACACCAAGACGGCATTGCCTCCTCCATCCAATGTAGCTTTAATGGTTTCGGCCACTCCCAGTAGAGCCGTTTCTGTGCTAAAATTGGTTCTGAAGCCCGACTGGCTAGAGTGTAGCAGCGCCTTAGTCTCCACATAATTTGTTAAGACCTGGTTTACAATTTTTTCTAAGACTTTCGAAAAGAAAGGCAGGATGGATATAGGCCTGTAATTACAGGCTACCTCAGGGTCAGCCGATGGTTTCTTGAGTAGCGGCAGGATTTTAGCATGTTTCCACAATTGTGACATCATTCCAACACGTAGAGCGTTGTTCAAAATAGAGTTCACCCAGGGATTAATCACGTCTGCCAATGAGGATAAAATCTTCGCTGGGCAAGGGTCAGTGGGTGAACCTGATTTAAGAGTTTTTATGAACACCGAAGATTGTTCCAGAGTCATCTCTGGAAACTTCTAAGGGAGGCACTAGGACTGGGGCCCATAACTCGGTGGAAACCCTCAGCATCCTCCAGATCTATCGCTGGAACTTCAAAAGAATCCTGAATCAATAAAAAAAAATCGTAGAAAAAGAGGGCCATTCGTTCAGTCCAGTCGCTAGTAGGTCTAAATTGTTGGCTCATAGCAGCCGGAGAGGCGAAACATTTTACAACATTAAACAGAATTTTGCTTTTATTAGCCGCCAAGTCAATTTTTGTTGACAGGAAATATTTCTTTTCCTCACTGACTTTCTTATAGTGAGTTTTCAAGGCCAATTTATAAATCAATTTGTCTGAAGGAAGATATTTCCTCCGCCACTCTCTTTCGAGATGTTTGCAATACCTTTTACTATTCCTTAAGGTCTCAGAGAACCAAGGGGCTGAGGCTCGCATAGTTTTAACCTGTTTTATTGAGGGGGGAGCCAGTTCATTGGCTTGTTGCTGCAACCAACCCTTTATGGCCGACATGTCTTTTTCCAGATCACCACTTAAGGGAATCAGTTTCTGTCTCAGCGCACACTGGATGGCCTCAGGAGTCATCAGGTAGAAAGGCCTAACACAGTGACTAACCTTGGTTATATCCGGTAATTGGGGCCTTGCTACATCTTTACAAATATTAAAATTAATCAAAAAATGGTCCCACCAAGTTAAGGCTAGGGGGGCATCCATATAAATCTGATTGGAGGAGAAGACCTGATCTAGTATATGCCCTTTATCGTGCGTGGGGAGACATACAAAGGATGTGAAAATGTCTAAGGATTTATGCAATCTAAAGGGATCGGGCTCCGAGGGTTCATCCAAATGGATGTTAAAATCCCCCAAAACTATGCAGTGACTGTATTTAGTTACAATAGGGGAAATGGCATGGCTAATAGAATCCAAAATTTTTTCGCCAAACCAGGTGGCCGATAGATTACTACTCCTGCTATAGATTGGTGGGCCGAGAGTGACAGGAGAAAACCCAGGCTCTCAGCCCCCTCTATCTCCACTTCAGCTAGAGGAGTACTATTGAAAGAGCTCCTATATATAATGGCTAACCCACCACCTCTCCCCACAGGACGATCCTTCCTCAAAATCTTATAACCCAGGGGGATCGCATTGGCAATGGTAGGGTTTGAAGCCTTCGTTAACCAAGTTTCAGTACGAAACAGCAAATCGGGGGAGGAGTCAGTTAGATGATCAAAGATTTCCAGTTCATGTTTCTTTAAGGAGCGGACATTTAGTAGAGAGACCTTCACATATGTATCTAGAACACCGAGTCCCCTACTCAAGGTGGGCAAATCCATATTGACTTTGTGCTCACTAAGAGGGGATCCCACTGACCATTCACACTCTTTACACCTCTAGGGGGAAATTATTCTCCATCCTCAATGAGTGGAGTCTACACACCAAGCCCTTACCGAGATTTAGCAGATCTTCTCTGCCGTAGGCAATTGCCTGGGGGGGATCCCGGCTTAAACCGGCAGCATGACCGGCCCCAGACCATTCCGGGGCGCAGACGGGCGCAGATGGGCTTGCCTTTGGCGCGCCTTCGGCACGCCTGCGGCTCGCCCGCTGCGCACGCCCTACTGCGCGCGTACTCTGAGCGCTCACACAGCGTCCCGTTTTGAAGGGACTAGCTTCAACCACTAGAACGCGCCGAAGTGAGTAAAATTGCGGCTAGTGGATTTAGGGCTCTGAAAAAGACCAGTTCGATTCCCCCTCCCTCCAAATTCAATTCCCCCAGTTAAAAGTTTCCACACAGCCGAGTAGTTTTAACAACAACAAATTTAAAACGGACTAAAGTGCAAAGTTCCCTCAATTTTTAACAGCAAAAGAGGTAGGATGTTGTTCAGTGCTCGGGATTAGCTTAGACTAAGGAGCTCGCGCCGCGTCCCATTTTGAAGGGACCAGCTTCAACAACTAGACTGCACCGAAGTGAGTAAAATGGCGGCTAGTGGATATAGGGCTCCGAAAACGATCAGTTCAATTCCCCCTCCCTCCAAATTCAATTCCCAAGTTAAAAGTTTCCACACAGCCGAGTAGTTTTAACACAACAAATTTAAAAAGGACTAAAGTGCAAAGTGCCCTCAGTTTTTAACAGCAAATGTGGAGTGGTGTGACTCACTGGTTAGAGGCAGCAGACCCGGAAGCAGAAAACGGCCCGGGACCAGGGTTCAATTCCCGACGCGGCAGGGTCGTGGACCAGGGTCAGCGGACTCGATAATTCTCACCTCGGTGCCTACTCTAACCAGGGATCACACTCGGCAACTCTGGGCATTAGCTTGCCTCATCTCTACAACGGCCCCCCACATTCGCCGGGGATGCCTGGTTTTACCTTGGAGATACCCAGTAGGGACCATCTCACAGGGATAGCCAGGACGGGTTCCCCAGCGGTCTACAGCGCCACGATGCCTCAGGGCAGCAATCAATCAATCAATCAAAGCATTTATGTGGCGCACTACTCACCCAGAGGGTCTCAAGGCGCTAGGGGAGGGGGGTCCGCTACTGCTCGAACAGCCAGGTCTTGAGTTGCTTCCTGAAGGCGAGGTGGTCCTGGGTCAGGCTTAGGTGGGTCGGGAGGGAGTTCCAAGTCTTGGCGGCGAGGTAGGAGAAGGACCGTCCCCCTGTGGTGGCTCTTCGGATGCGGGGGACGGCGGCGAGGGCGTGGCCGGTCGATAGAAGCTGGCGTTTGGGAGCGTAGAAGTTGAGGCGGCTGTTGAGGTATCCTGGGCCTTGGTTGTGTAGGGCTTTGTGTGCGTGGGTGAGGAGACGGAAGGTGATTCTCTTGTTGACCGGCAGCCAGTGCAGGTCTCTCAGGTGTCCGGAGATGTGGCTGCGACGGGGGATGTCCAGGATGAGTCGTGCTGAGGCGTTCTGGATCCGCTGGAGTCTTTTCTGTTTGGAGTTTGGCGGTGGTTCCGGCGTAGAGGGAGTTGCCGTAGTCCAGACGGCTGGTGACGAGGGCCTGGGTGACCGTCTTCCTGGTCTCTGTGGGGATCCCCGGAAGATCTTACGTAGCATGCGCAGGATGTTGAAGCACGACGAGGAGACGGCGTTGACTTGTCTGGTCATGGAGAGGGAGGAGTCCAGGATGAAGCCCAGGTTGCGTGCGTGGTCTGTTGGTTTGGGTGCGCTGCCTAGGGCGGGGGGCCACCAGGAGTTGTCCCAGGCGGAGGGTGAAGATCCCAGGATGAGGACTTCCGTCTTGTCCGAGTTCAGTTTCAGGTGTCTGTTCTTCATCCATTCGGCTAACTCTTTCATCCCTTCGTGAAGGTTGGCTCTGGCGGTGGTGGGGTCGTTGGTGAGGGAGAGGATCAGCTAGGTGTCATCGGCGTAGGAGATGATGTTGAGGTTGTGCTGGCGTGCGATGTTTGCGAGGGAGCTCATGTAGTCGTTGAAGAGGGTTGGGCTGAGTGAGGAGCCTCGAGGAACGCTGCAGATGACTTCGGTGGCTTCTGATCTGAACGAGGGGAGGCGGACTCTCTGTGTCCTTCCGGCGAGGAAGGAGGTGATCCACTCTAGTGCCTTCTCCTGGATTTCGACGTTGCTGAGGCGCTGCACTAGTGTACGGTGGCAAACAGTGTCGAAGGCCGCGGAGAGGTCCAGGAGGATGAGGGCCGCCGTTTCTCCGTTGTCGAGCAGGGCTCGGATGTCATCGGTGGCTGCGATCAGGGCGGTCTCGGTGCTGTGGTTGGCCCAGAAGCCAGACTGCGAGAGGTCGAGGAATCCGTTCGTCTCGAGGAAGGCGGCCAGTTGCTTGTTGACGGTCTTCTCGATGACTTTTGCAGGGAACGGGAGCAGCGAGATGGGGCGGTAGTTCTTGAGGTCGGTGGGGTCGGCTGATGGCTTCTTTAGTAGAGCGCTGAGTTCGGCGTGCTTCCAGCTCTCCGGGAAGGTGGCGGTGTCGAAGGAGGTGTTGATGATGTCCCGCAGGTGGGGTGCGATGACAGCGTCGGCCTTGTTGAAGACGTGGTGAGGGCAGGGGTCGGTCGGAGATCCGGAGTGGATGGAGTTCATCGTGCGGACGGTGTCTTCGGTGCTGATCGGGGTCCAGGCGCGGAGGGTGGTGGTGGGGGGCCGTGGTTCGGTCGTGGCGTTCATTGGTTGAGTGCTGAAGCTGTTGTGTATGTCCGCGATCTTGTTGTGGAAGTAGGCGGCGAGGGAGTTGCAGAGGTCTTGCGAAGGGGTGATGTTGTTGTTTCCGGCGTTGGGGTTGGAGAGCTCTTTAACGATGTTGAAGAGTTCCTTGCTGTTGTGTGCGTTGTTGTCCAGTCATTCCTTGAATGCAGTTTTCTTCGTGGCGTGGATCAGTTGGTGATGTTTTCGGGTGGCGAGCTTGAGGGCAGTCATGTTGTCCGGTGTTGGGTCTCTGCGCCAGGCTCTCTCGAGGGCTCAGCAGTTCTTCTTGGAGCTCTTGAGTTCGTCGGTGAACCATGGGGCTCTGTTGATGCAGGGTCTGCTAGGCGGGGTCCCCAGGGGGGCGAGGTCGTCTGCGCAGTCGCAGATCCACTTCGTGAGGTTGGTGGCCGCTTGGCTGGGGTTCGGTGCGCTGGTGGGTGGGTTCTTGCTCAGGGAGGTTGCGAGCTGGTCGGTTGTGATCTTGTTCCAGCTTCTGCGTGCAACCTGTTGCTGGTGGTGGTGGGTCGTGGTACTTCTGAAGCTGAAGTGGACGCAGCTGTGGTCCGTCCAGTGGAGTCTGGTGGCGTGGCTGAAGGCGATGTCCTTGCTGGATGAGAAGACAGGGTCGAGTGTGTGTCCGGCGTAGTGGGTGGGGGTGGTCACCAGCTGCTTGAGTCCGAGGTTTGCAAGGTTGTCCAGCAGGGTGGTGGTGTTGCGGTCGTTGTTGTTCTCCAGGTGGAAGTTGAGGTCCCCGAGGAGGATGTAGTCAGCGTAGGGGAGGGCGTGCGAGCTGACGAAGTCAGCAATGTCTTCGCTGAATTGTGTGCGTGGTCCCGTGGGTCTGTAGATGAGGGTGCCTCTGAGGGTGGTCTTGGGGTTGATGTGGACCTGGAAGTGCAGGTGCTCGGCGGGTGCGAGGGTGTCGTCGGTGTTGGTCGTGATGCGGATGGTGTTCTTGTGGATGATGGCGATGCCTCCTCCAGTCTGGTTGATGCGGTCCCTCCGGATGATCTTGTAGCTGTCTGGGATGGCGATGTCGGGCGCTGAAGAGGCGTTCATCCAGGTTTCCGTGAGGAAGGCGACGTCTGGGGCTGTGGTGTCGAGCAGGTTCCAGGGCTCGACGGCGTTTCTGTGGACGGAGCGGGTGTTGAGCAGGATGCATTTCAGGTGGTTGCTGCTGTTGCTCGTCTTGGTCTTAGTCGGTGCTAGAGTGGTGCAGGTCCGGATGCAGGTGAACTTGCCGGAGTGGCAGCAGAAGGGTCCGTGAGTGCGTCTCGGGGTGGCTCGATAGCATCCCGGGATTCGGCCAACGTTGAGTCCGTAGAGTTCGGTGGCGTCGTAGGTCCGGCGGGTGGGCTGGTGTCTGCCGGAGCCAGGGGTCCTGGCACTGGGCGCGGTCCAGGCGCGGACGGGCGCAGACGGGCTTACCTTTGGCGCACCTTCGGCGCTCAATCGGCGCTCCCGCTGCGCGCATCCGCTGGGCGGTCGCTTTGGGGGCGACATAAGAAGGGGGACGGGAGGGCGGGTCAGCTGGGCGGCGGTAGCGGGGCGGCCAATGGGCCGGTGGTGGGCGGGGCACCAGGGGGTCAGCGGCGGGAAAACTGTCGGGCGCGCGGCTCAGCTGTGGCTGGGCCGCTCGGGGGGCAAGTGGGGCGTCGGCGGCGGTCAGGAGCTAGGCGGGCAGGAACTCTGGCGAAGCAGGAGCAGGAATCGGCAGGAGCAAGGGGGTGACCCGGCCTGGTGAGAGGCGCTGTGAGAGCAGTGCGCTTTACAAGAACACATACATTACATTACATAACATTACATGTTGTTCAGTGCTCGAGATTAGCTTAGACTAAGGAGCTCGCGCCACGTCCCGTTTTGAAGGGGCCAGTTTCAACCACTAGACCGTGCCGAAGTGAGTAGAATGGCAGCTAGTGGATTTAGGGCTCCGAAAAAGACCAGTTCGATTCCCCCTCCCTCCAAATCAATTCCCACAGTTAAAGGTTTCCACACTGCCGAGTAGTTTTAACACAACAAATTTAAAATGGACTAAAGATGCAAAGTGCCCTCAGTTTTTAACAGCAAATGAGGTAAGATGTTGTTCAGTGCTGGAGATTAGCTTAGACCTGTTTTGGACTTCCACGGGGCCTCACACCCTTGCTGAGTTTTTTTTATGCATCCACGCGGCAGGTCATCATTCAGGCGACGGTTCTGTCGAGACTGGATTATGCCTGTTCCCTCTATCTAGGGTCCAATAAGGCAGAGGTCTCGAGCTTGCAAAGGGCACAGAATGCAGCTGCAAGAACTCTCTTAGGTCTGCGTAAATTTTTCTCTGTGCCAAACGCCATTGGCCGTTTGCACTGGTGACCTGTGGCCAGGCACATTGAATTCAAAACCTTATGTATTGCCTGCAAGGTTTTGAAACTGGCCACTCCTCCCATCCTGGCCGATCTCCTGTTGCCATACGCTCCTACACGGTCTCTCCACTCTCAGGGTCAGCATTTGGTGGTGGTTCCCTGGACACGTAGAGTTCAGGCTGGTGGCTGCTCTTTTCGCTACAGAGCCGGCACCCTTTGGAACACACTCCCTGTGCAGATTCATGTCCTTGATAATTATTTTGCATTCAGAAAGGCCATTAAGACCTATCTCTACCCTGCATCTTAGTCCTTGTCTGCCTCTTTTCTTTGTCAGTCTTTCCAGTACTAGCGCCGGGATGCCTCTTTGCTGGGGTAGCTGTTGCGCTCTACAAGACACAATAACATAACATAACACTCCGGCCAATCCAGGCACTTCTTTCGTACTGATGGTAGCATGAGAGCAACATCTGGAATGGCCATATGGGAGTCTAGAAGCCTGTGCTGCAGTGGAGCCAGAGGCAGGGGCTGCTCCTCCACAAAGGCGGAGGAGCGTCGCCCCACTGCTCACAGAGCAGAAGGAAAATGAATATAAAATTATAATAATCTTGTTATTATCATTTTCTTTTTCTGTGCTAAGGGGCTGGGTAGGGTGGGGCTGGGCTGGGGTCATGGGAAGGAGTACTTTGCACGCCCTAAGTGTACATGACTGCTTGGCCGGCCGTCTTGACCCGACCAAACAGTCATGCCCACTTTGCATCTTCCCCGCCAGGCTGTAATACCCAGCCCGGTGAGGAACATACACCGGCTTGCTGTCCTGGACTAAGCGCCGATTCATGGCGCTCAGACAAATCACAACGCTGCTTTGCAGTATTGTGATTGGCTATGGGGAGCCTGGGTGCTTCCTCGCTCAAACCTGCCAAGAAGAGCAGTTGTTGGCTGTGCCTGCCTTGGGATGGTGCGAAAGGGTGGTTCTCCTGACGAAATAGAAGAACTTGTTGATAATCCTACTCTGTCCAGCAAGCTTACTACATATACCTGCCGGATCTGCTACTCGGAGTTGTGATTTAGTCATTCGTCTCTTCAGGTCTATTCATTTCTATTTAATTATTCAGACTTTTTGGTTGAACCACTTGTTCGCTTTGAAACTGCTTCTTTTGTGTTTGTGGCCCTTGAGAGGCATGTGTTGTCGCAGGACATGAGTGGTTATTGATTTACAAACGATTCAAGATATTAGTTGTAGACTTTGCTGATGGTCTATCATGACTTTGGAGACACTATTTAAGACCAGAATAAAGGGGCATATTACCAAGGGCATTATCGCCGCTTTAGCGGGAATTTTTCCCACTAAAGAGGCGATAATTGTATCGCCCTAGTACCTAGCTGTCGCTAACACCAGTTAGCGACAGCTAGTAGGAGATAGCGGGCATTTAGGTGCCCACTTTGCATGTCAGCAATAATTATCGCCAATGACATGCAAAGTGGGCGTGCCAAGATGTTAGCGACTGGAAACAGTCGCTAACATCTCTATCTCCTATTACCAACTTTTGGAAATAATCGCGCTAAGCTCGATTATCTCCAAAAGTTAACGCCTGCCCAGAGCTGTTCTTAGCCATGTTATCCAATGGTAGGTGGATAACATGGCTAAGAGCATTTGCTCGGTAATGCATGAATATCGCTGACTTTACAGCGATATTCATGCATTTCGGTCGATTTTTATCGCTTAGGAGATAAACCTTGATAATAGCAAGGCTCCTAAGCGATAAAAATCGGCGGAGCTCGGCGATATTAATATTGCCGCTAAACCAACATAACGATAATCATCGCTAGTTGTTGGTAATATGCCCCAAAATTCCTTATGCAACATAAGTCCTTTGTTGGCCTCTCATGCTACCAAGGATACATAGACAAGAACCCTTCCTCCGTTCGAACAAAAACACCTCTTGCCGTCCGTGTGTACAAAATTTGTGAAGCTGGTATTCGCAAACTTTGTAAAGTTATTATTATTTATTTTTTTTAAATGCAAAATTTGAAAAAAAGAGTTCCGGTAAAAAAAATGGTAGAGGTAGTTTTGAAGATAAGAGCAGCAAATCACAGTGAGTGCTTTTGCAGAGAAAACATCCTCCAGGACCTTTTTTGGAAATTTCACCTGCAGTTTTATTTTTACCTGCAGTCATAGTTTTATAAAGGTGATAGAAAGGGGTATTGATCTGAAGTACAGGCGTTTGTAGGAACTCTTATTGCAGTCCACCACCATCCTGTCCTGCCTAGCAATGTGACGACCCATGTTCCTCAGATCGCATGCGTAATTCTAAAAATTGACTAAAAGCAGCAAACATCACGTTCTATTCATTCATCATAATCGTTTGTGAACAAGCACTGCAAAGAGAGGAGGACCCCATTAGTTAGTTAATTTGCGAGTGCATGTGCGAGTACGTGCGCGCCCCCGCCCAATCCTCCATTGAATTGGCCTCCCAATCTTCTGATTACGATCACAAACCTGTTTTTCCCTGCCTCTCCGCTCTTTAAACTTAAGGAATGTTCATGACTTCAGCTATTGAGACTGTCACGCGAGCATCTGTTTTGTTTTCAAGCCTTTTGTTGTTCAAAAGCAAGAAAAATAACGATTTACTACCTGGGAACAGCTGGTTGGACGAAGCTATTCAGTCACGAGAACCAGTTCGGCTGAATACTTCGAGAAGGTAAGGCTGGGGAGGGACGAACAACAAAGGCCGGGCCGTTTCGGGCATAATTACGGCTGCAATGTGGCGTGGCACGTAAAAAAAATAATTAAGGAGGAATCCGGCGGAGAATGAGCGCTTGAAGAAATAATGGTTTTTACAGTAGTTGGGCCCCAGGTCCTGGGTCGAGTGCTAAAATATGTTCGAAGGGCATTCCGTGTAAAACAATTACAGTGGAACTTCCAGTGAAAGCTACGACAGTTGTCAGACAATACCACACATGGGCCCGTTCACAAAGGCATGTTGGCGTATGTAAAGTAGTACTCCTGTAGTGTTCTACCATGCACCTGTACATGCCTTTGGAAATGGCCACCAAACACCTAAAATGGGAGGAGAATTAGAACATAATGGGGATACTCGTAAAAAATTAGCATAAATAGACTGGACTGTGCCGTCTTAGTATTCTTACAATTAAGGAGTGGGACATTTTGGGGCATATCCAAAATGGCATGCAAGACTGAAAAAAACGCAGGGTGGGCCTGGGACAGAAATAGACGTCAGCACTGAAAATAAAATTGTGTCTCATCAGTCAATTAGAATGCTAAAAATGTGGCTTATATTTGCAAATTAGCAGCCACGGCCCGTGGAGGGAGTTTCGGTGGGGCGGAGAGGCGGGGCGGGGGAGGGGGGGTGCTAAAAACTGGAGTATGCAGGGTGCGCTACGAAATTTCGTTTTATTTATTAAATTGTTTACTTACCTTCAATTATCCATACTCCAGTTTTTAGCAACCCCCACCCTGCCCCTCCCCGCCTCTCCGCCCCACCGAGCCGTGGCTGCAAATTGGGACATTTTTAAACTTGAAAAGATATTCACAGTGAAAGTATTTTAGAAGGTATGGGAGATTGCTTGCATTTGTGCTTGCTACAGGCAATGTTTGTGGTAATATAAGGGACTCAACAGCAAATAGCCCACCAGACCATAAAACAGGCCCACAAGCATCCAAAATTACTGTCCATACACTGACCTATCAGACCAGCCCAATGGGCATTTCCAGATAGCCCTAGAGGCCAGTCCAACCCTGTAAAAAAGTATTCCCTTAGTACTACTTTGTGTACACAATTGTTTTATGTGAATCACCTATAGCGTCCTTCCAACCTCCATAGTACCTACAGATGGTGAGTGTTGGCACCACCCCACTTTTCAGCAGCTTTAGCCGACCTCCCTTCCTGGACCATGTCTTTTTATTAGTTTGTGAAACCTTTCCAATCTCTCAACAAGAGATTAATCAAACGCTTGCCTTTTTTGTGCTTGAGTTCTAGGTGATCTTGTTATATTGTTCCCACTTAGAACGACTGGACTGCGTATTTGGACAGCAAGACTTCAGAAATGCAGAGGCTGAGTCCTCCACACCATCAGAGACTTTAACCTAATTCCTAGCTAGCTCACAGTGCCTCACCCACACCCCTAAAGTACCTAGGTGATTTGGCAACCTCGAACATGACCCTATTATCTCCAATTGAATTATCAAAGTAGATCTCATCCCTTTCGTTGGTTACTTATGCATGCCAAGATAAACACAAGGAAGATACAAATTAAAGTTTCCAATATATTTATTGAAACAATCACAGTCTTGCACAGAAAGAATGAGCTGCAATTATTAGGCAGATGAAACAAAACAATATAATCAGCATTATGGATATGGTGAACAGAATGAACAATCCAACCATGGCAGTGCAATTCTGTATCGATGTATGTCCATGTATTCCTGCCTATCCCTGCCTCTAATCTGAGAGCACAGTAGGGGTACCCTCTGACCGACCTCTTAGGATAGCCTGATAACCCATACCTGAGCAACTTTGTCTGGTGTCAGATTGGAAATCCCTCTCTGCAGGATCAGGGTGGAAAATCAGCATTAGCAGAGTCTTATGTTGAAAAACAGCATTCATTCCAGGACTGTTGTGGCTGGAATGCCCCTTTGACCTCTAAGAGGATAGTATATGGTTTATGTAATAAAAGCCTAATGTGTTAGACGTACAGTACTGATGTATTAGTTTATCTATATGTTAGAAGGTGTCTCTGAGTGGACAAGTGTAAGCACTAGGATATCTTGTACTGGGTGAACAACCTTTACAACAAAACTTTTACCACGCAGTGCCTTTACAACGCGGTATTTACAACGCAAACCATTACAACGCATTGCGCTGGGGGGCGCTCTAGGATAGGGAATACGTTTAATTTACTATCCAACACCTTCCCTAGTGTCCACGGGGACTGGTGTTGGAATAGTACATTAAAGTTTTCACTATCCAGCACCTCAAAGCGCTATGCGTTGTAAAGGTTTGCGATGTAAAAACCGCGTTGTAAAGGCATGCGTGGTAAAAGCATGTGTTGTAACGTCATACATCCCTTGTACTGCTCCTTGCCTTGAACAAGAGTACATAAAATTTAGCAGGAAAGGCTTCCTAGAAACAGGCAGCATGTACAGCATCTTCGCAAAAGAATATAATTCAATCAAATATATAAACAATGTAGCTAAAACAAAGTCTGCTAAAATGTGCAAAACATGAAACTAAAGGGAGAACCAAAGGACCAAGAGGGAATCACTATAGTCTGACCTCTAAATCTGCCTTCCCAAGTTTGTATATAACAAAAACCACTCTGTGCTGAAAACTAATTTTAAGAATCAGACCTATCCATATTTTATTTCATAGGGCTTAACATGGAGATGGGCAGGCACACCAAACTAAGAATTCTTTGCCACATCAGAGGCCCAATGTCCCCAAAGCTACTTCGAGGTTCTGATATGCCATGCTGGCATGAAGGACCTGTTGCCAAAGGTTGACCATGCAAAACAAGAGTCTGTCATCAGGAAAAAAAAACGTTGTGCCTGGGGCATGTGAGAAGCTGGCCTGGTATATGATGTACACTTATGTAAGTGGACACCCTGCATCAGTCCAGACCACCCTTATGGTGATTTAGGAGGTCTTAAACAACCATAGAAAGCTCTCTAAGTGGTTGCTGTGGAGAGCAGCCTTCAGGCTTAGTCCAGAAGGAGTGTAAACGTTATGTTAAACTAGTTATGTTAAACTAGTTTGTACAGTGCATGGCTACCCCAGCAACGGGGCGTCCCAGCGCTTGCAGACGTGCCAGATGGCGAAACATCAGAGCCAGTGAGAGTGTCTTAGCTGGAGGAGAACAACCAGGTTTTAATTTGTTTTCGGAAGAGCATATGGTTGGTGGTGGCCCGTGCTCTTAGGGGGATCGTATTCCAGAGTTTCGGGGCCAGATGCATAAATGAGCGTCCTCCGGCTCTGCTCCTCCGGATCTTGATAGTACGAGCAAGGAAAAAGTCCGCCGAGCGGAGAGCGCGCATAGGGGCATAGGAGGTACAGAGTCCTTGCAGGGTTTGGGGGCCAACGCCATACAAAATTTTGTGTGTTAGGCAGAGGGTTTTGAATTGAATGCGCTGTTTCACAGGCAGCCAGTGCAAGCGACGAAGGAGCGGGGATGTATGGCAGTGTTTTGGAAGTGGGAACAGGATGCGGGCGGCGGTGTTCTGGGCTCTTTGTAGCCTATTTATCACTGCCAAGTTAGAGCCAAGCATGAGAGCATTGCAGTAGTCTAGATGGGATAAAACCAAGGCCTGGACTACAATCTGACGAGTGGGAGGCTCAAAGAAGCCGAGGATGGGCTTAAGGGTACGTAAGCGGCCATAGCAAGTGCCTGCCACTCTTTTTGCATGGGACTCTAGGGCAAGTGAGTTGTCTAAAATCACACCCAAGTTTTTTACTTCCTTCTTAGGAATAGGAGGCGGTCCCAGTGTGGGGGGCCACCAATGCTCGTCCCATTTCTGTGTGTCACTGCCAATTAGGAGTATCTCGGTTTTGGATGAGTTCAATTGGAGACAGTTCTTAGACAACCAGCTTGAGATGGCCAGGATGTCTGCTGGAAATTTGGCTCGGTCCACCATAGTGTCATTTGAAATGGTGAAAATTAGTTGTGTGTCATCCCCGTACGATATTAATTTGATCTTACGTTCCCAAGCTAGTGTGGCCCGGGGGCGGACATACACGTTAAACAGTGTGGGGCTGAGAGCAGACCCCTGCGGGACCCCGCATCCAAGAGGGAACCTGCTGGATGAGTACGGCGGAGCATGTATCTGGAAGGAACGGTCGGATAAAAATTACGCGAACCAATCCAGAGCTCTAGCCCTGACTCTGATCTCCCAGAGTCTCCCGAGTAAGATCACGTGGGAGACCGTGTCGAACGCCGCACACAAATCCAGCAGGACCAGTATCGAGGTGTTGCCCAGGTCCTGTGCCGCCCTTAGATGTTCCGTGGCGGCCAATAGAGCAGATTCTGTGCTATGTTTAGCACGGAATCCGTTTTGAGACTTATCCAGAATCCCATTGGACTCAAGGTAACTGGTCAAGATGGAATTGACATGAGCTTCCGCCACCTTAGCAAGGTACGGAAGTAAGGAGATAAGCCTAAAGCTATCTGGCCTGGAGGGGTCCAAAGTGTTTTTTTTAGCATAGGGACTACCTTGGCGTGTTTCCAAGATTTGGGGATTGAAGCTGTCTGGAGTGAGCTGTTGATTAACTCCCGCCCCTCTCGCAGAATGGAGTCCTGGAATAATCGAAATATTTCAGGTTTAACGGGATCTTCCGGGGATCCAGACTTTACTTTTAAAGCCAGGAGTTCCATATCTGCCTACTCAATCAGTGGGAGGGCTTGAAGTGAATATTGGAGGTCTGGCAAGCTAATGGTGGGGCTAGAGATCGTGGTGAGTCCGTCCGGGTGTAAAGAGTTGTAGATCCCTTTGACTTTATCGACAAAGAAACAGGCTAGTTCTTCGCACTGCGAGTCGGATACTATCATGATATTTGTTCCCTCCGGAGTCTTGGTCATATCCTTCACTAGAGCGAAAATAGTTTTAGAGCGATTAGTACTGGAATTGATCAGGTCTGTATAATAGCTGGCTTTGGTCTTCTTTATGAGTCTGTGGTAGGCTTTGGTGGCGACTCAGAAGTTGGTTTTAGCCATGGGATCATATGATCGCCTCTAGATCCTCTCAAGTAACTTGCATTGCTTTTTTTCAGTAGCGAGTGCCTCAGAGTACCATGGATGGGACTGCTTGCGCTTAGGCCTCGACCTTTTCTTAGGAATGAAGTGATCCAATGACTTATTAATCCATTCTCTGTATGCTGTGTCGGCCTCCTCCATGTTGCCAGGCCAATCTGGGCGGGAAGTTATCAGTCTGGCCTCAAACAGGGCGTCATCTAATTTGTTCCATGGACGCCTCCAGAGGGTGGGGGGGGATGTTTCCCTGAAACTAACTGGAATCTTAATCGAGATGTGGACCGGGAAGTGATCGGTCCAGCTGAGGGGACTAGGGGTAGAGATTGTAATACCCTGTATGTTTGTGAAAACCGGGTCTAACAGGTGGCCCGCCAGATGGGAAGGCCCATCAACCAGCTGGTTAAGTTGGCAGGGCTCCAGATCACCCAGAAACTTCAGTATAGTAGGGGAATCACGACGCTCAAGATGGAGATTGAGGTCCCCTAGTATGCTAAAGTTTGCTGACTGTAGGGCTAACGCCGAGCTGGTCGAGACCAGTGACTCCTGGAAAGCGCTCGCTGTCCCAGGGGGGCGATATATAAGGAGCCCCGTGAGGGTGAAGATGTCGGAGATCCTTATCTTAAATAGCGAACATTCGCAGTTGACTATGTTTGTAGGGAGGAGGGTACAGGAATAGTTAGATTTAAAGATCACCGCTAATCCACCCCCCCTTCCTTTAGGTCTGTTCTGAGTGCATATGAGATAGCCAGGGGGAAGGGCCAATGCTAGAATCACCGAGGAGTCATCGGTGAGCCACGTTTCTGTCAAAAATAGGAGATCGGGGGAACGATCTGTAAGGAGCTCGTGGACATCGTCATGATGTTTAACTAAGGACCTGCAATTCAGGCTCAATATGTTTAGGTTCGTGGTATTTTTTGCCACTGAGGCTGCCTGACACCGGAGAGCTATCAGCTCCTCCCGGGCGTATGGGGCCATTCGATTGCCTGTCACCCAGGGGGTCCTGGAGACTGGCGACGGACCTGTGCCGATGGGCGCAGACGGGCTCGCCCTTGGCGAGCCTTCGGCGACCCGCCAGCAGTCCGCTGCGCGGGAGAAGGTGGTGCAGCCTAAGAAGGCTTGTTTTACCAGAACACAATCTGATATGTATAGATTAAGTGAAAAAGAACCACACAAGGTATTTATAAAAATATGTATTTAATATATAATACACTCTAATACGTTTAGACATCTCCTACCTGGAGCTATGCGCAATGCACACAGTACTTTGCTTAGAAATCACAGTAAATAGCACAAAATACACAGTGGACCCGGGTGGGTGGAGGAAGGGGGGTGGGAACAAACAATATACTAAGAAAGTGGTATAAGAACCATGAATCTAATCAAGCCAAGGTCTGGAGGACGTAGAAGTGCTGGGCCCCCAAGGAACCACCCAAGGTGAGTAACTAAGAACCCCACGGAGATAGTGTGTAGTGTGAGAACACAACTGCATTCTCTGTACAAGTCAATGTGTAAGTCGCAGTTGGATTTTTCAAAATTAAGGACCCTTCCCAGTGGACCCTGAAGAAACCCCATGGATGACAAAAGGTTGGAGAGCCACCCCACCTGTGGATACCATGGGTACCCATGTTACCTACACCAGGGAAGCCAGGTGCATATGGTGTGAAGTAGTGTCGGAAACAGCTGTCGAACCCAATGGAGGACTTCAGGAAAGTGCCGCTGCTGAAGAAGGAGAAAGTGTCTCTTCGAATCCAAAGGTGGATTCTAGTTGAGAGGTACCTGCAATCAGAGGGGACAGAGTCTATGTCACTCAGAAGTGACCAGGAGATCTGGAAGACAAATGCTCACCAATGTCGGTGTTGCAGGAGAGTTGACATGATCTTTAGTCTGCAGCTGTGAAGACCAGGTGATGCTAAGGAGCCATGCACGAGCTGTCCCACGTTGGATGTCATCAGTTGGGGGGTCGGTGTCCGTTGGAAGCACCAACAAGCCTTGGCAACCCACGTGGATGTCAAAGAAGGTGCAATGTCGGGACTAGCAAGGTCCAGGGGACTCACCACAAGCAGAAGAGTCGGGGCAGGCCCGAGCAATCAGGGGAGCCCAAAAGAAACAAAGGTGATCCACAACAGAACCCACAGGCCGGAGGCACTGGAGTCGCTGTGTGGATAAAGATTTTGGTCACTGGAGATGCTCGAGGTTGGGGCTACTTGGAGCCCGAAGATCTTGATGTAAGGATGCCAACAAGCCTTGGCAACTGCAAGTCAAAGCGGTGCACATGGTTCCGGTTCCTGCGGCTCCCATGAGGGATACTGGCTTCAAACTTGGCGAGAGGGCATAGCAAGCCTCAAGAGCTGTGGAAAACCACCACCTGTGTTGTTGAACCTTTCCAAGTCCGTAGGAGCCCATGATCAGCAGACCAGTCAGCTTGGTATTGGTGCCTGCAGATGCAGGGAAATGACTCCTTCACTTCAATGGAGATTCCTTTAAGTGTCTTGGATGCCCACAGGCCCTGGAAGGTTCCTGTGTGGTGTGCATGCACAGACGATGCAGCAGACTGAAAAGAGCCCAAACAAAGTCCAGCAAAGTCCAGAGACCCCTGAGGGTAGAAGATGAAGTAGTGTCTGAATTGAATCTTGCCCCACAACAAATCTGGGGACCCACCCACAGGTAAGCTGATCTTAAACCAGCCTAGATGGCATTCTGCCACCCCCCTTCTGAAAACACTTCACTGGCTCCTGGTCGCCCAACGCTTTACCTTCAAAGTCAGTTGTATGATCTATAAAGCGCTCTACTGAAAAAGCCCTAAATTCATCACAAAACTCATTATAAAGTATGCCCCGTCCCGAAGCCTTCGCTCGGCCCACCAATGCCTTATACAAACTCCATCCTTCAAACGTAAACGCTCGGGCGGCTGCAGATTTGGCACTCTGGCACCTCGCCTGTGGAATGCCCTCCCCCTTGAGATCCGGTTATGCCCCAACCTCATGTCATTCAGGAAATCCCTAAAGACCTGGCTTTACCAACAAGCATACTATTAAACCCGCAGGCTTCCAACTCTGACTGTTCTCTGTCTCTACAGCGCCAGGAAACCAACCGGTGACAGTGCGCTATACAAACTATTGTTAACATAACATAACATAACATAACATAAGCCCTTAAGTATCCTAAGGAAAGGGTTGGGACGATTCAGGGGACCCTCCCATGGGAGGGTGTGGACAGGGGGAGGTTACTCCCATGTCCATTGTCCAGTTTCGAACCAGAGTGGGAGTCAACGGTGCCCAGAGATGGTTTGAACTGGACTATGCAAGGGGACACCAAATATGGCCCTCATGCAGACTGAGTGGTGCTGGCAAGCGCACCCACCATGCCGCAATACACTAAATCCTGTCAGGGAGGTGGACACACCTCCATGTACCAGGATATCTATTGTTCTGCCTTCCCCTGCTCGTGCTTGGCTCAGCAGCCAGAGGGCAGAATCTTGTCTCTGGTTGGCAGCAACCATTTTGTGCTGTCCCGGTCTAGAAGACTGGTACCGGGGGCATGCAGAGCCTAACGGAGGGCTCTTCCAGTGCTTGGAATCATACCTCCCACACTGTTTACGGTGTGGGAGGTATGATTCCAACATGTTTGATACCAAACATGGTAGGATTGATTGCAGCCAGTTTCGAGATGGTCAACGCGTAATTACACTGTGCCCCTCTATATGGTATATGGCTGCTTCACTTACAACCCGGGAGAATGGACTCTGTAGGCTGTAGGGGTGTCCTATTCATGCAGGAACACTCTCACACTTAGAACCAAGCACCCTGCCTTTAGGATTGTAAAGACCTCCTATAAGGGTAACTTATACATTTTAAGTGCTGTGACCCTAGATATAGGAAACCTTTATCTTTAGCAAGTGGTGCTAGCACCAGCATACACAGGCTGCAATGCCAGACCTGTAGTTGCAGTTTGAATGGTCTCCCATGGGTGGCATAATACATGCTTCGGCCCATGGGGGACCTCTGGGGTACCCATACCCTGGGTATCCAAGTACCATATACCAGGGACTGACAAGGGTACCCCAGTATCCAATCTGGGACGTACCTAAGTACTGAACACAACAATTTGAGGGAGAATACAGAGAGACCGGGGTCCTGATTAGCAGGATCCCAATCAGACTAGTAAAAAATAGCTTAGCACTAGGCAAAAAGTGGGGGTCACCATGCAAAAGGATCCTGCCGTCCTACAGGGCACATTAATGGAATCTTCCTGTCGGGAACCAGCAAGGGTCTCTGAGGTGGGGCAAACTTGAAAACCACAGGTGGGCTGATCATCAGAGGGACCTTCCTATGTACGGCAGCCCTACCAATGACATTCTTGAATCATTGGGTTAGCCAAGCAAAGTTTTTCCTGGCAACAGAACCAGTGGCAGCTAAGTTGTTGGGGATACCTTACTCCCCCACACTCAAAATATGATGGGGTGAAAAGGGTAAGCCGGCTGAACAACCCCTGTGCCAGTTTCACCAATATCTAAATAAGGTCCAGTATAATATAACTTGAGGCTACTTTCTCAACAGTGTATGAACAAAAAACATTGTTACGGGATCGAACCACCTTAAACTCGAAGCACAAATACATCTGAGAGTTTGTTGAACCTTGAATCTCCTCTAAATTTGAGAGGTTCCAACTTCACCATTCACCAAGTCTTACTGCCCACATATGAAGTGCTGAAGAAAGTGTCACTTAAGTCCAATGTGGCACTTGCCAAGCACTCTGGTTATCATTGATGCAGGATTTAGCAGCCAAGGCAGGTCAAGCGGAGTTGACTTTCATAAGCCACCTAAAAGATATACGCTTCAGCATCACTGACATCCTGAATTAGATGTGACTGTGAACAGGGGACAATTCACTAACAGTTGTTAAGAATGTAGAAGCACTAATCTTCACTTGTGCATCTCACATCAAATACCTAATTCTGCTGTATTAATGTACCAATTGTTACTGTGCCATTTAATGTAAATGAGAAATGTTGTATGAAAATAAATTAAAAAGACATAACAGTATAGTATTTAGTAACTGGCCAAGAACAGTTTACAGAAAAAATGGTTATGTTATTAATTAAAAAAATTTTTTTTTATTGTAATTGTATATTTCCAGTACGTAGACCCTATTGATATTAGTGCAATTCCTTATAAAGCAATCAATAATGACAATAGTACGAGTGTATGTCACTTATTGCACATGATGAACCATCAATAACAATTTCCAGTTTCTCAGCAGCAGTGTGTATTCATCACTGCCTCACTACTATTCTCGGGGTGGAACCCAGGATCTCTTGCTGTTATAAGGGCTGTTACTTGCTCCCCATGTAGGATTGCCTTTCTCCTATACTATCTATTTTTTTTACCTGGCCCTTTCTGTGGGGTCAGCCCAGATTGTTGCCTTCACAACCCTATTTTGGTTAAAGCCATTTTTGTTTGCATTCGGCCTACTTTGAACTGGTCTGTAACATGCAGCTTGGTTTTATTTTTTAGTAAGCTCACGATTCTGAATAAAAGGGGTACGTTATTTATGTGAGTCCTAACTCAATTTTTAATTCAGAAATATACAGTATCTCTTGCACTACATGGGGTCTCTATTTTTGATACACATATCCCTAATTTCACCACTCATCTTTATACTGGACACACTTTCTTTTCTATTGGTGAGGAAGTGACTGATGATGAGAAACGTGGGCAAGCTGGTGAGAACCTGCCAGTAGCTCCTCTGGTGTAGCACACGTAAAGGGACTTCCTCACATTTTCAAATATTTTTCTGTGGCTTCTTATACACCTTTTTCAGTTAAGGGCATTATTGTTATGAGTTGACTGACAAAACTTACATTTATGTAAATTTAGGACAGCAGGCTTTCAGGATTGGATGAGACTGGTACATTATTTATACCAGCTGTTGGGCAGAGGTGGACCCCCCCTCCCCCTCCCCCCCAGCACCAGCCCTATCTGAAAAAGTGGATGGCGTCCCGCAGAACCAGGTCTATTGTTGTGTAGTAAAATAATATTTTGCCAGGTCTAACCCTTCCTTTTTAATATTTTAATACCTTTAAGTCACCACTATGGTAGGCCCTGAATGTTCAGCGGGTAGGTGCACGATTGGCTATTCAGCTACCAGGCAAGTCTGAGCCCTCCTCTTACACCTGCCCAGGCCCCTTAAGGCCTTGCTGGGTGCTCCCCAAATAATTGTCCTCCATCTTGTGAGTTGCTGCCTACCTGTGCCCCAGATTGCAGTGAGCAGAGTCCAGGAAGTGGTAAGGAGACAAACTAGTGCTGTCTCTCCCCAAGACAAAAAGTTGTTTAAAAACGATTTTCACTTTCTGTGTTTACTGTCTATGCCTGTGGTTGTTACAGTTAAAATTTGTAGTTTTAGCCTGCCTGTAATTGCATATTTTATCACCTGTGTTGTGTTTTAAATTTGTGGTTTTCCCTGCCCATGATTGCCTCCATTTAGTGTGTTGCATTGTGGGATTTGCAGTCCAACCTCTGCAGTTTGTCCCTCTCATTCCTTGGTGACTGCTTCTGTGAACTGTTTAAACTGTGTTTTACTAGGGCCTGTGCACTTTGTTTTTTTGGCCAGCAGGGGGAGTAAAGTTTTATTCAAACAGTATTGTTAGATTTCAAGTTAGTGAGGCCATTTACCTGCTGAAGTCCAAAGTGTGAATTGAGCCTGTCTGTCTCCTAGGAGATTCTGAACAGGAAAGCAGCTGCCCAGGCCCCACCCTCCGGCCAGCAGACTATTGGCTATTCAGCTCCCAGGCAAGTCTGAGCCCTCCTCTCACACCTGCCCAGGCCCCTTAATGCCCTGCTGGGTGCACCCCAAATCATTCTCCTCCATCTTGTGAGTTGCAGCCTACCTGTTCCCCAGATTGCAGTGAGCAGAGTCCGGGAAGTGGTAAGGAGACAGACTAGTGCGCTGTCTCTTCCCAAGACAGAAAGTTATTTAAAAAATGATTTTCCTTTCTGTGTTTACTGTCTATGCCTGTGGTTGTTACAGTTAAAAATTGTAGTTTTAGCCTGCCTGTAATTGCATATTTTATCACCTTTTTTTTGTTTTAAATGTGTGGTTTTCCCTGCCCATGATTGCCTCCATTTAGTGTGTTGAATTGTGGGATTTGCAGTCCAACCTCTATAGTTTGTCCCTCTCATTCCTTGGTGACAATTCTGTTTTCCCTCCAAATTTCTCCTTTGCTCTGTGCTAAGACCTGTATGTTAAAACAGTTCACCAGCCATTGAACCCAGCCCCCCTGCCCCCCCCCCCCCAGCAACAGGGATTTTTCTACATCAGAGGGTGCTTCTGTGAGCTGTTTAAACTGTGTTTTACTAGGGCCTGCGCACTTCGTTTCTTTGGCCAGCAGGGGGAGTAAAGTTTTATTCAAACAGTATTGTTAGATTTCAAGTTAGTGAGGCCCTTTACCTGCTGAAGTCCAAAGTGTGGATTGAGCCTGTCTGTCTCCTAGGAGATTCTGAACAGGAGAAACAGCTTCCAACTCCCAGGCCAGCAAACCTTGTCTGAGGTCGCTGGGATCTTATATGGTCTGCTAGTGGTTGGTACATGTCTACACTGATTGGTGGTTGTATCTGGTGTTTCTATTAGATTAGGGGTAATGTCCTGATTGGTTGGGTATTTGAGGGTTCTGATTGGTTTCTAGGTCTGTGATTCAATCATTGTAGGGTTGGGACTAGGGCTAGGGTTACAGTTTCTATTGGAAGTAGGGACTAGGGCTTTCTATGTTATTGGTTGTTGGGAGTAGGGTGGGATTAGGGCTAGGGTTATACCTTTAATTGGAAGTAACGATTAGGGCTTCTGGTGTGATTGGTTGCTGGACTAGGTGTGGGACTTAGAGTAGGGTTAGGCTTTCTATTGGAAGTAGGGACTAGGGCTACCTGTGCAATTGGTTGCATGGACTTGTTTTGGGACTACTGGTAGGGCTAGGGTCTTTATTGGACATAGAGATCAGGGTTTTTGAACAGATTGGGTGCTTGAACTAGGGCTAAGATTGGCTGTAAGTTCCTGGTCTCCTATTGGTTCCTATATTTTAGGGCTAGTGTTGTGATTGGATAGTGTTAGGGCGAGGGTTCCCATTGGCTGAAGGGGTCACCTGATTACTATGGCTATAAAAAGGGCCATGCTTAGGGCGTCTCAGCCCAGGCGTCGAGGCAAAGGGCAGAGAGGACAATGGCAGTTGCCTGTTTGAGCCTGGTAAGGGCTGAGAGGACAAGGGCAGTTGCCTGCTTGAGCCTGTTAAGGGCAAAGAGGACAAGAGCAGTTGCCTTTTTGAGCCTGTTTGAGACTGGTCGGGACTAGGGCCATAAATGCTGACATTTTTCTCATTTAGCAATACCCAGCCCACACCATCCACATGCACAAACAGAGCAACACACTCACACCAAATGTACACCACGCACAACACTATCCACAAATTAATGTACCAGCCTGCACTACAAACCCAACCAAACCACATCTACACACCCTAATCTCCCAAATACCACACACATCCACCATCTCCTACAAAAAGTACATAACTCTATCCTATACCACTAACCAATACACTCATCACTAACACAACACCAGTCAGCACCATACATAACTACATCCCATTCAGACACACTCTCCCTGCTGTAATTACTCCTAACAGACCACCTTTTATCACTAACAAACATAAAATCATCCTTCCATTAGTTGTCCAACAAACACCCTCCTCTCCCTTCTACCATAATAACACCAACGCACAACACACACACTGCACACCACCACACTTTGTAACTCTTGCAACACATATACTTTCAATGTAATTATGGATTTACATATTTATCACTTTCTTCTAATTTAACGTTTCCAATGCACTACCCTGTTTCTCAGCCTATACTTCGCTCAATATATCTTCTAGCCCAACTTTCTGACTCATCTCAAACTTCTTGTACTACTCCTTTCCAATGCACTACCCTATCTCTGATTCTATACATCTATCAATATATCCTCTACATCCACTCTCTCATTGATCCCAAACCCCATACCACTACTATGATTGCCAAAATAACCCTTTCATGAGTCTCTCCTACTCTACCCCTCCTTGTATTATCTGACACCTCTTTTACTATACTGATCCCCTAAAACAAACCTTTCTAAACTCTTTCCTCTGAGTCCTCCCCTCCAAAACTCCTTTTTACTCATCCAAAAGCCTCCTCCTATTGCTAAGACCTAAAAAAAAAAAATCTTTCACTCTTTTATCCCTCCACTATCCTTTTCAATCGAAATTAACAGACTAACATGTTCACTTCTCAAATTCCATATTAAACTATACTAATATACTACCCAAATAACTGAATAACATATCCACTACTCAAATTACTTCATATTTTTTTTTACTATACTAATTTTCTACAGTAATCCTTTATGGGTTCCTGAGTGGTGTGCTACTCGCCAGAAAAGCGATTCAACCCCCATCAGGTGTAACAAGTTCTATATGAATGCAAATCTTTCTTACCCTTTTATCCCTCCGCTATCCTTCTCACTCCAAGTAACTCACTAATATCCACCACTGAAATTACTTCATATTTCACCATATTAATTCACCACTAATCCTTTGTAGGCTTCCTGAATAGCGTGTGTCAACAAGCGCTATATAATTGCAAACCTTTGCCCTCCTCTAGCCTTCTGCTATCATTCCAAATTACTGACTAACCTATCCACCACTTAAAATGTACTTGTATGTTTCACTATACTAATTCAACACTAATCCTCTATGGGTCCCGGAGTAGCGTGCTACTCGCTGAAAAAGTGCTTTGATGCCTTGTCAGGGGTAGTAAGCGCTATATAAATGCAATTACAATTACAATTACATTACATCCCCACAGTTCTACAGGCTACCTTAGGATATGATAATGCAACATCTGGCAATGAAAAACTCCCAAAGTCGCATTGGGCCTAATGTAGTTGAGGCGTTATCTTTAGACCATGTGCAAGTAAAAGTAGCAAGTGGGAGGATCCCTAATTTACATTTTATGAACAATGGTCTAATGCACTGGGGAGCAATAAAGTCCATAATGTCTCCGAATTGGAAATCTCACTTAACTGATAAATATGTATCTGAAAGACTGCCAGGTGGAATGGCTGTGAGCCAGGTACTTAATACAATATTCCAGTACCTCGATGTCACAATTTTAGAGGCACTTACTGGAATTGAGGAGGGGTGCATCCAGTCCTGGCTCAGCTAGGATGTTCAGGTATGTCATTAAATCGCCCAGCCAGGGGATCGTGTAAAACAGGGATTTGGCTAATATGTTACGAAGGTATTCTCTATAGGGCTATAAATCCCTGCTTTTCCATATACGAATCCAATATAAAATTGGATTTAGGTTGGCAATATTAGTGACTGATTTTAAATTCAGGTCAAGTCTTAGTGGAGTCAATGGTGCACTTGTTGGAAGTTTCATCCAACTTTCCATTGGCCCACAATTCCGCTCCATAGAAAGCTGCACCAAGGGTTTGCACCTTGAACACCTCCACGGCTGGTGATGTTAGGTAAGATGAAGCTCAGTTAGCAAATCTAATACTAACTGAAGCTCGACGTTTCAAAGTTAGGGACCTTTTCTCAATTTGTTATTTCCAATTATCAGAATCAGTAAGTCTCACCCCTAAGTCGTCCAATTCGGCTACCCTCTCCAAAACATTTCCTTCAAGGGCTACACTACTCTTTGCTTTTTTTTGAGGAAGTTAATACCATATATTTGGTTTTGGCTCCATTTATTTCCAGCCCATGCCTATTACAAAAAATGGCCTGATCTCTCCAAGAGGGAACATAAGCCCTTGGGTGTTATTGAAAGGATGAGAGATTCATCAGCAAATAGTAATCCTAATTCAATGAGCTGACAAGGTATGAGTTTGCAGTTTATGGGTTACGGCTGGGGTGCTTCGCCACTTGCTTAGGTATTTTCTAGGTCAACAGGCCCGGCAGATGGAGATGTTCTTGTTGTCACCTGTGAGATTGCATTTATTACTAATGAAGGTTGTGTGGTTGTGTCTACACACACCTTGAGACCAGTAGCCTAGTTAGTGACAGGTGTAGAAATTTTGCAACCCTTTAAATCTTTGTGCCATACAGTGAAATAACAATGATAGCAACATCAAAGCAGATGGCATGTGAACGTATACCATTTTTTAATTTTTTTTTTTGCCAGATTCATTTTTTTTTGTGGTCAAGTGCCTTAGAATCCAGGTTTGTACATTTAACATCAGCAACTTAACCACTATGGACTGACTGCATCTAGACAACAGTAGTTTTGCGCCCAAACTGGAAAAACATCACACTCTTGCCCTTTCATAGGACTTTGCAAGTTGCTGGAGTCTGGGCATGATGCATGGAGAAGCCTGTTGGAGTCAGGATGTCTCTCTTCTAAGATTCCTCTCATTGGCCCCCTAAGTTAAGGCAATGTACCAGTACCCATACGTCAGATCGAATATACTCAGGAACCTGGGAGCTTACCGACCAGCCAATGAGCTCATTATCTCGGTTATGGGGAGTCAAACTTTTGTGAAGCTCTAATGTACAGCATCATGGCAGCCTTTTGAGCAGGGTGGGCAATAAACGAGAATGAGAAATAAATGCTTAAATACAGGTGTAATTGACAGCAGCCAGAGCCACCACAAGTGAGTATAGGGTATGGTAGGGGGGCGGAAACATCACATTCATTCGTGAACTGGGAAGCTGCGCACTAGTGAGCAGACCAAAGGCCACATTCTTTCCCCTCTGCTCACATGCACAAAGTGTGCATGTGCATACTTGAGATTGCACTTCTGCTGCATCACAAATAACGGTCCCACTTCACAAAGGTAAACTTAGATCTTTGGTCTAAACTTAGACCAAAGGTCTACGTTTACGACTTTGGAAATTCATAAAGGGCATTTGCGAGTAGTATCTTTACGCCGCACTCGAGACGGGTCACTGGCCCAAGTGCAGCCATAAAGATACTACTTGTAAATGCCTGTGTAAATTCCCAAAGTAGACCAAACATCTAAGTTTACCTTTGTGAATCAGGATCAAGATCTGTAAATGTGAGGACATCTGAACAATGCACCGATGAGTGTGAGAAGGCTTAGTCTTCAGACACTAATCGCTTTGTGAGCCTCACCCTCTATGCTTTGGTGGCATCTGCTCCTTATTGACTGATCCAAGCTGAGTTCACTCCTCCAGTACAGCACACCTTCTCCTGGGATTCCAGAGGGCTGTAACACTGACATGTGTGGAATGAATGAAGGGAATGAGAGGAATGAACCCCATTCCTTTCACAAGTCTATGTTCTCTGTAGTGTCCAACCCCGAGGCGTCTGTGACACTGCACTTTCTCTTCAGCAAGGCATGCATGCTACGACTGGAATCAACTACGTTCCAGTGCGCGTGCCTCTCCCAGCACTCATTGCGTCACATACTGTGCCCAGATATTCATGGAATGTATTTTAATACACCCTATTGCAGCTAAAACAGTTACAAAGAGCCATTGAGAGAGGTGTGGCGCCGCGGCCAGGGTGACTGACTCCGGAATCTGGGGATCACGGTTCGAACCCCAGGGCCGGCGGCAGATTAGCCCAGCACCATGTGACTCTGGGCAATAGCTTGCTTAATCTTCCCGACGGCCCCCAGCGCCTAGAGACCCTTACGGGTGATTGTGCGCTTTACAAATGTGGATTATTATTATTATTATTATTATTATTATTAATAATCCGCATCCAGATGATCTCTCATTGCATGTACTGCTATTTCATCATCTTTAGTGCAGCTTAAGTGTGGCATCTGCCTGCAACCAGACCCTGGCCTCATGAGCCAAGAATCAAAGACACATCATTACCTTGATTTAATCAGGGAGAGAAACAAATCTCTATCAAGTGTCTGAATTTCATGAGATGATCCCAGAAAACCTGGGATCAATCCCAGCTTCTCCACTCAACCAAATGTTGCACCCTAGGCAAATATTTTGTTTCCCCAAGCTTCGTTTTTAGGGCTCGCCTGCTGTGCGCTTGCGCATAGCTGGCGAGCTATATTGCAGCTTAAACAGAGTTAAACCAACTCGGCGATTTCTTTGAGTGCCCGAGAGCGCGTGCACATCAAAGCCACCAGCCTCCTCGGGCATTTCAAGCTTCCCTCAGCCGGCATTTCTCCTCCCCTAATTAGTCATGCACGGCCGGCCGGTCAGCACATCAAAGGCTGCTGCTCCCGGCCCCTATTCTTCCCTTCTTGCCTCTCCCCGCCCCCTTCCCACCACAGCAATGCAGAGGGCTTGTTTATATTGCAGCCCCTAACCATCTCGCATGCTGCTCTTGAAACAATAACCATTGTTGGTCATGATATAATAAACGCTCTAATTATTTTATCAGGGCCACACAGAATTTTATAAAGTCTTTTGCTGGCATTTTTGTTTTATGCTGATTGCTATTAACGCTCTAATTATTTTATCAGGGCCACACAGAATTTTATAAAGTCTTTTGCTGGCATTTTCGTTTTATGCTGATTGCTATTTTACACCTTTCACATGCTGGCGATTTGCTTCAAAGATATACATTCATCCTGAATCCCGTTACTAGAGCTTTCTCCTCTTCTGCTATATATGGGTTTTAGTTGAATTTCATTGATCTCTTTTACTAATGATTTATAAAAAGTGCCACCCACCACACAGCTCCACCTACACAGCTCCACCGATGCACCCACCACACAGCTCCACCGATGCACCCACCACACAGTTCCACAGATGCACCCACCACCCAGCTCCACAGATGCACCCACCACCCAGCTCCACAGATGCACCCACCACCCAGCTCCACAGATGCACCCACCACACAGCTCCACAGATGCACCCACCACACAGCTCCACAGATTCACCCACCACCCGCACCCACCACACAGCTCCACAGATGCACCCACCACCCAGCTCCACCGATGCACCCACCACACAGCTCCACAGATGCACCCACCACACAGCTCCACAGATGCACCCACCACACAGCTCCACTGATGCACCCACCTCCACCGATGCACCCACCACACAGCTCCACTGATGCAACCACCACACAGCTCCACCGACACAGCTCCGCCGATGCACCCACCACAGAGCTCCACAGATGACCCCACCACACAGCTCCACTGATGCACCCAAGACACAGCTCCACCGAGGCACCCACCACACAGCTCGACCGAGGCACCCACCACACAGCTCCACCTATGCACCCACCACACAGCTCCACCTATGCCCCCACCACACAGCTCCACCGAGGCACCCACCACACAGCTCCACAGAGCCACCCACCACACAGCTCCACAGAGCCACCCACCACACAGCTCCACCGAGGCACCCACCACACAGCTCCACCGATGCACCCACCACACAGCTCCACCGATGCACCCACCACACAGCTCCACCGATGCACCCACCACACAGCTCCACCGAGGCACCAACCACACAGCTCCACCGAGGCACCCACCACACAGCTCAACCGAGGCACCCACCACACAGCTCCACCGAGGCACCCACCACACAGCTCCACCGATGCACCCACCACACAGCTCCACTGACACAGCTCCACCAATGCACCCACCACACAGCTCCACCGATGCACCCACCACACAGCTCCACCGAGGCACCCACCACACAGCTCCACCGATGCACCCACCACACAGCTCCACCGATGCACCCACCACACAGCTCCACCGATGCACCCACCACACAGCTCCACCGATGCACCCACCACACAGCTCCACCGAGGCACCCACCACACAGCTCCACCGATGCACCCACCACACAGCTCCACCGATGCACCCACCACACAGCTCCACCGATGCACCCACCACACAGCTCCACCGAGGCACCAACCACACAGCTCCACCGATGCACCCACCACACAGCTCCACCGAGGCACCCACCACACAGCTCCACCGAGGCACCCACCACACAGGTCCACCGATGCACCCACCACACAGCTCCACTGACACAGCTCCACCAATGCACCCACCACACAGCTCCACAGAGGCACCCACCACACAGCTCCACCGATGCACCCACCACACAGCTCCACCAAGGCACCCACCATACAGCTCCACCAAGGCACCCACCACACAGCTCCACCTACAAGGCTCCACCGATGCACCCACCACACAGTTCCACCGATGCACCCACCACACAGCTCCACCGAGGCACCCACCACACAGGTCCACCGATGCACCCACCACACAGCTCCACTGACACAGCTCCACCAATGCACCCACCACACAGCTCCACAGAGGCACCCACCACACAGCTCCACCGATGCACCCACCACACAGCTCCACCAAGGCACCCACCATACAGCTCCACCAAGGCACCCACCACACAGCTCCACCTACAAGGCTCCACCGATGCACCCACCACACAGTTCCACCGATGCACCCACCACACAGCTCCACCGAGGCACCCACCACACAGCTCCACCGAGGCACCCACCACACAGCTCCACAGAGGCACCCACCACACAGCTCCACCTATGCACCCACCACACAGCTCCACCGAGGCACCCACCACACAGCTCCACCGATGCACCCACCACACAGCTCCACCGATGCACCCACCACACAGCTCCACCGAAGCACCCACCACACAGCTCCACCGAAGCACCCACCACACAGCTCCACAGATGCACCCACCACACAGCTCCACAGATGCACCCACCACACATCTCTACAGATGCACCCACCACACAGCTCCACCGAGGCACCCACCACACAGCTCCACCGAGGCACCCACCACACAGCTCCACCGAGGCACCCACCACACAGCTCCACTGATGCACCCACCTCCACCGATGCACCCACCACACAGCTCCACCGACACAGCTCCACCGATGCACCCACCAAACAGCTCCACCGACACAGCTCCACCGATGCACCCACCACAGAGCTCCACAGATGACCCCACCACACAGCTCCACTGATGCACCCAAGACACAGCTCCACCGAGGCACCCACCACACAGCTCCACCGAGGCACCCACCACACAGCTCCACCGAGGCACCCACCACACAGCTCCACCGATGCACCCACCACACAGCTCCACCTATGCACCCACCACACAGCTCCACCGAGGCACCCACCACACAGCTCCACAGAGCCACCCACCACACAGCTCCACCGATGCACCCAACACACAGCTCCACCGAGGCACCCACCACACAGCTCCACCGATGCACCCACCACACAGCTCCACCGATGCACCCACCACACAGCTCCACCGATGCACCCACCACACAGCTCCACTGAGGCACCAACCACACAGCTCCACCGATGCACCCACCACACAGCTCCACCGAGGCACCCACCACACAGCTCCACCGATGCACCCACCACACAGCTCCACTGAGGCACCCACCACACAGCTCCACTGAGGCACCCACCACACAGCTCCACCTATGCACCCACCACACAGCTCCACCGAGGCACCCACCACACAGCTCCACAGAGCCACCCACCACACAGCTCCACTGATGCACCCACCACACAGCTCCACTGAAGCACCCACCACACAGCTCCACCGAGGCAACCACCACACAGCTCCACCGAGGCAACCACCACACAGCTCCACAGATGCACCCACCACACAGCTCCACAGATGCACCCACCACACAGCTCCACAGATGCACCCACCACACAGCTCCACCGAGACACCCACCACACAGCTCCACCGAGGCACCCACCACACAGCTCCACCGAGGCACCCACCACACAGCTCCACCGAGGCATCCACCACACAGCTCCACCGAGGCATCCACCACACAGCTCCACAGATGCACCCACCACACAGCTCCACAGATGCACCCAGCTCCACAGATGCACCCACCACCCAGCTCCACAGATGCACCCACCACACAGCTTCACAGATGCACCCACCACGCAGCTCCACAGATGCACCCACCACGCAGCTCCACAGATGCACCCACCACCCAGCTCCACCCACCACACAGCTCCACTGATGCACCCACCACCCAGCTCCACTGAGGCACCCACCACACAGCTCCACCGAGGCACCCACCACACAGCTCCACCGATGCACCCACCACACAGCTCCACCGATGCACCCACCACACAGCTCCACCGATGCACCCACCACACAGCTCCACCGATGCACCCACCACACAGCTCCACCGAGGCACCCACCACACAGCTCCACCGATGCACCCACCACACAGCTCCACCGATGCACCCACCACACAGCTCCACCGATGCACCCACCACACAGCTCCACCGAGGCACCAACCACACAGCTCCACCGATGCACCCACCACACAGCTCCACCGAGGCACCCACCACACAGCTCCACCGAGGCACCCACCACACAGGTCCACCGATGCACCCACCACCCAGCGCTACCGACACAGCTCCACTGATGCACCCACCACACAGCTCCACTGATGCAACCACCACACAGCTCCACTGATGCAACCACCACACAGCTCCACTGATGCAACCACCACACAGCTCCTCCGACACAGCTCCACCGATGCACCCACCACAGAGCTCCACAGATGACCCCACCACACAGCTCCACTGATGCACCCAAGACACAGCTCCACCGAGGCACCTACCACACAGCTCCACCGAGGCACCTACTACACAGCTCCACCGATGCACCCACCACACAGCTCCACCGATGCACCCACCACACAGCTCCACCAATGCACCCACCACACATGCTCCACCTATGCACCCACCACACAGCTCCACCGAGGCACCCACCACACAGCTCAACAGATGCACCCACCACACAGCTCCACTGTTGCAACCACCACACAGCTCCACCGACACAGCTCCACCAATGCACTCACCACAGAGCTCCACAGATGCCTCCACCACACAGCTCCACCGATGCACCCACCACACAGCTCCACCGAGGCACCCACCACACAGCTCCACCGAGGCACCTACCACACAGCTCCACCTATGCACCCACCACACAGCTCCACCGATGCACCCACCACACAGCGCTACCGACACAGCTCCACTGATGCACCCACCACACAGCTCCACCGACACATCTCCACTGATGCACCCACCACACAGCTCCACTGATGCACCCACCACACAGCTCCACTGATGCAACCACCACACAGCTCCACTGATGCACCCACCACACAGCTCCACTGATGCACCCACCACACAGCTCCACTGATGCAACCACCACACAGCTCCACTGATGCAACCACCACACAGCTCCTCCGACACAGCTCCACCGATGCACCCACCACAGAGCTCCACAGATGACCCCACCACACAGCTTCACTGATGCACCCAAGACACAGCTCCACCGAGGCACCTACCACACAGCTCCACCGAGGCACCTACCACACAGCTCCACCGATGCACCCACCACACAGCTCCACCGATGCACCCACCACACAGCTCAACCAATGCACCCACCACACATGCTCCACCTATGCACCCACCACACAGCTCCACCGAGGCACCCACCACACAGCTCAACAGATGCACCCACCACACAGCTCCACTGATGCAACCACCACACAGCTCCACCGATGCACTCACCACAGAGCTCCACAGATGCCTCCACCACACAGCTCCACCGAGGCACCCACCACACAGCTCCACCGAGGCACCCACCACACAGCTCCACCGAGGCATCCACCACACAGCTCCACCGAGGCATCCACCACACAGCTCCACAGATGCACCCACCACACAGCTCCACAGATGCACCCAGCTCCACAGATGCACCCACCACCCAGCTCCACAGATGCACCCACCACACAGCTTCACAGATGCACCCACCACGCAGCTCCACAGATGCACCCACCACGCAGCTCCACAGATGCACCCACCACCCAGCTCCACCCACCACACAGCTCCACTGATGCACCCACCACCCAGCTCCACTGAGGCACCCACCACACAGCTCCACCGAGGCACCCACCACACAGCTCCACCGATGCACCCACCACACAGCTCCACCGATGCACCCACCACACAGCTCCACCGATGCACCCACCACACAGCTCCACCGATGCACCCACCACACAGCTCCACCGAGGCACCCACCACACAGCTCCACCGATGCACCCACCACACAGCTCCACCGATGCACCCACCACACAGCTCCACCGATGCACCCACCACACAGCTCCACCGAGGCACCAACCACACAGCTCCACCGATGCACCCACCACACAGCTCCACCGAGGCACCCACCACACAGCTCCACCGAGGCACCCACCACACAGGTCCACCGATGCACCCACCACCCAGCGCTACCGACACAGCTCCACTGATGCACCCACCACACAGCTCCACTGATGCAACCACCACACAGCTCCACTGATGCAACCACCACACAGCTCCACTGATGCAACCACCACACAGCTCCTCCGACACAGCTCCACCGATGCACCCACCACAGAGCTCCACAGATGACCCCACCACACAGCTCCACTGATGCACCCAAGACACAGCTCCACCGAGGCACCTACCACACAGCTCCACCGAGGCACCTACTACACAGCTCCACCGATGCACCCACCACACAGCTCCACCGATGCACCCACCACACAGCTCCACCAATGCACCCACCACACATGCTCCACCTATGCACCCACCACACAGCTCCACCGAGGCACCCACCACACAGCTCAACAGATGCACCCACCACACAGCTCCACTGTTGCAACCACCACACAGCTCCACCGACACAGCTCCACCAATGCACTCACCACAGAGCTCCACAGATGCCTCCACCACACAGCTCCACCGATGCACCCACCACACAGCTCCACCGAGGCACCCACCACACAGCTCCACCGAGGCACCTACCACACAGCTCCACCTATGCACCCACCACACAGCTCCACCGATGCACCCACCACACAGCGCTACCGACACAGCTCCACTGATGCACCCACCACACAGCTCCACCGACACATCTCCACTGATGCACCCACCACACAGCTCCACTGATGCACCCACCACACAGCTCCACTGATGCAACCACCACACAGCTCCACTGATGCACCCACCACACAGCTCCACTGATGCACCCACCACACAGCTCCACTGATGCAACCACCACACAGCTCCACTGATGCAACCACCACACAGCTCCTCCGACACAGCTCCACCGATGCACCCACCACAGAGCTCCACAGATGACCCCACCACACAGCTTCACTGATGCACCCAAGACACAGCTCCACCGAGGCACCTACCACACAGCTCCACCGAGGCACCTACCACACAGCTCCACCGATGCACCCACCACACAGCTCCACCGATGCACCCACCACACAGCTCAACCAATGCACCCACCACACATGCTCCACCTATGCACCCACCACACAGCTCCACCGAGGCACCCACCACACAGCTCAACAGATGCACCCACCACACAGCTCCACTGATGCAACCACCACACAGCTCCACCGATGCACTCACCACAGAGCTCCACAGATGCCTCCACCACACAGCTCCACCGATGCACCCACCACACAGCTCCACCGAGGCACCTACCACACAGCTCCACCGATGCACCCACCACACAGCTCCACTGAAGCACCCACCACACAGCTCCACCGAGGCACCCACCACACAGCTCCACCGAGGCACCCACCACACAGCTCCACCGAGGCACCCACCACACAGCTCCACAGATGCACCCACCACACAGCTCCACAGATGCACCCACCACCCAGCTCCACAGATGCACCCACCACCCAGCTCCACAGATGCACCCACCACCCAGCTCCACAGATGCACCCTCCACCCAGCTCCACAGATGCACCCACCACCCAGCTCCACAGATGCACCCACCAGCCAGCTCCACAGATGCACCCACCACACAGCTCCACAGATGCACCCACCACACAGCTCCACAGATGCACCCACCACCCAGCTCCACAGATGCACCCACCAAACAGCTCCACAGATGCACCCACCACCCAGCTCCACAGATGCACCCACCACCCAGCTCCACAGATGCACCCACCACACAACTCCACTGATGCACCCACCACCCAGCTCCACCGATGCACCCACCACACAGCTCCACCGACACAGCTCCACTGATGCACCCACTACACAGCTCCACCGACACAGCTCCACTGAGGCACCCACCACACAGCTCCACCGAGGCACCCACCACACAGCTCCACCGAGGCACCCACCACACAGCTCCACCGAGGCACCCACCACACAGCTCCACCGAGGCACCCACCACACAGCTCCACCGAGGCACCCACCACACAGCTCCACCCACCACCCAGCTCCACTGATGCACCCACCACCCAGCTCCACTGATGCACCCACCACCCAGCTCCACCGATGTACCCACCACACAGCGCTACCGACACAGCTCCACTGATGCACCCACCACACAGCTCCACCGACACAGCTCCACTGATGCACCCACCACACAGCTCCACTGATGCACCCACCACACAGCTCCACTGATGCAACCACCACACAGCTCCACTGATGCAACCACCACTCAGCTCCTCTGACACAGCTCCACCGATGCACCCACCACAGAGCTCCACAGATGACCCCACCACACAGCTCCACTGATGCACCCAAGACACAGCTCCACCGAGGCACCTACCACACAGCTCCACCGAGGCACCTACCACACAGCTCCACCGATGCACCCACCACACAGCTCCACCGATGCACCCACCACACAGCTCCACCAATGCACCCATCACACATGCTCCACCTATGCATCCACCACACAGCTCCACCGAGGCACCCACCACACAGCTCAACAGATGCACCCACCACACAGCTCCACCGACGCACTCACCACAGAGCTCCACAGATGCCTCCACCACACAGCTCCACCGATGCACCCACCACACAGCTCCACCGAGGCACCCACCACACAGCTCCACCGAGGCACCTACCATTCAGCTCCACCTATGCACCCACCACACAGCTCCACCTATGCACCCACCACACAGCTCCACCGAGGCACCTACCACACAGCTCCACCGATGCACCCACCACACAGCTCCACCGAAGCACCCACCACACAGCTCCACCGAGGCACCCACCACACAGCTCCACAGATGCACCCACCACACAGATGCACCCACCACCCATCTCCACAGATGCACCCACCATCCAGCTCCACAGATGCACCCACCACCCAGCTCCACAGATGCACCCACCACCCAGCTCCACAGATGCACCCACCACACAGCTCCACAAATGCACCCACCACACAGCTCCACCGAGGCACCCACCACACAGCTCCACCGAGGCACCCACCACACAGCTCCACCGAGGCACCCACCACACAGCTCCACCGAGGCACCCACCACACAGCTCCACCGAGGCACCCACCACCCAGCTCCACCCACCACCCAGCTCCACTGATGCACCCACCACCCAGCTCCACTGATGCACCCACCACCCAGCTCCACCGATGTACCCACCACACAGCGCTACCGACACAGCTCCACTGATGCACCCACCACACAGCTCCACCGACACAGCTCCACTGATGCACCCACCACACAGCTCCACTGATGCACCCACCACACAGCTCCACTGATGCAACCACCACACAGCTCCAATGATGCAACCACCACACAGCTCCTCTGACACAGCTCCACCGATGCACCCACCACAGAGCTCCACAGATGACCCCACCACACAGCTCCACTGATGCACCCAAGACACAGCTCCACCGAGGCACCTACCACACAGCTCCACCGAGGCACCTACCACACAGCTCCACCGATGCACCCACCACACAGCTCCACCGATGCACCCACCACACAGCTCCACCAATGCACCCACCACACATGCTCCACCTATGCACCCACCACACAGCTCCACCAAGGCACCCACCACACAGCTCAACAGATGCACCCACCACACAGCTCCACCGACACAGCTCCACCAATGCACTCACCACAGAGCTCCACAGATGCCTCCACCACACAGCTCCACCGATGCACCCACCACACAGCTCCACCGAGGCACCCACCACACAGCTCCACCGAGGCACCTACCATTCAGCTCCACCTATGCACCCACCACACAGCTCCACCTATGCACCCACCACACAGCTCCACCGAGGCACCTACCACACAGCTCCACCGATGCACCCACCACACAGCTCCACCGAAGCACCCACCACACAGCTCCACCGAGGCACCCACCACACAGCTCCACAGATGCACCCACCACCCAGCTCCACAGATGCACCCACCACCCAGCTCCACAGATGCACCCACCACCCAGCTCCACAGATGCACCCACCACCCAGCTCCACAGATGCACCCACCACACAGCTCCACAAATGCACCCACCACACAGCTCCACAGATGCACCCACCACCCAGCTCCACAGATGCACCCACCACACAGCTCCACAGATGCACCCACCACCCAGCTCCACAGATGCACCCACCACACAACTCCACTGATGCACCCACCACCCAGCTCCACCGATGCACCCACCACACAGCTCTACCGACACAGCTCCACTGATGCAACCACCACACAGCTCCACCGACACAGCTCCCCTGATGCACCCACCACACAGCTCCCCTGATGCAACTACCACACAGCTCCACCGAGGCACCCAACACACAGCTCCACCGAGGCACCCACCACACAGCTCCACCGAGGCACCCACCACACAGCTCCACCGAGGCACCCACCACACAGCTCCACCAAGGCACCCATCACACAGCTCCACTGACACAGCTCCACCAATGCACCCACCACACAGCTCCACAGAGGCACCCACCACACAGCTCCACAGAGGCACCCACCACACAGCTCCACAGAGGCACCCACCACACAGCTCCACCGATGCACCCACCACAAAGCTCCACTGACACAGCTCCACCAATGCACCCACCACACAGCTCCACAGAGGCACCCACCACACAGCTCCACTGATGCACCCACCACACAGCTCCACCAAGGCACCCACCATACAGCTCCACCAAGGCACCCACCACACAGCTCCACCTACACAGCTCCACCGATGCACCCACCACACAGTTCCACCGATGCACCCACCACACAGCTCCACTGAGGCACCCACCACACAGCTCCACCGAGGCACCCACCACACAGCTCCACGAGGCACCCACCACACAGCTCCACCGAGGCACCCACCACACAGCTCCACCGAGGCACCCACCACACAGCTCCACTGAGGCACCCACCACACAGCTCCACCGAGGCACCCACCACACAGCTCCACCGAGGCACCCACCACACAGCTCCACCGAGGCACCCACCACACAGCTCCACCGAGGCACCCACCACACAGCTCCACCGATGCACCCACCACACAGCTCCACCTATGCACCCACCACACAGCTCCACCGACACAGCTCCACCGATGCACTCAACACAGAGCTCCACTGATCCAACCACCACACAGCTGCACCGATGCACCCACCACACAGCTCCACTGATGCAACCACCATACAGCTCCACTGATGCAACCACCATACAGCTCCACCGACACAGCTTCACAGATGCCCCCACCACAGAGCTCCACAGATGCCCCCGCCACACAGCTCCACGATGCACCCACCACACAGCTCCACCGATGAAGCCACCACACAGCTCCACCGATGCACCCACAACCACTGATGCACCCACCACACAGCTCCACCGACACAGCTCCACCGATGCACCCACCACACAGCTCCACCGATGTACCCACCATACAGCTCCACCGAGGCACCCACCATACAGCTCCACCGAGGCACCCACCACACAGCTCCACCGATGCACCATACAGCTCCACCGAGGCACCCACCATACAGCTCCACCGAGGCACCCACCACACAGCTCCACCGATGCACCCAGCACACAGCTACACCGAGGCACCCACCACACAGCTCCACCGAGGCACCCACCACACAGCTCCACCGAGGCACCCACCACACAGCTCCACCGATGCACCCACCACACAGCTCCACCGATGCACCCACCACACAGCTCCGCCGATGCACCCACCACACAGCTCCGCCGATGCACCCACCACACAGCTCCGCCGATGCACCCACCACACAGCTCCGCCGATGCACCCACCACACAGCTCCGCTGATGCACCCACCACACAGCTCCGCCGAGGCACCCAGCACACAGCTACTCCGAGGCACCCACCACACAGCTCCACCGAGGCACCCACCACACAGCACCGCCGATGCACCCACCACACAGCTCCGCCGATGCACCCACCACACAGCTCCGCCGATGCACCCACCACACAGCTCCGCTGATGCACCCACCACACAGCTCTGCCGATGCACCCACCACACAGCTCCACCGATGAAGCCACCACACAGCTCCACCGATGCACCCACAACCACTGATGCACCCACCACACAGCTCCACCGACACAGCTCCACCGATGCACCCACCACACAGCTCCACCGATGCACCCACCATACAGCTCCACCGAGGCACCCACCATACAGCTCCACCGAGGCACCCACCACACAGCTCCACCGATGCACCATACAGCTCCACCGAGGCCCCACCATACAGCTCTACCGAGGCACCCACCACACAGCTCCACCGATGCACCCAGCACACAGCTCCACCGATGCACCCAGCACACAGCTCCACCGAGGCACCCACCACACAGCTCCACAGATGCACCCACCACACAGCTCCACCGATGCACCCACCACACAGCTCCACCGATGCACCCACCACACAGCTCCGCCGATGCACCCACCACACAGCTCCGCCGATGCACCCACCACACAGCTCCGCCGATGCACCCACCACACAGCTCCGCTGATGCACCCACCACACAGCTCCGCCGAGGCACCCAGCACACAGCTACTCCGAGGCACCCACCACACAGCTCCACCGAGGCACCCACCACACAGCTCCACCGATGCACCCACCACACAGCTCCGCCGATGCACCCACCACACAGCTCCGCCGATGCACCCACCACACAGCTCCGCCGATGCACCCACCACACAGCTCCGCCGATGCACCCACCACACAGCTCCGCCGAGGCACCCACCACACAGCTCCACCGATGCACCCACCACACAGCTCCACCGACACAGCTCCACCAATGCCCCCACCACAGAGCTCCACAGATGCCCCCACCACAGAGCTCCACAGATGCCCCCACCACAGAGCTCCACAGATGCACCCACCACACAGCTCCACCGATGCACCCACCACACAGCTTCACCGATGCACCCACCACACAGCTCCACCGATGCACCCACCACACAGCTCCACCGATGCACCCACCACACAGCTCCACCGATGCAGCCACCACACAGCTCCACCGACACAGCTCCACTGATGCACCCACCACCCAGCTCCACCGATGCAACTACCACACAGCTCCACCGAGGCACCCACCACACAGCTCCACTGATGCACCCACCACCCAGCTCCACCGATGCACCCACCCCACAGCTCTACCGACACAGCTCCACTGATGCAACCACCACACAGCTCCACCGACACAGCTCCCCTGATGCACCCACCACACAGCTCCCCTGATGCAACTACCACACAGCTCCACCGAGGCACCCACCACACAGCTCCACCGAGGCACCCACCACACAGCTCCACCGAGGCACCCACCACACAGCTCCACCGAGGCACCCACCACACAGCTCCACCGAGGCACCCACCACACAGCTCCACCAAGGCACCCATCACACAGCTCCACTGACACAGCTCCACCAATGCACCCACCACACAGCTCCACAGAGGCACCCACCACACAGCTCCACAGAGGCACCCACCACACAGCTCCAGAGAGGCACCCACCACACAGCTCCACCGATGCACCCACCACAAAGCTCCACTGACACAGCTCCACCAATGCACCCACCACACAGCTCCACAGAGGCACCCACCACACAGCTCCACTGATGCACCCACCACACAGCTCCACCAAGGCACCCACCATACAGCTCCACCAAGGCACCCACCACACAGCTCCACCTACACAGCTCCACCGATGCACCCACCACACAGTTCCACCGATGCACCCACCACACAGCTCCACTGAGGCACCCACCACACAGCTCCACCGAGGCACCCACCACACAGCTCCACGAGGCACCCACCACACAGCTCCACCGAGGCACCCACCACACAGCTCCACCGAGGCACCCACCACACAGCTCCACTGAGGCACCCACCACACAGCTCCACCGAGGCACCCACCACACAGCTCCACCGAGGCACCCACCACACAGCTCCACCGAGGCACCCACCACACAGCTCCACCGAGGCACCCACCACACAGCTCCACCGATGCACCCACCACACAGCTCCACCTATGCACCCACCACACAGCTCCACCGACACAGCTCCACCGATGCACTCAACACAGAGCTCCACTGATCCAACCACCACACAGCTGCACCGATGCACCCACCACACAGCTCCACTGATGCAACCACCATACAGCTCCACTGATGCAACCACCATACAGCTCCACCGACACAGCTTCACAGATGCCCCCACCACAGAGCTCCACAGATGCCCCCGCCACACAGCTCCACGATGCACCCACCACACAGCTCCACCGATGAAGCCACCACACAGCTCCACCGATGCACCCACAACCACTGATGCACCCACCACACAGCTCCACCGACACAGCTCCACCGATGCACCCACCATACAGCTCCACCGAGGCACCCACCATACAGCTCCACCGAGGCACCCACCACACAGCTCCACCGATGCACCATACAGCTCCACCGAGGCACCCACCATACAGCTCCACCGAGGCACCCACCACACAGCTCCACCGATGCACCCAGCACACAGCTACACCGAGGCACCCACCACACAGCTCCACCGAGGCACCCACCACACAGCTCCACCGAGGCACCCACCACACAGCTCCACCGATGCACCCACCACACAGCTCCACCGATGCACCCACCACACAGCTCCGCCGATGCACCCACCACACAGCTCCGCCGATGCACCCACCACACAGCTCCGCCGATGCACCCACCACACAGCTCCGCCGATGCACCCACCACACAGCTCCGCCGATGCACCCACCACACAGCTCCGCCGATGCACCCACCACACAGCTCCGCCGAGGCACCCAGCACACAGCTACTCCGAGGCACCCACCACACAGCTCCACCGAGGCACCCACCACACAGCTCCGCCGATGCACCCACCACACAGCTCCGCCGATGCACCCACCACACAGCTCCGCCGATGCACCCACCACACAGCTCCGCTGATGCACCCACCACACAGCTCTGCCGATGCACCCACCACACAGCTCCACCGACACAGCTCCACCGATGCACCCACCACACAGCTCCACCGATGCACCCACAACCACTGATGCACCCACCACACAGCTCCACCGACACAGCTCCACCGATGCACCCACCACACAGCTCCACCGATGCACCCACCATACAGCTCCACCGAGGCACCCACCATACAGCTCCACCGAGGCACCCACCACACAGCTCCACCGATGCACCATACAGCTCCACCGAGGCCCCACCATACAGCTCTACCGAGGCACCCACCACACAGCTCCACCGATGCACCCAGCACACAGCTCCACCGATGCACCCACCACACAGCTCCACCGAGGCACCCACCACACAGCTCCACAGATGCACCCACCACACAGATCCACCGATGCACCCACCACACAGCTCCACCGATGCACCCACCACACAGCTCCGCCGATGCACCCACCACACAGCTCCGCCGATGCACCCACCACACAGCTCCGCCGATGCACCCACCACACAGCTCCGCCGATGCACCCACCACACAGCTCCGCTGATGCACCCACCACACAGCTCCGCCGAGGCACCCAGCACACAGCTACTCCGAGGCACCCACCACACAGCTCCACCGAGGCACCCACCACACAGCTCCACCGATGCACCCACCACACAGCTCCGCCGATGCACCCACCACACAGCTCCGCCGATGCACCCACCACACAGCTCCGCCGATGCACCCACCACACAGCTCCGCCGATGCACCCACCACACAGCTCCGCCGAGGCACCCACCACACAGCTCCACCGATGCACCCACCACACAGCTCCACCGACACAGCTCCACCAATGCCCCCACCACAGAGCGCCACAGATGCCCCCACCACAGAGCTCCACAGATGCCCCCACCACAGAGCTCCACAGATGCACCCACCACACAGCTCCACCGATGCACCCACCACACAGCTTCACCGATGCACCCACCACACAGCTCCACCGATGCACCCACCACACAGCTCCACCGATGCAGCCACCACACAGCTCCACCGACACAGCTCCACCGATGCACCCACCACCCAGCTCCACCGATGCACCCACCACACAGCTCCACCAATGCACCCACCACAAAGCTCCACCGATGCAGCCACCACACAGCTCCACGACACAGCTCCACCAATTCACCCACCACCCAGCTCCACCGATGCACCCACCACACAGCTCCACCGACACAGCTCCACCGATGCACCCACCACACAGCTCCACCGAGGCACCCACCACACAGCTCCACCGAGGCACCCACCACACAGCTCCACCGAGGCACCCACCACACAGCTCCACCGAGGCACCCACCACACAGCTCCACCGAGGCACCCACCACACAGCTCCACCGAGGCACCCACCACACAGCTCCACCGAGGCACCCAGCACACAGCTCCACCGATGCACCCACCACACAGCTCCGCCGATGCACCCACCACACAGCTCCGCCGATGCACCCACCACACAGCTCCGCCGATGCACCCACCACACAGCTCCGCCGAGGCACCCACCACAGCTCCACCGATGCACCCACCACACAGCTCCGCCGATGCTCCAACTAAGCTCCACCAATGCACCCCCCAAACAGCTCCACTGATGCACCCGCTAAGCTCCACCAACGCACACACCACTCAGCGCAACCACAGCATCACTCAGCGCAACCACAGCATCACTCAGCGCAACCACAGCATCTCTCAGCGCAACCACAGCATCACTCAGCGCAACCACAGCATCACTGGTTCAAATATGTTCTTTCAATGTTTCAAGCTGTTTTCAAGCTTTCACGCTTTATTACAAATCACAAAAAGATGGTAATATTTCACTTCTGTTCTTGAATTTTCGTCACAATAAAAAACACTGAACATAATCTTCACAAAAGTTATTTACAAAAGTTTAAGCTATTGCCATTACAAATTAAATAAATTATTTAAGTATTAATTATTTTTAAAAATTAAAAGCCATTGTTATTTGTAATATCAATACATCTAAGTCACGTAAATACAAAACATGTTGCATTACAAATGCTATAGGTGTCACATTTGCGAAAGTTATAACTATTGGCATTGTAAATGACAAAGCTATTAATTTAGCTATTTAAAAAAAAAACACATAAATAAAAAAAAATTAATTTATAAGACCAATAGCTCAAACTTTCCTAATGCGAGCCCTATTGCATTTCCAATGCTTGTTATTCTGTGTTACAAGTGAGAGTACCTTGAGATCAGGATGTGTGCCGTACAAAAACTTCTTGTGTTTGATTTAATTGACTATAATGTTTCTCCATGCATAATAACAATCTAGGCCACATGACAACTGACTTGCATTTTAATACACAAAAGGCTTTGTCATGGGGCGGAAGGCATGGATGTTTGTAAGTTCAAGTATGAATACTATCACTTTTAATAAACACCTCGTAGTGCAGCCACATAAACTGATGTAGTAAGGTGAAATGCTTCCACATGTAATAAAAGGGGTGTGGCTCATCGGCAAGAGCTACTGACTCGGGAACTGGGGATCAGGGTTCCCGTCTCAGTATTGGCGCAACATCCTTTGATTCTGGGCAAATCACTTAATCTCCCAGCGCCTGGATACCCTCAGGGGTGATAAATCACATTATATACATCTACAAACAAGAAGTACACTTTATCGAATATTGAAAGGATGTATTTTTACATTGTTTGTTGCACAATTCACATGCCAAACCTTTTCATGAATGACTAGTAGGGAAACAGTACTGGGCAGCATGACAGGACTGGCCTGGAGCAGAGGACAGAATCACCTCTTACAGGTGCAAATCCTGTTATAATTTCTGTGCCAGGTCACATGATTAGCTATTTCTCAAAGCCGTTGGAAATGGATAGCACAGCAAATTCAATTCTCTATACAGAATTTAAAATGCCAAAAAAGTAATATAATGTGCTAAATAGTATGTATCAAAATGCGAAGGTCACCAAATAGTCTCAAAAGAATAAGCCAAGATGGGAGTCTCCACCCTCGGAAACCCACCTATCCCAACGGACCAGGCATGCAACTTTGGCACCATACTAGACTCATCACTCACCATGAATTGCAAGATCAATGCTGTCTCCTCCGCATGCTTCAACACCCTCTGCATACTACACAAGACGTTCAAGTGGATCCCCTCTGACTCCAAGAAAACCATCACTCACACACTCATCACCAGAGGACTAGACAACGCCCTCTATGCCGGAATGAACAAAAAACTCCTCCGCAAACTCCATATCGTTCAGAACGCCATAGCCAGACTAATCCTCGATATCCCACGGCACAACCATATCACCCAACACCTCTGCGACCTCCACTTGCTCCCCGTCGAAAGAAAGATAACTTTCAAGCAGCTCATACACACCTACAAGGCTCGCCAGAACACCGGACTCCAATACCTCAACTACCAAATCACCTTCCATGCCCCAAGAGAAACCTCCTTTCACCCACCGTCTGCTGGTTCTACATGACCAGAGCAGGTGGAAGATCCTTCTCCTACCTCGCAGCCAAGACCTGGAACAAACTCCCCCTTCACCTCCGACATAGCCTGACACTGCACCATTTCAGGAAGGACCTCAATTCTTGGCTCTTCGAATGACCCCAATGGAGCTGCTTACACCCACCCCCAGCACCTTGAGACGCTCACAGGTGAATAGTGCGCTTTACAAAACGCGAATGACCCCAACGGAGCTGCTTACACCCACCCCCAGCACCTTGAGACGCTCACCGGTGAATAGTGCGCTTTACAAAACCCTGATCGATTTACTGTTTAATTGATTGGAGTGTGCAAAGCAAAGGGAAAAGTGCAAAGCATGGGGCAAATTTATCAACAGTTTGTGCTGCACCGAAGTCACGCAAGCCAGTCAAAAGTGTTGATAGCGTATTTACTTTCCAGCGCAAAACAATTTCTGCTGTAGGAAGTAGCCTCAAAGTAACAAACATGATGATTTGCTCTGCTTTGCGTCAAGTGGGCATCTCATGGATGGTACATGGGCATTCACAAGCTACCTACTCACAGTTTTTGACACAATGTGCTGTATACTGAAATTGGTAGAAAGGGCTTTGCACCAAAAAATCTCTCCATAAGGCCTAAAAATAAGAATTTCTTTTTATTTCTCCTAAACTTCCACAAATTGTCTGTGTGCTGCTCTGAACAGTACACACCAACAAATATGTGAAAAGTTTTAACCCCTTCTGTGCTCATGACGAGCTCAACTCGTCATGACCACACCCATTTCTATTATGGCCCCGCACAGCAGAAGATCATCTCAAGCAGCCAAGGTGTTAAAGTTAGTCAAAAACATAGGGGCACATTAGGATTGCGGGCGGACTTTGTCCGCCCACAACCCTAACGGAGAACGGGACCGGCCGCCATAAGGGTGGGGGTCCCGTAGATGGAATTAGGATGTGGCCGCCACAGTGGCGGGCACATCCTACATGTTTATCATTGTGGCGGGCGGTGCACTCAGTACCGCCCGCCACAATGATAAACATTTCAGCACGCATTTGCATATGCAAAGCGGCAGGCACCGTGCGGTACCTGCCGCTTTGCATATGCAAATGTGGGGGGGTACCATAGGTACCCCCCATGTGCACCCCCAAAACTGGCATCATCTGGGGGCCCGTGGGGGGGGGGCTCGCAGCAATCACCGCCTGCCTTTCTGTGGCGGCATTGCCGCCGCGGAAAGGCCCCTGAATTTAGCCATCATAATATGGCTGGCGTGTCCATTGGATACCGCCACCATATTGTTCTATCACTGCCGCGGTCGCAGGGCGACCTCGGCGGTAAAGCGGCGGACGGTCTTTCCGTCCGCCGCTGTCCCCTCTGCCATCCTAATCTGGCGGGGGGAATCGGGACATGCATGTCGGGCGGATTGCCTCAGCCAGGCCGGCGGTGGCCACCGCCATCCTGGCGGAGGCAATCCGCCCGACATCATAATGGGCCCCATAGTATTTTGTACTGGAAGGTTATCCTTATGGTACAAAACGTATGCTAGACCTTACACATGCACTATGATGAAAAGGTGCATATCTGGCACTAGTCAGCCTGGTTGTTTGCCAATGCTTTGGAAGAGAGATACAGCTTTGTATCTTAATAGATAGGACTCGTCATTGCTCTCTTCATATAGGGCAAGTCAGCAACTTTCGTTTATGCGATGAATTGTGCTATTTTATCCCCTTCACAGCTGCACAAATACCCCTGATGTGCTGGGGGGGGAGGTGCTCATGACAAGGTCAGCTCGTCATGAGCCACGGTGGTCGTGTGCTCATGACGAGCTGAGCTCGTCATGACCACACCCGTTTCTTTAGAACGCTCAAACAGCAGGGGGATTTGCCCAGCATGCGAGCGTTCTAACGGTCATGACAAGCTTAGCTCGTCATGAGCACACGAGCACCGTGACTCTTGACAAGCTGAGCTCGTCATGAGACTCTAAGGTGTTATACTAAGTCTGCCCCATATACTAAAGGCAAGATTCAAGGCCGATTATGAGTTAGGCGTTCTTACCGTCATACCGTGGCGGACTCCAGCCCGCCATATTATGATGTCACCGCTGGGACAGCAGCAGTGTTTCTGATGACCAGGAATATTTTTCATATGTGTCGATGCAGGTGTGTGTATTTTGACTGCACAAGTGTTAAATGTACACATATGCACGACACAAGTACCATTTCTGGAGTCCGGACCATATGTGCCCAGTGCAGTGAATGGGCAAATAATGGAAAACGGATTTACCTAGATTTCGGTGCCAACAGGGTCATTTTATTTGGGCTCAAGATGCTGCTGGAAGGTGGGCCCTGGAGGAATGAATCCACGTGAGAGACCGAAGGCAAGAAAAGGAAATGGGTAAGTATGCCCCCCAAATCCTTTGATTCCGTCGACTTGAAGCAAACGGTCTTTCCGTCACGATCAGCTCAATGAAAAACCAACTCGTAATTCCGATAACTGAACATGTCTTTACTTCCCTCTGACAGCTGCTCCCCCCCTACCGCCATAGCGGCGGTCTCCGAATGGCTGGTGGCATTGCCAGTACTCCGGCGGTTTTTCCTTTAACAGACCACCAATATCGTAACTCGGTGGGCAGACCACCAGCTTTGCGGGGGCAATCCAACAGTACTTCGGCGGTTCCCTTATCACCGATCTAGTTATCAGGCCCTCAATCTGGAATTCATAGTTTATAAAAACAAAGAAGATAACGATCCAAGGATAAAGAATGGAGAAGCAGACCACATTGCAGAGTAAATGCAACACCGACAGCTTAGTGGTGTCACATTATGACCCAGACCTGCCATGGTGTGGGATGAGCCCCAGCTCCATGGGGCCCATTCCGGCACTGTTCTGACCTCAGAACTCCTGACTGGGTCCGCTGTGGCACTCCATGGGCCTCATTTATGAGAAATGACGCATCGCTGCGTGAAAGCAGCGATGTGTCACTTCTCAGTGCGCATTCCTTGCGACATTCCTGATGCGTCATATTTAATGTATGACGCATCACGTCGCAAGGAGTTACAGATACGTCAGTATTTCTGACGTATCAGTAAGCGTAAAAGTGACGCATTGCTGGAGTGTGTCACAAAAGTGACGCAACTCCAGCAATGCGCCCTTTCACATGGGGCAAGCCCCATTTGAAAGGGCCTACGTCAGTCTTAAGCCTGCTGTGAGGCAGGCGCAAGATTTTGACGCAACGGCGTCCTAAAGGTGATGCAGTGAAATCTCATAGATGTCACTGCGTCACTTCTACGACCGTTCCTTGCGTCAATACGCCCCCCTTGCATACATTATACTTGGCGCAGGTATAATGTGGCGCAGGGGTTTACAAAGTGACGCATCTACCTAGATGCGTCACTTTGTAAATATGGCGCAACAAGGAGCATTTTTTATGCCACTGGTGCATCACAAAAAGTGACGCACCGGCAGCGTAAAAGTGAAGCACAGCCTCATAAATGAGGCCCCATGTACTTTGAATGGGACCCCTCACGTTTTGTTACGTCACTGCCCACAGCCTCCCTTCCAAAGCTGCAGCGTAGTTCCCAGCCATGCGAAAGTCCTCCTGGCATACATTTACATTTACAAGGTCTTTCTAAGTGCAAAGTTAAGCAACTTAAAAACACATTTAATTTCCAAACAAGCAAGTAGAGCAGCTAAGAGTGAAGCCGGATGCCCACAGATGTCACTGGTGCAGTGGGTGGAGCCCTCACTTTGTTAACACCACCTTCTCACAACACCAGAGTAAAATCCTACACAATTCATCGAACATCATGGTAATATGTGACGTAAAAAATATCAGCACCAATGTAGTGTCAAAGTACTCACCTCTGTTCATAGATGGCACAGAGAAATATGAAAATATGTGACTGGTGTCATTGGCCTCCTAGGTAAGTGTTATAGCATACCTCAAGAGCTGATGTAACAAGACACATTTGGAATGTGGGGTTTGGAATGATCAAGTCATGATTTTGACATCATATGTGACCGTTCATAAACTGGACCATGACTTCCATGCGAAATTTAAATTAGGCTGCTTTAATGTGCGTAGTTTCAGGGATTTTGCATTACGTTTGGTAAACAAAAGATCCAAAATGATGTCCCTAATAACATATTGCGAAATTATGCCGTCATTCGTGGCAACATTTAGCACGGGAACACCGCCAAAACGCGAGCAGTTAATGTTTACTCCAAATATGTTTTTCACACCATTTTGTGAGCATGAAATTTGCGAATGAAGGCTGCATTTCGCACACAAATGTACAGCTGAGTGATGGATTTGAATTTCACGTAACTATGCCTAAATTTGCGTCATTTTCCAGAAATTTTACATATTGATGTACAGCAAATTATGCAAATGTGACTCCATTCAGCAGACGCGGCCCGATGCATTATAATACAGCAAACATTGGAATGCGGGGAGCGGTTGAGTATTCCTTTGGGATACTGACTTGCAGATTTACGTCTGCATAATCAGGTGGCACAAAATTGTATTGTGGTGTGTGCTGCACATGGAAATGACCGCCCATTTATGCAGATTTCAATTGTGCCACACGTGGTACTCTAGGCCTACTGCTGTGTAATTTGTGATGTGTAGTTTGCGCACTTTGGGGCATATTATCAAGCCTAATATCGCCGCTTTAGCGACGTTTTCTGCCGAAAAGCGGCGATAATGGCATCGCAGTATTAGCAAGGACACGCTAGCGCGTGTTGATTTGTCTTATGCCTTGAGTCGCATCTCTAATGAGATGCAAAGTAGGCGTACCCTAGCAAAACAACATTAAAAATATCACTAGCTGTCCTTTGAGATATTTACAAGTTCGCCCAAGACACATATATATCGATATTAAAAGCCGTGCTAACCGCGGTCAACGCCGGTATTTTACATCTGTGAAAATCCTGACTTGACTATCTTTTACATGGGAGGTGGATTGTACGGCTAAATCCACATCTCCCTATCACCAAGGATTCCCCTTTCGATGCAGGTTTATCGCTGGATTCACAGCGATAAACCTGCATTTTGCCGCTATCGCCGGATTTTTCATCACCGTGGAGATAAGCGTTGTAAATAATGCGATATCTCGGAGTTCAAATCCGTCGATAGCCAGCGCTAAACAAAATCGTGTGAGCGCGCTCTGCGATATTTATCGCTGATCGTTGATGATATGCCCCTTTGTTTCCTCTAGAGATGGTGCGGACACTTGCAGATTGCTGAGATGCTGGCCCACAGACATGTCATTACATGAGCTGCAAGGGGTCATTTCCTGTGCCGGGGAGAGGAATCAACTGCCAGGCTCTTTCTACCTGCACCATAATCTCAGCATGGGCTGGCAGGTCCTGCGTGTGCCGGTTCTGTGGGAGCAGAAGTGCTGAGTCACTGTATGTTCACACGCAGATGATTGCTCTACACACTCAGTGGTCCTTTTCTACGTCAAAGATAGCGTTTATGGATGTGTGCCCTACAGTGGGTTCTCATAATATTTAGGCCTGGGCGGTAAATTCTGTTCCGCTTGCGGAATTTGGGTAATTTCGTGTTCCGCAGACTTCGTGAAATTGCCCAAAATTCTGTGTTCCGCGACTTCGTGAAATTTTTAGCTTGTTCGTGTTTTCAAAATGCGTGTTCGCAAGATATTTCCCCCTGAGCACGCAAACAGCGATTGCGAACTGCAAAAAAGCATCACAAACAAGCAATTCCGCGTGTTCGCAGTATTTCTGTGTGTTCGCTGAGATTTTTACCGGTTGGCGGAGATTTGCGTTATGCGATTACGCGAATTCCGCCCACCCCTAAATAATGTCCTTCATTAGGCTGGCCACTGAGGACAGAGCACAGGTCGAGTGTCTATAATTCTTGCTCACACCTCCTGTGGAGCAACTAAGAGCAACTTTCGATATCCGTGTGTGATTTGTGAGGTTCAGTAGTCATAGGCAGCACGCTAACTCTATAGGGCTGGCCTGACGGTGCACGTTACTTGCAGTGACATTTGTTGGTGTCACATCGGAGCAGAGGCCAGCGTTTTCCAGTCTCACCTTGCTGCATCTTCAGCAGCTACGCCTATGTCTTTTGTCCCACGTGTCCCCTGCTTGGATTATGATGGCCCTTCTGCTCGGGCAGATACAGACTGATCTGCTGAGTTCCATTATCTCTACTGTATTTTAGGTAAATGAATACACCGAGTAAAGCGGTGAGATCTTTCTATCCTGACTATCTTTTCTGGCTATCTTTCCTTTTACTGTCTTTTTACTGTCCATGTTGAAATATATTTACATGGGTGCTTGATTTCCCTACCGACTGCTTCCAGGTTATTCACCTCCATGGCCTCCTTTGCATCGACCCTTACACAGAAAGAGGAAGCTCCAGACATCCGGGTCTTCTACTGTGACATGGCGTCAGTGACGACACACAGGCCGTGCTCAGAGCTGGTGGCTCTCAGCCATGCCCGCACTGTGTGGGTTTGCGGCCGGTGAAGCAAATATGAGGAAGATTAGGTGCAGCATTAGTGCTGTTGTGACTTGCAATCTTTCTTCTAGAATTGTTGGGCTTGCAACAGTCATTTTTTCTTTTTTCGCTGCCAAAATTGCCAACCCAGGCGGCAAAATCCAGAGGAGTCTGTGTGGAGCCAACACAGGCTCCCAGATAAACCAGGTTTTAATTGTCTTGATGGTCAGTCATTGTCCAGCAGAGGAGTGTATGGATTTTGCCTATGGAATCCACTGTCTCTCACTGGCTAATTTGTTGCATTAATTGCCGGACGGTTCTGCTTCGAGGCTCTAAGACCCAGCAATGATGCAAAAATGAACTGCGTCGGAGCAAATTTCCTAGTGCTTAAGCTGTCACGTCCTGACTCCGAATCTATGCTTGAGGTGTCAAGGAGTGCAACAGGTGTAGATCTCAGCACATCCCTCATTCACAGAAGGATGTGTTGAGACCTATGCCTAGCACACTTCTCTCCTTCCCTTCCAGAAGCTCTAACTCGTTCACAGAAGGATGTGTTAAGACCTGTGCCTAGCACACTTCCCTCCTTCTCTTCCAGAAGCTCAGTCTCGTTCACAGAAGGATGTGTAGAGCTGTGGACCTGTGTCGATCGAGTGCCCTACCATCCTTCCCTTCCAGAAGCTTGGTCTTGTTCATAGAAGGCTTTTTTGAGACCTGTGCCTAGCGCATTCCCTCCTTCTCTTCCAGAATCTGGACCTTGTTCACAGAAGGATGTGTTGGGACCTGTGCCTAGCACACTTCCCTCTTTCCCCTCCGGAAGCTCGGCTGCATTCACAAAAGGATGTGTTGAGATCTGTGCCTAACACACTTTCCTCCTTCCCCTTCAGAAGCTCTGTATTGTTCACAGAAGGCTGTGTTGAAACCTGTGCCGATCGAGTGCGCTTACCTCCTTCCCTTCTAGAAGCTTGCTCTCGTTCACAGAAGGATATGTTGAGACTTGTGCCTAGCACACTTCCCTCCTTCCCTTCCAGAAGCTCTGTCTTGTTCACATAAGGATGTGTTGAGACCTGTGCCTAGCACACTTCCCTCCTTCCCCTTCAGAAGCTCTACCTCGTTCACAGAAGAATCTTTTAAGACCTGTGCCTAGCACACTTCCCTCCTTCCCCTTCAGAAGCTCTGTCTTGTTCACAGAAGGATGTGTTGAGACCTGTGCTGATCGGGTGCACTTCCCTCCTTCCCTGCCAGAAGCTTGGTCTCGTTCACAGAAGGGTATGTTGAGACCTGTGCCTAGCACAGTTCCCTCATTCCCTTCTAGAAGCTCTGTCTTGTCCACAGAAGGATGTGTTGAGAGCTGTGCTTAGCACACTTCCCTCCTTCCCTTCAGAAGCTCTGTCTTGTTCACAGAAGGATGTGCTGAGACCGGTGCTTGGCACATTCCCTCTTTCCCTTCCAGAAGCTCTGTCTCGTTCATAGAAGGATGTTCGTTCATAGAAGTATGTGTTGGGAACTGTGCCTAGCATATTCCCTCCTTCCCTTCCAGAAGCTCAGTCTTGTTCACAGAAGGATGTGATGAGACCTATGCCTAGCACACTTCCCTACTGCCGTTCCAGAAGCTCTGACTCGTTCACAGAATGATGTTTTTAGAGCTGTGCCTAGCACACTTCCCTCCTTCCCCTTCAGAAGCTCTGACATGTTCACAGAAAGATGTTTTGAGACCTGTGCCAATCGAGTGCACTTCCATCCTTCCCTTCCAGAATCTCGGTCTCGTTTACAGAAGGATTCGTTGAGACCTGTGCTTAGCGCATTCCCTTTTTCCCTTCCAGAAGCTCTGTCTTGTTCACAGAAGGACAGGTTGAGACCTGTGCCTAGCGCATTCCCTCCTTCCCTTCCAGAAACTCGGTCTCGTTCATAGAAGGAGGTGTTGAGACCTGTGCCTAGCGCATTCCCTCGTTCTCTCCCAGAAGCTCGGCGTCATTCACAGAAGGATGTGTTAAGACCTGTGCATAGCACACTTCCCTCTTTCTCCTCCAGAAGCTCTGCCTTATTCACAGAAGGATGTGTTGAGACCTGTGCCGATCGAGTGCACTTCCCTACTTCCCTTCCAGAAGCTTGGTCTTGTTCACAGAAGGATGTGTTGAGACCTGTGCCTAGCGCATTCCCTCCTTCCCTTCCAGATGCTTGGTCTTATTCACAGAAGGATTTGTTGAAACCTGTGCCGAGCGCATTCCATCCGTCCCTTCCAGAAGCTCAGTCTTGTTCACAGAAGGATGTGTTGAGACCTGGGCCTAGTGCATTTCTCTCCCTCCCTTCCAGACGTATTGAGCTAGCACAGAGGTGCTGCAGGTGAAGGAGTGCATGTTCCCAGTCTCTTTACAGATCCAAAACTCCTCTACTCATGATGACATGCATGAGTGTGAAGTAGAATAGAAATGCTCCCCACTGATATGTATGGGTCGAAGTGTAATTCTATCTGTTAACATGTGCAGATAGACATGTACAGGTAGATGTGTAGCACTGTTCATTGACATGCATGGTAGACACGTAACATGAACACATAGAAGTGTAACACTGTTCATTGACGTGATCATTTAGACATGCAACATGTACACGTAGAAGCGTGACACTGTCCATTGACATGTATGAGAAGACAGTTGACAGTTATGAGTGGACATGTTACATGTATAAGTAAAAGTCTAACACTGTCCTTTGATCTGTGTGGGTAGATGTAATGCACAAGAAGAAGTATAGCACTACCCATTGACATGTATGGCTAGATATGTAACTTGTTAGTGTAAAAGTGTAACACTATCCATTGGCATGTATAGTTAGACATGTAACATGCCAAGGGAGAAATTAACACCGTCAATTGACATGAATAGGCAGGCATACAACATGTACGGGTAGAAGTGTAATACTGTTGATGGACATGGTCAATTAGTTAGGTATGTAGATGTAAACGTTGTACTCCCCGCTCAGGCCCGAGCACTAATAGTCAGGTGCACTATCCTTAGTCGCCTTGACTATTGTAATGCTCTTCTGCTCGAGTCCCCAGCTGTTCTACTGGACAGACTCCAAAGAGTCCAGTCGGCCGCAGCCAAACTGGCCCTCGGTTGGACTAGGAGATCCTCGGCCACAGCAGCCTTAGCCGAGCTACATTGGCTCCCTTTGAAGAGCAAATAGCTTTTAAAGCACTCTGCCTTGTCTTCAAAGCACTACACGGAACGGGCCCCAGATCCCTACAAAAAATGTTTTCCTGGTACACCCCCACCAGAACTCTCCGATCCACCTCAGCCTGCCTTGTGATGGTACCCAGATTTAACAAGGTAAGGACCGGGGGAAGATCCTTCAGAGTGGCCGCTGCTAAACTTTGGAACAGTTTGCCGGTCGACATCCGCCAAATTCCACAACTCCTTCCATTCAGAAAGCGTATTAAAATTTGGCTCTTCCCCTAATCCCCTCACCTCTAATCCCTGAACAGTCTCCCGTCTCTTTCCATTTTAGGAGTAAGCTCTCAGCGCCAGGATACCTGCCAGGTGACAGATGCGCTATACAAGTGTTTTAAATAAATAAATAAATAATAATAATAAACGTGAAACAATGTTCATTGACATGTATAGGTAGACATGTAACATGCAAAGGTAGAAGTTAATACTGTTCATTGACATGAACAAATACGCATGCAATATGTGTGTGTAGAAGTGCAACACTGTCCATTGCATGTGCGATTAGTGAGGTAACATTTACGTGCTAAAATTGGACACGGTCCGTTGACGTGCAGCTAGACAGGTAACATGTATAGGTGGAAGTATAAGACTATCCATTGGGGTTAATGAGTAGACATGCAACTTGTTTGGGTAGAAGTGCAATATTGCCCATTACAGTGCAGTTCTGTCCAACAAGTATCATCCATGTTCACATGTCAATGCTTTCCATTGGGTGAAGGGGATGTAGAGGCCCCCGTCACTGAACCCATTATACTCACGGCGGTCGGTGCGTAGTACATAACATGTGTATTTGTAAAGCGCATGTTCACTCAAGGGTATCTTGACGGCTGAATACCAGATATTTATTGTTACCCAACAGTACTCATTTTATTGGCCTCAGAAGGATGAAAGGCTGAGTGGACCCACTGGGATTTGAACCTGTGACAATGAGGTCAAACATAGGCAGTGGATGCATTAGTCCACTAAGCCACCAGATCCAACTTAGAACTATGAATGCACACCCATTGAACAACAGGTGCCACGTTTACGCTTGTGGTCTGGCCCTCTCATTGCCTTAAGGACCCAATTATGAATTGAAACCCAATAGCTTTGAAAATAATTAAATATATTTGTTCCAGGAACATGATCCCCAGCAAATGGGCAACCAGAGCGTCATGCGTAAGCCCATTTGTGGCTCTCATGTCTCGCATTCAGTTGTAATGCTTCTAAATGTGCTTGTGTGGCCCAGCAGCCCATACCAGCAGCCCATCCCATCATTGCAGGTACTGCATGGAAGTCAGTACAGGAGAGCTGATGCTTTTCCTTGACCCTACAAGGCACCTGTACTAACAAGCATTGTCAAAGCCAATATGTCTCACAAATGCAAGACCTATTGGTTTTGCCAATGTGTTTTAGCCACGTTGTACATCAGCTTGGCTGCTGATCAGCATGGCTAAAAGTTTGTAGTATAGAGGAGAGTGGCTAGGAGTGACATAGAGTAGAATACCATCCAGTGCCATGGAGTAGCATAGAGTGGAGGAGCATAGAGAGGCATAGAGCGGTACATTGTAGAGTGGAATGTGATAGAGTGGAGTGTCACAGGTTTGTTGTATAGATTAGAGTGGTGCACTATAGATTAGAGTGGTGCAGAGTAGACTAGAGTGGCCTATAGTCCTGTGGCGTAGAGGCATACTGTGCTGTGTTGTAGAGTGCAGTGTTGTAAAGCAGAGCGGCATAGAGTGCAGTGGCGTAGAGTGAAGTGGTGCAGAGTAGAGTGACATAGAGTGCAATGTTGTAGAATGCAGTGGCGACAGTAGAGCAATGTAGAATATAGTGCCATGAAGTAGAGTGGCGCAGAGCAGAGTAGAATGCAGTGGCATAGAGTGGAGTGCTGCAGCAGAGAGTGGCATAAAGTGCAGTGGTGCAGAGTGGAGTGATGCAGAGTAGTGTGGCATAGAGTGTGGCAGAGTGGCATTTAGTAGAGTGGTGCAGAGTAGAGTGCCGTGGTGTAGAGTACAGTGGCATAGAGTGCAGTGGTAAAGAGTAGAGTGTCGTAGAGTTCAGTGGTGGAGAGTGCAGTGTTGCAGAGTTGAGTGTCATAGAGTACAGTGGTGTAGAATAGAGAGGTGTAGAGTGCAGTGGCATAGTATAGAGTGGTTTAGAGTATAGTAGTGTAGAGTAGAATAGAGTGCAGTGATGTAGAGTTCAATGGTGTAGAGTGCAGTGCCATAGTATAGAGTGGTTTAGAGTATAGTAGTGTAGAGTAGAATAGAGTGCAGTGATGTAGAGTTCAATGGTGTAGAGTGCAGTGCCATAGTATAGAGTGGTTTAGAGTATAGTAGTGTAGAGTAGAATAGAGTGCAGTGATGTAGAGTTCAATGGTGTAGAGTGCAGTTGCATAGAGTGTTGAAGAGAAGAGCATAGTGGCACAGAGTGCATTGGTCTTTGAGGAGAGTGGCATAGATTACATTGGCGAAGAGTGCAGTGGTTTATTGTCGAATGGTGTAAAGTGCAGTGGTGTAGAATTTAGTGGTGCAGAGTAGAGTACAGTTGCATAGAATGTAGTGGTGTACAGTGGAATGGCTCAGCATAGAAGGGAGTGGCAGGGAATGTCATAGAGTGGAGTTGTGCACAGTGGAGCAGAGTGTCCTAGAGTGCAGTGGCGTATAGTAGATTGTTTCAGAGTAGAGTGAAATAGCGTGGAGTGGTGTAGAGTAGAGTGGAGTGGTGTAGCGTAGAATGGCGTAGAGTGCAGTTGTGTTGAGTAGAGTAAAGTAGCATAGAGAGCAGTATTGCAGTGTAGATTCGAGAGGACTGGCATAGAGTGCAGTAGCATAGATTGGAGAGGTACAGATTAGATTGCATGGGCGTTGAGTGGACTGGAAGTGGAAGTAAAGTAGTGTGGCTCACTGGTTAGAGGCGGCAGACCCGAGAGCAGAGGACGGCCCGGGACCAGGGTTCGATTCCCGGCGCGGCAGGTTTCTGGACCAGGGTCAGCGGACTCGATAATTCTCTCGCCTCGGTGCCCACTCTGATCAGCGATCACACTTGGCAACTCTGGGCATTAGCTTGCCTCATCTTCACTAACGGCCCCACCAGACCGCCGGGGATGCCTGGTCTCACCCTGGAGATACCCATTAAGGGACCATCTCTCAGGGAAGCCAGGAAGGGTTTCGCAGCGGTCGAAGCGCCTTGGGACCCTACGGGTAAGTAGTGCGCTATATAAATGCCAATAAATTTACATTTACAAAAAAATGGCCTAGATGGCAGTGGCATAGAGTTGAGTGGTACTAAGAAGAGTGTATTTGCATAAAGTGCATTGGCTTAAAGTATAGCAGTGCATAGAAGTGTAGAGAGGCATGGAGTGAAGTGGCATAGAGCGCAGTGGGTTAGAGTGGAGTGGTGCAGATTAGAGTACAGTGATATTCAGTGGAGTATTGCAGAGTAGAGTTCAGTTGTGTAGAGTAGAGTGGTGCAAAGTAGATTGAAGTGTTGTAGAGTGGAGTATGCATGGTGTGGTAGCGCAATGCCATTACAAACAACATATTTTCAATTGAACTGACCATTACATGTGCACAGACATACAGTTTTACTGATAGAGGTTTACAGCGCACAAACGAAAATGTGTGGAAATGTTATCAACTAGTGCATTGGTAGATGTGTGTCGCAGCGGCCAGAGTAGCTGACTCGGAGCGTGGGGCTCACAGTTTGATTGCCGGCAGCAGCTCAGCTCAGCATCTTGTGACTCTGGGGAATAGCTCACTTAATCTCCCTATTGGTCCCCACCACCTTCAAACCCTAAAGGGGTTGATACGTTTGCGCTTTACAAATAGGAATTGCTATTATGGATTTATTTTGATCTTATTAAAATATTTGTTTCTACCACAGTTCAAAATTTTAACACATTTGCTTTATTTGTTCTTTCCTAATTCTGATACATTCTGAAATATCTGCACATAACTTACAGACATTTAAACTTTGATGTGTGCTAGAAAAAAAGTTTTTCTTTCACAGCAAGATTGTCACGTAAATCCTCTCACTTTGAAGTGAGAGAAAGAAAAGTGAACACCAAGCTCCCTTGGAAGACAGAGCCTGACATTTGACCTCTGTCTTTGAATGCACAGCACATGTGACAAATTAAGAACAAGCTTTAAAAGCCTGTGTATTGAAAGGGATCACTCAGAAGGATACAGTAAATAGGCAATGCTCCATGGATAGCTGAAAAATAAATATAACCTGCAAATGAAAAGGAAGCAAATGCTAGTTACAAACTACAAATCCAATGGTAAGCAATAAGATGAATGTGTTCACAGGGAAGCTCTCTGTATGTCCCCAAAATGTCTTTAGCAAGCCATAGGCTTCGACCTAAAAATCCCCTAACAATGAGGTCCTATGAGCATGCGCCCCAAGGACAGGCCTGGGACATTGGTTGAACATGGCTGCCAAGTGACTGTAAAAGCCATGCATGCCACTTTCACCCTATTCGCACTTTTCAAACAGAAGTGCTTGTTTCCTGGGACTTCAAGGCCCATCTTTATCTAAAGAAACGTTCAACTTCCGGCACGGATAGCGTACCTGGCTAACGAGTTGGGGCTGGCAGTGCTAGGCAGGACTGGGTGAGAATCTACGTCTTTTTGGCGCTTCCCTCCAGATCTCCAGCGTGTCATCATCCACACCCTTAGTGTTCGCGTCTTAACTTTGTTTACATTGTTCATGTTCACCCTTGTGCTATAAATACATATTTATCTTGGCATTCACTGCTCTGCACAAGGACTGAGTGAAGAGGGCATCAGTGCTGCAGGGCCCCGCTCAAAACTGTTTGTTTAACAAACTGAAGGACAGCGTACATCAAAACATCACACATTTAATTGTTATGTTTTTATTCCAGGTTGACGGTAGGCGCCACGAGTAGCTGGCATGGCCCTCCATGGCGCCGTGAATTGAGCAAACCACGTCATCAATCTTTCTAAAGGAGACGTTCCTTTATGGGCCCCTCGTTTCCATAAAATATGTAAGTACTTCTGTTTTTGTTAATAATGGGTGTAGTGGTTCATTTGCCTTTTGTTCTTCTAATGTTCCTGCTCCCTTGTTAGGGAGGGATGATATTGCATAAAGGCTACCCTCTGATGTCAAATATATGTCAGTTTCAATGTCTGCCTCTAGCTTTCTTCTCTTTCTTTGGCCTCTGTGTGGATAGCTGTAGAAACTCCATTCAGGCATGGCTGGTTGCTTGTGGGGCCTGTGGGACAAGGTGCGTAATTTGTGCAAGTAGTTGCAGGTGTCAGGCACCATACCTATTTTTGGGAACCTAGCCTATTTTTTTTTCTTCTTTTTCATAAGTCTTTTAACCAGAGCAAAGGAAAATAAGAAGGAATATGGAGAAAGAAGGAAGAGAAAAATAGGAAGGCGGCGACAAAGCCAGAAAGAAGGGATGGAAAAAACATGCAATGGTGAGATCAAGAGTTAGAAGAAGCCGATGGTGAGAAGCACACTTGACTGGCAATAACTGTGAATTTCTGGGCAGAGACTGCTACAAGACCTTAGTGCATGCAGGCCACTCCACGGGATTGATGGGGACCGGGATCCTTGCCCTTCTGGGTGCTAGTCAGCAGTGGGGTGCATATGGCGCTGGGAAAGTTTGATTGTGGATTCCTTGATACCTTCCCCCAGGCTTTGAGTGGGCCAAACTTGGGAAGATGAGAGACTGGATCACCAGCGGAGGCAGGCACAGGTAAGCACAGTGGGGCAGGGCAGGGCGCGGCAGCGGGGGAAGCCCACATATGACGGAATAGGTGTTATTTATTTATTTAATCATCCCTATTCCATCGTCTGTCGACTTTCCCCCCCCTCACCAGCCCCTGCCCCTCCCTACCGTGTTTACCTGTGCCGCTGTGCCTGACAGCGGCTCCCAAAGCACTGCTAATAGTAGGTGGGGATCTTAACCTGAGACTGCAGGGGAATGTGGACAGGGCACTCCAATCTGGCGGGACACCCAGGGTTGACTCATGCCTTCCGGACATTAACGAAAGCTCTGGGTTTTTAAAAAAAAATGTTCCTGGGCTTTTGTCAGGAGGCCATCGCAGTTGCACCACACATTGCCACTGTACTTACACAACTACTAACCATAACACTGCTACAAGTGTGACAATTCAGACTGTTCAAGGCTTCCAAAGCTTAGAGAATGGCTTGGGTGGCAGGCATTAGTAGTTTTTTAATGTATATTGAATTAACAAACAACTGTTTTTCTGCTCATCTGCAAATCACACAAACAGTGCTACCATGTGGCAGTTGTCATAAGTGCAGGTGCCGGCGATTAAGTGCTGGTGCCGAGCACTGGAAACCACAGGCTCAAATTAAGCAATGGCTTGATAGATCTCTGGTGGGCCTCACACCCAGGGATCTGCAATTTCCACAGAATAGATACCAGAACACAACATACTTGCCAAGGGGCATCGCAGACCACTACCAATGCCTAGAGAATTATGACATCCAGGATCACACGCTAGTCCAGGTTGATGCCTAATACCCTAGGGTTTGTCCGTATCTTTGTCATATAACGATGACTTTTTAAGCAAAGTGCAAAATATTGCTAGTTTGAATTCAACCATAACTATTCTTGTGGTCAAACGGTTGATAAAATCCATCTGAAAATAAACTACCTTACTTATAAGTGAAATAAATATAGGGAAACAGTGTCTAGATTCTCTAAGGTCCTAAAATACAAAAGGGATATTTATTTATTCATTTGAGGCAAGCTCACCTACAGGCATCTTGGCTCTAGAACTAGAAAAGAAGCACAGCACAGAGGAAAGGTAAGAGAACAGAGAAAAAAGATGAAGAGAGTACAAAAAGAAATACAATCTCAAAAGAACACGTGGGTTTTCAGCTTTCTATTTTAAGCTGATGGAAAGTGGTCTGATGAAAATGGAGTGGAAGGTCATTCCCAAGTTTGGAACCTAAAGGAACGATCCCCACAATGGGCCTCTAGGAAGCAAAGCATTAAGAGCAACAAATAGTATCCTTATGTAAGAAATCAAATATAAAAATAAGGTGATAATAGAGAATACAGAAGCTTGAGGCCCTCAATATCGTAGACCTAGTCGACCAGGCATAGGGCCTTTAAATGGATATGATGTTCGACGACTAGTTAGTTCAGGGCACATCAGATGTGTGATCAAGTTTCCTGAGACCTTCCGATAAGTAGATTGCCATGTTTTGAATTTGCTGCTACTTGGCAAACTGAAAGTCCTTAACCTCATGGTTGCTATTGATATTCCTCTCCTGTGCTGGACACTAATAGGAATGGGTGTGGTCATGACGAGCTCAGCTCGTCATGAGCACACGAGCACCGTGCATCATGACAAGCTGAGCTCGTCATGACCACGGAAGGGGTTAAGGCCAAGTTAGAGTGCAATAACTATAGTCAAGTCAAAATAAGATGGTGGAGATAATCACTGATGCCCAACAGTACTGAGGGAGAAAAGGCAAGATTTTATTTAGAGTTTTAGGAGCCAGTAAACTTTATGTCGAGGTTTTAGGATTTGGTCTCAACCACTGTAGGGATATCACCCAGGAAGGGAGTGGAAGCCCCAAGGGCCTCATTTCAGACTGACTGGCTATCACCAAAAATCTATTTATATTTTATGTCAATCAAGCTTCAGAGCATTGCTTGCTATCCATTCTTGTACAGCTGCCGTGCAGTCCCTGAGGGCTAGGAGTCAGGGTATGTTGAGTTGCTATATGTGAGAATGATCTGGATGCCATCCAAATACGATAACATAGAAAACCCAAACCTCCTACGTAAATAGATCTTCAGGAGGCTAAGTATAAATGCTGAAAAGTATAAAGGAGAGTGAAGAACCCTGTTGAACTCCATACAAAACATTCCATTTCTTGGAGCAGAATTGGTACTGGGAGGCCATTATGAAACCCTTTGCAAGAAGTAAATCAACCCGTTTAGAACTGATTTAAGTAGGCAGATCTTCCTGGGGCTGCTGGTTGAGATAGAGTGGTCAACCCTAACAAATGCAGGTTCAACAGCAGGAAGTCAGAGAATCAGTGGTGGTGACCAAAGCTGCATTTATGCTATGACCTGATTGGAAGCTGGATGGGGTGAAGTCTAGAAGGTCTTGGGTTTCAAAAAATATTAGTGGAAACTGGGAGCTGAATGATGGATCTAGCAGTTTTAAGGTCTCGAGGAATGGGGCCATCTTTTTTTGAGAAGAGTGGTAAAAGCATGTAGCCAACAGCTATACAGCCTCAAGCAGCCCTTCTTGGGTATAGCCTGCTGTGTTAGTCCCCTGAGGATTTTTAACTTTCACTTCAGACACTTAGGGCCATATGTATCAACATTCCGTTTTGCGATTTCTAAATAGCGATTTTTAAGGAATAACTATTCAGAAATCGCAAAATGGTATGTATGTAGAAATTCGCTTCTTTTTAGCGATTCCTTAAAATTCCTTAATTGCGATTAGCAAATTGCTAATCGCAATTAAGGAATAATTTCCCATTCATTTCTATGGGCCAGGAGGCCCATAGGAATGAAGGGGAAATTTGCGATTCGCAATTTGCTAATCGCAAATTGAGAATATTTTCAAGGGTGCAGGGATGTCCAAAGGACACCCTGTTGCAACCCTGAAATCTGCATGGGTGCACATGTGGCGCACATACGTGCCCTAAAGGCATGTATGTATGTCACATGGCACTTTGAAAAATGAAAAAATATGCATTTTGAAAGGAATTCGCAACTTACAACAAACTAGAAGTTGGTGGTAATTTGCGATTCCTTAAGGCCAATTTGCGAATTTTTTTGGCTTCTTACATTGCATTTAAGGAATCGCAAAATTTGCGATTCTTTAAATGCAATTGCAAAATAAGGAATCGCACATTTTGCGATTCCTTATTTTTAAAGCACATTTCCTTCATACATACCATTTGTCCAAATTGCATTCGCAAACGCCGAAATTCTGCGAATTTCGGCGTTTGCGAAGTCAATTTGGCTTGATACATATGGCCCTTTAGGACTGATTTAGTGTTTGGCTGAGAGGGGACTCATTTGCAACAGAGTACCCTCTCCATCTAACAAAAGGTCCTCCCATCTCATTTAGAGATAGATTGACCTTCATCATGTCAACGACGGCTCTTCCATCTCTGTCACCTACATAAACTTCCGGTGAACGTTTGGCCATTTGTCTGCCTAATTTAGAGTAGGCCAGTTTTCAATGCCCATCACTGCCAGGTAAAACCTGGCGGTGACTGATAGTGAAAACTGCAAAATGCCCCCCTCAGCATGAGAAAAAGCTCCCATGGCAAGGAAGGCACTGCTTTTTTATTTTCCAAAATAAATCCCACTTTGGGTTTTTGTTTAGAAGTTAAAAAAAAAACTTTGCAAGTTTGCCATGCAACTCTTTCATGTTGATGTAGCGGTTTGTCAAACCTAAAATGCATTACAGGAATCGCTGTGACGGCGGTTCCTGCCAATGTTAAAGATGTCCACTTGGCTGGCGGGCGTCTCAGAATGTGACAGACGGGGACTCCGTCAGGGCAACAGAGTAAACACCCATCTGCTTACATCTAAATCAGACCCTACATCAGAAGGTACAACTTCCGACCAGGACAAACCCGTTTCTGTATCGGATTCATGCTCCATCGTAGTCAGCCTTCAATTGTGCCTCAGTCTCGGTCAAGTGGAACTAGTTGACTGTGGCTGGGTCTTAATGGTTCATATCTCCATTTTCTCATATTGGATATTTATCTCGTTGGTGTCTTTTTGTTCATTCAATTATTCTCTATGTTTATAAATGGAATGCATGGACAACATCTGTTACGCCAGCCTTGAAAACGGCAATAATCTTTTTTATAATGCATGTGCAATAAATTGACTTAAAATGCCATGCCAACAAATCTTGAATCAAAGCGGAACATTCATCAGAAATCGATCTCTCTTTGACAAGCAGCAGCTGTAAATTGTATTCTAATTCCAATGCATTCGCCAGATGTCTTCACTGTTGCTCTTGTATTTATCAGTTGTTTTAGTGTAATTTTAATGTGTAGTTTCATTAAAAAGACTGTTGTTTTGTTATAGCCAATTAATGATACAAATACTTGTGTCATCATTTTTAAATAGCCTCAGAACTTATAACATAATCATGCCTAAATAATGCAATCAAATCTCACCTTCATAACTGTCTGTTGCTTCATTAGGCAAGAATGGCCAGCCTCTTGCTGGACCCCGTGACAGGCGTAGAGGGGTTTGCAACGGGCTAAACTAACTTAAATGGTTTGAGCTAACCCCAGGTTAGGCCCTTATGATATTTTTACATGGGTGAAATCTTGCAAATTTCGCACATTTTGCATAATGCAAAATTGTACGAATTTTAGAGAGTATGAAATGTCACCCACAGGAGACTGGTTTGAGCAGAAAATGTCTAGCAGGAACTGTAACCGTGACTAGAAGACAGTGCCACAAACTCGTTTTCTGCTGGTTTCTTATATGACTTTAAATTTTGTGGTATAGCCTTGCATTACATTTCCATACAAGATACCAGCAAGTACATTTTTTGAAAGTTTGCATAATGTCATATATTATTAGGAAAATATGTGTGATTTCAACCATCCGTAAACAGCATGCAGTGTAAGAAACATAATTAATAACTGACAGAAGCCATGGCTAAAAAACAAAGTGAACATGAAGTTCCAGGTATGCCTTGGACTGAAAATAATAAATAAGCCAAAACAAAAATGTGGGAAAGTTAAAAGTGGTCAGGCTGAGTTTGGAAGGATGTAGAAGTATTGCAGGTACTAGTGACATTTGCACAATGGCCGCAAGGCCATGCAGCATCTGCGTGCCTATGGAGGTGCGATTCCAGAATGCCAGAATGCCTGCATCCAGACAGAGTCATGCAATAAGGTGAAAGGAAGAAATTGGCAAGAAAATAAAGTTAATTCAACAACCGTATTTCACGAGAATGGTTTTTCCATATATTTCTAAAGCAAAGTTAGTATGAAATATACTGCACAGATTCACAAATATGCAGACTGCTAATGCTCTTTATACATGCAGTTGGGTATAGTTTACACGCTGAGCACTGTGCAGACAGGTCTTGCTTTTACAAGTTATCATGACAGCTGACTTATCGAGTGTCGAAACTGCACGTTCAAGCCCAAAATGGGCCAATTTAGCCAGCAGTGTGCCAGGGGTGTGTGCAAAGTTTTGCCTCACAAGTGATAGCCAAATGGTCTGGCTGTGCCTGATGTGTGCTATTTCACTTTTACACAGGTTGTGTGGTTTGTGTGGAATTTTGAAAGACTGTCTGACAGAAAAGTCTGATATGCCTATTTTTTGTAATGAAAATTGTATTTATTTTAGATAAAGGAAAACAACAACGCACACAGTGGAATCAAACTTTGCAATTCCTTGTCAGCCTACATTCATTGTGACAGGCCATAATAATTCAACTATTTCCCCCATATTTTCTGATGCTTTTGAGAACAACCCCTTGCCATGTATATGGGTTCTTCTTGTTTTGCGCACCAGCCCATAGCTGACCACCATTCGCTCAATGATTGAGGGGCCGCAAAATTTCAAAGCATTGCGATTTATTTGGGTAATTGTGGTCCTGACACCCACCAAAGTGCGCTGTGACAAAGCCAAGAATCCCCAATAACGCGACCCGAGGAGAAGGGTCAACCAGACATCCAAGTATTCTTGATAGGATATTAAAGGCCCTCAGCCAGTATAGGGTGATGAGGGGGCAGTCCCATATTAAATGAAAGAAGCCCACTACGTCCGCTGGGCAGCCGAAACATTCCGGCATAGGTTGCTGTTTTGTCAGCCGCAGCCTAAGGGCCATAGGTAGGTAGCATGCACAGTGTTGAGTTGTAGGAGTCAAAGTTATGAGCAGATGGCTATTCTTGGTATGTCTATGCATGCATCCCTCCAGTCATCTTCATCTAAGGTACCCATCCATGCAGTCCTTGTAGCCTATTGAGGTCATGATAGTAGGGAAGGCGTTGGATAGCGTAGGGGTAAATTACTATTCCCACTCCAGAGAGTGCGACAGTAGGGAAAGCGTTGGATAGCGTAGGGGTAAAAATTACTATTCCCACTCCAGTGAGTGCAACAGTAGGCAAAGCGTTGGATAGCATATGGGTAAAAATTACTATTCCCACTCCAGAGAGTGCAACAGTAGGGAAAGTGTTGGATAGCGTAGGGGTAAAAATTACTATTCCCACTCCAGTGAGTGCAACAGTAGGGAAATCGTTGGATAGCGTAGGGGTAAAAATTACTATTCCCACTCCAGAGAGTGCAACAGTAGGGAAAGCTTTGGATAGCATAGGGGTAAATTTTACTATCCCCACTCTAGTGAAAATAAATTGATATAAATCACATAATTATAAATGAATCAATTAATACATTTTAATTAGCAATTAAGAATTCATTAATTACCAATTAAAAATTAATTAACAATTTATTCAAAATAAATACCAATTAATTAATTAACATGTTTAATTAATTATAATTAAATTACTTCCCACCCTATTCCCCTATAAACCCACAACCCGCTACAAAAATAAAATAGTATTATTCAGATCATTATCAATTAATCAATTGATAAAAATGATTTATCAATTGACAATTCATTAATTAGCAATTAAAAATTAATTGACAATTTATTCAAAAGAAATATCAATGAATTAATTAACATATTTAATTAATTATAATCAAATTACTTCCCACCCTATTCCCCTATAAACCCACAACCCACTACAGAAAATAAAATAATATTATTCACATAGTTATCAATTAATCCATTTATAAAAATTAATTATCAATTAACAAATAATTAATTACCAATTAAAAATTAATTGACAATTTATTCAAAATAAATACCAATTAATTAATTAACATATTTAATTAATTATAATTAAATTACTTCCCACCCTATTCCCCTATAAACCCACAACCCACTACAGAATTAAAATACGCAAAAACTCAATAACACAAAATTAATTACTTACAATAAATTACAAATAAATATACACTTTTCACACATATACTAACATACAAAACACTTTAAAAAATTTGATATTATTGAAAAGTCGATATTTTTAATAACCTATATTATGTACTTCGATATTTTGACTGTCTATATTTTTTAATTCGATATTACATTACTTACTTTCAAAACAATATTTTGGATGTCTATATTCTGTCCAGTCGATATTTTGTCCATTCTATATTTTAGACTTGATATTTAGGTTACTCGATATTTTGGAATCGATATTTAGACCATTTACCGTTACCACCATCTAGATGCAAACGTTTGTGGCCTCGAAGTTGGTACCAGGACATATTTTTGTTTTTGACAATATGATCCTTAAGCATGAGTTTGGTGTCCAGGGCGAATCCATGTGATTTGGGATTTATTGAAAGTTGGGGTGCGGGCTGTCATTTTTCATGCTATTGAGCCTGGTTTGTAGTGTGTACTGCTTGTTATCCTTAGCAAATAACAGGAATTCTGTTTGGTGTGGTTGCGCTTCAGGTACATGCAGGCCAAACAGTCTTGCATGAGGTGCAGGCAGTGTTTGAGGTGTTGTATGGTGAAGATTGGGAATACACTTTGTACTCTTTTGGTGGTCATAACTTCATGTCATCATCAATTGTTTTTTTTAGTCTGCAAGGCTTCAGAAGTTTTCTGAAAGTAATTCGTTGTGTAGATTAGGGTTTGAAACATAAAGCTCTGTTGCCTTTCACAAATAACATTTGATTGTTTTACAGTATTATTCTTGAGAAGGATGTTCCATGAAGAGGCCCATTCACTGGCCCTTCATATGAGGAGAGAGGTTGGTATCCATTTGGATCAGACCACAGAGGTTGGACATTCTCGATCTATTTTTTTTATTACAGTGTTTTGTCAAGCCCACGTATACTTTGTCACAGCTCTTAGTAGATTGTTTAGTCAGTCGTTTCTATGGCTTGTGATCCGGCTAATCTTGCCAGTCTTGATCAGTGGCATGAATGCTCCATTAATGTACGTTAGATTCCAGAGTGCGTCCCTCCAGAACACTAAGGCCCGTAAAGCTGCCTGCACTCTCAATTTTTTTTATTTTTCCCCATTGTTAGATTGGATTTATAATATGTTTTTAGTTAGAATAGGATTTTAGAGGGACTATGATAAATTGACCTACTGTTTATTTCCACTCCAACATACATTGGGGAAAGTGCAAACATTTATGGGGTGGGGAGTTTCAGAGTTACTATGTTAAATCCAGTCCAACAAACACTGTTGAAATTGCATAAATTTGGCTAGGAAGAGGTTAAATATACAATTCTACCTTCAGTCCCACAAATATTGGGGAATGTGCATATATCTTTCAATGTGGTCAGATTTACTAATCTTATTCTAGTCTAACACAAATCTCTAGACATTCTTCTATTTAGGAGGGGGGCAGATTTACTATTGTAACTTCAGCTGCACAAATTGAGGAGCATATATGGGGTGGAAGGTCGGATTTACTATTCTAACTCTTGTCCCATTTATATTGGGGAAAGAGAATACATATGTAACTGTGGTGAGATTTACTATTCCGACTTAAGTCCCACAAAATTTGAGGAAAGTAAATATATTAATGGGGTTCCAATTTACTATTCTTACACAGACAATGAGGAAGCTGTGTATGTTTGCGGCAAGTGGGAGACAGTGGTTAGATTAACTGTTCTAACTCCAGTACTATAAAGACTGAGGAAAGTGCATATATTTTAAAAAAAGGAGGGGCGGGTTAGTATTCTAACTCCTGTCCCTGAAACATTAGAAAAAGTGCATATATTTGGGGTGAGATTATTTTAAATCCAGTCCCACAAACATTGAGGTAAACTCATATCATTTTTTGGTGGTGTAGGTGTTATGAAGGCTGATTAACTTTTATACCTCCATGCTCATACATATTGGGAAAAGAGCATATGTTTATGTTTGGGAGAAGGAGATTTTCTATTATTACTCCATTTCCCAAACATTTCAGAAAATACAATTGATTAACTGTTATGTTTTAGAATATAATACAAATGCAAAATGTAATTAAATACATTAAAAGTAAAATCTCAATTATTTGAATACAATTATTTTTATATTGAAAAATACATTGTATTCATATTTAAAATACAATTTTCAAATGAAAAACAGTAATAACAAATATTAGTGATACATGTGAATCCCAATAAGTTTGTTAAATTAGACTAAAATAAATACATAAAATTATATAGTAACCAAAATTGTGAAATTCAATTTATTTTTCTTAAGTATCCTTAGATACATTGAAAACAATCTGAATATTCAACAAATATTTACATAAAGTATGCTTCTTAAAAATACACTAGACATGAACATTCCTCAATAAAATGGACAACCCATATATATAACATAGAAACACTAAATTCTAATATTGTAATAATTTAATGAAGAAATAATTTAATTTTAATAACATATATTATTAATCATTGTAATTTTGAACTAATATTACCCACACAATGTCGAAACCACGAAAAGCTTGAAAAAATTGCATTATAAAAAAATTATATTCTAATGAAATAAAAAAATATATAACTAATATTATAAATTAACAAATAATATTTGTATATTAATTAGTAAATATTTCAAATTAAACACTACCCACTCAATCTCCTATTACATCGCACTCCTATTGAAACTAGATTCCCAGACCTGAGGCGGAAGCCGGGTTCTGGAGGTACGCTATCTTTGTTTTTAATACTGTGTAAATTGCTTTTAACTGTTGATTTGAAAACTTCTAAAAGCCTACCTGACCTCGTTGGAAGTCCACTTTATTCCGCCCTCATACCACGCAGCCGACTGATCGCTGCTGCGGTAATTGTTTGTTGTTCAGCGGCCGCCATCGCAGGAGTGCTCGCTAACCACGCCCCCTTGAGGCCACGCCCCCCACCCTGTTAAAAGGCGCCGCATCTGAAGCTACAGCAGAAACTAGATTCCCAGACCTGAGACGGAAGCCAGGTTCTGGAGGTACGCTATCTTTGGTTTTAATACTGTGTAAATTGCTTTTAACTGTTGATTTGAAAACTTCTAAAAGCCTACCTGACCTCGTTGGAAGTCCACTTTATTCCGCCCTCATACCACGCAGCCGACTAATCGCTGCTGTGGTAATTGTTTGTTGTTCAGCGGCCGCCATCGCAGGCGTGCTCGCTAACCACGCCCCCTTGAGGCCACGCCCCTTCTTTTTCTCATATCATGTGCCTAGGCAGGAAGCGCAGCGGACGAGCGCAGCGGGAGCGCCTAAGGCAAGCCCGTCTGCGCCCGTCCGCGCCTGGACGGGCCCAGGGACCAGGCAGAATGAAGAATTCATCAGGTATTCCTCCCTCAAACTGCATTCTCTTCAGAATCCCGCTCTCCCACCCCTCGACCCGACTACACATGCTCGCCTAAAGGCCAGCAATATCCTCTCTCACCATTACATGCAAGAACCGCCCTCTATCTCATCTCAAAGATCTAAAACCACTAAGCTCCCCCCTAAACCCAATCTCCTGACCCTCCGCTGTCTTTATCTTAATACCAGATTTCTGGTTAAACACCAACTAGATATATTCCTGCTCCTGAAGTCGGATAGACCAGACATATTATTTGTCGCTGAGACATGGCTCACTGCAGACTCCTTGCCAGATATTCTCACGGCCCTACCATCAGATTATTACATCTTGTCAGCAATTAGAAAACCAGGAAAATCCGGTGGAGGTGTTGCCGCCATCATTCATAAAGACCATACGTTTACCACCTTACCTCCCCTAGACTTACCAGATACGGAAAACTTAGTCATCAAATCTGACACCGACACAGGCACCATGGTGCTAGCATTGATCTACCGACCACCTACATCTATGCCTTCCTTCCCAGCTTCCCTGTCTGAGCAAATAGCAGGTCTAGTCGTCGACTATGACAAGGTCATCGTCATAGGGGATTTCAATTACTGGTACAACAACTCGGAAGCCGGACCCCATGCCATAGAACTTTTCGAGCTCCTCTCTAATTTAAACTTCCATCAACACGTCCTGATCCCCACTCATGAAAAGGGACATATCCTAGACCACATCTGGTCTCACAATATCTCTACCTCCTGCCCCACGGTCTCACCATGTATATGGTCTGACCACCACCTATTGCAATTCTCCATCACCACTCCGGGTCACCCAAAAAACCAAGCGCCCTCGGGGGGGGGGTCAGCCAGGAAATGAAGATCCCTAAACCTCCAAGATTTCCTATCCACCCTGACCAACTCCATCCCTACCCGGGGACCAGACATCAATTTGATGGACAAAGCGCACACCGAGTGGCTCCTCTCTGCATGCAACGAACATGCTCCCCTCACCAAGTTCTCCCGCGCCCGTCGCATGGACGCCCACAGATGGTTCTCTGCTGACTTAAAAAAGCAGAAACTAGAACTCCGCCAACTAGAGAGGAAGTGGAGACATGGCTACCACGCCACAGACAGATCATTATATAAGACAGCCCGCAAAAATTATAAGAGCTCTATCTTATCTGCCAAAGCAACTTTTTTCTCGGATAAAATCTCCAACGCTCAAAACAAATCAAGGGAAATCTTCAGAGTCGTAAACGACTTATGTAACGATTCCAGAACCTCTCCCTCTCAACTAGCGTCACAAATGATGTGCAACCGGCTCAACGATTTCTTCAAGGAGAAGATCGACATCATAAAAAACAGCATTCAAACCAACCACGCAATGGCAGACTATCCGGACATCAGTAGAAATCCTAATACCCTCCAGGATATCCCCCCCATCGATCCACCCAAATTACTGGAACTGATGAACCGAGTAAAATCGGGCTCACCTAACGATCCCTGCCCCCCGCATATACTGAAAGAAGTTTATGCTGCTCTCCCTCAGGGCATACTTCCCATCTTGAACACCTCCCTATCACAAGGAATAGTACCCGATTCCTTTAAAAATGCCACCCTGGTCCCTCTAATTAAGAAACCAGGTGCCGATCCCTCCAACCTTTCTAATTACTGCCCCATTTCCCTTCTCCCTTACGGCGCCAAGCTGCTCGAAGCCCATGTAACCAGCTGCTTATCCAACTTCATTGAAACATCAGACTACCTGGAACCCAACCAAGCGGGATTCCGCCAGGCACACTCTACCGAGGCGGTGATCCTTGCCGTACAGAATACTCTAAGGACCAATGCCGACAATGGAATTCACCAAGCCCTCGTACTTCTTGACCTGTCGGCCGCGTTCGACACGGTGGATCACACTATTCTATTACACCGTGCCGAACAAGCCGGCCTCAGCGGCGCGGCTCTCGCTTGGATTAAGTCCTTCCTGACGGATAGATCCCAGGCTGTAAAGCTGGAGAACTTTACAGCACCTATACTCTCCACCACCTGCGGTGTCCCACGGGGCTCCTCATTGTCTCCCCTTCTTTTTAATTTATAACTTAAACCCCTACTGCACTCCTTGAAAAACAGAAAAGTCACTATTTACAACTATGCAGATGATTTGCAGCTGGTATTTCCCCTCAACTCTCCGGATTCCATCGAGGAATTTCAAAAGACCATGCTGCACATTCAGAGCTGGATGGATCAGAACCATCTTAAGCTCAATCCAGGAAAGACTGAGCTGGTACTCCCTAGCAACAGCGCACTCAGTTGGGGCCCCCACTTCTGGCCATCCTCAATGGGCACTCCCCCATCCCCCTCCCAGTCAGTAAAAAGCCTCGGGGTCACTCTTTGCGCCGACCTCTCACTGAAAACCCAGGCCGTAACAGTGATCTCCTCCTGTTTCTTTCAGCTAAGAAAGATTAAGAAAATCGCCCATCTGCTGACCCATTCCGCTCTCATCCAGGTAGTACTCGCATTGGTTCTCTCGCGATTAGATTTTTCCAACTCCATCTACCTGGGCCTTCCCCTCGTCATCGCCAAACACCTGCAGATTGTTCAAAACCAAGCAGCCAGATTAATATTCAAGAGCAATTGCAGGAAGTCAGCCAAACCTTTGTTGGCCTCCCTCCACTGGCTCCCTGTAGCCCATCGGATTACCTTTAAGACAGGCTGCATAATTTTCAAGGCCCTCCACGGAAAAAGCCCCAGGTTCGTTAATCAACTCATAAATAAACACGAACCGACCCGAGACCTTCGCTCTGCCCATCTGCCCCTCCTCACGGTGCCGACATTTAAAAAGAAACGACTTGGCGGATCCTGTTTCGTATACCTCGCCCCAAAAACCTGGAACTCATTGCCCTTGTCTATCCGGAACTGTACCAAGCTGACAGAGTTTAGGAGAGCTTTGAAGACCTGGCTATTCAAACAAGCGCACGGTTAGAGCACTGGTCCATCTGTCTCTTCATTTACCATCTACCATCTGTTTCTTCAGCGCCATGAAACCCCTGGGTGACCGTGCGCTTAACAAGTTCCGTATAACATAACATAACATAACCCAGGGAAAACATAATAAAAAATATATTATGGAAAAAAATAATTATGTCGCAAAATAATATATGAAATATAATAAAAAATATACACAAAACAAAGAATAATAAAGCAGAATTATATACGGAAATATTTTAATATACCATGTTTTGAACATAATTGTTATTAACCAACATATAAAAATTCAATTTCTGCCTTCAATATTGCAACCCTTAATATTCTGGCTCTCACGTATTATAACCAAACATTATTTTGGGGTCGACATTCAGGCACCACAATATTCAGCCTAATTTTGGAGCAGTCAAAATATCTGTCCAGGAGTCTGGCAGTAGTGAGATGGTGGATGCCAGATGCCAGCTTCGTTTTTCAAACCTTAAACCTACACCTAAACATTAAACCTTATCAACCAAAATGTTCTCTGCTCTCTGTACTTTTGAAAGTTGGCTTGCTCGTGGACTCAAGTGATGTGTCAGTCACACTAAAGATTGGGTCTCTACCATGATCACAGTAGACGCTTAACAATGGTGTGAAGGTAGGACGATGCTCGGCTGCTAAGCTGCCACAGTTGCTAACTCATAATTAGTCCACCAAATGTTCTGGTTCTTTAATTTCTCAACCCCGGTCCACATGTTCTTGTGGGAAGGGCCTTAGTGCAATCTCGGACTGGCATCACAATCAATATTTATATTGGCAAAGTGAGAAAAATACTAAACCATCTCCAGATAGTCCAGAACTCCTTTGAAGGGTCTTCCAAAAATATTTTTTATTTTATTTGTAAGAGCGCTAGTTCTCTAATCAAGAGGCGTTCAAAAAAAGATTCAGGTTATGCCACGTTCTAATGTCCAGAAACCATAAAATATGCAAACTTCTGACCTCATCCCATCCTGATCAAGGCCTTGTTTACGAGTCCATCCAAATGGATGTTTTAGTTACTGCATAAGGTAAATACTGATTCCCCGGGATGGGGCATTCACAGATGCAAAAGCTAACTCGTATTCTAAATTTTCTCCTCTCAAATGTGGCATTACATCCTGAATCTGTATTTATCATACTGTGTGCTGAGTCACAGTTTGCCACTCACATCGCCAGTCACTCCTTAGGCACCATTTTTTCTCACACTCAAGTTTCGGTACTCAACCTTAGTCCCCAGACTTTGTCCAACTCTGCTCTCATTCACTTCCATTGGTGACTGGGCCTCGGCTTTCATGTATGCGGGTTTCGCTGTTCTCTTCCACATCATAATTGGACCACTGCCTTGAGCAAGAACTCTCCTCCAATGGCTGAGGACGTGGCGGTCGATGTCAGCCGGTCGATTCCTGGCTTACACAGGTGGCTAACAACATCATACCTGTTAAACACAGAGAGGTTAGTCAACCCCTTGGGTTAGGGAGGAGCTTAAAGTGCTTTGTAAGCACTGTAAGAAAATTAAAAGGGATTGGAGGGGTCATTACCTTTGTAATGACAAAGGGCTCTGCAAGAGGGTTCTAAATATCTGCCATTTAGCCGAGGCCCAGTCACCAATGGTACCTCCCCCTCCGCCTGGGATGACTCTTGGTGGCCAGAGGCCCTTGGAAAAGCACCCATCCCGACGGACCACGCACGGAACCTGGGCGTCATCCTGGACTCCTCACTCTCGATGAACAGACAAGTCAACGCCGTTTCATCATCTTGCTACAACATTCTCCGCATGCTCAAAAAAACATTTCGCTGGATCCCCACCGAACTAGAAAAACGGTCACCCACGCACTGGTCACAAGCCGCCTGGACTACAGAAACACCCTATACGCCGGTACCACCGCAAAACTTCAGAAAAAACTCCAGCGCATCCAGAACGCATCAGCCAGACTCATACTAGACATCCCGCGTAAAGACCACATTTCTAGCCACCTGAGAAACCTCCACTGGCTTCCCGTCAATAAGGGGGTAACATTCCGGCTCCTAACCCACGCACACAAAGCACTTTACGAACTTGGACCCGAATGCCTCAACACACGACTTTCCTTCTACACCCCCTCCCGCCAGCTACGCTCCTCCAACCAAGCCCTTGCTGCTGTACCTCGCATCAACAAATCCACCATGGGAGGAAGATCCTTCTCCTACCTGGCAGCTAAACCCTGGAACTCACTTCCCATTCACCTTCGCCTCACTCAGAACCACCTGGCATTCAGAAAGCAACTTAAAACTTGGATATTCGACAAGTAATTCCCCACCCTTCTACAAGCGCCTTGAGACCCTCTGGGTATGTAGCGCGCTATATAAATTACTTGACTTGACTTGACTTGACAGTCTGACTTTTTCATATATCAGATTGACATATCTCAAAACAAGTCCAGGGAGATATTAAAAATGTTCAAAAAAGGGTATGCACCCAGAAGCCTTTCTTCAACCTTTAACCCTTCTCTTAGTTTATATACCCAATTGTCCAACTTCTTTGACGCTAAACTTCAAACTACTGTGGATGCTTTACATCTCATGGACGCCGCCTCGATGAGGATCAGTGATCACACAGCACTGCAAGTAGAAAGGGTGCCCTCTTATGGCCAATTGCTACAGGAATATTCCTTGATTTCATTTGAGGAGCCCGCTCAGGCCTTCAGTGGCTGCAAATCATGGTTGTCAGATGACCCCCGTCCTCCCCACACTCTTGCCGCCAATTGTACAGCCATCAACCTAGTTCTAAACCAGCTTTTAAATCAGTCAATTTGTTTGTCCACAGTGCACATTGGTTGGAAGCAAGCCACGTTGATTCCTCTTTTAAGCAAACCCTCGGCAGTCCAGACTGATCTTGGCAATTATCGTCCCATGTCTCTGCTGCCATCCTTTACTAAGAATTTAGAGAAGCTCGTAAACAAGCGGCTCTCTGCTTTTTGAAGACAAAATGTGCTTTTTCACTCTACCCAGTTGGGCTTCTATCTGGGTTTCAAGCAAGCCGGGCTGAAGACGGCTGGAATGCCAGAAACCGGTCCTCAGATGCTTGTTTCCGGTCCAGGGAAGGCCTGGCTTGGCAGTTCGGGCTGGACTGTTCCCATGAGGCACATGGTCAGACTGATTTGCATATGGTCATGTCTGAACTGGGGTGGTGTGGAGTGCAAAAAAACGATGGATTTAGGCCCAGATCTCTGTACTGGGGTGAATGTATGACATTGTTCTGCATTCTGTCCATCAACTGTGGTTTTTGCATCTATCCGGGTTTCAGCACGGGGACCACGCTATTAGAGATCTTAGATATAATTAGGCTTACTGGTAGATCAAGGGAAGCAGGTTGCACTGATCCTTTTTGATCTATCCGCGGACCCCAAAGAGCAGAATTTCTTTCTTGTTAGTATAACGTTGGAGGCCACTATTGCGTATCCACTGAAACACAGACATCAAGCAGGTCTGGAAGTTTCTTAGTGCAATAGGTGAATTTCTGGCCCAGGGTGAGGAGCAGTTGTGTATCATCTGCTTAAGATAGCATCTGTACTCCAAAGGACTTGATTAGGGGTGCCAACGAAAAAGTCATGTCCACATTGAAAACAATATGGGACTTAGTGCACTCCCCTAAGGGAACCGATAACCCAATGGTTTAGGATCAGCGGCAAATGGGGTCATGACTGGGATCTGTCTATCAAAAAGGTACAGAGTCATGCTCAGAACCGCATAAGCTGCCCATTAAGGGCGGGCCATTTGGCAATTTAAGGGGCATGTCCTCCGAATGCACACCTTCAGAACGTCTTTGCCTCTAAGGAAGAATGTTTCCTTACTTCAAAACGAATCAGGTTCTGGGACGTTGCTGAACTGCCTACGTGATTGATGTTTCATCTGCGCCTCTTGTACCAATAAAAGGATGTTACCCATGAACAGCGTCAGAGTGCTTCCCACAACAGGGCAACCTTGGAGCTTCGTTTTTAGGCAGCGGTCCGGCCACAGGGAATGATCCACAAGAGGAGGCCAGGGGGACAGTTAACTAGCTGACCTGCATCTGGGGACGTTGTGATGGATTTAAAGAGGGGCATGGACATTGAGGCCCACCTGAGGGCTTGAATTTGGCGGCAGCTGCATTACGTGCAAAACAATCTAATCAGTCGGGGACTACATGGCCCAGCATTCCTCGCTCATGGTGATGAGGGGTCTATCCAGACCGGGTTTTCTGGGATATTCATGGTCCAACATCCCTTGCTCAGAATGGCATAAGCGGCACATTAATGGCGGGCCATTTGGAAATTTAAGGGGCATGTCCACCGAATGCACACCTTCAGAACGTCTTTGCCTCTAAAGAAGAAGGTTTCCATACTTCGAAATGCGTCAGGCTCTGCGACGTTACTGAACTGCCTACACGATTGATGTTTCATCTGTGTAGTATCCTGCGAGACACGTTCTAGTGTCCCGCAGGAAGTTGATATTCCAGCCACTCCCTCGAGAGCTGGGCACACTGCACCCCCACACCCATCCATCACGGGTGTCACGAGTGACGTGACCCCGCTAATAAAAGGGCCCGGTTGCACGTGCTCGAGGCCAGTTTACTGCACCGCAACCCCTGGTGTCTGTGTCCTTCCTTGCCATCATGTGGGCCTGAGGCCCAACACCACATTGGCGACAAGGCGGGTAGCAAACCCTGCATGCTTTCCGTTTTGCTTCGTCCTTCCTCGTGGGGGAGGAAATACGGGGACACCCTGTCTGGGACTGATCTTTGGAGAAAAACGCCACCTGCTTGGAGCAAGAATCCACACCTGCCAGCGAGTAGATCCTTTCCCTCCTTCGTGCTGCCGGCGGCCTCTATGCTCTCAGGTCAATGCCCTGCCAGGCGAGGAGAGAAAGCCACAACCCCAGCGCACAGCATAGTAGTTGCATCGGTACACCTCGCCCCCCACAACCTTCACCGCCCAAATGATACACAGACAAGTAAGTTGGGAATAAGAAGTTGCAGGTTTATTTGTGATACAAATAACAGAGCGGGTTAACTGACAGGCGACCCCCCTTAAGCCCCGCCACCCCTCGTGACAGGGCGCCTGAAGTTGAGCCAATGATGCAGACACAATGGCCCTGGCCAGGTGTTGATCCTGGGAGGCGCCAGCCTCCCACCGGTGGACCTATCGTCCACCCGCCCCACCCTCCAGACAAGGGAGAGTCAACTCACACCTTGCCCATCCAGGAGGGGCGTTATTAGCAAACCCCCGGTTGTTCAGGCTTACAACCGCCCTAAGGACTAACGGGTGCCGTTGAACCAAGTCCCCGAGAAGGGCCCCTCGGCTTATATATGACTCAGCGCTGTGCATTTGCACTGGGGCTTCAGGTCCTGTTCCTGCGCCTGTCCTGCATGGGGGTCGCCTTGCCACTTTTCCACAGCCTTGGGCGTGGCACCCGCTGCGCCCAGGGCCCCCACTACCTAGCCTTAGTCCTACCCTATCTACACCCCGCTGTTTCTAGCGCTTCCCCTAGGTCTAATAGGAAGATCGCCATGCCCACTTTGGACAGGTGCACCCCATCAGATTCCCAGCACCCAATGGATTGGCGTGCAGCAAGCCATGCCTAATGAAACCTACCCCTCTTTGTTCGCTGAATTTCCGCATTGCTGCGTTGACTCGCCTGCGAGTGACTTCCAATGCCCCTTGTGATACTGCCCCATGCCAAATCGGTCTGGGGGTTATCTCTGACCACCAGAGGCCACTCAATCCATGCTCACTGTGCTTGCAGGGGCAGACGTATTTCTTTACCTATGGTTACTCGCTTGTTGTTTGTTACATGCACGGCGTTCTAACCTTATCTTGGCATGTATGGGTGTAGTCATTGCGAGGCTCCGGTGAGTGGGATGCACGCCAACTGAGAGACAACACTTGTAAACCTTGCTAATGCTCCTCCGTGTGGGCAAGTTTCTTGAACTAATAGATGAAAACCCTCGTGCTGGCATCTATTTTGAGATGTTCTAGCTTTCTACACTGCCCTTTTCAGTACATTGTTAGTTTATTAATTCTTTGCTTATAACCACTCCGATTTACTAATTCCCACCAGAACTATGTAACAAGCACCCGGACTGTGAGCAAGCACGAGGCCACGACTAGCCTTATGGTAGGGAGGGCCGGCCGAGGCCTTAATAAAGGCAAGCCCTGGTCCCAGGTACCATAAGCAGAGAACTAAAGACAAGAACATTGTTTTACCTCTTCTTATGCTCCTCCTATGCAGGCCAGGTCTGTGCTGGCATGAAATGGCATCGTGCTGTCTTCAAATATAAAAGACTATGCGATGCACTGCATAGATGTTATATTCTCCCTCTACTAATTGAGTTTTTCATGAAACGAATGAGATATGGAACGAATGAAGATTCCATGGATGTTGTTGTAGCCTCCCTGTGCTAATTGAGTTTTTGCATGTAACGAATAAGAAATACTAATCTTCATAACTAAGAAGCCTATAACCAAGGACAGCCTAACAGTCCCGGACGGCTTTGTAACGGGTCGCAATTCACGTCACCTGGATACATTCTGGGGACCGCTAAATCCCTATGGAAAATTAAATTGATTCTTGGCGCCTGTACATGCCACTTTACCTGTGATGTACTTTATTGTATATTGCCTTGCTACCCTTGGAACTGTGGCAGGTGGCTGTCCTTCCTACTGACAGTGTTGCAGTATAAACCAGTGCCAGACTTCTCAAATTGTTGAGACAGGATCACCCGAGGGCACCATAATCTGTAAAGGCTACTCCTCCTACTTCTTAGCTATTGTTGGCTCAGTGTGGCCCCAGCCTTTCCCTAGGCCTTCCCTTTCTCGTGGCATGGTACGCATACCACTTTCTTACTATATGGTTTGCTTGGCCCCCAGGGCCTACCCGCCCATTGTGCAACATGTGTATACTAACTAAGTGTATAGATATGTGCTTGCGCCTCCGGCCTCATAACTAGTTCAGGGGGGTGGTGATAAAATTAATGCATCTATTTTTTATATATATCCTGGGTGGTGTCCTTTTATTTGGTATTAAAAGGATTACATGTGTTAAACCAGCTGGCTTTAGCCGCCCTCTACAATCTAGGACGCTTTTGATGCGGTCCGCGCTATCTAAGAAAGTGTGACATCATTCTGGGTTCTGCATTGACGAGCAGGGAAATTGATGTCTGGGATGGGGGGGGGGTGGGGCTATACGACAGGGAAATAGATGTCTGGGATGGGGGGGGGGGGGGAGGCTATGTCCCTTGAGCCCTTACCCTGTGCGAGTACGCATGCGTACTGAAACAGCTGGAAGGTCCAGTAGTCTTGAAGTCTCCTGATCCATCTGTCATCGGAAGTACAACACCGGTATAAAATCGTGCTACGGCATGGCAATTTGGAACTGCACATTATTGTTTATGCATGTATAATGTTTCCTTCAGCTAAAAGATTATTTCTAATACTTTAAAATCTGGTATTTTATTACTAGACTTTGACAAACTAATACTATAGGAGCACTAACGCCAGAGCGATGCAAGTCTGTTATCTTGTGGTTAGTTGTAGACATGGCTTTGCTTTTAATTTTCGTGGAATGTTGAGCAGGACTAACTCTGATATGAATATTGCTGGTGAATATTGCTGGTGCATGTTTGAATTGGGCCGCATGCAAAATTATGGACCGGAATAAGGTCCAAGTAGTTACACTAACTTGGATCAAATAAATCATTCCAGTTTCCACCTATCCAATGTTTAATTCAGAAGCAACCTCATTAAAGTGCAGAAATTAAGAAAGTCAATTATAGAATCTCGAGGGTGCGTTGCAGGGTACCTAAGGCGTATTCTTCGAATGGCTGAGAGGTCAGGAGCTGAAATACAGACAGTGCCCAGAGTGTGTAAGGGGGGGCATGGCCCTTTCCTGCACTTCTGGGACACCTAAGGGCTTACAGGCGCCTGTGCCAAGCCTTCTGTAATACTGCTAGCACTACTACGCATACAGAGCACCTCTACCTTAAAGTGTTCCACCAATTGCAAGGTGGTGCACAGTTAGTATGCTCCTTGAAAGTTCCTGTCTGGAGAGAATAAAATGAGCCGCCCCCCCCCTCCAGGCACCCGCAGCAGGCATGTTCAGTCAGTCACTGAACCTGCTTGCAGGGGGCTCTCCGTTACCTCACTGGAGTGCAGGTGAGGCCATCTGGACAGAGAAGGACAGGTAGGCTGCTTCAGGCTGTCACTCTGTCACCTACTAATGCTTTGCCTGGGCATGCATAGATGGTAATACAGTGCACTGCCCTGGTCTTGCACAGCGTGCTAAAGGTGCACCGCTGAACAGACTGGTATTCGACGCCTATTGGTATCTGAGCGCTTTATTGGTTGTTCTAACCTAATATAACACATCATAACTGTGGCAGTGCACCCTTACAATATGCCACTAAATATGAATTCCATGATCATTTAAAGGCCATTTCCCGCTACGCTCACGATTTAAATCTTTTGGAACAGCTGGGTTTAAGATTAAAATAGTTAGCCTTTTACCAATCTATGCCATGTGGTGCCCTGATCAAACCCCCGGAAAGAGGGGCGGCTAAATCTTCGTTTACATACACAGCAGAGGTAAGGAAGAAGATCTGAGATAGGCTTGATCAGTCTTGCATTGGAAGTCCAGCAGCCCACCAATCTTCCGGCTCATTAAATCGTTCATCATTTGTCAGTCTGGGAAGGGTCTCAGCCCTCATTCCAGTTGGACCCGCATGACAGGGGATCATCCTTTTTTGATAGCCTTTGGGAGCATGGATGGGGGAGCTAAACCCCTGCTGAAAGTTAGCCTAATTTAGCCTAGTGGGTCTAGTTAACATTTGTGCCCCTAGCATAGCAGATATGCTCTGCTCATGTCAGCAACTTTGACTACTGTTCCACTTGTCAGCACCAACCATGAAGAAACACCACACACCAGAAATTAATAATGCGCGTTAACCCCATTGATGGATGCCTGGTAGAAACTATGTCAAGAAAACTGAGACAATGAGACAGGCCTCACATTACTGGAGAGATGTGCTCTCTATGAGGGGTGTCACAAGATAGACTTCTGCATTTACTGGTGCTAATTGCCTTGTAAAAAAGGAGGTTTTGTGCTGACAGAAGATATATTCCGGAACAATCAAAACCTTTTAGACACACAAATATACATGTGCTTACTAGCACCTGCAGGCCCAACCCCCCGCACACGCACACCATCTGATCCTGCCCAGGTAGAGCGTGCTGCATTGTCTTAGGACTGCACAGCACCCCAGAGGCAGACACTGCTGCGCAGACAAACCACTCGAAACTCGCTGACCGCCTAAACACAATCACATTGCATAGAGAAACCACGCAGGTGTGTTGTCTGCCCCACTCACTGCGTTAATAGCGGTGAATCATAGCCTGTCCTTTCCTGGGTAAGATTTCACATGGTGACATGTGAATCTGGCCCCTGTGATCCGTTCCTCTTCCCCAATCCCTGCATAGCACGGAGGTACTGGTGCGCCACCTAAGGCACCGGGGGAAGCACCCTTTATGTTTTAGGCCCGCCGAAGACTATGTGAAATGTTGCCAATTATATGTACCCGCGGTGCCCCCGACATAAATTCAGCATATAAGCCTAAACCATAAGCATATTCCATTCACTATTACCGATGTGCGCTATGGAGAGCACTCCCGATTAAGGCCTCCATGTTTCTAACATATTGCATCCGGTCATCACATAGCTTCAAACGGTAACCCTCGTTCTCTCTGGTGTTGCGGACACCCGCTCTGTCCGCAATTCCAAATTGACCGTGACACAAGAATATGCACAAATTAATTGCTTCCAAACTTCACCTCATAATAGCCTTGTTGCGGTGTGTTGTCTCACAACGGGCGCAAAATTATGCCATTTTACCATAATGAATAAACATTTCCGACACCACCTAAAACGTTGTATTATTGCTAGTATAAATGGCTACGGGCTGCACTAGTAGAAACTTCCTACTTAATTCAAACGTCTTACATATCCCTCGTCCCGACATCTCTTGGCAAAACTAATACTGGCTACTATGAGTTACCCAAGAAGGATGAACACTTGATAGGAAGCTATCACAAGCTTTAGGGGCAAAAGCATCCGCACGGTTGCGCTACTATGACTTGCCCAAGAAGGACGAAACAACTCCGCCCCCCCCTGCCTGTGCCTTTGCACCGTGCTCTTGCGGTCCCGTGTTGCCCACCCATGCCTGTAACAAGGAACACGCGTTCCACATCTACTGATATCGTCAGTCATAGGCTTCACACCCAGTGGAGAAAGGCAGACCTTATCGCACTAAAACGTATTAAAATTGACAATCCTCCCTAGCCACACACCCAATGATGACATTGCCGAGACCTTCTCGCACTCGGTGTTCAAGTGTCGCCTTCTAAAAAATGTTTATGTCTCCTTATTTGACTCTATTGATTGCTCGCTGAAGGTCGGGCCTGCCTAAGGTAGGTCCTTAACCGATTAAGAACACACATTTTGTTTTGTTAATACTGAGAAATTAAGTGATTTCTCCAGACTCACAGGATGTTTTAGTGACATTACTGAGACTCGGACCCAGCCCGTCCAGTTCGAGGACGTACTATTTGGTTTCATTGTTCCCTGAAAGTCGGGCCGGTATAAGATAGGCCTTTATCACCTTGAAACATACATTGAGTTTGCTAGGAATGAGAAATTATTGCCCAGAATCCCAGGATATTTTAGCGACCTTGTTGGGACTCATCGTCCGCGCAAAGAGGCTGCTATCCCCGCGCGGGGTCTGCGCCGATTATGAAGCCAGTATAATTAGCGATCCGGCTGGTGTCGAACCTTTCACCGTCAACCTCAGATTACCTGTATTATTGTACGATACATTACCAGGTGCAATACGTGATACTACAACCTATTCCAAGCATTGAAATAAAATGGAGCGTAACGTGCACATTTTCGTGTTTAGCCCCTGTTAAACTCCGCCGCCTTGGCTTTCCCGCCCGTGACATCGTTATCTCAAATGTATGCACTACTGATGACGACCGAATCGGCGCTTCCGTCATTTTCACTTCCACCTCAGCAATACATGAGGTATGAGCACGCAGTCCTTCCCAACTACTCTGACTTTTATTTTAATGTTACTAGATTGCTCATGCAACCATCAGGCATATATAGAGACTTGAGCCGTAATCCAGCGCCTCGGACCGCTCGGCCACGCTGCCCTGGCCCCTAAAAGCGCCGGGTTTAAACAAGGTAGCTACCTCCTAAATAAAAAGGGCGCCTGGTTTTCAATAAGGTACTATTTTTGTGCAGCCATCACAGCTCGTCTACGGCTCCAGAGAGATAAAAACTGTTTCTATTCATTCCTAAAATGGTCGACCACCCTTATATAGAAACTTTAAAGTCGAAATCCGTGACTTTTGAATGAAAGCTACCGCTATCTAAGACTTTGCTGTGCGTGGACTGTAGTGCGGCGGCCTCCTGTATGCCAAGCGCGATTCCAAATTTCTGCCCAGGCCTGCCACATGGCTGAAGCCCGCACGGCCTGGCCGCGCCTTACATCCGCCGCTTGTTGAGCCCCGCATCTCCCCCCTATTCCTGACTGTGTAAACATTTCCAATTTATACTTGGCGCTACCCGTGCTGCGCGTGGATGCAGTGCGTTGAACCGGCGGCCTCCTGCATGCCAAGCCCGTGATTAAAAATCCTGCCCAGGCCCTCCCCGCGTGGCCGAGGCCCGCACAGCCTGGCCGCGGCTTAGCCAGCTCGGGAAACCCCACTACCCCCCTTAACCCCCGACACAACATAAAATCCGCACACGGACCTTTTGCCCCCCCCGTGATCGTGGTCACGGGGCCCCGTACAACTTGGGTTTACCCAAGGACAGGGCCCAGGGAGAGGCCAGCAAGTGTCCGCTTACCTCAAGCCGACGCTCGACGATCCGAGAAGGAGAAGAACGGGGGTCTAGCATCTATCGGGGAGAGGGGCTACCTAAACAGCCTAGATGGGGCTAACGGGCCTAAGGCTGGCGAGGGACAGCCTTGCGACCGCAGTGGTAGAGGGGCAGCAGCAAAGAGGACGCCGGGAGGGAGGAGCTTACCTATACCTGCCAGGAAAGGGGGGGGGTGGCCTGATCAGCGTGACCCCACCTCCTCCCACACAAGGCTGGCCTCGGTTTGCTGCGCCCTACTACGGGGTTTGCCCTCCCATGGGGGTCCCTTGCAAGGACCTCGGGCAACCTTCACAGACCCCTGTGTGGCCAGCGATTGGAAGAGGAGTTGCTGTCTGGGAAAATAACAGGGACTGCGTCTGCAGCGCCTTCTAGTGGCCGCATGCCCGCACCGCAGATGATTGATATCAACAGAAGCCCACACAGCAGCAAGCTTCATTGCTAACCAGCATTAGCAACGGAGCCACAGTGCACTCCGCAAGTCAGCTGTGCCCCTACCTGCCGGTGAGTGAGCTTTCCCCTAACGCAGCCGGCGGCCTTCAGCTCCCGACAAAGGCCCAGTGCCTCTCACCCACGCCGCTACACCCCCAACGGTCTCCAACTGGCAGCATCAGGTTGCAGCCCTGTAAAGCATTACGGCACCACCTGGGGGCCGATTGGCCTCACTGCACTCACTGCAGGAGCACCTAGGTAACTTGAACAGCCTCCCAGGCCAAGCGTCAAGAAAACCAGCCTTGCCTCCTGGCTATGTTTCACCTAAACTCACAGATGAAATCAGGGTCATCCACAACTCTCCACTGCCCTTGCTCAATGGAAACTGAAGCTGCAAAACACAGCCAGTAACAGAACTGACTGCACTCAGCCACCTCGCAAGAGAAGGGCACAGGAGAGGCCTACAGCGTCTCTGCCCCTATGCAGCCAGCCCAAGAGGCCTGATGAATGCACGCTTGTTAAATTCGCACCTAGCAAGAAGAAACCAGGAGGCCGAGACTACCCCAGCACAGGAAGGTGCCAAGAAATGAAAGACAGCAAAGCCCTGCAGCCACGTGGTAACATCCCCAAAGTACGAGGCACTCTTCCAGGAGTCTCCTGCTCTGAAAAATGCAGCACTGCCATATAGTGGACTGTATCAAGGACTGCAGCAGATGATGCAAACAAGCCTGTGACACACCAAGGAATCACAGCAAAAGCACAGCGGCGACCGACTGCGCAGGAAAACGCAAGGAGTGAAGGAACTCCACACACCAGGACAGCACAACACTGTGCAGCAACGCGCCAGGAGTGAAGCAACTCCCCACAGAACACTTAAGAGTACGCACAACAAGTGCGCCCAAGAAAAGCAAGAAGCACAGCCATCAGCACACGAAAAGAAAATGTCAACGGAGCGGTGACGCAACCGTCCTGAAGCTCCACACGGACACCAAAGCCTGGAACCCCATACGGAAACACCAGCGAAAGTCACAGGAGCGGTGGCGCAACCCTCCAGACACAGCGAAGCACATGAAGAGCGCAGACAAAAGCGCGCCAGCGCAGAAGCACTGCAACGGAATCAAGTGACGACCCCAGGGATCACGGACGGCATGAAGACGCAAGACCACACACAGCCAGAAGTGCGCAGGAGGTCGTGCCTGTGAACCCGACTGCGCAGTCAGCACCCAGGAAACCTCTCCACACAGAAACACTGCTGAACGCAGGTTGGGGAGCACACACATCTCCACCGCCACAGCGAAGCCCTACAGTAGGCCGAAGACCAACAACAGTGTCCTCCCTCGCACTGCCTCCAGATGAAGTCGGCAGTAACCCACAACAGGCAAGAGAGGAGTCGCACACCCCAAGTGGCAGGCCGCCACAGCACCATGTGCTCCCACAACCAGCGACACAAGACCGAACGTCACGTCGCCCAGCAAGCAAGAAACACATCACCAAGTGACTAGTCCAGACAAGCGTGCCAGAGCAAATGCAGAAGCCGGCGCCACAACAGCGCCGCCTCGGTCCAAACGCAACGCCCTCGAAGAAAAGAAGAAGTGACAGCTCTGTCACCCCGAAGACCGGATGAGCACAGGTGGGCTGAACAAGCCAACAAAGGGAGAAGACCGAGGACTCACAGCCAGCCAAGAAACACACCCTGACACGCCAGACAGCCACCAAGGCGGACCGACGTCCCAGGATACAGCCCCATGGATGAACCAAACATAAGCCGCAGCAAGCGCAGTCCACGTCTCATCCCAACGCTTCCCCAGGCGACGGACCGACGTCCCAGGTTACAGCCTCACGGATGAACCAAACATAAGCCGCAGCAAGCGCAGTCCACGTCTCATCCCAACGCTTCCCCAGGTGACGGACCGACGACCCAGGATACAGCCTCACGGATGAACCAAACATAAGCCGCAGCAAGCGCAGTCCACGTCTCATCCCAACGCTTCCTCAAGCGACAGTCCATCCCGAGCGTCGGCAGTCTTGAGTCAGTCGGCACCCCTGCTCCTGTCCGCAGATGCCATGGGCGAAGATCTGCACTGAGTGCACGCCCTCTCTCCGCCTCAAGATGGAGTCGGCAGTGGCCCCACCACAGGCAAGAGAGGAACCGTACACTCTACGTGTCAAGCCGCCACCTAAGGTCAACATCAGCAAAGCAGAGGGACATGGCTGCCAAGTCCCTCCGGACATCCAACACTCCCAGCAAGTCACCACCACTTGTCATCCCAAGTCACCACATGGCTGGCAACTGCCATTACGCCAGCCGTCACCACCTGCGTCAAACATCACCACTCCCAGAAGATCGGCGGACTGGAGTCCTGCACCGTCACCACACCAGCAGACAAAAGAAACCAGAGGCCACCTGTGAACCTGGCATACACCGAAACCGAAGCAGCAAAGGCAAGTCTTGTCCACGACTCATCCACCCGTGGGAGTTGGGTGTTCGACTAAGTAACGGCGCCTCAGCGGTCCTGCAGCTGCCACCAGCTGGCACACAAGTAGCCCTCAGCGCAGCCCTCCTACAGTCCCGCAGCAACCCCGACAACGGGCCTCCCCAGGCGGGAGAGCGAGTAGAGACTCTGCCCCACCGACAGGTTTCCGGTCACAGCCCAGCCGTTCAACAAGGACAGTCGGCTCAGCCACACCTCTGTGAACTCTCCGTTAGGACTCCATCCATTTTTGTGACGCAGCCCACTACAATAAACTGTTAGAACCCACCACGGACCATCACGGAGGTCAGCAAAGTGGAAACCAGGCAAGGCAGCAAGACATATCACCGTCAACGAACTGTCGGCATGCAGAGGACTTCTCCCAGCCAGCGGCCGTGTCCTGAGGCCCTCAGGTTAAACTACGGGTGCCCGCCGAGAAGGTTCTGCTGCAAGCCAAGTCACCAATCCAGGTCTGCTGTCGTCCTGCCACCTGACTCGAGAGACTGATGGACCCTGTGGTAACTAGTTAACTTTGTTTTATCCCCACAGGTTGGACTAGCATTTTTGTTTGTTCCTCAATAAAGTTGGGGAGGAATGTAGTATCCTGCGAGACACGTTCTAGTGTCCCGGAGGAAGTTGATATTCCAGCCACTCCCTCGAGGGCTGGGAACACTGCACCCCCACACCCATCCATCACCGGTGTCACGAGTGACGTGATCCCGCTAATAAAAGGGACGGGATGCACGTGCTCGAGGCCAGTTTACTGCACCGCAACCCCTGGTGTCTGTGTCCTTCCTTGCCATCATGTGGGCCTGAGGCCCAACACCACAATCTGCGACTCTTGTACCAATAAAAGGGTGTTACCCATGAACAGCGTCAGAGCGCTTCCCACAACAGGGCAACCTTGGAGCTTCGATTTTAGTTGTCAGTCCGGCCGCCGGGAATGCACCACCCCACAAGAGGGGGCCAGGGGGACAGTTAACTAGCAGACCTGCATCTGGGGACATTGTGATGGATTTAAAAGGGGCCTGAACATTGAGGCCCATCCGAGGGTTTGAATTTGGCGGCAGTTACATTACGTGCAACGCGATCTAATATGTCGGGGACTAGATGGCCCAGCATTTCTCGCTCATGGTGTTGAGCGGTCTATCCAGACCAGGTTTTCTAGGATATTCATGGTCCAACATCCCTTGCTCAGAACGGCATAAGCGGCCCATTAATGGCGGTACATTTGGCAATTAAGGGGCATGTTCACCGAATGCACACCTTCAGAATGTCTTTGCCTCTGAGGAAGAAGGTTTTCATACATCG